>NC_137783.1:32161472-33625916 GCF_963455305.1 Plecotus auritus | reverse complement strand
CTCCTACTATGATTGTATTGCTGTCAATGTCTCCCTTGATATCCTCCAGGAGTTTTTTTATGTATTTGGGTGCTCCTGTATTGGGTGCATATATGTTTACCAGAGTTATTTCTTCTTGTTGGATTGCTCCCTTTAGTATTATGAAATGGCCTTCCTTATCTCTTGTTATGTCCTTCAGTTTGAGATCTAATTTGTCAGAAATAAGTATTGCTACCCCAGCTTTTTTTTCAGTTCCATTTGCCTGGAAAACCTTTTTCCATCCCTTCACTCTCAGTCTGTGTGCGTCTTTTTTTCTGAGGTGGGTTTCTTGTAGACAGCAGATATATGGGTCGTGTTTTCTTATCCAATCTGTTACCCTATGTCTTTTGATTGGGGCATTTAATCCATTTACATTTAAAGTTATTATTGATAGGTACTTATTTGTCGCCATTCCTATTCTTTACCCCTGTGTTACTTCTTCGCTTCCTGTTTCTTTCTTTCTTTTTTTTTTTTTTTTACAGTAGACCCTTTAGCATTTCTTGCATTGCTGGTTTGATTTTTTCTTATAGACCTAGGAGAAAAAATAATATTATCCGTGTCATATTCCTAAGTATAGAAGAGGCAGCTTGGTATAGTCAAGAAACACGGCACAGAGAGTACAAACTCAATTCCATGAAGTAGATTTGGGTGACTTTTGGCAAGTTACCTACCCTCTCTGAACCATAACATTCTTATCTATAAAAATATGATGATATATGTTTAAGAACTTGTGGCCTATTAAATGTCATAATTTATATAAATGACCTAATAAAGGAAAGTGAGATTAAATTATTTTTTTCTTTTTTGGTGTGAAAAATTCCTTCCATATAACTAATGAAGTCTACTTCTGTACTCAAAAGACACAAAGAATTCCTCCATAATTTGAAGACACTCATGTTCCCTAAATCCATAGTTGTATCTCCTAGCCTCAGGTGATATATCTTGAGTTTCTTTAACATTTGAGTTGTTTTAAGATATTCAGATCATTAACTGTCTTGGTTAGTTACATTTTTTCACCTTGACTAAAACAGAAGCAGAAGTGAACATCATACTCACGCAGTACATTTAATTTGCATGAGTTGAGAAAGTTTCCCTTTCTTGAGAGGTTCACAACAAAAGACTTCCATTAAAGTTGGCAAGGGTAGTGAAAAGGCTTTATTTTTCAAAATAAAAGAGTCATATTGAGCTTTCCACACTAAATTTTCTCTTTTCAAACATACTGCTATTTATGAAATATTTCCATCTAATTACATGTTATTTGTATTGTATTTATACTTTCATAATTCAACTCATCTTCAATAGCCATTTCTACAGAATTATGTTTTCCCAATTTAATAGTCATTACCATTAAATTTTATACAAAAATATTAAGAAAAAAAGAATTAACTGTGTGTGATTCTACAAAATGATCATATTCAATAACAGAATTATAAATATGATGAAGTATGATGGTGCTTTGACTTTTATTCAAATGCTCAAGTACCTCAGACACATAATTTATTCATAGGGCAACACTACTATCATATACAACAAAAATACAAGCTATTGGATATTTATAGCATCATCTTGTGTGAAAAACTAATACTATGGAAACAGAACTAAATTTATTCCCAAAATATAATGTTGACTTTTAGTCAGCTCAAGTAAGCTCTTGTGATTAGTTGATTTGGAAACAAACTGATAGATTGTATTCTAATTTAGAACCACTTATCAGGCTTCATAATAAGATAAACTTGTCTCTCATTTACAACAGCACTGGATATCTAAGATTTAAATTTAACTTAAGATTTCCCATTTCAAAAACAATCAATGATTTTGATCTCCTGTTGTTATTAAAGTACATGACAACTTCAGTGGAACTTAGTATACATTACTAAGGAACTTCTAAGCAATCTAATTTTATTTGAGTTAATTATAGTATAAATATCAACACACAAACAACAAACATGATCCACAGGTAAGGAAGGACCAAATAGGCCTACTATACTTAAGGTCTGAACTCTGAGACTCTGACAGTACATTCACACATTTTTTATTTGTTTTTAATTTTTTAATGTCAAAGTTTTCTTTAAGAATCTCATCACCTTGATATTAAAGAGTTAAAGAGTTTTAGATGCTTTGAATTCAGATTATGCAGTATTCTGTAGACAAACCCTATACCAAGTTACCAACTAAAACCCATTTTTCAATATCTACTTAGGTTTTTAGCCCAAGGAGTGGAAGTCCACATTAAAAAGAAAGGAGTTTCATGTTAAATTTATTTATTTATTTTCTTTTTCCTTTCAGACAGTATAGGAATTTGTTTGCATGATGGTTTCCTACTCTACTGAGGCTCACTAGTAGTCCACAGGATTCTTTTTAGCTCTTAGTGATGATCTAATCACTTTCCTTATGAAAGGAAAATGAGAGGTCAGGTGCCCAGTGGAATCTCAGTTTTCTTAATGAAGCTGAATTTGTTTACATTTTTCACTTTTTAGTTGAGACAGCTATTTGGCTGAGTCTTCTGGCAGATAATATAGGTAAGAAAAACAGCAACACAGTATCAATGAAACTTTAAGAAATAAAGGTGTTTCAATTTTTGTTTGGTTTGTTATGTCATGTTACCAAAAATTGCACTGAATTTTTCAAAAGGGTATTCATAATATTCAGTAAGATGCAATAGTAAAAACGATTCAA
Organism: Plecotus auritus; assembly: GCF_963455305.1. Taxonomy (NCBI): domain Eukaryota; kingdom Metazoa; phylum Chordata; class Mammalia; order Chiroptera; family Vespertilionidae; genus Plecotus; species Plecotus auritus. The sequence goes on along the minus strand of NC_137783.1, from coordinate 33,623,222 downwards.
TTAATATAACTTTAAAAAGGATGAACTTTATTTAGATCTGATCTTTAAATTTTCAAAGAAAATAGGTTATTATTAATAGCTTTAATGTCTGAATTCACTTGGTATATTAAAATATAAACCATAAATAACTAAGATAAGCCCTATGTTTACCCACTTAGCTGCTATGTGAAAGTTCTTATTTTTTATTTATTTTTTTAATATATATTTTATTGATTTTTTACAGAGAGGAAGGGAGAGGGATAGAGAGTTAGAAACATCCATGAGAAACATCGATCAGCTGCCTCCTGCACGCCCCCTACTGGGGATGTGTCTGCAACCAAGGTACATGCCCTTGACCGGAATCAAACCTGGGACCCTTCAGTCTGCAGGCCAACGCTCTATCCACTGAGCCAAACCGGTTAGGGCTATGTGAGAGTTTTTAGGTCAAAGCAAAAAGAGGAGGAATCCAGGCACAATCCAGGTGGACTCAAGTTGAGGAATCAGAGCCAAAAGACTGGGGAGAACAAGGTAACTAGAGTTTGCTCATCAAAGTAACAGAGGAGAAAGCTATATAAAGTAATAAAATTCCAGAGACTTCAGAGACCTCCTCAAGTGTTTAGCTACAGATTAACACATTCATTAAATAAAACTGCCCAAGGTTGTGGAAAGAACCACCAAAAATGAATAGAGGTAAAATTCCCCACCACCCCTTCCAGTGATGCAGGACTTGGAATAGTGCCTATTCTCAACAGTTAGTCTAAAACACTTCATGATTCCCAAGGCCTTGGATAGAGTATAAAGAAGGGTCTTGCCTTGGTAGTGGGGAGTACTTAACCCTAGACAGAACAACTTCAGTCTTGCCTAAAAAAATCTTAGAAGCAGATTCTAAAGGAAAACTAGCATAACTATATTCAAGAACAAAGGCTGTGAATATCTCTAGGAATTCAAAAACTCTCATTACCTTGATATTAAAGAGTTAAAAGAGTTTTAGATGCTTTGAATTCAAGTTATGCAATATTATGTAGGAAAATACTATACCACGTTACCAACTAAAACCCATTTTTCAATAAGGTAAAATTCTCAATGATTAGTATCTTATTAAAAACTAGGAGCCCAGTGCGCAATTCGAAATCACGTGGCACCGCCCACCTTCGAGTTGCTGGTCCGGCCCTGCCTCCCTCTCCGGCACTGGAAGCAGCCGCAGCTGCAGCTGCTGCTGATCAGGCCCTCCCCCAGCACAGGCGCGCAGATGCCCCTGCCGCCCCGCCCCCGACACTGTGCGCGCAACCTCCTCTGGTTGGGTTGACCCACTATGGCATCCCCAGTTAATTAGCATATTTCTCTATTTTATATATATAGATTATATATATAGACTAGTGACCCAGCACAGGAAATAGCACGAGACCCAGGACCCCAGGCCCCACCACGCTGTGGGACTCCCATGAGTCTCGCCCACCCGTGAGTGCCTCGCCACACTCACAGACCCGCCCAGCTGCACGCGCCTTGCCACGCACACAGCCTCCTGGTGACCGGTCTTCGGTCGTTACGGCGTTAGGGCCACTGGGTTTTTATAATATAGATTAGTAGGCTGCAAGTAAAGAAAGTAAACTCATGAAAGGAGAAAATTATTCAATCAAAACGAACACATAACTGACACAGATGATAGAATTATCAGACAATCACATAAAAACACTTATAACTGTACTTCATGTGCACACAGAGCATTTAACAAGATAGATCATATTCTGTGCTTCTATAAAATGTAAAAGATTTACTAGTAAGCCCATAGAAACTATCCTTCCATTAAACAGTGGCACTAAATTATAAATCAATAACTGAAAGATCTCTAGAAGATCTAACAAATTTGGAAATTAAATAACACAACTTTAAATAGCTCATTGTTAACTAAAAAGAGGAAAGAATGAATTAGAAAATACATTTGAACATAATGAAAACAAAAATAGCATATTAAATTGTGTGTGATGTTACTAAAGTGGTACTTTGGAGGCAAATTTTAGTGCTAAATCACTAAATTTGTACTTTAAAAAAATATTTAGTTTAGGGTCTGTTGTATTTCAATAAGATGCTTAAGTATAATTTAAAAAAAATAGAATTTAAAAAATATCCCAATTGAGCCCAGCCAGTGTTGCTCAGTGGTTGAGTATTGACCTATGAACCAGGATGTCAATGTTCTTTGATTCCCAGTCAGGACACATGCCAGAGTTGTGGGCTTGATCCCCAGTGTGGGGTCCTGCAGGAGGCAGCTGATCAGTGATTCTCTCTCATCGATGTTTCTATCTCTCCCTCTCCCTTCCTCTCTGAAATCAATAAAAAATATATTTAAAAATATCATAATTGAAAGGAAGCAGAGAATCCATTCAACACAACCCTTTCCTGTAACCGGTGATAGATAAATAAGCAGACTTGGAGAGGAAAATGACTTTAACAAAATGTATAACTTTGCTCCTCTTCCCTGACACAAAATCTAGCAGCTTCCCTCCAATGGTTTAGTGATAATTCTAAAGAATCTTTTTCTTCTTGAATTAAGCTCAAAACGCTTTCTCTTAATATAACCTCCATATTAGTTTATATTATCCAGTAAATGGGCTTCTCTTAAAGTCATTACCATATATACTTTTGTTGTTTATATTTTTCTTTCTTTTGAAATAGAGACCATCCTATATAATAAAAGGGTAATATGCAAATTGACCCTAATGGTGGAACAACCAACAGGGAACAACTGGTTGCTATGACACACACTGACCTCCAGGGGGCAGATGCTCAACATAGGAGCTGCCCCCTGGTGGTCAGTGCGCTTCCACAGGGGCAGTGCTGCTTAGCCAGAAGCCGGCTCATGGCTGACCAGCACAGCGGAGGTAGCAGGAGCCTCTCCCGCCTCCGCGACAGTGCTAAGGATGTCCGACCAGGGGAGTGGGCCTAAGCCTTCGGTGGGACATTCCCCCAGGGGTCCCAGACTGCACTGCTAGAGGGTGCAGGCCGGGCTGAGGGACCCCCCCTCCCCATCCCCGAGTGCACAAATTTTCCTGCTTCTAAAAAAGAATCCTGCTTGTTTTTATAAGGTAAGGGTTATCACTATCAGAAAAGACCACTTGCAATCCATCAATATAATTTTCCGAATAGATATTTTCCCTGGTTACTCCCCTCAGAAGCAGACTGTGGGGTTTTACCATTCCTGCTACCAATGCTGTTAGGGAATTTGGTGACCCAAAATCCTATACCGGGAACTACTTTTTCCTTTAAACGAGGGTTTGTCAAACTTTCTGAAAGCACCAGCCAGTAAATATGTTAGGATTTGAAGAGTAAAAGACTATCACAACTAGTCAACTCTGCCATTACAGTGCTAAGCAGCCAGATATATGAAAACAAATGAATATGTCTGCTTTCCAATAGAACTTCATTTGTACAACTTGGAGAGCAAGATTTGGCCTGTGGGCCACAGTTTGCTGACCTCTGCTCTAAACCGTGAAGAACTAAAGAAAAATATTTTTTAAGGTTTAAACTCATAGAGTATTGGCCCACTAATTATGAGGGTGATGATTGGCAATACTATACATTGGCAATATTTACATGATCTACACCTTCCTGAGCCCTATAATGAGGGAATCTAAATGTGTTGGCCCATGCATTCAGAATAATAACTTTATGAACTAAATGATACTACTCTTACTTTACAAACAAATAAACTCACCTCAGAAAAGTTCAGTAGCTTGCCAACATCAGTATGATAATAATCAATAGAAGGGGAAAATTTTAAAACAGGCTTTTCTTGCTCTTAAGAAGCAAGCTCTAAGTAGAACTATTGGAAACAAACTAACTTAAAGGAAGTGTAATGTCTTTGTTTCTGGACCACTTTGGCTATTTGGTCCATCATATTCATCCTCTCATGAAATGGATTGGAGCGTTGAATAGCATCCAACCTTATTAATATAAATAATGACTGGACCTACTAGGCCAAAAGTGACCTCACTCTTAATAGACTGTAAGTGGGTTATCTAAATAATTTTGCAGACTATTTTCACTTTGGCTTCTTCATATCACTTCAATAAAAGATCAGGATTAAAAGTATGATCATTAATAATAATACCTTTGGTATTTCATTGCACAGGTTTTCTAATTAGATTAACTATCAAGAAGTACGTTGACTAAGCATTATATCAGGGCTCATGATTGTTTGGAGTATGCTTTGATAACACAGAAACAATAGGACTTATTACAGCATCACAGAGTCAGGCAGTATATAACAATAGGGGCTGCTGATATTAGAGATTCCAAAGTCAAGGGAATTAATACAGAAGAAAGTAGCAACAAGCAAAGAGGATTATCTAAGAAAATCAAGTATTGCTGTACAAAAAGAAGAGTTTTCTGTGTTCACACACAAGCTGAGAGTAAGGAACCCAGGCAGTCGAGTTGTGATGGAGTAATGGAGTTTAACATGGAGTGATGTTAAAATAGCAAAAACAAGTGAAAGTTGTTGGTGAGGCAAATTTTCTTTGATTTAGTAACTCATTACAAAGTTCCTTCTTGGGCAGAACAGGTGTTAGAAACAGGCAGTTCCTAATCTCTAATGCAAATTTAAAGCCATGATTTTCTATTTCTAAATGTAATACATTGTTGATAGAATAGGTGGTCTGACACTGTTGAAACAGTAATGAAATAATAAAAGTCACACATAGAACTGACAAGCGTGTATTCTCATGGAAATACCTTCCACAGTGGAAGGGACACTTTGTATTTTTCAAAATTTTATTCCCTGCTTCTAGCACAATGTTTGAAATACAATAACCACTTAAATTTTTGATGAACAAATCAGAATGGATGGGAGGATGGTTGGCTGGTTCTATAACTGAGTAAAGCTGAATAAATGTAACCTGATAGTTAGGCTTCCAAACAAAAGGATTATGAAGGAGTTTGGATATCCTTAAGTTCAATAGTTTCATTTAACATATAAAGAAATTGTGTCAGAATGATTAGGATTCAAGTTCTAAGTTTATCCATGAAGTAGTTGTGTCACCTTGTGGGTATCTTTGTTCCTTGTGATATACAAGATAGTTAGATACAATCTTTCTAAGCTTGAGAAAGATCCATTTTAGTTACAGTAAATATTCTATAATTTAATTGCCATATGAGTGCATTGCTAATGGCTATTATTATAGATTCTGATAAAATAATTTCAATTTAATTGCTTTAATTTTGTGCAATTATACTCACCTCTGTGACAATCTGTGTAGGGTTTTTATAACTTGATTCATTGTCAAAGAACCTGACCATGCCTCTAAAACCTAACATATGAAAGCCTATATTACTTCAAACCTTCAATAAAACCCTGTAAAAATTACATAAAATTACCTAACTGAAATAAAAAGCATCCAATTGTACAATCATTCATTCTGGCACAATGCTTTTTTAGCAACTTGGTGATGGCATTCCAGAATTAAAGACAGTTTTCCCTTTCATTACACTTGACTAAAGCATATATGAAAATGCATTGCTATACAGACTTAAGCATTTGACATAGGAAGAAATAGATAACTATGACTTCAACATAAAAAAAATTATGCTTTAGTTTTTTAAAGTGACATTTAAAAAACCTATTTCATTGATTTTTAAAGAGTTATCACTTGGATGCTTAATTGAATCAAACTTAGGGCTGAGTTCCTAGAAGTTCTTATTGACCAGTGGATGGTAAAATGTGTGGTTATTTGTCCACCTGGTTTTGTTGCCACCGAGTAAAATCTGACACTTGTAAGATTCCTAAAGACAGTGTGATGAGGTAAAGTGGCCCTCTGCTCTGTGTTCTCCCCATATTAATCACCATCAACTTATATCCAGTCTCTGTCTCTTAGGGCAGAAAAGTATCTTAAAATAGTATATTCTATTGTGTATTTTTATTTTTAAAGTAAATGCTCCAGAAAGATTTTCTGGATGGATGGATGAATGATGATAGGTTAGAAATGTCCCTTTCTAAACTTGTAAACATCCTTGTAAACAGCCAAGCAGAAACTTTAGTGACATCTAAAGACGTTTCTCTTTAAGAGCATATATCTTGGTATTTGATATCTAAACTCATTAGATATCAAATGAAGTCAGGCCTGGGCTAATTTATGTAATTGTGGAGTAAGTCAATACTGGCTTAATATCTTGAAGCCCTAATCCCCAGGACCTCAGAATGTGACCTTGTTTGGAAATAGAGTCTTTAAAATGGCAATCAAGTGAAAATGAGATCATTGGACTAGCGGATTCTGGCCCAATCTGACTGCTGTTCTTATGAAAGGGGACATTTGGACCCATGGTGGGCAGACATGCACAGATGGGAGGAATATAATGTGAAGAGGCACAGAGAGAACGCCATGTGAAGATGAAAGCAGAATTAAGGTGATGCATTTGTAAGCCAAGAAACACTAAAGTTTGCTGACTAACCACCAGCAGGGAGAGAGGCACAGAACAGGTTCTCTCACAGCCCTTCGAAGGATCCGACTCTGCCAGTACCTTAAACTTGGACTTCTAACATCCGGAGCTGGGAGACAATAACTTTCTCTTGCTTAAACCACCCATTTTGTGATATTTTGTTATGGCAGCTCTAGGAAACAAGCACACTAGCCAGGATATTTTTTTTCAAAAGAAACATGGCAGTTATCCAGGAAATAGAGCCAAAGACATCTTTAAAAATCTAGAAAATTAGAGCACCATTTCTTCAGAATTTATAACTGGAGATTTTACTTATCTCTCTCCTTTCTTGAAAAATGTTGTTATTTATTATTTTTAAAAATTAGTGTATACTATGTGTTTCATTTAGTACTTAGTGTTACAGGCTTTTATAATAAAATTATAAAAAAATGGACAAAAATATTGCTACCTACTTGAGGATTGTGTTTACCTTTGAACAAGGAAGAAGAAATATGCCATTGGCTGGCAAGGGGAATTAAGCAATTTACAATTACGTTTTATTTCTTTAGAAAAACCGAAATACATATGGGACATTTTTAACATTGGTCACATCTTGGTAATAGCTGCTTTGGTGTTTGTTATATTCCCTGTAATTTTATTATCTTTTATATTGTGGTAAGAAACACATAACCTAAAATTTTCTATCTTAAGTGTATAGTACATTAATGTTAACTATATGCACATTTACTATTTTAAGTGCACAGTGCATTAGTGCTAACTATATGTATGTTGCTGTGCAACAGATGTAGAATAGTTCTGTCTCACAAAACTGAGGCTCTATAATCCATTAGACTGCAATTCCCCTTTGTACTTTGGTTATCTTTTATATATTCTATATTAAGAAAGGAATCAGATATTTTATATGCCAAATGTTTTACCTTTGGAAGACAAAGATATATTTCTCATGAACAGTATATGGGTAGGGGGCTAGGGAGATTCCCATGTGAGACACTGGTGATTAAAATGGTTCACTAATTTATGGCCTTGACCTATGACTCATATACAGTTATTAATGATAGCTAGGTCTATCATCTTAAGTGTGTGTCATGGAATTTGCCCACCCCTTTAGTCTCTATTCTGTCCACCACTGTGAGTTCCCCATAGCTACACAAAATGCCATTAAGACCTTTATTCCTCTGTGACATTTAGCTAAATGAGAAACAATTGGGGGGGGAGCAAATTCAATTTATAGCTAATATGATGTCCAAGATTTCACTTTTGAAGATAAGCAATTATCTATGCGATCCCTAAAACAGGGCTCAGATCTGCAACATTCCTTAAAGGTACATTAACTGACAAGATTAGGTAATTCATTTAGGACATATGCCTTTCTTCTCAGATGCCCAGATCTAGATTCTGCTTGGTCTTTGTTCCCGCCCCCCCCCCCCCCCAAAAAAAAAGCCTTGTTGCTTAACAGAACAGATGATGTTTTTTCTTAATCTTAAAAGGAGAAGGTGTTGCAAAGACACAAACAAGTCAAATAAAAGGAATGAGTGTGCTTCATAGGCATTCAGGTAGAGGAGATTCATTTCCTGCTGTGTCAGATCAAATGCTTCATGCTTTAATGATTCTGTTCCTACCACTCCCCTCTAAGACAAATACAATAATAGTCCATTTTACAGGAGGTCACCTTCTAAAATTACTGATTTTTCTAATAGGAATCCAGGAAGGCCTCATCAATGATATAAATACACATTGTATTTTTTCTTGTGATACTTGTTAAAGGTCCAGAAATAATTTATTTTTAGGTAATGATTCTGAAGATCATATTCATTTATTTCCAGTAATGCCAAATAAAGTTGTTGTCATTACTGAAAAAATGTATTTTGATGTAATGTGAGAAAGATATCATACCACCCTTATATCATAGATTCAATACTTAGAAGAATTACACGTGTAATCTTTATTCTCCTTACCCAATCATTTTTCTTCTGTAATCTTTTTCTGTTAAGACTACCACCATCATCTCAGGTTCACTGTATAAAAAGTGGAGAAGTTGTTGTCTCTCTCTCCATAATATCAATCCAATGTGTTTCCAAAGACTGTTGATTTAATTTCTCTGACTCCATTGAGAGAGGGTTCGGCTGGTCACTCCAAAATATTCACCATAGTAACCAGACTTTCCACTTAGCCTGTAGTTCATCTTCTGTTTCTTAAAATGCTATGCTTCATTTATTGAATAGCATAAAGCTTCAAATTTTATATTCTTAGCTAAAGCATTAACATTCAGAAGAAGAGGCAGGTTTGAGACTCAGCAGATGCATCACACCCTGGCAGTTCTCTAGGTCATTCCTAAATCACCAAGACAGGTCTCCGGAGTCAAAGGCTTTCTAGACTGAAGTGAAAGGGGCTACAATTGTCTCTAACTGGGTGGTTTAGGGCAGCACAGGAAGGTTAAAACACACAGGTGAGTAAAGTGGTACATAGCAGGTTGAGAAAATGAAGCCAATGAATTAAATGAACATAAGGAAGTGAGCAAAGAATAGGCTTGGAACCGGCACTTACTTTATCCCTCAGCCAACACTCTGGCCAACCTTCCCAGTGGATTGTGTGCTAAGTGTTCACAGCATTTCAGAGCTCTCATTATAAGCATTAAGAAACCATGTGGCCGAAACCGGTTTGGCTCAGTGGATAGAGCGTCGGACTGCGGACTGAAGGGTCCCAGGTTCGATTCCGGTCAAGGGCATGTACCTTGGTTGCGGGCACATCCCCAGTGGGGAGTGTGCAGGAGGCAGCTGATTGATGTTTCTCTCTCATCGATGTTTCTAGCTTTCTATCCCTCTCCCTTCCTCTCTGTAAAATATCAATAAAATATATTAAAAAAAAAAAGAAACCATGTGAAGTGGAAAATAAATTATATATTGCTGGGTAGTGTGACTTATACAGTAAAAGGTTAAATAACATCTTATTTTGAAAAATCAGTTGCAAGACCTGGGATGCATAAAGTGGCTCTTACTCTTGCCACAATTCTCACATGTGAGCCACAGACTGAGTTCCCAGTCTCATGGATGATTTCTGGTCACATTTTCTGTCAGAATGATTAGCTGCAGAAGACTAAAGCTTAATAGTGTATCCTCTGTGTACAGTTTCTGTGACCTTTCATTTGAAAGGAGAATTATTTAAATAATATTTGGGATTGATTGTTTATTGAACTGGGGGGAATTAAAGAGGAACAAAATGATTGGATGGTTTTCCTTCTGCATCAGAGCCAAGGTGCTATAAATATTGTTTGTAGTGATTTTTGGGGGAAAGGGGTAATAAATTCCAAGAAACCTGGGAGAGCTAATTATCTGAACAAAATTTTCTGTGTTTCTCTTTTGTCTTATAAAACCAAGCTTCAATTTTGCTATATAGAATTATAAACTTCATATATAATAGTTAACCACTGGATGGTGAGAAATTTGAAAAGCATGAATAAACCCAAAACGTATGTTAATTCAATATATTAGCACAAGAACAACAAGAAGTTTAAAAATACATTTAAAATATTATAGTTAGCATGTTTTGGCCAGCCTACTGTAAACTATCCATGAATGTAGGTTGAGTACCTAAAACCAGCAACTAGGATAATGCAAGATCAGACTAAAACAAAAATGTTTATCAGCTCATCAGTTTTACATTACTAGGAATTTTTAAATGTAGATTTTGGGGAAAGCACCAGAAGTGGAGAAATGGTGCACTATTTAATTTTGAAAAAAGGTCAGGAAAATAAGAAAATCAGCAAGTCATACATATTGAGTGTAATATTTAGAGGACAGTTTCTCCACTGGCAAAATGATAATTTAGCCAATAAGTCCAGTACTGCAATTCAGTTTGATTAAGAAACAGATGTTTTATGCACATATACAGTTAACAGTCGATCACTAGCCAGGATATGATTTATCATTTCATAAATGTTTGATGATATAAAAATAATATTTTGGAGATATTTTATTATTAAGGAGACTATAAGAGTTATATCGGTTTAACTATCTACTGATACTGAATTTAGCCATTTCTTCTCTAATATTATGCTCATATAAAAGCACATAGGCATGTTTTCCTGATTTCTGCATAAAGGCACATAAGTAAATTTTATAGACAAGAATATGTTACCTTCTTTTGTGCCAGAAAGTTATTTCAACTCATCATAGGAATCATCCAAAACAATTATTGCTTTTCAGATAGATATATTGGCTATGCCATGTTATATTCATTGTTATTTTTAAACTCGTTGCCATATGCATATATAATTTTAATAGCAATCTACTGTAACAGTAATAAAAGGAGTGATATATTTGATAGTAATGTAGCAAATGCTGATTTATGCTATGCCAAACCATCTCAAATCACACAGGGATTCTTGTGTTAAAGTTAGGTAGAATGTTAAGTCTCTTCCTTTGTGTTAAGAGATTATTTTTAATTCTTCAGTTCTCCTGCCATTTCAGTGAGCTATCTCTCTTTAATTTAGTGAAATCTGGAAAACCAATATCCAGGTTTATTAGCAGTGTATGAAGAGTAAATGTAAATCAGTACCCTGTGAGGCCTGTATGTTTTACTTGTAAAAAATATTTTTCATTTGCATTTTGCAGTGGATATTGTCAAACCTGTCTTATTGGGTCAAAAGCCTTTTCAGCAAAATAATTTCCAGGTTTTAGCAGTTACAAACATATGCTATGCACTTACAGTTAGCCATCAATATTATCAATTTACCTGATCACATCATATTTATTATCAGTTTATCTTATAACACATACAGGGTGTTCCAAAAAGATGTATACACACTTTGAATGATTATAAAATCAGTGTTTATTAACATACAGTTTATTTGCAAAATCTAATAATAATCTACAGAAGTGAATACTTTTTTAAATCAATGCCTGTTTTTAAACTGATGACCATTCTGAAACTGGCACTGCTGATAACATGAAGCAATGGAATCTCAAACATCAAGAATCATTTCGTTCGGTATTTGTGTGCCCTCAATTCATCAACTGTTGCTGGTTTTGTGCCATAAACTTTTATCTTTATGTATCCCCACAAAAAAAAGTGTAGTGGCACTTTACAATAAATTTTCTTTGTTCAAAGCTTAATCTGGCTTCACCCATTATTTCAAATCTGTTAAACCTGAAAAGGAGTAAAAATTAAGTTATCAGCTGTTAAAGTGTGTATACATGGGGGGGGGGGGTCACCCATATTGTCCAGTCATAGATGCATGACAATTTAAGCCTGTTCAGTCCATTTGCCAATATTATGGTTCTATGATAACACGGCAGGAGATTCAATGAATTTACTACAGATAAGGAGTGTTATCAGTATTTTACTATTGGTGAATGATTATGAGAATCTCTAATTTAGTCAACTTTATTATGTTAAATATCATACTGGGATGAATAATCTTATTGATAAGAAATTATTTAGTAAATGTCAGCATATGCCAATGCTGTTTTATTTTATTAATACTTTTATAAAGCAGATTAAAAATATTTCCATCAAACTATAGCATATGCATTTGTCTAATATAAAACATTTTCAGCAAATATTAAAGAAAATCATACAAAACAAGACAAAACATGTGCACTATACAAGTTATTCAAAATATAAGTGTAAGTTTAGTAATAAATATGCTACAAAGCAATACAAACACACACCAAAGAAAAAACAAAAAACCCTCAGTCTTAAAAAATTGCCTTGGACTCGTGGTTCTAGAAGAATAACAGGAATAAGGAATGCCCTCCTGCCTAAAACAGTTAGAAAGCCAGAAAAAAATATCAATTAAGTCTTGAGTTATTTGGCGATGTCCCAATTTTCCCCCATCATGTATTGGGGTTGCTGGACCTTCACCCAAGTTCCTCCATCAGAATATGCTCCCAGGGATCCAGGCCAGGCCTGGTCCAGATGCGTGGAAGCGGGTGCGGGAAAGGGGGGGGGGGGGGGGGGAGGAAGGGGCGGGTTCCTGGATGCAAACAGGTGAAGTTGAAGCCCACTGTGGGCTATGAGATTTGGGGTGTGTGGGACGGGAGAAAACAGGTCCTGATGGAAGGGTAGGGAGACAGTGGCCTAGGTCAGGATGTCTGGGCATCAGGGGTGGCTCAGAAACCAGCAGAATAAGGCTCCAAGTGCTGCTGCAGGGACTTTTTTCACCGGAAGCCGGGCTGCGCGAGATCTCGGGATTCTACGTGAGCGGGCGGGGAGTCAGTGGATGAGAAACACCTGGGTGCTCATCTGCAGGAAGGCCCTGGGGCCAGAATCTTCTAAGGAGTGTGGTGCTCACCACCTAAAAAGCAAACCCCAGTCCTCCTGATGCAGCCCGGCCTCCTGCCTCCGTCACAGAGCCGCCTCTCCCCAGGAGCCGCTCAGGTCTCCCGCACAAAGGCTGTGTGTGCGGGGGCTGGACCACCCAGGCCCGGGCCTGGTGAGTGAACCACGGGGCGTGGGCCCTGCAGCGATAGTTTTCCTGCGGCTGAGGCGCCAGGCCAGCCACGCCAGCTTCGGGAGCAGAGCCCTGGGACCCCAATGGACGTCCACAGGCCCAGGCCACAGCAACCCGAACTTGCTGTTGTATTGCACACCCTCCACCCAGTTGCTCCTCTCGGCCGCTGCAGAGGGTCCAGAATTTGTCCCGGGATACCAAGGCTGCGTGTTCCTCAGCCTTTCCCAGGATTCCTCAGGGCATTGCTCTCTCTGACCCAGCCCAACCGCCAGCACCCCGAGACTGGGGATGGACCCCTCGCCCAAGCCCCTCCCTCAGGAGGAGTTCTTTTGAGCGCCCTGGAGGATGACCAAGGACTGGAGCCAGAGCTTGGCACAGGTGAGTGGAGGGGGTGGAGGGGGGGGGCGGTTCCCAGGAAGGTAAACGGTACACGTGGCGCGGCTGGGTGAGCTGTGGCTTTGGGTGTGGGGACTTAAGGTGGGGGTCCTGAGAGAGGGCCAGGGAGAGGATGGCCTGGAACACGGAGTGTCCAATATGCAGCAAAGACAATAGGAAGTGGTGAATAGGAAGCAAATAGGAAGGAAAGGACCGATTTTGAAAGTCAGTGAATAGATCTGTCCCAGTGCCCCAGCGTGCTGCTTGCATCACGATTTCTAGGCTGCATTTCACAAAGTGGTAACTGAAACAGCCCGCTGTCTCACGGAGCTGGAGAAGCAGAGTCTGGAGTTCTAGGGGCCAAGGCGGTTAGAATTTGAGGCAGTAGGAAGGGAAGGAAACTGACCAGAGATAACTCTGAATGATTTGCAGAGCGCTGCTCAAGTCGGGTGCTGAGAACTGATCTATGCGGGTGTTTCAGGGAACTACCAATGCCAGGCAAGAACCATAGAAAGGAAGAGTTAGCACAATCTCTGTACGTCACAGATACCCAGAATGTGCCCTTATCACACTGATCAGAGTGCAAAGACCTTCTTGCTCGTGTGCAGTCGGTTGAATTGTGTCCCTCAAAAGGTTATGCTGAAGCCCCATACCTCTCGTACCTGTGAATGTGACCTTATTTAAATATAGGGCCTTTGCAGATACAGTAAGATATAATAAGATGAGGTTATTATGGAGTGCAGTGATCATTAGTTCAACACAACTGGTGTTCTTATAAGAGGAGAAAAGATACACACATGAAGAGGAGAATGCCCTGTGGGGATAGAGATCCACGGAGGGAAAACGGCCAGGTGATGATGGAAAGAGAACTTGGAGTTATGCCGCTGCAAGCCAAGGACTGGTAAGGATTGACAGCAATCAGCAAGGGCTAGGAGACAAGAGCATGGCTCTTATTATGACGGCTCGTTTTTTTACTTCTAACCTCCAGAATTGTGAGAGAATAAATCTCTGTTATTTTAAGCCACCCAGTTTGTAATCGTGTTTTGTAGAAGCCCTAGGAAAGTAATGCAGCCCTTAGAAAAAGAAGCAAACTAGCCATATTCTAAAGACTATTCTAGGCCCATACTAGTAAAATATAGGGCACGCTAATTAAGTTTAAAAGCAACAATGAAAAGAATTAGAATAATATAGTTAACTTTAGCCAATTTAAGTATACCCCAGAACATAACTCCAATAAAATTAAACTAACATAAATGTTTTTAAAAACTGTAAAATTCAAAATATGCTATCATATCAAACATTTTCTGCAAGAAATAGAAAATAACTAAGAGAAAGATCAATCAGAACCTGAAAGGACACAGCTGATAGAGTTTTTAATAAGGAAGCCTCACGGAATAACTCAGAGCATTGTCCCAATATGCAAGATGACAGATTTGAAACCTGGTCAGGTCACATACAAGAAGCAACCAATGAATGCATAAATAAGTGGAACAATAAATCAATATTTCTCCTTCCTTCCTTCCTTCCTTCCTTCCTTCCTTCCTTCCTTCCTTCCTTCCTTCCTCTCTCCGCCTCTTCCTCCCTCCCTTCACTCCTCCCTTTCTGTCTCTCAAAAAAATTAAATAAGGATGTAAAAATGTTTTTATAAGTGTATTTCAAAGATTTAAGAAAGTAGAGAAAAGCATTAAGTATGACAGATCTGCAAGATATGAAAACAACCAAACTCAGTCTGATAAAAATGAAAAATGCACTACCTTTAGTGAAAATACTTTGTGTGGGATAAAAAGTAGACTAGACAATTTAAATTAAAAAAAATACATTAGGGAACTTGAAGATATGACATTAGAAACTATTCAAATGAATCACAGATAAAAAAATATTGGGAAAAACTGAACAGGATATCAGTGAGTTGCAGGAAAACAGCAAGTGTGGTCTAATCTGTGTAGTTGGGTTCTCAGGAAAGAGGTAGAGATGAGGGGGAACAAAAACCATTTGAAGAAAGAACAGCCACAGTTGCATGCAATTTTAAAATGCTCAAAGAACCCATGATAAAGGAAACATGAATATCATACCAAAGCATTTTACCATGTCAAAGGAAACATGAAGAATACCACACCAAGGCACTGTTAAAAACCAGTGATAACAACAAAAATGTTCAAAAGAAGCATTGTACAGAGAGAAATAAACTTAAGAATAACATTTAATTTTTTGCCAGAGACAATACAGCCAGGTTACAATAAGTTTCTATCTTTTAAGAAAAAAGTGTCCTTTTTTTCATTTTTCAAAAATGAAGACAAATTGAAAACGTACACAACTTGGAAATAAAAAAGTGAAATTTGTTTTAAATATATTGTTGATTTCAGAGAGGGAGAGAGAGAAACATCAATGATGAGAGAGAACCATTGACCGACTGCCTCCTGCATGCCCCCAACTGGGAATCGAGCCCGCAACCCAGGCATATGCCCTTGATCAGAATCAAACCCAGGACCCTTCAGTCTGCAGGCCAACGCTCTATCCATTGAGCCAAACCAGCTAGGGCTGGAAAGAATTTTTTACCAGCAGATCAACTCCTCAGGAAATTTTAAAGGAAATACTTCAGAAAGAATCAAAGTGATATCTATAAATATTTTTATCTATACAAATAAGGGAAACAACAGACATAAATGTGAAAACAAATATAAATCTTTAATTTTCATATTTAATTGTTTTAAAAATACTTTTGATGTTTATAATGACAATACATTGTGGGAGTATGTATAAAACGTATGGCAAAATATTACAAAGGGAAAAAAGGAAATACACTATTAAGCTTCTTATGCTATGAATAAAGTGGTTTAATATTATTTGAAAGTCTACAGTGATAGGTTTACCTCTAGATTGAGTAAATTACACTTTTTTAACAAAAATGGTAAGAAAAATCAATGGGTGAGATAATCTTTTCAACAAATAGGGTTGGAAAATTGTATATCCATATAAAAAATAAAAACAAACACCTATCTTAACCGGTACTTCCTCCCATACTGAAAAATGAATTCAAAGTGAGACATAGACTTAAATAATAGGATTAAACTATACAATATCTAGGAGAAAAAAACGTAAAAAATAAATGACTGAGTTAAACAAATGTTTAATCAAACATAAAAGCATGAATTATAAAATAAAATTGATAAATTATGGTTTCTCAACACTAAAAATCTTTCCTCTTCAAAGAGACATGTTAAGAAAATGAAATAGTTATCCATATACTGGGAGAAAATTATTGTCAAACATATATCTGTAAAATGTCTTGTGTCCATATATAAAGGAATATTTTCAACTCTATAATAAGAAAAACAATAAAAAGGCAATGAATTTAAACAAGACTTCACCAAATATTTTATATGAATTGGAAATATGTAGATAAAAATATGTTTACCATCTTTAGTCATTAGAGAAATGGCTGTTAAATCCATGAGACACTACTACCTTCCACTAGACAAATGGCTAAAATTTAAAGACTAACGATGCCGAAGACTGGCAAGGATGTTGAACAACTGGACCTTTCATACGTTGATTTTAGGAATGTAAATGGTACAGCTACCTTGGAACATAATTTTGCAATGTCTGTAATGACAAATATACAGACTCCTTACTCTCCCCTCCCAAACCTCCTCCCCACAAAACAACAACAAAATAAAAACTAAAATTTGATTGACCTGTTTTTTAATATTCTCATCAATTTTATTCTTAGCAGCCCCAAACTTGAAATAATGCAAAAATCCATCAGATGAGGAATGCTACTCAACAACAAAAAGGAGTAAAGTACTGATAGATGCAACAAAATATATGTATCTCTAAAGCATTATGATGAATGAAGAAGTCTAGATATAAACCACTAAATCAGTTTGATTCCCTTATGTAAATCTAGAAAAGGCAAAATCAAAATGATAGCAAGAGTGAGAAATTTAGCAAATAAAGCCTTTTCCTTTTGCCGTGATGAGATGGAAATAAATCAAATTTTTTCAATTATGCTTTAAATTTGGAAAGTCCCAATTTCACCTTTGGTGCTTTGAGGAAGATGAAAGAACAAGTGACAATTTTAAGCAAGATGTTATAGAATACTAGAGGCCCAGTGCACGAAATTTGTACACAGGGCTGTGTGTCCCTCAGCCCAGTCTGCACCCTCTTCAATCTGGGACCCCTCGAGGGATGTCCGGCTGCCCATTTAAGCCCGAACCCACCGGGATCAGGCTTAAACGGACAGTCGGACATCCCTCTCACAATCCAGGACTGCTGGCTCCCAACTGCTCTCCTGCCTGCCTTCCTGATTGCCCCTAACCGCTTCTGCCTGCCAGCCTGATCACCCCCTAACCACTCCCCTGCCAGCCTGATTGATGCCTAACTGCTCCCCTGCCAGCCTGTTTTCCCCTAACTGCCCTCCCCTGCCAGCCTGTTTTTCCCCTAACTGCCCTCCCCTGCAGGCCTTGTCCCCCTCAACTGCTCTCCCCTGCAGGCCTGGTCCCCTCCCAACAGCCCTCCCCTGCAGGCCTGGTCACCCCTAACTGTCCTCCCCTGCAGGCTTGATCGCCCCCAACTGCCTTTCCCTGCAGGCCTGGTTGCCCCCAACTTCCCTCCTCTGCTGGCTTGGTCACCCCTAACTGCCCTCCCCTGCTGGCCTGATCACCCACAACTGCCCTCCCTTGCAGGCCTGGGCCCTCCCAACTGCCCTCCCCTGCTGGCCATCTTGTGGTGGCCATCTCGTGTCCACATGGGGGCAGGATCTTTGACCACATGGGGGCAGCCATCTTGTGTGTTGGAGTGATGGTCAATCTGCATATTACTCTTTTATTAGATAGGATAGAGGCCTGGTGCACAGGTGGGGGCCAGCTGGTTTGCCCTGAAGGGTGTCAGGGGGATCAGGGTGGGGGTTCCCTTGGGGCATGAGGCGGCCTGGGCGAGGGGCCTGTGGTGGTTTGCAGGCCGGCCACGCCCCTGGTGACCCAAGTGGAGGCCCTGGTATCTGGGGTTTATTTATCTTCTACAATTGAAACTTTGTAGCCTGGAGTGGAGCCAAGCCTCCTGCTTGCTCCGTGGTGGCAGCCATTTCTATGGGAATTTATGTATCTTCTATAATTGAAACTTTGTAGCCTTAAGGGAGGCCTGGGCCTGCCAGGGTGTGCAGAAAGCTTGGCTTCCTCCATCGCCGCGGGCAACCCTAGCCTCCTGCTCTTTCCAGCTCCGTGGCTGCCACCATTTCTGTTTGGGTTTATGCATCTTCTATCATTGAAACTTTGTAGCCTTGAGTGGAAGCCTAGGCCAGCAAGGGCAGGCAGAAAGCTTGGCTTCCTCCATTGCCGGGGAAACCCAAGCCTCCCTCCTGGTCTCTGTGGCCGTAGCCATCTTGGTTGGGTTTATTTGCATATTCACTCCTGATTGGCTGGTGGGCATGGCTTGTGGGTGTAGCAGAGTGATGGTTAATTTGCATATTGCTCTTTTATTAGATAGGATCTTCCCAAAATGATTTAGAGTTTGCTTCCTGTTTCATCATGGTTACATGATGGTTTAAGAACTTCTTGAGTACATGTGAGTGAACCACTAGATGTAGATGAATGTAATCATTAAACATGGCCCCATATATGACAAAGTAAAAAAATAAATAAAACTGATAAGTGAAACATACTAACACTATCCAGAAACATAAGCAAATTTCCAAATAAAACCTGAAAAGCAAAAGGTTACTGTAAAGTATAAACAAGAAGGAAAATAACACAAAATGTCAATTGAATTCTAAGAATTGTATAAAAGTCATCCAGCAATGCCCATGAACACTTAACCATATGTGCTGTTTTGATTATTGGCAAGGTAAAGAAAAGAAGGGTTTTTTTATTCTGGAAAGCAAAAAGCTGTTAACCTTCTTTGGACTGAACCTAATAAAGTAGTTTTTAAATGTTCTCATATATCTGAAACTGTAGGGAACAAAATGTGTTATTGAAATTCTGATTACAAAGACAGAATGATTATTAGTGGTACCAATCAATGTGAATATTTGAGAAGGGAAGGAGTAAAATTTGCACTATTTTGGTAAATAATCAGCCAGATAATCAAAGTAATGCATAATGTTGACCAGCAATGCCTGTGAACACTTAACCATATGTGCTGTTTTGATTATTGGCAAGGTAAAGAAAAGAAGGGTTTTTTTATTCTGGAAAGCAAAAAGCTGTTAACCTTCTTTAGACTGAACCTAATAAAGTAGTTTTTAAATGTTCTCATATATCTGAACCTGTAGGGAAGAAAATGGGTTATTGAAATTCTGATTACAGAGACAGAATGATTGTTAGTGGTACCAATCAATGTGAATATTTGAGAAGGGAAGGAGTAAAATTTGCATTATTTTGGTAAATAATCAGCCAGATAATCAAAGTAATGCATAATGTTGATAATGGCTTTTGTCAAACCAGATTATTAAAGTAAAAACAATAAAGAATTAATGTGTGTATCATTTTCTACAATAGACTAATCCCTAAAATCTCTTGATGAAAAGATGAAATGTTCCATCTGGTAACACAATCACCTAGTACCTAGAAGTGTATATCCAGCATCTTCATTCTGTCCTGCTTCCATCTCTGCCTCAAAAAGTGCTTAACCGTTGGGGGTAAAAGGAGCACCAGCATGCCTGCACAGAAAACACATCCTTGGAGAGAGAAAATACAAATAAAAAACACTGCCACACAAACAAAAATGCAGAACAAAACCATCTGAACTGGCCCATGTATTCCAAGGAAACTGGAGATGCAGGCATTTGGGGGAAATATTTCTAACACAGGACTTATATTGTTCAATTACTGAGTATTTTCATATGTAGAATCTTTTGTAATTATTGACAGAGCTTATACATGGTAATGAGTCCTTGAAAGTAAATATGCTCTTTAGTGCCCCAAATTATTTCTAATTGCTATCTAATGATACAGTGAAAGGGAATATCGTGTTAGTAACCAAATCTCATTTGATAATTGTTAATATTATCCATCAGACCTTTTGCAAATATTAAAAAGTCTATACCTCCCTTCAGGGTTTCCCGTGCATTTTAACCTATTAACAGTTCTGAGAATTCCTTCAAGGAAAAAGAAAAAAAAATACTTAAATGCTTTTATCCAGAATTTCCAAAATTTGTTTGGTTGTGGGGCCCTTACTCACATGACATCTACCAAATAAAAATATTTTATGTAAAAATGTTTGCTAGGTGTTGATTAAACATAAATTTTCTATATAGCTGCAAACAATATGCATTGTATCGCTCTAATATGAACATATTGTGAGCTGCATTTAAAGAGAGACTGTGGATAAAATTCTATTCTATTAGCATAGAATTAAAACTGAATGCACCCTGGCCGGTATGGTTCAGTTGGTTCGGCATCACCCCCGGCACTGGAAGGGTGCTGGTTTGATTCCCAGTCAGGGTACATGCTCTGGTTTTGGCTTGATCCCCAGTAGGTTGTGCAGAAGGCAGCCGATAGATGTTTCACTTTCACATTGATGTTTCTCTTTCTCTAAAAATAAATGAAAAATTATGAAACTGGAACTATATAAAACAATAACACTGTAAATTTATATATCTTTTCAAGGGAACACAAAATCATATGATTAACACGCCTCTGGATTAGTGTAGTGTTAATAATAATGTAGCATCTCCTAGTACATCTATCCCTAATATTGTATAACACAAACTCATTCCTCCAAGTTACATATGTTAACAGCCTTTATCAGTTTTTTGCTATAAAAAGATTCTCCCTCAAGCAAACCTCTTGAAATTTAAAGGCTCATTTAAATCATTATTAACTTAGTAAAATTAGAGATTGCATTACATTGCCAGCATAAATTTAACTACCAGGTTCAGTTCTACATTATTAAATCAATGGCACTTGAGAGACATATTAAGAAAGTAAGAAATAGCAATATCCATTCTATTATGTAAATTCAATTTGTTTATATTATCAAAAATCTCTTCTACCTCCAAGGTTTTATTCTTGGCTAGTTATTTTACCCTTTCTCTAGTACTTTGCTGTCTCAGATCACGTAGTTTTGTACAAAAAATGTAGGTGTGACAATTCTTGAAATTCTCTTAGTGTTGGGGAAGAACTTTATAGTTCAGTACACAGTAAAGTAAGGAGTTCTTTTACATAAGCTTGTTTACTACTGGTTATACTTGAACAGGCAAGTGTTACTAGATTGCCTGATGAGGTGCACTTCTGGAAATGCACCTGTATTATGAATAACTAACATTTATTAACATAATATTCTAATGTACCCTGCAAATTCTGTAGATTAATTATTAGGAAGAAAAATCTGTATTACTCCTTACCCTATTGAAACAGAATTTTTGGACTGGAACCCAGATTCTTTGTCCGCTGGAATCGAAGAATGAATTCACGAACAGAAAGTGGTATGGAAAAGGTGGAGATTTATTGAAGAACAAGTACAGACTCCCACATGGGAAGAGGGAAAGAGTCCCATAGAATGGACTCCCACGTAGGGAGGGGGAAAGGGTCCCACTGAGTTCCTTTTCCCTATGGCTTATAAAGGCTGCAGATCTGGTACCTCGATATCCCCTCTGATTGGTCACTATTCCCTAGACTGGTTACTATAGTAACTCCTGGGCCCCCTTCTTCCCTATTGTTCTCCTTTTCCCTTTGGGCTTTCTTCCTCCTTCTGGATGAAGGGCTTCCTTCTCTTTATTCTGTAAATACAGACCTTTTGCTGTTCCCAGATTCCTCATTCTATGGAAATGTATCTATTGCAGCCTTCCAGCTCCCCCATTCTATGGAAATATACCTTCTGCTCTGCAGTCCTGTGCTTTCCTCCATGGTCCCCTTAATTTCCAAATTTTCTAATATTTTCTAAACCTGTCCCATTTTACCCCTAAAATTCCCATTTCACTATGTTCTGTTATGAGTAACCTGTGATTATTCCATCTTCATTTTAATTTTTATTATTTAATTTTTTAAAATCTGATTTTAGAAAGGGGAAAGGAGGGAGGGAGAGAGAGGAGAGAGAGAGAGAAACATTGACCGGGGATCTAACCCATAACTTGGGTATGTGCCCTGACTGGAAATGAACCTGCCACATTTGGTGAGCCACACTGGCCAGGGCCCATTCCTCCTTATTAGAAAAGAAATTGTGTTGGGCTATATTATAAAATAGAAGAAATATAACATTTTTAAGATGCAATATTATCTAATAGATGTCTGATTCTATTCATAGTTAGAAATGATTTTTAAAGCAAGGATTTTGCTTTCTCCCCTCCCTTCCTTTCTCCCTTCCTTTCTCCCTTCCTTTCTCCCTTCCTTTCTCCCTTCCTTTCTCCCTTCCTTTCTCCCTCCCTCCCTTTCTCCCTCCCTTCCTTCCTTTCTCCCTCCCTCCCTTTCTCCCTCCCTCCCTTCCTTCCTTCCTTCCTTCCTTCCTTCCTTCCTTCCTTCCTTCCTTCCTTCCTTCCTTCTTTCCTTCTTTCCTTCCTTTTTTGTTCTTTTTAACACATAAGCAACTATTTTTATGAGTACATAATGAAACAAGAATATTCATATTTCTGGTGAACAAAATGGCAATACGGACGCAGACTTTCCCAAGTTCATAGGCTTGGTGCAGTGCACTCACTCTAGAAACGCACCTGTGTTGGCTGGATGGGCTGCCTGAACACAGTTCTGAAGACTGGGCAGCTTACATGATGGAAGCGTATTTTTCTAACAGTTCTGGGTCTGTGGTGTTGGCTGGTTTGGTTTCTTCTGTGGCCTCTCTCCGTGGATTGTCCATAATCTGTCTTCTCATTGTATCCTCACACTAGAGGCCTGATGCACGAAATTCGTGCAAGAGGATTGGCCCTCGCAGTCATGGCTGCTTGCCTGGGCCCTCGCAGCCCCAGCGTCATCCAGAAGGTCATCCGGAAGGACATCCAGAAGGTTGTTTGGCTGTACAGTCTAATTAGCATATTACGCTTTTATTATTATGGATGGCTTTTCCTCTATACACATTAGTTCGTGGTGTCTCATTTTGTGAGTCCAAATTTCCTCTTTTCATAAAGACTCACATTAATTTAGGGCTCACACTAAGGATCACATTTCAACTTAAGAACCTCTTCAAAGGCCCTATCACCAAATATCACATTCTGAGGCAAGTTGGTTTGGGCTCCAATGTAAGAATTTTAAGGGTGAATAATACAACCCATAATAGAACTCTAACAAAATATCAGAAAAATTGGGTACATTTTAGTACATTATATGTAAGACAAATTTATTGCAGCTTTATACATTTTTAAGACTGGATTTTTTTAAAAAGGAGTTTAAATTTCACAGCAAATTTGAAAGAAGGATCAGCAATCTCATATCCCCTTCTCCTACAAGTACATAGTCTCCCCCATTATCAACATCCCCTGCCAGAGTGCTACATTTATTTCAGTTAATGAACCTACATTGACACATCATAATCACCCAAAGTCCACAGTTTATATTAAGTTTCACTTTTGATGCTGTATATTCTATGGTTTTAGAGAATGTGTAATGCCACACAGGCATTGTTCTGCACAATATTTTCACTGCCTAAAATTTATTTGTGCTCTGTTTGTTTATTCCATGTGACATTCCCCAACTGCCTTTTCCAGAATGTTCTATAATTGGAATCATACAGTATATAGCCTTTTTAGATTGGTGTATTTCACTTAGTGATATGCATTTAAAGTTCCTCCATGCCTTTAAGGGCTTCATAGCTCTTTTTTTTTTTTTTAGTGCTGAATAATAGTCCATTGTCCATTGTTCAGTTATAACAGTTTATCCATTCATGAACTGAAGGACATATTGGTTGCTTCCAAGTTTTTGCAATTAAGAATAAAGCTGCTATAAATACTGTATGCAGGTTTTTGTGTACACATAAAAATTCAACTCCTTTAGGTAATAACAAAGAGCACTATTGCTGGACCATATAGTAAGAGTATGGTTAGTTGGGTCAGAAACTGCTAAAATGTCTCCAAAGTGGCTGTACCATTGTGCATTCCTACAAAGGGTGAATGAGTTTCTGTTACTCCACACTGTTGCCTGCATTTCCTGCTGCCAGTGTTGGATGTTTATACCATGTGTAGTGGTATCTCATTGTTGTTTCAATTTACATTTCTCTGAGGTCATAAGATGCAGAGCATCTTTTCATATGCTTATATGACATCTGCATATGTTCTTTGTTGAAGTGTGTTTTTTAACTGGATTGTTTGTTTCATTATTGTTGAGTTTCAAGAGTTGTTTGTATATTTTGGGTAACAGTACTTTATCAAATGTGTCCTTTGAAAATATTTTCTCCTGGCCTGTTTCTGGTCTTCTCTTTTTCCTTGACATTATCTTTTACACAGCAGAAGTTTTTAATTTTAATGAAGTCCTGCTTATCAATAATTTCTTTTATGGATCATGTTTTGGTATCCTATGTAATAAAGAGGTAATATGCAAATTGACCATCACACCCTCGCACAAGATGGCCGCCCCCATGTGGTTACAAAGATGGCCATCACATGATGGCCGGCAGGGGAGGGCAGTTGTGGGTGATCAGGCCAGCAGAGGAGGGCAGTTAGGGATGACCAGGCCAGCAGGGGAAGGCAGTTAGGAGCAACCAGGCCGGCAGGGGAGGGCAGATAGGAGTGACTGGGCTGGCAAGGGAGGGCAGTTGGGGGGGACCAGGCCTGCAGGGGAGGGCAGTTGGGGGCAACCAGACCTGCAAGGGAGGGCAGTTGGGGGCAACGGGGCCTGCAGGGGAGGGAGGGCAATTGGGGGGGACCAGGCCTGCAGGGGAGGGCAGTTGGGGGTAATCAGGCCAGCAGGGGAGCAGTGAGGCATCAATCAGGCTGGCAGGGGAGTGGTTAGGGCAGGGGTGGGCAAACTTTTTGACTCGAGGGCTACAATGGGTTCTTAAACTGGACCGGAGGGCTGGAACAAAAGCATGGATGGAGTGTTTGTGTGAACTAATATAAATTCAAAGTAAAGGAGCGGAGGGGAGAGCAAGAGAACCCTCCGCTCTTTCGGCTCCGCGGGCCGGATAGAACAGCCGAATGGGCCGGATCCGGCCCGTGGGCCGTAGTTTGCCCACGGCTGGGTTAGGGAGTGATCAGCCTGGCAGGCAGAAGCAGTTAGGGCAATCAGGAAGGCAGGCAGGCAAGCGGTTGGGAACCAGACATCCCTCAAGGGGTCCCAGATTGGAGAGGGTGCAGGCTGGGCTGAGGGACACCCCCCCCCCCAGGGCATGAATTTTGTGCACCGGGCCTCTAGTTATATATAAAAAGTCATTGCCATACCCAAGGTAATCTATTTCTCCTGTTATCTTCCAGGAGTTTTATAGTTTTATATTCTTCATTTATATCTATTTTGAATACATTTTTGTGAAGGGAGTAAGTCTGTGTCTAGATTCTTTTTTATTTTATTTTTTATTTTTTGCATGTGGATGTCCAATTCACCATTTGTTGAAAAGACTATCTTTTCCCAATTGTCTTGACTCTGCTCCTTTTTCAAAGATCACTTGACTATGTTTATGGGGGTCTATTTTTGGGATTTCTACTTGTTCCATTGATCTGTTTGTCTTATTCTATAGTCAATACCACACTGTCTTAATTACTGTAGCTTTAGAATAAGACCGAAATGAGATAGCATCAGTCCTCCAACTGCGTTCTGATCCTTCAATATTGTGTTGACTGTATTCTTTAAGTGCCAATATTATGTTTTTAAGTTGTGGTCCTTGCATAAATATGCTTTCTTTATTTCATAACACACCTCTTTCAAGAGATAACAAATGTCAGTACAGTGTCAAAGGTCCTAGAACAACCGTGGGCAAACTACGGCCCGCGGGCTGGATCCAGCCCGTTCGGCTCTTCTATCTGGCCCGCGGAGCCGAAAGAGCGGAGGGTTCTCTTGCTCTCCCCTCCACTCCTTTACTTTGAATTTATATTAGTTCACACAAACACTCCATCCATGCTTTTGTTCCAGCCCTCCGGTCCAGTTTAAGAACCCATTGTGGCCCTCGAGTCAAAAAGTTTGCCCACCCCTGTCCTAGAAGAAGACCTCCAGAGAACAAGAAGGTCATTTAAAAAGTGATTCTGTCCTTACTTTCTGGCTGTGAGATGAATTATATTATAGTCTCTTAGTTTGGTAATAGAACATAGAACAAGCCCTAGTCCAGTGGTCGGCAAACTCATTAGTCAACAGAGCCAAATATCAACAGTACAATGATTGAAATTTCTTTTGAGAGCTGAAAACTGACTTCTGTGCATGGGCCATGAAGTTTCAATCGCACTGTACATGCATGCCCGCACATGGTATTTTGTGGAAGAGCCACACTCAAGGGGCCAAAGAGCCGCATGTGGCTTGTGAGCCGTGGTTTGCCGACCACTGTCCTAGTCTGTTTGGCTCATGGATAGAATGTCCACCTGCGGACTGAAGGGTCCTGGGTTCAATTCTAGTCAAGGGCATATGCTCGGGTTGCAGGCTCAATCCCCAGTGTGGGGCATGTGGGAGGCAGCCGCCCTCCAGTAGCTCTCTGCCCGTTGCCCCGCCCTCCTGTAGTTTCCCGCGCCCCCTTCTCTCCCCCGCGTCCCATAGCTTGCTGCCCTGCCCCCTCCTGTAGCTCTCTGCTGCCTGCTTGTAGCTTGCTGCCCCACCCTCCTGCTGATCTGTGATCCAGTTGTGGCAGTCGGCTGTTACGCTTCATGCCCGTAATGACCACTTGCATATTATATGTTTATTATATAGGATAGTTTAGTATTTGCCTATAATGTACACACATCTTCCTGTATACTTTAAATCATCTCTAGATTACTTATAATAGCTTATAACAATACTATGTAAATAGATTTTATACTGTATTGTTCAGGAAATAATGATAAGAAATAAAAGTCTGTACATGTTCAGTACAGATGCAACCATCATAGGCTTAACTACATAGTACCTGTCATCAAAAATGTAACATTTAAAAAAATATTTTGATCCATGGTTGGTTGAATCCACAGATGTGGAACCCGCGGATACAGAGGGCCAACTGTATATTCTTTTATATTTTTACAGAATGGAGATTTTTCTGGAATATAATTTGTATAGTCACAATTTTTTGCCTGAGTTGATGGACACATCTTATAGAAATAAAAATAAAATGATCTTATGAACAATGGAAAGAAAAATCAATACATTGTATCAATGGGACAGGGACTTAAAATCAAAGCTCTCTATTGAAAGATGTAGGGTTCCGTAAATGCTTTAGAAATTTCTCTTAGTATAGTGCTTCCTGTTACTGCTATTGATTTTTGAAAAAAAAAAAAAAAAAAAAAAAAAAAAAAGAGCTTTAGAAACCCAATCCTTGGAGTATATTGCTCCAATTTTCCTAATCTAAGGAGATATTTTCTTCTTGTGCTTTTTAAACTGAAATTTAAAATTATAGCATGTTGACCTCCTCTTCTGTATTTATAGCCCTCTTGTGAAGGGGATTTGACCCTCCTTGGCAAAAACAAGAAATAGAAGTACAAGCAGTAGTCTACAATGTTTGCTATGCTTACTCAACAATCTGCACAGGCCTAAGACTGGGTAATTTTAGTTTTGTTTCCCTTCAATATAAGACTCACAGGAAGAATAATTGGGTTAACAAGGACCCAAGAAATGGCTTCTTTTTTTTTTTTTTTTTTTTTTTACATTGGCTATATTCATTCTCTGGAAGAAACAGTATACCTTTGTTTATTCTCAAGAAGTTCTCAAGGAAACATGCTCAACTATTTTTTATTTGTAACATCTGTTCATTCACTTAGGATTTCATCTTTTGTTCCTCAGAAACTCTTGTCCAGACATTGGATAAAGGATGAAGTTGTTATTCCATCTCTGATCGGTCAATAATTACCACTCATTTAATTTTCTGATTGTTATCTCATTATATTATCATTAACTTGGGCAAGAGACACTTATGCCAGGAAAACCCTGCTTAAATTCAGTCTATAATGTAATTATAATTAAGTATATAATGTAATTTGCTTTTATCAGCCAAGAACCAATGCAAAATTTTCTTCTTTATTTTGCTAACTTGAATAACTCATCCAAATATTTGAAATACACTAAAATAGTCATATCCATTTGTTTTACTTAGACCTTCCAAAGGCTTTTTACCAAATAAAATTGTAATGAATAATACTGTATAGATGACTATAGATGCATTTCATAATATATTACTAATATTTTACCATTAATAAAGTGAATTGCATTATTTATACTTTTGATGTTCCATCAGAACCATCCTTAGGTAAAATTGAGATGCAAGTTAATGTTTGACATTTGAGAACATTTGACAATTTGTCAGTTTTATAAATCTGTTCCTATATTTTCTTATTATTGAGTAAAATTCTAAAAATATCTGCTTTCTACAGAAATTTTACTGTTAAAAGGTACTGTTAACATCTGTCATTTTCTCTGAAATAATACTTTTGAAACAGGAATTTTAGGGGTAAAATAAGACAAGTTTAGGAAATATTAGAAAATTTGGAAATTAAGGGGACAATGGAGGAAGCACAGGGCTGCAGAGCAGAAGGTATATTTCCATAGAATGGGGAGCTGGAAAGCTGCAACAGATACATTTCCATAGAATGAGGAAGCTGGGAACAGCGAAAGGTCTGTATTTACAGAATAAAGAGAAGGAAGCCCTTCATCCAGAAGGAGAGGAAGAAAGGCCAAAGGGAATAGGAAAACAATAAGGAAGGAGTTGGGGGGGTGAGGATAACCTCACATGTCCCATGTGAGGCTCAACCTTTGAGCCCAGGCGTTACTATAGTAACCAGTCTAGGGCAGTGGTCGGCAAACTCATTAGTCAACAGAGCCAAATATCAACAGTACAAAGATTGAAATTTCTTTTGAGAGCCAAATTTTTTAAACTTAAGCTTCTTCTAACACCACTTCTTCAAAATAGACTCGCCCAGGCCGTGGTATTTTGTGGGAAGAGCCACACTCCAGGGGCCAAAGAGCCGCATGTGGCTTGTGAGCCACAGTTTGCCAACCACAGGTCTAGTGGAAAATGAAACAACTTTCCTAAACCACTGATAACTATAACTTTTCTAAACCAGTTCATTAGCAAATTAATAAATGGTTGTAGGTCTGGTGTCAAATAATAGGGTTCACCTTCCTTATTTATTGCTTTCTTCATCTCTTTCATTTTATATTTAATTGCAACTCCATTGAATAATTTCCTTTGAAATACAATGTATTAGATTCCATAAACCTGAATCATATTAAAATTATGCTATAACTTAATTAAACCAACGTGAATATGGCTACTTCTGTAAATCATCTTCATGTAATGAAAAAAGTAGTAAGTGCTCTATTCTGTGTACCAAACACAACCCATCAGAGGATTACTTAGGAATATCAATGATTGCTCAGCAAACAATAGGTATTGACAGTTTAATCAAAAATCCTCACAGAAACTTATATAGAAATTATTAAACCATTTATATGATGCATTTTGTTTGCACTGTGCTATAAATAATCTAAAATAATATCTTTATATTTGACACTGTGATATTTTGATGAATTATGAGTTTTTCAGAAGTGACCCATTTGGAGTTCATATTATTTATTCTGGTACATTTATAAAATTTTTATTTCAGGATACCTGGATATTCTCCAACATCCTTCCCTAAGAATACTGCTCTACTATTGCTGGATGAGCATTTTATTTACCTTCTGAAAACCTTCCCAGAGCAATACTCACAAGTTATTTCTTCTATAACTACTATTTACATTCAATTCTCTACTTGGAAAATATTTCCAAGTCGCTGTGGGTGCTGGGTATGTTTGTTTTCCCCTCAAAAATGAGATAATTTCTTACCTTTATCATGCCTTCTTCATATTTATATTGCAAGTTCCTAACATATTATATATCTTTTTTCACTCAGTAAATATTTTAGAATAAATTTACCAGCAAATAAGAGTGATATAATAATTTTTTAATTTATTTTATTGCACCACACATTTCTCCCATTGAAGGAACAACTGTCAATAATTCTTCACTGAAAATGTGCTCAAAGGCTTATATTATGGTGAAAACTTATTAATAAGAATCATTTGTAGGGCCAGCATATTTAAGTGTCATTAGAATAAAGGATGATGATTGAAAGGGCGGGGAGAGACCGACTCCATGTTCCCTTTGTTCCATGTCTTCCACCTCGTGGAGTCAGGTTCCCGCCCTAGAACCTCTCCAAGAGCCCAACCCAGACTTTTGAATTAGCCAATAGAAATGCAAGGGGAAAGTAAGCCGTGCCCTGCCCCCATGTGCAACCTGACCCCAACCAATCAGTTGGGACTGAGCTCGAGCTAGCTCGATTAAAGGCTCTTTGCTTTTGCATCGGACTCGGCTCCCTCGTGGTCTTTGGGAATCACGAAATCTGGGCATAACAATGATTACTTTAAGAATAATTAAAAATAGCATTCTAGTGCTAATGTCTATGAATATAAATAAAAACTCTGATTGTTAATATGGAAAATTTATCCTTCAAAATAAAATTATGCTATAGATCCATGGTAGGCAAACTGCAGCTCGTGAGCCACATGCGGCTCTTTGGCCCCTTGAGTGTGGCTCTTCCACAAAATACCACGGCCTGGGCGAGTCTATTTTGAAGAAGTGGCGTTAGAAGAAGTTTAGGTTTAAAAAATATGGCTCTCAAAAGAAATTTCAATCGTTGTACTGTTGATATTTGGCTCTGTTGACTAATGAGCGCCGACCATTGCTATAGATGCATTTGATTCAGTGACTGTGTAATTCAGAAACTGAAACTAGTTGAGAATGGAAGTTTCTTTCAGAATATGAAATAAAATATGGAGAAATGTGTTTGGATCTTGTACAACAAACCAATAACCATCTAATAAAAGGCCATGGTCAAGCAGTTTTCATTGCTGACATACAATAGTTTTGTTAAGGAAGATGCAGTTGCCCATCCATGTAGGTGAAATATTTATAACACAGTAATCCATATGAGAGTTTTGTGATGCTGGGAGCAGGATACAAATATAAAAGGTAACTTCACTGCAGGTCTATTCCATGGTCTATCTCATTTGTGGAAGTATAAATTAGGAATATATTGAGATGTATTCCCAGTAGGAACACAATAATATATCCTTTTTTTAAAAAATTTAATAAATCTTTATTGTTCAAATTATTACAATTGTTTCTCCTTTTTCCCCCTATAGCTCCCCTCCACCCGTTCCCACCCCACCCCTTGCCCTTACCTCCCCCCACACTGTCCTCATCCATAGGTGTATGATTTTTGTCCAGTCTCTTCCTGCACCCCCCATACCCCTTTCCCCCTGAGAATTATCAGCCCACTCCCTTTCTATGCCCCTGATTCTATTATATTCACCAGATTATTCTGTTCCTCAGATTTTTAATTCACTTGATTTTTAGGTTCACTTCTTGATAGATATGTATTTGTTGTTCATAATTTTTCTCTTTACTTTTTTCTTCTTCCTCTTCTTAAAGAATACCTTTCAGTATTTCATATAATACTGGTGTGGGGGTGATGAACTCCTTTAGCTTTTTCTTATCTGTGAAGCTCTTTATCTGCCCTTCAATTCTAAATGATAACTTTGCTGGGTAAAGTAGTCTTGGTTGTAGGTTCTTGCTATTCATCACTTTGAAAATTTCTTGCCACTCCTGTCTGGCCTGCACAGTTTCTGTTGAGAAGTCAGCTGACAGTCATATGGGTGCTCCCTTGTAGGTAATTAACTGTTTTTCTCTTGCTGCTTTTAATATTCTCTCTTTGTCTTTTGCCCTTGGCATTTTAATTATGATGTGTCTTGGTGTGGTCCTCTTTAGATTCCTTTGGTTTGGGGTTCTGTGCACTTCCTGGACTTGTAAGTCTATTTCTTTTACCAGGTCGGGGAAGTTTTCTGTCATTATTTCTTCCAATAGGTTTTCAATATCTTGCTCTCTCACTTCTTCTGGCACCCCCATAATTCTGATGTTGGTATGCTTGAAGTTGTCCCAGAAGCTTCTTACACTATCTTCAACTTTTTGGATTCTTTTTTCTTTTTTTTGCTTTTCCGGTTGAGTGTTTTTTGCTTCTTTGTATTTCAAATCTTTGACTTGATTCTTGCATTCCTCTAGTCTGCTGTTGGGTCTCTGTATAATATTTTTTATTTCAGTCAGTGTATGTTTAATTTCTAGTCGGTCCTTTTTCATAACCTCGAGGGTTTCGTTATATTTATCGGCCTTTTCTAGGATATTCTTGAAAAGCCTTATAACCGTGGTTTTGAATTCTACATCCAGTCATTTGTTTTCCTCCATTTCTTTCGTTTTTGATCTGTTTCTTCGTCTCCACATTTTTCACTGCTTCTCTGAGTTGGTAGGGTAGCTTTGTGTGCTAGGTTTCCTTTATGGCCCAGAGGGTCGGCCTCCCCAGTTAACCTGAGGTGGACACTCTTGGTGCACCCCTTTGTGGACTATGTGTACAGCCTTGTTGTAGTTAAGTCTTGATTGTTGTTGGTATCACTGGGAGGAATTGACCTGCAGGCCAGTTGGCTGTGAGGATCAGCTGTGTCTACACTGGGAGATTTTCGGTGCTGGTGATAGCCTTATAGGATTAGCCTTGCCAGATTGCAAATGCCTCTGGGCTCAGCTTGGAAGGGTAGAGTCTCAGGGTGGAGCAGACAGTCTTGGCTTCCCGTCAGCCCTGCCCTTGCTTGCGAGTCTCTAGATCTCTGCCTTCCATGGTTCCCAAGTTTCCGACTTACAGTCCAGATTTCCCCTGTAAGAGCGTGCGTCCCCAGGGGTTCACCCGGAACTGCGGTTCAGTGCAGTCAGAACTGGGGTTCAGTGCAATCAGGAGCTTCCGACTCCCTTCTGCTAGGGAAAGCCTGTGGTAACCTCCGCAGTCAGTCTTTGTGCGCACTCGCGCCTCCAGACCCCTGCCGCCGCGGCTTCCCTGAGTCTCCAAGTCTCTGAGTCTCCGAGTGCCTTTCTCTCTACCTGACAGTCCAAACTCCCCCTGTATGAGCCTGGGTCCACGGGGTTTCGCCCGGAACTGAGGTTCAGTGTAGTCGGGGTCTTCCTTTCCCCTCCCGCCAGAGAAAGCCAGCCAGGCACTCTGCCGCCCTTCCTCTCTGCACGCACATGTTTCCGTACCTCAGCTCTTTGCCGCTCCTTCTCCGTGAGCTTTCCTCTTTCCTTCTAGTTGTAGAATTTCCACTCAGCCAGCTTTCCTGTGGTTCTGGATGGTGTCCATTCTGTCTTTTAGTTGTAGTTTTGAAATTGTTGTGTGGGGCAGCAGTTTAGGTGCTTACCTATGCCGCTATCTTGGTTTCTCCTCAATATATCCTTATTTTTAACTTAAGATGCAAGTCCCATGGGTTTTAGCAAAGCTCAGGAAATTTCTTGTATCATTCCACTGAACTTTCTTTGAGATTTGTGGATTGCATATGCCCTTTCAAAAGAATAAAGTTATAGTTCATAAAGCTAGGGATAGATTTATAAAAAAAAATATCTTGTCCAATCTGATGTGAGAAGGACAATTGTTTCAGGTACTTTTCAAACTGGCTGTGTCTGAGATATCTTTATATATAAAAGGCTAAGTGTCTGTCCTTCCCTCCGACCGGTAGCTATTACACACACTGACCACCAGGGGGCAGACGCTTAACACAGGAACTTCCATGATGCACAATGGCCAATTAAAAATAAATGGCACCATGACCTGGCGCTGACAAACCAACACTTGGTTTCCCCCAAGTGGGACACAGGCCCCCCCACCACCCTGGAGTGACACCCCACCAAATTGCAGCCAACACTGCCAAGACCCCATGGCACAAAATGTGGCCCCCAGCCAAGCCCGAAAACGGTCGCTATGGGTGCTGGGTAATGACATCATGTAGCAACGCCCGGCTTCCTTTCCCTAACGACTAGCTTCCTTGGAGTTTCTGCAGCCCAGGAACATGACTTGCTATATAGCCAGGTGCAAACATTTTACAATTCAACCAAATATTTGTGAAGCGTTTTCCCTAGCCTCATCTCATTTGATCCTCACAGAAGTCCTGGAGTAGGTAGATAGGAGACTCGGTGGAATCCTATTTTCTTTTCATTAGCCCGAACACGGAGATTTAGAAAGCTTAGAGACTTGACCCGACTGCAAAGTAAGAAATGGTGAAACTTGAAAATGACTTCAGGTTTTCTCATTGCGCAGAATATAGTCAAACACTGCTACAGTTAAATATTTTCCCCTTTTTTCCCCCTGTGTTATCTACAATAATAATCTGCTTTGTGTTGATATTTACTGCTGTATTGCTGACAATTTCCTGAAAGAGAAGTTGGGGTGTTTCACTGGGCTGGAAAATGTTTAGCTAATTCAAGAAGCAGGTCTAATTAAGCAAGTTTTTTCTATATCTATAAAAGGCTAAGTTGACTCATGCATACGTGATACATATAAAGCTTTTGCTGGCGCCAATGGCATGCGTGTGTTTCCATCTGTCATTGTAGATCATGAATTTGGTTGACACTTCTATTATAGAGAAAGGGAAAATAGTGATATTAAAATATTTCTTCTAATTAATTTCCTTTCAATGTGCATGAATCCGTGCACCGGGACACTAGTAATTCTATAATATAGGAAAATGTCAGGGAACCTGTGTGGCAAAGATGAAAGTCTCTAACTCTACACTTGTGACTCTCTGCAAATATTCCCCATTGTTTAACACTACCTTAGGTTGCGTCTCTGCCATTTATTGATTAACCCATTCCTTCTCAATTAAATGTTTTGTTTTTTTTGCATTGTCTGTTTCTTATCAAAGAATATGTAAAAGCAATTTGCATGTCTTTGAAAGTTATAACAAAACTAGAGGCCTGGTGCATGAAATTTGTGCATGGGTGGGGGGGTCTCCTCAGCCCAGCATGCACCCTCTCACAATACTGGACCACTGGCTCCTAATCGCCTACCTGTCTGCCTGTCTGGTCACCCCTAACTGCACCCCCTGCTGACCTGATTGCCCCTCACTGCCCCCCTCTGCCAGCCTGGTTGCCCCTAACTGCTCCCCGCTGCCAGCCAGGTCACCCCCAACTACCCCTCCCGCCGGCCTTGTCACCCCACTCAGCCTGCTTATTCAGTCGTTTGGTCGTTCCTCACTAACCCCCTGCCGGCCCGGTTGCCCCATGCAGCCTGCTTGTTCAGTCATTCGGTCATCCCTCACTAACCCCTCTGTTGGCCTGGTCATAGGCAGCCATCTTGTGAGGGCATGACAGTCAATTTGCATATTACCTCTTTATTATATAGGATTAGACTTATGTGTTTCCTTTTAGTATCTCCTGGGATTGTAAGCTAGGTTTTTAGTGTTGTGTTTTGTTTTTTTTTCTCTTCCCTATATTGTTGACATGTTACCATTTTATGAGCCTATGGTTTTCTTCCTCTAAGTAAAATGAATAGTTACTGTTTTAATATTTTGTGCTAATTGCATTTTTTCATGCTGAAAGCCTTTTCTTCCCCCTAAATGTTATTTTAATGAGACCAATACTGGAACTCTAAGCTCCTATTATTTCCTTGCTTTCCCCAAGTGAATGCAAAAATAAACTGAAAAATGAAAGATCTTGTCTTGCTTATCCATCTTAAATGAAAGAACAGGATTGCTGCCCTGGCAGAAGGTGATTTTACAGCTTAAGGCATCTCTTTCAATGTTTCTCTGTGCATTCCTCAGGAGTTTAGGTGTGTGAACTTGCCAAAGTTGACCACTTTGGGCAGTTCCTTGTTAAACTATTGAGAAGCTTGATTCACCTGTAAGAAATAGCCACTGGCAGTAAATAATTCACTCTAAACTTTAACATATCCAGTTTCTGTTGTGAGACATAACTTTAGATTTTCCCCTTAACCAGCTTCACTACTAAGAGCTCTCAAGTGGGCTATTTCTTGGGGAAAGAACTGATGGTAATTCAGTTCTCTTTCCGTGTGTGTGTGTGTGTGTGAAAGAGAGAGAGTGAAAGAGAGAGAAAGAGAAACTAAAAGGACATTATTTCTTTAACTTACCTATAATTCCTCTAAATTCTCAAGAAATAAATATTTTTGTTCCTAAGTGCCCCTCACTGTTAAAAATCAAAATTTTTATGGGATGTATTAACTAATTTTAGAGTATTGAGGGAATGACAGTGTGCATGTTACTGAAGGATAACAGAATTGTAAAATAGCAGTGAGGCCAATTTTTAGTATTGGAATTCACGAAAATAAAATATTTATTTTAAGATCCAATGTATCTGATGTACATATTTAGGAAATGATTTTAACTCCAACCTATGGTAACATTAGAGTTAAGAAGTAAAAAAAAAAAAACCTGGGTGGGCTCAGTTAGTTAGAGCATTGTCCCTTACATTAAAAGGTTGTGGATTTGATTCCTGGACAGGGCATATACCTAGGTTGTGAGTTAGATACCCAGTTGGGGAACTTATAAGAGGCAGTCTATCAATGTTTTGCTTTCACATCAATGTTTTTTTTCTTGCTCTCTCCCTCTCTCCCTTCCTCTCTCTAAATTCAATAAAAACATATTATAGGGTGAGGATTTAAAAAAAAGTATAAGTAGCGGAAACCGGTTTGGCTCAGTGGATAGAGCATCAGCCTGCGGACTGAAAGGTCCCAGGTTCAATTCTGGTCAAGGGCACGTACCTTGGTTGCGGGCACATCCCCAGTGGGAGGTGTGCAGGAGGCAGCTGATCGATGTTTCTCTCTCATCGATGTTTCTAACTCTCTATCCCTCTCCCTTCCTCTCTGTAAAATATCAATAAAATATATTTAAAAATAAATAAATTAAAAAAAATTAAAAAAGTATAAGTAAATATTTCAAGAACTGATGTCCCTATGTAGGGTTAGTGATTTAATTATTAGTGAATTAATAAATATTTACTGACAAAGTGCTATGTACTTACCCTTAAAAATAATGAGGGACTTGCTTGGCTGGTCAACCCATGAACCAGGAGGTTATGGTTCAATTCCCAGTCAGGGCATATGCCCAGGTTTTGGGCTCAATCCCCAGTTGACTGGGGCATGCAGGAGGCAGCCAATGACCAATGATTCTCATTATTGATAAAATAAATTAAATTTTAAAAAGCATTAAAAAAGAATGATGAGGAACTCATAAAATGTATGAGATCAAAGTTTTGCTTTTAATGAATGTTACATAGTTGTAAACATTGGCCACATACCTAAAAGAAAAAGGTGAATAATGATAAATAAGAGCTGCCATTCTTTTACCTATACTCAGTAGGTTCATATACTATTCTTTTATATATATTCAGTTCCCACAAAAAACTTAGTTTACATAATCCATATTTTGCTGGCAAGAATCTTTGAGGTAGAATGCTGTTAAATACAACAGGTCCTCAAATAATGTGATTTTGTTATAATGTTAATGAGATGCCTTAGGAACTTAACTCTTGTTTATATCAATTAGCCTGTGGTAAAATGATTTTCATTATATGTTGTTTTGCACAGGTTCCAAAAACCAATTGACTATATTAAGTCAAGATTTAGTGTAATTTGCCCAAAGTTGCACAAATGATAGGTGTGGAGCTGATATTTTCAACCCCATCAATACAGCTTTGCAATCAATGCTCTAAACCAGTGGTCGCCAACCTTTCGGACCTCGCAGACCACCGGTTGGCGACCACTGCTCTAAACTACAAGGCTATTCAGTGCCTGAAAATTTTGATACAGTAAATAATGATTCAATATGAGAAGCTAGCAGAAAATGAGAGAATATCGTCTTTGAAGCTAAGAAAACCTGGGTTAGAAACTAGGCTCCCCTACTTTTTGTGTGTGTATTATATTCTCTGCTCCTTAATTTCTATATTATAGAATTTATAAATAGCAGTTACTGAGCCCTTACTATGTTCCAGTCACTGTACTAATCCTTTTATATGTATTAACTAATTTCATAATTTTTTTAAGAAATGAAATTGAATCTATTGCTTTCTCCATTTTAGAAATGAGAGAATTGAAGCTTTGAGAATTAAAATATTTGCCTGAGGTCGCATAACCAGTGTATTCCAAGGCAAATGTTAACCTATTTCCTCTCTTAACCTATTATGTTGTGGGTCATGGATTAACCAAGCAATTTGTAGATTTGATTCTTGTTGCTATTTTTACATTATATAATTTATACTTTAAGATTTGTTTTGGTGTAAATGTGGGGTTTCAATGAGACTTGAGTTAGCACTACATAAACATAAGATGTAACTTACTTTTTGCTGGACTTTGGAAAATAATAATATAAACTCAACCCAGATCCACTAAAGTGACCTTATAACTTAATGCTAATTGAATACCTCTGAACTGTTTAGGCTAGATCCCATGAATTGACAAGAAATGTTTTTATATGCACATGTGAGTGCAACTGACTTAGAACTAAAAAAACAAAAGCAAGCAAACAAAAAATTCAACTGAGGTCCCTTTCTTTAGGTCTACCATTTTATGATCTGGTTTTTTCTCTTGTTTTTCATTTCTCTGATTTCCTTTTCCTATCTCTTTTTTTATTATTTGACTACTTTTTCTTAGTATTCCATTTTATCTGTTGAATGTTTTTAAAATGTATTTCTTTGTAAATTGTCATTATTTTGAGACTAGAGGCCCAGTGCATGAAATTTGTGCACGGGGGGGGGGGGGTCCCTCTTCCCGGCCTGCACCCTCTCCAATTCGGGACCCCTCAGGGGATGTCTGACTGCCGGTTTAGGCCTGATCCCTGTGGACATCTCTCTTGCAATCCAGTACTGCTGGCTCCTAACTGCTCACCTGCCTGCCTGCCTGATCGCCCCTAACCACCTCTGCCTGCCTGATTGCCCCTAACTACTCTCCCCTGCCAGCCTGATCATCCCTAACCACTCTCCCCTGCCAGCCTGATCGTCCCTAATCACCTCTGCCTCTGCCCCTGCCACCGTGGCTTTGTCTAAAAGGATGTCTGGAAGACGTTCCGTCTATCCAGTCTAATTAGCATGTTATGCTTTTATTAGTATAGATTACAACATGCATATGTAACTTTCACAGTCTACCTAAAGTTAATATTTTATCACTTCAAGTAAAATGTAGAAACTTTGCAACCATGTAATTTCTTTTCTCTCTTCCCTATGTGTAACAGTTGTCATATATGTTATGTCTATGTACATCAAAATCTGTTTAGATAATGCTATAACTTTTGCTTTCAAGCTTTTGAGGTATTTTAGAGAACTTAACAGGAGAAAACTACTGTATTATATTTACCCATATATGTGCAAAATCTGTTGTTCTTTCTTCATTTTTGAACTTCTACATTTCCCTATGTTATCACTTCCACTTCTTTAGAAAATCTGATGATAAACCTACATGTACCAAAATTTTAACTGAAGACTAGATTTTCAGTAATAATGTATCCATTTCCCTGCTCCTTATCTATTTCATTCTATTCCCTTCACTTAAATGGGTAACAATTGTCCTGAATTTTATTATTTAAATCCCCTAGTTACTTTTATAACCTCATTATATATGATTATTTGCATTATGTTGTTTAGATTTTTTAGTTTCATAAACAGTATCACACTTTATGTAGTCATCTGGGAATTTTGTATTCATTTAAAATGATTGTTCAAGACTCATCTGTGACACATGGACCCATAGTTCATTCATTTTCATTGCTGTATCAAATTTTAACATATTCAACCATTTTTACTATTTGTTTTACATAAATTATTTTTTATTGCAATATTAATACATATGCACTTTGTAAAAACAAAGAGGAAGTTAAAAAACTCAGAGACCTTGAATGATAATACTATGAATCATGTGACTTTGAGTCCTTATTACCTATTTTTAGTCTTTTACATATGTCCATACATGATTGTTAAATATATAAAAAATATTATGCTGAGATTTATTGGATATACAAGAGGAAAATTATGCTTTGAGTCATAGAATATATATTCTGCTAGAAGGGATTTTAGTGTCATATATTCAATACCCTCATTTAACAGTTGAGAAAATTCATATCCAGAGAGATGAAGTTACTTGGTGGAGGTTACACAGCTTGTCAGCAAGTTTTCCAGCTGAGTAGTTTAATTTTTTAAAAGGTAATAGAGACTTATTGCAAATCTATTCCAGTGGAATACAATTCTATAAGCAACATTTATTTTGGAAAACATCCAATGGCTGTGTTTACAGAGGCTATCGATAGAAATCTATGTACCCACCAGCATAAAGTAAGGAAAACTTTTCTGTAGTTGCACAACTGAAGTTTCTTCCTGACTGAAAAGCTCTCTGTAATCAGGTCTCATCCTACTCATGGGTACTTCCTGTTTGATTAAACTTCACTCAAGTCCCTTGAGCCCTCTTCTCAACTAGGCCTTGACCTTTTGCCTGCTAAGCCCAGTTTAATAGAAGAAGAATTCCACTAAATCAGTTTATCAACAATCCTCCACCCTTGATCTCTAAGTTTTTCTCTTGCCTTTAGCAAGAATTTTATTAAACCAGTTTTGAAAGCAACCCCCTATTCTTGATATCTAACCAAGTCCCCTTAGTAATTTTCCACCCACCAACACCTTTACTCTGTTCCTTGACTATGAATCCCCAGTTCTCTTTGCCTGTTCGATTGGAGTTCAGTGCTAAACTGAATTATTTTTCCCCTTCTGCAGTAGCTCAAATAAAATATGTTGTTATTTTTAATAAGTTTCTGGTGCAAAGATTTTCTTTTAGAGTATGCTTCCAAACTCATATATGATAATTTTCCTAAACAACCAACTTATACTTCTCTTCAGAGATTTGCTCTGTCATTCTTACTCTTGTCATTGGTCATAGTTCTCCCCAAACCCACTGTTCATAATATATATATATATATATGCATAATATGCAAATTGACCTACAGCAGAACGACTGGTCGCTATGATGTACACTGACCACCAGGGAGCAGATGCTCAACACAGGAGCTGCCCCAGCCCACAGGCCTGGATCGCCTGATTGGGAATGGGGAACTGGGGGTAGGTGGTGGTGGATGTGGACAGCGGGGGGGACAGGGCTGAATCGATCCTGATTGCAGGCCAGGCCTAGGGACCCTACATGTGCCCAAATTTCGTGTGCTGAACCTTTAGTGTCAATATAATCCCTTCTAAATCCATCCAACAGAATTTGGCAAGTTCTCCAGCTCAACAACTCTTCTTCCTTCAAATTGTCCATGTACCTTGCATTGTTATTCTGACTGGGTCAGTAAACTTAATACAGTAGACTCTTCTTGAACAATGTCGGGGTTAGGGAGTGCCAACCCACCTACAGTGAAAAATCCGAATGTAACTTTTGACTCCCCAGAAACTTCTAATAGCCTACTGTTGACTGGAAGCCTTACCAATAACACAGTCAATTAACACATATTTTGTATGTTATATGTATGTATTATATACTATATTCTTGCAATAAACTAGAGAAAATAAAATGTTATTAAGAAAATCATACAGAAGAGAAAATACCTTATTGGAAAAAAATCCACATATAATTAGACCCACATAGTTTAAATCCATCTTATTTAAGGGTCTGGTATAGTTCCATCCTCATATTAGCCAAGCCCCGTGGTCGGCAAACTGCGGCTCGTGAGCCACATGCGGCTCTTTGGCCCCTTGAGTGTGGCTCTTCCACAAAATACCACAGCCTGGGCGAGTCTATTTTGAAGAAGTGGCGTTAGAAGAAGTTTAAGTTTAAAAAATTTGGCTCTCCAAAGAAATTTCAATCATTGTACTGTTGATATTTGGCTCTGTTGACTAATGAGTTTGCCGGCCACTGGCCCAGCCCATGAGTACATTTGACAACAGTCCGCAGCATCTTCCCATCTTTCAGAATTTCTCTAGGCTCCGCTTTGCACTCTCAGTTCAGATTTTCTTCCCTAGACTATAGTCCTTTATTCAGCTTTCTATCATACAGAAAAGTCACATTAAAGGCATATTTAAATTACTTGCACAAATGGAAGCTATCCTGATTAGCCAAAAAGAGAAAAGGATGGAAAATGTGTTAAATAGTGTGGGTAATTCTACTCACTATTCTACATAAAGCAAGGATGCCCTAGATGTAACTTTAATTCTTAAATCAGCATAACTTCTAAGAACAAGCCAACTACTTTACGTGCTGATACTTGAAGAAAGAGTAAACTGTGCAATTGCTGGGGGGAAATTATAACACTGCTGTGCTGGATTTATTGAGAGATAGTATAGAGTATGGATCTTTAGTAATTTTCTAAAGTATTTTAAATAATAATTTTGGCATATGCAAAAATTACCTTATCACAATAAATTTAGAACTTGGGCCCACAGAAGATATAACCAAATTATCCCGCTGCTCAGCCCTTCTCCTGAAGTCACATAAATTGGGAAAGGGCTTTAATTCCTATCTTGCCCTGGCTCTTTCCCAAGTCTTTATCACGGATTGATTGTTAAAAAATAACACGTTCTCATTAATCAAAAATTCAGGGCTATGCTCTGAAAGCAGCCACTGATAGGCAGACTAAGACCTATGGATGTGCTCTGGACACAAAAATCCTGTAGAAGAGATACCTTTGCTCTCCTATAAAGGACACTGAGAATGTGTCACTCACCAAGCAAACCTCTCCTCCCCCACCCCACACAAACATCATGGAAAGTAAATAGTTAATATTACATAAAAATAAAAGATTAAATTAAGATATCAAATAAAACATTTATTATGGTACATGAAAAATCAGATATTTATATTAATAGGTTTATTAGCTGGTGTCCAATAGCACAATTATCACTATCTCCATAGTAACAATAGCAGTGAAGAAAAAAGTTGCAGATTTGTAAAACGTTGCCTAGACAAATCACTTTTGCACATTTTTTTTCATATAGTGCTCATAAAACCCCTGGATATGTACATAGGTAGGTACTATCTTTTAATTTTCTATGAGGGAAGTGAGAACCAAGATGATGAGGGTAATGCTTCAAGCCATGCTTTCTAACTTTAGACCAATGAATATTACCAAGGAATCTCTACAAATGAGTTCAGAAGACTGTGTTCAGAACTGCCTAAGGGTTGAAAAAGAAATTGGTTGAAGGTTAAACACTCCCTTTAGATAATGTTAGGTTGAGTTGACCTTCATTTTTCAATCTTATCACTCACAAACACAGTCCTGAGCTAAATAAGCCATAGCAAAAAGTTCTGCTTTAGCATCTGGTTTCATGGGGACTGTAATCTGATTCTGGTGCTACTGGCTATGGACTTGCTTCACAATGGGTTCAGGTCTGTGGGAACCCTAATCAAAGGATTCCAGATGTTCAAGGCCAATCTGAGCAAGGGCACAGCAGTTGTACTGTATGCACTGCGCAGGTGTCCTTTTCTATAACCCG
The DNA here is from genome assembly GCF_963455305.1 of Plecotus auritus. Classification (NCBI taxonomy): domain Eukaryota; kingdom Metazoa; phylum Chordata; class Mammalia; order Chiroptera; family Vespertilionidae; genus Plecotus; species Plecotus auritus. The sequence continues at coordinate 33,579,646 of NC_137783.1, read as the reverse complement.
AATATTGCTGTCACTATTTGGCAAGAAGCCTCATTTGTCTAAGTTGGTATAAAGAGGTGTTATTGACCAGCCAAGACTAAGCTGCTTTTATGTAAGGCTGGCTCCTTTCTTTGTGAGGCTGGTTGGTATGGATCCTGGATTTGCTACTGCATTAGCAATGGCTGCTCTGTAAGGCTACTTTGAAGAACTGTTTTGTCTGATGGCTACTTCTTCTGCAATAAAGCCTCTCCTATATGCCTATGACTTCTCATGTCTTCTCTGTCTAATACCTGGTGTCCATGAAGGTCAGTTCCTGGCAGAGGACCTGCGCTCCCACGAGGTCCCAGAGACCAAAACCGGCCTTTCAACTTATAGATATTTACAATAATGTGGAGTAGCAGGCCACCAGATTTGATGTTTTAGAGAGTTATTGGCATCAGTCTATATTATGCATAAACATGTCCTGCTACTTGCTACTTCTGGTAATATGGCTCTCCTGGGGACAGTCACTTTCTCTAGCCCTGGTCCTGGACCTGATTTATTCCCATTCATACTTCCACTGGGAAAGCTCATAGATACTTCACCTGTGGCTTATGAAAAACACACCTGTATTCTCTACTTATCCATTACTGCTGTATAACATATAATCTGGATATACAGTAATTTTTGTGTCTGCAAAAAATGTGATATGAAGCAGTTTTTTTAAAATAAATTGTATTTAAATTTTATTTGAGAAATTTATGTGAATCTTATTTATTAGTGTAATGATAGGAGCTTTAGTAGTAGTCTGAAAGATATTTTTCAATATCAGATAATTATATCTGAATTTTCTTTTTGGCCACAGGGAAAAATTGGCTTGCTTTGGCTATATATATATATATATATATATATATATATACACATATATATATATATATATAGTTTAGTAAGTTTGCCATATATATATATATACATATATATATGTGTGTGTATATATATATATATATATATATATATATATATGGCAAACTTACTAAATGTAGAAAGAACTCATGTTTAAATGGAATATTCTTGTTATTAGCCCTCCTTTTAACATAAATTTTTATTTACCTGACTGATTTAGTTGTACTTGGTTCAGTTAAATCATATTTATACACAGTTATGGAAAACCTCAGCCATTTTCACATGGATATAGAATCAAATTATGAACTGATAGCTATTACAGTAAGAAAAATCAACCTGTTATATATTTCCAAAGATGTGAGAGAATATATGTTACTGGAAAAAATTGAGATGAGGAAATTTGCCATAAACCAAGTGAAGTAAAATGTATTTTTTTAAAATATATTTTATTGATTTTTTACAGAGAGGAAGGGAAAGGGATAGAGAGTTAGAAACATCGATGAGAGAGAGACATCGATCAGCTGCCTCCTGCACATCCCCTACTGGGGATGTGCCCACAACCAAGGTACATGCCCTTGACCGGAATCGAACCTAGGACCCTTCAGTCCGCAGGCCGACGCTCTATCCAGTTAGGGCAGTAAAATGTTTTTACCTTAATCCAAAAGTATATCCTCCATAGCTTTCTGAAAACATGAAACCGCCTCTTTTAAAAGGCTTTTTCTCAAAATGATTTTCATGGGTTTTATTTTATTTATTTATTTATTTATTTATTTATTTTTAATATATTTTATTGATATTTCACAGAGAGGAAGGGAGAGGGATAGAGAGCTAGAAACACCGATGAGAGAGAAACATCAATCAGCTGCCTCCTGCACACCTCCCACTGGGGATGTGCCCGCAACCAAGGTACATGCCCTTTATCGGAATCAAACCCGGGACCTTTCAGTCCACAGGCCGACACTCTATCCACTGAGCCAAACCGGTTTCGGCGATTTTCATGGGTTTTAAACTTGTGTTATATTATGTATTGCAAGATCAAATGAACCATGTCTTTGACAGTGAAATTTAACTGAAACTAATGACCGGTTTCTTCTTCGAGGCCTAAATTGTTCTTACCTAGATTGGTTACATACAGTACTTGTATTAAGTTATTCTTCGCTTTATTGAGATCTTATGCTTCTGGATTAGGCTCCCTCAGGGTTCTTATGAGCCATTATGGAACTTTCCTTTAGCTTCTGTATTTTAACAAAAATTATACCAAAATATTTTCAGTTAAACTCCATACTGTTTTCCATAAGCAGCTGCACCAGTCTGCATCCCCACAAGCAGTGTACTATGGTTCCTTTTTCTCCACATCCTCGCCAGCATTTGTCATTGGTTGATTTGTTGATGGTAGCTATTCTGACAGGTATGAGTTGGTATCTCATTGTCAGTTTAATTTGCATCTCTCTGATGCTTGGTGAATGAGCATTTTTTTATAGGTCTCTTGGCCATCTGTATGTCCTCTTTGGAGAAGTGTCTATTTAGGTCCTTTGCCCATTTTTAAATTGGAATGTTTGTCTTCCTTTTGTTAAATTTGCATGAGTTCCTTATATATTTTGGAAATTAACTCCTTATCAGATGTATCATTGGCAAATATATTCTCCCACGCAGTGGGCTCTCTTTTCATTTTGTTGATGGTTTCTTTTGCTGTGCAGAAGCTTTTTATTTTGATGTAGTCCCATTTGTTTATTTTCTCCTTTGTTTCCCTTGCCCTAGGAGATGTATCCATAAACATATTGCTATGAGAGATGTTTGAAATTTTGGCGCCTATGGTTTCTTCTAGGATTTTTATAGTTTCATGACTTACATTTAAGTCTTTTATCCATTTTGAGTTTATTTTTATCTGTGGTGTAAGTTGGTGGTCTAGTTTCATTTTTTTGCAAGCACCTGTCCAATTTTCCCAACACCATTTATTGAAGAGACTGTCTTGACTCCTTGTTTGCTCTTGCCTCCTTTGTCAAATATTAATTGAGTGTAATGGCTTGGGTCTCTTTTCTGTTCCATTTATCTGTATGCCTGTTCTTGAACCAGTATGAGGCTGTTTTGATTACAGTGGCTTTGTAGTATAACTTGATACCTGGTATTGTGATCCCTCCAATTTTGTTCTTATTTCTCAAGATGGGTGTGGTTATTCAGGGTCTTTTTTGTTTCCATATAAATTTTTGGAGTATTTGTTCTATATCTATGAAATATGCCATTGATATTTTACTAGGGATTGCATTGAATCTATAGATTTCTTTGGGTAGTATGGACATTTTAACGATGTTAATTCTACCAACACATGAACACAATATATTCTTCCACTTGTTTATATCTTCCTCTATCTCTTTTTTTAATGTCCTGTAGTTTTCTGAGTACAGGTCTTATACAAAACCTGAAACACCAATCAGAACAAATCTATTCACCCCTATGTTCATAGCAGCACAATTTACAATAGTTAAGATCTGGAAACAGCCCAAGTGCCCATCAGTAGATGAGTGGATAAAAATGCTGTGGTACGTTTATACCATGGAATACTATGCAGCAGTAAAAAAGAAGGATCTCTTACCTTTTGAGACAGCATGGAGGGACCAGGAGGGCCAAATAAGCCAGTCAGAGAAAGACAAGTATCACATGATCTCACTCATATGTGGAATCTAATGAACAAAATAAACTGATGAACAAAATAGATCCAGAGACATAGAAACATGGAACAGACTAATGAATCTCAGAGGGCAGGCAGGGTTGGGTGGGTAGGTGAGAAGAGATTAACTAAATAATATATATGCATAACCCATGGACACAGACTATAGAGTGTTGAAGGCCTGATGTAGGGGGGCGGGGGCTAGAGGGGTCAATGGGGGAAAATACAGATCTACATCTGTATTACTTTCAACAATAAAGATAAGTTTTATAAAAGAACATCAAGCCTGGATGGTGTGGCTCAGTAGTTAAGGCTCAACCTATGAACTAGGAGGTAATGGTTCAATTCCCAGTCAGGGCACATGCTGGGTTGCTGGCTTGATCCCCATTGGAGGGCATGCAGGAGGCAGCCGATCAATTATCCTCTCTCATTACTGATGTTTTTCTCTCTCTCTCGCCCTCTCTCCCCTCTCCCTTCTTTTTTGAAATCAATAAAAATTTGTTTTTTAGAAACAAACATCAGTAAAGGCAATTTATATAATTAAAAATTATTTTCAGTTAAATTCCTTGATTTTAGTAATAAAAGAAAAGTATAAGTGATTTTTTTCTAAGAACAATTACAAAATGTCTCATTTTAAAATTTCTATGTAATTATTAGGGTAATTTTTGGTAAAATGTGCCCAAAGATATAGCTTTCCATTTTGTTAAAATATATTTTATATAGGGCCATTACTATTATATATATTATTGATTTCAGAGAGGAAGGGAGAGGGAGAGAGAAAAAAAACATCAATGATGAGAGAGAATCATTGATCAGCTTCCCCTGCATGCCCCCCACTGGGGAGCAAGCCAGGTCTGAGTACAGGTCTTGTACAAAACCTGAAACACCAATCAGAACAAATCTATTCACTCCTATGTTCATAGCAGCACAATTTACAATAGTTAAGATCTGGAAACAGCCCAAGTGCCCATCAGTAGATGAGTGGATAAAAATGCTGTGGTACATTTATACCATGGAATACTATGGGCATGTGCCCTGACCAGGAATCAAACTGTGACCTCCTGCTTCATAGGTCTACACTCAACCACTGAGCCATGCCAAGCTGGGCAATAATGTATATATTTTTATGTTCTTTTATTTTTGTTAAGCGCATCATAAATCAATTATTTAAAGAAAATTTACTTTGGAAGATTGAGCACTGTTTCATGGAAATAGTATACCAGGTAGATAAGTAAATGAAAATGTCCTTATAGCTATATTAAAAATTAAATATATATCTATAATTGTTGTACCGCAAATCAGCGAGCTAGACAAGACGCCTTAATGAGCCAATTAGTTAGGAGTCATCTTTATTGTGCGCAGGTTCAGAGCAGTTTACCTCTGTCAAATTCTGAACACCCAAAGGAGGAAACATTCTCTTTTTATATCTTTTCAGGTCCTTGTGTAAGTTATTTTTACACACAGTTTGTAACCTTGAGTGTATATCATATCTAACAAACACCTGTCATATCTATACAGACAACTTGTAACCTTGAGTACATATCATATCTATACAGACACCTGTAACCTTGGGTACATATCTATACAGACACCTGGCATCAGTATCAGCGTATCAGTCCCTTATGTTAGATGGCTAGCTTGCAAGTTCAGACAGTTAAGTTTATCTTTTCTATTTAAACAAAAAACGAAGTTTATTTTACAGTCTAAAAATAACAAAGGGACTAGCAAAAAATAGCAGAGAATTTCAAAACAGCAGAGAATTCTAAAACAGCAGTTTCAAACAGCAGTTTTTCCAAAGGAGGGATTACTATTATGCTTCATAATAGTATTTTCTTTTAGACTCATTAGCAATATAAAATTATTAGAGAAATATTATACATTATTTTTAGTACTAAGTCTTCAAAAGATAGTTATGTATTTTATCCTTATACTATATCTCAATTCATATTGCTTATAGTTTAAGTGCTCATAGCCATGTGTAGCCAGTGGTTACTGTATTAGATGAGCAGCTATAGACTGTGAGGTAAGATAGAGTGAATCTGTTACTATTCTAAGAACTTTTGTAATCACAGCACTCGCTGAAAGTGGCTTATGCTTTGTACTAACCTTCTAATCTGGTGGAAGTACTGTGGACATACACCCACATCAGTCTTGCATTTTTGCATTCAACTTCTGGCTCCCCTTTTTTTCAAATATTTCCTCTAGAACTGAATTTTGGGTTTACTTTCTTTGCTGACTACCAATCTCTCCTGTAAATGTTTTTCTTTTCTAATATTTTTCATTCAGGTTAAATGCTGTACTAAATGATGACCATGTACTGGTAGTAGTAATAGGTCAGTACTATGTGACATTTTGACTGGACCCTTAATTTGACCTGTGAGTTTGAGAAGGTGTGATGCTGAGTTTTAAGGACTCCTTGTTAGCTTTATTTAGAAAGGCAAATTTTATGTTGGTCTTCTAGGAATCTGCTTTTCTTTTTACTTAAAACATTATATGTAATTAAGTAGTCATAGAGTTCTAGGAATTCTAAAAGCAAAACAAAAAAACAACCAATTACCCAATATTTAAATGGTGATGATTTAGCATTTTAAGTTTATGTAATAGCAAAAATTTCAATGAAGATTGGACTTTTGATTTTTCGTAAATAAATATTTTCAAATGTTTCCAAAATATAAAATAATATAAAACTTGTATATTTTTTTACACTTCAACTGCTTTAGCATGTCTAGTACATCATGGCTCATACCTACTTATGTTTAGCAGTGCATAATATTTGTGTATATACCAGTGGTTCCTTATTAAATTTTATATTTGACCACTTAGCACTTTGATAAACAAGGTTTTCTGTACAGACAAGTCTTCTCTTATTGGCTTAATGTAAGAACATAAAGAGGACTTAAAAATAATAATGGAAGGCACATTTAAGATTATAAACAGATAACTTAGACAATATAGAGCTCATTTTGAAGCATGGTGGACCCTCCTTTGGAAAACTGCTGTTTAAAACTGCTGTTTGAACTACTCTATTATTTTTAGATAGTCTCTTATTCTAAAAAATATAACTTTTTTTTTAGCTTGAATAATAGAAAAGATAAACTTAATTGTCTGACCTTGCAAGCTAGCCATCTAACATAAGGGACTGGTATGCTGATATTGATGCCAGGTGCCTGTATAGATATGATACTCAAGGTTACAGGTGTTTGTATAGATATGATATGTACTCAAGATTACAAGCTGTCTACAAAAATAACTTACACAAAGAACTAGAAGGATATAAAAAGGAAATACTCCCTCCTGGATTTGTTAAGAATTTGACAGAGGTAATCTGCTCTGAACCTGCACGCAATAAAGATGACTCCTAACTAATTGGCTCATTAAGGTGTCTTGTCCAGCTCGCTGATTTGCGATACAGCAGTTTAAGGTAACCATTGACCTTTGTCAAGGAAGATACTTACCTAGGATATGACTACCCATCATGACTCTCTTTTAGTTAAGAAGTTTTAAATTCAGACCATCCTATGTGGTTACTTTCAGTCTCTCAGTTTGTAAGGTCCACTGCTCTCGTGTACTGGTTGTACTTTCAGGGGTCCAGAAAAAAAGGAAATTACTTTGATATTCCAAAAGTATGTTATAGGTATGTTATCATAGTAGATGCAAAAAAAAAAAAAAGGCAACAGACAGGTTCAGTTGATAAAGATTAACCTTTGTTAGGGAAAAATATTGGCCAAGATATGACTATCTGCCAAGACTCTTAATTAGAAAGTTTTAATTTCAGACAATCCTATGTAGTTACTTTAGGTCTCTGAGTTTGTAAGACCATCATGTAGGCCTCCCCTGAGCTTAGTAGGTTGAGTATGTGGCCCCATTTCAATCCACACTAGGGTTTACTCAGACCTATGATTCATTATGCTGACATCTAATAGTAGACTCACACATTATTCAGAAGATTGGTCTTGAGAAAGATGAGAGGAAATAAGAATGTAATAGAGAGCAGTGGGAAAAGATAAAATTTCTTTGAGCACTTTAGGAGTTAAGGCATTTCATTTTAGTAAATTAGAACTACTATACCAAACATAGTTTGAAAGAAAATTAACATTGCTTTAATTTATTCAAACATTCTAAAATGGGACATGGATATGTGGCATTAAATGAACATGTTTTCAAAGGTTATTCATTTTTAGCTTTCATCCTGATGTTCACTCTATGTAATCACAGAGACTTAAAAAGATGGTATGTGATTTAGCTCAGAAAATATACAGAATAATAAATGAAAAATAAAATCTATTTAAAAGGCTCTAAAAATATAGAATGACATAGAGTTGGGCTTTCTGAAAACTGCAGACATTGCCCATATGTATCACTGCTTGATAATTAAGTAAAGATGTTTCATATTTAACAAAGAAATGGGTGTGGTGAAAGTTGAATATCTTTTCGTATAGAAACATATGAATAAGAGAGGTCCAGACATTGAGAAACTATTAACATGTTCTCTTATTATAAGCACGTGTACTTTATAATTCCCAGGGAGGAAAATGATCTATAAGCTAAGGAAAAGAAAGAGAATTTGTCAGAAAAAGGCTAGCTGTTAGAAATCAATACCTGATAAGTATGTCACAAGTATTTATGCACCTATATGCTGAATCAGTTACAGATTTCCATGATATAAATGGGCATATTCTTCAGTTCTTAAATAAAATCCAGAAAGCATAGAATATGTTTTATAATTTCATGAAGACAGAAAAGTCTTTCAGGAAGAAGTAGTCAGATCTGTTAAAGATATTAAACTTATAGTAAAATCCTTACAACAAAGAAAACTTCAGATCCAGATTTATTCTGGAAAACATTTGAAGAAAAAACACTCAATCTCCACAGTCTCTTCCAAAGATTACAAAGAGGAGGAAACACCCCCAATTCATCTTATGAAGACAGCATTTTCCCAATGTACTACAAGGCAATCTATGGAAATTGCAGACCAAAATCCCTCATTATCAACAATACAAAAATTGTCAACAAAATTAGCTATTTAATTCCACCAATATAGGGAAGGAAAACATGGGATTATCCAAATAAGAAAACATTTACTTATCATTTGAAAATCAGTTGATATCACCCAGCATTTTAGCAGACTAAAGAATTAAAAAACCCCATCATATCAATAGATGCAGAGGAAGCATTAAACAAAATTCATCTTTCATTCAAGATAATTCTTATTAATTTGTACATCAAGTAAAGAAACTTTGAATCACAGAGAACTTTCTTAGCCTGTTAAAAGATTTGTAAAAACCTTATAGCTAATATCATAGTCAATAGGTAAAGATGGATTGATTTCCCTTAAGATTTGGAACAGGACAAGGGTATCTTCCCTCACCATTCCAATTTAACATCTTACAGGAATTCCTAGTCAGGATAAGGCTAGCGAACAAAAAAATGGAAGGGATACATACTGGAAAGAAAGGAACTTTGTCTATTACCATATGACATGACTACATAGAAACTACCAAAGAATCTAGAACAATATATTAGTTATACATTATCAAATTAAAAACTCATGTTCTGTGAAAGATGCTGTTAAGACAAAACAACCACGGATTGTGAGAAAATACTTGTATTTTCTGACAAATACATTGTATGCAAACTATGTAAAGATCTCTTAAAACTCAGCAGCTTGACAGCAACACAACCCAATTAAAAAATGGGCAAATGATTGGAAAAGACACTTCATCACAGAGGATAAACAGATGGCACATAATTATAGAAAGACTAGAGGCCCGGTGCATGAAATTCATGCATGGGGGGGGGTGAGGTTGTCCCTCAGCCCAGCCTGCACCCTCTCCAATCTGGGGCCCCTCAGGGGATGTCCGACTGCCGGTTTCCCTCTCACAATCCAGGACTGCTGGCTCCTAACTGCTCGCCTGCCTGCCAGCCCTATCACCCCCAACTCCCCTCCCCTGCTGTCCTGTTTGGTCCCAACTGCCCTCCCCCACCAGCCTGATCGCCCACAAGTGTCCTCCCCTGCTGACCATCTTGTGGAGGCCATCTTGTGACGACATGAGGGCGGCCATCTTAGGTGGCCATCTTGTGATGTTGCCACAGGCGTGATGCCACCTAGGCTTTTATTATATAGGATGGTCAGCATCTTAGGTAATCAGGGAAATGTGCATCAAAAACTCAGTGACACACCACAATAAACCAATTAGAATGGCAACACACACACGCACACACACAAATCAAACCTGGTAATCCCAAGCTTTGATGAGGTTGCACACAAACCTTTGCTAGTGGAAGTGCAAAATAACAGTCACTTTGGGAAGTAGTTTAGCAGTTTCTTATATGGTTAAGCATACATTTACCATATGGCAAAGGATCCCCCTTCTAGACATGTGAAAACTTTGTTCGCAAACATATCAGTATACAAATGTTTATAGTAGCTTTATTCATAATCACTGATAACTGGAAACAAAATGCTGTTAGTTCAGTTGTTCATCAATTTTAATCAACAAATAATTGTAATTTAATAGTAGAGAAGAGCGAGATGGTTTGAAGAGGCATGAGACAAAAGCAGTTTTCAAGTTTTCAATCAAATTGGGGATAAAGGACATGTTAAGAAAAATAGAGTTTAAAGGCAGCATGCATTTAGCAAATAAATGAAATACCAAAAAAAAAAAAAAATGGTTTCATAGGAAAGTTCTATCTTTTCTAAAAGAAAATTTGGTTAACTTGTGCTTTTAACTGATTTCACTATAATATTACATGTTATTTCACTCCCCTTAAAACATTTATTGAAACTTATATTGAATGCAAAGCTGAGTCTTTACCTTGACTTTGAGATACTTGAATTCAATCCTGACTACATATTTATGGATGTAATCTACTAGAAATGTATCTCACCTTTCTTAAACTCAACATTCATACCTTCAGAAGGCCACACATTATTATCAACAGTATTCTAGGCCCTTCTAGTCACGCTTCTAGGTAATGGTTGTCTGAGGATGCATATTCTATGGTTGAAATTCAGTCTACATAGGACATCGATCTTGTTGGTGAAAATAAGCTGGCACTGCCCGCCCTCCCCCAGCTTGTTTCATCATTAATTTTTGTGTAATAAAGAACTTGTGCTGCAACTCAGCCTGAAATATGTCACTCAGAGTTTCCCTCCCACTTGCAACTCTTTCCATAAATTAACACTTAGAGTTGTTTGAAAAAATATCTACATCCTTAAATTTCTTCCAGTTTCCTATAGGTTTATCTTTAGCTTTTTTATTACTACATGCTATGTAATCTATATTTTATGTTAACTAATCTCAAATTTAGTAAAATCTATCTAGTCATATTTGTGTAATGCAATAGCAGACAATAATTAAGCAACATATTTATTAGTTTACTTGCCTAAATTACAATTTTTTGGTAATTAAAATTGTCTTCTCAAATCTAAGACTAGTGGTTTCTATAACTCTAGAGGTTTCTATAACTGCAGAAGAACTAGGTCACTGTGAACTTGGGTTGTTTCTAAGAATAGATTAAGGATGAACCAGAGATATAAAGAGTGAGAGAATGGAAGTAGAGCATCTCATGGAGTGAGATTGGAGTTTGTCTTTACTTCAAATTAGACAATACTTATTAAGTGGTCAATAAACTCTATGTATTGACTTAGAGTTTGAGGGTCTAGGAGTGAAAATGGATCCCCTCCTTTAAAGAAACTTTTATTTCAGAAGAAAAGATAATTAAACTAGTACTAACAATAAAATAAAAACTGTAAGTGGTTTCTTAGGGCTAAGTGAATAGAAAATGTACCAAACTTCTCCCTGAGGAGGCACTGGTGAATTTCTGAAGGAAGCAAGTGAGAGGTAAAATGAATACACATATGGAGAGCAGAGCCAGAGTAGACTCATTCGGACCTAAAAATAATAACTGGGCGTGTGAAACAGTTTGTTTTTTTCTATCATATGAATTTTCTAAGAGCATGGAGTCTGATTTTGTATGTTTTTCTAAGCATTATTATAAGGCTTCACATAATTATTTTTTCCTGTTTCTTTAATGATTTGATCAGGTAAGAGAAGCACATTGTCCTCAAGTGCTTTCCCAGGGAGACAACCTTCATTTATACAACACACCTGCAGAATTCTTGAAAAGTTTATCTAACCGATGCTGCTGTATGATTATTGACTGGATTTTATCTAGACCTTTTAAACAGGACTCTCATTTTAAGCTTTATTTCACTCATTTTTAGTGTTTTCTATAGTGTTTATAACAAGGGACCTTTGATGTACCTCTGTGGTATGCATATGTGAAAGTTCTGAAACAAGGATCAGTGAAGAGCATTATTTAATTGTATTCTCTTGTGTGTTAATGCACAAGCCTTAGGAATGAGGCAGAAGCAGGGAAGCTACTCAGTGAAAAGGAATAACCTTTACATTAACAAGAGCAATATTTTTTTTTAATTTCTGCCACAAAGAATGATAAACTCTAATGGGGCTTTCAAATGTTAAATAAAAATCTGTGCCCAGACCATTGTTCCAGAGCTAAAGTAAAATATTACTGTGGAAATCTAAGGTGATTAAAAGAATGCTACTGTTCACACAACCAAATATGCTTTGGGCCATTTGGCTGAATAGTTGAATTCTTTTAATATCAGTTGTATTGTTTTAAGAATTTAATAACCATTGCATTATTTTAAGTTATACGAACTTAATGTTTTATTGAGTGTGGCATTTTCTATATCATCACATAATAGTTACCTTTTGGTTTAATATTAATCATTTACACATTGAATAGTGGGTATAAAATTTGCATTTATTTAATTTTCATCAATATAGACACCTGAGAGACATCTTTGATCCTTATGTCTTCCTCAACTTTTGGCATCCCAGTAATCATCAAGTCTTGCTACTTCTGCCTCCTACATATTACTCAGGTTTCTCTCTATTTCCACTCCCACCACCAAAGGCTGGGCCTTAATTATCTCTCACCTGAAACACTAAATATTCATTATCTAGGATAGTCTTTAAGTTGATGGCTAGCAAAGCACTATGACATATGTGACTCCACTTGCCAGACGTGCCAAATGCTTACTTCAGTTCTGTTTACTTTATAAAGGGGCTATGTTTTTGTGTTAGTTTCCAAGGGCTTCTGTAACAAATTATGATACAACTGCAGGCCTGGTGCACAGATTAGTGCACTGGTGGGGGGTGTGGCCTACAAGGGTCGGCCCGCTGTGAGAGCGCTGCTCATCCTGGTCAGCCGAGCGGCGCTCCCACTGTGGGAGTGCACTGACCACCAGAAAGCAGCTCTTGCATTGAGCGTCTGCTCCCTGGTGGTCAGTGCGTGTCATAGCGACTGGTCAACTGGTTGTTCTGGTCATTCTGCCATTCAGTCGCTGGGCTTTATATATATATACTAGAGACCTGGTGCACGAAATTTGTGCACAAGGGTGTGTGTCCCTCAGCCCAGCCTGCATCCTCTCCAACCTGGGACCCCTCGAGGGATGTCCGACTGCCCGTTTAGGCCTGATCCTACTGGGATCAGGCCTAAACGGGCAGTCGGACATTCCTCTCACAATCCAGGACTGCTGGCTCCCAACTGCTTGCCTGCCTGCCTTCCTGATTGCCCCTAACCGCTTCTGCCTGCCAGCCTGATCACCCCCTAACCACTCCCCTGCCAGCCTGATTGATGCTTAACTGCTCCCCTACCAGCCTGTTTGCCCCTAACTGCCCTCCCCTGCAGGCCTGGTCACCCCTAACTGCCCTCCCCTGCAGGCCTGGTCACCCCTAACTGCTCTCCCCTGCAGGCCTGGTCACCCCTAACTGCCCTCCTCTGCAGGCTTGATCGCCCCCAACTGCCCTCTCTTGCAGGCCTGGTCCCTCCCAACTGCCCTCCCCTGCTGGCCATCTTGTGTTGGCCATCTTGTGTCCACATGGGGGCAGCCATCTTTGATCACATCGGGGCAGCCATCTTGTGTGTTGGAGTGATGGTCAATTTGCATATTACTCTTTTATTAGATAGGATAGACTGGTCACTTAAAATAACAGAAATGTGTTCTCTCAGGGTTCTGGAGGTCAGAAGTGCAAAGTCACGGTGTTGGCAGAGCCACTGTTTCTTGTTGTCTCTTCTAGCCCCTGACTGATCCAGGTGTCCCTTGGCTTGTGGCAGCATCACACCAATCTGTGCCTCTGTCTTCTCATAGCCTTCTGTTCTGTGTGTTTTCTCCCATTCTCTTTTCTATAAGAAAACGAGTCGTTGATTTTTATGATGCATTCCAATCTAGGATGCTCTCATCTGGAGATCTTTAACTTAATTACAACTGGAAAAAAACCATAAAAACAAACACACCTTTTTCAAACAAGGTCATAAAAAGTTTCCAAGGGACAGTAACATTTTCATAGGTCTAACAGCTATTTAAGTGCTGGTAACTTTCATCTTTGTAGTCAAGTTTAATATTCTAACATTAGAATGACAGAATTAACTTCTTATACTTGGGTTTTAACCCTACTCAGACTTAACTCTTGTTCAGCCTTGGGTTTAAATCTCTTGGCACCATGAAGGACTCACAGTTAAGTGTTGAGAGAAACAATCAAATAAATAATGACAAAGATTAACAAAGAAAGTACATTATTGCTCTCATAGAAAAAAAATGAGGGATTGGCAGATCTTTATAAATTTGGGGCACATTACAGGATGAGGAAAGTATGGAGGGTGGATAGTTGGGTAAGAAGATACACAGAGTGGTGAGAGAATAGATGAATTAAATGGGATATATGCTTTCATTTGTTCTCTGACTTTTTTCCTTCACTAAATGCCCACATAAGTATATTTAAAAATGAATTTAGGCCCTGGCCAACGTGGCTTAGTTGGTTGAGTGTTGTACCTTGCACTGAAAGGTTGATGGTTTGATTCCCAGTGAGAGCACATGACCAGGTTGTGGATTCAATCCCTGGTCAGGTGTGTGCTGGAGGCAACCAACTGATGTTTCTCTCTCATATCAATGCTTCTCTCTATTTCCCTCTCCCCCCTTCTTTCTAAAAATCAATTAAAATTAATTTTGGGGAGGCACATATCCATTTAGTCATAGATAACCACTACAGATTAATCCCAACCATCAGAGATCATCTGTAGATTTTCCTGCTAAATGTATGATGCCAGGCCTAGATTAGTATCACTTTACCATTTTTCCCTCTCTTTTTCTTTTCTTTTTTTAATTTAATAAATCTTTATTATTCAGATTATTACAATTGTTCCTCTTTATTCCCCCATAGCTCCCCTCCACCCTGTTCCCACCCCACCCTCTGCCCTTACACCTCCCCCACTGTCCTCATCCATAGGTGTACTATTTTTGTCCAGTCTCTTCCCGCATCCCCTACAACCCTTTCCCCTGAGAATTGTCAGTCCACTCCTTTTCTATGCCGCTGATTCTATTGTATTCACCAGTTTATTCTGTTCAACAGATTTTTTTTTAAAAAATATATTTTTTATTGATTTTTTACAGAGAGGAAGGGAGAGGGATAGAGAGCTAGAAACATCGATGAGAGAGAAACATCGATCAGCTGCCTCCTGCACACCCCCCACTGGGGATGTGCCCGCAACCACAGTACATGCCCTTGACCGGAATCGAACCTGGGACCCTTGAGTCCGCAGGCCGACGCTCTATCCACTGAGCCAAACCGGTTTCGGTATCATCAGATTTTTTATTCACTTGATTTTTAGATTCACTTGTTGATAGATACATATTTGTTCATAATTTTTATCTTTACCTTTTTCTTCTTCTTCCTCTCCTTAAAGAATACCTTTCAGCATTTCATATAATACTGGTTTGGTGGTGATGAACTCCTTTAGCTTTTTCTTATCTGTGAAGCTCTTTATCTGACCTTCAATTCTGAATGATAGCTTTGCTGGGTAGAGTAATCTTGGTTGTAGGTTCTTGCTATTCATCACTTTGAATATTTCTTGCCACTACCTTCTGGCTTGCATAGTTTCTATAGAGAAATCAGCTGACAGTCATATGGGTGCTCCCTTGTAGGTAACTAAGTGTTTTTCTCTTGCTGCTTTTAATATTCTCTCTTTGTCTTTTGCTCTTGGCATTTTAATTATGATGTGTCTTGGTGTGATCCTCTTTGGATTCCTTTTGTTTGGGGTTCTGTGCGCTTCCTGGACTTGTAAGTCTATTTCTTTCACCAGGTAGGGGAAGTTTTCTGTCATTATTTCTTCAAATAGGTTTTCAGTATCTTGCTCTCTCTCTTCTTCTGGCACCCCCAAAATTCTGATGTTGGTACGCTTGAAGTTGTCCCAGAGGCTCCTTACACTATCTTCATATTTTTGGATTATTTTTTCTTTTTGCTTTTCCAGTTGGGTGTTTTTTGGTTCTTTGTATTTCAAATCTTTGACTTGATTCTTGTGATCCTCTAGTCTGCTGTTAGATCTCAGTATAATATTTTTTTATTTCAGTCAGTGTATGTTTAATTTCTAGTTGGTCCTTTTTCATATCCTCGAGGGTCTTGCTAAATTTATCAGCCTTTTCTAGAAATTCTTGAAAAACCTTATAACCGTGGTTTTGAATTCTATATCCAGTTGTTTGCTTTTCTCCATTTCTTTCATTTGTGACCTGTTTCTTTGTCTCCGCATTTTGGCTGCTTCCCTGAGTTGACAGAGTGGCTTTGTGTGCTAGGTGTCCTATAGGGCCCAGTGGCTCAGCCTCTCCAGTTACCTGAGGTGGACACTCTTGGACACAACCAGACCCTTTGTGGGCTGTGTGCACAGTCTAGTTGTAGTTAAGCCTTGATAGTTGTTGGAATCACTGGGAGGAATTGACCTCCAGGCCAATTGGCTGTGAGGATCAGCTGTGTCTACGCTGGGAGAACTTCTGTGCTAGAGACACCCTTATGAGACAAGACTTGCAAAAGCCTCTGTGCTCAGCTTGGATGGGGTGGAGTCTCAGGGCGGAGCAGACAGCATTTGTTTCCCATCAGCCCTGCCCTAATAGGCCCCTGTGTCTAGTGTCCCATGGTAATCGCTGCAAGCACCTCTGAGAGAAAGCTGTCCTCGAGTTCCGCCCACTGCCAGACAGTCCATTTTCTCCCCGAATGAGTCTGGGTCCCCAGAGTCTCGCCTGGAACTGGAGTTCAGTGCAGTTGGGAGCTTTTGTCTCCCTCCTGCTTGAGAAAGCCAGCTGAGCACTCAGTTGCCAGTCCTCTCTGCGCGCGCGTCTCAGTACTTCTGCCTCCTGCAGCTCCTCTGAGTCTCAGTGTGCTTTTCTCTTTCCTTCTAGTTGTAGAATTTCCACTCAGCCAGCCTTCTTGCATTTCTGAATGATGTCCATTCTGTCTTTTAGTTGTAGTTTTGAAATTGTTGTGCTAGGCAGCAGTTTAGGTGTTTACCTATGCTGCCATCTTGGTTTCTCCTCTCAGTCCATTCTTTATTTTCATGATGCTTTCACTCTATTATGCAGTCACTGTTTTTCAGGTCTCTTGTTTTATTTGTCATATGAAAGGCTTTGTTGCTTTCTGAAGTTTATTTAGATATCTTTGTGTTTATAGATCTCTGATGAGATTTTTAAAACTATCATTTTGTATCTTTTTTAGCTTTGTAAAATTATTATTATGAGTACAATGATCTCTTTTGAATCCTATGTCTGAAGTTAAAGCTTGCTCTACCATGTATATTATGGATATGCATTCCAGGGTATCAGGTTCAGTTGAATGAATGAATGAACACATGCATGGATGAGTGAAAGATACATTACCTTACTCAACACTTATGCTATCCAAAATACCTTATAGTTATAAAATCATTTTCAGTTTTAAAAGCACATTTGCACATTTTACTACACTTAAATAATAATGATAAAACTAATGTTTATTGAATCTCAACTATGTGTTAGACACTGGACAAAGCACTTTACATAGATTATTTCATTGGGTCTTCACAATCTATGTGTCTTCTTAACTCTCATGTTACAGAGCAGGAAAATGAAGAACATGGATGTTAAACAGAGAGATAGGATTTGAAATAAGTATTTTTAAATTTAAAAATCCCAAGTTATTAAGTGCTAAAACATCATGCTTCTCTTATCTATACATTCTTCTCAGAAGAAAATTATTTTGGCCCTGACCAGTTTGGCTCAGCGGATAGAGCGTCAGCCTGCGGACTGAAAGGTCCCAGGTTTGATTCCGGTCAAGAACATGGACCTTGGTTGCGGGCACATCCCCAGTAGGGGGTGTGCATGAGGCAGCTGATTGATGTTTCTCTCTCATCGATGTTTCTAACTCTCTATCCCTCTCCCGTCCTCTCTCTGTAAAAAAATCAATAAAATATATTTTAAAAAAGAAGAAAATTATTTTGCACTAGAAAGTAGGATTATAAATCAGTAATTCAAAATTCAATTTTGAACAACATACTTCTAAGTCCTATATACCAAAAAAATGGCTTAAAAACAATCATATAACATTACTGAGAATGATGACTGTCTAAATATTCTAAGGATCTGAGGAGTCAAGTTGAAATCATAACCTGAAACATTCTTCATTGTGATTACATTTTAATGTTATACATCTTTTACCCCTACAAAAATAGGCAAAAGAACTGGGATCACAAACTGAAGATTGAATTTCTGATGATATCAGCTTTAATATTTAAATTTTCATAAAATAGAATAAAAACACTAATGTGGGATTATCTTTTTCTGTTTTCCTTACCTTTCCATGGAGTCAGAAAAATAGAGCATATACCCAATCATTTAACTTGCTTGCAGCAGAAAAATTTGATTATGATGGATGTACTTAATCACTTCTTAACTGAATAAAGCCCCCTTTTTTTTCAATTTAGAGGAAGAGAAAACTATATAAAGGAAATACATGATATATCTCCTAATTTGGAAATATGAGACGAAAACATGGAGGATTTTCATGTAACATTGTAAAGGCTCCTAACCTATCACAATATTTAATTTTTACTATAGCTCTTATTTCTACCTTGTTATTTTACAAATATATCTCTTCCAACTTGAATATATACAGTTTATAGACGACAGCTTGTTTTTCTGCTGCACAGCCTACAATATTGCATGTGGTAGACACTCGGTAATGGTTTTTAAGTGAATTAATTATGAGTACAAATACCTTAGCATGATATTTTGCACATAACTAATGTTAAGTAGTAGCCAGTATTCTTTTTTCTTATAATATCCAAATATCAATTTTGGTATTAAACCATCATGAATCAATTCAAAAGTAGATCATTTTATAGAATGAAGGGCTTTATGGATTAAGAATTTTAATTCACTGTGCACAAATAAGTCTGTGGTTGGAGGGAGGGGTCACTAAAATAGTTAACTTTGGATTTTTCAACTAATTAATTTGTGAGGAAAAAGTAAAAATCCAATTGTAAACTTTAAGTGGCAGAGTATTATTTGTTTCCTATCACAGAAACTAGGACTGTGTCTGAAATATAGAAGGCAGTTAGTGAATATTTACTGTGCAAGGAATTGTTGATATGTGTGTGTAGCTTGTGCACACATGCTTGCAATAAGTAACTAAAAAGGATCAAGAGGCAATTTGAGCAAAAGTTATCATGAATGCTACATGCCCTTATCTTGCAGGCATTTTCCAAAAAAAAAGAGAGAATCTCTTTAAATCATTAAAAGCATCTTTCATGGGCATCGCCTAGTCCCTCTCCAACCTACTCCTAATACCACCCCATTTGTATCCTTAAATTCATAACATCATCCAAATGGATGTGAGAAGACAGACTAATTTTAGTCATTTTATTATATTTTTAAAAATCTAAAGCAATAATGACACTAATAACAAATAATCAGAACATCCAGAAAATCACCATGTGCCTTGTATATGATTGTCCTTTATTTTGGATATTTAACTTGGAGAATAAAATTGATAGTGTAAACTTCTGCTAATTGGTACGCCAGAGATTTGCAGGTCTCAGTGTCGTTAATAACATCCTGCTGGCACAGCGTGGCAGGACCATTAGTAGCAAAGCACTTCACACTGGGGAGCTCCGACAGCATCAGTCAGGTTGTGCCAGCATTTCCATTCAGAATCCTGTGTCTCGCTGTGTGTGTAGATCTAGACAGAATGCAAGAGGAAGATGTCAATGTTCAAGTTGATACTACTGGGTAATATGTTAACTGATGCAATTTTCGCTGCCCACACTGAAATAGCTCCAGGTGTAGAGAGAGTCCAGATAATATCAAAAGCCATTAAGATAACAGACAATTGTTTTGTTTCTTTTTTTTTCCCCAAACTGGATCAAGTTAGGTAGGGTAGACATGCTAAAAATAAACTATAATAGCAGTCTACCTTGCTGTTTTGTGAAGGCTTCTCTAGAAAGAGTTTGACATGGCTGACTTCTGCATCTTCTGGAGTTATCCAATTGCAGCATGAATAAGTAGGAACAATGAACACATTTTAGAGCTATCCACCACTCATTAAAGATCTTTCTTGACTGGTAGCTTGTGAAATATTTTTAAAAATTTAATTTGGCTTTTATATGAAATATTCAGATAAAACTGTATCTCAGCTTCTCAATCTTCTAGTTCTTAATATGAAAACCTACAAGTCTTGGCCATTCTGCTTCATATTTATTTGATTTTCATGAAGTTGTGCAAATTTGAGGGTGGGGGAAATTCTCACTCTAGTTGAATATACCAATGTGGAATGTGGTGGCTCATGTGAGCCATATTTTTCCTCTGATAACATTTTTTGTACCTCAGTTGTTCTAATTACTATAAAATGGAAATGCATTTATATGTCACTTTTCAGTTTATATTGATATTAAGTACATGAATAAAGAGCTATATATGAAAGTTTTTGCTATTCCATAAAGGGAGGGAGACATTTAATAACTCTTGTCAACATTTATGCACCCAGCATAGGAGCACCTAAATATAGAAAGAAAATCTTGATGTACATGAAGTCAGATTGACAATACAATCAGAGTAGGGGATTTTTTTTTTTTATTATTAATTTTTTACAGAGAGGAAGAGAGAGGAGAGGGATAGAGAGCTAGAAACATCGATGAGAGAGAAACATCGATCAGCTGCCTCCTGCACACCTCCCACTGGGGATGTGCCCGCAACCAAGGTACATGCCCTTGACCGGAATCAAACCTGGGACCTTTCAGTATCCACTGAGCCAAACCGGTTTCGGCCAGAGTAGGGGATTTTAATACCCCAGTGGATAGATCTTCCAGACAAAAAAATCAATAAGGAAACAGTTGTCTTAAATGACACACTAGAATCTAGTGACTAGATCAAATGAATTTAATTGATGTTTTCAGAGCATTTCACCCCAAAACAGCAGATTATAAATTCTTTTTAAGTGCACATGAACATTTTCTAGGATAGAGCACATGTTAGAACACAGAACAAGTCTCAATAAATTTAAGAAGATTGAAATTACATCAGGCATTTTTCTCTGACCATAATGGTATTAAACTAAAAATCAATCACAAGAAAAAAACTAAAAAAACACATAAAGCCATGGAGGCTAAATCATGTTACTAAACAATGAACGAGTTAACAATGATATCAAGTAAGAAATCAAAAGACACCTTGAAGCAAATGAAAATGAGAACACTAAAACCCAAAATCTGTGGGACACAGTGGAAGCAGTCCTACATGGAAAATTCATAGCATTATAGGCCTACCTCAAGAAACAAGAAAAATCTCAAACAATCTAACTTTAAAATTAAAGGAGCTAAAAAAAAAAGAACAAACAAAGCCAAAAGTGAGTACATGAAATAATAAAGATCAGAGCAGAAATAAATGAAATGAATTCTAAAGAAACAATACAGAAGATCAATGAAACCAAGAGCTGATTTTTTAAAAAAGATAAACAAGACTGACAAACATTTAATCAGACTCATGAATAAAAAAAGAGAGAGGATCCAAATAAAATCAGAAATGAAAAAGGAGAAGAAACGACTGACTCCACAGAAATAAAAAAGGATTGTAAGAAAATATTGTGAACAACTTTATGACAACACCTTGGACAAATGGACTAAATGGATGAATTCCTAGAAGCTTCCAAAACTTTATCAAGAAGAAACAGAAAATCTGAGTAGACAGATTACAACTAAGAAAATTGAAGTCCCAACAAAAAAGTCCCAACAAACAAAAGTCCTGGACCAAGTGGCTTCATAGGTGAATTTTACCAAACATTCAAAGAAGAATTAACATCCTTACTTCTCAAACTATTCCAAAAAATTAAAGAGGAGGGAAGATTCTCAAGCTCATTTTATGAGGCCAGCATTATCCTAATTCCTAAACCAGATAAAGACACTACAAAGAAAGAAAATGATAAGCCATAGATGCTAAACATAGATGCTAAAATCCTCAACAAAATATTATCAAACTGGATCAAACAATACACTAAAAATATCATACACTATGATCAAGTGGGATTTATTCAGGGCATGCAAAGATGGTATCATATCTGCAAAACAATAAATGTGAGATATACTACATAAAAAAATGAAGGATAAAAGTCACATGATCATATCAATAAATGCTGAAAACCTGTCATTATTTGCAGATTACATGATACTGTATATAGAGAACACTGAAGTCCCTACCAAAACAATTACTAGAACTGGTAAATGAATCAGTAATGTAGCAGGATACAAAATAAATGTCCAGAAATCAGTTGTATTTTTATACATCAGTAATGAGCTATCAGAAAGGGAAACTAAGAAAACAATCCATTTACAATTGCATCAAAAATACTTAGGAATAATTTTAACCAAGGATGTAAAAAACCTGTATTTGGAAAAATTTAAAGAACTTGAAAAGATACAAATAAGTGGAAGCATATACCATGTTCATGGATAGCAAGTATTAACATCATTAAAATATTCATAGTACACAAAGCAATTTATAGATTGAATGCAATTCCGGCCTATTTCACAGAACTAGGACAGATATTTCAAAAATTTATATGGAACCACACAAAAAACCTGAATAGCTGCAGCAATCTTGAGAAAGAATAACAAAGTTGGAGGGATCACACTACCTGATATTAAATTATACTACAAGGCATGGTACTGGCATTATAAACAGCCATATAGATCAATGGATCAGAATAGAGAGCCCAGAAATAAATCTACGCCTTTATGGTCAGTTAATATTTGACCAAGGAGGCAATAATATACAATCAGATAAAGATAGTCTATTCAATAAATGGTGCTTGGAAAATTGGACAGATACATGCAAAAAATGAAATTAGACCATATTCATACACCATGCACAAGAATAAACTCAAAATGGATTAAAGACTTAAATTTAAGACTTGAAACCTTAAAAATTCTAGGAGAAAATATAGGCAATAAGATCTCAGACATTTCTCATAGTAATATTTTTCTTTTATATCTCCTTGGACAAGGGATACAAATGAAAAATAAACAAATAGGACTATATCATACTAAAAAGTTTTGTGTTGTTTTTTTAATTCTTACTTAGGTATGTACCCTAATGGGGAATGGAACCCACAGTCTACTGTTGTATGGGATGATGCTCCAACCAACTGAACTACTGGCCAGGACAAAAGAAAAAGTTTTTGCCAGCAAAGGAAACCATCAGCAAAATGCAAAGACAGCCTATTAAATGGGAGAACATATTTGCCAATGATATACCTGATAAGGAGTTAATATCCAAAATTTATAAAGAACTTATAAACCTCAACATCAAGAAAACAAAAACATCCAATTAAAATGTGCAAAAGCCCTAGTTGGTTTGCTTAGTGGATAGAGCGTCAGCCTGCAGACCAAAGGGACCCAGGTTCTATTCTGGTCAAGAGTATGTACCTTGGTTGCAGGCTCCTCCCTGGCCTGGGGCCTGGTCAGGGTGCATGCAGGAGGCAACTAATTGATGTGTTTTTTTCACATCGATCTCTCTCTGTGTTTCCCTCTCTCTTTCATTCTCTCAAAATCAATGGAAAAGTATCCTTGGGTGAGGATTTAAAACAATGTGCAAAGTACCTGAATAGATACTTTTCCAAAGAGACATGGCCAGTAGATTATGAAAAGATGCTAAATGTCACTAATCATCAGAGAAATGCAAATTAAAGCCACAGTGAGATTTCACCTCACACCTGCCAGAATGTGTATCATGAATACATCAGCAAACAAGTGTTGGCAAGGATGTGGAGAAAAAGGAACACTCATGCACTGCTGGTGGGAATGCAGATTGGTGCAACCACTGTGGAGAACAGTATGAAGTTTCCTCAAAAATGAAAAATGGAACTGCCTTATGATCCAGAAATTCCACTTCTGGGAACATATCTGAAGAAACCTGAAGAATTAGTTCAACAGGACATATGCACCCTATGTTCATTGCAGCATTATTTACAATAGCCAAGATTTGGAAGCAGCCTAATTGTCCATCAGTAGATGAATGAATAAAAAAACTGTGGTACATTTACACAATGGAATTCTACTTGGCTATAAAATCTCACCTTTTGCAATAGCATGGATGGACCTGGAAAGCATTATGCTAAATACAATAAGGCATGGAGGGCAAGACAAATACAGCTGTTTGAGTGTAGGAGGTTTGGAGAGCTGGGTGAAAAATGTGAAGGGATTAAGCAAAAAACAAAAACAACAACAACAAAAAAAAACTCATAGATACAGACAATGGTAGGTGATTACCAGAAGGAAAGGGAGTCGGGGGTTGTAGAAAAGGTTAAAGGGGTGATAAATGTTGATGGAAGGAGACTTGACTTTGGGTGGTGAATACACAATACAATGTACAAATGATGTGTTATAGAATTGTACACCAGAAACCACACCAATAAATTCAATATAAACTTGAAAAGGGAAATATTTAAATATTCATATCTGGATATTAATTCTTATTATTTTTTAAAATATTTTTATTGATTTCAGAGAGGAAAGGAGAGGAAGGGAGAGGGAGAGAGAGATAGAACCATCAATGATGAGAGAAAATCATTGATTGGCAGCCTGCTGCACACCCCTACTGGGGATTGAGCTGAAACCCGGGCCAGGAATCCAACCATGACCTCCTGGCTCATGGGTCAATACTCAACCACTGAGCCACACCAGCCAGGCTTATTGTTGTTTTTAAAATTAAAAAGACTGTACATTCTTCATGGCTACCATGAAATTTCTTATTTAAATTATTCCTCTTCATTTGAATAGAAGTTCTTTTTATTCCCTTTTTTGTCTTGTTTCTTCTCCCACCTCCCACCCTCTTCTGTCTCTACAGAGCACTATGGTTCTGAAATACGAACCAAGCAGTGCTCTAAAAAACAGGAAAGTCTGTGTGAGAGAAAGGTTTATGCAGCTTGTCCAGACCATTTCATTGAGTCCAATTTCACAAGCCATTAACACTTTGAAAGGATAAATTAATTTGGTTGTCTGTCATATTCTAGAAAGGGGCAAAACATGTTGGAAAATATTGCTCAGTTGCTTTGGAAGAGACAGTTTGGTAGAAGATGCATTTACAATGTTATAAAATAAAGTGATGGATTCTTAGCCAGGGGTGGAATATTTTCCTTATTTATTAGTAATTTCATAAATTTCCTCTCTGTTGTTGGGGAAATACCAGGCCAAATTAGAGAGAATAATACAGGCTCCATGGAATACTTTCTAATGAACTCAGCAGTAAATAAGAATATGTACGATATGAGGAATGAGTTGCTGTAGCTAGGGAGACCTATGAAGCTGTTGGAATTAATGTGAAGAATAGTAAAACACAGAAGGATGTACCCTTGGACACATTTCAAAGACAAGAAATTGAACTTTAAATAGCAAATGGGGAGGAATTGACTAGCTACTTACCAGTGATAATCTATACTAATAAAAAGGTAATATGCTAATTAGACTGGGAGACCTTCCAGGAGACCTTCTGGATGTCCTTCCAGACAAAGCCATGGTAGCGGGGCTGAGGCAGAGGTGGTTAGGGGCGATTAGGCCAGGAGGGGAGGGCAGTTGGGGGTGATCAGGCCGGCAGGGTGGCAGTTGGGGGCGAGCAGGCTGGTGGGGGGGGGCAGTTGGGGGCGTGCAGGCCGCCAGGGGGGCAGTTAGGGGCAAACAGGCTGTCAGGGGAGCAGTTAGGCATCAATCAGGCTGGCAGGGGAGTGGTTAGGGGGTGATTAGGCTGGCAGGCAGAAGTGGTTAGGGGCAATCAGGAAGGCAGGCAGGCAAGCAGTTGGGAGCCAGCAGTCCTGGATTGTGAGAGGGTGCAGGCTGGGCTGAGGGACACCCCCTGTGCACAAATTTCGTGTACCGGGCCTCAGGTTATTCAATAAATGAAAAAGAGATATGTACTTTGTCAACTTGTATTTTTTCTTTTATTTTTAAAATTGAGATATGTTTGCATATTACAAAATGCCATTTGATAAGGACACAGTTCTATGGGTTTTTACAAATGTATACATGGGTTTAAGTAGTACACCAATTAAGGTATAGAACATTGCCTTCAATCTAGAAACTACCCCTGCCCCTTCTCATCTCACAGAGACAATCACTATTCTGATTTAGATCTCTTTTTATTACTTAACTAGAGACCTGGTACATGAAATTCGTGCACGGGGGAGGAGTGTCCCTCAGCCCAGCCTGCATCCACTCCAATCTGGGACCCCTCAAGGGATGTCCGACTGCCGTTTAACGGGCAGTCAGACATCCCTCTCACAATCCAGGACTGCTGGCTCCCAACTGCTCACCTGCCTACCTTCCTGATTGCCCCTAACCGCTTCTGCCTGCCATCCTGATCACCCCCTAACCACTCCCCTGCCAGCCTGATTAATGTCTAACTGCTCCCCTGCCAGCCTGTTTGCTCCCAACTTCCCTCCTCTGCTGGCCTGGTCACCCCTAACTGCCCTCCCCTGCAGGCCTGGTCACCCCTAACTGCCCTCCCCTGCAGGCCTGGTCACCCCTAACTGCGCTCTCCTGCAGGCTTGATTGCCCCCAACTGTCCTCCCTTGCAGGCCTGGTTCCTCCCAACTACCCTCCCCTGCTGGCCTGATTGCCCACAACTGCCCTCCCTTGCAGGCCTGGTCCCTCCCAACTGCCCTCCCCTGCTGGCCATCTTGTGGTGGCCATCTTGTGTCCACATGGGGGCAGTCATCTTTGACCACATGGGGGCAGCCATCTTGTGTGTTGGAGTGACGGTCAAGTTGCCTATTATTCTTTTATTAGATAGGGTTAGATAGGATAGAGGCCTGGTGCACAGGTGGGGGCCAGCTGAAGGGTGTCCTGGATCAGGGTAGGGGTTCCCTTGGGGTGTGGGGCAGCCTGGGCCAGGGGCCTGTGGTGGTTTGCAGGCCGACCATGCCCCTGGCAACCCAAGCAGAGGCCCTGGTATCTGGGGTTTATTTATCTTCTGCAATTGAAACTTTGTAGACTGGAGCAGAGCCAAGCCTTCTGCTTGCTCCATGGTGACAGCCATTTCTGTTGGGATTTATTTATCTTCTATAATTGAAACTTTGTAGTCTTAAGCGGAGGCCAAAGCAGGCCAGGGCTGCAGAAGCTTGGCTTCCTCCATCACCGGGTGCAACCCTAGCCTCCTGCTCTCTCCAGCTCCGTGGCTGCCGCCATTTCTGTTGGGATTAATTTATCTTCTATAATTGAAACTTTGTAGCCTTAAGCGGAGCCCTGGGCCGGCCAGAGTGTGCAGAAAGCTTGGCTTCCTCCATTGCTGGGGAAACCCAAGCCTCCCTCCTGCTCTCTCTGTGGCTGCAGCCATCTTGGTAGGGTTAATTTGCATACTCGCTCCTGATTGGCTGGTGGGTGTGGCTTGTGGGCATGGCTTGTGAGTGTGGCGGAGTGATGGTTAATTTGCATATTACTCTTTCATTAGATAGGATGTGAATATAAATGGAATAAAAAATGTACGTAGTCTTTTGCTTTGAATTCTTTCACTGAACTTTTATGAAAAATGTTCATGTTGTATGGTAAGTAGTTCATTTCTTATAATTTCTGAACCATATTCCATTATATGAATATATCATAATCTGTTTATTCTCCTGTGAGGGACATTTGAGTTGTTTCAAAAGATTGCATTTCTGAATAAAGCGCCAATGACTATTCTTGTACTCAGTCCATTTTGTGGATATTTATATATATTTATTTAAAAAAATAACATAGTGATAGAAGTACTGCATCATAAAGAAGTTTATAATAAATTTATTTTTAAATGCCAGTTTTTCAAAGTTGTGTATATTTCTACCCTTAAAGGTAGTACATGAATGATCAAATTACTTAGTAATCTTCTGATATTTGCTTATTACTCATAAGTCTTTTTTCCATAACAGTAGTATAATGTGGTATCTTATTGTATAATTTATTGACATTTTTCTGATGAATAATTGAATTGGCCATCTTTTCCATTCTTATTAGCCATTTATGTATCTTCATTTGCATATTGTATATCCTGGGTTTTTCCTGTTTTTTTTTTAATTGATTTGTTGAATGTTCTTACATATTCTGTATACAAGTTTATGTCAGAAATATGTATGTGAATATTTTTTGTTTTACTTTTTTATTTCTTTGAATGGGGTCTTTTGATCAGTAAGTTGTTTTTTTATGAAGTTCAGTTTAGCATTATTTACTTTTATGATTGTGTACTTACCCGATTCCTCTATATTTTCTTTTTGTAACTATATTTTTAGCTTTAATATTTATGTCTGTGCAAATATGATGTAAGTTTAAATCCCTCTTCTTAAAGAAAAGTTAGTTAATACAGAATCATCTGCTGAATTTAGTAGAATGAATGTCTTCATTAAATATTAAACAACAGACTGTAATTTTTTTCTGTAACTTTTTGACTAATCTATCCCAATACTACACTCCCTCTACTTGATCTAACTTTATAGTTTTTTTATATTTCTTTGTGTATTTTAGCATTGGCTTGTGAACATCTGAAAAGTAGTATGCTGAAATAACTCAATTTTGACAGAATAAATGTCTTTATAGTAGTGAGTCTTCTTACCAAGGAACTAGGCATACTCTGCTAAATATATATATGTATGTGTGTGTGTATATATACATATATATATACCTTAATTATCTCCTCTTAACAGTGTTTCATAATTTTTAGTCTAGGAAGCTTTTAGATTTTTTGATAAATTTGTTCCTAGGTATTTGACATTTTGTATACTGTTGCAAAAAGTTTATTATAAATTTTTGTTTCTAATATAAATTAATTTCTTTCTAGATTGAAGAAATATAACTGATATGTATATATTGATTTTATATTCTGAGACCTTTATAAATTTGCTTTTATATCTAGCAGAGGTTTTTTTCTTTTTTTATGAAGTTTCTACATGTATAATCATGTAATCTTCAAATAAATATTGCCTTAATTCTTTGTTTTTTACATTTATGTTTATTATGTCTTCTTTCTCTTCTCCTTTGCCTTGTTGAATCAATAGAAGTGGTAAGAAACTACAGTCTTACTTCACATAGAGAGCAGGTTAGAGGGAGGGAACTGAACATGTTAGAAGAGTGGAAATTATGTACTTGAAGGGGGGTGCTTCAAGTTCTGTGCAGATGATGAGACTCAGATCTCGAGAGAAGTGGCATCCCAACCACCCCCACCCAGATGATTAGTGCAAGACAAGGACAAAATTTGTCTTCTGATTTCCAGTCCTTTTTGATATGTAAGATTGTTTGTACAGGTAAAGTGCTCTGTCAAACCATCGTATCCTATGGAATTAACCATTTGAGGAAATTATACATTTTCCAACAATTTTACAATATTCTTTTAGAATCTCGTGTGTTAATATGTAAGAAAATATATAACATACGTTTGTGTGGTGTGTGAGAGAGAGAGTGTGCGTGTATGTGTGTGTGTGTGTGTGTGTGTGTGTTTTCTAAGGGAAGAAAACAAAAGGCATCACAGAGACCAGACAGTGACCAGTGTGTGCAGTGATCACAGTCTCTTCAGTGTGGCAATGTTTGAAAAAGGAGAGTTATTATAGCTCCCTCCTCAGGCCATGGGGTGTTAGGAAACTGCCAGGATACTCTCACTTCTGCTCCCATGGCTCACGTCGCATCACAACCAGGGGTAGCTCTTGCTCTCAACCCACTGGCCTATAGGCCACCCTTCAAAAGGTACACAGCCATCATAGAAAGAGACTGCAGAGGAAAGGATGACAAATTTGACCTCAGAAAATTTTAAATTTAATGGAACAAAAGCATTTCCAACATTTAAAAAATAAAAATGGCAAATTTGATAAAACATTATAACATAGATGATAAGGGGTTAATATTCTATTCTATACAGATTTGATGTGCATTAATAAGATGAGCAACCCAATGACAAAGGATTTTTCGATCATTAAGTTTTTCAATCACTAATGAACTTAAAAGGGTAATTTAAAATATAGCTATATCTTTTCTTTTTTTTCTCATTTTTTAAATTTTATTTTATTGTTTAAAGTATTACAAATAGTAGTACATATGTCTTCTTTTTTTCCCCATTGACCTCTCCCTGGCTTCCCCTCTCCCCCTCCCCCCCCCCTCCACCCCCTCACCCCCCAGTGTCACATCCATTGGTTATGCTTATATGCATGCATACAAGTCCTTCCGTTGATCTCTTACCACCCCGCCCCCAACATTCCCCTGCCTTTCCGCTGTAGTTTGACAGTCTGTTTGATGCTTCTTTGCCTCTGTATCTATTTTTGTTCACCACTTTATAATGTTCTTTATATTCCACAAATGAGTAAGATCATGTGGTATTTATTTTTCACTGACTGGCTTATTTCACTTAGCATAATGCTTAGGATAAAGGACTTAAATGTAAGATGGGAAACCATAAAAATCTTAGAAGAAGCCATAGGCACCAAAATAGCAAACATTTGTCATAGCAATATCTTTACTGATACAGCTTCTAGGGCAATGGAGACTAAGGAGAAAATAAACAAATGGGACTACATCAAAATAAAAAGCTTTTGCACAGCAAAAGAAACCTTCAACAAAACAACAAGAAAGCCCACTGCATGGGAGAACATATTTGCCAATGTTATCTCAGATAAGAGTTTAATCCCCAACATTTATAGGGAACTTATACAACTTAACAAAAGGAAGATAAACAATCCAATAATAAAATGGGCAACGGACTAAATAGACACTTTTTGGAAGAGGACATACAGAAAGCCAAGAGACACATGAAAACATGCTCAAAGTCACTAATCATTCGAGAGATGAAAATCAAAACAACAATGCGGTACCATCTCACACCTGTAAGAATGGCTATATCAACAAATCAACAAACAACAAGTGCTGGCGAGGATGCGGAGAAAAAGGAACCCTCGTGCACTGCTGGTGGGAATGCAGACTGGTGCAGCCACTGTGAGAACAGTATGGAGTTTCCTCAAAAAAATTAAAAATGGAACTGCCATTTGACCCAGTAATCCCACTTCTAGGACTATATCCCAAGAAAACAGAAACAACAGTCAGAAAGATATATGCACCCCTATGTTCATAGCAGCACAATTTATAATAGCTAAGATTTGGAAACAGCCTAAGTGCCCATCAGCAGATGAGTGGATTAGAAAACTGTGGTACATCTACACAATGGAATACTACGCTGCTGTAAAAATGAGGAATTCTTACCATTTGCCATAGCATGGATGGAACTGGAGAGCATTAAAATATAGCTATATCTTTTCAATCCTACTTATTTGGCAATAATTCTGAAGAAGAAGAATAATTTGTGTGTGTAAATATGTGAGATAAAAGGCATACCTTCCACTTCAGAAGTGCTGTCTTAAAAACTAGCTATGAAAATATGCAAAGATGACCCATCACTAAGAATACATATTGAGAAAATAGTCATACAAATAATCATAAATATATTTTTCAGCATATTTATAGCAACACTTCTGCTTAATAGCCATAGAAAAACCAATTAGATGAGCTAAAATAAACTTTTTTAAATGCAATGTGAAGCTGTTGAAAAGGATGATATAGATATAAATATATATTGTTAATATAGAAAGATAAAAAGGGCATATGGGTTGAAAAAAGGAGGGCAATCTATAAGAAGCGTGAACTATTAGTTTTATTTCATAAGAATATTATTTTTTAAAATATTTGTACTTATTTATCCATAGACAGAAATGCATACAGTCTTGGAAGTTTTTATACCAAGATAGTTATCTGTGATTTGAAGATTATTTTGATTTTTAAATGTACAACTTCTTATAGAGCATATATTATAAGACTAAGAATATGTTACTTCATATCCTAATAAAACATTTTTAATTTAAAAAAAGATAGAGTAAACAGGCATGAAACATAAGAAAAGACATAAAAGATAAGGTTCAGGAAAAATATTTGCTTTTAAGCTCAACGATATTCTGATCTCTTTTGCCTGCTCTGATTCTCTGTTTCCTAATTGTCCTTCTTTGGTCCCTTGAACTTCTTCTTTTTGTCTATCTAACCAGGGCAATCAAATATCACACCAGCTGGTGAGAAGGAGCCAGTTTAAAATCACATCAGCTTTGAAGTAAAGTAGAGAGGGCTTGAAACTCCAGCTACCTCACGTTCTTAGTGTGTGGATATGGACTGAGTACTCTCTGACTGCCTCCGTTTCCTCCGTTGTATTAATATGAATGGCTTCCCAGGAAATGTTTCTTTCTTACCCTTCCCTGATCTCATTTGATTCAGAGCTAACTTTAAATTCTGAGCTCATTTGATTCCAAGCTGCTACTCTCATTGCTTTTCCTTCAGTCTAACTGGAGTATTGTAATAGATTGGCAATTCAAACCTGGCTAGAGCTTTCTTCTACTTATCCATTCATTTTCTAATAAAGAATTTGGAGAAGCAAAGAGTTAGAATGTTCTCTAATTCAGTGTTAAAATCCTAGTCTTAAGTAATCTTGCCGACTCTGTTTTCCACAACGTTACTGATTTAGCTCAAAGGTGATGCAAAGGCTGAAGGGTTAACATTCCTGAAAAAAACAAAAAAAACAACAACCACATTTTATTATGGTCTGTGAATGTTTTCTGAGAACTGTAGTAAAAATTATTATACCATTAAAATTTAGATGAAGTACCAAAAAAAACACACAAAAAAAACCCAGAAACAAAAACAAAAAAACTGCTGTGCCAGCAGATATACATAACAGAATTGCAAAGGTATTCGTGTATATTTACTAGAAACAAAATTATATTACACATTTCTCAGCTCTTCAACGTAATCTAAGTTTTCTGCCATGGATATTATTTGAGTTTAATTATTTCTCAGTGTATCAATATAAAGATGTTATTAATTAAAATACATAAGGTCCTTTCAAAACAAATATGTAAAAGAGTTAAACATTCTCTCCTGATGACTTTGACAAGTTGTAAAATAGCTTGAGGCCTGTGCTTTCTTAATTCACATGGAGTTCTCATCAATACTGATGGAAAGTATAAAAGCCTTACATTTGTATTAAGATGAGGATTGCACACAATGATATTCTGATCTCATTTGCCTGCTCTGATTCTCTGTTTCCTAATTGTCCTTCACACATACACAGACACACCAATACAAATACACACACCACACACCACACACACACACACACACACACACACACACACCATACTCACACACCATACTCACACCACATGCACTGATAAATTTCTGTTAAACTTATGGCCTAGAATCTCTAGTCTGAAAATATTCATGGAATTAAAATAATTTGGGGGGACTTATATGATGAATGTTGCATATTTGTGACATGAAACTATCTTTTGCTTATTTTGATGATATAAATGGTTTCCCTGTAATGAAATTATCTCTTAAATCCCAGTCAGTGACACTTATAGAGCAAACTCCCCTTCCCTGCAGAGACATTCCCACAACCCTGAAGCCTTCATCAAGTGGCACTCTCTTTCCTTTACTATGAAATTAAAGTGTGTCATGTCTTTCTCCAAACGTGTTGACATGTATCTATTTACACAGTGTAGATTTTGTGAGCTCCTAGTTGTAGTTAAGGAATTGTCACATGTGTATCTTTCTATACCTTTCATTCAAGTAAATGACTCTCATGTGCTGGTATTGTGTATTATTAAACGTACATTGAGAAAACCCATAGCATTTTTACCAACTGTTTTAATGTGTACCAGAAATGAATGTTTCTAACAGAAATGCTTTCCATAAGCCTCTGGAAAAGGGTTGACCTTATGCTTGCCTATTTGGTGAATAGAAAGGTCAGGGTCTGAAGGCAGTGTCAACTTTTGATCAAACAAAAAAAGAATAAAGAAAGATACAAGTAATAGACTAACTCCTTGTTGACAGAATTTTTCTAAATCCATTTGAAGGAGACACTGTCAGCTCTCTGCAAATGTCAAGTCCTGGTCTGATGCTTCCTGGCAAATGAAGAGTAATACTTAGATCATTTTTTAAATGTTTAAGAAGGTTAAGTTTTTATTTGGAACCTTTGCATATTCCCTTTGCAAATTCCCTTCACTTTTATATCTTTTTTCATTGTGAACATTCAGGAAGCCAAATATAAACAACTGTAAGATGCAAATCTATGAGCATCAGGTTGGTAGTAAATTAATTGTATGCATGTGTTGTGTTAGTGGTGGGATTTGAGAGAAACTTGAGTGTGCATGCATGCACCAGTCTTCTAAGGCATGAAAATTTTCTCCAGGTTCTTCCGATTATGGCCATGCTTCTTTTGAGCTGTATATTGCCAGATATTTTAATTATTCAAGAAAAATTAGAAATCCAAATTCTAAGTGGAAAAAGCCTTATTTTAAAAATTGGCCTAATTTTTATAAAACATAAATAATGTTTGGCCAAACAAAGCACGTCTGACCAAATATAGAATATCAATATTGATCTTATATCTTGAAACTGTTATTTATGGCTGCAACATGTCCAAATTTAAAATAATATTTATTTTTAGCTATTTCAAAGAGTTATAAAATTTACTTAATATTCAGGCACTAGGAATAGGACTTGGAAGTTAACACAAATTATCATGAAAGTACAGTATATAAACACTTAAGATAAACTAATCTGTAGAAAATGCCACAGTAAATTATGCAATAAGTTTAAAAAGTAAAATTAGTTTTTTTCAAATATATTCATTCATCTTGAATTTATTTTCTTCAAAATACCATTCAAAGAAGAGATGGGTTAAGATCTTTGATCATTATTTCTGGTAGTGTAATGTGTCCAAATACTTTGATTGAAATGTCCTCATCAATTTAGGTAAAAATCAAATAGGCTGGAATTTCCATTAGCAAAGCATTGCCACTTAGTGAGTTCACCAAGGTCATAGTGACCACTCATAAGGAGAAAGTGAATGAGACCAAATTTTCCTGGATGCTCTTCCAGAAACTTTATATAAATTAAAGTGCACAATCTGCTCCTTTGGCTTGCCCTGGGTTTGCCATCACATCTCTTTCTGATTATATATCCTTCTCATCACCAGTTGCTGTTCCAAGAGTCACAACATCCTATAATATTTAGTAGATGTAGTTTTTCCTGACCAGAATTCTGGGCCAAGTCAATTAACCTCTCAAGTCTCAGCATCCTCACTTACTTTCTTTGTGTCAGAATGTTACAATTTCTAGCTTCCATTCCTGAAAAATCATTAAATGTATGTCATAGGAAGTAGATGATCCTCTTGGTAGAAACCTGCCACCTCTGGGAAAATGAATACTATATAGTCCCGGTAGAAATGTAATTTTGGCTGGGCTTAGAACACATTGATATTAAAGTAAGAAAAATCATCTTCCTACCATATCTAGTACCTCAGCCCTCTACAAATAAGGTCAGATTTTGGTCATTCAATTTAAGTGGCCAGGCACCTAAATGATTTAATGGGAAAGGAGTAGGAAATGGCCCAACTGATAAAAAATTCACAAATAAGTCCACCAAATGTCTTTAGTTTCTTTTTAAGAATCTTAAAGAACTACTTATGATTTACTGTATTATTTAAGTAGATACTCATTAGAGAAAAATAATAAATATAGGTGGAGCAAAAGTAGGTTTATAGTTGTGAGGACATGAAACACAGAGTTTATTTTTGTATTATTATTATCTATTATTGTATTATTTTCCATATGAATAACTGTAAACTTACTTTTTCCATACTCTGTATAGTAAGGTAGAAAGAAGAACTGATTATGACCACAAAAGTTTACACACAGCCAGTAAAAATTATCAAAAATTTACTAACTTAAAGCAGCGTAAGTTTATTATTTTAAAGTTATGGAAGTCAAAAGACTAAAACGAGTTTGGAACCTGGCATTCTTTCTGGAGATGGGAGAGGAGAATCTGTGTCCTTGCCTGTCTAAGTTTTAGAGGCAACTGCATTGCTAGGCTGTGACCCCTTTTTCCATCTTCATAGCCAGCAGGTTAGCAATTCCTCTTCTCTCTATCTCTTGTCTCCTTCTCATAAGGACCCTTGTGGTTACATCAGGCCCATCCAGACACAAAAATATAGAATAATCTCCTAATATCAAAATCCTTAATGTCACCTACAAAATACTTTCATAATAAAAGGGTTTGAGATTAGAACATTGACTGTTTTGGAACCATTATTCAGTACACAACATAACCCCATTTTTGACATTTGCTCTTCCCCCCGCCCTTGTTATTGTAACACTGTGTTTGACAACTGGATGCATATACTTATTTTAGTTTTTTAGATAACTTTAAAAATGTTTTGCTTCTAGAGTAAATCTTTAGAAGTCTAACTATTAAATAAAAATTATGAAAAATTATAATTCTTAATTGTTCCCAAATTATTTTTTAAACTGCACCAATTTATATTCCTCCCAGCAATCCATGAGAGTTTCAGAAATGACATGTATAGAGCAAATTGATTAAAAGTTGATGTTAGCTCTTAAATAGGTTAAGATCTGTTTTGTTGGTGAATCCATTACTCTCCACAGCCATTTCTTTTTGTTCTTTCACAAATTCGGTTGTAGTCACTTTGACATGTGCTGTTGACACCTTTCTACCATATCTAGTACCTCAGCCCTCTACAGATAAGGTCAGATTTAATTATGATCACAGCCCTAATTGTGATTTGTGGTTTAGCCTAAGTTTTCTTATACCTCTAGACCAGTGATTTTCAACTAGTGTGCCACAAAACATCTTAAAACATGCTATACCTGTCTATTTACCTCTTTCCCCTTAGATTTCCACATAAAAAAATGACAACAAAAATTGCTGTCTGGTGTGACTGAACCAAAACTGCACCTTGTTTTGGTCAGATAGGTAAAAGAATCCTATGTTATTAAAAAGCCTAATATGCTAAATGTCCAGTCATCTGGACATTTTGATTGAAATGTCCTCATCAATTTAGGTAAAAATCAAATTTTTACTTAAATAATATGCTAATGATATGCTAAGGCTGCTCAACTGCTCGCTATGACGTGCACTGATCACCAGGGGGCAGACACTCTGACCGGTAGGTTAGCTTGCTGCTGGGGTTCAGCCCATCAAGACTGAGGGAGATGGGCCCAGACACGCCCTGGAGCACTCCTGCGGCCCATCCCCAGCTGGCCAACCTCCTGCATCCCTTCTTGGCCCCAATCGTGTACCAGTAGGGTCCCTCGGCCTGGCCTGTGCCTTCTTGCAATCCGGGACCCCTTAGGGGATATCAGAGAGCCAGTTTCAGCCCGATCCTGCAGGCCAGGCCGAGGGACCCCACTGGTGCATGAATTCATGCACCAGGCCTCTAGTATAATATATTTTTGGTGTGCCACAGAACTTTATGAGTTTATGTATTCTATGAGATGAAAATGGTTGAAAATCGCTGCTCTGTACCATTACAGAGGCTGCCTCTACTTCGTGAAATTCCCCTTTACTCTGAAGTGTCTAACAACCCCTAGTTACCTTTCAGGTCTCTCATCCATCAATGTCATTATAGCAAAATTAGTACTATTTGAAAGACATTTTCTAATTTACAAAAATCATTTGAATCCTAATACTACATACTTAGTTATAAATACTAAAATTCATACAGATGCCCATTTGTAGATGATGCTCCAGATAAACAAATACTGGAATTTAGAAAAAGCAAAATTCCAAGGGTATGTTATAAATAAAACTAGAGGCCTGGTGCACGAAATCGTGCACAGGGGTGTGTGTCCCTCAGCCCAGCCTGCACCCTCTCCAATCTGGGACCCCTCAAGGGATGTCCGACTGCCCATTTAGGCCCGATCCTGGTAGGATTGGGCCTAAACGGGCAGTCGGACATCCCTCTCACAATCCAGGACTGCTGGCTCCCAACTGCTCACCTGCCTGCCTTCCTGATTGCCCCTAACTGCTTCTGCCTGCCAGCCTGATCACCTCCTAACCACTCCTCTGCCAGCCTGATTGATTCCTAACTGCTCCCCTGCCAGCCTGTTTGCCCCTAACTGCCCTCCCCTGCAGGCCTGGTCACCCCTCTACTGCTCTCCCCTGAAGGCCCAGTCGCCCCCAACTTCCCTCCTCTGCCGGCCTGGTCACCCCTAATTGCCCTCCCCTGCAGGCTTGATCGCCCCCAACTGCCCTCCCTTGCAGGCCTAGTCCCTCCCAACTGCCCTCCACTGGTGGCCTGATTGCTCCCAACTGCCCTCTCTTGCAAGCCTGGTCCCATCCAACTGCCCTCCTCTGCTGGCCATCTTGTGGCAGCCATCTTCTATCCACAGGGGGGCAGCCATCTTTGACCACATGGGGGCAGCCATCTCATGTGTTGGAGTGATGGTCAATTTGCATATTACTCTTTTATTAGATAGGATAGAGGCCTGGTACATGGGTGGGGGCCAGCTGGTTTGCCCTGAAGGGTGTCCCGGATCAGGGTGGAAGTTCCCTTGGGCATGGGGCGGCCTGGGCAAGGGGCCTATGGTGGTTTGCAGGCTGGCCATGCCACCACCAACCCAAGCAGAGGCCCTGGTATCTGGGATTTATTTATCTTCTATAATTGAAACTTTGTAGCCTGGAGCAGAGCCACGCCTTCTGCTTGCTCTGTGGCTGCAGCCATTTCTGTTGGGATTTATTTATCTTCTATAATTGAAACTTTGTAGTGGAGGCCAAGGCAGGCCAGGGATGCAGGAGCTTGGCTTCCTCCATCACCAGGGGCAACCCAAGCCTCCTGCTCTCTCCAGCTCTGTGGCTGCCACCATTTTTGTTGGGCTTTATTTATCTTCTATAATTGAAACTTTGTAGCCTTGAGTGCAGGCCTGGGCCCACCAGGGTGTGCGGAAAGTTTGGCTTCCTCCTTTATTTGTGGCTATCAGATCATTTTCTGGGGAAACCCAAGCCTCCTGCTCCCTCCTTGGCCCCAGCCATTTTGGTTGGGTTAATTTGCATACTCGCTGGTGGGCGTGGCTTGTGGATGTAGCGGAGTGATGGTTAATTTGCATATTACTCTTTTATTAGATAGGATATCTTACTTTTAACTTTGCCTTTGCTCCATGGTGATAAAACCCTTTCCATTGATTAATGAGATGGTTGTTGTTGAAGTTTTATTTTGAAATAGTTGTATATTCACAGGAAGTTGCAACAGTAGTACAGACATGCCCTGTGTATCTTTATTTTTATTTCCCAGTGGTAATATCATATTGGGAACTGTAGCAAACTATCAAAACCAAGAAATCAACATTGGTACACTGTGATCATGATTATGGGGGAAGCTGGGTTGTATGAAATGTGGTTTCTGGGCTTGTAAGTACATTTATGGACCCAGAGTGGATGAGTTGTTGTTGTTGTTGTTGTTCTTCTTCTTCTTCTTCTTCTTCTTCTTCTTCTTTGAATTTGTTTATTTTTAGTGATATCTCCATAGTTCACAGCTTGTAATCGGCAAACAAAATTCACTATTGTTATTTTTTTTCTGGAATTTCTTCATAAGTAATTTACAGTTGTGAGAAGTCAACATTAAAGCACTTCACCGTGTGGTTACATCAATCAATTACCCCATGAAAACAGGTTTTAAACTTTTTTAAGGGTTTTTATTGGAGTAATATTTAGTAATGCTTCATATTTAACATTTTGTGACTGCATACATTCAAGATCTGATGTGCCTAATTTGATAGTTCTCATTCAGAGACTTGGCAACATCCCCATCTCTCCAAGAGAAAATAATCTTGTTAAATAAAATTATATTTTTTCTTTTAATTAAGTAAAACTAGTAATTCTTATTCAAAAGTAATAAAATCATGATCTGAAGAATATCTTTCTGATCAGTGAGAAAATATATTTTTTGATCTGTCCTGGCAGGTATAATCAGAACAAAAGCTGTATTTATTTGTGGCTATCAGATCATTTGGCGGTACTAGGGACTTCACAGGGCATCTTGATTTAAATATGAGTATATAACAAGTATTTTTGCTGCTTCCCTTCTTTTATACATACTAGAGGCCCGACACATGAAAATTCGTGCAAGAGAAGGCCTTCCTTCTCCTGGCTACCAGCACAGGCTTCCCTCTGGCACCCAGGACCCGGGCTGCTGGCACTAGCTTCCCTCCAGCACCCGGGTCCCAGGCTGGCTTCCCTCCAGCCAGTTTCAGGCACCCAGGACCCTGGCTGGCCTCCCCTGGGCCACCCACAAGCACCCAGCACCAGGGCTGGCTTCCCCACAGCCCCGGCTTCGTCAGGAAGGACGTCTGGAATGACATCCGGTCTAATTAGCATATTACCCTTTTATTATTATTATAGATGCTAAATTCTTCATGGAACAATATAAAAATGAGATGAACTAATTGCTAAATTCTTAGACATTTTACATAATAGCATGTGAAAAGATAAATAATTGCCATTGGAACAGTGATAAGTTATGGAGAAAACTGATTCTACATTATAATTATCTTTGTAATAAAAAGTCTACTTTTTTGCTCCTCATAGTAACACTATCTTTCTCTTTAATTTATTTTTCCCTATGTTTTTCAACAACAGTACCTGAACACTTTTAAAAGTAACACTATAGAAGGACTATGACTGTTTTGGAAACTTTTTGAGGATACATATTGTTACATTATTTTATTTAAAAAATATATTTTGAATATCAACTGTATGATAGGCTGTGTGGTTTATAACCTGAAATATCACAGTCTACAGTCTGATTTGGGTTCACACTATTCATGCCTCTTTACCATTAAGCTTAACAGAGCAACTTGAAGTTCAGATATCTGTCACTCTTCTCTGAAACAGTAATTCCTTTCTTCTTTGATATACATCTCAAGTCCATAAACACACACACACACACACACACACACACACACACACACACACACCTCTTTTTGTTCTGTAAAATTGTTAGACATGAATGTATTAATTATAGTGTATGAGTTAGTTATTCCAGATTTACTAATTACTAGTTTTAAATTGAATATGATTTTTGTGACAAATCATAGGCATTTATAGTTGATAATTATATGCTTAATGATACTCTGGAGTATGGAGCTTAGATAACAATAACAAAATAAGGTTTCTCTAGAAATATTATGTAGTAAATTAGAAAATAGGGAATATATTACTTTTGTGTAAGTAAGCAAGTAGATTTTTAAGATTTAATAATGAACAACTTTCTCCAAATTAAAGCAGACACACACACACACACACACACACAATTCTTATAGGATAATTTAGAAATTAACACATGTTAATGATAGAGAATAGGAAGTAGATTCATTAGCGTTTTGTTTTTATTTTTAAATATGCTTTTATTGGTTTTAGAGAGAGGAATAGGGGGGATAGAGAAATAGAAACAGTGATGAGAGAGAATCATCAATCAGCTGCCTCCTGTACTCCCCCTACTGAGGACTGAGCCCACAACCCTGGTGTGTGCCCTGACCAGGAATCTACCAGTGATCTCTTGGTTCAATGTCAATGCTCAACCTCTGAACACCACCAGCTGGGCAGTTTTGGTTTTTAATTTGTAATTCTTAGCTTGAGAGGGATTTCTGGAAGGGCCAGAGGTATGTAAGTGCCTACTATCTATACTAATAAGAAAGAAATACGGTAATTGACTGTCATTCTGTGACGCCCACAGCCAATCAGGAGGGAAGTGGGACAAAGATGGTGGCAGCCATGGAGCCAGCTGGAGCAGGCAGGAGGCTAGGGTCGCCCCCGGCGATGGAGGAAGCCAAGCTGCCCACCCGCCCTGGCCAGCCGCTGAAGGAGGGACCTGTGGGCGGCAGCCACGGAGCCGGCCTGAGTGCATGGGAGGCTTGAGTCGCCCAGGCCGGCTGCCAAGGGAGGGGCCTGTAAACGTCCCTCAGCCCCTCACCCAGGCTGGCCACACCACCATGGGGGTGAGGGTCCCCGCTGGGGGGGTGTGGCCAGCCTGCAAACAGCTATCAGTCCCTCACTCAGGCTGGCCAGGCACCCAGCAGGGACCCCCACCCTGAAGGGGGTGTGGCCAGGCTGAAAACGGCCCTCAGCCCCTTACCCAGGCTGGCCAGGCACCCCAGCAGGGAACCCCACCCTATGGGGGCATGACCAGCCCCTCACACAGGCCGGCACTGTCCCCAGTTGGGACCCACACCCCAATGGGGACCCACACCCCAGTTGGGACCCACACCCCAATGGGGACCCACACCCCAATGGGGATATGGCTGGCTGGGACATGGCTGGTCTGCAAACCACCACAGGCCCCTCGCCCAGGCCACTCCACCCCCAAGGGAACCCCCACCCTGATCTGGGACACCCTTCAGGGCAAACCAGCTGGCCCCCACCCATGCACCAGGCCTCTATCTATACTAATAAAAAGGTAATATGCTAATTAGACTGGGAGACCTTCCAGGAGACCTTCTGGACGTTCTTCTGGACAAAGCCATTGTGGTGGAGCCGAGGTAGAGGTGGTTAGGGGCCAAGAGGGGAAGGCAGTTGTGGGTGATTAGGCCAGGATGAGATGGCAGTTATGGGTGATCAGGCAGTTGGCGGGGGGCTGTTGGGGGTGATCAGGCTGGCAGGGGGGGGCAGTTGGGGGCGAGCAGGCCAGCGGGGGGAGGTAGTTGGGGGTGATCAGGCTGGCAGGCAGAGTGGTTAGGAGCAATCAACCAGGCAGGTGAGCAGTTAGGATCCAGCAGTCCCAGATTGTGAGACGGATGTCTCAGATTGGAGAGGGTGCAGGCCGGGCTGAGGGACACCCTCCCCCCCACCCAGTGCACGAATTTTGTGCACTGGGCCACAAGTGTGTTTAATAATACTCTAAAATACATTTGGTAAAAAATCATGAAAAAGACTTTGTCTACAAAGCATATTTAGTTTATTGAATAGTGAAAACATAATTGTATATGAAGTAATAAGAAACTTTATTATAACCAACAAAGAACAATTCCCTGCTTTGATACCTCCCTCCCTCACATATATTAGACTTGGTCTCTAGTGTCATGAAGCAGAATAAATGAAAAAAGAGACCATTTGGTCAATAGAATCTTAGAAGATTTTATTGTCTACAGATAATCCCCAATTTCTAAATTCATGTAAAATTTCCAACCAAGTCTCACTCAGTAGGGGTGGAGGCTTTTTATCCATGTAATAAACTCTTAATTTCATAAATTTCTTTAATACCATTCCACTTCATACCCTCTCAACAGCAAACATTCATCACTTCAGTCTAGTGTAACATTTAACTATGGGTGATAGAAATTGTATAAAGGGAAAGGCATGTTATTTTTTATAGACAAACTAGAGGCCCGGTGCACGAAATTCGTGCACTGCGGGGGGGGGGGTGTCCCTCAGCCCAACCTGCACCCTCTCCAATCTGGGACCCCTCGGGAAATGTCTGACTGCCTGTTTAGGCCCAATCCAGGCAGTCGGACATCCCTTTCACAATCTAGGACTGCTAGCTCCCAACTGCTCGCCTGCCTGCCTGATTGCCCCTAACCGCTTCTGCCTGCCAGCCTGATCACCCCCTAACCACTCCCCTGCCAGCCTGATCAATGCCTAACTGCTCCCCTGCCAGCCTGATCATCCCCAACTGCCCTCCCCTGACAACCCGGTTACCCCCAAATGCCCTCCCCTGCATATTCACTCTTTATTAGATAGGGTTTTTTCTTTAGAATATTGGACAGCCTTAACTGGTTTGGCTCAGTGGATGGAGCATCGGCCTGCAGACTCAAGGGTCCCAGGTTCGATTATGGTCAAGGGCATGTACCTTGGTTGGGGGCACATACCCAGTGGGGAGTGTGCAGGAGGCAGCTGATCGATGTTTCTCTCTCATCGATGTTTCTAGATCTCTATCCCTTTCCCTTCCTCTCTGTAAAAAATCAATAAAATATATATTTTAAAAAAAGAAACATTTAAGATTCCTCCATATCTGCCTGGCTGGTGTGACTCAGTGGTTGAGAGCCCAGGCTGCCACGCCTGGCCGGGGATGGCGCCCCAACCAGGCTGAGACCTCAGCCCAGGCTGCTGCCTCAGCCCAGCCAAGCTGAGACCCCAGCCCAGGCTGCCATATGAGCCTGGCTAGGGATGGCGCCATTGGGGGTGCGTGCCCTGGCCAGGCTGAGACCCCAGCCCAGGCTGCCGCCCCTGGCCGGGGATGGTGTCACAGGGGTTGCGCTCCCCGGCCAGGCTGAGACCCCAGCCCAGGCTGTGCCTGGGGATCGTGCCGGGTGCTGGTACCTCCCAGCTGGACACCCCGGGCTGCCACTGCTGGGCGGACTGGGGGACTCGGGAGGGGCTAAGAGGACTGGGCGCCACCATCTTGTGGCTATGGGCGCCGCCATTTTTGTAGCGGAGTGATGGTTAATTTGCATATTACTCTTTTATTAGATAGGATGACATATATAGGTCATAGGAATCTTACTTTTGTATGTTATTTATCCCTTTATTTTTCTAGGTTATATCAATGAGGACAGCTTTGCTTAGAATTCTTGATTC
This sequence comes from Plecotus auritus, assembly GCF_963455305.1. NCBI lineage: Eukaryota > Metazoa > Chordata > Mammalia > Chiroptera > Vespertilionidae > Plecotus > Plecotus auritus. The sequence continues at coordinate 33,535,335 of NC_137783.1, read as the reverse complement.
CTTTTGTGTGCCGTAACTTTGCTTTGCACCTACTCATCATTTAATATTTTAAAGGATAAAAGAAATAAGCCTACTTCATTTCTAAGTGAGTGCTCTTCAAACTGTATTATAATTATTATCTAATTTTAGAATTTCCAGGAGATTATAAATCATATCATTTACACATTGATTGTACTAATTAAAAGTTTAATAACTTGTCAAGGGAAACATAATTAGTTAAGTGAAAACTTTACAACTAACTCCCAAGGAGACTTTCTATTCTTTTTTGAAACTAAATCTTGATTTCCTCAGGGACCATTGCTATAATAAGACTTCTAAATCCCACTCATATTAGTTCTTCTGGTGTAATCTATTATAAATGTTCAGTCTGTGTAAGCTTTAATCAACCTAATGTGTGACACATACTTAGCTTTTAATAATCTAAAATATCATGGGTTGTTTTCATATGAAATAATGCTGTATTTCTGTTTTTAAAACCATGTATTAATGCTATGGTCAGAATTCATACTGAGCATTATTAAGGCATCCTCTGCTTCATGCTGACATTGTATTTGATTTGGGGCCTTTGTATGGTACACACTAAAATGAACTTGTAGAAATTGGAATAGTAATAATTATTGATGGAAAACCCTGGCAACACCAACCTATTATTATGGACTAGAGTCCTGGTGCATGAAAATTCATGCACTGAAGGGGAGGTCCCTTAGCCCGGCCTGCCCCCTCACAATCTGGGAGCCCTCGGGCAAGAAGCGACCCAGCGATCAGGGGAAGGTGACGCCCCATCACACCTCTGCTGCTGCCACTGCCGGCAGCGCAAGCCTCGGACGGCCCTGGTTACCTGAGCCTCAGGCGGTCCTGGGTGGCTGGGCAGCCGCCATCCAAGGCTTGCCTGTGCCTTGGGCCAGCCCTGGCAGGCTGGGGGGGCTGAGGGGACTGGGGGACTCCAGAGGCAGGCGTGCCTGCTGCCCTAGCAGGACTGAGGGGCCTGGGCGCCGCCATCTTGTGGCTGTGAGTGCCGCCATCTTTGAGGGCGTGGCAGTCAATTAGCATATTCCCTCCTTATTGGCTGTGGGTGCTGCCATCTTTGAAGGCGGGGCAGTCAATTAGCATATTCCCTCATTGGCTGTGGGTACTGCCATCTTTGTGACGGTGTGAGGGTCAATTAGCATATTCCCTCTTTATTACATAGGACAGTGGTTGGCAAACCGCGGCTCGTGAGCCACATGCAGCTCGCAAGCCGCGGTTTGCCAGCCACTGACATAGGATAAAATGGCTTTAATTATTCTTAAGTAGCAAATCCCTAATGGAAAATTTGGATGTTCTCTATATATTTAAAGAGGTTAACTTTATAATATAAAGAAATAATATAACATTCTAATTCCTTAAGTTCAGCATAGAGCTATTACTGTAGGATCCAGGTTTTATCCTATATCCAACCTAAGCAAATAACAGGTACTTTCAGTAAGAGGACAATCTCAACATGCAAAAACATGTGGAAGTACACTTGTCTTTCTTAAAAAGCTTGTGTGGGTTTTTTTCCCCTCACTAAAAATAGTAGTTTATTTTGAAAGTATGTTTAGGATGGAATTAAAATATTGAACTCTGAATGCTGACATTTCACATGCTCCTTTGATGTTTTATTTTAATGAATTCTTAGGGTTGTCTGTTTTAAAAACCGAGTGGTTGAGGAAATCAGGCAAAACCTGACTGTTGAAAAAGCATGAACATAATGTCACTTTTTTCAGCATTTTATATATTTCCTGCCTCTTCTTAGGGTCCTTACAAATCTAAACTATTTCACTCTTCAAAAAATCCTTCTCAATTAAAACAAAATGCTTTCGTTCAAAAAAAGCTTCATTCTCAAAGCTAGTGGTATTCAGTAATGTTAGTTTTGTTTCTTTCTGCATCGTAGCCACAATTTGTTCAGCAGGCAATTATTGATTTGTCGTTCAGACCAGTAGGAGGCATCATTATGTTACACTGAATGAAACCTCAGCCATATGCAAGAAAGTATTGTACCCTAACATTACCAACATGAAGCTACAGTAATGGGTTTACATTTTCTCTCGGGAGCTCAATACAACAAGCTTAATAGGTGACACAACAAGTGTTCTATATGCAGAAGCCCAGAGGGTTTTGTTCAGCGTAGTTAAATTTGGTAAACAGATTGAGACATCACAAGTTGTAATTGCCACACCAGCCATAGGGTTAGCATTGTGATTTTGTGCTAGTTTTTCCAGTTTCTTTTGTACCAAAAGAGTTCATTTAAAAACCATCATAAAAGTGCTTGTAACTTTTTAAAAACCAACATGGAAATGCTGAAGAAACAAAGAAATTGTGATGTTTATACCATACATTTTCTTTTTTAAATATATTTTATTGATTTTTTTACAGAGAGGAAGGGAGAGGAATAGACAGTTAGAAACATCGATGAGAGAGAAACATCGATCAGCTGCCTCCTGCACACCCCCTACTGGGGATGTACCCACAACCAAGGTACATGCCCTTGACTGGAATCGAACCCGGTACCCTTTAGCCCACAGTCTGACACTCTATCTACTGAGCCAAACCGATCAGGGCCATACATTTTCTTAAGTAACAGCTACACATTAGCCACATATTAAAAAAAAAAAAGCACAAAAAAATAATACGTTTATATCACCACCATTGAAAATGGAAGGAACTTAAAAATATAATCTAATATATAAATTATGGAGAAAAACTTAATTTTTAATAATATTTAAGTTCTAATAAAGATGCACTTAAAGGTTACATTAAGTAATTTTTGTGAAAATGAAATTGAAGTATGATTGAACATCAACATTTAAGTGATTTAAATTGTACATATAATTTTTTTCATTTCTTATTTAATTTATGGTCATTGATGAGTCACTTAAGTAATTGTAAGCCATATTATAAAATTATGTACTATTTAATGTGCTTAAATATTATTATAACAAATTATATTTATTAACATCTTCAATGTAGAAAGTTAAGGCTGTGCAGACATGCAAGTGTGCAAAAGACAAGTATGGATTGATTGCATTGTGGAATACTTTAAAGACAAAAAGAATTGCCATCCTACAAATTGACCATGTGGGCAAAAGTGTACTTTGTCATTAACTACTGATGTCTTAGGTGGTTCATTTTTAAAAAAAACTCTATTAGCTCCTCTGACTCGAATTTTATTACTCTATTTTAATGCTTATTGATTTTTTTCTACTTAAATCTGCTGTTGAACACCTCTAGTATTTTTTTCAGTTATTGTACATTTCATTTACACATATTTTTATATAATTTCTATTTATTGATATTCTTACTTTGTTTGTACAACATTCTCCTGCTTTCCTTTAAATCTTTGTCTGATTTCCTTTATCATTTTGTACATATTTTTTACAGTAATTTTAAAGTGTTTTTCTAGTAAATTCAAATTCTGGACCTTCTTTGGGATGTTTTCTGTCAAATTGTTTATGAGCCATGCTTTCTATTTATTTTCTGTTGGAACCTGGGTATTTTAATGTTATAATGTGGTAATTATCCAAATCAGATTCTCCTTCTTTATAAGTGTTAGTGGAGTTTTAAAACTTTTCTTGATTCTGTAAGGCTGTAATAGTTCATTGTTTTAATGATTTCAAAAAACATTTTGGAAAAGACTGTATTCCTTGTTGTGTTTAGTTCCTGAAGTCTCCGTTCCTTAGCTAAATTTATCTTGTATTTTGTCAGACTTCCTTGAATGCCATGCTCTAAAAAACAAAAACAAAAAACTTGTTTAAAATGTTAGGAGATTGTCTCTGTGATACACACTCCTTTGACACTTACCCAGCTTGCCTTGATCCTCAGGATAAGCCTGAGGTGAAAGGTTAGAATCTTTTCAGATCTTTTTCTTTTTTAAAAAAATATATTTTATTGATTTTAAAGAGGAAGGGAGAGGGAGAGAGAGATAGAAACATCAATGATGAGAGAGAATCATTGATTGGCTGCCTCCTGCATGCCCCCTACTGGGGATCAAGCCCGCAACCCAGGAATGTGAACCTTGGCTGGAATCGAACCTGGGACCAGTCAGTCCACAGGCTGACGCTCTATCGACTGAGCCAAACCAGCCAAGGCATTCTCAGATCTTTTTATGTTTATTATTATTTTTTAGTCCTCACAAGAGGATATTTTTTATTGATTTTAGAGGAAGAGGAAGGGTGGGAGAGAGAAGAACATTGATGTGAGAGAGAACCATCAATCTGCCTCCCATATGTGCCCTGAGTGGGGATCGAACCTCTAACCTAGGTATACGCCCTGATCAGGAATCAAACCCACAACCATTTGGTGCATAGGACAATGCTCCTACCAACTTAGCCACCCAGCCAGGGCTCAGATCTTTTTAAAGCATGAATTTCACTTTGGCATGTGCTTGACTTTCTCAATTTCCCAGTAAACATGGGTGCTTTTAAATGGAAAGGGACATGAGAGGGACTTTTAGTTGTACTACCAGTATTTCTTTTCTTCATTTGAATGCTGATTATGTGAATTTGTTAGCAACAAATTAATCCTGTGTACAAAAATGACATGTATATATTTCTACTTGTTATTTACATTTTGACAAATATTTATGTTTGATATGCTGTATATTTTCAACTATGCTTTATCACAAGAATGAAAAGGTGCTATAGCTGTAGGAAATATTTTAATGTAAATCATACCAGTGATAATTTAGAATAGAAATAATATGATTATCATAATTTAATTAAACTCCAAATTTAAAATAGAAAATACATAAATAAGATAGAAACAACCTACCAGAAGGTAACATCAACTTTTTTCCAAACTACAATCCATAATATAAAAATAGATGAAACTGCAGATGGATGATAGATAGGTAGGTAGACATTCAGTTATCTTTACTAGTGGAAATTATGGTGAATATATGTGCTACAATCACTGAATTAGCAAATATTGAATAATTACTCACAGTAGAAATATGGGGTTAGATTCCTAAAAGCCTCTGGTCAAAATATTTTTTTGTTATCCCAACAACACATAAGTTATTTTATGTGTTTTTTAAATATATATTTTTATTGATTTCACAGAGGAAGGGAGAGGGAGAGAGAGATAGAAACATCAATGATGAGAATCATTGATTGGCTGGCTCCTTCATGCTTCACACTGGGGAATGAGTCCGCAACCTGTACATGTGCCCTTGACTGGAATCAAACCTGGGACCTTCCACTCTGTAAGCCAAAGCTCTATCCATTGATCCAAACCGGCTAGGGCTTTATGTGTGTTTTTGTTCAAGGATATCTTACTTATTATGCATTGCTAATTCATGAACTTTGAACTCACAGTCAACAGCAGTCTATGTACCCAAGGAAGCTGATTTAATACACTTATTTTGTCTGTAAGGCACATCACGGTCTTTTATCCACTCAGGCAATTGGTTTGCTTCCATATCTTGGCTATTTTAAGTAATGCTGCAATGAAATGAGTGTTTTGGTTTTCTTCAAATGTATACCCACACGTAGAATACCCACTGTATCATGAGGCAGTTCCATTTTTAAGTTTTTGAGAAAACTTCACACTGTTTTCTCTAGTGGTTGCATCAGTCTGCATTCATACTAACAGAGCATTACACTAGGATTCCCTTTACTCCATATCCTTGCCAACACTTGTATGGGGATGTAAGATAAAGCATGGGTAATACAGTTAACAATCTATAATAATAAAAGCATAATATGCTAATTAGACTGGATGTCCTTCCGGAAGTCCTTCCGGATGACCTTCCAGACAAAGCCAGAGCTGCGAGGGAAGCCCGGGTCCCGGGTGCCGGAGGGAAGCTGGTGCCAGCAGCCGGGGGAAGGAAGGCCTACTCTTGCATGAATTTCATGCATCGGGCCACTAGTATTGTAATAACTATCTATAGTGCCAGGTGAGCACTTGAATAATCAGAGCGGAGGATCACTTTGTAACCTATATGAATGACTACCCACTGTGCTATACACTTGAAACTAATACAAAATAGTGTTGAATGCAAACTGTGATTGAAAAATAGAAAAAAATATATTATATAGCAAATGTTTTATAGATATTTGTTGAATTGAACTGACTGTGAAATTGATAAATTCCCCTTTCACTCTGACCACGGAACAGCTTCCAGAAGCATGCTGGTGGTGATAGGTAATGATTTTCTGCACATCCTGAATGCTGAATTGTCACAGATGAAAGAAAAGCTAGAAGAGCTTTCACATAGCTATTCAAAAGGCAGTTTTAAAATGTCTTTTAAGGTACATAATTTTCAGTGTTTTACCATGTATAATCAACTGGGAATAAACCAGGTAACATTATTATCAAATTGTGCCTTAGCAACAGATAGAAAACTTAGAAATTGTATTTTTCCAAGTCTCCTATGAATTATTTCACTTATTTTTCTGACATTGATTTCATTCTCACCTGAAGGTATTTTCCCACTGATTTTTAGAGAGACTGGAAGGGAGGGGGAAAGACATAGGGAGAGATGTGAGAGAGATACATCTATTGGTTGCCTTTTGCACGTGCCCAACCAGGGCCGGGATTGACCTTGCAACGGAGGTATGTGCCCTTGACCAGGATCGAACCTGGGACCCTTCAGTCCATTGGCCAATGATCTAACCATTGAGCAAAACCAGCTAGGGCTACATTACACTTTTAAATTATGCTATAAAGGAGAATTCTTAAGTATGAAGTTAGATGTAATACAAAATGTATGAGAGTTCACAAGTCTTTTTCATTTGATGCTGAGACTCTTGTCCATTTTAAAAGCTGAGACAACCACTGCCTTGGTATCAAAAAAGAGAGGCAATTGCTCTAAAATAAATGGTTAGAGCTTTTATTGTGTCGGAATAAGAAGAGAAGGAGGAAAAAGAGTTGCCTCTGCATTAGATTCCTTTAGTATAGATAGAATGCCTTTTTACGGTGAAGATAAAACTTGAAAGAAAGAGTACAAAACAAAAGGTAGAAAGGAGTAGATGGGCGATGAAGAGAGATTCTGATATCAGAAATCAAAGAAAAAAGGACACAAATATTAAATAATAAAGAAGCCCTCAAATTTTACTTATGGTAAATTTTTTAAAAGCATCCTGTTAATTTAGGTCTAAAGTGCAAAGTCCTTTTCATTTTCTCCTTTCAAAATCTTGCCAAATGTTTCATATCTTATGATATCTCAGTAGATATATTTATACACATTTCATTTTATATATCTTATTAGATAAACTTAAAAACCTCAAACTATGACAGACCATCACTGCTCCAGAGTCAAATATTATATACTGTTGTCAGAGGTGAAATGTCAGTGCAACTGTATAATTTCTATGGAAAAAGTTACTCAATGTATATGGAGGAATACTGTCATTTTCATATGTGATGGGCTATCATATATATATAATATACCCCTATCATTTATTAGGTAAGGCAGAAGATGACAATCATATACAGGTAAAAGATTTAATTATTTTATTAATTAATGCAACACAAGTAGACAGCATATGCCATCTTGTTTAAAATTATTTTCCAGAATTTGATTGACTTGGTATAATTTTAAAAAGAGCAAAGTAATTTATATCTTTGTAAACCTTAAGTAATACACACCTATTTTTCCATAACAATAGTATCTGAATTAGGTGGCATTATAAAAAAGGACTTATGCCCTAGCCGGTTTGGCTTGGTGGATAGAGCATTGGCCTGCGGACTGAAGGGTCCCGGGTTCGATTCCGGTCAAGGGCATGTACCTTGGTTGCGGCACATCCCCAGTAGGGGGTGTGTAGGAGGCAGCTGATCAATGTTTCTCTCTCATTGATGTTTCTAATTCTCTATCCTTCTCCCTTCCTCTCTGTAAAAAATCAATAAAATATATTTAAAAATATAAAAAATAAATAAATAAGGACTTAGCTTGGAAACTGTCCCATAGGAATGATTCATAAATGTGCACTGCTTATCCTATCTAATAAAAGAGTAATATGCAAATTGACCGTACCTCCGCTACACCCACAAGCCACATGCACAAGCCATACCCACCATCCAATCAGGAGCGAATATGCAAATAAACCCAACCAAGATGGCTGGGGCCACAGAGAGCAGGATGGAGGCTTGGTTTTCCCTGGAAATGGAGGAAGCCAAGCTTTCCGAACACCCTGGCGGGCCCAGGCCTGCACTCAAGGCTACAAAGTTTCAATTATAGAAGATAAATAAAGCCCAACAGAAATGGCGGCAGCCGCGGAGCTGGAGAGAGGAGGAAGCTAGGGTTGCCCCTGGCGATGGAGGAAGCCAAGCTTTCCGCACACTCTGGCCTGCCTTGGCCTCTGCTTAAGGCTACAAAATTTCAATTATAGAAGATAAACAAATCACAACAGAAATGGCTGCCGCCAGGAAGCGAGCAGAAGGGTTGGCTCCACTCCAGGCTACAAAGTTTCAATTGTAGAAGATAAATAAATCCCAGATACCAGGGCCTCTGCTTGGGTCGCCGGGGGGTGTGGCCGGCCTGCAAACCACCACAGGCCCCTCGCCCAGGCTGCCCCACGCCCCAAGGGAACCCCCACCCTGATCCAGGACACCCTTCAGGGCAAACCAGCTGGCCCTCATCCGTGCACCAGACCTCTATCCTATCTAATAAAAGAGTAATATGCAGATTGACCATCTCTCTGACACACAAGATGGATGCCCCCATGTGGTCAAAGATCCTGCCCCCATGTGGACACAAGATGGCCACCACAAGATGGCCAGCAGGGGAGGGCAGTTGGAAGGGACCAGGCCGGCAGAGGAGGGAATTTGGGGGTGACCAGGCCTGCAGGGAAGGGCAGTTGGGGGGTACCAGGCCTGCAGGGGAGGGAAGTTAGGGGTGACCAGGCCTGCAGGGGAGGGCAGTTAGGGTTGATCAGGACTGTAGGAGAGGGCAGTTAGGGGCTAACAGGCTGGCAGGGAAGCAGTTAGGCATCAATCAGGCTGGCAGGGGAGTGGTTAGGTGGTGATCAGGCTGGCAGGCAGAAGCGGTTAGGGGCAATCAGAAAGGCAGGCAGGGGAGCAGTTGGGAGCCAGCTGTCCTGGATTGTGAGAGGGATGTCCGACTGCCCAGGATCAGACCTAAACGGGCAGTCGTACATCCCTCGAGGAGTCCCAGATTGGAGAGGGTGCAGGTTGGGCTGAGGGACACGCCCCCCCATGCACAAATTTCGTGCACCGGGCCTCTAGTAAATAATAAATGAATATATTTAATGTGTTTAACCAGTGATATTTTAAAATATTTAAAATTAAGGACTTTATATAACTATATATTTGGAAATAGCAACAAATTTTAAGATATTTAATATGTTAGTTACAATTTGAAAACCAAGGACACTAGAACAGGTTAAGTATTTAATGTAGGTAAGGCAATGGTTTTTCTACTAGATTCTATTATTGGTTATAACGAAGTTTAGCTTTCATAGTTTTTCAGATTCCATCTCCTATAGAAATGGATATTTTATATTAAGTAGGAAAGAATCCTATATAATAAAAGCCTAACATGTTAATGATATGCTAAGGCTGCTCAACTACTTGCTATGACGTGCACTAACCACCAGGGGGCAGATGCTCCAACCAGTAGGTTAGCTTACTGCTGGGGTCCAGCAGATCAGGACTGAACGAGACAGGCTGGACACGCCCTGGAACCCTCCTGTGGTCCCTCCCTGGCTGGCCAATTGCTCATGTTCCTCCCCGGCCCCAATTGTGTACCAGTGGGATCCCTTGACCTGGCCTGCACCCTCTCACAATCTGGGACCCCTCGAGGGATGTCTGAGAGCCAGTTTTGGCCCTATGGTGGAAATACCAGTTGCTATGATGTACACTGACCACCAGGGGGCAGATGCTCAGCACAGGAGCTGCCTTCTGGTGGTCAGTGTGCTCCCACAGGGGAAAAGCTGCTCAGCCAGAAGCCAGGTTCATGGCTGGTGAGTGCAGCAGTGGTGGCGGGAGCCTCTCTGGCTTCTGCGGCAGTCAGACATCCACGGAGGGCTCCTGGAATGTGAGAGGGCGTAGGCCAGGCTGAGGGACCCCCCCCACTAAGTACATGAATTTTGTGCACTGGGCCTCTAGTATTCAGATAATTCAGGAGCATACGTTAGCCAGGGAAAATAAGGTGCTTTCATTTCTGATTTACAATTGAGTTAAACAATTGAAAGGGATGAGAAATGGTTATTGGAGCAGTGAATATAGTAGTTTTATTGTACATCCACAGTCTTATTTTATGAAAGACTATGAAATAATGTCATAATCATCTGATCTACCAATAAAACAATAATTTACAATTGAAATACCTACTTGACCATAAAACCAGCAGCCTCATTTTCTAATATATGGCAGTATCATTATATCAGTTAAAATCTGCAATGTTGTATTTAAAAAACTTCATTAAAATAGATGACCAAGGGTTTCTCTATAGTTATAATGACATGCAATCACAAATCATCTTGCCCTACCGAAAGTACTGTCCTTCTTGAAATAAATTATTTGCAATGGAAACAGTTACACACAGAAAACCCATATAATGAAAAGAAAAGGAAGTTACAATGGACAAATATTCCCAACTCTTTATTTGTGCATAATCTACATGCACATACAGGGAATGTTCAGGGGAAAAGTTTATCTGCGGTAAATTTCCGTAGAAAAGATGCATTTAACTGATAGGGTAAATGCTATTACTATATTTCTTTATGTAAATGAAGCTCAGAACAGGACAGGAATATGATAATAATTAGTTTATTTTAGATACCAACCATCTCCTACTTTATGCTAAAACTCTACACAAATAGTTATTTATAGGGTTGTGGGGTTGTATGCTTTTTTGGTATTGCAGCCTTGTGTAGTGAGTGATACATGTAAATGTTTTACAGAGATAAGCTCATTTAATTCAATTACCGTAATAAACCTCTGAGGTAGAAATCTACCTTATTTTACTGTGAAGTAATGCCTGTTTCTCCTGACTGGAAATATCCTACCTCCCCAGCCACTTTAAACCTTTGCTCTAGTGTCCTCTCCTCAGGGAGACTCCATTAACTTCAACATTGTCTGCCAAAAATATGATGCTTGTGAAAGCATTCTTACCTGTGTTCTCTTCCTCTCTTTTTGCAAGTTCTTTGATGGCAGAGCCTCTGCACAACTTGATTTTTGTTGTTGTTGTTCTGTGCACTTAACACAGTTTCCAGCGACAGCTAATGATTTTATGTATGAAGGAATAGCTATCTTAGACCATTCACTGAAGAGCCCGCATCTTTTCCTCACTGAGGTTTTTTCTCTTCATATATATATATATATATATATATATATATATATATATATATATGTATGTATGTATGTGCATATGCACATTAATATGCATATATAAAGATATTCTGGCAGGCATCTGTAATATAGGCACTTAATTATTTAACTTTCAAAGTAATATCTTATTTTTATGACAATTTGGGGATAAATTTGACCACAGTGCAATTCTTCAAATACCTTCATGATGATGATACTATATATCATTAGGTTTTAGGAAATTCACCAAAATATAGGTGTGTTTTTTTACCCTAACAAAACAAACAACCAACAACAAAACAAAAAACAAAACAAAAAACATGAACTGTTGCAGTCTAAGTACTGAGAATAAGGGGAAGTAAAAACTGATTATAACCGTAACACAAAGTATATAACTAATAATAGTTTCTTAAGTGGGTAGATGCTACAAAAGTGTTTTAATTTCATAATAAGAAGAGGAGAAATAACAATATTTTATCTCCCTCATGATTTCCTAACATTTGCTTACATAAATGGAGGAATCAGAGGTCTGAATATGGCTATGTTTTCATATCTGCAATAATAAAAAACTAATATAATGTATTGGTGTTTTGATTTGAGTGCCATAGAGTTCTTGATCATACACAATAGGTAACAGATGAACATGAAATAGACCTTTATGTTCCTGTAGATAGTCATAAAAGGTGGCATAAGCATTAAAATCATTTACATACTGCTACATGTACATATTCCAAAATTATATTATATTAGAATATCTACACTGATAATTTATCTTGCTCAGAAGTAGAGATTTGTTTGTTAATGTTTTATTTTGATATTGTATGTGGGTCATTGCAATGAATTTATAAATATGTTGTTATTGTTCTAACCTTGGAAAAAAATGAGAACCATTGTAATAATAGTGCAAGTTCACCATAATTTATCAAATTAATGTCCCTGTTACTACTAAGTAAATAGATATCACTTGTTATTAAGGTTTTTTTAAATTCTTAGGACATGAATTAATTTTTAATGATAAATTTTTATGCTAAAGTAAAAGGATATAGGTCCTGTTTGTTCCCATGGGGTACTCTCAGACTCTCTTCCCAAAGTACGTAGTTCATTGGTTTTCTTGGGGAATCTTGGAAATTAATACTATGGGTCCTTTTCAGAGGACAGCTTAATTAATGAATCACTTCTAGTTGTTGGGGGAGTATTTTCTTTTTTATAGAAACTTGAGAAATGGTTGATTACATTAATAGAGTATTGCTGACATTCTGATTTGAGGTGATTCTCCTGTTCATTGGAAACAAGATGAGAAATCTTTATGGACATTGATTGAAAATAAAGCAAAATGGAAAAAAATATTTTACGTATTTTATTAGCTTGCATGGTTTCTGATAAGAAATCTGTTGTTATTTTTTGACCTTCTATATGAAATTTATTCTTTCTCTGCTTTTAAGATTGTTTTCTCATTACCTGTTTTAAGCAATTTTATTATGATGTGCCTTAAAAATAATTATTAGGTAGTTAGAAAATTAAGGAGATAATATAAATGATAAAATACTTAATGCTGCTGCAAAAGCTTTGATCAAACCCATAGAGAAAATGATATTGAACTGAATCTTAAAAATATTGATTAAATGAAAGCACATTCCAAGCAAAGGGTATTGTATTAACTGATTATTTGGGGGATATGAAAGACTGTGGGGATGGAAAAGTTTCGATGTGAGGCTGGGGCAAATTATAGGGATTGAATGCTTATTTGCACATATGGTATAGTTGGAAATGCTTACCAAAGAGCCAAGAAGACAAAATAACAGCTCAAAATAACAGTCAAATTAGCAGCTCAGGGGAGAAGTTAGGGCCCATATGTGAACTGAGTAAACATAGGTGGTAAAATCATAGGGAAATCTCAGACTTAACTACCACAGAAGGCAGAAAATGCAAGACTGACTTGCGTATTTACAGAATTTATAATGATCAAGTGTCATTAATTTTCCCATGGACTGTTACTGTTACATTCTTTTAACTCATCTTTCTGTTTAACCTGGCTGCTGCTACTGGATTTATAAATGCATGTACACTCACACACACACACACACGCACACACACACACACACACACACACACACACACACAAGATAATTGAGTATATATATAATAAACTCAATGAAAAACATTTGGAGGCCCTGGCCCATGTGGTTCAGTTGATTGGGCATCATTCCATGCACCTAAAGGTTGATGGTTTGATTCCAGGTCAGGGCATATGGCCAGATAGAGTTCATGCAGGAAGCAGGCGATTGATGTATTGCTCTCACATTGAAGTTTCTCACTCTCTCTCCCTCTCCCTTCTCTCTCTAAAAAACAATTTTTAAAAAAGCAATTGGAGCAATCAAGAAAGTAAATAATTTTATAGGTGAAAACAGATAAGACATACTAATGATTTATTTGACCTTTATTAAAAAGAAAATCCCATAAACTAAATAAATTTAATTAATGGTAAACATATAGAAAACAAACTTAGTACCAGTAAAGCATTCTTATTTTTTATTTACCTGACTATACACAGAACCTACTGCTCTAAACTCTCAAATTTCTACACTTTTTTTCTGTATCAGACAATCTTGACATCATAGATAATATCCATGTAGAAATGGAGATTAATATGAGAATAAAAGGAAATTAAGAAAGGTAAAGCAGGCTTAACAAAGGTCGACCTCAGAATCATTTGAAAGCAAGGAATACTCCCTTGATTAGCTCTTAAATCATACATTCAAGGTTCACTAGCCTGAGGCATGGAAAACCTGTTTCCAGTGTCAGTAGTAATGCATTTGGACAAGAACTAAAAAAAAAATCATCTTTATGAAATTTTTATATATGATTTATTTAAAGCAATTCCAGAAGTAGATGTTTGAGTACTTATATTAGTCGTCATATGTGAGTGATATCCTATGAGTACTGTCTTCAGTTTTCATATCTATTTTTAATACATAAACTAAGTTGAATAATAGTATATATCTGCACCCTTCCATATTGGACATAAGAATCTAACAGGTACTCTAACTTCTTTAGAAATAGATGGTATGTACTCGATTCCAAATATAAATAAAAGTGATATAAAACTGAACACAACACATGAACAAACAAGACAAACAAAACTCATAGACACAATCATATGATGGTTTCCAGAGAGAAAGGGGAGGTGTGGGGAAAAGTAAAAGGTAAAGGGGGTCACATATATGGTGAGTGTCAAATATATGGTGATAGAAGGAGATTTGAGTGTGTGGTGAACACACAATGTAGTATACTGGTGGTCTATCATAGAATTGTACACTGAAGACCTACATAATTTTATTACCCAATGTCATCCTAAAATGTAATTTAAAAAGAAAAACGTCAGTGTAATACATTGTGTTGACTTTCTAGCAGCTCATTTTCCTGTGAAATGGTACAATGCAGTTTCAAACCACAAAAACCTTATAAGTTGAATTCTGTTTACTCTGAGTCTGTTTTTTTTTTATGCAGGGCAATTTAAAATGTAATACTTGTAAGTGTGATGCCAGATCTTATTTTTTCTTTTCCCTTTAATGTGCCTTTTCTGTAAAAGCAAGTGTATGTCTGTCGTTATTTTACTATTGTGTTTTGAAAATAAATTTTGTATTTTTCAAAAAATACCTCCTAACAATTTTCACTACATATGATTTTCCCCTTTCCTGATACATTTCTGACAATTCAGAAAGAGCAAGAAAAGTAACAGAATAAAAAGCTTAAATCTCAAGTTGAAAAATTCATTGAGGTAGGAGTAAATAACATGGCTGAGGTGTTGTTCTGTGTTGCCAGCAAGGGTAGTTAGAGAAATATCACCACATAATTCTTCTTGATTCGTTAGCTAATCCCTACTCTACAAAGAACTAGACTAGGTGATGAGACAACAGTGTATAATATAGATGCATGTGTTTAAAGAAGTGGGGGTAAGGACAAAGTTATATAAAACACTGATAAGTTACCGTTATTTCTAAGGCAATGTTAAAAGATCTTCAAGGGGATCATATTTGAATGAGATTTGAGGGAGCATTTACGGAGAGATATGATGTGATCCAAACTGCAGTGTAAATGATGTGTATCAGTTAAAGATAATAAACTCTAGAATGGAAAGTCTTAAGATGATTTAAAAAATAATATACCATGCAAGGTCAGCGGAAGCATTGGGGATGATGTGTTGATCAGGAGGATTGATGGTTTGCAAGCTTTTGGTGCTACATGATTGAGGGCAGGTGATTCCAAGTAGATTAAGAGTCACATGAAACCAGTTTGGGAAGGCAGAACTAGAAGCAAGTTTGTTCTCGGTGATGAAAAAAGAATTGCGGTTTGAGGGGTAATTGCACTTTGGATGAAGGAACTTTTTAGTAAACTGAAATGGTTGCTTTTTAGTTTAAAAAAATGGATCAGATTTTAAATGAATGTTATTCAGGACACATAATAATGTAGGGGATGAATGTAATGGTTAGGTTTGCCCAGAAAAAGAAAACAGAATTAGGAGAGAAAAAGATTGAAAAGCAAATATGAGAGAATAGCAAAATACACAGAGCAGGCAGAGGAAAATATTTTCAGAGAAGACTTAGAAAGAATGTTCTAAGGAAGGTAGAAAGTAACTTGTTAAGATTAAATAAACCATTGAATTGGAACCCTGAAGATTAGTAATTTTCTTAGCAGGGACCTATTTATTAGACTAGATGTCAAAATTGTGTGTTAGTAGATTTGTAGGCAAAATAATATGAGGAACTAAAGTTGAGACTCTACTTCAAGAATTTTGGTATTTAAAAGAAGAAAAAGGCCGAAACCGGTTTGGCTCAGTGGATAGAGCGTCGGCCTGCGGACTAAAGGGTCCCAGGTTCGATCCCGGTCAAGGGCATGTATCTTGGTTGCGGGCACATCCCCAGTGGGAGGTGTGCAAGAGGCAGCTGATCGATGTTTCTCTCTCATCGATGTTTCTGGCTCTCTATCCCTCTCTCCCTTCCTCTCTGTAAAAAATCAATAAAAATATGTTTAAAAAAAATAAAAAAATAAAAGAAGAAAAAGATTAGTGGAAACAATCTAGAAGAAAGGGAATTTTAGGATGGGACAACTTGATTTTTTTGTTAAGTATAATATAAGGAATCAATATCAAGGCATCTGACTATTAACATGTAGAGATTGCAGATATAAATTGTAGTTTATATTTGAACAAATAAGGTACCACAGACATAAGAAGTTATGCTAGTACTCTTTCAATTTCAAAGTAATAAACTTGTAAATAAACTCTACCCTCCAAAATTTTATTTCTAATAATGGAAATAATAGGGATTTATTCACTTAAGATGTGAGGCTTAATCTGCTAGGGAAGCATAAATGGCAATTAAAGAATTCACAACAAAAGTTGGATGCAAACTTCAAATAGGAAGACCTTGGGTAGAAGTGTAAGGCCAGTTGCAACTATGACTGATATCAACCCACATGTCCTGCAATGGCTGTACCAATTGCTAAATTATTAAAATATATCCATACTGGCTAATAAATGATCATATGCACAATCTTCCAATTGCAGCTTTGCTATCTATAGCACTCTATTTCCCCCAAGAATCCAAAATGTCCAGTATTCAGATAAAAGATAAGTAATTTCTGGCAAAGCTGGGGGGCTCTAAGACTTGGTTTTAATTGTTGTTATTATTTTTTAATAGATTCTTATTGATTTCAGAGAGGAAGCGAGTGGGAGAGAAAGATAAAAACATCAATGATAAGAATCATTGATCGGCTGCCTCCTGCACAACCCACACTGGGGATCAAGCCTGCAACACAGACATGTGCCCTGACCGAGAATGGAACAGTGACTTCCTGGTTTAAAGGTTGATATTCAACCACCGAGCCAATCCAGTTGGGTCACTTGGCTTTAGTTGTAAGGTCTGTGTCACTTTCATGTTGTATCATTCTTATAGATGTTGATTGTTGTCTATGGTTTCAACATCAGTGTGGGAATTAATAATGCAGGGGGAAATATGGGTACGTAATTTGGCAGATTAACCTGCTCAACTGGGAGTCCATAAATGCACAGAATAAAAGTCAAGTGTTGAACCAAGCTAAAATCATTAAAATGACCCAGGGTATCAAAGAGGTTTCTATGAAAGTATGTCTTGGATCCAGCCAGTCCTTTTGTAATTGGTAAGGTAAGTTGAGTCCCTAGGTCTTACTAATTATATAGTGTACTTGACCTATTGTATCTTCTGAAATGGGTTGAAATTACTTTTAAACATAAATTAATATTAGGCATCTGACCATTTTTTCTCTTTCCTATGTTCTCTAGAAGCACATATGCCAGCCATGTACAAATTACAAAAAGATACTCCCTATGGGAAGACTTTTCATAAGTCACTCAACTCCAGAAATAATTGGGCAAAAATTCTCCATGTTCTGACTTGACCCCACCACGTAAGGGCTTCTGGCTTGCTGAGCAGACTGTGGAATGGATTTCAAGTTATAGTTGCCTGTTTAGCCAATTACATTCAGTAAGGCACTGTCTGTCTGTACATCTGGACGGGTAGGCTTACGACACTTCCCCATGGGCTCATTAGCTTTGATAGTTCTTTGTCTGAATTGATTGTAAACCGGATGATTATCTTGAGTCAGAATTATCTAGCATTTAGAAAAAGCTATATACCTAAGTAGCTATGGAGTAGCCAGATTGGATTTCATAGCCTTTATATTCCCCCTCTATTGTTGAGCCTGCACCTTGATGCCTCATGTCCTCCTTTGTTCTGTTCTGTTCATAATTGCTTAAATGGGTGGTGTTGACACTAAAGGCTTTCAAGCATTGGGGTGAAAGGTTTTAAACTCATCTTAAAGTTAGAAGTTTTCACTGTATCATTTTTTTGTGTGTGGTAGTTCTGAGTCTATTTTTCTTAAACCTCACATAAACTGCTTCTGTTCATCTCAGGGCCTGTAATCACACTCACTCTTGTAGACAGTTGTTTAGTATGTTTGCCCTTTACCTTAAGCTTTTTTCCTCAGAAAGTGAGCTAGCCTTTTCCCATAGATAGAATACATAGAAAATGCATTATTTATGACTTTGAACTGCTTGAGCTCCCAGCTATCATACATATGCATTCCAATTTTTGATATATTAAGATTAAAAAAATAAATTAAAAAAAAACTTTGATATTATTTCTCAAATATTCCCATGGATGGATTTAGAAATGGATGCTTAGATGCCCAAGACCCTGGGACAGAGCAATATTTCACTTGGGAGAAAGACTCTCTGGTGGCATTCTGTTCTAATGCATCACAAATACAATGGTGCTTTGATAATATACTACCTAGTCTCATCTGTCAGTGGAGCACTGGGGATAGGATAGAAGTCAATTTAATTATTTATTAGTGTAATGTGTCATCACAATGTCAACAGCTGGTGCTCAAGCACATGGCCCCAGATATGAGATGCTGTGCTCATATTTCTATAAGTCGTATCCTTGAATCTTGGGTGAATAAACTTATGGTCATTACAAGGTTTGTCAAGGAGAAAGTGTTATAATTGCAGTATGGATGCAAACATTGCCAAAAATGTCAGTTAGGAAATAGGGATTATAATTTAAATTTCATTTATAAATTTTCTGTCTAAAAACTTTAATCACAAATTGCAATTAATTATATTTATAGCATGTTTTATTTTAAATCATGATTCTTCTTTTAAGAATAATTAATTTGGAGTCTATACTTGTTTTTGATAAGGAATGCAGTATTTATATATTGGACATATCTAGTAATCAGTTAATGGTGATAGAAGAAATGGATGTTCAATAAATAAATGAGTGGTCCCTTTACATGTCTATTAAAAAACTAATTATTTGTTCCATAAAATATTCAATAAATATTCATTGTGTCCCATTACATGTCTGGTGGGTATAATAACAAGTCCTTGGGGGTATAATAATAAATAATTATTTAATCTCAGAGGTATATTATTTTAGTGGGAAGGAGACATATAATAATGTAAGATAATCAAAACACAGGCAGGCCTTGGCATTACTATGAGCCAGCATACTTACAGTCAGGTTTTGGTGTTCATCTGTGGAACATATATAATTTTATAAAACATCAGTATCAGACAAAGTTACTCTGATCTTGATGGGTCCAGACAAAAACAAGACCATTGCATAATCATGTCTGAACATAGATCAGCATAAACATTGTCCAACATACAAAATACCAAACATTCCACTCTTCTGACTAAAATGAATGACTTCTGCTTCTTTGTTTTTTATAAATTTAGGTTTGCTCTAAGAATGCCCTTCCTATGCATACTATTTAAGATACCCATCCCAATAGCTGTTATCAGAATGTTTGTGTCCCTCCAAAATCCATATCTTGAAATCCTAACACCCAAAGTTGATGGTATTAGGAGGTGGAAACCTTTGGGAAGTGACCAGGTTATGAGGGTAGTGCCCTCATGAATGAGAGCAGTGCTCTCGGGAAAGGCTTCCCGCAGAACTCCCATGCCCTGTTTTGTCATGTGAGGATACATTGACTGAAGAAGAGGCCCTCACCCAACTATGCTGGTACCTGACCCGGATCGTTGATTCCCACCTTCTGAACTGTGAACAATAAAGTTCTGCTGTTTATAGGCCACTCAGGGTATGGTATTTTGTTGTAGCAGCCTGAACAGACTAAGACATTAATCATATAAGTACTCCACTTCCTGTCAACATCCAATCCAGAATAAACCTCATTTCCTTAAACCTCCCTAAAATCACGTAACAGAAATGGAAACCCTTTGAATGATAAGTTTTTTCTAAATCCCACAATTCCATTTGTGTGTGTTTTCTCTTGCTACAACAAATTAGATATCCAACTTATTGAACTACAAGCATGTTCCTAGTAATCTTTTTCCAGATGATATTGACAAAGGAGTGATTAGCAGGGGAACTTATAGGCATATATGCATAGCCCATGGACACAAACAATAGTATGGTGAAGGCCTGGGAGGGGCAAGTGCAGGGTAGAGAGGGTCACTGGGGGAAAAAACAAACAAACATGAAAAACAAAGGGGAGGTCTGTAATACTTTCAACAATAAAGATAAATAAATAAAAAAGAAAGAGAATCTAGAGAGATTCTAAGGATGAGAAGGATTTGACATCCTGCTTCTAACCCTGAGTTGGAGGGGCTCATATGTGCATGGACCAAAGAGAACTCTAAGAGCAGAGTGACCTCCTGGTGCTAATCAGCAAGAAAATGGAGAGCTCAATCCTAAAATTACAAGGAACTAGATTCAGCCAACAACTTGAATGATCTCGAAAGCAGATTAACTTTAGCATTGTGGAACCCAGGGCATAGAAACCAGCCGAGAGAAACTGGGGGATAATAAATTTGTGTTAAGCTATTAGCTTTGTGGTAATTTGTTACAAAAGAAAACTAATACAGTTATTTTGGACTTTTTAATATTTCAAAATAAGATGTTTAATATCCATAAGTATCCCCCAAATTACAGGGTTTCTTTAAGATATCCATGGGTAACTAGGAGGGAAATCTTTAAAAATGTATTTGAAGATATTTATGAGAAGAAAAAAAAATTCTGCTTGCCCACACCCATATAATTCAACCTTTCCAATAACAGTCACATAAATTTTAGCATATGCCTTGAAAATTACTCATAAATTTCATGTACAAATCTCCTGGATGGTATCCAGATTTTTAAGAAACAACCTTGTCAAGAAACATATCAAGAAGGAGTCAAATGAGTGCAAGCCAGAATTTGGGTACCTTGGCTCAGTCCACTGGGGACAGGATGTTATCCGAAGTAATGTTATCCAGGCCTGGAAATCACGTTCACCAGTCTTGCCCATCTACATCTAGGAATAACATGATGCTCACATTAGAAAACCACCTAACCTGAGGCTAACTGTGCCAATTCCTTGAGTTGGAATTGGCCAAAGCCCCTACCCCTAAGGCTCCAGAACTAAAGGCATCTTAGGTTTAAGGTCAGAAAACACTGCACTGAGCAGGCATTCTCTTCTTACTCTTCTCCTCATTATCTCTGTTTGAATCCATCTTATTCAATATCTTTTTTTTTCTTTCCTCATTTCCTCTTCTCCCTCACAATCCATATGTTCATTTTCTTTTCCCTGTTGGGCACATTATTAAGGCTGGTTTGCAAAAATATCTGAAATTTAATGAAATGATCTCGATGCAGAAAAAAATTGATCAGATAAAATATGTCTGCATATACCATTCTCTAAGTCTATTAATATAACACGCTTGCCTAAAAATTTTAAACACATAAATAAAAGCCATAATTATTGAGCACAAGATATATAAGTGGGCTTGACATCAAATTATGATAGCATTGCTAATATTATTACCTTTTGTTATATTTTAAATCTGTGCCAGGCTCTCTGATAAATATTTTATGTATGTTATCTCCATTAATCTTTACAACTCTCTGAGATATGTTTTTATTCCCCTTTTAAGGTAAAGGACTTGGGAAGTAACATCTACTAGGAGTATAGTTATGGTTGAATGATCAAACAGCTAATATAGATGTAGTTGCTTAAGAGAAAGAAAACACTTTAAATATATTCTCTAGCAACTGGTGGAAAGTTGATCAAATTGAACTGAAGAAACAATTGAAATAGCAAGGTAATTAACATCTTATCCCTTGTCATCTCCATACCTAACTGAGTGAGACATCTTGACTCACCTAAAAAGTGGAGAAAATTAATCTCTAAAGAATTCTCTGCTTGTAATATTTATGAAGTTACAACTACTGTAAAGGCTCACTTCATTAGCATAGATTTTTCTAATTTTTAAGTTTTTTTGCCTTAGTAATATTTGTATATCATAATTCTAATTAATATTTTATCTTGTAATACTTATTTCTTAAAGTATAGCATGCTTACGCATGTTTGGTAAATTGTCTATTCGAAGTCAATCTTTATAAACTTTGTAGAAGTTTATGTAATGTGTTCTGGATAAACTTTAGGTTCATAATCTTTCTCTTAAAAATTATCAGAAAAGTCTTTTCTACTAGGTTTCAAAAACAATGGCCAGGTAGTAAATATTTTTTTTCTTACAAAAGTCATTTGATTGATGTGTGATATTTTATGATAGGCTTTACCTATTAATATGTATACTATATGTATTATTTCTAAAACACTCTAATTCAAGGACAAATATTTAAATTACGTGATTCTATAAGTATTAACTTTATGGAAGACAGGAGAAACTGCTATATGTAAATATTTCACTCTGAAGAGAGTTTGTAATACTTTGGTTGCCATATTCTCAGAAGAGTATTATTATTATTATTATAAAAATTTTTATGGTGAATATATACATTCAGAAGTAAGAATGAATTAATTCATTCAAGTAGGGAAAAATCAGTTCTTAAAGGAGAAGAACATTACATTGTTCTGAAATTAGAATACTAAAGAATGGCATGTTCACCCAGAGAATAAAATAATACATTTCAAAATAATTATAGAAAAGATGATGATGATGACGATGATGATGATGACAAGCAAGAAATGCTTCCTTTTTATTCTTTTAAATTGTTTAATAGATTCTTCTACTGGGAGACAGTATGGCAGAATTTCTCAAACTGATGACCATTGACATATTTGGAAATGTTCTTGGAACTCTTGATTCTCTCTAAAATAGTTATAATTTGGGTTTTCATTACTATAATTTCTTTTAAAAAGTACTAAAAGCATGTTCAACATCATATTAATCATTGTGCAACTGAAGAAAAACCTAAATGATCTAGTGCTTTTTGCAAGCAAAGGTATCTAGGAGTCTAAATTTAGTGCAAAGAATCAGGGGAACTGAGTTGTCACACAGCACACTCTAGTGTAAGGAGCAGAATTCAAAATGAGTTAGTAGTATATTCACATTTTGAACAGATATATTCAATGTTTGAATGAACTACTTGCATGCAACAAGATGCAATGCTTTCTTTAAGAAGTATAATAAGTGAGCCAGGAGCATTTTTCTGTTCTAACAATGATTGGATTATTTACTCATTTAATTCAGAGTTTATTAAACTATAGGGTTCATCTTAAATTTTAGATAATGAGGTAGCATTATAATAATCAATGGCATAACTTTACAGTGGCAAATGCTCATTAGTAGAGTATTGGATAAACATGAAGTTTGATTTCTAATAACAAAACCTTAGTATTTTTAAGTCCACATTTTACAATATGGTTTGTAATCAGCATATTCTATATTAGTGTTGTTGGAAGAAAAGAGAAAAAAGCAGATTATATATAGAACAAGACATGCCACATCATATTTCTAATTTAAAATCAAGATCAGTGATTTATTTGTAATCCAGTATCATCCATCATACTCAGTGTAGCTGTTGTTATTGCTTTTAAAATATATTTTTATTGATTTTTTTACATAGAGAGGAAGTGAGGGAGAGAGATAGAAATATTGATGAGAGAGAAACATCTATCCACTGCCTCCTGCACACCCTCTCCTGGGGACTAAGCCTGCAACCCAGGCATGTGTCCTGACAGGGAATAGAACCACTGACCTCTTGGTGCATGGGACAAGGCTCAATCCACTGAGCCACACCAGCCAGGCTCAATTATGTTAATTGGAATTTTACTCTTGGATAGGTTTGTTCGTGATTAATTTATAAATTTGCCTCTGACTTATAGTTGCATAAGCACATATGCAAAAGGAGTTTAAACATCGTTTTATGTTTGTACAAATAAAATAGAGGCATAGAATTACATTTTATTTAAAAATAACATATAATTTAAGTTTTAAAATACTTCTTAACGTAAGGAATAATGTAATAAGAAAAGTTAAATTTGTAACATGTCTTGCACTTGACAGAATACTACCAATATCATCTTAGTTTCTCCAAATTAACTTGGGATATTAAGATCAAAAAAAGGTATTTTTTATTTGTGTGTGTGTGTACTGTCACTAAAATTGGTATGATCTTGAGTCATACAATTTGTCCACATTTACTCTCTGGTAACATGAAAATAATAACTGGTTATGTGCATTTACAGGTTTGTTTTGTAAGCCAAATGATTTGAAATGACATTAAGTAGGTAAAAACACTACATTCAAGAGGAACACTTGTGGAAAATATGGGGTGCCAAGATTCACGGGGGTCCATCTGACAGAAGCCATAAGTTACTGAATGGGAGACACTGTAAATGAAAAAGAAAAATACAAAAGGAAAATAAAGTAGTCAATCTTTCTTCTTAGACTGGTTATTTTGTTTTGTAATTTTGCTCTTGTGACCTTCTTGAAATATTATTGATTTTTCTTAGATAACTGATAGGAGAGATGTAAAAAGAAGAAAAGCATTTCAAAAGGATTTACTCAATTTACATACTATCAAACTCATCCTGGCTTTTGGGGTTAAAAACAAGGCCCAATTCCTAGAGAAGATAGTTTTCTTATTATTATAACTGACAATAATGATTTTTCCGTCTCTAAGATCTGTCTGAAGTTTTGGAATTCTAAACTACAATGTTAGCTTAAAGTATATAATAAAATGAGCTTTCTCCTTAACTGAAATTAGTTTATATCTCAAAGGAAACATTTATTTTGTATTTTGTCATTGAGATTTCAAATATTTCCAAGGGGTAGTTTTTATAAAAGCTCATTTCAATTTGTGGACTCATGGGTAAAAAGTACTATTTTCATATTACCAAAATTAGCATTGAGAATTTCTTCCTTTTTTAAAATCTATTTTTTTTGTGATGCAAACAGATCCATGTCAGTAGCTTCTTCTTTCTAAATGCTGACATGTCAGTTATAAAATGACAAAAATATGCCGTGTATCTAAACAGATGCCATTATGCACTTCTCTCTTACAAGTTATTATACAAATGAAACACACACACACACACACACACACACAGTTTTGTAGTTGCTGACACAATTATATGGTTAGTTTAATGACAAGTTAATTTTTTCTCTAAAATTTCACATTCGAAAGACTTCTC
Organism: Plecotus auritus; assembly: GCF_963455305.1. Lineage (NCBI taxonomy): Eukaryota > Metazoa > Chordata > Mammalia > Chiroptera > Vespertilionidae > Plecotus > Plecotus auritus. The sequence goes on along the minus strand of NC_137783.1, from coordinate 33,510,063 downwards.
CTTCATTGAATTCTGTGACTGATTATTGTGAGAATGGGTGGATATTCTTTAAGCCATAGGATAATTCATGAATGCCCTCACTTAAACACATTTCTTTAGGTTTATTTTGTGATAAATTGTGGACAGATAATATTGGTGCACTGTCTGAGATAGATACATTGAAAGTTAATTTATGGATCCATTTGTTCTAGGTAAACAAATAAAACATTTGAGAATGGATTCTTATTTGGATTAGAGGTTTCAAAGTACAAAGTAGAGGCAAAAAGTAAAATGTTAAGAAAGCTTAGGAAAAAAATGTCAAGAACAGAATCTGTCTCTAAATAAACCACTAGACTTCAATAGAAGATACACTGGCCAAATATGTGCTAGGGATTACAGATTGTTTTACATGTATGCGTATAATACTTATAGACATATAGTACCCTACCACCTTCCATAGGATCGGGCATCATTCCTATGTTTAAAAAACAAAAATGAAAAAAAGACACAATACAAAACCTTTTATGTTGTTGTTCTCACCCACCCAAACTTATTATAAGGAAAATGGAAATTAAAACAATTATATTTCTGATTAGATATTGAAGGCTTAACAGAAATACATGCATATAAAACAGATCATAACATTAACATATAAAATTTTTAAATGATAAAAGAATTAAAAAAACACAGTAGAATTTGTGATTCCAGTGTTTAAATCAGGTTTCAAATCACTGCAATGAAATATTGAATAAAAAAATATCACCTGAAGAGAACTGACAGAATGGAGTTAATAAAAAAGAAACAATGGATTTTCAAAATGAAGACTACATTGGAAGTAATACAAGAGAAATAAAACTCCATAGATACAATTGTAAGAGCAATATAACATGGAAAGACATAAAATACAAAAAATGGAAAACAAAATGAAGAAAGTCTTGAAAATCCCACTAAAAAATAGCTTTAAATGAAAGACAAAGAAGATCTAAGATACAGGCAACAATAGGCACTAGGAAGGAAAATTATGAAAGAGACCAAACTAAACTAAAAACTGTAATTCAAGAAAGTTTCACTGAGAGAAAAGTAGCCTTGAAGCTCTATATTGAGAAAGGACACCATGTACCAAGCTATCATTTGAAAATTCCAAGTAGAATATATGGGGGTACAGGAACAGAAGCAATCAGACACTCACTAAAACTGGAATTTAGTTCTGTCCTGAACTGTTTCATGGTGAGCCATCACTAAAAGACATTAACAACTAAAGTTTCTATAATATTTTATACAATAAAGACATGGACAGTGCAAACAACAAAATTAAAAATCTTGACCTGCTTATCTATAATAATAAAAGGGTAATATGCTAATTAGACCAGATGTTCTTCTGGATGACATTCCAGACATCCTTCTTGATGAAGCCAGGGCCCAAGGGAAGCAGCCCAGGTCCCAGGTGCCTGCTGGTGGCCGGAGGAGGGAAGCCCAGGTCCCGGGTGCTGGAGGGGTGCCGGAGAGAAGCCAGTGCCAGCAGCCGGGGGAAGGAAGGCCTACTCTTGCACGAATTTTCATGCATCGGACCTCTAGTCTTGTATAAAACTATACTCAAACATTTACAAAGGAGACATTTGTTAGGTAAATATGAAATATTTACTAAAATGGACCATGTGTTAAGGCAACCCCCACCAACTATAGGAGATTTAATTAATTTAATATGCTGTCTATTACCACAGTGGAATTTGGCTTGAAAAAAAATGATTTCCAGTGTTTGGAAATTAAGTAAGAATACAATCTAAACACAACATAGATCAAAGAAAATATGCTATGAAAACTAGAAAATATTTTCAGTTAAAATGATAGAGTTGCAAAATACCAAAATATCCAAAATGCTGCTAAATTGATATAGCTCCAAAATCATACAACAAAAGATGAAAATGAGTGAAAATGACCTCCACGTTCATCTCATGAAATGAAAAGACCCTATAAATCAAACCCTTGAAAAGAAGGAAGAAATAATAAAGATAGGGAAGAAAGCAAAAATAAAAATACAAAATTGAGAAATCAATGAAGTCTAAAATTGGTTATTTTTAAAGATCAATAAAATTGATTAAACTCTTGTACACTGGTAACTGATCAAGAAGAGAGAATATTGTTAGGCCCATGCCTACAGGAATCAGGCCAAGAGACATTGTGAGAGTTTAAGAAAAAAAAAATTTTTGAGTTTAAGAAATTTTATTGCATTCTCTCACAGCATGCTAAGACCAGAGTGTCCGTGTCAGCAGCGATGGAGTGGTTATGTTCTCATACACAGTCAAGGTGTGGGTGCACAAGTTGGTCATGTGGAGGGAGTGCATCTTATCTTGCTTCTGTGGGTGCCAGCCCTCTGCCTGAAGCCAAAGGAAAAAGCTCATAACAATATATTTTAGAAAACATGTCTAGTCAGGAGAGGTCAAGGGTAGTTTATCCTAACAAATCCATACAATATCATTATAAGGAATTGAAAGAGAAACCTCACTAAGCTTCCTATAGACATTAAGAAATAAATATAATAAGAAAATATCATGAATATATTTATGTTATTATAGTTAACCATTTAAGTGGAATGGAAAATTTTCTTGAAAATAAAAACTTACTAGAAAAAAACATATTTAAACATTATTACATTAATTTTTAAAATTAAAAATTATTTTTGCATCAATTAAAATAATCACTCTCTTACTAAAAAACTTCCCACAGAGAAATCTTTGTCATCTTAATCTTTCCTGACAATCTTTTACCAAGCATTAAAGTTGAAATTAGCATCAGTTTTACTCTAAATCTCTAATACATTATACAAAATAGCAAGCACTTCCAAACTAGTTTTGCAATATTGATTTATCATTAAAAATCACTTATTGCAATTAAATAAATTAATAGAAAAAATGAGAAAAAATATGTAGTTTTTTAAAAAAATCTTTATTGTTGAAAGTATTATATATGTCTCATTTTTTCCCCCATAGACACCTCTAGCCTGTCCCCCACCCCTTGCCCAGGCCTTTACCACACTATTGTCTTTGTCCATGGGTTATTATATACTAGAGGCACAGTGCATGAATTCGTGCACAGGTAGGGTCCAGCTGGCCTGGCTCAAATTGGCAGATCGGGGCCGGGCCTGTTGGGAGGAGGAGATGGTGGGAGGTTGGCTGGCTGGCCCACCCTGATTGGGGCCCAATCAGGGCTGGGCCAGCTGTGGGGAGGGGCTGTGGGTGGTGGGCCAGCCGGCCCCACCTCCGAATGGGGTGGGGGTGCCGATTGGAGGCCAGCGGCCTGGGGGAGGGGCCATGGGTGGTTGGCTGGCTGGCCCTGCCCCTGATTGGGTCAGTTCGCTGGCCACAGTGGGCATCATAGTGACCAGTCGTTACGGTGTTCTGGTCACTGGCTTTTTATATATATATATATAATAGATAAGCATACAAGTTCTTTGGTTGATCCCTTCCCATGCACCCACCCACCCCCACCTTCCCTCTGAGATTCCACAGTCTATTCCATGTTTCTGTGTTAATGGATCTATCTTGTGTATCAGTTTATTTTGGTTTTTAGATTCCGCATATGAGTGAGATCATGTTATTTATTAATGTGAGTAAAGAGGGCCTTTTAGAGAAGATTAAAAGTTCAATTCTACACTGTGCTTGATAGAGTAAGTCGAGTGGCTTGGTAATTGTGAAGAATAGCTGAGTCACATATATCCCTTAAGAAAGTATTCTTTCTAAGAAAAGCCAAAGAAGGTGAAGTTAATTGATATAAAATACAAAAATACTTCCAAAACAAAGTGAGAAAAATATCTGGAAAATTAAATGTACTCAAAATTATATCCTTGCCCTAGCCAGTTTAGCTCAGTGGATAGAGCATCAGCCCACAGACTGAAGGGTCCCTGGTTTGATTCCAGTGAAGGGCATGTTCCTCAGTTGCAGGCTCGATCCTCAGCCCTGGTCCAGGAGCATGCGGGAGGCAGTCAGTTGATGTGTCTCTCTCACATCAATGTTTCTCTCTCTGTGTCTCTCTCATTTCCTTCTACTCTCTAAAAATCAATGGAGCCTTAGCCAGTTTAGCTCAGTAGATAGGGTGTCAGCCTGCAGACTGAAGGGTCCCGGGTTTGATTCTGGACAAGGGCACATGCCTGGGTTGTGGGCTCAATCCCCAGTAGGGGGTGTGTGGGAGGCAGCCAATCAATTATTCTCTCTCATCATTGATGTTTCAATCTTCTCTCCCTCTCCCTTTCTCTCTGAAATAATAATAATAATAATAATAATAATATATATATATATATATATATATATATATATATATATATATATATATATATTTTAATTCAATTTGAAAAACTATTTAAGGAGTAAGGTACAATGGTGAAGGAATTCCTCCCTATAGGAGTGCATAGTCTTAAGGCAATGAAAACACAGACTGTGGTTATGACAGAGTGTAAGAGAATACATAGGAGGAGTACATTGGCATTCCTGGCAGGCATTAACATAGAGCATTGGAAAATCTACTAGAAGCAGGGACTTCTGAGCTGAAACTTGAAGAATAAATTGAAATTACATAGGCAAATTTGGTGAAGGAATGTGTCCCATGCAGATAAAAAAAAAAACCAAAAAACTTTCATAATACACAACCTTCTTCTATACTTTAAAACTGTTTTTTATTGGAGAGAAACCAAGATGGCGGCATAGGTAAGCACCTAAACTGCTGCCTCGCACAACAATTTCAAAACTATAACTAAAAGACAGAACGGACATCATCCAGAACCACAGGAAGGCTGGCTGAGTGGAAATTCTACAACTAGAAGGAAAGAGGAAAGCTCACGGAGAATCAGAGGAGCTGCAAAGGAGGGCTGAGGTACAGAGACGCGCAGAGAGGAAGGGTGGCAGAGTGCCTGGCTGACTTTCTCTGGCGGGAGGGGGAAGGAAGCCCCCGACTGCACTGAACCCCAGTTCCAACTGCACTGAACCCCAGTTCCGGGCAAAACCCTGTGGACCCAGGCTCATACAGGGGGAGTCTGGACTGTCAGGCAGAAACTCAGGGGAGTCGCAGAAGGCAGAGGTCTGGAGGTGTGCGTGCAAGGGCAGGGCTGACGGGAAGCCAAGACTGTCTGCTCCACCCTGAGACTCCGCCCCATCCAAGCTGAGCACAGAGGCTATTGCAATTTGGCAAGTCTAATCCTATAAGGCTGTCTCCAACACCGAACTTCTCCCAGCGTAGACACAGCTGATCCTCACAGCCAACTGGCCTGCAGGTCAATTCCTCCCAGTGATACCAACAACAATCAAGACTTAACTACAACAAGGCTGTACACACAGTCCACAAAGGGGTGCACCAAGAGTGTCCACCTCAGGTTAACTGGGGAGGCTGACCCTCTGGGCCATATAGGAAACCTAGCACACAAAGCTACTCTACCAACTCAGGGAAGCAGTGAAAATGCGGAGGCAAAGAAACAGATCACAAACGAAAGAAATGGAGGAAAACAAATGACTGGATATAGAATTCAAAACCACGGTTATAAGGCTTTACAAGAATATCCTAGAAAAGGCTGATAAATTTAGCAAGACCCTCGAGGATATGAAGAAGGACCAACTAGAAATTAAGCATACACTGACTGAAATAAAAAATATTATACAGAGACCCAACAGCAGACTAGAGGAATGCAAGAATCAAGTCAAAGATTTGAAAAACAAAGAAGCAAAAAACACTCAACCGGGAAAGCAAAAAGAAAAAAAGGAAAAAAAAATCCAAAAAGTTGAAGATAGTGTAAGAAGCTTCTGGGACAACTTCAAGCGTACCAACATCAGAATTATGGGGGTGCCAGAAGAAGAGAGAGAGCAAGATATTGAAAACCTATTGGAAGAAATAATGACTGAAAACTTCCCCTATCTGGTGAAAGAAATAGACTTACAAGTCCAGGGAGCGCACAGAATCCCAAACAAGAGGAATCCAAAGAGGACCACACCAAGACACATCATAACTAAAATGCCAAGGGCAAAAGACAAAGAGAGAATATTAAAAGAAGCAAGAGAAAAACAGTTAATTACCTACAAGGGAGCACCCTTATGATTGTCAGCTGATTTCTCAACAGAAACTATGCAGGCCAGACGGGAGTGGCAAGAAATATTCAAAGTGATGAAAAGCAAGAACCTACAACCAAGATTACTCTACTGAGCAAAGTTATCATTCAGAATGGAAGGTCAGATAAAGACCTTCACAGATAAGAAAAAGCTAAAGGAGTTCATCACCACCAAACCAGTATTATATGAAATGCTGAAAGGTATTCTTTAAGAAGAGGAAGAAGAAAAAAGTAAAGATAAAAATTATGAACAACAAATACATATCTATCAACAAGTGAATCTAAAAATCAAGTGAATTAAAAATCTGAGGAACAAAATAAACTGGTGAATATAATAGAATCACGGGCATAGAAAGGGAGTGGACTGATAATTCTCAGGGGGAAAGGGTATGGGGTGGTGCAGGAAGAGACTGGACAAAAATCGTACACCTATGGATGAGGACAGTGCGGGGGAGGTAAGGGCAAGGGGTGGGGTGGGAACCAGGTGGAGGGGAGCTATGGGGGGAAAAAGGAGAAACAATTGTAATAATCTGAACAATAAAGATTTATTAAATTAAAATAAATAAATAAATAAATATCCTGAATAAGCAAAACAAAAACAAAACAAAACTGTTTTTTATTGCATTAGGACCCATATAGGACAGACCCTAGCATGCATTAACTGATTAGTAAGTGTTAATTTGACCTTTATCGCCATCAGTGTCTTCATCATTAAAACCCTGTGTAACTTTAAGCAGAAGGACTGCTAACATTTCAGAATTCTTTTGACAAAGGGATATCACAAGTAAAAGGTACAGGCAATATTTAACATTTTCATAGGACGATATATAGTAAGAGCAATGTTACTATTGCAATGAATAGCATAGTGATGGTTAAGTCTTTGTAAGGAAGTAATCAAGTATTAGAAAGTGTATTGTCAAGGAGTGCCTGAGAGCCTGGAAATGCAGCCTGAGAAAGGTTTGGGTTCCTGAGTCGCCTGCCTATTTACCTGCATTGTAATTTGTAGGAATAATTCCATTTTTATATGTTTCAATGTATCCTATCTAATAAAAGAGTAATATGCAAATTGACTGTACCACTGCTACACCCACCAGCCACGCCCACCAGCCACGCCCAATGGCCAATCAGGAGGGAATATGCAAATAAATCCAACCAAGATGGCTGTGGCCACAGAGAGCAGGAGGGGGGCTTGGGTTTCCCTGGAAATGGAGGAAGCCAAGCTTTCCACCTGCCCTTGCCGGCCTAGGCCTCCACTCAGTGCTACAAAGTTTCAATTATAGAAGATAAATAAAGCCCAACAGAAATGGCGGCAGCCATGGAGCTGGAGAGAGCAGGAGGCTAGGGTTGCCCCTGGCGATGGAGGAAGCCACGCTTCTGCAGCCCTGGCCTGCTTTGGCCTCCGCTTAAGGCTACAAAATTTCAATTATAGAAGATACATAAATCCAAACAGAAATGGCTGCTACCATGGAGCGAGCAGAAGGCTTGGCTCCGCTCCAGGCTACAAAGTTTCAATTGTAGAAGATAAATAAATTCCAGATACCAGGGCCTCTGCTTGGGTCGCCAGGGGGCGTGGCCGGCCTGCAAACCACCACAGGCCCCTAGCCCAGGCCACCCCACACCCCAAAGGAACCCCCACCCTGATCCGGGACACCCTTCAGGGCAAACCAGCTGGCTCCCACCCATGCACCAGGCCTCTATCCTATCTAATAAAGAGTAATATGCAAATTGACCATCACTCCAACACACAAGATGGCCAGCAGGGGAGGGCAGTTGGGAGGGACCAGGCCTGCAAGGGAGGGCAGTTGTGGGTGATCAAGCCTGCTAGGGAGGGCAGTTAGGGGTCACCTGGCTGCCAGAAGAGGGAAGTTGGGGGTGACTGGGTCTGCAGGGAAGGGAAGTTGGTGGGGACCCAGGCCTGCAGGGGAGGGCAGTTAGGGGTGACCAGGCCTGCAGGGGAGGGCAGTTAGGGGTGACCAGGCCTGCAAGGGAAGGCAGTTAGGGGCAAACAGGCTGGCAGGGGAGTGGTTAGGGGGTGGTCTGGCTGGCAGGCAGAAGAGGTTAGGGCAATCAGGGAGGCAAGCAGGTGAGCAGTTGGGAGCCAGCAGTCCTGGAGCCAGCAGTCCAGTGGGATCGGGCCTAAATGGGCAGTCGGACATCCCTCGAGGGGTCCCAGATTGGAGAGGGTGCAGGCTGGGCTGAGGGACACCCCCCCATGCATGAATTTTGTGCACTGGGCCTCTAGTTTAACTATAACATGGGTGTAATGATAGTTCATGGGAAATTAAATAGTCTTGTAGGGTAAGTGGGATCACTTGTGTAAAGTTTAACTCAGTGTCTGGTACATAATTTGTCTTGAATTATAATATTGTTTTTACTTTTATTCCCCTGCCAAGTTCAAAGAAGGCAATCCAATGACTAAAACTATTTCCAAGAATATTATTGTTCTCCAATATTAAACAGGAATAAAACTATATTTTAAACAGCACACATTTATTGCTCAAAGTTCTGAGGCTGGAAGTCCATGGTCAGGGGGCCACCACAGTCAGGTGAGGGCCTTCTTTTGGTTTAGAGACTTCTGTTGTTTCCTCATATGGTGAAAAGATGAAGGACCTGTGATCTCTTTCTGAACACTAATTCCATTTATGAGGGCTCTGTCCTCATGACCTAAGCAACTTCCAAGATCTCACCTCCAAATACTGTCTTAGGGGTTAGGATTTCAACATATGCATTTTGAGGAGATTCAAACAAGCAGTAGCTACTAATCTGGTAATAATTCACATAATGGCAGAAGCAGATATGGCCCATCCCACATTACTTATTATTGTGTGACATCCCCAGTGGCCCAGAGTTAAGATTAGTCACTAACTCAATCACATTGTGTTCCCTGGTACTGAGAGTCCTGATGGAAATAGGGCAGCTGGATCAATGGGAAAAAACAAATGATGTTTCTGCAACCATCTTTTAGGTTAGATAATGTTTTCAGTATACTAGTAGACATGCTTTATAAAGAAGGATAAATAACATGTTTTTTTATAAGGACCGAAGAGATGGCATTTCTCTTTGTGGTTATTCTAATTTACATGGGGGGAAGGTTTGTCTTTATCATATTATAAGCTACAGATCACTTTGTGGCTTCATTTCCAAAGAAAAAATCTGTTTGATTTCACAGCCTCTTTTCTAGTTTAGTTCCTTGACATCTCTCACCTGAACAGAGATTGCTTTCTGGAGCTCACCACTGCAATGAGTAATGCATGCAACCATTATAGCAAGTTCCCTATAATTCAATTAGTATCGTGTCATCCTCTTGTTCAAAAACCTTCAAAAGCTCCTCAAATAAAATTTGTGTTTTTTAGCCTGACGTTTGCAGTCTTTCCCGGTTTTATATAGCCACCTTTCATCCTCATTATTTTCTTATCCTACGTCCAATGGCACAGACACATGATTCAGTTCATTCAAAACACTATTATTTTTCTACTTGCACATGATGTTTTTGCCACCACACAACTTGCACTTTACTTTTCTCTGTGAATAAATACCTTTATCTCTAACGATTGCAGGTTTATTTAAAAAAACAAACAACAATAACAACAACAAAAAACAGGCCCAAATCATCTTGGTACAGGTTGCCCTGACTCTTACAGTGAAAACATATACTGTTTCCTCAAAATTAAACTTCTAGCATACCATCTATTTGTGTAACCAGATTGCTACTTTTTGGTTCAAATCACCTTCTTAATTGTAAATTCCTTAATGTTATAGAACTAAACTCTTTAATCTTAGTAGTAGCACCAGTTTTATAATGTAAAATGCAATATTGTCCGTAGCAGGCACTCAACAAAGATACATTTTATGAAAAAGAAAGATGGCCATTTGTAATGAGCCGCTATTTCATATTATACAAAGTATATTTAGGCTAAATAATTTAAATTTTACTTAAAAATCATCTCAGCCCTAGCTGGTTTGGCTCAGTGGATAGAGCGTCGGCCTGTGAACTGAAGGGTCCTGGGTTTGATTCCGGTCAAGGGCACATGCCTGGGTTGTGGGCTCAATCCTCAGTACCATGCAGGAGACAGCCGATCAATGATTCTCTCTCATCATTGATGTTTCTATCTACCCCTCCCTCTCCCTTCCTCTCTGAAATTAATAAAAATATATTTTTAAAAAATCATCTCAAATATAACTGTACATTGGTGAATCCTACTGGTTTAAAGAGATTAGTAGTTCTTGTCCAGTCTAAGAACAATACTAATTATGTCCAAAAAACACTTAATACTGAACATTGAGGATTACAGAGACTTTGAGGACTTTAACATAAAAAAATTTAACATAAAAAACTTTAATTACCACCATTGTAAATATTTTAAACTATACTTTTAAGCTTTAGATTATAAAAGTAAACATATTTTTGAAAGGTTTGTGGGGCAATAAATATATTGGACCTCTTGCTAGTTTAATAAGTTGCAAAAAATATATTTTATTCCCTTGGTTTGATTTTGCATCTCTCAAATTCATCAATATGATAGGAGCATTTCTCATAGGAAAGAGCACTGTTAAGGTCTCAGTTAAATCAATAAAGTTGAGCTTTGAATAAAAATGATATATGCTCACATTTCTGAGTCAAATATACTATTAAAATATAAACTTCAAATAAAATGAAGGAATAAAATTATAAGAAACTGTACTATGTGGTTCAAGGATTCTCTGTTTCAATATTTTAAGATGTTAGAATGTCCAGATTATTTTTGAAATGCTTGAAAAATTTGTTACTCAGAATGAATTATCAAAGTTTGCAAATATTTTACCTTTTAATAAATAAAAACAGGTACTGTCATTCAAATGCATTACTTGATTGAATTTCAAAACAAAGGATTGTATTATTGGAAAGGAAGAATTATTAGTAGCCTTCAATATATTATAACAAAAAGAATGTTGAGAAATATGAAAACACTGCTGTTATAACATTTTAAGTATGCATAAAAATAAATTTATTATACACATGTAGATGAAACTGCAGCCAAAGCTTAATATATCTTTACCTTGACAAGGATGATTTGGGCAAAGCCAGATTCAAACCAAGAATTTATGAGAATTTAAAATTTTTTGGTAGGTGGAAGAACATGTATATACATACATGTGCTTGCATGACCACAAATAAACTTTTATTCCTACTACTCGAGGCCTGGTGCATGAATTCGTGCACAGATGGGGTCCCTAAGCCCAGCCAGTGATAGGGGCCAATCGGGGCCGTCTGGCTGGGGAGAGGGACTGCAGGAGGTTGGCTGGCTGCTGGAGGTTGGCTGTGGGAGTGCACTGACCACCAGGGGGCAGCTCCTGCATTGAGCGTCTGTACTCTGGTGGTCAGTGCGCATCACAGCTACATGCATCACAGCTACATGCCGGTCATCTGGTCGTTAGCGGTCACTTAGGCTTTTATATATATAGATTATTTATCATCATTTGGTGGAATCAAAAATAAGTCTATATGTTAATTTTGTCATGTTTTACAAAATATGAGTCGTAATTTAAAATAAAACATTTTTAAATGGTGATTTAAAATAAAAGCAGGACAAATTAAGTTATAGGAGCCAAATAAAAAGAAAGTAAATATATTAAGCACACTGAAATTCCCCATTGTGGCTCAGCTTTAAATTTAAATTTGATTTTCTAAGGAATTAAATGGAAAATAAGTTTTACCCATTTTTTAAAAATTGAGTGATAAATAAAAAGGTGGAGAGAGGAAGGGAGAGAGACAAAGAGAGAGAGATGTTCTTATTGTTTTTTCTTGGGCTTATCAGGATCTTAAAACACACAAAAATTTTAATTTGGTAAAATCTTCCTAGTGATATCCCAAGAATATTCACTCTTATTGGGTCACAGAAATAGGTTTTTGGAGAGATTTTAGGTTATTTAAATTAGAAAATAAGAAATGTGTTTCTTAAATATGTTTCATGATAGATGATGGTTGTTTTCATGCTGAACCAAAATTCACTTATTAGAATTTTTAAAACTATAGGCAGTGTTTAAGTAGTGTATCTTAGAATTTCTACTGATAGCATCCATAGAATTATCCCTTGCCACTGTGACAGGTTGTAAATGTTGCTTAATATCATGCAAGTGTAATGCTTCTATTGATGAAGAAATACAAAACGGTAGTTCTCCACTGACTAAATTAAAGTAGATACAAACAATTCATCTAATCATTTAGGTAATTTATATAATGAGTTTTGATCATATAGAATAAAGACAACTTTTTTCTTTAAAGTTCTATCCATGTTTTCACGTGTTTTTATGTCACTTTAAGAAGATAATTGCCTCAGCTTTAAGCTTCCCTTTGCCTTGTAGTGAGTCTAAGAAAATCTCCTTCATTAGCATAATCAAAATACTTTTAAAATACTTTATTTGAAAATGTGAATTGTATTTTCACAGTTATTTGCTATGTTCAGATGGTATTAAATGATATTACACACACACATAGATAGATAGATAGATAGATAGATAGATATAGATATAGATTAGATATAGATATAGATATAGATATAGATATAGATATAGATATAGATATAGATATAGATATAGATATAGATATCAATTGGGACCAGACTTCCTTTTGGATAGCTGGGAAAAAACACTGCTCTAAGGTCAAAAACATTTGAAAATACTGAATTATACTAAATTTAAGGAGTTCTTCAACCAACATTTCAGAGAGTTTTGGAGAAACTAACATTTTCTAATAGATCTCTGAAATGAACATATACATTACTACATTTCACAGAATTACTTGATCTTGACTCTCTTTTCAAGGCCATCATATAGGTCAGTGTTGACAAGGAAGACTGTTACAATGCCAAAGAATGGGAGAGGACTCATTGACAGACATGAGAACTTAGGAGACTACATTATTAAACAGAATTCACCTATACCTGAAAATTTACGCAAATCCAAATTATGCACAGCTAAGACGAAATTGAGAGGTGCAATGAAAGAGATTAAAACTCCAATATTCATAATTGTAAGCCAGTGACAACATAATAGTTCCTTAACCCCTACATTAAATGTGATGGACACTGTAAAACCACTTTGACGACATACCCTAAAAGATATCTTCCACAAATGCTTCTTCTCTTTCTCGTTGGGTGTGTTTGTGTATGTGTGTGCATATAGAATTAGAAAGAAGGTGAAATTCTTTATGAAAATAAATGTAGTTAAAGCATTAGAGTATTAAGTGTAAACTGTGCACTACAATGTGATTCCTTATACTGAAAATTTATCTAAAAAATGACATACAGCATATACACAGAATACACAGAATAACTAAAAAGTAAGATAATTTGTTATTAGTGAGTGGCACAGATTGCAAAATCAAAAATCTGCAGAAGTAACAAGTATGACAGTAAGAGCGCAGATGCTTTCTTAGTAAACTTGTGTTAACATTTTCTCTTACATGTAGAAATACGCTTGCTCCTGTATTTCAAAACACCTAAGTTTCTCACGCATGATAGACATAATAAATATATATTTCTACCCTAGTGTAGAAAACAAAGAGCACAATTTTAGTGGTAAATAGCCTCTGATAAAGTTAGGAATTATGGGGATTATGGCAAACCAGAAAGTTCTGCTCTTTGGAAATGCAGTTCTAATCCTGCTAGAAGTTCTAATATTTCAAGGGAAACTGGAAATCATTTTTGTATGAAAAAAGTTTAACTGGCGGAAATATTTTTAGTACTCTGGATAAAGTATATTTTATAAGATTTAGGAGAGATACATTCCTATATGTCACCTGCTCATTAGATTTACACGTATTTAATGCATACATTGTCAGTAGAGATGGAAGTACTTTCCCTGGTGGTAGCTGTGCCATAAATATTTCATAGAGAAAATAGGGCTCATGCAGCCTTATAGAAACTTAAAGAGTGACAGTATTTTAGCCAGGAATCTTGAAAGAGAAAAGAATTATATTACTATGTGTGCATGTGGCATTTCTTGCCAAAAAAAAAAAATAGTGAGAAAGGAAAATAAATAAGAATAACCAGAGTTGTGGAAGCAGAAAAATGAAAATCCTGTTTATTAATGAGGTTGCATAGGGCTTGATATTGAGATAATATTAAGTATCATGGCAACTACTAATGTGAGTTCCTTATGATGTGCCAATCACCAGTCAGTGTGATGGCTATATATGTGCTAACTCATTTGTTACAACTCATTTGTAATTGACTCTGTAAGTTGAACAAGAGACAAATAAAACAGAGACAGGATGCTGATATAATTGTGTAAATATAAGATAATAAGGATTTGAATTGGGTGGTAGCACTGAATATTGAAATTAAATAACTATAAAATATTTCAGGAAATAAAAGTATAGCTTTTCTTCAATTTATATACACATGGCTCCTTTGGTTAGCAAAAGTAAGGTGGAAAAAACTAACAGATCAATTAAAATTAATAGAAACATTAAAATGTTTGATTTTACAATGAAATCACATCTATGCTCCTTTGACTTTTAAGACCATATATCCAAGTAAACAAAAAATAAGTTTCCCTATAAATTATCTTTATCTTGAAAGTTTATTATACCCATGAGGAAGTTCTTAGTAAATTTCAGAAAAGCATTATTTTCAAGTTTCTGGATAAGCTTTTTTAATTCAGTGTACTCTTGTCTATATCCTTCTCCCTAGGAGAGGCGTTAGAAACAGGGTTAGGCAGGCAGGATAAGGGTTGGAAGAAGAAGAAAGTACAGACATAACAGCAGGTCAGAGCAGGGCCGAGCGGGGCTGAGCCCCAAACCTCAAAGATGTTTATCTTGCAGGTGCAGAATGTTACAGGATTCCAGGTCAGGAGAAATAGGGAAACTGAGGCAGGAAAGTTAAAACAAGACCAAACAATGTGGGCAATTTGCAGCGGGTTTGCAACTAACAAACCATTATCTTCCCCAGCCAAGGACACCAGAGCAAATTATCACAAAAACCTCCCTAATGAGAGAGTGCAGAAAGGGAAGGATAAAGGGAAAGGAAAAAAGGTTTGTTTTACTCGGGGCCTACGCAGGGAAGCCAGCAGTCTCAAGGCTTGGCAAGATAAAGTTGCCAGGTGCTTTTCATGATTTCTGGGAAGGCCACAACAAAATAAAAGGGAAGCTTGAGAATCTGTACCAGAATATTCAACAGAGGAATTTTAAGACCTATAGACAGGAGGGACTATGATGCCTCAGACCCCCACTCAGCCTGCTCTTCAGATTAGCTGAGAGCCTGTCTGTGCTTCATAAGCCAAACGTATGGTATAGGTTTGCTTGCTTTCCTTTTGCTTTTATCAGTAAAGACGCGTGCTTCCATTGCTATAATAAGTTGTTTTTTCACAATGCAGTCAAGGTCTCTTGTATAAATTCACGTATATGAAAAGACAAGGATTGAGTTTGGGGACAGCCTTTCCCATGACTCAGGGGGCCGTCCTGTCCGCGAACACCTCTCTAGTGTTGGTGAGAGGTGCCTAGAATACCTAGAAATAGCCTCTAAATTATAGGATGAAGACACTATGTAATATTTTTTTTTTTTGCCACGATGCTACCTATAAATCACTGTGCAGTGGTAAACTACTTTCTACTGTTTGTAGTCTTCCTCTTTGTTATCTGATGTCAACAAATGGCATTAATGTCCCCAATCAATGTCCTCCTTTTATTCCCATCTTTGTCATATAAGATGCAGACACCTCTCATGAGCG
Source organism: Plecotus auritus (assembly GCF_963455305.1). NCBI lineage: Eukaryota > Metazoa > Chordata > Mammalia > Chiroptera > Vespertilionidae > Plecotus > Plecotus auritus. Next base: position 33,494,291 of record NC_137783.1, on the reverse strand, counting down.
TTACTTTACCTACGTAATAGCAGCATGCTTGGAGCAAACAGCCTGGGAAATATGCTTGCACATCTCTCAGTCATCCTTCCATCCTGCCACCAAAATAAGAGCATGCCTACTTGAGAGATGTGAGAGACACGTGAATGAGAGCAAACTCATTCTAGCCGAGGTCCTCCTAGAATGGCCTCCAGCCCAATATCCAGCTGATTGCAGATTCATGAGCAATGCTATCCAAGATCAGATAAAGCTGGCTAGACCCACAGAGCCCACAGTCCCATAGAGCTGTGAGAACTAATACATTCTTGAGCTTCAGTCACTAAAATGTGAGAGTGATTTGTTGCCTAGCAGTAGCTATCTGATGTAGTTGTACCCACTGAAATGTGTGTGACCCTATTACTCTGGTTTTATATTCCACACTGCCTTTTGCTGCAGCTTTCCCTCATTAGGACTATGGGTCTCTGACTAATTGATTTTATCCCTCACAAAAAGATGCCCATGTCCTTCAAAGTAGCACACTAAAATTCAGTCATGTGCAAGGCCATTAGGAGATTTACGAGCTATCTCAGGCCAACTCTGTTCTGTTGGGAAACATGTCATCATGAAGTCCACTCCACAGCTAGCTCAAGGGGATGTCTGGACCACATTAGTAATCCATGGCCCAATTGAAAATTGTTCTGCTCTCAGATCTTTGCAAAACTCTTGGTCTTTTTAAATTTCATTCACTTCTGAAATAGGCCCAAGAGGTCATCGTTCAAGGGATAATTTTTAGAGACCCAGAGAAGTATATTTTTCTGACATTTCTCCATTACCTTTTTTTTTTTTTTTTTTTTTTTTTTTTTTACCTTGTCTGGGCACAAGAAAGAATTCTTGGCTGTATAAAGTTTATATTTCTGGTTTTATATACCAAGAGCCAAACTCTTATAAAACCTTTTGATTTTCCTTTCCAGAGTATTTTCAGGGACAATTCTAGAATTTCTGTACAGAAGGACCAGGGCCCCTGAGCCATGGGAGAGGCCTGTCCCCAACCTCATTCCTTGTCTTCTCATATAAGTGAATTTATACAAAAGACCTTTACAAATTAACCAATCAACTTTCCAAACTTCCCTGGCCTTCTCATGCTTTCAGTGTTCCCTTTCCCAGATCTTAATGACAAGCACCTCCCCCTCCATCATTGTTATTTTATTGCACTGTCCTTATCTGCCCCTTCCCCCCCCCCCTACACACACACAATCCAGTCCCTGAGCACGGGAGGAAGGGGTGTTAATCCCCTTGGAGGGATGCTGCTGCCATTTCTGGGTGTAAAGTGTAGCTTCCTATGAAGCAACCAGGTCTCTGCTTCCCAGCGGAATATGCTGGACAGTTTCTGACTTGGTTTCCTTTTCCATCAGTAACTAGCTAAGGAGGGTAACCCTTATACCTGCCAGGGATGCGTATGCATTGTTTTGTCTCTGTGCTTATTAAGGAAATAAATATAGCTAAGAGACGAAGGAATGGTAAACAAATATATATATATATATCCCCTGTGAAAGGATAAAGAATGAAGGGGTGCTTGGGTCAACTCAAAGACCTAGGAAGGAGAAATAGAAATACACAGAGACATGTCATCCACTTGGCAGTTTTGACTGAATTTGCCTCAGTGAAAAAGGAGAGTCTTTGTTACAAATGTCTGGAAAAAACTGAGAAAGACTTCTGCATACTGAGGAGGTAGGGTCAAAATAAAATTTCCCTAGTCTAGCTGAGAAATGCCAGCCTATTTCCAGGCCACTATTTCTGTCTTTGTATAAAAACATATTTTTGCAAGAGTTCTAACTCATAATTGTCACCAAAACCAATTGATGATATTTATTTACTTTGGAGCCAAATGTGTCTGATTTCTGTGCTTTGGGAATCTTCATCATATTCCTTAAATGAAAACTAAGCTTAGACCTACACAGAATGGGAGGTTGTTGGGCTGTGACTAATCGTGTCAAGAACTGCTTTTAACCACATGCTGTTTTATGATATTTGCTACTTTCAGCGCACTGACACAGTAGGGCCTAACTTAACAATGCTTTTCCAGAGCTGTTCAACAAGAAACATGGACCGAAGCAAAGGGCCTTTGTTCCTGACGGACCGTGGGAGTGAAGTCAGTGTAATCCAAATGGATTAAAATGTAGCCTTCTTTGATGGTGGATTACTTTCCAAAATGCAGTCTTTACAGTTTGCTCAGGGCTACTAATCAAACAGGGTGACTAAACCCGGTTCTCATTTAGGTCTTTGTACAACCTGTCCATTATTTTCCTGGTATCGTTTGGCTTCTTTTGCATTATCTGGGGAAAGGATAGTATTTTCTACAATGGCACTGAAATACAAAGATGCTTTTTTTTTCTCTTGGGTACCTGTTTGTCTAGATTGCAGCAAGGAGAAAAACAAACAGTTGTTACTGAGAACAAAACTTACATTCAAAATAAAAACTGCTACTTCAACAGAAAGAATTGTGAAAAGCTGAGGTGGTAGTAGGTATTTACCTCTTCAGAACTCAAATTCGCTGGCTTTGAAGTATGGGAGGAAATATGAGCCTGGTGTGGGTAGTGAATTCCGATTTAAATTCAGCCCAAGCAAAGCAACACCAGCCCCTCCAAAAATTATTCTATGCTGATTACCTTTAGAGGGATCCTTCTAAACCAGCAGAAATCCCATCAGGCATCGGTGCCTTATTTTGTACATGTCTCTCTTGGGTGTTATAAGACTCTCTCTCAGCACAAAGCACTTGGTTATTCGCAGGATTAGAAAAAAGAAAGCTAACTCAAGATTCATTTGTTTCCTCATTATCCTTGTGAACAGTGGTCGGCAAACTCATTAGTCAACAGAGCCAAATATCAACAGTACAACGATTGAAATTTCTTTTGAGAGCCAAATTTTTTAAACTTAAACTTCTTCTAATGCCACTTCTTCAAAATAGACTCGCCCAGGCCGTGGTATTTTGTGGAAGAGCCACACTCAAGGGGCCAAAGAGCCTCATGTGGCTCGCGAGCCGCAGCTTGCCGACCACGGCTTATGAATATGCCAATTAAAAGAAATTTATTTAGGGAGGATTTAAAAATAGTATAGTGCTAAATGGGCATATGCTATAATTTATTTCTGCAGTAATAAAATATTGGAAACATATTTAAATATAAGTTTGAAATCAGAAAATCAGGTTATAGTCTTGACTCTGTATTTAACAACCACTTGACCTTGGGCAAATTACAAAATTATTTTGTTTTCTATCTACCAGTATAGGGAGTTTCTATTAATTAAATTAAATACATTGTATGAAAAATATTAAGATACTTATAAAAAGCTCTAAAATATTACCCTTTTTTAAAAATTTAACATTTAAAAGGATGAGTTTAAACTAGATACTGTCAAAACTTTTTTATATCAGTATCAGTCAGTGATTTCTCTCTTTACGTGATGCAATTTTTAGATCATCAAATATAACTTGCAAGGAACAATTATAAATAAATATAAAACTTATACTTCCGCCACTGTCTTTTTAAAAGAAGTTTTAAAATTGAATTTTAGAGGGAGAGGGAAGGAAAGGGAGAGAGAAACATCAATATGAGAGTAAAGCATGGATCGGCTGCCTCCTGCATGTTCCCTGCTGGATATAGAGCCTGAAACCCAGGCATGTGCCCTGAGAGGGAATCACACTGGCTGATGCCCAACCAACTGAGCCACACTGGCCAGGGCCACCACTGGCTCTTTAAAGTTACTCAGTTCCTGTGGCCTGGGTGAAACATAGTCCTTGAGTTTTTTTTAGATTTGGATTATAAAAGTTATCTGCCCAGTGATTAAAATGTCCAATTCTTTATAATTTTTAACTTCAGTTAATGTTGAAGCATTCCCTCTCTGCCTTACCCTGAGATGGTATACATTGAGAAGGCTTCACTCAGACGGTATAGTCAAATTCTTCTTTCTTCTACTGCACATCTATACCTCCTCTTACAGCTTTAGCCGTAGTTCTTGACCTCTTGGGGGCTGGAAAGTGAAGAGGGTAAGAGAGTATAAAAGGAAAGATGGTTTTTATCTGATGGACACTGATGAGAGTTGTTATCAGAAGGTTCCAAGAGGCCATTTTCTCAGGAGCCTATTATATGAATACTTTAATACATGTCCAGCTTGAAGGTTGAATATTCTAATTGTTAACCTTGGTTTTGTGTGAGAATGTGTACTTTTTAATCTATTGAAGTTAAATTTATGATGAAGTAATAATTAAGGACTCTTCTCTCCACATATATTTGCAATCATCGATGATGTTTTCAAAATAGAGATTGAGATAGTTGTTAGGATTCAGAAATAAAGCCATTTTTTGCTTTTGCAATGTTCAGGTTGATGCTTGCTAGCTCATTAAGGTATATGCCATTCTGTTTTCTTTTTTGAAATCTAAAATGAAATATGTTTCCCTAAATAAGTTTGATAATCCTATTTACATAATATTCCTAAAGAGAAATTAGTTTTTGTTTCCAACAATCAGTTGTATAGAATTCTTTAGTTCCTTCTCACAATCTCAGTTAAAATAATAAGGAATTTCTTTTAGCTTAATGTTTCTCCTGTTTTCAACATTATGATCTGTTTGTAATGTGTTCATTTATTTTTAACAATGTCTGGAGTTAAAAGTTTCTATAAATGGGAAAGGGGTAGGTAGTGTGTAAACATGTGGATGCATTATTAGTTCTTATCAAAATCCAAAAACTGGTTAAAATTGTTGCATATGATAATCTTGGTTGTAAATGTCAAGGTCAGGAAAAAGAAACACCTGTAGTGTAATTTATCAAGAAAATTTTTTTCATATTTCTTTGTAGATAACCACCTTCAGCTCTGTCATTTGTAATTTAGCTTTATTATACCAACTCTGTTCATTTTGCAGTATAGAAATCTCAGTCAATAAATACAAGAATGGAATTTACATTAACCACTCAGCCATTATGATCACAAGAAACTGGATTACCCAGAGATTTTACTTAAAACTCAAGAGCCTGTTTGTATCCTTTACTGTGGGTTGGGGAAAAATATTTGTGCTATGATATTTATACTTAAGGGATTTCAAAATATTTCACATGCCCAGCCAGGGTGGTTCAGTTGGTTGAGCATTACCCCATGCAGGAGGAGGCTGCTGGTTCAATTTCCGGTCAAGGCACATGCCTGGGTTTCAGGTTGATCCCCAGTAGGAGGTGTGCAGGTGGCAGCTGATCAATGTTTCTCTCTCATGGATGTTTCTATCTCTCTCTCCCTCTCCCCTTCTCTCTCTGAAATAAATAAAAACAACCCACATATTTAAAAAATAAATAGCCTGGCTGGTGTGATGCAGTGGTTGAGTGTAGACCTATAAATCAGGAGCTCAAGATTTGATTCCTGGTAAGGGCACCTGCCTGGGTTGTGGGCTGGATCCAGGGAGAAGGTATGAAAGAGGCAGCTATTCAGTGATTGTCATCATTTATGTTTTTTTCTCTCTTTCCCTTTCCCTTCCTCTCTGAAATAAAAATATTTTTAGAAAATAAATAAAGTATTTCACAAATACTGGTCCTTTTTAACACATCAAACAGATAAGGATTATAAATGATAGTTTGCTGAGACTAGGAGATAATGCATGAATTTCCTAAGTTGTCAGGGCATGAAGCTAACTAGCACTTACAGATAGATTTTCCTGGGTTCATAAATTATTACCCTTATTCTGAATGAGGACTGCTGTGCCTCAGTAAATATTAGCTATAAAAAATGTAATTCTAAACTTTCAATATTAAAACTATAGAAAGTCTACATTCTGCAACATAAAATAAATAATATATGAGGGAATTATTTTTAGGAAGTTTTAGTTAAAGAAGAATAAATGAATTGGTTATTTAAATATAGATTTTAGACTTTTCATTTTAATTGTTATATTCATTCATCTTGACAAATCTCTGAGGTACTTATTCTGTTCATTTTATAGGCAAGTAAATAAAGGATAAGGTAACTTAAATATCTGCATTATAATCCCTGTTAGCAAGTAGCAGATCAGAACTTCAAAACTAGACCTTCTTACCAAGTATAGTTACTTTGTTCATTCTATGATTCTGTCATTTTTGGAATTTTTTTTTTAGTATAACCATAGCTCAAAATATTCAGTATTTGTGTTTTTATTTATTGATGTACTGTCTTATTTTAAGTTTGATATTCAAGGTACATTCCTTCCATTTCTACCCCCCTAAATTGTGTCAGCTTAAAGTGAATAGGCATATGGACTCAAAATGTGAAATTTTAAAGCCTAAAATCTTTCTGCTATTTTTTTTCTAGAAAACCACAATTTAAAGCAAACACGGTTGCAGCAACACTTCATTTACCCGGAACACATTAATTGTACAAATTTTAAAATTATTCTTTTTCATTTCTGATTTTGAGTTATCTTTTTATCATTGTGAGTCTAACTAAAGGTTATCAATTTTATCTTTTTTTAAATATATTTTTATTGAATTCAGAGAAGAAGAGAGAGGGAGAGAGAGAGAAATATAAATGATGAGAGAATCATTAATCAGTTGCCTCCTGCATGCCCCCTACTGGGGATCGAGCCCACAACCCAGGCATGTACCCTTGACCAGAACTGAACCTGGGATGCTTCAGTCTGAAGGCCGACGCTGTATCCACTGAGCCAAACTGGTGAAGGCTTATTTATTTTTTTAAAGAACTAGCTTTTAGTTTCATTGATTTTTTATTGTCTGTTTATTCTATTTCATTTATTTTTTCTCTGATACATTCTTCTACTGACTTTGGGCTTCATTTTGTTGATGTTGTTTCATGGATTGTAAAGTTATGCTGCTTATTTGAGATTTTTCTTATTTTCTTGTTGTCGGCATTTATTGCTCTGAATTTCTCTCTTACAACTTCTTTCACTGCATCCCATATGTGTTGATATGTTATATTTTCATTTTTATTTGTCTCAAGGTATTTTTAAAAAAAAACTTCTTCTTTGACCCATTGGTTGTCCAGGAGTATGCTGTTTACTCTGTGTATATTTCTGAATTTTTCAGTTTTCTTCTTGTAGTTGATTTCTAATTTCATACCATTATGAATGGACAAAAGATACTTAATGTGATTTAAGTCTTCTAAAACGCATTAAAACTTGTTTTGTGGCTAACATATGATTTATCTTGGAATATTATTTAAATGTACTTGAAAAGAATTTGTATTCTGTTGCTTTTGGATGGGATATTTCACATATATCTGTTAAGTTCACCTAATGTAATGACTTGTTTAAGGTTAATGTTTGCTTATTGATTTTCTGTCTGAATGACTTATCTATTGATGTTAGTAGGGTATAAAAGTTTCCTACTCTTATTGTATTGCTGTTTCTGTCTTATGTCTGTTAGTATTTACTTTATATATTTTAAGGTACTCCTACATTGGATGCATAAATATTAACAGATGTTGTATTCTTTTGTTGGGTTGACCTGATTATCATTCTGTAATGGCCTACTCTCTTATTGTTACCATCATGATTAGCTAGCTAATATTAGAATAGAAAGAGAGCCAAGGGGAGGCCAGACATTATAAACATCGTCATCTGGGCAGCTTTACCCAGAAGCTGCAACTTTCCACTCCCCAGGCACTGACAGGTCCATTCGTTGCAGATCACTGGGGGAAGAGGTCCGACAAAGAGGAGCTCATGAGCAGTGAAGTCGGGGTGATGTAGGGAAGGTGTCAGTCTAACCTGGGAAAAGATAATTGGCCAGAGGGGTGGAGCCAATGCAAGCATTCGAAATCTTGAGGGCTCAATTGGTTAAGCTCTTAATTATAACCCTTAGGCAAGGACTTCTTGCTCTCTTGTTCCACTTTCTTCGCTTCTGCTTCCTTGCACTCACGTGCTGTGTGACCTGCATTAGCCCGCCACGTGGCCCTAGAAGCCACATGGCCCCACAAGCAATGGACTGGTATTGGGACACAAGCTAAGTTATTCAGATGCTGGACTGGACTGTGCTTTACTATGGAGTGAGACTCTGGGAAGGGGCTTTGGTCTTAGCCTTGCTAAAGACAAAAATGAGGCTGTTTCCATGGTGGAATGGAGGGAGACCTTGGAGATGAACTCACTTAAATCAATAAAGCTTTTCTTGAAAGCTCATCCTCCCGAGAGTCTCAGGAAATTCTTGTTCCCATGGTGCCCCAAGAGCTCCACTTCCACCAGCCACAAGTGTGGACACAGGGAGGACTCCACTGGTAACATGATCACAGTCTGTTTTAAAGAGAGTGCTTGTTTCTGCTTGTTGTTTTCTATGTTTTTGTGTGTCATATTGTTTGTTCTTGTTTTATTGATTTCTTTTTTCACTGTTGTTCAGGGAAATCTCTTAAAACATTAGCTGAACACAAGCTGAGGAAATAGAGACTTCAGTGACCATACAAACAGCGGAATACAGTCTTTGAAAAAATAGTTTATGTCATTAAATAAATTTGTGACTACAGCTTTAAAAATCAAGCAATAGCAAACTCCAAATGTTCAGTTTTCCACAACAGCAAAAAATAAATAAAAAAATAATAATAATCACAAGGCATACAGAGAAACTAGAAACTATTCCATTCGAAGGAAAAAAAAATTGACAGAAGCAATCACTAAGGAAGTATAGAAATTAGATTTAATTGACCAAATATATTTTTAAAGTCTTAAATATGCTCAAACATCTAAAGGAAAACATGGGCAAAAACTCAAGAAAATCATGGAAACAATGTAGAACAAGATGAGAACATTAAAAAAGAGAGATAAAATTATTTAAAAAACAGAAATTTGATGCTAAAGATTATAATTACTAAATTAATATATTGACCATAGGGATTCAATAGCAGATTGAGCAATTAAAAAAAATTGTAGGACACACATGAAAGAGTCAATAGCAAAATGGTAGAAGTAAGTCCTTCTTTATTGATAATTACTTTAAATGTAAATGTACTAAATTCTCAATGAAAAGGCAGAGATTGGCATAATGGATTTAAAATGTTTTATGCAGCCATTGTACAAAACAGTTTTGCGAGTCCTTCAAAGCCAAACACAGAATTACTATGTGACCCAGCAGTTCTACTCCTAGGTATGTACCTATAAGAATTGAAAACAGGGACGCAAATAGAAACATGTGTGCCAATGTTTATTGCAAGAATTGTTCACAATAGCCAAAATATGGAAACAGTCCAAATATTTATTAACCCATGAATGGATAAACAAAAATGTGGTGTATATAAACACAGATATCTTGACACATGTTATAATGTAGATGGAACTTAAACCATGTGCTAACGTGAAACCAGACACAAAAGAACAAATACTGTATAATTCAACTTAAATGAAATATTTATAACTAGTGGCCCAGTGCACGAAATTCTTGCACATTAAAAGGGGATTAATTAGATTGCGATTTGCCCTTTCTCTATAATAGAAGTGTCAGAGATGAAAGAAAATTAGTAAAATGTATATGAAAACCTTCCTCCTGTCAGAGTCTGGGGCGCACCACAGGACCCAGAGTAAAGTCCCCGCCCACTCACATGCACCTCAAAATCACATGAGACCCAGACCCAGCACCCCCCCCCCTCTATTGGGCTAGATCCAGACCCGGCCAGTCCCACCCTTGTCAAGCCCCGCTGGGCAGGGGGGTTAGCCTCAGGTCCCCTGGCCTGGTGCCAGGACAGGGGGCATGGCCTGGTGCCCCCCAGCTCAGACAAGGGCAGAGGGTGTGCCTTGAGGTCCCCCGTCAAGCCCCGCTGGGCATGGGGAGAGGCCTGAGTTCCCCCAACCAAGCACTGGGGGTGCACTTTGATGTCCCCTATCAAGCCCTGCTGGGTGGGGGGCACAGCCTGAGGTCCCCTGTCAAGCCCAGCCAGGCAGGGGGGCACAGCCTCAGGTCCCCTGGCCCGGTGCTGGGGGGGGGGGTGCAGCCTGAGGTCCCCTGTCAAGCCCTGCAGGGTGGGGGGTGTGGTCTGAGGTCCCCCGGCCTGGTGCCGGTTGGGGCGCATAACCTGAAGTCCCCTGTCAAGTCCCACCTGGTGGGGGGCATGGCCTCAGGTCCCCTGGCCTGGTGCCAGGGCAGGGGGTGCGGCCTGAGGTCCCCTGTCAAGCCCCATGGGGGTGGGGGAGGGCGTAGCCTCAGGTTCTTGTTGATTGCTCCTTAAGGCTCCTTATGGGAACCTGGCCTCAGCTGTGGGTGCAGCCATCTTTGTGATGGAGTGATGGTCAATTAGCATATCCCCTCTTTATTAGATAGGATAGTCAAAGTTAGAAATAGATCATAGTTTATCAGGGACTGGAGCAAGAGGAGAATAGGGAGTTACTCTTCAATGGCTGCAGAGTTCCTGTTTGAAGTAATGAAAAAGTTTTGAAAATGTATAGTAGTGACGTCTGCCAAATGTGGATGAAACTAATGCCACTGAACTATGAACTTGAAAATGGATAAAATAAATAATTTTATTTTGTATATATTTTATTTGGAATTTAAGACAAAAAATGTGTGTGGAGATAGAAACAATTTGTAATAATAAAATGGTCCATCTATCCAAAAACATCAAATTGATTTAAATTATGCATTTTATTATAGCAACCCAGGCCCCCTAACATGTCTCTAGACTTTTATGTGCAGTATTCAACCACTTATTTGGCTACTCAATACATTTTCAAAGTAAAGGAATCTACAAAGTATATAACTTATAAATCATTTTTCCTCTTAGCCTAAGTCTTTTAGACAAGGTCCTTAGATGCTATAAATGACATATAGTGTGTCAAATAGCTGGATCTTCAACAACAACAACAAAAACACATTTAAATAAATACAGTGCAATTATTTTACTGTTTTATTAATTGATTTATGACTTTTGTTTTCAATTCCAATGCAATATAAACTTGCCTTTCACTAATATTTATGAGGAAGTCAAGTAAATGATCTGAATTATATTCATCTCACAGCTAAGAACATGGACAAAAGGAGAATAGTGCTCAGTGTTAGTGATGCATCACTGAGACATACTAGCACAGAAGTGAAATGGCATCATCTAGAATAGTCTGATGACACTGGGGTAGTGCAGACGAAATAACGAATGCAGGTGGCTATGCATGGCATTTGAGATCCTGTTATCAGAACACTTGGCTATTTTGGAAGTTTGTTCATTTTTGTCAGGGATCCTAAAGCTAGACAGTCAAAACTAATTTTGTTAATAACAAACCATATCCAGACCACATCCTTGCAGATACATGCTATTAAAGATTATAACTGCAGCAACTATATCCTTTAATTATTTGTAGTTTTCGAACTGGCATGTATTATTCAATAATATTTGTCAGAGGTTAGAAAATTTTCCCATTAAGTAATATTGTGGATGGTTTCAGAGATACACGTGAACTTGGAGGGAATTGCTCCTGTTTCTCATGTGGTAAATTAATAATCATCTCAATGACAAAGTGTTTTGTGCAGGAAGTGGCATAATCAAACCACCGAAAATTATTTTGCTTTTTTATTAATCGATTTATGACATTTTGTTTTCATTCCAATGCCTATTTAGGTTTCAAGGATGATGAACCAGAGTCAAAAAGCACAGAATACCCTGGAAAGACAGGTATGGCTTGCTGACCTTTGGCCAGTTTTCAATTACAAATATTATTTTCTGCATCTGCTTCTGTCTTCTCACTGATTTCTAAGCAAATAGAGGTTAAGGATCAGAATGACCTTACAGAGAAAGTACAAAACATGATAAAGGTTACAGCCATAGTATTATATTTCAAGGAACATATGAAGCAATACAATTCTAAAACCTAATTCCAGTGACAAAACCTATAATATAAAGAAAAAAACAACAACATATAGCACAATATACATTCAGTTTTCTGAGGCTCTCTGGAACTGGAGGAAACTGGATTATCTTAATGTTTTAATTGCAAGGCTAAAAATATAATCTTATGACCAATAGTCCTGTAATCAGAATTGAATAAACTTCTAACAGAATTTTATGGCAGAGCTCACTTAACTAAGCTTTATAACCAATGTTTCCTTGTTTTACTATATATTTGGTTAGAATTTAAAATTAATCTCTGAGATTTAATATATTAAGATTGGAAGAAATTAAAATTTACAATCATCAGGAAAATTTAGAGGTACTGTCTAATACCTAACAGACAATTTGAAAATAATCACTTCATAATCAAACTCATCAGAGGTCTTTTCAATAACGAAGATTATAAGAAACAATAAATCAATTCAAGTAGACAGGCATTAGCCACATGATTAAGTCAGCTTAGCTTGAAGAATTTTTTTAAAATATGTTTTTACTGGAGGCCGGGTGCACAAAATTGTGCATGGAGGGGGGTGTTCCTCAGCCTGGCCTGCATCCTCTCACAATCCAGGACCCCTTGGGGGATGTCGGGCCTAAACCAGCAGTCGGACATCCCTCTCACAATTCGGGATGCTGCATGCACCAGTGACCACACTTTTTATACAGGTGAAAGGCATCTTGCTGTTGTTTGGGCAGCTACATTTTTTTGCCCTGATTATAAAAAGTAGTACATAATATCCTTCTGAGGCAGTAGTATCATTTACCCCATCTTATGGGTGGAAAAACTGAAGCAGAGAGAAGTTAAGTAATTGGCTTTGTGACACAGTTATAAGTGTCAGAATCAAGGCTGACCACAAAATGTGCAAGCCAGAGTCCATGCATGTCATCGCTGCATCATCCTGTTTTTTTCAGTGTGAAAGTAGCCTTTCCAGGTTTTAATTTTTAAATCTAAGAGACTGTTTCCAATATATAGGGTAGGGTCCCTAGGCCTGGCTGTGACCAGGGCCATCTGTGGGGTGACCAGTGGGCTGGACGATCAGGGGGGCCCCCACTGACACCTGCCTTGGCTGGCGGCCTGGCACTGCCTGCTGGCCAGCCCCGCCCCCCCCAATCGCCGCTGCTGCCACAGGGTAGCCTCCGTCTCCTGCGTTGAGCGTCTGCCCCCTGGTGGTCAGTGCACATCATAGCAACTGGTCGTTCCACTGGTTGTTTTGCTTTTTGGTCAATTTGCATATTAGGGTTTTATTATATAGGCTTGGTTTTAGAGAGAGAGGAAGGGGAAGGGATAGATAGAAACATTGATTGGCTGCCTCCTGCATGCCCCCTACTGCCCACAGTCAGGGCATGTGCTCTAAGTGGAAATCGATCCCATGACTTCTTGGTTTATGGGTTGATGCTCAAGCACTGAGGCACACTGGCTGGGCTTGGAGCATTTCTGAACTAGAAGTGTGTGTCTGTGTGTGTGTGTGTGTGTGTGTGTGTACTTCCAGACTAAAAATATTCTAACCAAAATATGTGTTCCCCAATACTGGTAAAATTTCTAGTTTAAATTTTTAGTTAAAGTCCTCTTAGATTTTGGCAAAATGTTAAGGAAAAATTCTGGAAAATTATCTAGACAAAATTTTAGTTGCCGGTTGCTAGTGTGCTGGCAATACTATAATTGGTATCCTATATCATAACCACAGATATAAAGGTGGACACATTTTCTGTGATGTGGAAAGGAAATTAATATTAATTAAAATAGAGAAAATTGGAAGGAGGGAACAAGAGAGATGCATGAATAAAAATATTTGTTTTGGAAGGGAACTTTTTGATGGCTTGGATTAAATGGCTATTGATTTTGAGAGGCTGATTATTTCACATTCATATATATGGGGTGAGAGAGGGTGAGAGAAGGGACCAGTTTTCTGTACTTATACCAAACCAATTTCTGATCAATATTTCTTCATCCTTGGGTCACCCTCATGCCCTTTTGAGGCAATAGCCATTTGGACATATTATGTCCTACCTCTTCCTATTGCTGTCCCCTCTCATCAAGTCTTTTGCCACCCAGCTATTCTGTTTACCTTTTTGGAGAGAAGGGGTGGTATGATTTCAATATTTAAATAGCCCATCAAAAATCATTTTGGCCCTTGATCCTGATCTCCCTGATCTGCTTAACTTTCTCCTTCAACCCATTTTAGCCATATCTTCCTCTGGCAAATGTCTTGCTTTGTTTTCCCTATAAGTGGGATACACCTACTGATGAGGTGGTTCATAGAAACATTCCATCAAAGGTCCTTTCCTGTTTTTGATTTGTTCACCACTTCTTTATTTGTTCTTCAAACTGAAGGTGGACCTCAGTCCCCTCGTCACTCTCTTTTCTGTTTATTATTTCACTTCTATTTTTCCTGTGTTTTTGTTTTGTTTTGTTTGTTTCAGATTAAATGTAATGGTTCATAGCTACTTCCTCACATATACCCACAGTTTCCTAGATTTCTCTTGTCTTTCCTTAAATTCACGATCAATTTAACTATCAGCCTTAATATTTAACTGTCACTCAAACTCCTGTCACAACTCCCTCAAGAACAACATATCTATTTCCTCTTATTTACTGTAAAATTTTATACCTCTATATAAAGATGATGCTTCTACATTTGCTCTGAATCCAACCACATTTGCTTCATTAAGAAGAGAACTTCAGTTCTGATAGATGCTCCCTTCCCCCAACTGATGGACAGAGTATGACGTAAACTGCACCTGTGGCCTGGACATTCCTGAGCACCTAACCAGGCACCTTATATGGACTGTACATTGAACCGCCAATCAGCACCTGCCAAGTACCCTAACCCCCGATTCCTAAGTACCTAAGTGCCTAATCATGTGCCTTATATGAAACCACCAATCAGCGCATGCTGAGTACCCTAAGCCCCATCCCGTCCCATTCCTCCCCTCAAAAGGTGTGTTCACTCCTGCACGTGAGCTCTCTTCCTTTGCAAGGCAGCCGGCAGGGTCCTTCTCCTCTAATAAAGCCTGTAGTCCTGGTTTTCGGCCCTCTGTCTCATCTTTCAAGTTCCAATTTTTTTTTTTTTTTTTGTATATTTCCCATTTTTTCTTTGAATTACTTCCTGCTCTGCATGGAACCATGCTCAAATTTCTTACCTTTCACCCCTCCTCTGCCCACCCCCCTCCCCGCCACACACACACCACTGCCAAATAATTTTTCTCTTCCCTTTCCAGCCAAACTTTTTGAAAGATTTATATTTGTTTTTAATTACCAATTATACATTTGAAGCAGGAATTTTAGGGGGACATAGGCAAGCTTAGGGATTTTTTAGAATTGGGGTCCATGGGAAAAGCGGGGGCTGCAGACTAGGAGAAGGTACATTTCCATAAGACAAGGAAGCCAGGTGCAGTTACATTTCCATAAGACAAGGAGGCAGCAACAGGTATATTTACATAAGACAAGGGAACTGGAAGTAGCCAAGAAGGGTCTATATTTACAAAATAAAGAGAAGGAAGCCCTTCATTCAGAAGGAGAAGAAGAAAGCCTAAAGGGAACAGGGAAACACTGAGGAAGGAGGCGGGGAGAACCTCACATGTTCCATGTGAGGTTCGACCTTTGAACCCAGGAGTTACTATAGTAACCAGTCTAAGGGAATAGTGACCAATCAGAGGGGATATCAAGGCACCAGGATCTGCAACCTATATAAGCCATGGGAAAAAAGAACCCAGTGGGACTCTTCCCCCTCCCCACATGGGAGTCAGTTCAGGGACCCTTCTCCCCCTCCCTACATGGGAGTCCATTCTGTGGGACTCTTGCCCCTCCCTACGTGGGAGTCTGTACTTGTTCTTCAATAAATCTCCACCTTTGCTATACCACTTTCTGTCCGTGGATTCATTCTTTGATTCCGGTGGACAAAGAATCCGGGTTCCAGTCCAAAAATTCGGTATCACATTCATTACTCATTCTGTTATAATACAGGGTGGAGCAAAAGTAGGTTTACAGTTGTTCATATGGAAAATAATAAATAAATAATAATAAACTCTGTTTTGCATGCTCAGAGCTATAAGTATACTTTTGCCAGGCCCTGTATTTCTCGCTCAATCTAATGAAACTTTTATTCAACAATCCCTAAGCATTGCCTCCATTTAATTAGTAAAACTGGTAACACCTACTTCTTAAATAGTTTTTTAATCAGGCAACTAATTTTTATATCATCACCACTACTGTACTTTAAGCTGCCATCTGTGGCAGGCATTACTACAAAAATGCTTTAATTTATTTAGCCAGTATTTATTTGTTTCCATACTGCAGTTAGAGGATTCTTTGCAAATCTGAACAGGCAACAACACTTCTTACTATTCTTTCTCTCTCTCAATTCTGTGTATAAGCTCTGCTATTCTTTTCATTTTTATTTCCTAGGACAAGCTTCTCTTGCTATTATAGTGCACAGTGCCACCTCTTCCTGAAATATCATTTTTCATGTACTTTGCCTTCTATTTGCTACCTTCTCCTGTAAACATTTCAGGTCTCAGTTGAAACTTCATTCTCTTCATATCCTTTGTGACCACCCTTGCAACTCTGGGTCTTACACATACCCCTCACCCCATGTAACCTCTGAGTTTATTGTGCTTTCCCTTCTAAAATATTTACCAGACTCAGATGCAATTGTTCAATTGTTCCTCTGTGCATTACAGGGCAGTTTTCATAACTAAACTCTAAACCCAGTAGACTAACTGGTAATAGAAAAACACAGTCTCCACCACTTGGTAGATGCTCATGAATATGCAATGAATGAATCAATAAATTTATATATATAAAAGCCTAAGCAACTGGCTGACCGGCCGGTAGCGATGACACACACTGACCACCAGGGGGTAGGCACTCAATGCAGGAGCTGCCAAACAACAGCAACTTTGCAGAATGCCCTCTTGCACTCCAGGACCCCCTCGGGGGATGTCGGACTGCCGGTTTCGACCTGAACCCTGCAGGCCAGACCAAGGGACCCCACCTGCTGGAGGGACCCCGCTCACTCTGCAGAAGCCCTTCGAGCCCCAGCACCGCCCCAGGTGTGGCCGGCCAGGGAGGGTCCACAGGAGGTTGGCTCCAGGGCATGTCCAGCATGTCTTACCCAATCCCGCCCCACTGGCCACCCTCTAATTAATTTACTTTCACTGTGCATGAATCCGTGAACTGGGCCTCTAGTAAATATATAATAAATAATGTCATACAAAATGCCATTGCAATTCATTAGGAGAGAAGATGACTGTGGTTTCAGCTTATAAGTAATGATGGAGTCTCTTGTTACTTAAATAACTAAAATTCTGTGTCATTTTCTTTATTATGCCTTTAAATTTTGCCTTGTTTTGTTTCCAAAAGGACCTAGGGATGTTTTTTCATTATATTTGAGTGTGATTTTCATCAAATATGTCTCTGCTTTAATTACAAATCTGTTGTAAAGCACAGCATTATCCAAATTCCTTAACTCTCTGCTCTTTTTGAATAATCCTACAGACTTAAAAAAAATATGCAGTAGTAGTAGCGACAAGAAGAAAAAGAATTTGTTTAAAAACATTAAGATATAATTAGGAACTCTTTAAAACTACTAATATTCATGAAACTGATTATTATTGAAATTTTAAAAGAGCTAGGCCTAATATATCAACTCATTTTCTCAGTAGGCCCTTTGTTCTCTTGGGAAATAGATTCCCTATTGAAAAGTTCATTAATAAAATTCAGTAGGTGTAACTAGTTCTGCTATACATTGACTTGACTGATCTTGCATTTGATTCTTTTTCCTGAGCTAAAATTTTCTCTGATCAATTTATTTGACTTAACACTCAAACTTTAATCCAGGGACGATTTTGATCCCTAGGTATTTTTTTATTTTTATTTTTATAGAAACACTGACTTGTTGTTACACTTACTTATGCATTCATTGGTTGATCCCTAGTTTTCTTCATTAGTTATTAGAACCTACTACTTAGTTTTATCTTCTAGTGTAAGCTCATGAGATACACCTTTGACCTAGACAATAAAAATACCTGCAAAGTCAATATCGTCTCTTTAACTCTTCAGAAGCTCCTTAAAGGTCTCTCTGGGAGCTCTCCCTTCCTCTCTTCCTCATTTTTTTTTTTGTTTGTTTTGTTTTCATTACTTGTCTATACCAGTGGTCAGCAAACTCATTAGTCAACAGAGCCAAGTATCAACAGTACGACTGAAATTTCTTTTGAGAGCCAAATTTTTTAAACTTAAATTTCTTCTAACGCCACTTCTTCAAAATAGACTCGCCCAGGCCGTGGTATTTTGTGGAAGAGCCACACTCAAGGGGCCAAAGAGCCACATGTGGCTCGCAAGCCACAGTTTGCTGACCACTCTATACCATATTAATTATTTCTTTTTTTAGCAAAGTAAACCTTTCATTCCTGAACTGTTGTTCTAAACATAATAAGTGTGTTTGACCTCACTGACCCATTAGCTCTCTCTGATAAACTCATTGGGAGATGTCTAACTTCTCCTTTTACAAAACCTTTATTCTGTTTATCCTCATTAAATTCTTATTCTTAATCCAGTCTGTGTACTCACTTCTTAGGTTCTGGGCAGATTAGACAACAGATAGGCTTGGATTTGAATAAGTGACTGAGGTTTTACTGGGGCTGAGTTCCAGCCATGCCTCCTTCCTCACTTTCCTTATTTTTCTTCTTCTTTAATATAAGTATTACAAAGGGGAAAGCCTTCTAGAAATATATTCTCATATATGAATGACCAAAATACCTTACGCATGCAAACAGATACATTTTTCAATCAGTGAAGAAATATTTTCTCTCTCAGGATAAAGAAAGTCAGTACAAGAGATTATTAGGATCTAAATAATCAGTAATGCTTGTCTCTTGCAAAAGATCACATCAAAATTGGTTTTGAGTTAAACATGACCCTGAGTGCCTTGAGGCATTAAATATACTGCTCTGTGTTTGCAAATAACAAGTCTGATGCTAATCTTTGAGGTCATAAAAATGTATATTTCAACATCTGGAAAACATGATCCCTGTTAGATTTTGTGAATCTAAAAAACATGGTGGAACAATTGTACTATTACAATTGACCAAAAGTTTTACATCTTCTCTGCTGTGATATCCCACAAGGAGGGGCAGACAGTGTTTTACCCACTGAGGAATATGAGATGAAAATTAAAAAAAGAAAGGAGAAAAGATGCCTTGCATTATAGCTTATGGGTCATATCTCCTTGGTTCTGTCATATTTATTGCTTTTATATTCTGGATTTCATGTTTACTGCTAAATATCTCTAAAAGAAAATCTCCTTTTGAAATAAGATAAAATATGCATCTCTGAAACCATTATGTTTAAATCCTACAGGGGACTTGAAAACAAAGTTCAAACCATTAGTTTGATATATGTGACCTCTAAGCCTCAGGCATCTAGTTGCCTGTTTTCTTACTATGCTTTCTTGTCCATTTTGGGATGTGGTTATTCAGCTCCCTAGGGTTGCACAAATGTGCTGAATTTCTTCTTCTTAGCTTTACCAGCTGCTGACTTTTCTGTGCTCAGAGCACTGTTCTTCTCTTTCGTGGTCTAGATAATGTCTAATCATTGAGTCTACTCCACTTAGAAAAATTTCCCAAATCCTCCCTCTCCCATCTCTGAGTTAGGTGCATCTTCTATTTTCTGCATTAAGTACTCTAAATTCCTCTGTAAAATTACTTACTATACTTTTTAAAATTATCATTGTGTGGATCACACTAGCTTTTGAAAATAGAGTCAGGGCCTTGTTAATTAGTGACTGAGTTATATCAAGTACCCAGATGAAAGTCACCAAATGTATAAAATGCATACATTTTATAATGATATTTCAAAAGAAATAGTTCATACAAATACTGTTTAATTAAGTGGATTTGAAATTTGAGTCAAAGACCTCAGTTCATATTTTACATAATATACTCTTGTAATATATTTTATTCAGATTTTGTTTGACATAATGAAATACAAATTTTAATAAATAAAAATGAATATGCCCTCAAATTTCATGTAATTATATTAGGTGTATCACTATTTGCTTGATTCAGTAGTTTTCAAGTTCTTGTTAACCTTTCAAATTAGATTTGCCCTATCAATTATACTTAACAAGGAAGTTTTTACCCTTACCTTTTAGATTTTTAATTAGCTCACTTACTCATTTTAGTGACAGAGGTATATGTAGCTGGACAGCATCTAAAGACTTTTCAAAGACTTTGTCCAATGACAGCTAGTTAAAGCTAAAGTATGTATTCTCACTATACTTGAATTCATTGTTGTGGGAAGGTTTTATAGACAGATTAATAAAATGTGAAAGCAAATCTCTATATATAAGAGCAAATTCCTCTTCCATGAGCTTAGTTCTCACTATATTGCTGCTCTTTGAAGTTCAAAACACTATAATTAGTAATGATACTATTTCTTACAAATTGCTATAATGTATTACATGAATGGTAAGCAGAAACAGGGGAACTCATTTATTTTAAAATAAATAAAACTAATTTTATGTTTTAAATTTAGTTGTGGTCTTTATCTTTATATATATATATATATATATGTATATATATATATATATATTAATTTCTTTATTGATTAAGGTATCACATATTTGTCCTCATCCCCCCATTCCCATCCCAAACCCCTCCCCATGCGTGCGCCCACCCCCCTGTTGTCCGTGACCACTGGTTAGGCTTATATGCATGCATACAAGTCCTTTGGTTGATCTCTCCCCCTTACCCTCACCCTCCCCTACCTTCCCTATGAGGTTTGACAGTCTCATCAATGCTTCCCTGTTTCTGGGTCTGTTTTTGTTCATCAGTTTATATTGTTCATTATTTCCCCTAGATGAGTGAGATCATGCGATACTAGAAATACACTTATAAGAACCGAAAATGAGACAAGCAATAATGGTTATGCTGAGAGGCAAATGAATCAGTCTGTAGTGAGTTTCTTTCTGGGCCAACAGTTCTTTTGAGTCCCAATTTCAATGTCAAACAGTTCCTTATGTGTACATGTCAGCAATGATATTTCAGTTCTGGATGGTGGACAAATGGTGATAATGCAAACCTCTCTGGTTTGGTCCTGGGCAACCTGCAGTGATGCACAGCTGCTGACTGCTAGTATGGCAAGGCGTCGTCAGCGTCTTCCATCTCTGGACTGTTTCTCTTCTGTCTTCATGGCTGGAGCAGTCCTGTCAATTCCTCTCTGTTGCAGGAATCCACATCGTCTTGGAGCTGTTTTCTGAAAATATACAAACATATTCTCGACCAAAAGTTAATAAAGGAATCTTTCCTATAAATTTGACTTTGGATCCTTTTTCATTTTTTGCCCAAACGATTTTCCTTTGGCTTGTTTTGACACCATGTGTGTTTTTCATGGGTGTCTTGCTGTTAGCATTACAAATGAAAGTTAATTTTCTAATGTAAAAATTTTCTAGATTTACTTACAGGATATTTTTCCTTACATGATATTCTTCTACTATCCCCCCTTTTTTGATTTAAATATTAGGAGGTTTTTTGGAAATTTTATAATGTAGTCTTGATAGCTTTTAAATTTTAATTTTTTGCACTAAAATATGACTGCTTTAGGTTCATTACATGTTACACAATTTTACCATGAGATGAACTACCAATAAAAATTTCAGTTAACACTTTAGGAACAGCTTTTTGTCCCGTACCATTAATTTTTCTAGAATATTCGCTTATTTCACTTAGCCAATTTAAATTAGTCTGAGAACTTGACTACTATTTTACTGTCAAATTTAATACTTTAACAACAATCTTATTTTACCCTGTAAATATTAGTGGAAAGGATTATTTGCCTTCTTGAGTAGGCCCTGAGCATTCCTGGTGCTAGGTTGGATTTAGATATCAAAAACCCACTTCCCTACACCATGGGTACAAGACAACTCAAACAAGTCTTGTTGCAGTGAGAGGGCAGCTGCTGTCAGCCAAGTCTCTGTCTGTTACCTGGGTCCCAATTTGAGCTGGTCATGGGAAGCGAAGCAGCCATAGGGGCAGGAGACCTCCCTCAGAAGGGGTGAGGGTTCAGGCCCCTGCAAAGTTGGGGGGTGAGGGTCTGTGCCCCACCTCTGTTGACCCCCAAGTTCTCTCCTGATGGCCCCTCTGCGACTGTGCCTGTCTTAGGTTGTTCCTTCCCTGAGGAATCTTACCCGTCTCTGGCTAACCAGCCATCCTCCGGGGCCAAGCAGGGTGATGTGAGGTTCAGTTCTGTCTCCTTGGTAGCCTATGCCCCCGTGGCCTCCATGCCCAGCACCTGCCTTGGGATACCTTGGCCTGCTGGTGGGGCCCCGGCACTAATCACATATCTTGGGGAACCCAGGTTTCTTTTTTTTTTTTTTTTTTTTTTTTTTTTTAAATATATTTTATTGATATTTTTACAGAGAGGAAGGGAGAGGGATAGAAAGCTAGAAACATCGATGAGAGAGAAACATCGATCAGCTGCCTCCTGCACACCCCCCACTGGGGATGTGCCCGCAGCCAAGGTACATGCCCCTGACCGGAATCGAACCCGGGACCCTTCAGTCCGCAGGCCGACGCTCTATCCACTGAGCCAAACCGGTTTCGGCGGAACCCAGGTTTCTTCTCCAGGGAGGGCCCAGCTCACTCCACTGGGCGAGAGACAGATCCATGGTACCAGCCACCACGAGGCTCCAAGCTCAACATGAACAGAAAGCTCAGGCAACAGCTGTGCGCAATTGGATTGTGAGAAGAGGGTCCCTCTTGGCCAAAAGGGCAAGAGGGGCCAATATAGAATGCTCAGGTGCCTTCCCAGGGGGCCCTCTACACAGTGGAAGGGATTAAATCCTTTCATGTCCTTTTTAAATTGCTGCCAGACATTCAGAGAATTAGTTTGTAAGTTTGTTTGGGATAATTGTACATTATGCTGTTGTAATTCTAAAATATCAAGAGATGTGTTACCTTTGTTTCCAAGCACCAAAAAGATGATTTTTTATTGATTCCCAAGGGTGCGAGGTACTATTATAGGTAATGGGGTAATACAAATCTGGGAAAAATTATAATGACATTGTAGAATAATATCATGTAAGGATATTCTTTGCTCTAGGCCATGGCAATTCCATTTCAAACTGGCTGTCAATTTCTTTTTGTATAGACAAGGTCTTAGTTACATTTTCTACACCTCTCCCACGAGCAAGTAGTGATAGTCCCTTCCTTTGGTGTCCACGCAAGCCAGAAACCTCTCTTTAATTTTACACACAAAGGAGCAGTGGTTTGATTTTGTGTCATACAAAAGGGAAACTGGGTGGCGACCCCTGTGTAATTATACTTCCTTGCCCCACCCGTGGTCCTCCTGGATGACCAAGGTGTTTGGTATTATTGCTGACTACATTAGGCGGGGAATCAGCCCACGAAAGGGCTCTTACCCATGAAGGGTCAGGAACATAAGTCCAAAATACTTCCCCATTTTCCCCAGGTAATATTACCGTACAGCTGAAGACTGCTAGCATGGCAAGAAAGACGTTCTCAAGCTTTCTTAGGGTTCTGATAACCTCACAATTTCTTTTCTATTTTTTTTTACTTTTATTTTTTTATTTTTTTTATTATTATTTTTTACATATGTGTCCTTATTCCCCCATTACCACCCACCCCCAACTTATGCTCCACCACCCTGTTGTCTGTGTCCATTGATTAGACTCATATGCATGCACACAAGTCCCTTGGTTGATCTCTCCCCCTTACTCCCACCGACTCCCTCCTTCCCTGAGGTTTGAGGTTCTGATCAACGTTTCTCAGTCTCTGGATCTGTTCTTGTTCATCAGTCTATGCCATTCATTATATTCCACAAATGAGTGAGATCATGTGATATTTATCTTTCTCTGCCTGGCTTATTTCACTTAGCATAATGCTCTCCATCTCCATACATGTTGTTGCAAATGGTAGGAACTCTTTCTTTTTTATCGCAGTGTAGTATTCCATTCTGTAGATGTACCACAGTTTTGTGTGTTTTTTTAATATATTTTATTGATTTTTTACAGAGAGGAAGGGAGAAGGATAGAGAGTAAGAAACATCGATGGGAGAGAAACATTGATCATCTGCCTCCTGCACACCTCCCAGTAGGGATGTGCCTGCAACCAAGGTACATGCCCTTGACCGGAATCAAACCCGGGACCCTTCAGTCTGCAGGTCGATGCTCTATCCACTGAGCCAAACCGGTTAGGGCTGTACCACAGTTTTTTAATCCAGTCATCGGCTGATGGGCAGTTAGGCTGTTTCCAAATCTTAGCTATGGTGAATTGTGCTGCTATGAACATAGGGGTGCATATATCCTTTCTGATTCGTGTTTCTAGTTTCTTGGGATATATTCCTAGAAGTGGGATCACTGGGTCAAATGGGAGTTCCATTTTTACTTTTTTGAGGAAACTCCATACTGTTTTCCACAGTGGCTGCACCATTCTGCATTCCCATCAGCAGTGCAAAAGAGTGCCTTTTTATGCGCATCCTCGCCAACACTTGTCGTTTGTTGATTTGTTGATGATAGCCATTCTGACAGGTGTAAGATGGTACCGCATTGTTGTTTTCATTTGCATCTCTCTGATGATTAGTGACTTTGAGCAGGTTTTCATATGTCTCTTGGCCTTCCTTCTGTCTTCTTTCGAAAAGTGTCTATTTAGATCAGTTGCCCATTTTTTGATTGGGTTGTTTATCTTCTTTTTGTTAAGTTGTATGAGTTCTCTGTAAATGTTGGAGATTAAACACTTATCGTTGATATCATTGGCAAATATGTTCTCCCATGCAGTGGGCTTTCTTGTTGTTTTATTGATGGTCTCCTTTGCTGTGCAAAAGCTTTTTATTTTGATGTAGTCCCATTTGTTTATTTTCTATTTAGTTTCCATTGCCCTAGGAGCAGTATCAGTGAAGAAGTTCCTTCGGCATATGTCTGAGATTTTTCTGCCTGTGGATTCCTCTAGTATTTTTATGGTTTCCCTTCTTATGGTTAAGTCCTTTATCCATTTTCAGTTTATTTTTGTGTATGGTGAAAGTTGGTGATCTAGTTTCATTTTTTTGCATGTATCTGTCCAATTTTCCCAACACCATTTGTTGAAAAGACTGTCTTGACTCCATTGTATGTTCATGCCTCCTTTGTCAAATATTAATTGGGCATAGTGGTTTGGGTCAATTTCTGGGTTCTCTATTCTATTCCATTGATCTATATGTCTGTTATTGTGCCAGTACCGGGCTGTTTTAAGAATAGTGGCTTTGTAATACAGCTTGATATCTGGTATTGAGATCCCCCCTACTTTGTTCTTCTTTCTCAGGATTGCTGCAGCTATTCGGGGTCTCTTTATTACAGATGAATTTTTTGAAGGTTCGTTCTAGGTCTGTGAAATATGCTGTTGGTATTTTAATGGGAATTGCATTGAATTTATAGATTGCTTTGGGTAGTATGGACATTTTGATGATGTTGATTCTACCAATCAATGAACATGGTATGTTCTTCCATCTGTTTATGTCTTCCTCTATCTCTTTTTTCAGTGTGTGTAGTTTTCCAAGTATAGGTCTTTTGCCTCCTTAGTTAAGTTTATTCCTAGGTATTTTATATTTTTTTGGTGTGATGGTAAATGGGATTGCTTTTTTAGTCTCTCTTTCTGTAAGTTCATTATTGGTGTATAGAAATGCCATAGATTTCTTGGCATTAATATTGTATCCTGCTACCTTGCCGAATTCATTTATTAAGTCTAATAATTTTTTTGATGGAGTCCTTAGGGTTTTCTATGTACAGTATCATGTCATCTGCGAATAAGGACAGTTTTACTTCTTCTTTTCCAATTTGTATGCCTTTTATTTCTTCTTCTTGTCTGATCGCAATGGCTAGTACTTCCAGCACTATGTTGAACAGGAGTGGTGACAGTGGACATCCCTGTCTTGTTCCTGTTCTTAGGGGAAATGGTTTTAGTTTTTGCCCATTGAATATGATGTTGGCTGTAGGTTTGTCATATATGGCTTTTATTATGTTGGGTATGATCCTTCTATTCCCACCTAGCTGAGAGCTTTATCAAGAAAGGGTGTTGGATTTTGTCAAATGCTTTTTCTGCATCAATTGATATGACTGTGTAATTTTTATCTCTCAATCTGTTTATGTGATGTATCACGTTTATTGATTTGCGAATATTGTACCATCCTTGCATCCCTGGGATAAATCCTACTTGGTCATGGTGTATGATCTTTCTGATGTACTGCTGGATTCTATTTGCTAGAATTTTGTTGAGGATTTTGGCATCTATATTCATGAGGGATATTGGCCTGTAATTCTCTTTCATTGTGTTATCTTTATCTGGTTTTGGTATTAGGGTGATGCTGGCTTCATAGAAGGAGCTTGGAAGTGTTCCTTCCTCTTGAATTTTCTGGAATAGTCTGAGGAGGATAGGTTTTAGTTCTTCCTTGAATGTTTGGTAAAACACCCCTGTGAAGCCGTCTGGCCCCAGGCTTTTGTTTGCTGGAAGCTTTTTGATGACTGCTTCAATTTCTTCCATAGTTATCAGCCTATTGAGATTTTTAGAATCTTCCTGAGTTAAGTTTTGGAAGGTTGTATTTTTCTAGGAATGTGTCCATTTCCTCCAGGTTGTCTAGTTTGTTAGAATAGAGTTGTTCATAGTATTTTTTAACAATCCTTTGTATTTCTGTGGGGTCTGTTGTTATTTCACCTCTTTCATTTCTGATTTTGTTTATTTGGGTCCTCTCTCTTTGCTTCTTGGTGAGGCTGGTTAGAGGTTCATCAATTTGTTTATCCTTTTGAAGAACCAGCTCTTGGTTTCATTGATCTTTTGTATTGTTTTTTTGGTCTCTATGTCATTCATTTCTGTTCTGATCTTTATTATTTCCTTCCTTCTGCTCACTGTGGGCTTTTCTTGTCGCTCTCTTTCTAATTCTTTGAGTTGTTGAGTTAGATGATTTATTACCATTTTTTCTTGTTTCTTGAGGTAGGCCTGTAGAGCTATAAACTTCCCTCTCAGGACTGCTTTTATTGTGTCCCATAGGATTTGCAATATTGTGTTTTTTTGTCATTAGTCTCCAGGATGTTTTTAATTTCTTCTTTGATCTCATTGATAACCCAATCATTGTTTAGTAGCATGCTGTTCAGCTTCCAAGTGTTTGAATTTTTTGGAATGTTTTTATTGTAGTTTATTTCTAATATTATACCATTGTGGTCTGAGAAAATGCTTGATATGATTTCAATCTTTTTGAATTTGGGGAGACTTTGCTTGTGACCCAATATGTGGTCTATTTTTGAAAATGTCCCATGTGCACTTGAGAAGAATGTATATTCCGTGGCTTTGGGGTGAAATGCTCTGAAGATGTCAGTTAGGTCCATCTGAACTAGTGTGTCATTTAGACTTGCTGTGTCTTTGCTAACTTTTTGTCTAGAGGATTTATCAGGTGATGTCAGTGGTGTATTAAAGTCTCCTGCTATGATGGTATTGTTGTCGATCTCTCCCTTGATATCTTCCTGGAGATTTTTTATGTATTTGGGTGCTCCTGCATTGGGTGCATATATGTTTACCAGAGTTATATCTTCTTGTTGAATTGCTCCCTTTAGTATTATGTAGTGGTTTTCCTTATCTCTTGTTATGGCCTTTACCTGGAGGTCTATTTTATCAGATATAAGTATCGCAACCCCAGCTTTTTTCTCATTTCCATTTGCCTGAAAAATATTTTCCATCCTTTTGTTCTCAGTCTGTGTGAATCCTTTTCTCTGAGGTGGGTCTCTTGTAGACAGCAAATATATGGGTCATGTTTTCTTATCCATTCAGCTACCTTATGTCTTTTGATTGGGGCATTTAATCCATTTACATTTAATGTTATTATTGACAAGTACATGTTTGTTGTCATATTGTTCCTTAGTGTTTGTGTTTCTTCTTGCCTTTCTCTTTCTTCTTTTTACAGCAGTCCCTTTAGCATTTCTTGCATTGCTGGCTTGGTAGTGATAAACTCTTTTAGCCCTTTTTTGTCTGTGAACCTTCTGATTCCACCTTTAATTTTGAATGATAACCTTGCCAGGTATAGTATTCTTGGATTCAGTCCCTTGCTTTGCATCACTTTGTATATTTCATTCCATTCCCTTCTGGCCTGGTGCGTTTCTGTTGAGAAATCAGTTGATATTCTGATAGGAGACCCCTTGTAAGTAACTTTCTGTCTCTCTCTGGCCACCTTTAAGATTCTTACTTTGTCATTGGTGTTCGCCAGTCTAATTATGATGTGTCTTGGTGTCGGTCTTTTGGGGTTCAACTTGTTTGGGGCTCTATGTACTTCTTGGACTTGCATAGTTTTTTTCTTGCCAATATCAGGGAAGTTTTCTGTCATTATTTCTTCAAACAGGTTTTCTATTCCTTGCTTCTCTTCCTCTCCTTCTGTATCCCTATTAAGTGAATGTTGTTTCATTTTATGTTGTCCCAAAGCTCCCTTAGGCTCTCCTCTTGCTTTTTAAGTCTTCTTTCCAATTGCTACTGTGTTTGTGTGTTTTTTCCTACCTTGGCTTCTAATTCGCTAATGCAGTCCTCAGCCTCTTCTAGTCTACTGTTTAGGCCTTCCATTGTGTTCTTTATTGCAGCTGTGTCATCCTTC
Source organism: Plecotus auritus (assembly GCF_963455305.1). Taxonomy (NCBI): domain Eukaryota; kingdom Metazoa; phylum Chordata; class Mammalia; order Chiroptera; family Vespertilionidae; genus Plecotus; species Plecotus auritus. Next base: position 33,465,892 of record NC_137783.1, on the reverse strand, counting down.
ATCTCCTTTTGGTTTCTTTTCATGTTGGTGACATTCTCATTCAGCTCCTTATAGTTCTCATTGAGTTGTGTGTATTTGTCATCCATCCATTTAAACATCCTTATAACCATTACTCTGAATTCTATCTCTGATAAGCTGCTAGTCTCAAATTCATTTAACTCCCTTTCTGGTGGTTCCTCTTTTTCTTTCCTTTGGGGATTGCTTTTTTGTCTTCCCATGTTTTCCTGTAACGTTTTAATTGTAGATCCAATTGCTTTGCTACCCAGGTTCTTTTGGGGATGGTGCTACTGGCATAATCTCTCAGTTCTCCAGGGCTTGTTAGTCTAGTGTAGCTCCCTACTTGAGCTATTTGGGTTCTCTTGATGTAGGCCTGTGAGCTTGAGAGGCACAACTGCGGTGTCTAGAAGTCATCCACATTGAGGGGAGTGTCCCAATTTTTGCTGTCTTGCACCCTTAATTGAAATCACATGTGCCCAGCAGGGACTCACAGTGGCACCCAGGAACCGTCTGTTGGGGTAATGGGGCTCAGGGGTCTGCTCTCTGGAAAGGCGTGACTGTGGTGCCCAGAGTTCTGCAGTATTGGGGTGGGCAGACCCAGCTTTTGCTGTTGCACCTGTGGTGTATAGGCGCTTATTGCCAGTGGTGGCTCACAGGAGCACCCACGGTACGTTTGCCAGCGAGGCACACTGAAGGATTCTGAGGGGTCCTGCCTGTGTAGCCATGCAATTGAGGTGCCTGTGGGCTGGTATCCAGGATCAGTGAATTCAAAACTTCTACTGTTTGAGGGAGTGCGCCCCCGCTTGTTCAAGTTCGCACCCAGGGAGAGGTCACAGTGGCTCCCACTAGCGCCTTGTGGGTAGATGGGCTCAGGGTGCCTGCCTGTTGGAACTTCACCTCTGTGGAGGTGTGTTTGCTGGGTGCAGAGTTCTGATGCACTCTGAGGGGTCCTGGCGCCGTGGTTGAGCTGCTGGGGTGAATGTGGGCAGTTATCCAGGAAGAGGGAATTCAGAATTTCTACTGCGGGGTTGCACGCCCTTGTCTGTGTAGAATCACACCCTCGGAGGCTCTCAGCGGCTCCCAAGCGCTGCAAAGGAATGGAGTGCCCTGCGCAGCTTGAAATGTGCGAATCTGGCTTGAAATGCTGGAATCCGGATACTCGTGAATCCGGGCTTCTGCCGCTGGGGAGGGGGAAGTTGCACCTACTGCTGCTGAGCGGTGCACCTTTGGAGGTGGATGTCCCTGGGTCCGCGGGTCTGCAGCTGGGGTAGCAGGATTTTGGCTGGAGTGGCTGCTGAGTCGTGGGGCAGTTCCAAGGCCTGTCTGGTTGGTGGTGTTGATGAGTTCCTAAAAAAGACCGTTCTCCCCTTCAAGATGGTGTGGGCTCCGTCAACTTATTAATTTTTTAATTGACAGAAATCAGTCTCAAAGAAACAGGTTTTTACTCCAGTTGCAACTTCTCACTACTCTTAAGGATTGGTCTTTTATATTGAGGAATAATTATTTAGCCTATTAGGATTAGTCTATGCTACTGAGGAAAAATTTGGCATATAGCAGATATTTTGTGCATGTGCTTTGGTCTATTATATTCCATATATAGTCATTAATAAAAAAACATATTCTAAACTTCATTAGAATGTAATATCACCAATGTTTGCCTGTTAACATTTTATTCTGACAACATATAGTTGGATTTTCTTAAGTAGGTTCTGCATCATATTGTATAATAGCCTTCTCACTATGTCAAATAACCTTGAATTCCCCTTCTACATATTATAATTGCCAAATGCACATAACTATACCTCAAAAATAAGCACATTTTAATGACCTATTAGCTATTAAAGGAATGGTTTTTGGGAAATTAAAATGGATGTATAACTTGATTAATTTAGTTTGCTATTTAAATGCTTTTCAAAGTAATCTGTTTCATTATGACATTTATAAATTCTTCATATCCTAATTACTCTTTATATTTAAACACATGTATTTTATTACTTTTAACATATGCCACATCAAGGTTGTATTTATTATTAGACATAACTAAGTAATGGGAAAGAAGTTCTAAATTGTTGTTTAGCAACTGCTAAATATGAAAATATGAAAATGTTAAGGCATTATGCTATAATAAAAGTTAGATGTTGAAACAAAGAGTTGAAGGATGAATATATGCACATGTACATTTATACACATATGTCATGCATTTGTGGTCATATGTTCAAACAGACATACACATACACTCATTCATAGTGTTTTATATTAGAGCCATTGTTATGTAGTACAAGGAAGACCAGATTTTCAGATTTGACATATGCTAGCTGGGCAAGATATTTAATTTAACTAGGACTTATTTTATAGATTGTAATTTTTACACACTTAGTAGAGGCCTGGTGCACGAAATATGTGCACGGCGGGGGGAGCCTCAGCCCTGCCTTCATCCTCTCACAATCCGGGACCTCTCGGGGATGTCACGCCTACACCAGCAGTCAGACATCCCTCTCACAATCCAGGATGCTGCATGCACCAGTGACCACACTTTTCATACAGCTGAAAGGCATCTTGCTGTTGTATGGGCAGCTACATTTTTTTGCCCTGATTATAAAAAGTAGTACATAACATGATCCTTCTGAGGCAGTCATACCATTTCCCCCATCTTATGCGTGGAAAAACTGAAGCAGAGAGACATTAAGTAATTATCTTTGTCACACAGTCATAAGTGTCAGAATCAGGGCTGACCACAAAATGTGCAAGCCAGAGTCCATGCATGTCATTGCTGCATCAACCTGTTTTTTCAGTGTTAGAGGAGCCTTGCCAGGTTTTAATTTTTAAATCTAAGAGATTGTTCCCAATATATAGGGTAGGGTCCCTAGGCCTGGCCAGCGATCAGGGCCATCTGTGGGGTGACTGGTGGGGGAGGATGATTGGGGGGGGGGGCCCACTGACACCTGCCTTGGCTGGCAGCCTGGCCCTGCCCACTGTCCGGCCCCACCCTCGGATTGGCCCTGGAAATATCCAACAATATCTAGATAGCACTGCGCACAAAATTATATGATAAATACATATGACCGAATGAACTTTAGAATAGACAGAAAAGTTTAGGAAATTATATATGTACACATAAACATATGCATGTCATATGTATTAGAACATGTGAATTTCAGAAGCTATGCTACTAAATTCATTCCAATTCTTCTAAATTATTACTGAACCCAATACTATGTTTTATGAAATCTCTCAAATACTTTGAGTTGTTTGCATATATATATTAATAATTTTTAATTGTACATTAATTCACTTATTAATTGCTAAAATCTTTTTTCCAAATCTAGGAACTTAAAAATATATAACCTGGTAATTCATTCTTGAAGCATTGCTAGATAAAGTGATCAAAATTATACACAGCAGTCTGTCACCTGAGCAGTGTCCCAAGAAAGTACTTTGCTAGGTTTTATTTTTTCAAATGTAAGCAAATTGCTGGTATATCATACTTCAGAATTTATCCTGAAATCAAATTAAAACTTTCAACTAGTTAATTCGTATATTATGTTGTGGATTTTATCCTAGAGGAAAAAAATTGTCAAGGTAGGCAAGCATAACTGTGGAAGGCATTTCTCAAGCTGAGTAGGTAAAGTACTTCTCTATGCATATTATTTTAATTGGCATATATATTCAGATAATTTATGATAGGGGTGGGGAACCTTTTATCTGCCAAGGGCCATTTAGATATTCATTAACATCATTCACGGGCCATACAAAATTATCAACTTAAAAATTAGCCTGCTATATTTGATCAAACATTTAATTAACTCACCCCCAATGCCTTGGCAAGCCCAGACCAAATGATTTCATGGGCCTTATATGGCCCACAGGCTACATGTCCCCACCCCTGGGTTAAGAGAAAGATGGTACCTATTTAATGTAAGCTTAGATTCAGCTGTTGAAAAAGTAAAAGCTAATCTTTGCAATGCCGTTGTTGCATTAAGTGATAATTTGATCAGCACATACATACACATGCAAAGAAGGGTAGAGAGAAACAAAGATAAGATAAAAACAAAATTTGGATTCAGGAAGACAACAAAATGATGGCAGAAGTTGTTTAGTATTGGAGTTGTAAATTTTAAGCTCTGTGTGTTTTCGAATGACCATAAATCTTTAGAGCTCAGACACCATTCCCCAAGCTCACAATTCAGTGATAAAAGCTTTAATGGACTCTAACACTTTCCCACAGATTAGATATGTGACTTATAAGTCATTTACCCTGATGGATTATGCAAAAATACCATGTAGGTAAAAGTGAAAGTGTTTGATAATTTTCATGCAGTGTACAAACTGGTATAAATATGAAGGCCACTGACTTGTGTCCTAATCCTTAGTGTTGAAGGACAATAATTCAAACATTTTAAATTCATCAATACAATTTGAGTTTCAGAAAAGAATAAAGTTTGGTGCAAACAAAACAGTTAAGTTGTGTTCATACAGATATGCTAAGTGTAATAATAGTGTACAGCTCTTACAACAGCACAGCGGCATATGCACTTTTGCAGTTAAGAGTAAAGGACCTAGATTTTAATATAGTAATAGGGTCTGATTTCAGATTGATATATAGATTTCAATCCTGACTCAACCAACTCAGAAATTATGTGAAAACTGTCAATAAATATACACTCTCTCTATCCCTATTCATCATTTAAAAAAAATTGCATTACTACCCTTCATCTGTCACTCAGACTCTCAAAGTAAGTCAGAGACTTGCCTACATTCCATTGTTTCATCTGTAAGATGTTATTGTTGGCATAGGCAGCTGGTTAGGTATTAACAAAAGAGAAGTGGAAAGGCTGGTGAAACTTAGAAAGGGAAATGACAGCTTCCCATACTCCAGGGAAGAGCCACATTGCCTGTCTGTCAGGGGGAGTAATGTCCCTCCATCGCTCCAAATAGGGAGGAAGGACAGGCTATCCAACCCAATCACCCCAGGGAACAACCAACTGTTCACCTGGATTGGGGCAGGGGTGCTGGGGGGGAGGGTGGGGGAGATAGCAGTTAGGGAGAAATTCCTCTGCGGAAGCAGTAAAAGCCAGATGACAAAGCAAAAGTATGAGGCATGCACAGTAGGAGGCAAAACAGTGACCATCAAGGGGAGCAATCTAGCCTGGGAAAATCTGGATAAAAGAATGGCTAGAATAAGGGTACAAAACCTGGAAGAAATTGGATAGTTTAAAAGAAAGCCTACTCTTGCCCAAGCCCAAGGAAATATAATCAAAGCTTAACAAAGGCCCAAGTGGGCACCCTCTCTCTTTGGCAGTCCAGCTGGCTGACCCGCAGCACCAAACATGAGCTGGATGGAAACAGAAGCAGCTTTGGGTCCTGACCCTCTGCCTTGGCTTGGTGATAACAAGTGCGGGCCTGTGGCTCCAGAAGCTGCACTTTTTCCACAGGGAGACAAGCTGAGCCACCTAGTCCAACATCAGACGTGGTGTTACTGAGGGAGGAGAGGCGGGGGGGGGGGGGGGGGGGGGCAGTCTTTGTTTTCCCTCCACTACTTCTTGCCACTAGACTTCAAATCCTCCTATGCATGTTTCTCTGAAATGCATTCCCTGTGATACTGTGGAAGAATCATATTTCCTCTGGCCAACAGTATATTATCTATATTTTTAGTTATAATAACAATAAGGTAAATTATTATAGTGAAAATGCTTTCAATTATGTGAAATATTTTGCTATTTTTTTGTTCATGCCAATAATAAGAAATTCAAATGGACTGGCTGCAGGGGAGCCATTAGTGACCTTGGGTCAAGGAATGCTAATTGACCCCAGTTGAGAAGTTAAACGCATATTCTGGCTTCATTAGCACAATTCTCTTATCCACTGTTTAACCAGTCACAGACCCACGTTGTCAAAAACAAAATTATGCACTTTAGCAATAAACTGATATACATAGAAAACTACAGGTATTTATGCAAAAAAACAGTTTTAAAAATTTTACTTCCCCATAACCTATCTTTTTTTCCCTTTATTGATTAAGGTATTACATATGTGTCCTTATCCTCCCATTGCCCCCTCCCTATATCCTATCTCTGAAGCCGAAATCTACACTGATTGCCAAAGTCACTTAGTAAAAATACAGGATCTTGTGCTTTGCTCAAGTATATATTTTTAAACAGTTATTAATCATACATTTTAGAAAACACCAACGCATCCATCAAAGCAGAAATCTTGTCAAGAAGAGGTTTTTTTTGTTTTTGTTTTTTTAAAAAAACTGATTGAAAAATATCCAAGCTCAGAAAAAAACAATGATATTCTTACCTTCTAAAAATTCAAAATTGGATGAACAAAAATTAACAGTTCACTTCAGATATGAAGCTATTTCATATGGAAATTTAGGCTAAAGAAGATATTTTACATCTTATAAACATTAAATTCCTAAATTATCACCACAGGGCCCTGGCCAGTGTGGCTCAGTTGATTAGAGTGTTGTCCAATATACCAGAAGGTTGTGGGTTTGAACCCCAACTGGGCAACTAATCAATGTTCTCCTTTGCATCAATGCAAAGGACGAACTCTCTCTCCTTTCCCCTCTCTCTAAAATCAATAAACCAAAATGCTGGATAAAATATCCAAAACAAAACAAAAACATGGTGACAGTTGTGTTAGTGAGAATAAGTTAAATCTTAGAATGCTATAAATAAAATAAAATTGAGAATCCAGAGGGGGAAAAAATGTCAGTCCTGAAGTAGTGTTTGCTGTAGGAACTTCTACCAAAGACACTAGCCCCAAATTTAGATTGTAACAGGTCTCACATGAAAGACAATATAAAGACTCTACTGTGGGAGGATAAAGCAGAGACTTCCCAAACAAGCCTTGGTCTCCTAAAAGACAGTACCTTCAATGGACAAAGTAAACTCAGAAAGAAAAACAAAAAGGAGTATTAACAGAGGGAGACAAAATAAGATGATTCTTCCCTAACAATACTTAACTACAAGTTGAGTATCACCCTGTATTGGAACTGACATTTATAACATTTGTGTCCACCTAAAAATGCACAGGCAAAAATAAAGCAATGATTGTCCTAGATTTTTAAGGCCATGAGGGATCTGTCAGAAGCATCTATAAATACTTTCTGGACAAACTCAGTTAAACCTTCAAAAAATGCCCACAGACAAACTGCAAGTGCCATGGACTCAACATCAAAGATCACAAAAATATATGAAAAATATATGCAGAAATAACCATTGTGAATGGGAGTTATGAGAAACAATAAAATGCAACACCATTAAGTATATATACATACGAGAGGCCCGATGCATGAAATTCATGCAAGAGTAGGCCTTCCTTCCCCTGGCTGCCGGCACCAGCTTCCCTCTGGCACCCGTGATCCGGGCTTCCCTTGCAGCCCCGGCTTTGTCCAGAAGGCAGTCCAGAAGGACATCCAGTCTAATTAGCATATTGAGCTTTTATTATTAAAGATATATACTTTGACACTTTGACATTAAAAATTCAATTCAGAAATAAAAGTAGATTATATTCCACAAAATATGTATACAGTTGGCATCCTGAGAATAGATAAACTACACAATATAATATAGACAAGAAGATAATAAACATGAATGTGTGGTAAAGACATTATTAATGGAATAAGCAAGAACTATCATTATTACAAACTGGACTTAGAATAGGTGGTGATAGTGAGAGTGAAAAAAGGGAAATATTAAAAATATAAGGTGTTTTTTTTCTCTTCTGCATTCTCTTCCTATATCTATTCTCTTCAACTCATGAAGATTCAGTCCTAAAGCAAATAGGTGGATACAACTCAGGTAGTAATCAAAAGCTGATTGGACTAGAAAGGATATCTACATGAGAAGTGGTGGGAGGGTATAATATGTTGGAGCCTGAATAGTGTGTGGAGAAAATCCACATGTATTTTTAAATACAGTGTTCATTATACAAATAAATAGATACATTAAGTATAATTAAAGCCAGTTTCTCATTGTTAGAGAAGGTAATTACAAATATGAAAATAAAAAAATAGAATAGACCTTATAGTTTTAGATTAGATTTGAATATACCTATGTGCACTCAAAATTTTGATGACAGATTTATAAATGATAGATAAAGCATAAATATTGATGGAAATGTAACTAAATATAAATTTCCTAAGTCATTCAGAGTGCTGGAAGCAGCAATACCCCAATAGCAATAACATACAGAATCTTCAAATTTTGGCTTACAAATACCACTCTCCTTTAAAACATTCTCATTTAAGAATGGCTGATACAGGCTATAAGCAAATAAAAGTGTACAATGATCCTGGAACAACCTATTTTGACAGATAGCAGGAAACTGCTCAAGGATGCAACCATGTCAAAACATACAAACTGGTCAAATATCCATAAAATATCCATAAATTTGAACATCAAAATAATAATAAAAATAATAGATTATAGCATTAAATAAAATAGGAAAACAATAATGTTATTTAAAAAAAAGTTTCATAAGAAGCAGGTATTTACACAGTCTCAAAGTATCTCCTAAGAAAATATTAATTACAAAGAACAAAGTATAACTTTTGAGTAATAAAATCTGGCAGACATCACCTTATTCAAGTGATCAAAGTGATCATCACTGCTAATGGGACAAATCTAAAGTCTGCACTAACTAATAGGATGCTATAAGAAGATAGTATTATATCTGTCATGCTCCTGCTAACGTGTCGTAATGGAGGACACATTACAAAATTCCATGCTAAGGAACATTCTAAAAAAATAACTACCATAATCTCAAACATGTCAAGGCCATCCTATCTAATAAAAGAGTAATATGCAAATTAACCATCACTCTGTGACAAAATGGAGGCCCCCATAGCCACAAGATGGCGGCGCCCTGCTGCTGTAGTGTCCGGGCCTGTCCGCTGGAGCAGCGAGGGTGGATCCGCCTCTGGAGGGGGCGGATCCAGCCTCCCTGCTCCACCGCTGCTGCAGTGTCTGGGCCTGTCAGCCCCGCTGGGGTTCGTGGGGACCAAGCGGCGAGGCTGGATCCACCCCCAGACACGGCAGACAGAGCCCGGACAGCAGGGCTTGGGGGCTTCCTTAGTGCAGAGGCGGTGGGAACACACCCAGGCCCAGCAGACAGAGCCCAGACAGCAGGGCTTGGGGGCTTCGTTCGCATGGCGCATGGCGGCGGCAGGCGGAGAGTGGACAGCTGGGCATGGGGGCTTCATCTCCATGGCTGCAGTGAAACCCCCAGGCCCTGCAGAGAGCAGAGAACCACGGGAGTGGGCCTAAGCCATCAGTAGGACATCCCCTGAGAGCTCCTGGATTGTAGAGGGTGCAGGTTGGGCTGAGGGACCCCTGTGCACGAATTTCGTACACCGGGCCTCTAGTGAAAGTTATATAATAACTAATGAATTGTTTGAAGTTGGAGGTGGGCATTTTTTCTATAGGCTTTAATATCATTGGAGGTCCTATATTGTACATATCACAAGGAATCCTTAAGTATTTTGTCGGTGAATTTATAATTTAAAAATTGCACTTACAGAAATTTAATTTTTATTACAAAAAGTTATACTAAGGTCAACAAATAGTTTCATAGACCCTGAGTATGCTTTTCTATTAAAAAAAAAATGGTATGTCTGAGGGACAGTGAGGGCATCATGATTCGAGAGAAGGTCTGCAAAGTAAGTTACATCTTTTTTTTTTAAATTAGTTAAGCAACTTTGAAAGTCTGAATTCACAAAGGCTTTATATAGAATCCCAAATACAGTAAGAACTCTTTGAGTGCTTAAACTGCTACTGGTTGCAAATTAAGCAAAAAGAAGTTATGTTTTAATCCCCAAGTTATTATTGCAAAGAAATTACAGCACACATTTACTGTCCAAATTTTACCCTAGTGACCTGAAATGTTGAATGTGGGATCTCTTTAAGAAGGAAGCTTATGCACTTGATTTTGGTTTAGTAATAAATACTGAATTTTAATTTTAATAAATTTTCTGTAGTGTAAAGAATAGTTTGTATTTCAAACTATATTATGTAAATACCAACTGCAAAATTATTACCACTAAATATCTTTTAACCACTAAAGATATTTAAATTAGAAATATGACATAAATATATTTAATATGTGCAAAAAACTAATAATTCAGAGTTATCCCAGAAGAAGTAACAATGTTCAAAACAGCCTACAAAATTCTAAACTACTCATAAGGGCAAAATTTTTCATTATTTCCAGCCAAAAATACACATTAATATGCAAACAACATTGATAAATAGTGATTGTCAATATAAGCCTGAAAAAAGTAAACACTTTCTAACAATTCATGTTTTATGATATTGAAATGAGCTTCCTTATGAGAAAATCAGTTCCATTTCCTGAAGGCAAAGAAAAAATAGGCAATCACCCTTCAGAGAAATTAAAAAGAAGATAATTATATGTTAGTGCTGACATTCTGTTAATTCATGGAAAGGGAGGCCTTGTGTGGAGTTATTGGTAGGTATATGTTATACTCATAAATATTGTAGAAAATTACACACACAAAATATATTTTAAAACAGTTCCTTATTCCAGTATGTATGTGTGTGTGTGTGTGTGTATGTGTATGTGTGTGTGTATGTGTATATATATATATATATACATATATATATATATATACACACATATACATATACATATCACTGAGTGGCCAGATTATTATGATCTCTGAATGAATAATAATCTGGCCACTCAGTGTATATCCTATATAATAAAAGGCTAATATGTAAATTATCCCCTGGACCAGGAGTTTGACCATGTCCCCTCCCCCTGGCCAGGCTGCCTGGACCCCACCCATGCACGAATTCATGCACCAGTCCACATATATATATATATATATATATATATATATATATATATATACACACACACACACACACACACACACACACACACACATACATACACTGAGTGGCCAGATTATTATTCATTCAGAGATCATAATAATCTGGCCACTCAGTGTATATATATATATACATACATGTATATATATATTTATATTGATTTGAGAGAGGAAGGGAGAGGGAGAGAGTGATAGAAACATCAATGATGAAATGATCAGAGAGAATCATTGACTGGCTGCCTCCTGCATGCCCCCTACTAGGGTTTGAGCCTGCAACCCAGGCATGTGCCCTGACCAGGAATCAAACCATGACCCCCCACCACTGAGCCACACCAGTCAGGCTAAAATACATATTTTTGTAAAAAGGGCCTGACAGATTTACCAAAAGTATTGCAGCCTGCTAATTATCCCCCAAATTCATTTCACCATTTCACCTTTTAGTAAAGAACGCCTGGGTTTTGTAGGAACAACTAGAGAAGTCGCAGCCTCCCTGCCGCCAGCTGGTCCTGGAAGTCTGTTCATGACTCTGAGTGGAAGGGTTGTGTGCAGGTTCTAATCATATCTGAATGAGGACCAGTTTGTTCTCGCTTTCTCTTTTCCTTTCCCACAGGCCAGACAGCAGAAACTGTGAGAACATATCAACTTCGACAATGCAGATAAGGAATACTTGGAGATAGCACATTAAAACGTAGAGGGAATTCTGAGTTTTGTATCCACTTCATTTGGGGTCTATTACTGTGTCTTAGCCCAGTGGCTTCTTACGTGCAGGTATGGGAAGACTATTTGGAGAGTGTGGAAGCATAGATAGATTTAAGGGAATTCATTTTCAAACCTTTATCGTCCACGTATACTCTTTAAAAAAAATATTTGCCTGAGAACATGACTGAGTTACTAAAATAAAGCTCTTCTCCAACTCTACAAAAGAACCACATACCCAGTTAACTATCCCTACCTTAGTATAGTATCATGCTCAGGCTGTGGAAACCCACTTAGCATAAAACTAGGAAGTTTTTAAATGATTAAGTAAGAATCCATAAACCCACAGGACTTCTCATATTTCCCTGTCACAATTATAGTTAAGTAACATGAATAAAAGGAGGAATCTAGATTCAATGAAGGCAGTTGGTTTCAGTGTCTGTTCTCTCTCTTAAAAATTTTAATTGACTTTTTAAGATAGAGAGGAAAAGGGAGGGAGGAAGGGAGAGAGAGAGAAGCATTGATAGGCTGCCACCGAGGATCAAACTGGCAACCTTTTGGTGCATGAGATGACACCCAACCAACTGAGCCACACCATGTCTGTTCTTTTCATCATTAAGACAAAGACTCTAAAAAGACAAGCTGAGAAGAGAGAACCATCACATACAGAGCTCTGCTCATTGATATTGTTTCTAAGTCATATCAACAATCATCCTCAAGGTGTAAAGCCTCATCTGAATGACCCTTGAGTCTCTTAGGAGTCCTAGTTTAAGAATAGAAATAACAACCCAAAGCTAAAATGTATGGAACATTAACCATATGCTAGGCACTGAATAACACCATTTTCACTCTGCATTATCCTCATTTTACAGAATTAGGCACTAAAAGGTGAAGCAAATATTTTAAAGTGGCATGGGAAGTGGTTAAGTAAATATTAAACTATCAGACTTGAAGTAATAATTTGTACTTCTATAGTCCAAGGCCTCAATTATAGATAACTTGTCTGATAAATAAATATCAATAAAGGTGAACATAGATTTATGATCCCTTCCAAACTTTATCCTATCTAATAAAAGAGTAATATGCAAATTAACCATCACTCCACTACACCCACAAGCCATGCCCACCAGCCATGCCCATCAGCCAATCAGGAGCGAATATGCAAATAAACCCAACCAAGATGGCTACGGCCACAGAGAGCAGGAAGGAGGCTTGGGTTTCCCTGGTGATGGAGGAAGCCAAGCTTTCCGCCTGCCCTTGCTGGCCTAGGCCTCCACTCAAGGCTACAAAGTTTCAATGATAGAAGATACATAAACCCAAACAGAAATGGCAGCAGCCACGGAGCTGGAAAGAACAGGAGGCTAGGGTTGCCCCTGGTGATGGAGGAAGCCAAGCTTTCCGCACACCCTGGCTGGCCCAGGCCTCCATTTAAGGCTACAAAGTTTCAATGATAGAAGATACATAAATCCCCCCCAAAATGGCTGCCACCACGGAGCAAGCAGGAGGCTTGGCTCCGCTCCAGGCTACAAAGTTTCAATTGTAGAAGATAAATAAACCCCAGATACCAGGGCCTCCACTTGGGTCACCAGGGGCGTGGCCGGCCTGCAAACCACCACAGGCCCCTCGCCCAGGCCACCCCACGCCCCAAGGGAACCCCCACCCTGATCCGGGACACCCTTCAGGGCAAACCAGCTGGCCCCCACCCGTGCACCAGGCCTCTATCCTATCTAATAAAAGAGTAATATGCAGATTGACCATCACTCCAACACATAAGATGGCTGCCCCCATGTGGTCAAAGATCCTGCCCCCATGTGGACACAAGATGGCCAGCAGGGGAGGGCAGTTGGGAGGGACCAGGCCTGCAAGGGAGGGCAGTTAGGGGTGACCAGGTCTGCAGGGGAGAGCAGTTGGGGGGGATCCAGGCCTGCAGGGGAGGGCAGTTAGGGGTGACCAGGCCTGCAGGGGAGGGCAGTTAGGGGTGACCAGGCTGGCAGGGAAGGGCAGTTAGGGGCAAACAGGCTGGCAGGGAGCAGTTAGGCATCAATCAGGCTGGCAGGGGAGTGGTTAGGGGGTGATCAGGCTGGCAGGCAGAAGCGGTTACGGGCAATCAGGAAGGCAGGCCGGCGAGCAGTTCGGAGCCAGCAGTCCTGGGTTGTGAGAGGGATGTCCGACTGCCCACTTAGGCCTGATCCCACCAGGATCGGGCTTAAACGGGCAGTCGGACATCCCTCGATGGGTCCCAGATTGGAGAGGGTGCAGGCTGGTCTGAGGGACCCCCCCCCCCCCCGCCCCGTGCACGAATTTCGTGCACTGGCCTCTAGTATTATATAAAAGGCCATAGATTTTGTTAAGCAAAAAATCCTTTTGATTACTTAGGACATCATAGAAAACCATACAATAATATTGTCAAAAATGTTGATGCTTTGCATATGGATAATGTTAACTACTTTACTTTTCTATCTATGTAGTCAATCAATTAGTCACATTAGATGGCTTGTCTATTTGAATCCTGGGTTTGCATGGAAATCTATGCTGCTATAGATCTTTATGAGTATTAGGGTAGATATGAGTAAAAACCTAGGAATGAAACCTCTGGGTTGAATAGATATATAAGTGCAATTTTATTAATAACTTAAAATGTTTTTCAAAGTAAGTACAGGTGTAACTACATTAATAACTTCAAAGAATTTCCAAAGTAATTATACCATTTTACATCTACTCTTCTACCAGCACTGCCTGAGAGTTCTAATTGATAAACATCTACACTACTATCTCAATATTTTAAATTTTAGCCAATTTAGTGTGTATATAGCTATGTCATGCTTTTTTGATGTGCATTTCTCAAAATATTAATTTTGAACATATTTTTATGTGCCTGTTAGCAATTAATTTATCTTGTCAATTGTCTGTTTAAATCTTTTGGCCATTATGTTGGATTATTTTTCCCTTACCATTAAGTTGTAAGAATTTTCATTTATTATTGTTATAAGTGAAAACACATATTTTTAACATTTTCTCCAGTCCCTGAGCTGCTTTTTCCTCCTCATTGTTTAAGAAAAGAAGCTTTTAATTTTGATAAAGTAGATTTATTCATTTACAAATTATGAATACTTCCTCTCAATTATTCTTTCCTTTCCCTGATGTCACACAAATAATCTCAGAGATTTTTAAACAGTTGTTTTAGTTTTCACTTTTGTGTTTGGATCTATGATCCAATGTGAGTTAAGTTTTTGTATGATGACTGTTAATGCTCAAGGTTCATTTCCCCCCATAAATATATGAAAGTTGTCAGCTTAATTTTGACAATTAAGAAAGATTGCTCTCTCCCTCATTTAATATTCTTAACGTTTTGGCCAAAAATCATTTGAACTTATACTAGCATGTGGAACTTACTTTTAGACTCACAATTCTTTTGTTTTAACAAATATGTCCATTCTTACTCCAGACATACTGTTTTGATTACTCAATAAAAAATTCTTGAAATAAGTTCATGTAAGTCCTCTTTGTTCTTTTTTGTATAGTTTTTGACATTAAATGACAATTGCATTGCTATACAAGTTGTAGAAAAAGCTGAATAATTTTTACAAAATACCTGTTAGCTATTAATTGTATTAAATGTATAAATTAGTTTTAATAAATATATAGATAAAAATGGAATTAGATATTTAGTTTATATATCTATTATAAATTATAAATATGACATAATAAATCAAGTTATAGATTTCAAAGACTGCTTCTATAATTTAACATTGTAATATCCAAATACATCCATATTAAAAAAAATATGGACCTATCTCATTCATCTTTGTGCCTACATATCACATTTTTCCATTATATCAATACACTACCATTGGTTAATTTTAGAAAATTCAGGATGTTTCCATTATTTTGCTAGATTAAACAGCTCTAAAATAAAAATCTTGTACAGAAATTTGACATAGCAGCCTGCTTATATAACCAGGGTAAATTTCTAAAGTAGTAATAACTAGATTTGTACATTTTAATTTTTCAAATGCACATTTTAAAAATGTGAAAATATCCTTCATAAATACTGGCCCAGGTTAGATTTTTATGATTGCATAAGAGGGCCCATTTCCATAGACACCTGAAAACTTTCATCCTTTTTATTATTTTTCTAATTACTTTGATTATGATCTATTGATAAAATTGTGAAGAATTTACCTGAGTGTACTAGAACCTGTTAGATATATAATGATTGTTTAGGTGTTTTTAAAGTTTTGGGTGAAGCCAGAAATGTGTAAATTCTAGAAGTAAACTTAACAAGTAGTTGCTCATTCCTTGATAAATGAATCATTGATTAAATATGTCTGAGTACTTTCTATGTTTGGCAAGCATTATTTATGTCTCCTTCACCATATACTTTAGATAAATTGGTGAAGAAGACAGACAAAAACATCATTTTTCATAGACCTCAACTATAAAGGTGTTGAACATGTAATAAACTAATAGTTATAATAAGAAATATAAAATATTCATTCGTTTTCAAGAAATATGTATTGAGCACCTACACCCCTTAGGATATATCACTTAATAAGGCAGAAAACATTTGCATTCTTTTGGACTTAATATTTTAGAAAAAACTACATAACAAATATGTAAATAAATTGCATTGTACGTTAGATGCTTGAAAGTAGCATAAAACAATGGACTAGAGTAAGGGGAATTAGAGGGCAATGATGAGGGGTGCACAGAGTACTATAACAATGTTATGGCAGAATGATGAGTGATCACTAAGAAAGTGATATATATAAGCTGAGATTAAATTAAAAAAAAAGAAAATATCCATATGAAGATTTACAGTCAGAGGGAATAGATAGTGCAAAGGCTCTACAGCAGAAAAAAAATTAGCATATTTGAGGTTAAACAAAAAAGCTGATATGTATGAAGCTTGGAGTTTAAGAGTTAATACAAGAATCATAGGAGCTGGTTTTAGAAGCTGGAAAGGGCCATGGACTTAAGAAAGACATGTATAGAAGAGCCCATCATTTAATGTATCATCATATAATGTATCATCGTACAAAATTAAATATGTTTATCTTCATAAATATTCATATAATTGTGTGTGTGTGTGTGTGTGTTTTTCTGGAAAAAACCACATAGTGACATGAATGATGGTACTGAGCCCATGTTGTCATTTGATTCCACTGACTTTTTAATAGGATTGGGTAAATCTTCTGAGTTGTTCCAAATGAGATGTCAGGAGCATGCCTCGTTGATTTGTTACATTCAGGAGTGGCCAGAAATGATAAATATATATGCCAGAGAAGCCATAACATTGAATGAGAGAAGATGGCCACAAGGTGTCTGAAAAGAAGGAAATGGTAGAAAGAGAGGATGGCATATAACTGAAATGCCAAGAGCAATGCCTTGGCAAACACACACACACAAAACAAACAAACCAAAAAAGCAATAGGACATAACTTCCTTTGTATTTATTTAACTCAATTTAACTTCTGTTATGTCTCTATTTCATCAGAAGAAACATGATTAAATATAATTTGTGATTCCTTGCTATTATCTACTGTTTTATCTAAATTGCATAGATGGGAGAGGAAGAATTTTTTGTCTTCATTTTAATCTGTCTCTGTTAGTCTCGTCCTCAAACACCAGTCTACACACTTGCCAGTGAGTTCCCCTCCATAATCCTTCTTAGACCTGAATTTTCTCCCCCAATATTCATATGGTAAACACTGCACCATATTCATTCTTCTGTCCATTAATCTGTCCATCATTTTCTAAGGACTGTTCTTCCACTTCTTTCTTCTCTTTCCTATTTTCTAAAGTTGTGTCAAAGAAGCAGGACTTAACACCCTTCTACTTTTAAATTTCTTAAAGCATACAGGTCTCTCTGTATATTACCATCTTCTTTCTTAGGAATCAGCACCAGGAGCAGGTTTTGAAAAATTACCCCCCTTTCCTGGGAGGCCATTCACTAGTTTTCCCTTTATTTTATCATCCATGGCCACCCTCAACCCCACAAAATCTGCCAATCTGCTTTCTAAAATCATTTTTTTACTGTTGTGAATAATAATATTTCTTGAGGCCCTAGATTTGGAAAATCAAAATGCAAAATGGAAAAGTGAAAATAATGATGGGTTCTTTTGCTTTTGCTTTCATATTCCTCCCATGAATGAATGAGCACAGCACAAGTGTCACCTGATTTGGAGATGGTGTGTGTATATGTGCACATGCATGCTGGGGAGGGATATTAAACCCCAGGATAGATCAAGGGGCCCAAAATATAGATTGCAAGGCAAATGCACCTGTTAATCTCTTAAAATTGTTATGCTGCTACTGATTAATAACATTTCCAGTTGAGATGCCAGAGCAGGACACAAGATGGAAAACTTTATCTTAAAGGCAAATTGAATTTGCGAAGCATTTAGATACTCACTTTTATATGCTTGGTACAACTGACCACAAAATGGATTCCAGCGTTTCCAGCCGCGCAGGGCACTCCACTACTTAGGCAGTGCTTGGGAGCCGCTGAGAGCCCCTGAGGGTGTGATTCTGCACAGACAAGGGCTCGCAGCCCCACAGTAGAAATTCTGAATTCCCTCTTCCTGGATAACTGCCCACATTCACCCCAGTGGCTCAACCATTGTGCCAGGACCCCTCAGAGTGCATCAGAACTCTGCGCCCAGGAAGCGCACCTCCACAGAGGCAAAGTTCCAACAGGCAGGCACCCTGAGCCCATCTACCCACAGGGCGCTAGTGGGAGCCACTGTGACCTCTCCCTGGGTGCGAACTTGAACAAGCGGGGGCGCACTCCCCCAAACAGTAGAAGTTTTGAATTCACTCATCCTGGATACCAGACCACAGGCGCCTCAATTGTGTGGCTACACTGCCAGGGCCCTTCAGAGTCCTTCAGTGTGCCTCGCTGGCAAACGTACCATGGGTGCTCCTGTGAGCCGCCACTGGGAGTAAGTGCTTATCCACCACAGGTGCAACAGCAAAAGCTGGGTCTGCCCACCCCAATACTGCAGAACTCTGGACACGACAGTCATGCCTTTCCAGAGAGCAGACCCCTGAGCCCCATCACCCCAACAGACGGTTCCTGGGTGCCACTGTGAGTCCCTGCTGGGCACATGTGATTTCAATTAAGGGTGCAAGACAGCAAAAATTGGGACACTCCCCTCCACGTGGCTGACTTCTAGACCCCGCTTTGTGCCTCTCAAGCTCGCAGGCCTACATCAAGAGAACCCAAATAGCTCAAGTAGGGAGCTACATTAGATTAACAAGCCCTGGATAACTGAGAGATTATGCCAGTAGCACCATCCCCAAAAGAACCTGGGTAGCAAAGCAATTGGATCTACAATTAAGACATTACAGGAAAACATGGGAAGACAAAAAAGCAATCCCCAAAGGAAAGAAAAAGAGGAACCACCAGAAAGGGAGTTAAATGAATTTGAGACTAGCAGCTTATCAGAGATAGAATTCAGAGTAATGGTTATAAGGATGTTTAAATGGATGGATGACAAATACACACAACTCAATGACAAATACACACAACTCAATGAGAACTATAAGGAGCTGAATGAGAATGTCACCAACATGAAAAGAAACTAAGAGGAGATGAAGAACGACATAGCTGCATTGAAGAACACAATGCAAGGCCTAAATAGTAAAATAGAAGAGGCTGAGGACTGCATCAGCGAATTAGAAGACAAGGTAGGAAAAAACACACAAACACAGCAGCAACTGGAAAGAAGACTTAAAAAGGAAGAGGAGAGCCTAAGGGAGCTTTGGGACAACACAAAACGAAACAATATTAGAATAATAGGGATACCAGAAGGAGAGGAAGAGAAGCAAGGAATAGAAAACCTGTTTGAAGAAATAATGACAGAAAACTTCCCTGATATTGGCAAGAAAAAAACTATGCAAGTCCAGGAAGTACATAGAGTTCCAAACAAGTTGAACCCAAAAGACTGACACCAAGACACATCATAATTAGATGGCGAACACCAACGACAAAGTAAGAATCTTACAGGTTGCCAGAGAGAGACACAGAGTTAGTTAGAAGGGGTCTCCTATCAGAATATCAACTGATTTCTCAACAGAAACACACCAGGCCAGAAGGGAATGGAATGAAATATACCAAGTGATGCAAAGCAAGGGACTGAATCCAAGAATACTATACCTGGCAAGGCTATCATTCAAAATTGAAGGTGGAATCAGGAGCTTCACAGACAAAAAAGGACTAAGAGAGTTTATCACTACCAAGCCAGCAATGCAAGAAATGTTAAAGGGACTGCTGTAAAAAGAAGAAAGAGAAAGGCAATAAGAAACACAAACACTAAGGAAAAATATGAGAAAAAATATGTACTTGTCAATAATAACATTGAACGTAAATGGATTAAATGCACCAATCAAAAGACATAGGGTAGCTGAATGGATAAGAAAACATGACCCATATATTTGCTGTCTACAAGAGAACCACCTCAGAGCAAAGGATTCACACAGACTGAGAACAAAAAGATGGAAAAATATTTTTCAGGCAAATGGAAATGAGAAAAAAGCTGGGGTTGCGATACTTATATCTGATAAAATAGACCTCCAGGTAAAGGCCATAACAAGAGATAAGGAAGGCCACTACATAATACTAAAGGGAGCAATTCAACAAGAAGATATAACTCTGGTAAACATATATGCACCCAATGCAGGAGCACCCAAATACATAAAAAATCTCCAGGAAGATATCAAGGGAGAGATCGACAACTATACCATCATAGCAGGAGACTTTAATACACCACTGACATCACCTGATAAATCCTCTAGACAAAAAATCAGCAAAGACACAGCAATTCTAAATGACACACTAGATCAGATGTACCTAATTGACATCTTCAGAGCATTTCACCCCAAAGCCACGGAATATATGTTCTTTTCAAGTGCACATGGGACATTTTCAAAAATAGACCACATATTGGGTCACAAGCAAAGTCTCCCCAAATTCAAAAAGATTGAAATCATATCAAGCATTTTCTCAGACCACAATGGACTAATATTAGAAATAAACTACAATAAAAACATTCCAAAAAATTCAAACACTTGGAAGCTGAATAGCATGCTACTAAACAATGATTGGGTTATCAATGAGATCAAAGAAGAAATTAAAAACATCCTGGAGACTAATGACAATAAAAACACAACATTGCAAATCCTATGGGACACAATGAAAGCAGTCCTAGGAGGGAACTTTATAGCTCTACAGGCCTACCTCAAAAAAACAAGAAAAAATGGTAATAAATCATCTAACTCAACAACTCAAAGAATTAGAAAAAGAGCAACAAGAAAAGCCCACAGTGAGCAGAAGGAAGGAAATAATAAAGATCAGAACAGAAATGAATGACATAGAGACCAAAAAAACAATACAAAAGATCAATGAAACCAAGAGCTGGTTCTTCAAAAGGATAAACAAATTGATGAACCTCTAACCAGCCTCACCAAGAAGCAAAGAGAGAGGACCCAAATAAACAAAATCAGAAATGAAAGAGGTGAAATAACAACAGACCCCACAGAAATACAAAGGATTGTTAAAAAATACTATGAACAACTCTATTCTAACAAACTAGACAACCTGGAGGAAATGGACACATTCCTAGAAAAATACAACCTTCGAAAACTTAACTCAGGAGGATTCTAAAAATCTCAATAGGCTGATAACTATGGAAGAAATTGAAGCAGTCATCAAAAAGCTTCCAGCAAACAAAAGCCCGGGACCAGATGGTTTGACAGGGGAGTTTTACCAAACATTCAAGGAAGAACTAAAACCTATCCTCCTCAGACTATTCCAGAAAATTCAAGAGGAAGGAACACTTCCAAGCTCCTTCTATGAAGCCAGTATCACCCTAATACCAAAACTAGATAAAGATAACACAATGAAAGAGAATTACAGGCCAATATCCTTCATGAATATAGATGCCAAAATCCTCAACAAAATTCTAGCAAATAGAATCCAGCAGTACATCAGAAAGATCATACACCATGACCAAGTAGGATTTATCCCGGGGATGCAAGGATGGTACAATATTTGCAAATAAATAAATGTGATACATCACATAAACAAATTGAGAGATAAAAATCATATAATCATATCAATTAATGCAGAAAAAGCATTTGACAAAATCCAACACCCTTTCTTGATAAAAGCTCTCAGCTAGGTGGGAATAGAAGGATCATACCTCAACATAATAAAAGCCATATATGACAAACCTACAGCCAACATCATACTCAATGGGCAAAAACTAAAACCATTTCCCCTAAGAACAGGAACAAGACAGGGATGTCCACTGTCACCACTCCTGTTCAACATAGTGCTGGAAGTACTAGCCATTGCGATCAGACAAGAAGAAGAAATAAAAGGCATCCAAATTGGAAAAGAAGAGTAAAACTGTCCTTATTCACAGATGACATGATACTGTACATAGAAAACCCTAAAGACTCCATCAAAAAATTATTAGACTTAATAAATGAATTTAGCAATGTAGCAGGATGCAAAATTAACACCAAGAAATCTATGGCATTTCTATACACCAATAATGAACTTACAGAAAGAGAGACTGAAAAAGCAATCCCACTTACCATCGCACCAAAAAAGTTAAGATACCTAGGAATAAACTTAACTAAGGAGGTAAAAGACCTATACGTGGAAAACTACAGGACACTGAAAAAAGAGATAGAGGAAGACATAAACAGATGGAAGAACATACCAGGTTCATTGATTGGTAGAATCAACATTATCAAAATATCCATACTACCCAAAGCAATCTATAAATTCAATGCACTTCCCATTAAAATACCAATGGCATATTTCACAGACCTAGAACGAACCTTCAAAAAATTCATCTGTAATAAAAAGAGACCCCGAATAGCTGCAGCAATCCTGAGAAAGAAGAACAAAGTAGCGGTGATCTCAATACCAGATATCAAGCTGTATTACAAAGCCACTGTTCTTAAAACAGCCTGGTACTGGCACAAGAACAGACATAGATCAATGGAATAGAATAGAGTTCCCAGAAATTGACCCAAACCACTATGCCCAATTAATATTTGACAAAGGAGGCATGAACATACAATGGAGTCAAGACAGTCTCTTCAACAAATGGTGTTGGGAAAATTGGACAGATACATGCAAAAAAATGAAACTAGATCACCAACTTTCACCATACACAAAAATAAACTCAAAATGGATAAAGGACTTAACCATAAGAAGGGAAACCATAAAAATACTAGAGGAATCCACAGGCAGAAACATCTCAGACATATGCTGAAGGAACGTCTTCACTGATACTGCCCCTAGGGCAATGGAAACTAAAGAGAAAATAAACAAATGGGACTACATCAAAATGAAAAGCTTTTGCACAGCAAAGGAAACCATCAGTAAAATAACAAGAAAGCCCACTGCATGGGAGAACATATTTGCCAATGATATCAATGATAAGGTTTTAATCTCCAACATTTACAGAGACCTCATACAATTTAACAAAAAGAAGATAAACAACCCAATCAAAAAAATGGGCAACTGATCTAAATAGACACTTTTCGAAAGAAGACAGAAGGAAGGCCAAGAGACATATGAAAACCTGCTAAAAGTCACTAATCATCAGAGAGATGCAAATGAAAACAACAATGCGGTACCATCTTACACCTGTCAGAATGGCTATCATCAACAAATCAACAAACGACAAGTGTTGGCGAGGATGCAGAGAAAAAGCAACTCTTTTGCACTGCTGGTGGGAATGCAGACTGGTGCAGCCACTGTGGAGAACAGTATAGAGTTTCCTCAAAAAACTAAAAATGGAACTCCCATTTGACCCAGTGATCCCACTTCTAGGAATATATCCCAAGAAACTAGAAACACCAATCAGAAAGGATATATGCACCCCTATATTCATACCAGCACAATTCACCATAGCTAAGATTTCGAAACAGCCTAAGTGCCCATCAGCAGATGAGTGGATTAAAAAACTGTGGTACATCTACACAATGGAATACTACGCTGCAGTAAAAAAGAAGGAGTTCCTACCATTTGCAACAACATGGATGGAGATGGAGAGCATTATGCTAAGTGAAATAAGCCAGTCAGAGAAAGATAAATATCACATGATCTCACTCATTTGTGGAATATAATGAATGGCATAGACTGATGAACAAGAACAGATCCAGAGACTGAGAAACATCGATCAGAACCTCAAACCTCAGGGAAGGAGGGGGTCGGTGGGAGCAAGGGGGATAGATCAACCAAAGGACTTGTGTGCATGAATATGAGTCTAATCAATGGACACAGACAGCAGGGGAGTGATGCATGAGTGGGGCGTGGGGAGTAATGGGGGAATAAGGACACATATGTAAAAAAATAATAATAAAAATAAAAAAATAGAAAAGAAAAAAGAAAAAAAGAAATTAATAAGTTAAAATATGAACATTAGTAAATCATAGAATATGAAGGATAGGTGTTAAACATTGAAATTTATTTTTTATAATCATCTTATTAAAGGTATACATTAGAATGACAATGTAAAAATTAAAAATATAAAAATACAGCTGTAAAGTGAACCTAGTAAAGTTGCATCTTCAGGGTTCTGAAATCAGGGCCAATTCATGTATTATGAAGTGGCATCCAAATAGAACTCACATCCAAATCCAAAAGCGTTGAAAATTTTATATGTCTGTGCTGAGATCTTCTGAGGATCCTATTGGGGATTAATTGCAACAAACTTCACACTGTAAAACTTTATGAAATGCTTTTTGACTATTAATTGCTGAATTTGCACTTTAAATTTTCTCTGATTCTTCTAAGTGCCCTGACCTTCCCTATTCTTATACCAGTCCCCCAACTCAAGATTATCAGTTTCTTCAGGACTTAACACCATGATCTTTCTTTTGTAAATTGAGTTTCTTCATTAATTCTGCTGCTCTATCCATAAACCCAGCTCATCACCACTAAACACCTTAGAACCTAAGGCCATGGATGACTTTTATTTTGTCATAGGTTACTTTTACTTTATTAAATAAACATGAATAATCTGATGCTAAATCTTGAAATTATGTTAATGATTTAAAAGTCTTCATTTATATAAAAGTATATAAAATACTATTTTATTTTTAAAACAAGATGTTTAAAGGAGAATTAAGAAGTACAATAAACTTTAATAATATTCTGTTATATATATATTTCAAAACAATACAAAAAATTGCACAAAACAGTACTATCTTATCTGTTAATTTAATATAAAAATCACATCCATGCAAGGGCATGGAGTTATTCTACAAATGATATTAAAATTTTACATTTTGTAAAAATAAAATCAACTTTGTTGTTCATAACATGTATGCAAATTCTAAAGTTTTACAAATACAAATGTATAAAAAGAAATAAAAAATCAAAACAGGAGCAACACACAAAGATATTTAATCAATTTTAAATTGGGCAAGAGCTTTAAAAACATAAATATCAAAGGAAAACTACCAATTATGGTATTTTATAGGATCCTATAATGGAAAAAGGGTAATATATAGAAACTAAGTAAATCTGAAGAAAGTATGCTTTAGCTAATAAGTCAAATTGGTTCATTAATTGTAACAGATAAAACATACTAACACTGATGCTTAATTTTGTCAACTTGACTGTGTCAGATGGTGCTGGTTAAACATCATTTCTAGGTATGTCTGTGAGGGTATTTCTGGATGAGAGAAGCATTTGAATTGTAGACGAAATAAAACAGGTCACCATCTCCAATGTGAGTAGGCTTGGGATGCCTGAATAGAACAAAAGGTAGTGTAAGGGAGAACTTGCTGTCTCAGCCTCACCACTTGATCTTTGGTCTTTTCCTGCCCTCAGACTGGGACTTTTAGACTGTCCGTGATCCTCTTTCTCAGGTCTTAGTAATTGGATTGAAACTATACCGCTGGCTTTCCTAGGTCTCCAGCTTGTAGACAGCAGATTATAGAACTTCTCAATATCCATAATTGTGTGAACAATTCCTATAGTCAATATCAATTGATAGCCCAGCTGGCATGGCTCAGTGGTTGAGTGTTGACCTATGAATCAGGAGGTCATGGTTTTATTCCTGGTCAGGGCACATGCCTGGGTTGCAGGCTCAATCCCCATGTGGGGTGTGCAGAAGGCAGCCGGTCAATGATTCTCTCTCATCATTGATGTTTCTATCTCCCTCTCCCTTCCTCTCTGAAATAAAAAATATATATATTAAAAATATCAATTGATAAATCATTAGATATATAGCTCTATATATTTCTATCTTCTAATGGTTCTCTTTCTCTGAACAACTGTGGTTATAACATTAATGAATGTTAACAATATAAGAAGCTGAATGTAGAGCATATAGGAACTATCTATACTACCTTCAAAATTTTTCTAAAAATAGAAAATGATTCTAATACAAGATGATTATTTTTCAAAATGATTTACAAATAAAAATGTTAAAAAATAAATTAAAGAAAATAAAGCTTACATCTGGTTCTTTTTAGTTTCTTCATACAGGTATTAAAGATATTACCAGTTCTATGCTTAGGAAGTGATTCTTGTGGATAATCAAAAGTATGCTACATACAAAATGTAGGGAAAACCCAAGTCATTATTTACATGTTAGGTATTGTAGGAGGGATTTGTAGTGGTATGGAAAAAATCAGGGATTATTCCTAAGATAAAAATTTGTATTCAAATTCTAATTTTCCTGTGGATTTTTGGACCAACTGTTTTTCTTAACTACATTTTTCTATCCTTTAAAATGGGGCTAATTTCATCTCCCTCACAGATGAAATGTGGATGATGTTGATCACAAAATATATGTTCTGTAAATGTTAGCCTGAGTTCTTATTTTGTGGTAGGCCAGTGGTTGGCAAACTGCGGCTCGCGAGCCACATGCGGCTCGCAAGCCGCGGTTTGCCTCTCTGTTGACTAATGAGTTTGCTGACCACTGACCTAGACTCTCGATTCCAATAATTACAGGCTGTTGTTGTTCCTTGTGATTAAGCCCCTATCCCAGTGGTCGGCAAACTCATTAGTCAACAGAGTGGCAAACTATGGCTCGTGAGCCGCAGTTTGCCGACCACTGTTGTAGGCCAACGCACTCTATGGCGTCGCAAGGTAATATAATTACTAGAGATAATGTACAAGATCTTTTTATTCAGGATCCAGGTCATTTTCTATTAGTGCTCAGTACAGGTGTTTAAATACAGAATTTCAGTATTTCTTAAATTAACTTATAAATATGTTGATATCTTTGGGGGATGTTGAAAATATGCAGAAGTTCTTCTTGATATAGTCTATTTTTAAAACTATTCAATAGCTGCAGAATTTAAGTGGAAGTAATATGTGGACCTATACCAGTCAATGTATATAAATTCCAATGATGCCTCAGAACTCCACTAGAAACATGAGAAAGAATACCTTCATTAGAACTAGAATGCCACCTGGTTTTTTGTTTGTTTCTTTGTTTGTTTTCCCCCCGTGAGTGTCAATAGTTTATTTTGGTATAAAGATGGGAAGGTGGAGAATACACTGTTTTTAAAATCCTCTTGGTTCCCCCTCACGTTGTAGAAACACCCTGGCCCTGGAGCTAATCTGTTCAAATTCAAATAAGAGCATGGGGAAAAAAAAAAGAAAGAAAGAAAACCAGATGGAAAAGGTAGCCTAAGCCAATAGTTTCACTTGGTGTATGTGACTGAGGTGCTAAACACAAGCTTCTATTTCTTTTTCCTACCCTACCCTACCCTACCCTACCCTAACCTACCCTCCTATCAGAAGTAGCTGGCTTGCCCACTTCCTCAAGGCTGCTTCCATACCTAGGTTGAAGGAATTTTGGAAACTAGGCACAGGAACATGGTCCAGGTTATCACTCTCCCTGTCACTGTGGCAGGAGGGACTAAGCTGTTTTCACCTTTCTTTGGAGCAGTTTAGAGGCACACATCTGCTTTTGCTTCTGCATTTCTAACTCTCAGCATCTGGGCAAAAGAAGGGAGGGGGGATTCTTCTTCCAGACTCCAAATGAAGAATGAAGTACTGTCCTGACGGGGTCAGCAGAAAGTCTGTTTGGGAAACCTGGACTTCTGCTGAGAGGAGAAATGGAGAAAGCCGCATGGGTGCTGGTGGCACCCAAAGCAAGTATAAAAACTAAAGGCAGGAAACTACTGCAGATTCTCCAGGGGGAATGTGCACTTGTTCTTTTCCATCTCAATCCTGGGCTCTCCACGGTGCTCCTCCTGAGCCTTCTTATGGTGCTGATGCTTCCTCTTCCCATGTCATCTGAGAATATCTCCAGGGTTTCCTTGGAGACCACAGGAGGCTGCAGAGCCAGTTCACACATGCTGAACTTGCAGGTGAACGGCAGTGAGAGACATCTATGTTGCTGTGGAACATCCTCAGACGTGGAATACCAGCGATCTCCACACCATCGCTGAGAACTTCTCAAGGCTCTGCTCCAGGTGTGATACTCCCACAGGAGGCGGCACACTCTCACAGGGTGCAGGAACCTATGCTGCCCATCCTCCACTTGGTGAAATAGTAACAAGGAGAGCTGCTTAGATATGTGAAGCCTGAATTGGTGATGGGTTCCTGCTGGCTGGACTCGGTGCAAATGTTCCCCTCTCCATGACCATCATCTGCCAACTTGGAGTCATCACAGACCACTGACAACCCCTCAGGCTTTGGTTCAGACACTGCTTCCTCTCCCTCTACCAGGCCAACTTGATTTTTAAGGTATTATCTTGATATTGGTTCTCGTAATAACACTTTGTATTAGGAAATGTTGAATAACAAAAAATTCAATGTTACTCCATATAAAGTGATGGTTTATAATATATTTGATTATCACTATAAATCCTTTCACCCTGCTGTGTTTAATTTTAGATTCATCAGGCTATTAAAATTGTCCCTTAGTAAATTAATTTCTTCCTCACCATATTACATATTTAATTAGAATTTAACTAGGCTAGCAACTCTATTTCTTCTTATATATCTCCCTCTACCCCCGGTCCCACCCCTGCCTTGCTATTCTCCCACATGGCTGCAGTTAAAATCTGCACAATGTGTCCATCTAAACAATAGTTACAAATCAAGATCCACTGATTCTCTTTCCTGAAATGTCAAACCAACTTCCCATTCAAATGGAAAGTAAACTGAAATTTGGTGAAATTAAAAAAAAGTCTCAAAAACACTTATAGAGCTTTATTTTCTGCAACATTTATTAAAGTTACTTACATGGAAACCAAGCTCAGCTAGTCACTTTCTTTTCTATATAAACCTCTCCTTGGGGCCATATAACCATTGCTGGGATTCAGAACTAACACCAAGTTAAAGAACAATTGCACTGAGAAAATGTAATGAGCCTAAAATGGGCTAATGAGAAAATCAGGAATATCAAAGAGAACAGAGAAAGCAGCAGTAGAGAAAGTAGAACATACGTAGTTGGAACCCTGCAGCATTATAGGAGAGATGAGAGGACCATGTCTACAGTACAGACAAACATCCTCAGTTGTGGTGGAAGTAGGCAGAATATTTTTCAAATTACACACAATATTTCCCTATGCTGCACAATCCTATATAATAAAAGCCTAATATGCTAAGTGTCCGGTTGCCCATTCAACCAATCAAAGTGTAATATGCTAATGAATGCTAAAACTATTCAACCACTCACTATGACATGCACTGACCACCAGGGGGCAGACAGTTGACTGGTCAACCACTCGCTATGACATACACTGACGCTCCGACCAGTAGGTTAGCTTGCTGCTGGGGTCTGGCCGATCTGGATTGAACGAGACATCGAGACGGGCCAGACATGCCCTGGAGCCCTCCTGCATCCCTCCCTGGCCCCGAGAACTTCTCAAGGCTCTGCTCCAGGTGTGATACTCCCACAGGAGGTGGCACACTCTCACAGGGTGTGCCTGCGCCCTCTCGCAATCCACAACCCCTCAGGGCATGTCGGAGAGCCAGTTTCAGCCTGATCCTGCAGACCAGGCCGAGGGACCCCACTGGTGCACGAATTTGTGCACCAGGCCTCTAGTAAACATTATAAATTTGCTGCATAACTTGAGATACCGATATTAATAAAAAATTAGGAAGATGATGGCAAGATTAGTTTAGGGCCTTCTGAAATCTAGAGAGTAGAGACCATGTCTTTGCAGCTTATATTTTAGGCCATTCAGAGAAACTCCTTCCTCTTCCAGAAGACCATAGGACACCGTTTTTTGTGTTTTTTATTTTAGATCAACTGCTTTATAGTAAAGGTGAAGCAATGGTGGGTAACATGTGCTTATACCTACACAGAGACGAAGCATTAGCTTGAGAAAAAAGCAACTACTCAGAGTCAAACTGAACTTTAAAAGTGTTTATACCTAAAATTATTCTTAGGTAAACATTGATAACATGTACTTTCAAACAAAAAACTATGAGATTATTTCTCATCATTCCAAAATGGAAGAACTCATGTTTTGATATTGTTATTTGGGGTCATAATAGTAATTGTATAGTATATAGTATTAAATACAACTGGAAGATATATAGATTATATCAGATATTTACTAGAGACAAAACACTCGTAATCTTTTTGTCATAAAATCTACCCTGTAAGGATTGTCTGTGATGAAAATCTTTTTCATAACTGTGTTTTTAATTCTTCAGAACATTGCAGATGTAAAAAAAAATGTGTTTAAGGTTTATTGTTACAGTTGACATATACATTTACAATGCATTTTGAATTGATATCTATTTGTATTGGATGAAGCTCTGTCCTTTGGATATCTAACTTTAACAGCTTCAGAGGTCAACCTTTTTAGAGGAACTGGGATTTACCCAGACATGACATTTCAAAGATAGTGCCTTCCTATTCAAATTGGTGGGATATATCCAGAATTGTTCTTTTCAAAAATGCTTTTGCAAGCATCATTTTCCAATCTTATGTAAGTGTATTTTTTGCCATTAATTTATAAAATTGATAGGTAGAGATTAAAAAAAGTAGGAGACATCTCTTTTCAATTCTGTAATTACGTCTAACCAAGCACTTTGTTTTCTAAAGATTCCTGTGCTAACAATGAGTAAATTGATACAGATTTAATGATTCCACTATCCCTGTAGAGAGAAACAAAAACCAGAAGCCCTAAAATACAGAATTCTTAGATGTCAAGTTCAACATTTTGAAACAATATTATTAGCAGCTTCCATGGGGCTACTTAATAGCTTGCTTGTCAAAGAATCCAATTAGTTCATTTCATCTAAGGACCAATACAACTCTAATACATCTTTTTTTCCAAAATTCTGTAGATTTATGGTAGTCCAAGTAAGGAAGTTGAATGTACTCTCCACATTGTCGGGTCCTCTTTAAGCCTTTAAGATGCATCGATTTCTTGTGATTTCCCAAAAGATTCTTCCAAAAGGAACACAATTGCTCCCATTCTGAGTATTTCAGGTGGACAGTTTTATTTCAGTTACCAAATATTTAATTCAAAAGATAACACTTCATGGTTTCCTGGCAGTGTCCTGCGTCACTCCCCCTCATTCTTATGAGCAGCAGCTATGAGAACTTATCACTGCTGTAGAATTTTCCATGGGTATAGTAATTTTTACTTGATGGTATCTCAAAATTTGCAGTTCCATAGAACCCAAGGAATAATTCTTTATCACAAAGTTATGATAAATTTTATAAACTTAAAGTAGGAAAGTAAGGCTATTAGTATATTTGAATTCTTGGACACCCTATTTTATAGGGAATAAATATTTGCAATAGGCAGAGAACCTATTATGTGTTTCTTTCGTAATGAAAGCAAATGTTCTTAAAGCTGTTAACTTGTAGCCTGAGAAGAAAGTACATTACAGAAGTGTTAATGATCTTTTAAAAAATAGTTGAGTAAACAACATATATAATTATTCTGTAGGGAAATGTGGCTTAATTAAAACATAGTCATTCTATTAGCATAGACACCTGCTATTCATATGGTTCATTTCTTCCTAAAATAACTTAATTTCTGAACAAGGTTTTCTTCTCACTCCATTTCCTTGAGAAATGTCCACATTGAATTTCTGATACAGATTTTTCTGTGCTGAAAATAACTACCAAGAAAATCTGCCACTTGGTAGTGTTATCAGTGGAGAGAGCTCCTAATCCCCACTGGTTGCTAGGGGGAGTGGGGTTCTTGTGATGTCCCGAGAAAAAGAATTTTCTGAGACTAGCACAGGATGATGCAAAAAGCTTGTTGAAAGCTTTATTTCTGTGGAATTATACCCCTGAGTTCCCAAGGTCCCCTCTTCCTTTGTCCTGCCAAGGGATAAGTCCAGCTGTGATGTCAGTAGGACTAGAATTAAAGCTATTGCCCAGAGTTTCCTTTCCATACTTGCATACTCCAGTCCAGCATCAGGCTAGCTAGTTTGTATTCCCCACTGCAGTCCGTCAGTCCCCTGTGTGTGGTGTCCACATGGCTATGGAGGGAACACATGCAGGAGCAAAACAAGAGAGCCAAGAATATCAAGTGAGCCAAGAGCCAAAAGAGAGATTTCCTGTGTCTAGGGCAGCGGTCGGCACACTCATTAGTCAACAGAGCCAAATATCAACAGTACAACGATTGAAATTTCTTTTGAGAGCCAAATTTTTTAAACTTAAACTTCTTCTAACACCACTTCTTCAAAATAGACTCGCCCAGGCCATGGTATTTTGTGGAAGAGCCACACTCAAGGGGCCAAAGAGCCGCATGTGGCTCGCGAGCCACAGTTTGCCGACCATGGGTCTAGGGGATTATGTATTCCCAAATTTTCATGGGCTTGCATTGGCCCTGCTCGCTCTGGCCAGTGATCTCTGTTCCCAGATTTGATGTACAGGCACTTTCCCTATGTCACCCCAACTTCACTGCGCATTTGCCCTCTTCCTCTTTGTCCAATCCCTTCCCTCAGTAATCTGCAGGGATTGGGCCGGTGGTTCCCTGGGGAGTGTGGAATTGCATGCAGTTGCCTGGTAAAACTGTGCAAATGACATGCTTATAATGTCTGGCCTTCCCTTTGCTCCTTTCCTGTTATTAATAACGAGCTAATGACAGTGGTATCAGTAGCACCAAAAAAGGCTCCAGTGGAATGTCCTTCAGGTGCCTCAATGCAGACAGCTTCAAACACCAAACTTTCTTTGAGAAGAAGGAGGAAATAAGGGACAGAAAATTTCTTTTTTTCAGCCCTGCTGAGAGTCAATGAATCAATCTCAGAAAACTAAGCAAAAAAATAAATAAAATAAAAGCAACAAAAAAATCCAAAAATCATCAGCTATAAAGTGCCTCCCACAAAATTACCTACTGAACTTGAATACTTGCCAAAAATGGACCCCCAGGCACCACAGAACAATTATTAGCTTATGTAAATTTATGTTTATTAAATTGTTGAACAACTTGAAAAATTTTGCAAGTCTATTTGTATAGATTTTGAGCTCCCCCCCCTCTCCCCATCAGTTTCTAATAGAAATACTGTGAAATCCATCTTCAAATTGTGTTATTTCTCTAGGAGGAATCAAGGCAATTATAATGCTTAGCCAGGACTTAGTACAAACAGTACAGTGCATATTTATCCAGGCTGTCCCTAGCTTAAATACAAGAGAAGAAAAAAAAGCATTTATAAGAACTTTTTCACTCTCTTAACACACTTTTCACTTAGATTCAGAAAAATGTGAATAATTCATAAGCTCAACTATGCTACCCATTTCAGTTAATAACTCCCTATTAAGGATTCTGCTCTTTTGGAAACTAAAATTTAGTAATAATTACCTTCTAGACCCTCTCTGTCCTTTCACTTTCCAAAAATATGCACATTGTCACCTTTTTAAAGGTCCAGATCTGAAGATCTATGTCATATTTATTTTAATGCACTGTTATGAAAATATCCTAAAAATTCTAGAATTTTTCATAGCAGCATTTCTCAAATTGATGTATCATGAGTATGAATGTTACTTCCTGCTCCTTCCTTTTACCTTTGCAAATATTTATTATGAGTTCTCCTGTACTTGAAACTGCTAGCAGCATAACAATCAGTATTTCATTAATCCTCACAATGCTGTGTGAAGGGTTTCTGCTATTAACTTACAAATGGGGAAACAGTTATGGAGAGTTTCACTAATTATTCCAAGTTTACAGAGCAGAAAAGGTGACAGAAATGAGAGTTAGGCCAATCCAGGTGATCTGGCATCAGGGCTCATACTCTACACTGCTTTGTCTCTTGCTCTCTTGTCAGGTGGTAATGATGTTAAACACATAAACACATGATTACTTTTGGCTGACTGTGCCGAACAACAATACCATACTATTAGATTACAATAACCTAACCTGCTCCCTTGTAAAAAATGTCAAAAAAAGTTACATGGATGATTAAGAGGAGCAATTTCCACATTTGTTGTCCAACAGTTCTCAAAATGCTGTTCCCAGATCAACAGCATCAGAGTCATATGCAAACTTGTTAGAAATGAAAATCCCGAGTCCCACCCTGGAACTAATAGTGACTCAGAATTCAAGAGAAACTCTTGTAGTATAACATATTCCTTAAATGATAGTTCCAATGGGTAAATAGCAATCTCTAAATTCCATGAAGTTTCCTAACTCCATTGTGGGTCCATTCACTACTTAACCTCGTTGTCAGACTTGCAAGCCTACATTGTCACCATGCATTTACTTGTCTGAGTTCCCTAGTTAGAAACTGTACTTCTTGAAGGCCATGAGTAGTTTTTGAATACTATTTTTTATCAATTGCCTTGCTTAATATCTGGGATATAACAAGCCCTCTATAAATACATGTTCAGAAAAAAAAATTAATTGCTGTCACTCATTCTATTTTAAAATACACATAGATAGATAGATAGATAGATAGATAGATAGATAGATAGATAGATGATAGATAGGTAGAAGTTAAAGGTAAATGGCTACAGGTTTTATAACAGTCAAATTGTTTATTGTTTTTGTTGTTAATTTTTTTAAAAATTTACCAGCATGCTTGATCTGATTGACACTGGTGTGTATGTCTGATATGAGTATCTGTTACCTATGTTAGCTAGTTATTTGTATGCTTGCTTCCCATCACCACTTCTCACCTCAGTGAGCTTTAGTAATCTATTATCTCATCAAAATCAAAAGCAATTTCCCCAAAGCAATTCTATTATAAATTTGTGTAAGATTGTTTTTCCCAAAAGATAACTTCAAATGTCATTGAGCTTATTTAAAGATAGCTTTTTATCACAAGCCTTATGTTCAAGCTAGTGTACAAGCAAATGGACCAAATGAGGCAAAGAGAATCAGGCTTTCAAATATAATCATAATCCTGCATTATCTCCTAAAATAAGGTTTCAGTTCAGATATTCTAGACAGGTAAGTTTTATCTGTCTAGATGTACTATACTGTCAGTCATTTTTCTGGTTTACACTTGTTTTGGTTTTCACCTTTGTTCAGGTAGATGGCTCTGGATGGGACAGAGCAGATGTGTGCCTGGCTAGATGTCCTTCCCTGTGATGGGATGTATCACATCCTTACCGCAGCATTTGCCCTACACTCAGAGTGTGCAAGTACTGCTGTTTGTATTTGAATGTGTCATGATCATTTTCTCTCTTCCCTCTAGCGCTAAGCCTTGGTGCTTCCTCAACCCATTTTCATACATTTTGGACATGGCACAGGTTTTTCTGCCAAATGGGAGAGGACAGAATAGGGTCATAAAGTCCCCCTCCTTTTTTTTTCTAGCCATGAACTACTGGTATTTATTTTCTTCTAAATCACAAGGCATGCTTGCTATAGAAGTTCTTCTAAGGCCTACTTTCTTCTTTAAAAAATAACATTAAACTGAAGTATACAGGCAGTTTCAAGCAAATAACAATAAAAACATGATATATTGGCCTTGACATCTGTGGCTTGTGTGGTCTAGTCTCTAAATTCTCTATCTTGTAATGTTTTGTGAGGTAGTGCCTGTAAAGAGTTCACACCTAGTGTATACCTGTTCCATCATATATCTTAGCAGGGCCCTTGAACAGCAGTAAGAGTGCATTGTCTGTATGTAAATACAGACACAGATAGATTGATAGCTGCAATGCTGCTCTTCTATCACAATATGCTCCTTAGCTGTCCAACTCCTTCAGGAAGAGGTATAGTCATCATAACTGCTATTTTCTACAGTTGCATGTCAAGGATGCATGCCAGAGAAATGCTGTTTTTCCTTAGAAATGGTAGTTCTATACAATTATTTTAATTAGTGAGCATAGATCACCAGCTCCTTCAGTCAGTGAGTCTTTTAGAAGAGTATTAATATCAAAATTATTATAGTTTTATTTGTTTAAAGCCTAGTTCCTACAAAAATCAATGCTCAAATACTGACAGTCTAAGGAAAACTTAGTACCAAAAGCATACGTTATTCTTCCATTTGCACAAGACATCTGATTACTAGAAAAATACAATGTGAAAATTTATAAATCAAATGTGTTTTATAATCATTGCTATAAGAGAAAGGTCCTCTTGTGACTTCCAGAAATAAATATCACAAATCTAAAATAACTAAATAACTGCAGGCCAAGATAAATTTGCATTGTCTTTTTTCACAGTAGGGAATGAAATAAGAAGAGCTAGAGTAATTGAATGGCAAAATTTTCATTGAAATAATATTTTATAAAATGAAATATTGATTATAAATAAAAGAAATTGATGTGTTTTTAGATGTGTATGTGTAAAAGGTGGATACAGTGGATATCTGATGGCTTTGTTTATTAAGCCACAGCTGGTGGGCTCGACAATTATAGTACATGTAATTCTAAAATGTGAGTGGTTGGGACTCATTTCTGAGCTCATATTATTGATGGGTTTCATTTCACATTTGGAGGCATCTTGTTTGAGAAACTGGAGCACAGATGTAAGTGTGAAGTGTCTCTTGTTTATGTCACATTGCGTGAGCTACCACATGTAAATCATGTAGACAGTCCGCAGATGGCATTCTATCTACTGCTGACTGGCGGTAATGTCTAGGAGGTAGTCAGAGTGGCGTATGCACACCTGCTAAGTAGCCTGGTTCTCCAATAGTCCAGCAAGTATTGCTGAATTTGTTTCACTACTAAGATACCAAGCGTCGTTTTAGTTACCTAATTCAATGACAATCAATTCTGTTCTTTGAGTACTTGAAAAATTTTACATAAATTCGGTCCTTTATTAGTCTCACTTTATAAATGAGAAAATTAAAGCTTGCTTATTTAAGTAACCAGATTCATAGTCAGTCGGCTAAGAAGTCCAAGAATAAAAATTCTGTCTAGCCCCAAGGACTGTGCTTTTCAGATATGTAATGATATTTTTGCAACATTTTAATCTGAGTAGCTCAAGTTTAAGTAAATTCTTTGCTGACCTATGGAAGTTCCATGCAAACATTTTTCTATCAGTCTACATTAATACAAATAAAACCAACTTGGCAATATCATAAGAACAAAACAACAACAAAAATTTAAAAAATAATGAGCCCTGGATGGTGTGCTCAGTGGTTGGAGCCATGGGTTCAATTCAGGATCAAGGGCACATACCTGGGTTGCAGGCTTGATCCTGGCCCTGATTGGAACTTGTTCAGGAGGCAACCAATCAATGTTTTTCTCTCTCTCCCTTCTTCTCTCCCTCCCGCCCTTTCACTCTCTCTAAAAATCAATGGCAAAAAATATCCTTAGGTGAGGGTTAACAACTAAAACAAAACAAAAAAAGAATGGGTAGATGAACAGATGGAAGGATAGGTAGATAAACACACAGATGCAAAGATAAAAACAAAATCAATCAAATTAACACAAGTATAATTTGGCTTATAAAAGAAGCCTTTTATCTATTTCTTAAGATAGATTTCTACTTCAGGCTGCTCAAATATCTCAATTGGATATACATCTGGAAAAAAATGAGATATATTATTCAAGGTGACATTTTAAACCAGCTATAGTTCCAGTATGGAAGCCTGACTGTCTTTATATTGTTGAACTTAAACAAAAAGTTAGATATTTCTCCAGCAAAATGGGATTATTTGGGAACAACAAAAGAATTGCAATCTGGAACATTCAATCATGAAGGGCCAGGTATAAGTTCACTAAAACAATGGAGAGGAAACTCTTATAAAGAGGAGAGGAAGTTGGGAGTGATAATACAAACAGTTCTCCCTCTTATGCTTCATGCAGGGCATGAGAGCTCCCCCTTCTGGTCTCCCTCTTTTATTTTAAAGAGGTTTCTGTCTAATTTTTTGCAGTATAAAAAGTGAATACATTCTGATGCACAAGATAGCAGTGTTCAAGGGTATATCCTGTTAATAGAGCAATATCCAACTCAAACATAGTGGTGACACTTTAAATCCTTCTAAGCTCTAAAATAATTTATTTTGTTTATTTATCCAGGAATCTAAGTTACTTGGGCATTCTCATTCTAAATAGAATTCTCTGCATTTATTTTCAACATTTCCATCAAGGTTATTCAAATGCTAATATAGATGATTACACTATTTTATTTTTTATTTGTAAGATCGGAATATCAATTCCTAATACATAGGCAAACATGACGTATGCACATAAAAACACAAACTGCCCTATTTATTCAGTTTGTTCATTTGTTCACTTAAATTGACTCACAACTGTACACACACACACAGATGAGTGGCTTTTGTAAAATATTTATTATTTGTATTTTCTTTATCTTTGCTTGATTTTATGACTTATTTTCCTACCTTTAACACTTATATTTTAAAAGAAAAAGAAAGTAGGTAATTAGGACCAAAGTTATAAGGTTTGTGTTACTTTGGATAATTTTTCTCATTCAAAATATGCACATGCTGTTTCAGTTTTTATAATTATTGGGCGAATTTGTCTAATTATCCTATTAATCTCCAGGGAAAAGTGGACACTATATACTTTATTTCTCAGATATATTTATAAACATCATTAGGAAATGTAGAAATGTTTCTGAATGAGATTATATAAGTTATAGCTCTTATACGAGTTCAGTTTTAACCTTAAGTTATCACATGAACATTATAATCACCAAGTAAGACTCACACTGAAATATCCACTGATGGAGTTGGTGAATAACCAGCTCCTCTTGTTACAGGATAGGAGAGGGGCTCATCTCCCCAGTTGCTTGTGGAAGTGGGGTTCTTGCAGTGCCATTGGAATGAACATTTCTGGAGGACCCCATGGGAGAATGAGGTATAGTAGAAAGCTTTATTTCCATGGAATTACAACCATTTAAAAGTTGGGAGGGGAAAATGTTTTACAACTCCCGAAGTCATCTGTCAAAATCCAACTTTCCATTTGATGCTTGAATTTTACCAGTATTTCTAACACCACAAAGAAGTGATTGCTTATGTTTGAAAAATGTATTGATGGAATTATTATTAATTCCTTTGGCAAACACTTCCACATTTGTAAAATTTCCATCTTAAAATTTTATAGAACTGGTATCCTTACCATTATTATGTATCTTTTTTAGTTCCTTATTTGAAGTAACATTGAAGAAAATGAATAATTTTCTTGCTTTGATGTATTGAAGTATTACATTTCTGCCCCCAAAATACCTAAGAATTTTATTTATTAATTTCATATATATTGTTGGATTTTCTTCACCATATTGATAGATCTCTGATATGATAGAATCTTTTTATGCTCTTAGAATTAGAGAGCCAGAGCATAGTGCACAAAGGCTATTAATTTACTGCAATGGGTATTAGTTTATATTTTTAGAGGCATGACCCATTTCTCTCCTTACTGTTTGATAAACACATTCTGAGCCACAGTTCCACTCTTCTCTCCTGAATAGAATGAACTTTTTAAAATGATGGTAATTATTTCTTATGTCTATAACTCCACCTGTTGGCACTGAAAATGGCACCAGAATGTTGCCTACAATTGGACTTCGGTTCAGCAACCTTAGTACTTGAGTTCTGGCTAAGAAAGAATTCAGAGCCCAAACACAAATTATAAGAGAAAATTTATTCAGAAATCACAGAGGTAGAAGAAGTGAGTAGTAGAGAAAAGGGCTCAGGAAATAAGTTACAGAGGCAAAAGTAGAGCCCTTGAAGCTTAGGAACAAGAAAGGTAAAGGTAATGTGCCTGTGGGGAAGAGGTGGGGTAGGGAAGGCATGGGTGTGTTCTTGAAAGGTGCTCCATCCTAAGGGCTTTAAGGGGGACCCCAGGGGAGGATAGAATATTCATTAGCTTTTCAGGTGTGTCATTTTAGGCTCATCATCTTCACTGATTGTTTAGCACCAAGGCAGAGGGGTCATTGGTCAATGCAGCTGGTCCTGACATCAGTCATGGTGTCACTTGTCTGGTTTTGTTGCTTTTCTGGGTCTGGAGCTGAAACACAACTGAGGCATAGATGTTGTCGCTAGGGGTTACTGCTTAAGGGAGTGGTTGTGCAAGGGCTGGCGTGGGATTCACCTGAGGTCACTCTTCAGCCCCATGTTTCTCCTCTAAGGGCGTCTACCACAACACTAGAGGCATGCCAGGAGAGAGTCCAAATTGCACGACCAGCCACCAGCGGTATGCTAAGGGAGAGAAAGTGGTTACCCTGGGAGTGAGGTCCTTGTTTGCCCAGTTTTGCCTGTTATTAGCTAACCGGGGCTTTCCACCCTGGTGACCTTCTATACCTGGTCCTTCTCCCTTGCTCTGCTCATACCTAACTGTCTACCACACATCCACAATAAGCAGTCTGTTCCTAATTATCTGAATTAACTACATGTCCTTTATATCAGCTCACTACACTCCTGCAAGGCCACTGATGCTTCAAATTATTTTTCTGAGGTTACATTCTAGTCGCCTTTCCTATTGTCCATTCTAAATATGCTTGCCAAAACCTGTAATCTCAGATTTGACCCTGTTGGCTGTTATTTGACTTCCATTTCTATACCCAGGCTATTTGGATACATATTTTCCATTAGACTGTCTGCTTTAGCATCTAACAGATGGATGATGTAAATTGCTGAGGTTGTGAGATGAAATTTTGTGTGATAGATACCATTTTCTCACAGGAAATTCCATTCTAAAGACTGTCAAGCATGGTATAGTTCAAGGCAGTGCTAACAGCTTCTGTTCTAGGGGCATAGCTAATTGGTTCATAGTCCATGTTAATGTAAACAAGTTATTTAACATTCTTAAGTTAGCTTTTTTTAAAAAAATAAAGTTGTGATAATAAAGCCATATGTATTCAAAATTGCTCTGAAGATTTTTAAGAAATATTGTTCCTAGAATGCTCAGGACAGTGTTTGACATATAATAAAAATTTCCTATATTTTGGTCATTGCTGTCATTAATATTTTCATTATCAGCTTTCTAACTTATCCTTGGAAACTGGCTCAGCCCCTGTGGAAATTAGTATACCACCTCTGTCCCCAAACTGGCACCTAGTATATTCACTCTCTCATGGTTTCTATACCCTAGATCCCACAAATATAGGAGAAGAAAATTTTGCAGTAATGTTCAAAAGACCTGGAATCAAACTGCTATTTGTTTAGGGCTTGAAAGAGTCTCACATTTTATTGCCTTAAAGTATTAAATCTGTATATTCTCAAAATTGTATAATAAAATGTTTATTCAGGTAAAGTCAAAATTCATCCCATGTTCCAATTAAACTACAACATGTTAACAGAAATGTAATCTTATTAAATGTTACTTCTCAAAAAAAAAAAAAAATCATAGGAAATGGTTTACAAATGAACCAAAACTAGAAATCTCAAGCAATACAAATTTATGGTTGTGGCATTATGCTAAATTAGAGGCCCAGTGCATGAAATTCATGCACGGGGGCGGGGGGTGTCCCTCAGCCCAGCCTGCACCCTCCCCAATCGTGAACCCCTACTGGGATCGGGCCTAAACGGGTAGTCGGATATCCCTCTCACAATCCAGGACTGCTGGCTCCCAACTGCTTGCCTGCCTGCCTTCCTGATTGCCCCTAACTGCTTCTGCCTGCCAGCCTTATCACCCCCTAACCACTCCCCTGCCAACCTGATTGATGCCTAACTGCTCCCCTGCCAGCCTGTTTGCCCCTAACTGCCCTCCCCTGCAGGCCTGGTCCCCCCCCAACTGCTCTTCCCTGCAGGCCTGGTCACCCCTAACTGCCCTCCCCTGCAGGCTTGATTGCCCCCAACTGCCCTCCCTTGCATGCCTGGTCCCTCCCAACTGCCCTCCCCTGCTGGCCGGATTGCCCACAACTGCCCTCCCTTACAGGCCTGGTCCCTCCCAACTGCCCTCCCCTGCCGGCCATCTTGTGGCGGCCATCTTGTGTCCACATGGGGGCAGCCATCTTTGACCACATGGGGCAGCCATCTTGTGTGTTGGAGTGACAGTCAATTTGCATATTACTCTTTTATTAGATAGGATGATTGGAATGGAGAGAACAAAACCTTGCTTTACCAGTGATTCTTCTTACCCATTGCAGTTTGCTGGATCCTGGTTCCCCTTGATTGTGTTGTCCAATAACATAGGTATGAAACCACACTATCTGTGGTCTTCCCTTCCACTTTTAGAGATAAATGAAAATCATCAGTAAAAGCCCGCTGAAAACCATCTTTTCCTTCATTCTTTACATCAGGGCAGCTGCCAGCCACAACTAAGTGCTCGACTGGGCACCGTTTGGGCCTTCTGATGCACTGCATTCCGGACTTACTTTCACTTTAACAACTGCGGTTACCGTGCTCCACACAGCACGTGTTGTAGAGGCAGGCCTGCAGTGGCCTCCTCAGTCACACTCTGTGCTTGACAGTCTTTAGACAGACATTTCCAAAGAGAAAACAGGTATCTGTCATGCAGTATTTTATTCCGCACCCTCCCTAACTTTTTCCTTTCACGGTTGGTAATATGAGACACGCTGAGCTCAAGCTAATGGATTTTTTTCTCTTTTTCCAAACAATTCGCCTCTGTTTTCCCTCTGTATTAAGTACTGAGCAGGTGGTGTTTTCTAATCATTTATGTTCAGTTTTTCTTCCATTATGAGGGAGAGAGTTC
This sequence comes from Plecotus auritus, assembly GCF_963455305.1. NCBI lineage: Eukaryota > Metazoa > Chordata > Mammalia > Chiroptera > Vespertilionidae > Plecotus > Plecotus auritus. The sequence continues at coordinate 33,423,355 of NC_137783.1, read as the reverse complement.
AGAGATGTGCACAGTGACATTTGTAGTTAAATGACGATGAATAAAAGATTGTTGCTTATGCTTTGATTAGAAAAGCATTTCATTTGGGACCATGGCAACAGAAGTATGTGAGGTGGAGCTGAGCCCTTGCATTCAGTAAATCAGAAGTCGGTGAACATCATTCTAGTAGTGCTTTTTCTTGGTTCTTGTTGCTAGTTTCCCATTCCTAATAGAAGAAAAAAATTACTTGGTTTTCAAATAAATTCCTTATCAAACAGCCTTCAGGAATGAATTAAAATCGAGAACCGAAGTTCCACAATATGTAAATATATGTATTCTTATGTTTATACCTATATAACTATACTGATATATTTTATACATCAAAATATGCAAAGATGGACATTTTATAAATGAGATAAAATGGGAGATACAGAAGGTACAACCCCCCATGATTGATCACCTTGCAGGAAATAGGGGGCTACAAATTTCTTACTGGAGGCCATAGTAAATAAGATTCCCCACAGGAATCTTCTTCCTCTTTGTTCAATGATTTTAGTTGTACATTATGTACTCAGGGGACAGTAGAAGGTGATAGAATTAGAGAAAAATTCATTGTCATTATGGGCAAGAATTTATGAGTAAAATTATTAAATGACTGGTTGCATTAACACATTAACACAATGTCTCACACTTACCTCTAGTCAATGTCACATCTAAAGTATTGAGATAAAGAGACTACACTCCCAAAGCAAAAATCATCTTTTTTAATGTATCATATCCTTAAGATTTTTTTTACTGAATGTAAATTTAGTCTCAGTAATGCACCATTAAAATCTTTTATTAAAGCTGTAAATTATTTTATGCTTGTATTTGTTGAAATATGAGTGATTATTTTAGGTTTGTATATTTTTTCTAAGAGATGACCTTGTTATTTAAGATTAAGTATTCCATTTAATACTCATTATACATTTATAATTGAGTAACTGATTTATAATTAAGTAATAACATTACATGTAAGTCCTTTTTAGAATCTATAGTTTAGGTAGTATTGACTTCACTTGAAATTAAAGTAATACAGTTGATTTTCATGGCTTGCCTAAAGCCACACAATTATTATGTGCTGTAATTGGGACTGTGACCCAGGTCTGCTTCTAAGTAATAATGATGCTGGTGGCTGAAACTCCCCTGCCATTTGGTTTTTGGGGCGCCATGGAAAGAAGCATTTTTAGAAGCCACATGGGAGGATGGAATGAGGAAGAAGGCTTTATTTGCATAAAGTTACATTACCTGGGTTCCAAAGTTCTCTGCCCCTTAAGCTAGTCCTGGAAGAGGGGCAGCTAGGGTTCAGCAGAGTCAGAAATAGGGCCAATGTCCAGAGTTTCTGTTCCATGTTGCAGCTGGGTGTGGTTCAGGATTCAGGCCAGATTAAAGTCCATTAGTCTATGTGTGGAGCCCCACATGGCCATGAGCCACGTGGGGCACAGGGGAACGTGCCCCTGCAGCAGGAGTCCCAGGAGGGCCTGGCACCCTGGAGCAGAGAGAGAGAGAGAGAGAGAGAGAGAGAGAGAGAGAGAATAGATCCTTTGTGGAGAAGTTGATATATTTAGATTTTGAGAGCTTGTAGAGGCCAAGCCCATTCTGGCGAGTTACCTATTTCCAGGTGTGATTGACAGGCAATTAGTCTCCCAAGTCACTTAGACCTAACTGGGCATGTGTCTAAATTGCTTTTGTCTAGTCTGTTCCCTCATCAATCTGCAGGGAACAGACTTGGAGAATGTTAAATACGGCTTTTTGGCAAAGCTGTGTACATGGCATGTCTATATATTGTGGTCTTCCCTTTCACTCCTTTCCTGCCGTGAGCTGTAATTCAGAGGAGCTTCAGCTCATTGTGACTTAAACAGTTAAGAAATGTATAATTACACATGGAGAGAGGAACTAGAAGCCTCACAATTGATTGGGCTAGAAATGTAATGATATTAAATTTAATGTAATATGGTTTGGTCCATCTCTCCGCTGTTTTACTCAGCATTATCTCCATACTAAAGTTGGTGTCACTCCTGGATGTGGCCTGGTTAATACCAGTTGCTTGGGTAACATTTTGTTCACAAAATGTAAGAGAGAAACATGCTACCCTTTTCTAGAAACTCAGGAAAGGACATAGACCAAGAATGCCTTAGACTTGTATATGAACAAATAATGAACAATGTAGAATAAGGTACTATTGTCAAAGATTCCCTAAATGTAGGGAAGAATTAGTTTGAGGATGTGCGCTCTTTGTCATTTAAGCTGAGAGGATTTTGGCTATATAGTGGCATATATTTTATGAAAGTTGTCTAGAGCAAGCAGCAGCCATTACAGAAATGATTTGCTCGACTGGGGTAGAGACCAAAAGAGTAAAAGTCATTATCTTTAAAGGCTGGATAAAATTGAGCAGGATAGAATTCACTTTGCAAACAGTTTCACTGAATGTTTGACTAATGATCAATTACATTCTCAAGACTGAGATGCTTTACAAGATTGAGTACCAGCCTCAACAGAACTACATCTCTGAGATTCATATAGTTAGCCCTTAGTTCTGTAAGTAATATTTCAAATGGAAGATGATTCATCAATTTAAAACTTTTCCTGCCATGTAATGAAGGGTGAAAATTAACCTGGCTTATATAATTAACATTCATGGGTTATTAATTACTTCTATAAGGGGACTGTACTCACTATAAAAGGCTTGATTAGGACACAAATTTTCTTAATTTGATAGTGTAATCAGGCATCCTCAAACTATGGCCAACGGGCCACATGCGGCCCGCCGAGGACATTTATCTGGCCCGCCGGGTGCCGCTGCCTGTCCTGCTTAGCAGCCGACTCGTCCCGGGCCCACAGTGCGCATAGGAATTTGTTCATAGTTTTTTTTTAAACTATAGTCCGGCCCTCCAACGGTCTGAGGGACAGTGAACTGGCCCCCTGTTTAAAAAGTGTGAGGACCTCTGGATGGAGTAAGTGGTAATATTTAAATGGTTTTTTTTTTTGTTTTTTTTTTGCATCAGATTCTTATAACTTAAAATGGTTTGCTAGAACTTGATTTTGTACCAGTATCTCCACTTTTCTTCAGCTCTGGCTGCTATAACAAAATACCATACCCTGGGTGGCTTAAACAACAGGCACTTATTTCTCACAGTTTAGGGGCTGGAAAGTTGAAGATTATGTGCCTGCAGATTCACATCCTGGTGAGAGCCCGCTTACAGATGGATGCCCTCTTGCTGTATGCCCACAGGGCAGAGAGAGTGCCGAGTGCCGGCTCTGGTCTCTCTTCCTCTTTTTATAAGAGCACTAATTGCATCAGGGGGCCCCAAATTCATGATTACATCCAGACCTAATTCTCTCAAAGACCCCACCTCCAAATACAAATTACATTGGGGCTTCAAAAGATGAATTTTCAGGAGTCACAAATCTTCAATTCATATCCAAGCCTTATAAATTCAATAAGGCCTGGGGTCAAAGGAGATGCTATTCATTGGTGGCACGTCCAAGCAAGATTCGTATGGAATAAAACATAACTGAATAAATATAATATGAAATTTTAGCATTAAAGTGTCTGAAAATAAATTATTTGCTTGTCATAATGAATACTGATAACCTTTGTTTTAAAATGTGAAATAGCAATCTTTGCTGAACCAAATACTGGAGTCATATATTAGTTTTCTAGGGCCAATAGAACAGATTATCACAAAATTGGTGGTTTAAAACAACGTGTTTGTTTTTTTTTTTTTTTTTTTTTCTGTTACTGTTGTGGAAGCCAGAAGCCTGACACCAAGGTGTCTGTACATCCTTACTGCCTCAAATGTCCTGAGGGTACAACCCTTCCTTGCCTCTTCTGGCTTCTGGAGTCTCCTGTAACTCCTTGGCTTGTGTCAGCATAACTTGAAACTCTGCCTCTGTTTTAACATGGTTTCTTGGTTTTGTCTCTGTGTGTCCCAAATTTCTCTCTCCTTTCTCTTTCAAGGACACCTCTTCTTGTATTTAGGAGCCACTCAAAATCCTGGATGATCTCATCCAGAGATCCCTACCTTAATTATATCTACAAAGATCTTATTTCCAAGTAAGGTCACATTAACAGGTACTGCTATGTGTGTGGGAGGAGGGGTGGACATGGGGGTCTAGATCTTGGGCATACCTTTTCGGGGATACTAGTCAACCCATTACAATGCACAAAATAATGACCATAGGCTAATTGCTTGTTAGAGATCATTGCAATTTGAAATATATTCATGTTTCTCTCCTAGAGAGGAATTTGTTCCTAGCTCATTTCATCTTGGCAACAATACAAGATTAGGATTCAGAGATATATATGTGTGGAGTGCCAGATCATGACACACTTAAAAAAAAGCAGGCATAATAAGTAAACAAAAAATGTGGAATGTAGTCTGAGAGTTCGTTGAAAACACTGGTACCAATCAGTTTATGCACTTTATAGTAGCCAAACTTCTAGTAATATTTCCAACCATTGCATGTGAAAAAACAAAATCAGTTTAAGAAAAATTACTTATCTTGAGTGGAAAAATTCTGTCAGTATATTTTTTCATTTGCTTCCATAGTATAAACTCTTAATAGTGCTCCCTTCATCAATATCCTGAGGATTTGGGTAAATTGTGTAAAATCTGCAATTAAATGCAAATGTGAATGCTGTGAAATATTACAGAGAATAGTCTGAATACCATGCTATACTAATTTTGCAAAGAATTATATATGTCATAAATATTTATGTCAATAGAATTAAAGAACTAACAAAATCATACTAAAACACCTAAGTCCCTAAATAAGTTTAAAATTCTATTATTTGCAAAAATTTAAGTATGAATTCAGTTGACTAACAAAAGCTTATTTATCAGCAACAGAAATATATGCATTACTCAGAACAGAGATTTCCATACTTTCAAGGAACAAAACACTGAATCAAATCGTCTGTCTCTAAAGTGGTCATTTACTTTAGTAGTGACATTCAATTCACATGCTTAAAATTTGTTTGAACTGTTTATTTCAAAGTTTATTTAATCTAACAAATTTAATATGCAACTTTGATTTCTTAAATGTATGTTTATCATTGACAGCATTACATATGTACTTTTTATTTTTATTGCACTCCTTTCCTTTGCCTCTTATTTTTTTGCCAAACAATATATTTATCCAAGGAGACAATAAAAAATAAATGCTGTTTCTTTTATGAATTATTAAATTTAACCTATTTAAATTAAGGGCTGCTGTTCAAGATGTTGGATCTGCAGTTGAATAACTGCAGAGTAGAAGCTAGCATATACATAAAAGCAGCTTAAAACAGATGACCGTGGTTTCCTGCCAAATGGCCTTCTCCACATTGGTACTTTAGGCTCTTGTGCTGATACTGGATTTAGGGTTTTGTCAAAGCATTTATATCTGACCCTTCACTTTCCTTTCCATACTCTAAAATCAAATTATCGTATAAAAGTGAAAGGGTTAGCTAGCTTAAATAGGCAGGTTTAGGGGGGTCTTAGAGGTAAGAGGGTCCATGAGAGAGGAATGCATAGATGGAGACTTGAGGACACCAGGGTGCTTATCTTATAGAGAAATGCCACAGAAAGAGGGGGTTCAGGCAAATGGAAACATTTCTGGCCTGAGCAATTAAAACAGCCATAAGCCAAGGACAGACAGGGGTATTTCTGGCCTGAGCAATTAAAGTGACCATAATTTAGACCCAAAGTAACCCTGACCTGAGCAGCTGGGAGAGCTATAAGATAAGGCTTTCTCTGCCAGCACAACTGGGAGAAAACCATAAGATAAATCAAAAGTGACCCCAACCAACAAGATAAGGGGGAGAGGAAATGGGGGCGGGGGGTGGGCACCATGTGGACTTTGAGCTTTGAAACTAATTCTATGGAGCAGAATGACCAATGCGGAAAGCCGAGGGGCGGGGGGGGGGGGGGGCAAATTAAGGAAAGGGACCAATTAAAAAAAAGGTCAGGTTCAGACAAAGAACTGCAGCATATATAAACTGGAGACAAAGGGACACGAGGCGGGATTTTCCCATTAGAGAGAGAGCAGGCTTTTCCCATGGGGGGAGGGGAGGGGGCCCCCCCTGGGGTCCCCTTTGGGGATACCCTTGCCCAGATGGAGTTTGTATTTGCTTCCAATAAACTTCTACATTTTTTATTAAAGAAGCCTTTTTGTCCATAAGTTTATTCTTCAAACTTCGTGAGGACAAGAACCCACGGGAAGAAACGTCTGCACTGAACCCCACGTTTCAAAAGGACATTTGCAGCAAGTGCTCTGGAGGTGGGTGTGGGATGAGAGGGCAGATCGATATGATTATCTTGCTAAGGCAATTTTATGTGATTTATAAATAGTGTTTAGTAAAGTGTTTTGCTATCTAAAAAGTGTCTTAATTTGATTAGCATACAACAAAGTGTGTGTTTTTGTCTCACTAAACAGCAAGCACTAAATATGTGACTGTTCAAGGTAGGTTGAAAACTCGTGTGATATTTGTTAGGTCGCCAAAGGAGGAACGCAAATGTTAGGCCACCAGAGAAATGCACGAGGCCAGAGTGGTGAGGGATTACCAATTTATTCAATCATCCGCACACCGGGTGGCTGAGCCTGGATGGCTCCAGCACCCAGTGACAGCAGTCAGCGGCTTTTAAAGGACTTTTGGCGGGCTTTTTTCTGGGCGGAGACTTCTTTATGCATACCCGGAGGGGAGATAATGGAATGTGGTCACCACATGTGAAATGTGGTCTCAGCAAAGGGAATGTCCATAGTGAAATGACCTAAAAAGCCAGTTCTGGGGGAGGGGTATCAATTTAATTGCTTGGTCAAACCTAATAGTACTAATATTTTATTATTAAGGCCAAGGAAACCTACCTAATCTCTATGCTAATGTGAATTTGATTCCCCTACAGAAATTGAAGTTCATAAACAGATACAACTCCCTTTCCAGACTACGGTAGCTCTTTATAAATTCCTCCCACTGGCCACAGTGAGGCACAAAGAATATGAACCAGTAAGTGCGCACCACGAGTCTATTTTGCAGAAATCTCTGTTTAGCAAAACATTTGGAGACATTCGTGTTTGAATCTGCTGGAGAATTAGTTCCTTAATGGCCAGGACAAATACATCACTTAAAGTTTTCATTCGTTTTTATATTCTTATATGTTGCAACTCAGGGAATTCTAAGTAATGTATCAATGTACAGATGTCATCCTTAAAATGAAATAGCCAGTTGTTTACCAGCAAAATGGAGTTTATTTGGAATAGCAGAGAATTGCAATTGTGTACAAACAAGCAAGCTATGGCAAACCACATGCAAAACTAGAGAACAAAGGAAAGGGACTTTCTTTTATTTATTTATTTATTTATTTATTTAATAAATCTTTATTGTTAAAATTATGGGACTTTCTTTTATTAAGGAAAGGAGGGAGTTGGAAGGGGCTGTTTTGAAAGTCCACTGGAGGAGAAGAGTTTAGGTTGCCTTGACTATATTGTTGCTGGGCAAGAAGAAAATCTTTCTCCTGTCAGGGTAGTAAAACTAGCTTCTTCCTGTTGAAGTCTGTGACAGCAATGAGTCCTAGTGCATGAAAGCTTCCCTTCAGGGCTTCCTTACTGCATTTTAAATGAGATTTCTTTCTTTATTTTCCACAGATAATACATTTTAAGAGCATGTGCGCTGAGAATAAGGAATTTGTGTTCACATTCTTGTTAACTATTGTACAATATAAACAACTATTTCATTTTTATTTTAGAAATTTTGACAAGTGTTTTAGTTTCTTCATAATTTTTAAAACTAGTGTATTTCAAAAAACCTTGCCAAAAAGAGGTAATAGCTGCAAATAAATAATAGCTATCAATAGAAGAAAAGGTAAACATTTTTGTAACTTTTTAAAGGAAAATGAAATAAAAGAATTGTACATTGTGATTTTTTTGTAACTTTTTAAAGGAAAATGAAATAAAAGAATGGTACATTGTGACTAAATTAAAATTACTTGTACTATTTCCTGTGAAAACATCTCATGGCAAGTACTTTTCTTAAGCTTTAGTTTAAATGTTATTTTGCAGTTGTACCAATCATTTTTAGTGAAATTATAATAAGAATTCTTCTATATTTTTGTGATATTGTGATTTATACTGGGAAATATGTATTTGGTTTCTGTCCATTTTTCTGGCACAGAGCTCCTAAAACCCTTGGAATTTTCTAAGTGACTAGAGGCCCTATACACAAAATTCGTGCATGGGGTGGGGTCCCTCAGCCCAATCTGCACCCTCTCCAATCTGGGAGCCCTTGGGGGATATCTAACTGCCAGTTTAGGACATCCCTCTCACAATCCAGGACCTCTGGCTTCTAACCGCTCACCTGCCTGCCTGCCCTAACCACTCTGCCTGCCTGCCTAATCCCCTAACTGCCCTCCCCTGCCAGCCTGGTCACCCCTATTAACTTTTTTTTTTTAATCTTATTCCCTTCACACACAATTGCATTTGACTTCCTTATTGCTTCTCCCTCTCACACAATTTTTCTCTCTCCTTTATGTAACACTTTTCCTACTGACTCATCATTTATAAACTTTTCTTTCCTCCTTATTTCCTACTTCTGTTCCATCATCCTTCTTCCCATCTTTCTCTTACCCTCCCCCCCACATTCCTTCTTTCCTTTATCTTTACCCCTGCCCTCCCTCCCCTTTTCCTTCCTTCCCACCTTAATTTTTTTCTTCACTTCCTCCCTCAGACCTGCTTTGCGCCCTCCCCATTTTTTCCTTATTCCCATTCTCCTTTTAAGCTCTACCAGCTCCCCTTTAAAACTTTTCTTTCCTCCCTCCTTTTCTCTCATCCTACCTTTCCCATACATTCTTCTCTACTTACTTCCACTGTTTTAATATCCATCTATCTACCTGCCTAATTATTCACTATCATTTATCTTTTTTCTTTTCTGACTCCTACTTTTAAAATCTGTCCCCAATACACAACTATACTTGATTTTCATTATAGCTCCTACAGTTCACTCATACATCCTCCTTCCTTCTTTGACTCTGCTCTCTACTGACTCCTTTATAAAATTTTCCCCTCCCTCCCTTCTTAAAGCTTCTGTTACGGGGATGGGGGGGGGGGGGCGCATTAACCCCCAGCCCAGGGCTCAGCCCTGCCAGGTGTTCCCTTCCCCCGCTTCCCTGGCCTCCCCGCCGAGGTCCTGCTCCCATTCCCTGCCTGGGACGCCTGGCCCAGTGAAGGTGGCAGAGGCCCGCGGGGCCTGGGTGCTGCTACTGCCGCTGTGAAGCAGGAGTGCCTCCGCCCAGAAGGCCTCGGACTGTCCACCACACTAGTCCTGGAACCTCAGGTGCCTCCCCACCAACGGCTTGCGCCAGGGGCCACCGCCAGGGGCCACCGTCCTCCTCCCACGTCTGGGTGGGGCTCCCACCCCACCTCTCGCTGGGTGCCCCTGCTCCCCCCAAACCCTCCTCGTAGTCACCACCCCCTCCCATGTGCAGCCCCGAATTTCCTTCCCTTTTCCATTCCTGCTTTTTTTTTGTTCCCTTTCTGTATTTCTGTTCCTCCTCTCAGCCTGTCTGCATGAAGGCCTGCCTTCCTCTCCCTCTCCTTTCTTATCCCCTCCTATCATATCCTATCTTGCCCGGGGGCCTTGTAGCTGCCTGAGCAGAGGGTGGGGACGCAGCCTGCTGCTCTGGTCCTGACTTGATGCTGTAATGGGTAATTTGCATATTTCTCTATTATTAGTATAGATGAAAGTGATAAAGGTGTCTTTTGTTTTGCTAATAAAGTGACTTTTGGAATGCTCTAAGGATGGGGGCTGGTTGTCAGGGGATCACCTTCAGGGAGGGGAGGGGCTGGAGGTGAAGAAATTGCCAGTGGCCAATGATTTGAACAGTCATGCCACTGTAATGAAGCGTCCATGAAAATCCAAAAGGGCTGAGTTCAAAGAGCTTCCTGGTTAGTGGACACCTGGAAGCTCATGCCCTTTCCCCATAGGCTGGCCTTTCCTGAGTTATATTCTTTTAGAATAAATTGGTAATCTAGTAAGTAAAATGTTTTTCTGAGTTCTTGGGACCACTCTAGTAATTTATCAAACCCAACTGATTTATAGCCAGTTTGTCAGAAGTACAGGTAACCACCTGGACTTGCTAAGAGCATCCTGAGTTGTAGGAGGTCACTGGAGCCTCCAATTTATAGGTGGTAAGTCAGAAGCACAGGTAACAGCCTGGAGTTGGAGTGGGGCTGCAATCTGGTAGACCTGAACCCTTAACATTGGAACTTGATGTAATTTCCGGGTAGATAATATCAGAATTGAGTTAAATTGTAGGACACCCACTGGTGTCAGAATATTGTTTGTTGGTGTGGCGGAAAACTGTACACACATTGAAATTGGGGACTAAAACCTAAAATAATTAAATATATACTAGAGGCCTGTTGCACGAAGAGATTCATGCAATAGGCCTTTCTTCCCTTGGCTTCCAGCACCAGTTTTCCTCCGGCACCCGGGACCCAGGCCTTTGCTCCAGCCAGAGTCTGCCACCTTCGTCTTCGCTCCAGACTCCGGCCAGAGTCTGCTATCTTCATCTTCGCTGCTTTGCTGCAGACTCTGGCTGGAGTCTGCCGCCTTCGTCTTCGCTCCAGACTCCAGCTGGAGTCTGCCATCTCCGTTGCAGACTCAGGCTGGAGTCTGCAGTCTTAGTCTTCGCTGCAGCGGGAGTCCCACTTTTGTAGATCCCTCCGCCCCCCACCCTCCCTCTCATAGCAGCTGTCCTGCCCCGCCCAGCCACTCCGTGCCTGGAGCAGCTGGGTGGCTGCCATCTTTGTCCTTCTAATTTGCATACTCCCTTCTGATTGGCTGGTGGGTGTAACAGAGGTACGGTCAATTTACATGTTTGTCTATTATTAGGTTTTATATATATATATATATTTAGGAACAATGATGTTTTAGTTGCACCTCTTTGTCTTCTTGATTACTTGATTACTTAGAAATTAGAGTCATTAGTTCCCAACCTGGGTTGTAAACATTCTCTGTTCTTAGCTTCTGCTATTATCAGAGAGATGATAGAGCCTGAACAACCAAGTGTTTTGTATTGTTTCAATTTAATTGAAGTTGATTCCCTGCTTTAAGAGAGACTCACATTTTGGATTTTATATTTTCCTTGATTAGAAAAGGGGCTTACATATTTGCTCTTCCAAATTTCCCTTAAGATAAGAAAGGCATATGTTTTCTCTTAATTTTATAGCCCTTGCTGGCTGCCTGACCTTGGGCAAAATCCTTAATCTATTTGTATCTCATTATCAATAACTATGAATTTAAGGATGATAATTGTAGTATTTTCCCCACAGGGATTTATGTGGCTTAAATAAAATAATTGCTTAGCACATTTTCTGGAATGCAACAAGCAGTAAATATTAGTAACTATTATTATATTCATTTGCTGTACCATATAATGGATTTTTTTCTTATGATCTTCAGGAGAATTTCTACTAATCTTAGAATCATGTATAGATATCTATATCCAGAGAGCAATGTGTCTTTTTTCTTATAATCTGTGTATCACATCAATTGGCTATTAGAAATCTTAGTCAGGATGAGATCTTCTCATGAATATTTGTATTATTCAAAATAGACTAGCTTATATAGCAGTAACAAATAACCCCAAAATTTAGTGGTTTAACTCAGAAAAAAAACCCAACACGTTATTGTCACTCTTACCAAGTCTACTATAGGTTCGAAAAACCTGCTAGGGAAGACGTAACTCATGTTTGGAGCCCAGTATTCTAGGTGGCAGCACAGAACTGGCACTTGGTAAATAATAATACAATGGTAAATAATTTCACAATGCTGAAATTTTCATATTTCTTCTTCTATTTTATATTTCAAACCTATTTCTTTTTCTTAACCATCAAACTTAATTTGTAATATCTTTTTTTTTTATATACTAGAGGCCCAGTGCACAGATTTGTGTACCAGTGGGGTCCCTCAGCCAGGCCTGCACCCTCTCACAATCTGGGACCCCTCAGGGGATGTCAGACTGCCGGTTTCAGCCCAATCCCCACAGGCCAGGTCAAGGGACCCCACCGGTGCACGAATCTGTGCACCAGGCCTGTAGTATGCATATAAGATCTTTGGTTAATCTCTTCCTGCCCTTCTCCCTCCCCCTTTCCCTCTGCAATTCATCAGTCTGTTCCATGTTTCCATGCCTGTGCATTGAGCATCTTCCCCCTGGTGGTCAGTGTGCATCATTGCTACCAGTTGAACAGTCCAATGGTGGAATGGTCAGATGGTGACTTAGGCTTTTATATATACAGATGATTTATAAGTCATCCTAAATCATCTTAGAATAAGGTGGGGTACAATTAAAATGTCTTTAAAATAGATATATTGATCTTTTTCACCATTATATCCTCAGCACTTGCCCAATGACTCTCAATAAATATGTTAAATTAAATCAATATTAAATCAACTATAGATCCATGCATATAATTCTACAGATGTAATAATGGAGTAAGATTTGTAATGGTGTTACTATTTATTCCATATTTTTTTTACTTTCTTGATATTGTCTTCTTGTGGCCAGCATTATATTTTATGAAACTGCCAATGTTTAAAACTTCTGTTCATTGTTATGGATTTTTTAAGTCATTCATTTGATCTACACAAGGATGAACTAAAACCTTGGTCAGCTTAAGGTACTGAATAAATTATTATCAAATTTCAAAAGGGAAGAAATAAATCATAGCATTAAAAATGAAAAATAATGATTACATTTATAATACATAAGATATTCTACCTCCTTATTGATTATATTACTTTGAACTAGAGAGAACCTATAGCATGAATACAAATCACTAACAGCAATTCAGAGTGGGTTGGTTTGTGAGCATGATTAACTTATGGACTAACTGAACAGAGAGTTAAAACAAAAATTAATATATTTTGCTAATGTCAGTTTAAACCTCTCTAAGCTCTGATGGAAACTGATATCTATTGTTTGTGCTATGACTAGGAAGATATACATTTTTTATTGGTAAATAATAATATCCTCTCTAAACTCTGGTGAACTAAACATTTCTGGTGTCTAAAGAAATTAAAGCAGAAATTGCTTAGATTTTGTTGTAAATGTGTATATTTGAATAGTTTATAAAAAGGTTTATTGGAAATGCATAGAGAGTGCAAATATATCTTAGGGTATAATATTTTATTTCATTAAGTTTCCCATGTTATGTTCTAAGAACACTTGCAGATGAAATTCTTGTCAAAGAATAGATCTAAGCTGATTGCAAGAAAATATTAAATGAAATCACACTCACCATGTCAAGCCCCATAGTGCAACTTATATATCATAAATCATAGTCTGTCAGCAGCTACAGGAGGGGCAGTGAGTATTAAGATAAATGATGGATTTGATCTTTCCTGCCTTTGATTTATTAATAACTAGTTGGAATATGGAATGGCTTGAAAGACTCACTTCAAGGTTGGGAACTCATTTGCAGAAACCTTTGTTTTCTTTTTCATATTAGTGTAAGTAATATTTGACATTCTCATCATAAAAAGGGTTCAACTACATTTTGATTTCTTATGCCAACTGTTAATTATCACCCTTTTATCTAGAAAAAAATCACTTTTTATCTTATTACAAATTGTCATTGTTATTTTATTTCTGTTAATTTCTAAGAGTACCTTTTATTTCCAACAAAACATTCACAGGTTGCTGTAATAATCTTTCTTTATTCAAATTTATAAACCTCAATTGAAAGGAATGAGTGTAAGTCATTCTGTTAGATTTCTTTAAAAACAATAGCATCAGATATATATTTCTCTGGGTCCCAAAATGGCAGCAGAGTATGGGGAAGCTACACTGACACTCTCCCAAGATCAAACTGGAATTGCAGCTACAATACAGAGAAACCAACTGGAGACTAACTGAAGAGAATCTGGATTACTAAAAACGGTTGCATCAGAGCACATATTACATTGTTTATTGTTTACAGGGTGTGTTTTTTATTTTTTTTTTACTACATTTTAACTATATTAAAATGGCATTTAACAGTCTTAGACAATTTTCAAAACATTTTATTACTTGATTTATTTATATAACAAATAAATATTGAGAATCTACTATGTGTAGATACTGGGCTAGACAATGGCCACATATAATGGGGAGCAAAGTCATGTTCTCCCTTTTTCCCTGGAGTTTATAGTCTGGCCAGGGACTGAAGGAGAGGCCATGGAGTATTAGGTAGTAGAGGGATATACTGTACTAGAGGCCTGGTACACGAAATTCATGCATGGGCAGGGGTGTCCCTCAGCCCAGCCTGCACCCTCTCCAATCTGGGACCCCTCGAGGGATGTCCGACTGCCCGTTTAGGTCCGATCCTGGGATCAGACCTAAACGGGCAGTCGGACATCCCTCTCACAATGCAGGATTGCTGGCTCTCAACTGCTCGCCTGCTTACCTTCCTGATTGCCCCTAACCGCTTCTGGCCTGCCAGCCTGATCACCCCCTAACCACTCCCCTGCCAGCCTGTTTGCCCCTAACTTCCCTCCCTTGCAGGCCTGGTCACCCTAAATGCCCTCCCCTGCTGGCCTGATTGCCCACAACTGCCCTCTTTTGCAGACCTGGTCCCTCCCAACTGCCCTCCCCTGCTGGCCATCTTGTGGTGGCCATCTTGGGTCCACATGGGGGCAGCCATCTTGTGTGTTGGAGTGATGGTCAATCTGCATATTACTCTTTTATTAGCTAGGATAGAGGCCTGATGTACGGGTGGGGGCTGGCTGGTTTGCCCTGAAGGGTGTCCCAGATCAGGGTGGGGGTTCCCTTGGGGTGTGGGGCAGCCTGGGCGATGGGCCTGTGTTGGTTTGTAGGCTGGCCACACCCCACAGTGACCCAAGCGGAGGCCCTGGTATCTGGGATTTATTTATCTTCTATAATTGAAACTTTGTAGCCAAGGCAGGCCAGGGCTGCGGAAGCTTGGCTTCCTCCATTGCCAGGGGCAACTGAAGCTTCCTGCTCTCTCCAGCTCCATGGCTGCCACCATTTTTGTTGGGATTAATTTATCTTCTATAATTGAAACTTTGTTGCCTTGAGTGGAGGCCTGGGCTGGCCAGGGTGTGTGGAAAGCTTGACTTCCTCCATTGCTGGGGAAACCCAAGCCTCCTGCTTGCTCCATGGCCATAGCCATCTTGGTTGGGTTAATTTGCATACTCGCTTCTGATTGGCTGGTGGGTGTAGCAGAGTGATGGTTAATTTACATATTACTCTTTTATTAGATAGGATAAGGCTACTTGATGTTATGTAGGCTGTTCTCAGGGAAGACATATTCTGGAGGTGACACTGAGGCTTTAGTTAGACATGTAGGAAGAGTTGACTGGGTAACTGAGGGAGGCAGGACACGCAATGCAAGGTCTTTGGAGCTGGGCAAGTGCATAGTGCATTCTCAAACCACAGGAAGGCGGGCATGGCTGGACTGCAGAGAACCAGAGAGGCTGGCAAGCAAGATTACATTTCCATCCAGGGATTTGGAGTTTTTCTTCAGAAAATGAAACAGAAAAAGAAAAAAAAAAAAAAAAAGAAACCTTAAGTAAACATTGAGGGGACTTATGAAGGAAAGTGATCTTATAAGATTTATGTTTTGCAATAGTCTTGATTTCTGCAGGGTTTCATCTTATTGGAAGGGAGCGGAAGGAAGATGTAAAGAAAGTAGATGAGAGGTTGTTAACAGTTTTTCAGATGAGATAATAGTAGTTTGTATCAGATTAATACTGATCCTGTTTCAAGTTAAATGTTAATATTTTATTCAAATGGACTTTCGCATTACTTTCAATTTTGAAAATAACATTACAGTTTTACCTGATTACTTATTTTTGGCATCCTCTTAATTTTGTGTCCAAGTGAATACCTTACTCGCCTGCCTCATAAAAGTCCCAGCCCTGTGTGGTTTTTAGAGTGGTCTTCCACCAAGAACATGCTCAATAGGTTGTACTTCTCACAGTTTTGTTCCATCCAGCAAACTTCTGAAATGTATGTGATTTTCAGGCCCTGGTTTGCATCTTAGTTTGCAATCCATGTTTCAGACATAACAACTGTGTATTTCTACTTCATTGTATACATATATATACAATATACTATGCAATGAAGTAGATCATATGAGAGGAAACATTTTTTTTTCCCAACAAAGACTTAATGGCAAGATTCTCATAGCTATATTTCTTACTATAAAATGGCCAAAAATAGTGCTGCAACTTGTAACATTATTTTTGACTCTGTAATACCATATTTTTAATATAGCTTTTATCCTGCATACATTATTATTAATGAAGTAGCCAATTAGTACTAATCAATTCAGTTATGAATCCACTACAGTAGAGTTTGTACTCTAAGCTTATTTCCCTGTAATAATAATTTATATAATAAAATATGCTAAGATAAATATATTTTGAGCTAACCAATGCTCTTTGAAAATTTTAGCTTTATTCAAGCAGCAGCAAATGCTCGTATGTCCAACAGATAAAGTATAATAAAAATGTATATTTCTAGAGGAAATTCATTTTTTGCACATGCAAAAAAAGTTCTGATGATTACATCTCACTTCAAAATATTCAAGGACATAATTTAAACAGAGATTTATAATCTTGGAGGAGAGACAAAATGACGGTGGTATAATCTTGCCTTTCTATCCTCCTATATTTTTCATTTGTGATCTATCTTGTTTTCAAGATCTTCACAATATCTGTTATTTTGAAACTAGCCATCATACCTTACTCTCTCTGTCTCTCTTTCTCTCACTCTCTATTCTTTCTCTCTCTCAGCAATAGCAACCCTTTTCCTGTGGGATATTATCTTCACAGGAATACTTGCAGTTCTGGTGGGACCACAAACCATAGCATTTCTCTGAAACACAAGGGTGGATGTGTAATTCAAAACATGTCAGCCGCTTGATCCTGCATGGAAGAAGATGGAAGTTATCACTCCCACCCTCACAACAAGACAAAAGCTGTTCCGACTGTCAATGACTTTCCTTAGATCCATCAGATTTGAGGTCACAGGGCAAACTGCTGCTCCCCAAAATAGAGAGATGAGAAAATGCAAAGAATTGGAGCTTAGTTGAGCAGAAGGAAGCCCAGAAACAGAAACCAACATGTCAGTCTCCCCCAGGGCAGGGAACTTTAAACAGTAATGGATGAATTGCTGGAGGCTTGGTGTGGACAAGCTTGAGATTTAGCTTAGAGAAAGATATATATCATGGTGATATTAGTTAAAATAAAGCTGGAATAAGTATATTACTTAAGGCAAAACGAACTTCAGAGCAAGGAAAATTATCAGGGATAAAAAGAAGCATAACATAATAATACAGGGTTCATTCTCCATGAAGACATAACATTTCTAATGTGTATGCACCTAATAACAGATTGTCACAATACATGAGGTAAAAACTGATAGAACCTCAAGAAGAAATAGATAAATGTACTAGTATAGTTGAAGACTTCATTCCACCTCTATCAGTAATGGACAGACCCAGGAAGTGGAAAATCAGAAAGGATACATGCAGTTGGACTAAACAGTGCCAAAAGAAGTCAGTCCCATCATTTCTTCCTAGAAATTAATTTTTGAGCACAGACATCAGGAGTAATGTCCAAGGCATATACAAGAAAACATACGTCAGAATTAGAGGGTTATACTAATCCTTGGCCTTGTGTTTTTGCAATTCATCCATTACTGTTTTTTTGTTTTTTGTTTTTTTAGTACTTCCTCCAATTTTGTGAGTTACCTTTCAATATATGCCCTTTACTCTTTTTAAGTTAGATTATTTTGTTTATTATAATTTTTAAAATCTTGATAAAGGTTGCTATCTTTAAGTGTTTAAAGGATTCCAGGAATCATTAAAAGCACTGTGTACCATGCATGGTGCTAAGCTTCTTAAACTAAATCATCACATTTACTTTTCATTTTGTTAATGGTTTATTTTGCTGTGCAGAAGTTTTATAATTTTATATAGTCCCATTTGTTTACTTGTTCCTTTGTTCCTCTTGCCCTAGGAGATATATTGGTGAAAATATTGCTATGCAAAATGTTTGAGGTTTTACTGCCTATATTTTCTAGGATTTTTATGATTGCTCAACTTACATTTGAGTCTTTTATCCATTTTGTGTTTATTCTTGTGAATGGTGTAATTTGGTGATCTAGTTTCTTCTCTGTTTTTCTTTCTTTCCTCTTTCTTTTCTTTTTTTTTTTTTGCATGTACCTGTTCAATTTTCCCCACACCATTTATCAAAGAGACTGTCTTTACTCCATTCTATGCTTCACCTCTTGTGTCAGATATTAATTGACCATAACACTAACCATTAGCTATTATTCAATTTTACATGTAACAAATTGGATGGGTCAAATAAGTAGCCATCCTCTCAAGATCAGACCAGAAATCTCTAATGTGCTTAATTAAGCTACATATCAGATTAGATAGGAGAGAAAGACAGCTAAATTATATATATATACACACAAACACACACACACACACACACACACACACACAAATAAGGTCCTCGTGTGACGCCTTCACATCATCACAAGTAGGCCGCCACAAGATGGCTGCCATAAGATGGCCGCCACAAGGTGGCCGGCAGGGGAGGGCAGTTGTGGGCAATCAGGCCTGCAGGGGAGGGCAGTTGGGGGTGAACAGGCTGGCAGGGGAGGAGTTGGGTGTGACCAGGCCTGCAGGGAAGGGCAGTTGGGGGTGACTGGGCTGGCAAGGGAGGGCAGTTGGAGGTGATCAGGCTGGTAGGGGAGCAGTTAGGCATCAATCAGGCTGGCAGGGGAGCAGTTAGGGGGAGATCAGTCTGGCAGGCAAAAGTGGTTAGGGGCAATCAGGCAGGCAGGCAGGCAGGCGAGTGGTTAGGAGCCAGCAGTCCCGGATTGTGAGAGGGATGTCCGACTGCTGGTTTAGGCCCGATCCCATCCCAGATTGGAGAGGGTGCAGCCTGGGCTGAGGGACACCCCCCCTCCTTGCATGAATTTCGTGCACTGGGCCTCTAGTATATACTATATATATATTTGTAAAGACAAAGTAAAGCAGAAAAAGGATAGGAGTTGTAAAAATATGACTAATGAATTTTATTGGATTGATTTTTCTACTTTAAAGACAAAATCCTTCTTAATGCTAGGTAAGATGAAAGAACTTCAGGTCGAATGGTCATGCACAACATAGCAAAAAGAATATAAATAACTTTTTACAGTGACATGAAAAGTTTAAGAGCAAAAATTGGGCATATTTGTGGCTCTTGGACTTAGCCTTCAATTCATGCAGGTTGAGGTATTATTACTCCAAAAGTTCTTGATAAGATAGGTCAGTGGTCGGCAAACCTATCCTGCCGCTCTGTTGACCAATGAATTTGTCGACCACTGAGATAGGTCAACAGCAGAAGAAATAGTTTCAAAAGCAATCAATCATTGAATCTCATGCATAATACATATCTAAATATTCATAACTACTATAATAATAAGTGAAATATATCAAATTACAGTTTCTTTGTTTAACTTTGAAAATCACTTCTTTCCCAATGCCTTAGAAAGGCAGATATTTCTGCACTGAATATGTAATGTAGTTTGATAATGTTATCAATATCTTGAGAAATGTCAGTAAATCAGGAACTTAAATTTTCCTGTTCTCTGTAATATGAAAATAGTAGGATTAAAAATGGTCATGGATGAATCCTGAATTCAGTAATATTCCCCTATCTCCACATACTCTCTTTGTAGCAATTTTATGATACTTGTTTAAATACATCTGAAAGTGTTAACATTTTCTCAACTTTTATCTTTAGGAAACCATCACTTTCCTGTAAGTTGAATGGCAGAGTAGTATTCTTAAATTTTGTTCTTAACCATTATTCATTCATTCATTTATTTATATTTTATTGATTTTTTTACAGAGAGGAAGGGAGAGGGATAGAGAGTTAGAAACATCGATGAGAGAGAAACATCGATCAGCTGCCTCCTGCACACCCCCTACTGGGGATGTGCCCGCAACCAAGGTATATGCCTTTGACCGGAATCGAACCCAGGACCCTTCAGTCCGCAGGCCGACGCTCTATCCACTGAGCCAAACCGGTCAGGGCTAACCATTATTATTCATTTTGGTAATTCTGGTAGGCCAGGACCATCTGGAGTTACTCCTTCCAATTCTCATTGGTGCTTTGAATACCGTCAACTGTGTATTAATAGAGTCTTCACTGAAAGTTATTTGCAGGTTGTATACCAACTGAAGAGCAAACTTTCTTGGAAAGCTGCCCTAGCCAGTTTGGCTCAGTGGTTAGAGTGTCAGCCCACAGATTGAAGGGTCTTATATTCAGTTTCAGTCAAGGGCACAAACTTTGATTTCAGGCTTGATCCCCTGCCTCAGTCTAGGTGCATGCAGTGTCTCTCTCACATTGATGTTTCTCTCTCTGTTTCTCCCCTTCCCTTCCATTCTTTCTAAATATCAATGAAGCCCAGTGTGGCTCTGTGGTTGAGCGTCAGCCTATGAACCAGGAGGTCACAGTTTTATTTCTGATCAGGGCACATGCCCAAGTTGTGGGCTTGATCCCCAGTGTGGGGCGTATGGGAGCCCCTGACCAATGATTCTCTCTCATCATTGATGTTTCTATCTCCCCCTCTCCCTTCCTCTCTGAAATCAATAAAAACATTTGAATGGAAAAAATATCATTGGGTGAGGATTAACAACAACAACAAAAAACTTTCTTGGAAAGCTAACTATAGCACATCTGAAAAAGGATTTGTACAGCATCTGCTTGAAAAGGAAAAGGGACATTATCCAATGCGTAAATTTGCCACCTATGTCCCAAATACTGGTGATTTCTATTTGTACATATTGTAGGACTTAAAACTTTTTTGGCTAGGGGCATGCCTTAGACTCTTTTAAGAAGTTTATCTAGTAGTCTTAGAAAAAGATCGCAGAAAATACCTTAATTTTTAAAAAATATGTTTTTATTGATTTTTAGAGAGAGAGGAAGGGAGAGGGAGATAGAGATGGAAACATCAACAATGAGAATCATTGATTGGCTGCCTCCTGCATGCCCTCTAGTGGGGATTGAGCCTGCTACCTAGGCATGTGCCCTGTCTGGGAATCAAACCTTGACCTCTTGGTTCCTGGGCTGATGCTCAACCACTGAGTCACACTGGCTGTGCAAAAAATACCTTAATTTGTTTTGGTTTGTTTTCTAAAAGTTTTCTAGCCATCACTGATCTTAAGACAACCTATGTAGCATTGTTAACAAATAGGGAATTTATTTTACAAACTGTTTCCATGTTCCACAAGAGACATTAGAGGGTCTTTGGTTCTTTGTAAAGAAGTAGTAACTCTCCTGCACTGGTTTGGCTCAGTGGATAGAGTGTTGGCTTGTGGACTGAAGGGCCCCAGGTTTGGTTCCAGTCAAGGGCACGTGCCCAGGTTGTGGGCTTAATCCCAGTAGGGGGCATGCAGGAGGCAGTCAATCAGTGATTCTCTCTCATCATTGATGTTTCTCTCTCTCTCTCCCTCTCCCTTCCTCTCTAAAATCAATAAAAATATATTTTAAAACAAGAAGTAGTAACTCACCCCTTCATTCTCCAATAGCATATGTGTGGAGCTGATTCTTGATTCAAAATTCCCAGGGAGAGCACAGGTAACTTGGAACAGACCCGGTCCTGCACAACATTCTACCAGGAGAGGAATTAGCTGACCTTCTTGGTAGTTTGCAAAGTTTTTGCTGTCCTGTAGAAGGAAAGCCACAACTAATGTGGATAAATTATAAAGAGAAATTCAGGATAATATGTAGCACATATCAAAGAAGGCTACCATGATTTGGAGGAAGTAGAATCAGAAAAGATATCCCAAGGAAGTAATATACCAGGTATGTTACACACACACACACACACACACACACACACACACATATATATATATATATATATATATATATATATATATATATGATTTTTTTAAAAATAAAAAACAACAGCAGAGGGACAAAATATTTAAAGGTACCTAAGACAACGGAACACAGCTGGGGACAGAGCTAAAAATATGGACCTCTTACCCTCTGTGACAGCATGGAGCAACCTGGAGAGTAATATGCTAAGTGAAATAAGCCAGTCAGAGAAAGACAAGAATCACATGATCTCACTCATATGTGGATTCTAATGAACAAAATAAACTGATGAACAAAATAGATCCAGAGACATAGAAACATGGAACAGACTAATGAATCTCAAAAGGAAGGCATGGGTGGGGAGAGAGGTTAATATGGAATTTATATGCATGTATGCATTGCCCATTGACACAGATGACAATAGTATGGTGAAGGCATGGGAGGGGTGGGTATGGGGTGGAGGGGGTCAATGTGAAGAAGAAACAAAAGGGGGGAGACATCTGTAATACTTTCAACAATAAAGATAAAAAATAAAACAAATGATGAGAAGAAGCTACAGAGGAAGAAGTCAAGGTTTATAGACATCTGTTAAAATTGGGATTAAGATTAATAAAATGTAATTGAGATGCTTTTAGAAAAAGGGTCATGACACCACCATAACTGTATTTTCAAATCATGGCTCTGACTTTAGTGTGAAACATGAATTACATTGGTACAAAGATGAGCATGACGTTATCAGATAGGAGATTATTTCAGTAACATGAACAATGAGGGTAGCTTGTGCAATGGTGGTAAATGAAGAAACATTGCAAACAAAAGTTCAAGGAAGCAGAAACAACACCATTTTGTTGGCTTTGTTTCACTTATCAAAATATTTATCTAGTACTTACTAGATACTAGGTAGTCAAATGGGATACAGTTGTGAAGAAAACTAAGTCCCTGTCTCATGGAGCCTATACTTTAGTGAAGGGAGATAGACAGCAATGGAATGAACAAACACACATATAGATATAATGACAGGTTATATGGGCGATGAGTGTCCTCGGCAGAGAGCAAAACAAATTCATAAGCTCTAAGAAGGAAGGATGCTTGGTGTGGTCAAGAGCAACCAAGAGGCCAGTGTGGCTAATATATAGTGAATGACTTGGAAAGTGGTAAGAAATGAGGATGGAGGCAGTTGAAAGCCGGTCATGTAGGACCCTTAAGAAGTCTGAGTTTTACTTTGAGATGGAAAGCCATTAAAGAGATTTACAAAGGAGAGTGAAATGATCACTCACAGAATCACCCAGATGTTTTATTGTAATGTAATGTCTGACTTTATTATTGAACAGTTGGGTGAACAGTAGTGTCATTTACTTAACGCATGCAATGGAAGAGGAGCAGTTCTGTTTTGGGAGGTGAAAGGTGGGGATTGGATGCTATGATTAAAGAGAGTTCACAAGTTCAGCATCCTATAATTGTTCAAGTAGTATCTGGAGAGTATGTAAAAAGAGGAAAGATATATGTTAATATACTTTATCATATCCATTGGGCTATTTTTTATTGATGAGAATTAAAAAATTAGGAAAATGTTGCAAAATTGGACAGGCAGTACAATCTGTATGTTCTGTATTTAAGGTGATTTCCTACAATAACCTTCACAGAAAAGGAAAAGATTGAATCCAATAAGAATAGAACCTCAGTGGCTCTGAGATCATTCAATCAGGAAAACTGATTATTTTAGAAATATCCCTAGAAAAATGTGAAGAATAATATATCCTGCTAAAGAATTCATTGGTGCTTTAAGTTTTATTTTTATTCTGAATGCTTTTCTTGCACATTCTCAAGGAATGTCTTACTGCAATTTCCTTTATATATAATTTTCAAGATATTCTCAAACATACAGTCTGTTTACCCGAGTTTTGTTATTTCTGAGATAATCACTAAACATGGTGTATAGCTAAATATTCTGTTCAATCTAATAATAGGCACCATATTAACTACTTCTTATTATGATCGGTAGGTAGAAAGGTAAAAATAAATAGATAGACAGATAATAACAATTTTCTGGGATTCTTGGATTTTCAAAATAGTAGTTTCCAAAGGTGATTTATTTATTTTTGATTTTAATGTTAGTTTTTACATTTTAATAATCTTATTTCATTCTATTTTTAACTGTTATTTTTGGTATCCAATTATTTATTAAGAAACTATTAACCTGTTAAGTATTAATTTGCAGTTCTTATAATAAAAATAACACTGTTGAACAAAATATCTGATTTATGACTATAAATATTTTTATCATTAAATTATTTTTATTGCCATGTTATTTATTTTCATGGACATAACAAGGATTATACAGTAATTTTATTTCACTTTTATTTATATATCTAGAAAATCATAATTAATTCCAAGTTGTATAATACCACTGTCACTAAATTCATCACAGACTCCAGCATGATAATGAAGTAGAATGAATTTTCATTCCACTTTGTCTTTGCATACTTTTTCCCAATGAAATGACCCTCAGGAATTAGAACAAGTTGAACTCCTGTGGCAGATGTATAAATTGTCTTGAAGGAAGCTTTAAGATGATATAACTTGTATGTTGAAGAATATTGAGCATGAACATGAAAAAGAGAGGTAAGCTTGGATAATTTTACAATAAAATTCTAAGCACATTTCCCCCTCAAAAAGAAAATTTCATTAAACAAACTTTCAAATTGAATACTAGTCACACAGCAATCATTTAACTGTGCAACATGTAATATTTTGGTGATGGTGGATTCTGATGGAATAAACTGTTAGAAATTCTCAACAGTTTAGAATCTGACTGCTTACTTTTTAAAGCTGCAGAGTTATTAGTGAAAGATTTTAATCTCAAACTAGAGGCCCAGTGCACAAATTTGTGCACAGGTGGGGTCCCTCTGGGTGGCCTGCGGGGATTGGGCCAAAACTGGCAGTCCAATGCCACCTGCTGCTCCTGTCTGCCACTCCCACTCATCCCAGCCCCACTGCACCAGCCATGGGCATGCACCCAGTCAGTCCCGATTGGGAGAGGCTTGCGCCACCACAGTGGTGCTCACCAGCCATGTGCCCTGCGTCTGGCGCCCGTCCCAAGGGGATGGGTGGGGGGGGGGAATGCGATCGGCCCTCTGGGCAGGTGGTGGGATGCCCTTGCCAGCCTGGGATCTGGATCTGTCCCTCTGATGTTTGCACCGGTTGTTGGGAGCCACCTGGCGGCCACTTTTATATAGTTTCTTCTTTGTGAAGCATCTAGGGTGGGGAAGTGGGCATGGTGTCCAAGGCTGACTTCCAGGAGGCTGGTGGTGCTGTCAGGAGTCTGCCAGCAGCGCCGGACTGTTGGTGCCTGGCATGTTCTCCACAGATTGGACCTGCAGGATTACTGAGGGAGTGAATGGCTGCTGCCAGGGTGGTGGGCTGCCAGGACAGGTGGGTCATCTGAGTGGCGATCCCACTGTGGGAGTGCACTGACCACCAGGGGGCAGCTTCTGTGTTGAGCATCTGTCCCTGGTGGTCAGTGCATGTAATAGCGTTCGGTCGTTTGGTCATTTAGGCTTATCCTATATAATAAAAGAGTAATATGCAAAATAACCATCACTCTGCTATACCGACAAGCCACACCCACCAGCCAATCAAGAGCAAGTATGCAAATTAACCCAACCAAGATGGCTGCAGCCACGGAGCAAGCAGGAGGCTTGGGTTTCTCTAGTAATGGAGGAAGCCAAGCTTTCTGCACACCCTGGAGGGCCCAGGCCTCCACTCAAGGCTACAAAGTTTCAATTATAGAAGATAAATAAACCCCCCCAAAATGGCAGCAGCCATGGAGCTGGAGAGAGCAGGAGGCTTGAGTTGCCCCAGGCGATGGAGGAAGCCAAGCTTCTGTAGCCCTGGCCTGCCTTGGCCTCTGCTTAAGGCTACAAAGTTTCAATTATAGAAGATAAATAAATCCCAGATCCCGGGGCCTCTGCTTGGGTCGCCAGGGGGCGTGGCCAGCCTGCAAACCACCACAGGCCCCTTGCCCAGGCCACTCCATGCCCCATGGGAACCCCCACCCTGATCCGCAACACCCTTCAGGGCAAACCAGCCAGCCCCCACCCTATCCTATCTAATAAAAGAGTAATATGCAGATTGACCATCACTCCAACACACAAGATGGCTGCCCCCATGTGGTCAAAGATCCTGCCCCCATGTGGACACAAGATGGCCGCTACAAGATGGCCAGCAGGGGAGGGCAGTTGGGAGGGACCAGGCCTGCAAGGGAGGGCAGTTGGGGGTGATCAAGCCTGCAGGGGAGGGCAGTTAGGGGTGACCAGGCCGGCAGAGGAGGGAAGTTGGGGGCGACCGGGCCTGCAGGGAAGGGCAGTTGAGGGGGACCCAGGCCTGCAGGGGAGAGCAGTAGGGGGGGCACCAGGCCTGCAGGGGAGGGCAGTTGGGGGTGACCAGTCCTGCAGGGGAGGACAGTTAGGGGTGACCAGGCCTGTAGGGGAGGGCAGTTAGGGGCAAACAGGCCTGCAGGGGAGGGCAGTTAGGGGCAAACAGGCTGCCAGGGGAGTGGTTAGGCATCAATCAGGCTGGCAGGGGAGTGGTTAGGGGCAATCAGGAAGGCAGGCAGGTAAGCAGTTGGGATCCAGCAGTCCTGGATTGTGAGAGGGATGTCCAGTAGGATCGGGCCTAAATGGGCAGTAGGACATCCCTCGAGGGGTCCCATATTGGGGAGGGTGCAGGCTGGGCTGAGGGACACCCCCCCCATGTGCGAATTTCATGCACTGGGCCATATATATATATGATGTATCTCAGAACCTCTGAAATGCTCTTAATGGTTTTAACTTTATTCCTTTCAACATATTTCATAAATGACATGCCATTAGCACTTTCACTTTTGTTCAAGTCAAAGCCCTTTGGTTAATAAACTTTACTAAAGTTAATTATGTAAATGTATTGTGTGTTGTTTGAAAATGGATAGTGCAGAATCCAAAGACAGGAAAAGAAATCTGAACAGAGAACTGAGAAGTAGTCTAGGATCAAGGCAGTGGTTTTATCATTTTCTCTCACTCCAGGGCAGCATATTTTCCTTTCTCTTTTGATTCTTTGTATCTACAGTTTTTTCATTGGTACTCATTGCACACCTCTCACATAATAATGTTATAATCCCTGAAGTTGTATGGCTTCACTAATTCGGTATGCGCCACAACAATATTCTCTATCCCAGTTAGGATTCTCAAGTGAAAAAGGCTTATTGATTTATGATAAGTAGGTGGATAGCTTCTACTTGAATCAGTTGTCCATTTGTAGTACAATCCATGAGGAAATGTGGGGTTGAAGGACACATATAAGCAAACCTCCAAATATGGTGCATGGATTGGACCTCAGAGAAGAGCTCTTTGAGTAGCCAGGTTACCTTAAAAAGCACCTATAAATGTGATTATACAGTATTTGTAAGTGACTTATTTCTCTTAGCATAGAATGCTTAAGTTTCATCCTGTTGTCACCTATGACAAGATTTCCTATTTATTAAGCTCAGTAATGTTCCATAGTACACATATATACCATGTTTTCATTATCTATTAATCTGTCTGTAGATTACTGACTTAGATTACTTTCATATTTTAGATACTGTGAATGACAATTCAATCAACATAGAAATGCAGAAATCTGTACAAGATAGTGATTTCATTTACTTTAGATATGTATGCAGAAGGGGAATTGCTAAATCATATGGTAGTTCTATTTTTAATTTTTTGAAGACCCTCCATACTTTTTTTCATAGTGGCTTCACCAATTTATATTCCTACCAAAAGTTCACAAGGGTTCCCTTTTCTCCACCTCCTTGCCAACACTTATTAGCACTTGTCTTTTTATGATAACTATTCTAACAGGTGGGAGGTGATGTCTCTTGGTATTGACTTGCATTTCCCTGATGACTATCAATGCTGAGCATCTTTTCATGTACCAGTTAGACATTTGTATTTCTTTTTTTTAAAAAAAGTCTATTCAGCTCCTTTGTCCATTTTTAAAATCTGATTTTTTTTTTTGCAATGGATTTGTATAAAACCGTATGTATTTTTGGATATTAGTAACTCCTTCTCAGATATATTGTTTTGAAAAAAAAATTTTTTTCCCATTCCTTAGGTTGACTTTTCATCTGCAGAGATAAATTGAACGATGGTTGCCAGGGATGGGGATGGGGTATATGAGGGCTTATGGTCAAGAGCTATAACTTCCTATATAATAAAAGCCCAGTGACAGAACGGTGGAACAACCAGAATGACTGGTCAACCAGTTGCTATGATGCTGCCCCCTGGTGGTCAGTGCGCTCCCACAGGGGGAGCGCTGCTCGGCTGACTGGGATGAGTGGTCTCCCACAGCAGGAGCAGCCGCTCCTAGGGCAGGTCCACAGTCTCTAGGCTGACCAGGATGAGCAGCACTCCCATAGTGGGCTGATCTCCGCAGGCCACGCCCCCCACCAGTGCACGAATCTTGTGCACCGGGCCTCTAGTATAGTTATAAGATGAATAAGTTCTGGGGATCTAACGTACAAAATACTGACTAATTGATGATGTTAGAAGTCATGGCAGCTACTATCCAGAGGCAATGCCTGGGAGGAGGAAATCTGAGGTGCTGGTGGTGCTCTATTCATTAATCCGTGTACTGAGAATATGAGGATGTTCTGTCTGGGAAATTCATGGAGCTACACTCTTTTGATTTATGCCCTTTTTGGGTCTATATGTTGCTCCAATAAAAAAAAGTATGTTACAAAAGAAGAGGAAGGAATAAAAAAGAAGGATAAAAGGAAGTAAACACAGAGGTAGAATCAAGAGAGAATATGTCACAGTTCCAAACGGAAAAAAAAAGCATTCTGAGAAGGGTTTGGCTAATAGTGTCAACCTATGAAATCCATGAATACAGGTGTAAGTTTAGGTATACCTTGAGTGTCAGAAAAAAGCTATTCACAGGGCAAAGGTCTTTAGGGGAAGGCTTGGAGGAAGATTCTGTGAGCAGTTGTGCCAATGGTGTGGTGACCTCCCTACCCTGACTTAAATCAAGGAGCTCCAAGTCTACAAATTAACATGGAGCTGGAACCTGAGTGGAAAGCTGTATCTCTTCACTGTGGTAACTTGAATCAGGTTTTTGGCTCCCAGACCTGGCGGTATCCTTATTATATAAGTTAAACAATATTCTAACAGGGTCTTCATGTAGTTTGTTCTTAAAGATGGTATGTTCAACTAGCCACTACCAAAGTTCTTTGTGGGCCATGACATTTTTAAAATGGAGATATAATTGCCATATAACCCAGGCACCCTGATTGCCTGTGCAAACCTGCTACCCTGACAGTAGATATGCCAACCTTTGCTTTGGTGGTTAAGAACTGCAACTTGGCATCTCTGAGATGAGCAACCATCGGGCTTTTCATCAAAGCAGAATCTGCCCTCACTAATATATTTATAAGCAAAAAGAAGGTCTCTGGATCTTACATGGAACATAGTTGGGGAGTGAGTGTGCAGGTAGCACATGAAAATCCACTCTGTTAATTAGATTGTTGAACCTGTGGGGATGCTTCCATTTAATTTTCTCAGAAACAAAGGCACTGCTGAATAATTTAATTGGAAAAGCCCCTACAAAATAACAGATGGAAAAGTTATGTGTATTGTCATTTCACAGGACTACACAATATTGAAGAATTGTTCAAGTACAAATGTTACACTGAACACTAAGAAAGCATAACAATGCTTTATCATTATATAATACCATTGTTGTAAGGCAATACTCTTTGCTCCCTTTCTTCCAAAGGCTAAAGCATTTTTTCCTCCGTAGGCAATATAAAAAATATATAATCTATGTGAGTCTCTGTGTCTTTCTTTCAGAAACGTATGTTCTATTCCCCCACGCATGTGTTATGTATGGATTTATCAGATCTCTCACCCTGCCTTCAGTCTTTCTCATGAGCACCCAGTGGTGTCTGCATTCTACATGGAAGCTGGAAGTCTAATTAACTTAGTGTATTTTGAAATTTCACTTACAAAATATTTAACCCACAACCTCATTATTGTCTAATTTTATTCATGGAAGATGTGAGACTTAAACAATTTATAATGTGGCCAAAATCCCACAGATACGCAGTGAAAGAGCTATATTGCTTCCTTATTTTTCACTCAATTTGTTTATTCACTAAATAGGAAAAATAGCAAGATTAAGATTAAAAATTAGATGTATCTAAAACTGTTGGAATATCTTTTAAGATCAGTAGACCAATGGAAGTTCATTTATATATAGTTTTTTTCTTCTACATATGTTTCTTACTTGTGTAAAGGGCTTGATTATTAACAAAAATGTTTTTTTTTTAAGTGTCCTATTGCTAGGAAAATGACAGTTAAACGGTAGTGCTTAGATTCTACTTCATTTTCTTGCATAATAGAATTTAACTGTATTATTTTCAAAAGGCTTGTATATTGTTATGTAATTGTAATGTTTGAAAAGCGTATTTTATAAACTGGATTATAATGCCATTAACATTATCCAAATGTCCACAGGCAAAATGCTTTCAATTGCCACTGTTGAGGCAATTGGAAGCATTTAACAAGGCTAAACACAGTAGTGAGAAGTCTTAGGAACAGTGTGAGTTGAAGCTGGAAATGGAAGCAGAGACTCAATTACATGAGAAAAATACACAGTATAGAATTATAAGCCATGATGATAAGTTTGGATTTAGCCCCTGAAAGCAACTGAAGGATTTTAAGAGTCGGGAGGAATATTATTTGTTTTCACTGATTATATAATTTCAAGTTATTTGTGACAAGTTTTAAGTAAAATATATGGTAAAGTCCACTGTCACCCAGAAATTATTTAAAATCAAAGATTTTAATTGACTTCTCAAACCATCAAAGGCATGAATAACATGAACCACTTAAAGCCAATGCTTTCAAAATATACAAACAATTTTCATAGACAATAAAATGGAGGAGAATTTAAAGAAAGGAAGATAACAAAGCCTCTGTAATGAATGCTACAAATATAACTTCATTATTAGAAATTGCTATAATTAAACACTCTTTGAATGCATATTATATAGTTTTAGTCACCATTTAATAAACTGAGTGTGATTGAAAGTCATTGAATAATACTGTAGGTTATATTGTGTATCATGATGTGCTGGTAAAAATGCTAATATTACTGTAGATTTATAGGTCTAAATTCTACCTTTTTATATTGCAAATAATGTAACCAGGACTTTTTATAATGAGGTGGTATAAAAATAGGAAACAAAATCAACTTAATCATTGAATTATTTTGATTATTCAAAATGACAATTCTAGGAATATATAGATCTCCAGTATTTTCCAGAGTAGAATGAAGTAGAGTATGGGGAGGTTTGTGTCTGTATTGTACATTGGTAAAATACAAAATTTAGTAAAATTTAGAAATGGTAAAAGTTTGGAACTTACTCCTTTTTGTGAGTAGTATCAGTAGTAGAATTCTAATAAGATTTGATACTATATTTAACTACTCCTTAATTCATAGACCCTCAGAATAGTAAATAACTTTAGAAATCACTGAGTTTAAAATTTTCAAAGAAATGTCAAAAATAGAAGAAAGAGTTATTTGACAAAAGAGACAATATGAGGCTAGTCCTGTGCTTTTCCAGCTATAACTAAGGCCGATCCCCAATCCCTCTAGCTGAAGAAGAAGGTGTGTCTGTCATTGTGCTTGTCTTTATTTTTGATTGAAATATAGCAAATGAACTGTAAACACATACGTTTTTGTTGTTTTAAGTGTACGGCTAATATACATTTTATATATGAATACACCCCTGTACTCATGATCTATATTAATATGTAGAAAATTTCCAGGTCCCTGAAATGTGCCTCATGCCCCTTTCCAGTCAATACCTTACTCACAGGAAACCATCCATTAGAGCATTCATCACCATTTTATCGTTCTTATCAAGAGTTCAGCCTATTTTGAACTTACTATAAACCATCAATATTTGCTCCTTACTGTCTATCTTCATTCACCTAGAAAAATGATTTTTATTGTTTATATCAGCCGTATATTATTTTTAATTGTAAATTATTGTTTCATTATATGATTAGATTGTAATGTGAGTTCTATTTGCTTCTTGATGTTCATTTGGTTTGTGATTATTTGGCACTATTAGTAAAATTGTAAAAAAAAACATCTTTCTACTTATCTTTGAGTAAATCTATCATCTCTAGATGGATTGTGATATATACACTGAGTGGCCAGATTATTATGACCACCTGACATTTGTAGGCAAATTAGCTGTACACTGAATCGTATGGGATATGGAAGCCGAAGGCCTGTTCTAACACCTTTGCTGTCTGCAGTTATCAAGATAAAATGTCTCCAATTCGCACAGGAACACAAGGATTGGACAGTCGAGCATTGGAAAAAAGTCATGTGGTCTGATGAATCACGTTTCCAGTTGCATCATGCAGATGGCAGAGTGAGAATTTCGTGGAAACAGCATGAAAGCATGCACCCCACATGCATGAGTACAACCCTTCAAGCTGGTGGGGGCAGTGTTATGGTTTGGGGCATGTTTTCCTGGCATGATTTGGGCCCTTTAATTCGTGTGGAACAATGTCTGAGTAGCACAACATACCTGAGTATTGTTGCTGATCAAGTTCATCCTATCATGTTGATGGCGTATCCCAATAGAGATGGTTTCTTCCAACAAGACAATGCGTCATGCCACGGTGCTTGTATTGTGCAGGAGTGATTTCAAGAACATGAGGGAGACTTTACCTTGCTTAGGTGGCCTCCACAATCACCAGATCTCAATCCAATTGAGCATTTGTGAGTCAAAGTTAGCTGGTTCCACAACCATCAAATCTCACAGAACTGGACAGTGCTATTCATCAGGCATGATATCAGATTCCTGGCATCACCTTTCAACATCTCGTGGAGTCAATGCCAAGAAGAATTGCCGCAGTATTGAAGGCAAAAGGTGGCCCAACGAAGTACTGATGGGTGGTCATAATAATCTGGCCACTCAGTGTAGATACTGATGAAGATCTATGCTAATATTTTCTTGGCCTTAAAACTTGAAATAGTATTCTGGGTTATAGAATAAGCAGATATTTAGCCCAAGTTTATGCATTAAAATGATCCAATGTAGTTTGATTTACATTCTCATCAATAAGGTAAGACTATTTCAATTATTCAATGTACTTTCTAGGCTTGGCATTATCAGTTTTTTTGTTTGTTTGCTTTTTTGTTGTTGTTAACGTAAACCTTTCTTGTGGGTATATATAGTATTTCATTGTTTTTTTTTTCATTGTGTTTTTTAATTTGTATTCATCTGATAGTTCTAATGGTGTCATACAATTTTAAATATTTCTCTTGACAATTTATATATATACTAGGAGCCCAGCGCACAATTCGAAATTGCACGGCGCCACCCACCCTCGAGTCACTGGCCCAGCCCTGCCTCGCTCCCCGGGCCCCTAGGCAGCTGCGGCCACTGCCGGTCCAGCCCTGCCTCCCCCTCCAGCCCTTAAGCAGCTGCGGCTGCTGCTGATCAGGCCCTCCGCCCACGCAGGTGCGCAGAGGCCCCTGCTGCCCCGCCCCCGATGCTGTGCATACAACCTCCTCCTGTCCGGTCGACCCATTACGGCATCCTGGTTAATTAGCATATTTTCTATTATTTATATATAGAAAATATGTAAATTCTTTCAGTCTGTCTTTGACTAACATGATATATGAATTTAATGATGGCTAATTTATTGTCCTTTTCAACGTCTTGATTAAGAAGTTTTGACTACCATAGTTTCATGAAGACATTCTTTTATCTTTTCTTGTAAAAATTCTATTTTCTCTTTTTTTTTGTATGGTATGTGGCAAGGGTAATGGTTACATCTTTTGTGAGTTTTTTGTTATTGCTTTTTCTCATGATGACATGCACACACACTCATTCATATAAAATTTAAAATCAAGTATAACTATTTGTGATCTTAGAAGTTAGGTAGTGGTTGCCCTTAAGCAGAGGGAAATTAGTTGGCAAGATGCAAATTGATCAAACTGTGCAATTTTAGTTTTTGTACCTTTCTGTAATTTATATTATATTTCAGTGAAAGTTTATTTAAAGTAAAAGAGTATACTTAAGAGAATATCAACCAAATGCAATATATAGAATGTGTTTGTGTTCCAATTCACACTAACCAATTTATAAAATAGCAGTCATGACATCATCAGTTGAAAATGAACACTGACTTGTTATTAATTAATACCAAGAAATTATTATTTATATCATCCGATGCTATTATGGTTATTATTAAGGCTCACATAGATCTCTTTGATGTTTATCTCCATAAAAGGTATTTATGGATTACATTATTTAGTATTTTGAATTTTCTTTAAAATAATCCAGTGGGAGAAATTCTGTGTGAGGATAGATAAAGCTGAAATAAAATGGATCATATCAACATTTAACAGTTGATAATTTTTTGAAAAATAGATGATGAGTGCATATTACTTTATTATTCTATTTTCTCTACTTTTCTAGGTGTTTTCAAATGTTATTAATATAATGTAAATATATTATTGGCAAATCAAGTGTCCAGATGAGGACACAAATGGGCTGAAAAATTGATTGCAGTCTCATGAGACCCTAAGCAGAGCACTCTATAAGCCAGACCTGAACTCCTGATCCACAATAATTCTGAGAAAAATGTGTGCTGTTTTAGGATACTATATGCAGTAATTTGTTAAGTAGCAATGCAGAACTAATACAGTTACCATTAAATTACGGAGCATAAACCAGTTGCTCTTGACTGCTAATTAGCACAACAATCAATGTTATATAATATTCTCATTCTATAGATTGAGGCTCAAAATGGTTATATTGTTTTCCAAAGTTCAAACCTATTAACAGATGATCAAGCCAAATTCATATATGATTCAGTCAAATTGCAAAGTCCTTGGTATTTCTTCTGCACTACACACCCCTCCCTGTAGAGACAGACCAAGGCAACTTCTCAGTAACATCAAAGGACAGGCATATGAAAACTGTTATGTACAAATGCTGGTTATGGGGTTGACTGTGATTGGATGTGAACTCTCTGAAAGATGTGAAGTAACTAGTGACTAACAAATACATACTCAGTGTAATTACCCTGTCATAAATTTGTTTTGTCCATTCCTATTGATGAAACTTCTCATGGAAAGTTAGTGCTATATAGGTGGATATCCTAAAAAAATATTGGGAAAGAGAAACTGTCTTGAAAAACACAACTAGCTATAAAGAAATTAATTACTATTTTAACATCTTCCTTTTGAGCACTATTTCAACATTTCAGTTCAAAATATTTGTGAATTCTCTTTGAAGGGCACCAATTCCTACTACCCAATAACTAAAAGAAGGCTTGGGTTTTTAAATGGTTCTAAACTCATTAACTGGCAGAGATACAAAAGCTTATGGTCAAATGGAATATGTTCCTGATGCTTTATGAAGGTTAATAAAACTTATTATTTTGACCTCATTGTTAAGCCATTAAAAGTGTATTATAATGGCTCCGGTGATTACAAAAGTCCAAAGAGGAAGACAATCTTTTAATCAACAAAATGTGCCCAGGTGCTCCTATCAGCTGTCAAATTAAAGTATGAGTCTAATTATTGCTCTAAGAATTATTAATATACAGCTATGTGTTGCTTTTAGTAAGGAAACATTTCCCTTAGTGATGACAGAAAGTTTCCATTTTTTATCTAGGTAAAAGAGCTGCAGTGGTAAAGTGCTAGGAAATCATTTAATTTTGAATGGGTATCAGGGGACACTGAAGATGGACTAATTTAGTAGGAAGATGTACTAACCTGAGGAAAAAGTCCTTGGGATAAAGGGAAGTCAGAGCTTTTGGTAATGTATGAATCCCTTTGAATGTGTAGGGCAAGTGGAGAAGCAGCTCCTGGCTTGGTTATTTCTCCAGTAGAGGGATTCCTGGGGGTGTGGCACGTTCTTTCTAAATATTTTAAAGAAAAGATTTGTGTCTAACAATGTTACAAAGAACTGTGATAGTGCAGCCTTCTCTCAGTAGTGATTTTCTTGGGATAAGTCCCACACAGATTGACTTGCTCTGGCCCTGCCCCTTCTGGATTCAGGCCCTGGGTGTGAGCATGCGGATAGCAAGCATAACAGAAGTGTCTGAGCTACAATACATCATCGTAACTCAGAGCGTAAGAGAAAACCCTAGAGCTATGCCTGGAGTGAAATGTAAGAAGTAGAAACCAGAAGAACCAATAACCCACCACATCTAGCCACAATGCCAACCAGATTTTCCCAGAGCTGAATCTGAGTAGCTTTAGGTAAGTCTACCGCTGGTGCCCTTGGAAGCCAAGAAATATGAGTCAGGCACACCAGCGATTTTATATTTAAAAAAAGACTGGTGACATCTATTTTAAAGTTTGTATTTGTTCATCTTCTGTAACTTCTCTATGTTATTTTGGTTCACTCTGATGTCTGTCCACAAAAAAAAGGTATTTCAGAAATATATTTTAAGAACATATTCTTATTTCTGTGAAATGAGAGAAGTGAAATTGAGAAACTTGATCTTTTCTGACAGTGGCCCTAGGAGCAGATGCTGCGGGTGTCTCACTTCTTACCCCACTGAAGGCAAGGTTACAGAGGGTTGTGCTTCTTTCTGTGGACTCTACAGAAGAATCCATTTACTTGCTCATTTATATTATTGTCATGGTTCAGTTCCTTGTGGTTGTAGGAGTGTGACACCCATTTCCTTGTTAGCTGTGAGCTAGGAGTCCTTCCCAGCTATAGAGGTAACCACATTTCTTGGCTAAGGGGGCAAGTCACATCTGTTTAAATCACCCTTCTGCCTTTAATGCTTCTCCTTTTAAGGGCTCCTGTGATTAGACTTGGTCCAATAATCTAACTTAAGATAATCTCTTTATCTTAAAAGGAGCCTAGCAAACTTGATTCTATCTTTTTTTTGTTATATATTATGACACATTCACAGGTTCCAGGCATTAATGTGTGAACATTTTTGAGGATGGAGAAGGGGAGCATTATTCTCTCAACAGCAGTCCAGAATCTAAAAAAAGGGTGCAATGGGTGGGGCAGAGACTGAAAATGAAAGCCCAGTGTGAGGATGTTGGAGAGGTAGTTATGGCTACAACACATAAACTTCATAGTGCTTTAAGAAATTTTGAGTTTATCCTAAATGCAAATGAAAAGTTATCAAAGGAAAATGATTAAGAGGGGAGTATGGGAGAGAGGAGCTGGTGATATGACACAGTATGTATTTAAAAATGTTGACTACATCTGTATTCTGAGGAATAGATTTGAAGGAAGAATGGATGAGGTAGGAAGCTACATGAATTAGGAAGTTACTCCAGTAGTTTATTAAAGATATGAATATAATTAGAGAAAAGTGGTGATAGTCAACATAGACAGGAATAATTGGGGTTGGCAGAAGGTAAAATTGATAGGGATTTGTACACTCAAAGTTCTTTAAAGTACACCATGTATAGGGATAGATAGCATCGGATGAAAGTATAGGCAGGGAGATTTTCACAGAGAAGGTTCATATTATGGTGTAAGTATTTATAAAGGTGCATATATATTTTTGGTAGAGTAGGGAGAACAGAATACAAGGGGCTGATAAAAACATTTCTAACCTATAAATATTTGAAGGTGGAGAATATTCTTTACTCGTTTTTGTGATACTTCACTAAATAGTTCTCAGACTAAGTAAGTCAGTCTTAAGGAGGGGAGTTAAGAAATATGTATTTGAGCCTAGCCGGTGTTGCTCAGTGGTTGAGCATCAACCTATGAACCAGGAAGTCCCATCGTTCGATTCCTGGTCAGGGAACATGCCCAGGTTGAGACCTGGATCCCCAGTGTGGGGTGGGGTTTACAGGAGGTAGCTGATCAGTGATTCTCTCTCATCATTGATGTTTCTGATTTCTCCTTCTCCCTTGCTCTCTGAAATTATATATATATATATATATATATATATATATATATATACACACACACACACACACACACACACACACACACACACACACACACTATATATATATATTGACTGTTTGACTGGTAGCTATGACATGCACTGACAACCAGGGGGCAGACACTCAACACACAGGCATGGAAACATGGAACAGACTGATGAATCTCAGAGGGAAGGGGGAAGGGGGGAGGGCAAGAAGAGATTACCAAAGATCTTATATGCATACTAGAGGCCCCGTGCATAGATTTGTCATGGTTTGATCGGGCCAAAACTGGCAGTCCGACATCCCCCAAAGAGTCCCAGATTGCAAGAGAGTGCAGGCCAGGCTGAGGTACCCCACTGGTGCACGAATCTGTGCAACAGGCCTCTAGTATATATATAAAGAAATATGAGATACAGTTTATAATTTTGTGTAAATATTCATTTTCTCTCAATATTTTGCTTTCAATAAAATGCTTTCCAACACTGATTAGTGTATTAATAATAATAAAAAAAAGAAATATGTATTTCTGCCCTGGCTTGCTGGCTCAGTTGGTTGGAGTGTTGTCCTGAACAGCAAAAGGTGGTGGGTTTCACTCCATGTCAGAGCACATACCTTGGTTGTAGTTCAGGGCACATAGGTAGGTTGCAGTTCTGGAATCAGGGCAGGTATAGGAGGGACTTGAATGATGTTTCTCTCTCTCTCTCTCTCTCTCTCTCTCTCTCTCTCTCTTCCCTTTTTTCTCTTTTTAAAATCAATAAAACATATCCATGGGTGAAGATAAAAAATAATTTTAAAAAAGAAATATGTATTTGCATAAGTTCTAGGGAAGCCTCTTAGAGAGCCTGACTGCCCTTGATCTACAGACAAGACTTTGGAACACAGCCCTACATGGCCTATGAAGATAAGAAACATTAAGTAAATACACTGAAACCCAGGTTCTAAAGGGAATATAAAGAGATAAAATATAAATGAACAACAGTAACAAGATCAACCCATAATATATATACTTAATATTTGGGCCTATAACATTTAATGTTTAAGCAGATTAAACTTTTTCTTCTGTATTCTGATCATGCTTATATTAAAAGTAATTAAAAATAGCTCAACATTATATGAGCTGGTTCTGGTGAAGCTTCCACTCTGAAGACAGTGGACAACCTATTTCAGTTACTGCTATTTTCCTAGTGCTGGATAAATGTGTGACACACAGTAGGGATTCGGTAAGCATCTGTAGAATGAATAAATTGTACACAAATTGTAAACATTAGGTGTTTGAGAATAAAACTATTACATTGCACTCACTTAGAAGGGAGGTGTAAGATCTAGAGTTCCTGTCTGACAGTTTTTACATGTGGTGGGAGAAATTGCCATATACAAGACTTTCCACAGTACAAGGCAGCCAGTACTCAATAAAATGTAGCTAAAATTATTAGACACAAGCCCCAGTACTGTTTTAATAGAACTGTTTCCTTTGGCAATTTATTTAACCTCTTGAACCTGGTTTTAGTATCTGTAAAATGTAGCCAGCACCATTTTATATTGCATGAGTAATAAATGGGGTAATGAAGTTAAAATCTCTATTGTAATGCTTGGCTCAGAGTAGACATTAATGCATCATGTCTGGCTTTCAGCGACAACAACAAAAATACTCAGAGCCCAATAAAAAGAGGAAACAAAAAGCAGTTTAAAGAGACAAAGCAAGCATCAAACCCAGACTCAGCAATGGTTCTAATGGAAAAAGTACACAACATGCAAAAACAGTTGAGTAATATAAATGGAGATATGGAAACTCTGATAGAATTTAAAGGAAATGCTAGAAATCAAAAACAGTGTAATAGAAATGGAGTATGCCTGTTATCTCTAGATTGGAAATAACTTGGATACCCCCCGAGGGGTCGCAGATTGGAGAGGGTGCAGGCCGGGCTGAGGGGCCCCCTCCCATGCACGAATTTCATGCACCGGGCCTCTAGTAAAAAAAAATAATAAAAGAGATAGAGGAATCTTAAATGGATATGGATAGTGAGAAATGTCCATTGCAAAAGGCTAGATATTATGTGATTCCAATTTTATGACAATCTGAAAAAGGCAAACCTACAGAAACATTAAAAATATCAATGGTAACAGGGTTTTGAGAAGGAAGGAAAGAATTGAGTTGATGAAGCACAGGGAAATTTTAGGAAAGTGAAATTATTCTGTAGGATACTGTAATGTTAGATACATGACAATATGCATTTGTCAAAATCCATAGCATTCATACCACTAAAAATAAAACTTTATGTACATAAAAGCTTAAAAATTATTTAATAGTTTGAGGGATCACGAAAAGGAATGCAGAATATGATCAGAGTATGTAAGGACATTATAAATACTATATAAAACAATGTTATTAAAGGGAAAGTGGAGAAAGCTGCTACACTATGTACTTTGGAAATTAGTGAAATTAGGAGGATTCAAGGCATAAGGAACATCACCTAATCAATAATGTTGTTTTTCCAAGAGTATACCTTCACAATTATATACCTACTAGAGGCCCGGTGCATGAAATTTGTGCACGGGGGCGAGGGGGTGTTCCTCAGCCCAGCCTACACCCTCTCCAATCTGGGACCCCTAGAGGGATGTCTGACTGCCCGTTTAGGCCCGATCCCAGTAGGATGTTGAAATGATCCCTACTGGGATCGGGCCTAAACGGGCAGTCAGACATCCCTCTCACAATCCAGGACCGCTGACTCCCAACTGCTCTCCTGCCTGCCTTCCTGATTGCCCCTAACCGCTTCTGCCTGCCAGCCTGATCACCCCGTAACCACTCCCCTGCCAGCCTGATTGATGCCTAACTGCTCCCTGCCGGCCTGCTCACCCCTAACTGCCCTCCCCTGCAGGCCTGGGTCCCTCCCAACTGCCCTTTCCTGCAGGCCCAGTTGCTCCCAACTTCCCTCCTCTGCCGGCCTGGTCCCTCCCAACTGCCCTCCCCTGAAGGCTTGATCACCCCCAACTGCCCTCCCTTGTAGGCCTGGTCCCTCCCAACTGCCCTCTCCTGCTGGCCATCTTGTGTTCACATGGGGGCAAGATCTTTGACCACATGGGGGCAGCCATCTTGTGTGTTTGAGTAATGGTCAATCTGCATATTACTCTTTCATTAGATAGGATAGAGGCCTGGTGCACGGGTGGGGGCCAGCTGGTTTGCCCTGAAGGTTGTCCCAGATCAGGGTGGGGGTTCCCTAGGGGCGTGGGGTGGCCTGGGCGAGGGGCCTGTGGTGGTTTGCAGGCCGGCCACTCCCCCTGGTGACCCAAGTGGAGGCCCTGGTGTCTGGGGTTTATTTATCTTCTACAATTGAAACTTTGTAGCCTTGAGCAGAGCCAAGCCTCCTGCTTGCTCCATGGCCACAGCCATTTTTGTTGGAATTTATTTATCTTCTATAATTGAAACTTTGTAGCCTTGAGTGGAGGCCAAGGCAGGCCAGGGCTGTGGGAGCATGGTTTCATCCATCGCCGGGGGCAACTCAAGCCTCCTGCTCTCTCCAGCTCTGTGGCTGCCACCATTTTTGTTGGGATTTATTTATCTTCTGTAATTGAAACTTTGTAGCCTTGAGTGGAGGCCTGGGCCTGCCAGGGTGTGCGGAAAGCTTGGCTTCCTCCATTGCCAGGGAAACCCAAGCCTCCTGCTCGCTCTGTGGCTGCAGCCATCTTGGTTGGATTAATTTGCATACTCACTCCTGATTGGCTGGTGGGTGTGGCTTGTGGGTGTAGCTGAGTGGTGATTAATTTGCATATTACTCTTTTATTAGATAGGATACATGTATACTAGAAATGAACAATTAATTAAATGGATGGCTGATGGTGGTGGCAAGATTTCTCAGTGTTAGTGTTTGAACTTACAGACAGCAAGGAGAGGAAATTAGAATGTTCCATTTGGTATTAATTAGGGTTGGAGAAATCAGTATTAAATAATATTATTTTAATATAAACATAGGTGTTTATTTATAGCTATGTGTGTACAGATGGTAGTATACATCCACACATTCTCTTTCTCTGTCAGCGGAGAAGACCTGAAGACAACCAGAGTCCATTAACAATGAGCACAGGTAGTTCCAGGTCATGGTTTCAATTTCATTCTATAATAAAGCAACTAGGGATTCCCAGAAAAATGTCTCATTCTAAGACTGACACAGATATATATTAGATGAGCCTAGAGCATTTTGCAGTATAAGAAAGTAAGAAAGGGCAAAAAAGCCCATATTGCTTTCAGGATTCGTGTTATTTCAATCAGTTTAATAGCCATGTTGGTTCAGCATTTTGGTTATAAGAGGTTATGACAAAAATAATTAATAACTTAGAAAATAAGGGGAAAACCAATAATGATTTAGACCAACCAAGGATTGCAGGTCCTCTTGCTTGCAAACATAAAGTTCAGTGTCAGGGTTTGATTCTTGACCTGAGAAATTCACACTGGCTACACTCATTATGCTGAAAGACAACAACATGTAAAGAAAATGAGATGTGGGGCTGAGGAGCCGAGAGGCTTAAGATCTGATCCAGTTTCTGCTACATTCCGAGAGTAGGTAATTTAGTGAGCAGTTTTAATCTTTTGGACCTATTATTTTCCCTTCATAATTAGAGAGGGTCCTTTTATATGTACCCTCTGTTTTTCTCCCATTTCTAGTATTCTGTGAATATTACTGATCAACCAGTAATCGTAATGGTTTTTAAAAAGTAAAGGACAAAAGAAAGGAGAGATCAACAAAATAGAGATTCAAATAATCTGTTTTTTATTGGTTATATTCTTTAAACACAACTATTCTTCTCACAGAAAAACAAAATTTAAAAAAGCCTATATTTAAAACTGTTTAGCTATCTAACACCAAATTTTTAATAGAAGATCAAGTTATTATTTTTAAAAAGTCCTGCATGATCTGGCTCCAGCATCGTTTTACTCTACGAAGGCCATCTCTTGCCAATCTTCCATGAATTCCTGCCACACTGGGCTTCCTCCAATGTATGTAGCTCTTTCCTGTTTCAGTTTTTACTGGAAAACCCTTTCCAACTCTTTGCTTTCCTAATTCCTGTTCATAATTCAGAACTGTTTTATATCAACTTTTTGGGAAAGAATTCCTTGACCCTGAATCTTAACTAGGTCTCACTGTTTTATTAGCTAATTGCACCTTTTGCATTTCCTCCAAAGCAGTCATCACATTTTAAATTAATATGTTGGAGATGATTTTAAAATGTGTTTCCAAAATCTTTGACACTCTTCCCATTGAGAAATGGGTTCTCTATTCCCTTCCTTGGAATCCAGGTCGACATTAGTGATTCACTTATAACCAATCAAACGTATCTGAAGGGATACAAGATAAATTTGAGGTCAGAAAAGCCCATAAAAGGTAATTCAGATTCCATCTGACTCACCTCAGATACTAGCTCTGCAGAATCCCAAGTACCACATAAAAAAGTCTGACTATCCTGAGAAAATCATGCTACAGAGGCGACCTATTGATTCCAGTCAATAGCTGAGTTGAGTTCCAAGCTCCCAGCCACGTGGATAAGTTATCTTGAAGGTTATTCATAATTGTAACCCAGCCAACATCTGACTGTAACTGCAAA
This sequence comes from Plecotus auritus, assembly GCF_963455305.1. Taxonomy (NCBI): domain Eukaryota; kingdom Metazoa; phylum Chordata; class Mammalia; order Chiroptera; family Vespertilionidae; genus Plecotus; species Plecotus auritus. The sequence continues at coordinate 33,379,905 of NC_137783.1, read as the reverse complement.
AAAAAAAAAGATCGCAAGAGGATACCATTCATTTAAACTATTCCTGTAGCATGACACACAGAATAAAATGGTTATGCCAATTTTGGGGGTAATGTATTATGTAGCAAAATAACTTGTATGTAACTATGTATTTATATTTTATTATCCTCTATGCTTCAGTGTATGTATATGGAGAGGAAATGTGCCTATTTGTCCTCTGCTATATATCCAGTAAATAGGATGGTGCACATAAAATATTGATATCAAAAGAATGATGTGGATGTTTCACAAAACATTTAAAATGTTTATAATTTTCACATAACACATTCAATATTAGTCATTTTATGAATAGGAAACAAATTTTTCAGAGGGTTTTAATATAGAATACCATTTAATATTGAACACCACTTAGCAACATGCACGCTTGATTTTGGAATGTATTTAAACTACATACCTGTGGATTTTATTGTTTCAAACAACTTCAACTACATTCAAATTTCACACACTGATGGTTGGTTTGTACAATGGTGCAGATATTTTGGAAAACAGTTTACTAGTTTCATAAAATTTTAAACATAATTTAATTTTTAAATTTACCCAAAGACAAAGCAGTTTTATGCCAAGATATATAGAGAAATGAAAATATATGTCCACTTAAAGACTTGTTTCTAAATGTTCATAGCAGCAACATTCATAATAGTAAAAAGCAGAAACAACCCAAATGCTCATCAGCTGGTGAATAGATGAAATGTTGTATACTCATACAATGGAATACTATTTGGAAGGAAAAAAAAATAGTCAAGTACTGATGTATACTCCAACATGGATGGATTTCAAAATATCATGGTAGGTGAAAGGACCCAGAAACAAAAGACCACACATTGTTTGCTTCCTTTTATTTGAAATGTTCATAAAAAGAAAACCTATATGGAAAGAAAGTAGATTGATGGTTATTTGCAATTTGGGAGAGGAAAATGCAGTGACTACAAATGGACAAGAATATTCTTTACGGAGTCATAGAAATGTTTTACAATTTGATAGTTATGATGCTTCTACAATTCTGTGTTATTACCAAAAATATTAAATTACAAACATAAATTAGCAAATGTTATGGTGCATGAATTATCCCGGAGAGCAAAGAAAATGTACCACACTATGACATTGCCAGTAGTTTTGAAAGAAAGAGCAATTGTTAGAATCATCTGGGAATTCTCAGAAACATATTCCTGAATGTGTTTTACCTCATGAATAAATTTATAAAACTTTTTTTGGTGAAAATGGAAAATGATGTAAAACAGCAAGCTAAACACAAAAGTAGAAACTAAAGCAAAGGGAGAAAGACAAAATGTAATGAGTTAACAGAAAAATGGAAGCAATTTGTAGCAAATGGAGAGGAAAGGAAACTTAGAAAAATCCACAATATATCAAATGGTGCACAAACTACAGCAGTAGCCCACGTGTATTGTCTTACAGCTATCTTACAACACACATCAAAAGTCCTGCGGTGAAAACATATTATGAAAGTGTGACCCACCAGAGTAGAAACGTAGACACCAGGGTACATCTCAAAACAAGTGAGAATAAGGAAATTGATCAAGAGAATGAAGCCTTGTCTATGTGATAAATCAGAGATACTGATAGTACTCTCCAATAACAACTAAAAAGAAAAATAAACACATTAACAAATGCAACTGACGAAGTTAATCACCTGTTCTAAAACATGGCTTCTCTCTCTGAAACATCTACACTAATAAAAGAGCAACATGCTAATTGACCATACCTTCGTGACACCCACAAGCCAATCAGGAGTGAGTTTGCAAATTAACCCAACAAAGATGGCAGGTTAATTTGCATACACAGGCGCTGAGCGGCCAGGGGCAGGGCAGGATGCTTACGTTATCATCATGGCGATGACGCAGGCGTTCCGCACCACCCCAGCCTCTCCGGGCCTCTGGGCAGCATGGGAAGGCAGAAAAGCGGCCCCAGGCTGGAGTGAAAAGGTGGCTCCAGCCAGAGTGAAGGCTGTGCAGGCAGCCAGGGGAAGGAAGGCCCATTCTTGCATGAATCTTCGTGCATCGAGCCTCTAGTATTATAATATTGAACAAGACAAATTTAAAAGGCAATAATGATATATCCATGATTATAGACATTTTACATATTGTAAGAAATTTAATTCTAAATATAATCTAACTCATGAGTAACTTTATAAGCCTTCTTTCAAGACTACTAAATATTATACTAACAAATTATGACTTAAACTGAAAAAAAATTACTTGAGCTGTTTTTGTTTTATAATGCTACAAGAATGGTCCCATTAAAAAATTTTTTTATGGTTGAAATAATGAAATAACTCTTTGGAAGTTAACATCAATGATCTATTATGAAGAGTTATCTTTCCATATGCGGTGATATCTTTAAAACTTGAAATTCATTTGGTGGAAATATGGCCCTTTTAATTAAAATGTATATTAGTCTGAAGTTAACTGGATCACTATACAGTCATATATAATTTTTCAGTCCAGGGATACTTTCATTGATAATTTAGAGTTTTTGACTTATACTAAATGGAATCATATTTAATTTCCCAGAAATTGCTGAATAATTCTTCCTTCAATATTGGTTTTTATTTCTTGTTACTGTCATGTGGCTTATTTGAAGATAACAACTCACTTCCTGCTTCTGAACTGCCCTCTAATATGATTTATAGCTAAACAGAATACCAAAATAATAGGAGAAACAAAGCTTGTTTAATAATTAAATGTAACAACATATGGCATGAAGTTAAGAGGTTCTATGGAAGACCAGAGTAGCCACTTGCTTTGCAAACAATTTAAGTCAATATTCAGAAATTTTGCATTTACTTGCTTTTATAAATAAGCTGTATTTTTATTAAATTTGTTAGGGTGACATTGCTTAATAAAATTATTTAGGTTTCAAGTGTACAATTCTATGATACATCATCTGTATATTGCATAGTGTGTTTATTACCCAAAGTCAAATCTTCTTCCATTACCATATATGTCACCCCTTTACTCTTTACTGCCCCAACCCCCGTCCCTCTGGTAACCACTATACTGTTGTCTGTGTCTATGAGTTGTTGTTCATTTGTTTATCTTGTTTGTTCATTTGTTGCTTTCAATTTTATTTCTCATATATGAATGAAATCATATGGTTTTTTATTTTTCTATTTTTATAGGCTGAGCTTGTTAAACTCTGAATAATTGATATATAAAATGTTACTTCATCAATTCCCTAAAGCTTTCAAGGGTGTAACCAACTTTTCATTCAAACTTCCTGAAATATTTTTCTCAAATAAGATTCAATATGTGAAAATGTGTTGTAATGCTAATTATTTTCATAAATTTAACCAATTTCTATATTTCATAATCCTTCAATTTGCATTTTACTCTGTAATTTTCTCATTTGCTGTTGCTTTTTTTCTTCTTAAGCATAACTCTTTGAAGTTAAGAGCAGTAACCAAATAAGGATGTAAAAATCAAATTATTGTAAGAATTATTTTCTTCCTCCTACTTATGTAGCTCACGTCAATGGTCATTCCGTGTTACCTGGCTTATCTCCATGGATTTCATTGTTTGTGTGTTTAAAACCTGAGGTGTCTGCCTAGAATTTGGGACGTTTTTTCCATCCTCTATAAGAATGGAAAAAATAATTCTTCACAAATCTTGATGGTGTTAGAACATAGGGAAAACCTGAACCAGGGTCCCTGGCTGAGAATTTCCCACTGTGAAACACTTATAATGTCAACAACGGAGGAACAGTGCTGCTCTCTGATAAGTCTGATAAAACAACTCCAGTAAAATATCTGCATCCACGGATCCATTTATTTTTATCCAATTTTTCTATCCAACAACCAACTTCCTCAAGTGTCTTCTTAAAAACCAAAGATTAGGCTATTTTAAACCATCTAATCTAAACAAAGGGAACAATTTGAAAACACGGTAAGATTAAAATATGAGTGCACAAGTGAGATCATACAGAAAGGTTATCAAATAAACTTCAAATTTAGGACTCTCTTGTATTGAGAGGAAATACTATAGAAAACTGCTCCCTGAAACATTAATTTTATATGCCAATTGAGAAAACAAGCCCAGATATTCAGGACAGCAAGAGCTACCATCAAGTAACATTTTTGCCTCCTCTTATCACCAGCAAATCTAAAGTTATCAACAAAATGAGAAGAGCTTGCAGAGTTTGTGCTCAAATTTTTGCCATCCTGATTGTCACAGAGCTCTTACTTACAGTGGAAACCATAGGATCTACTTAACACCAGGAATCGGAAAGTAGGTGAATTTAAGTCATGTGCTCCACAGTGCATAGAAGAAATAATGGTACACGGTAGAAACACTGGAAAATTAGCTCCTTTTCCTCTCAGAATCTGTGCAAAGTGTTAATGCCTATGAGTAGATGCTCTGAACTAGCTGGTTGATAATAAGAGAAGATTTTAAATGAGAACGTACATGCAAATTGAAGCACAACAGTTGTTCTCTCTAATTTTTATGAGTCACATAACAAATGACAGTTCTTTAATTGAAGTTAGAAACAAACGACTGCTCAGAAATGTCTTAGAATTTAATTCCCCTAGGTCTATTTCTATTCATTTGCTACAGTGGTTTTGGAAAGCTGTAAGAGACAACAATACTAGTATAAAAAAATTAAATGCTTGAAGTTCCTTGTGACAGAGACTGTAACGTGTTCACCAAAACCAATTTCATTTTCCTATCACATACACTGTTAGAACATATGTGCCTTTAAATGAAGTAATTTTCTGAATCCTGGCCAATAAAATGTAAGAGTTATCTGTGTCTATTTCAGGCCACATGGTCAATGTTGGAAGTGTTCTTTCTCTACAGTCTTTCTGTCTTCTGGAGAGCAGAGAGGACTCTGAGGACATGGAGAATGTTGGCATCATGAGAGAGAGGCTGAGTTCCTGAGTAGCCAGATGTAAGCCTTGTACTTTGAGATGATTGAATATGCAGCTGTAATCTTTCTAAATCACTGGTAAATCAAAATGTATTTATAGCAGCAAGTGATAACTAAACTCAGCGAAATCAGTTCTTTAGAGTGGGGTGCTGCAATAAAAAAAACCCATAAAATGTTGACATTGAATTAGCAATTGGGCTCATAGCAATAAGGTAACAGGTTGGGAAGCTAGAGATCCATATTATTAAATGCAAAATATTTAGTAATATTTCATTTACAGTTTCCTAGAAGGCAGAACATGTGACAAAGAAGCAGGTGGCCTGGGAAAATGGCAAGAAAGAGTAAGCTTGTGTGTTTCTGACATTATTGACTGCCTTTCCCAAGGTACTATAACAAAGTAATCAGTTCATGAAGAAATTGATTGGATTTCCAAACAAGGTTAAAGAGAACACAGACTGGCTAGAGAGCAAGAACTCTTAACAAACAGAGAATTGTTTTTACACTCACCTACTCATACTAACACGCTCCCTCTACTCCAGTTACTTAAATGCTTCTGTTTGCACAACATCTCTTTCCCCAGCAATATCTGGCACATAGTGTTGCTCCTTAACTAAAGAGCAAGAATACTGTTTATATTATTTTCTCAAGTGTTGCCAAGCACCCAGAAGAGTGTTGAGCATGTAATAGGCACTGAGAAAGATATCTATTGAATGTATTTACATGTTTAAAATATTAATTTAAACAGATTAAGGAGAGAATACAGTTTCAGCTTCTATTCTGATAGTCTCGGGTACACAAAAATCCAAAAGACAAAAGAGGTCATCCAGACCAATAAATCATGGGAATGCAAAGAGGAGTTATACATGTTTACAGCGTGCCATATATGGACAGTTTCATACGTGTACAAAAATCACTACTGTGCAAGGTCATGCTACCTCCCTTTTAGTCAGAGATTATTGGGAACATGTGTACGCAAATGAAGTTGAGGTTATTGGCTCATTGCCTCAAGGAAGACAGCTTACCATGGTGTAATAAGGAGCATCTCAGCAAGAGGGTTTAAGAGAAAGCTGTTTTACAATGTGGGCTTCCATTAGGTGATTTTGGAGAGGGTTTGGAAAGGAAGTGTATTCGCTCTGTTGCGTGTTATTGGAAAGAAAAGGTAATTCTATAATTGGGTATCTTACAGTGTTTTATGTGGATGGTGAGACAATAGAGCACAGGTATAAAGCTGCAATTGATAAAGAAGCCTCGGTAACTTGTGTAATAATGAAAAGGGGAATGCCTGGTCATTGCTGTGTTTTGGACAGAGTTCTTAGTTTTGTCTATGTTCCAAACATGATTAAGGAATTGCAACATTTTGGTTTGCTTCCATCATGATTTAGAGTGTATCTGATTTTGGCGATCTCTGAAATTGTTTATGTTCAACAGGAAAAAAAAAAACAACAAAAAACTATGGCTTATCTGTCATGGATTGCTGTTTTCTTTCTTAGTCACATGTTTGCAAATGAGTAATGATGATTGGTTAGGTAAACTGAAATATAAAACTCATAAAAACATTGCCATTTTCAAATAAGGAGAGGCGATGGCGATTCTAATACCATAAATTTAAAATCTCAACATATTCCAGATCATCCTTTTCTCAAGTTATCCTCTTCTCAAAAGTAAATAAGAAAATAGTAAAGTTATAAAATCAACATTGGCTATGGTCAGTCTTTTTTTCTTCCTAAACAACTCAGTATGTTCAGAATTATATTTAAACTAGAGGCCCAATGCACGAAGATTTGTGCAAGAATGGGCCTTCCTTCCCCTGACTGCTGGCACCACCTTCACTCCGGCCAGAGCCACCTTTTCGCTCCTGCCAGGAGCCACCTTCCTGCCTTCCCACGCTGCCTAGAGGCCCAGAGCGGCTGGGTCAGTGCGGAACGCCTGCGTCGTCACCATGGTGACAACGCAAGCGTCCCACCCTGCCCCCAGCCACTCAGCACCTGTGTATGCAAATTAACCTGCCATCTTTTTGGGTTAATTTGCATCCTCACTCCTGATTGGCTGGTGGGCATCGTGAAGATACGGTCAATTTGCATCTTACTCTTTTATTAGTGTAGATTAAGTTAACAAAACCAATTGAAATTCCCAGAAGAAAAATTTCTCTTCTCTATCCCTTCAGTATGAAATTTCATTCTAATCAATGTAATTTTCTTAACATAGTTACTACAGTATAACATATCCTATCTAATAAAGATGGAATATGCAAATTTACCATAACTCTGCGACAAAGATGGCGTCAACAGCCAATAAGGAGGGAATATGCAAATTGACTGTCACTCCATGACAAAGATGGCGGCTGGGCCGGGCCCTTGTGTCATCGCCATGGCCTCTGAGCCTGCTTCATTGCCGCTGCCACGGGGGCCAGAGGAGCAGAAACACAAGCCTGCAGGGGGGCCCAGCACCCAGCAGCTCCAAGCCCTGTGGCCGTGATGGTGCTGGGGCTTCTGGGGACAGAGGAGCAGAGACACAAGCCCACAGCGGGGCCTGGCACCCAGCAGCCCCAAGCCCTGTGGCTGTGGTGGCACTGGGGCCGCTGGGGCCACAGCAGAGACACAAACCCACAGGAAACCTGTGGAAAGGGAGATAAACTATCATAACTTTATCTCCCTTTCCACAAGATGAGAAAACTGACCCTGATTTATTTAGTGATATGCCCCACACCTTTCTACAAAAACAGGGTATGTTATGACCACTCCCAGGAAGGTCTGGTCAGAATACTGTCTCCAGGGAATAATGCTATTGTGGCAAATCATCTAAGAGAGGAAACAAGCTTTTGTTGGGTTTGTTCTGAAGGTCAGAGAACATGCCACCCAAACATATGCCTTGTTGTTATATTGATGACCTTGAGCTGCAGATGATTGAAAAACAGCAAATGCAAGCAGAGGCTTTCACTGAAGTCTCCTGATCTGCCTAAAATCGGATCTCCCAAAAGGAGCTAAAATGTCATAAGTACCCTAGATGGGAAAAGTGTCATTAGCCAGTGAAGACTGACTCCTGTCACAGGACAGGAGACTAGAAGTTGACATCATACCCAAACTTTGTTACAAACTCTCTCCCTCCACCCCCATTCATCTTCCTAAAAATCATTTACTCTCCTCTAAGAGGCCTAATCTTCCGTCCCCTTTCCCTAGGAAGAAGGTATTTAAATCTGGATTCTAAGCCACCTTGGAGAGTTACCCATTTTTCCCTGGGATCTCCCACATACATATACACAAGGTACACATGTTAATGAACTTCTGTTTTTCTCTTGGTAATCTGTCTTTCATTACAAGGACCTCCACTAAGAACTCAGAAGGGTAGAGGAAAACTATTTTTCCTCCTCCATAATTCCATATTGGGAAATCAAGTCCCAGGCTGAACAGTGAGGTTGGCTCAAGTGTCAAGCAGTCCTGGCTGAGGGGAGGAAAGCTTCTAGGGGGAAATCACTGATATTGTCATCAAAGTAGGACAGAGGGTACATGCATGGTTGCTGGTGGGAGTTTAAAGTGGTTCAACATTTTTGGAGGATAATTTGGCAAAATCAATAGAAATGTTCAAGGTACATCCAAGAGTCTTCTTCTAAGAATCTCATCTGCTGAGATAAAGCACTAGTGCATAAGCCCTGGTCAGAACCCAGGATGCTACTGTGGGCTCCCCTTCCACAATAGGAAAACCTGCTAACAACCTGCATTTTTAGGACAAGGTGGCATCTATACTAATAAAAGGGTAATATGCTAATTAGACTGAACATCTTCCAGACAACCTTCCGGATGTTCTTCTGGACAAAGCCATGGTGGCAGGGCTGAGGCAGAGACGGTTAGAGGCAATCAGGCAGGCAGGGGAGAGCAGTTAGGGGGATCAGGCCAGCAGGCAGGTGAGCGGTTAGGAGCCAGCAGTCCCGAGGGGTCCTGGATTAGAGAGGGTGCAGGCCGGGCTGAGGGAACTCCCCTCCCGTGCATGAATTTCATGCACTGGGCCTCTAGTATAAACTACTTGGTTTCCTTTTCCTTACAATTTAATATAGTGCTTCAAACTTAAAAAAATGTGGATAAAGATAGATATATTTAAAATAAGCAACCAAAATTTCATTAAAAACCTAATGCATATAAAGCAGAGTTTTCAAATCAATGGTGCATTGCATCTGGAGTTAGTGTCAAAAATGAGGGATAATATCTTAGAGACTTTTTGAAGAATTAGACAATTTCTCTTGTGAGTTCTATACTCTAATGCATTAAGGGAAGACTGTTAAAACTTAATACACATTTGTCCCATGGATGCCAAGAATAAGATTCAAAATTAGATCAAGATACATGATCTAAAATTTCTCTGTGTCTCCTAAAACCACAAAAGTAATTTGGCCTCTCTGAAACCATGTATAGATAAGTCTTTCTTCCCTTTATACTTTGATAGCAGATACCACACATTATTGGATCTAGGTTTTGTAATTCCTTCTCACAGTGGAGTCCTAATGCCTTAGTAACAATTTTAATAGAAAGGCAGGATCAGTTTAGGTGATAATCATTATGAAAGAATGAATTATGTTTCCTGAGTAGTAAAACATGTGGTTACAGGGTGATATCTATGATCTTTGACCTTCTTTTCTCTAAATAATAAGCAAAAATAAAAATACAGAAGTATCCCCCATGTTCTTTTGTATAAAAAAGAGATGATTTATCTTTTTGTCAAGCAAATATTAATCTCATAAAAATATTTACTTCTTTCACATTTTTTTACTATAACTGATAGAGACCATATGATCATGTATATAGAGTGACTTTTTAAATATATTTTATATAGTAATTTCCCTTTTCTGATTTACTGAGAGGAAAATACAGTAGTAGAACTTCTAGCTTTGAGAACAGTCTCTAATTAGATCGGACAGCCAAATAGTGGAACGACCATCCAGATGACCTTCCGGATGAAGCCGGGGCTGCAAGGGCCGAACCCTTGCACGAATTTTGTGCGTTGGGCCTCTACTATTAAATAAGCCTGAAGCAAACTGTAGCTCTTTTGAGGTTTTTAAGAAAATCTGCACGGGAGAACATATTTGCCAATTATACATCTGATAAGAGGTTAATAACCACAATTTATAAAGAATGTATGAAACTCAACACCAATAAAACAAATAATCCAATTAAAAAATTGGTTAAGGACCTGAATAGACACTTATCCAAAGAGGACATACAGATGGCCAATAGACATATGAAAAGATGCTCAATAGAGAGATGCATATTAAAACCATAATGATATATCACCTCACACATATCAATTTAGCTATCATCAATAAATCAACAAAGGAGTGTTGGAGGATGTGAAGAAAAGGGAACACTCATGCACTGTTGGTGGGAATGCAGCTTGGTGTAGCCACAGTGGGGAAAGCAGTATGGAGTTTCCTCAAAAAATTAAAAATGGGAATGCCTTATGACCCACCAATTCCACTTCTGAGAACATATTTGAAGAAAGAAATAATAATGATAAAGAATATATGCATTTCTATGTTCATTGCAGCATGATTTAAAATAGTCAAGATTTGGAAACAGCCCAAGTGCCCATCAGTAGAGGAGTGGATAAAAAAGCTGTGGTACATTTACACAGTGGAATACTACTTGGCCATAAAAAGGAAGGGAATCATATTCTTTGTGACAGCCTGGATGGACCTGGAGAGCTTATGCTAAGTGGAATAAGCCAAACAGGGAATGACAAGTACTATATGATTTCAATCAGATGTGGAATCTAATTAATAAACTAACAAACAAAATAGAAACAGACTCATAGATAGAGAACAGAATGACAGCTGTCAGAGGGGACGGAGGTTGGGGCAGGATAAAAAGGTGAGAGGATTAAGCAAAGAAAGAAAGCAGAAAAATAACACCTAACAGACACAGACAACAGTATGGTGGTTACCAAAGGGTAAAGGAGTTAGGGAGAGGAAAGTAGGGTAAAGGGGGGATAAATGGTGATGCACAGAGACTTGACTTGGGGTGGTGAACACACAATACATGATACAGATGATTTATTCTAGAATTGTATACCTGAGACCTATATGATTTTCTTAACCAAAGTCACCCCAACAAATTAAAATAAGAAAAAAAATTGCAGCCCTCTTACCAGATTAAAAAAAAAAATCAAGTCTGTAGCAAATTGAACCTCCTATGAGATTTTTAAGGCACTGTGAAATTTGATCAAAGACTAAATTTTCTTTAGGAAATTATCCTCCATTCTTTCTGAATTACAAATAGTCAGATGCCTTATGTGGAGTAGCAAGAGAAGTAAGCATTTAAAAAATGACACCAAATTTGTTAAGGACCTGACAAGCTAAAGCCAAAGAAGGGGTTATACTGGGAAGGATTTTTTATTCCACGAACATTCCCATTTAGGATTGAGTGAAAGAAGATACCTAATTTTTGTAGCTAGTGTGTGTGTGTGTGTGTGTGTGTGTGTGTGTGTGTATCCTCAAAATCAGATTTTCTTTTAAAATGTCATATTAGCATAAATTAATTTATGCCCAGTTTAAGAATACATGAATATGAAAGTACACTAAACTGAGCATTATGGCATTATAGTCACAGCCCAGCATCATAGCACGATATGTTATCACAATAAATCATCTCATGACTGCTAAGTTACCATGTACACTTGAACATATAAAGAAATACATCACATATAAATGTCAGTTTTGATTTTTTAAAACCAGTGATTTTTAACACAATAAAAAAATAAAACTTTCAACTAGAAACATTGACTTTAATGGAATTATGATTAAAGTTAGCATATTTGCTGCCTGTTTAGAATATGGATTTGTTAATATTTAGGGTGAATAGCAATAGAAGTCTTCAGCCTAGGTAAGTACATTTATCATATAATCTTCTACATGTTTTGTTGGTTTTTTTGCATCACTCACTGCACAAACTCAATGATGCAACCAATAATAATGTTTTTAGGATTATTGTTTTGATTACTTTTATAATCTATAGCAATTTAAGATTTTATAAATAACCTGAAACTTGGAATTTGTATACTTTTCATACATTTTCAAGTAATTATGGTACCTTATCTTGACAACTTTGTAAAACTCCTAATTTTTAAAATCTTAATATACAGTATTTCCTTGAAGATTATTTTTCTCTTCATTACTTACAAAACATTTCTTTTGATAAAAGGAGAGCTACAACAGTTGAATTTATGGTCTAAAAAGTGCAGATTAAGTGAATAGTTACTTATGGTAAAACTTAACCTATAGGCAATAAATGTTAACTTCTGTTCTGCATTCATAAAATGGCAATATTTTCCCTTGGAATTATATCAATAAAAGATCACAGTTCACTACAGATATGGATCATTAATACCTTGAGGACTTGAATTTATTTGTAGGTAATAAAAATTTGTAAGAATTGTCACCTACCTAGAATAGATCAAAAAAGATTTTTTGCCTGCTTTCAGTTTTCATTAGCATACTAGTCTAAAAATATGTAACTAATAATCTCATTCGGGGATTAAAGTTAAAGTGAAGTTTATAGTCCCACTAAAAGTTACTTTATATATAATTGCATATTTTAAGTTAGAATTTAGGCAACTACTAGTATAGTCACTTATTTTGATGGAAGTTCATGCTGGACAAAATTTAATAAATACATTTTTTATAAGAAAAGAGCCTGCATTTCTAAAGTTCAAAGCTGAGTTATTGAACAACTTGAAAATTTGCCTTTGTTATGACAAATGAATTAACAACCAAGATGAAAACATTGCAATTAATATTCAGCTGAGAATCTCAAGAGACATGACACAAAACTAAACTTCACCTATATTTCACCATTCAGAGGAATCCTTCTTCAGAAGTAAATTTCCTTCCCTTAAAAGGTTTTTTAATGAACATGCATGTGCGTGTATTTTTATGTGTGTGAATTGGCTTAATATTGAAATAAATACTCTAGTTTTAGAATTTAATATTACATCATGACAGTTTACCCATTCCATTAAATATTCATTGAAATGATGGTTTTAATTAACTCGAGATAATTTTGCTATTTTATTAAGAGCATCTTTGGGAGTAAATCATTCATATAAGAAATCTACAGTTATATTAAAACTAGAGGCTCACTGCACAAATTCATGCATGGGTGGGGTCTTTCAGCCTGGCCAGCGATCAAGGCCTATTGGGGGGCTGGCCAGCTGGGGGGAAGGACTGATTGTGGTGGGAGGGGTCGGGGGCAGGGCCAGCCCAGGGGAGTGGCTGCAGGTGGTTGGCTGGCCATCCCCTCCCCCGATTGGGGTGGGGGGGCTTATCGGGGCCAGGCTGGCTAGGGGCAGGGGCCACAGGAAGTTGGTGGGTCCAATTAGGGCCCCAATTGGGCCAGTTGGCCGCCACAGTGCACATCATAGCAACCGGTCATTCCGGTCGTTCCATCGTTCCAGTCACTTGGCTTTTATATATATAGATAAAGACATCGATAAGAGTTTTAAGCAGTAAAACAAAATAAAAAATAGCAATTATGTTTGTATATCATTTTATATAGAGACTAATAAAAATAAAGGTAATGAATTAAAAACAGATTATCATTAGTAACTAGAGGCCCAGTGCATGGATTCATGCACCAGTGAGGTCCCTTGCCAGTGCTAAGGATGTCAGACTATGGGATCCCTTGGCCTGGCCTGTGGGGATCGGGCCGAAACTGGCTCTCTGATGTCCCCCGAGGGGTTCCAGATTCAAGAGGGTGTTTCTCGTGTGATGCACTGCGGAATCGGGCTCCCTCCTCTCTGGTTCTGGGTATGTCACCCGAGAACCGCAGCTGCTAAGTCACCACAGCTCAGCAGCTCATGCGTTGAGCATCTTCCCCCTGGTGGTCAGTGTGTGTCATAGCTACCGGTCAGAATATCTGCCCCCTGGTGGTCATTGCATGTCATAGCTACCGGTCGGACGGTCAATTAGGCTTTTATATATATAAATTATTTCTGATGTGACAGAAGTTATAGTATTCACTTAGTCTATCACTTTCGCTTCCTGGGTTCCCAGGAAGATAACATTTCTCAGTCTCACAGTTACAGTGAGGCCATATGGCAAGACTTGTTTCTAAAACAGGGGATGTGGAATGAAAGTGATATAAAACACTTTCAGGACTGGCCCCTTAAAAATATCAGATACAAACTTCCAGTAATAATCATGGAGGCCCTGTATCCCAGTTGGAGAAGTTATAAGATGGTTAAGGGCTATGTAACCTACATCAAAATTTGGGTGAGAAATAACTATTTATTATACTACAACCTTGATTAATATAACTTACAAGTAGGATCATGAGAACATTCACTAAGATGATATGTTACTAACATGCATGCTGTAACAAATAAACTCACAACTTCCAGTGCATGTAAGTATCCAGTGCATTTCTTTTTAGCTTTTCCCTAGACATTTGTGGATGAAAATCTAAAATGTAATTCATCTATTATTGACTGAATAGTGCCCCCCCAAGTTCATATATTGAAGCCTTAAGCCCCATTGGGACTGTATTTGGAGGCAGAGATAATTCAGGTTAAATGTGTTCATAAGGGAACCCTCATCCAATATGCCTGGTGTCTTTATAAGTAAAGGCAGAAACACTAGGGATGTTTATGTGCAGAGCAAACAAAGCCCCTGTGAGGACACAGCAAGAAGGCAGCAAACTGTAACACAAGAAGAGAGGCCCCAGGAGAAACGAAACCTGCTGAAAACTTGATCTTGAACTTCTAACCTCCAGAACTATGAGAAAATAAATTTCTGTTGTTGAAGCCACTCAGTCTCTGCTATGTACTATGGCACCCCTAGAAAAATAATATAACATCCAAAACTGATTTTTCCATGTATATATTTTCAATTCTAGGTGTTTTTGATTCTCTGTCTTTGAAACACACAGATTTTATTTAGCACTAAATTCTCTAGATACCACCTCTACCATTACTTATCGTTTTGAATATTTCTCCCCTCTGCATTTCAGCCTCCACCACTTTTGTTTAGCCCCCATTCTTCTATTGTCTGCACAGCCTTATGAATGCTGTACATGCTCCCAGTTTCTCCTGTGTAAATCTATTATTTGTAACTGAGAACAGAGCAATTATTATGAAATGCAAATCTGCTTATATCACCATCTTGTTTTAAAATTTGACCCCCCAATATTTTATAGTACAACAAAAAGACCTTAATAATCTGTCTTCAATCTATTTTTGTGTCTTCATCACAAGACCGAATATAAGTATAAATATTTGTTTCTTTGAAGTGTTTCCTCATTAACAAAAAAATAATAATTCTCTTCCCTTCCAACTGCATATAGACTGCAGCCTTACTAGAGTTTTATCTTATTGTTGTAATTATTTTCCTGTCTGCCCTTTCACTAAATGGAAGCAACAATCTCTTATTTATCATTTTACTGGCTACAGTATGGGCATTTGCTCAAGCATGTTATGTACTTAAAAACTGTATGCTGACTTAACTAATGGATTCTTTATTCATTCTCAGAGGTTCTTTATTTTTTTTTGCAATAAATGGAAGGACATGCTAAGCATTTACCAACAGATCCATTATTAATATACTTTGTATTACAATAGTGTTATAATATCTACCTGTTTGATTAAATTAATATAGTATAAGAATCTTATAAATTGAATTAAATTTAATGTGGCACACAAGACTATTCAGCATCCATGACAATGTCTTATTAAGACTTACATACTTAAAAACAATCATATAGATTCTACTTGACTGATAAAAATCTTTCTAAAATACATTTATATGCATAATCTAGACCAGTGGTCAGCAAACTGTGGCTCGCGAGCCATATGCGGCTCTTTGGCCCCTTGAGTGTGGCTCTTCCACAAAATACCACAGCCTGGGCGAGTCTATTTTGAAGAAGTGGCGTTAGAAGAAGTTTAAGTTTAAAAATTTTGGCTCTCAAAAGAAATTTCAATCGTTGTACTGTTGATATTTGGCTCTGTTGACTAATGAGTTTGCCGACCACTGATATAGACACATGGTAAAGGCTTTTTTTAGTAATTGGGGCCTGTTTCAACTTGAGGTTTGGTTCATTGGGATCTAATGAAGAGTGGATTTGGAAAGCCAGAGACAGTATGCAGTATTGAAACTGTATTTTTTCAAGGTCACAATGAATTGTACATGTCACTCACTTGCAGATTTCCAGATGAATTGATGACTTTAAAAACAAACTTAATGTCCTAGCCGGTTTAGCTCAGTGGATAGAGCGCTGGCCTGTGAGCTGAAGGGTCCTAGGTTTGATTCTGGACAAGGACACATGCCTGGGTTGCAGTCTAGAATGATCCTCAGTGCCGGGGGGGCGGGGGGGGGAGCGTGTAGGAGGCAGCCAATCAATGATTCTCTCTCATCATTGATGTTTCTCTCTTCCTCTCCCTTCCTCTCTGAAATCAATGAATATATATATTCATTTAAATAAAAAATAAAAACAAATTTGACAGATTTATTATGCACTATATGGGTGTGTGTTTAGCTGAATAATTAGCATAGACATTTGAGAGGGGACCCCTTTCCTATAAATTAAATATATTGCAATTAAATTTTATTATAATTGTTCTAATACATTCCTTTGTAAACATTTTATTACCTCATATTGTTATGCAATTATACTAACATTTAAAATAGACATCTTATAATTTATTTTGAGTTCCAGGGACTATAGCCACAGAAAATATCTAGTTATTTCACTTTCTTTAAAAAAATGTGTTGGAAACAAAAAGGAAAAATGGAATGAAAGTAGCAATAGAATACAAACACAGGTGTCATATTTGCTCTATTTCAAACACCAAGCTTGAAAAAAAAATCAAGGTTACTTTAAAAAAAATGAATTTAATCAATAAATAACTATTTTGCCTAACCTATTTCTTCTTATTGAGTAAGGACAATATTTATCACTGTACTTAGCAATTTTAGCTTCAGGCCAAAAAGAATTGCTGTGCATTAGATTTCTGACAGATTTAAATTTGAATGCATTTTGAGTTCAGGAAGCTAAATATAGGACTCTCCTTCACTAAGGTATAAAGAAAAAAAATTGGAATTCTGATAATTGAAAATAATCAAATATAAGCTGAACGTCTTATGTTTTATCAGTCTGAATATTTAGTATATGATTTTTCACTTTTTTATCCAAGATGATTGCAATAAAATTGTCTGTTATGTACAACTGCGCTAAGAGAAAACTGACACCAGATTTTCCTTCCCAGTTATCTCTGGAAACTCCTGGAGAATATCTTCATGTTCCACAAGTCCTTCCTGGTGGCCCAAAGCCTCATTACAAGGCAATTTAATTCCTCATTTCTGTAGTTCACCTGATGTGTGCTTAGGGCATTTTCCATCATGTTTCTGCTTGTTTGAGAGTCATGATTCTGTTTCTAGTGTCAGCAGCTGATAGTTCTACGATGGCTTTGGCAGTGGGACATTGGCCTTCGTTTGTTATTATTCTCAGAATACAAGACAGCTATTAAAAATAGTTATTGTTGAAAACTATATACCAAACATATCATGTTCTTTGACAGCTGGAACAAACCTCCACATGGCAGGCAGGAACTCACTGACTCACCCAAACCTCCCCAGGGATTGCCAGGGAATTCCATGACTCACATCCCAGGCCGAGTGTCATTCAATTCTTAACATAGAGTTTTCTGGTTGTTTCCCAAGGTTAGGAGGCATAATAAACAGATGTGATCATGTTGTTATAAGGAGTCTGTGACCAGCAACCTGGAGATGAGCTGTGAAATAATAAGAAATATATCTATCTGTGCCCTCAGTTACTGCTAATATTTGGTCTTTGACTCCAGTTTCTGACCCCATGTACCTAAATCTCTTGGGATTTCATGGGTGAGAGAAACATCTTTTGTTCTAATGAGGTGACTTTTTGGTGGGCTCCTGGATGGGGGTTGGCCACTAAAAGACCAAGCTATGATTAGAAGCTTGGAATTTTCAGCCCTATGCCCCCATCCTCCCGAACTGAGTAATTCATGTCTATGTAAAAATCCCTAACGTGTGGGATTCAGAAAGCTTCCAGGTTGGTGAACATGCATTTGCAGGAGGCTGGCACACCCCAACTCCTAGGGGATAGAAGCGTCTGAGCTCAGCACCCTTCAGGACCTCGCCCTGGTATGTTCTCCATTGGTATGTTCATTTGTGTCCTTTAAAACATATTTTCTTATAAATCACCAAGAATAAGTAAACTTTTGTTCTTGATTCTGTGAGCTACTTTTACAAATTATGGAATCTGAGGAGGAGGTCATGGGAACCCTGATTTATAGCTGGTCAGTCAGAAGTGACAGCCTGGACTTTCTAGAAACCTGAACTTTGGCCTGGTGTCTGAAGTGAGCTGCATTCTTGTGGGACTACACCCATAACTTGTGGGGTCTGCATTAACTGTACGTAAATAGTGTCAGAACTGAAATGAGTTGTAGTACAGCCAGCTACTATTGGATAATTGATTGTATGAAACACACACACACACACACACACACACACACACACACACATTTGGTGTCAGAGTATTTTGAGCATGAGAGTAAATAAAAACACAGTAAGGTTTTCTATACAGTAAGGGAAATTTGAAAACTAGCAAGGAAATCTTCATTAGAAATCTGAAGAGAAACTTGTGCTAAGTATTAATGGAACTACTAGGGAGACTATTTCCACAGGTAACTTTAAAAATATAACAGCCAAATAAACTTGTGGTTCTGGTTAAAAAATTTTTCATACACAATGTGAGATATGTCAATTAGCTTATTTTTGCTACATTTGATATATTGTTTCCAGAAAGAGATGAGTTACTATAAAACTGTTAAGTAAAGTTGCAGGATACAAAAATCAGCATACAAAATCCATGATATTTCTACACACTACCAATAAACTATTTGAAAAAGAAATTTTAAAAATCTCATCTACAATAGCAACAGAAAAAATAAAATATTTAGGAATAAACTTAACCATAGAGATGAATGACTTATACACTGTAAACTATAAAACATTAATGAAGGGAACTAAAGAAGACACAGATAAAAATATTTCAATAAAGTTAAAAATTAAAGCTATATGAAATGATTTCCTAAAAATATAAACTAATCAAAAGGTAAATCTAAATATATTCAAGTAACCTATGGAAGGCAAGGAAATTTTTAAAAAGACATAAAAAAGCAAACAAAGATATGAACAAACAGAAAACAAAAAATAAGCCAAAACCGGTTTGGCTCAGTGGATAGAGCATCAGCCTGCAGACTGAAAGGTCCCAGGTTCGATTCTGGTCAAGGGCACGTACCTTGGTTGCGGGCACATCCCCAGTAGGAGGTGTGCAGGAGGCAGCTGATCGATGTTTCTCTCTCATCGGTGTTTCTAACTCTCTATCCCTCTCCCTTCCTCTCTGTAAAATATCAATAAAATATATTAAAAAATAAATAAATAAAATGACAGACTTAATCCCTAACATATAAATGTGTTAGATATAAATGGTCTAAGTACACAATTAAAGATGGAGATTGGCACAGTGGATAAGAAAAAAAATCCAACTTTATGCTTTTTACAATAAATTCACTCCAAACATAATAAAAAAGAAAGTTGACATTAAAAAGATGGAAAAGTTATATTATACTTACCTTAATGAAAAGAAAGCAGAAGTGGTTAACATCAGATAAAGTTGATTTAAATTAAAAAAAAAAGTTATCTAAAGACTGAGAGGGACAATATATACTAGTAATGCAAAAGGTTCATCTAAGAAGATATAGCAATTTTAAATGTGTATGCTTCTCCCTACAATCTGGAAAAAGGCAAGAATAGCCGTTATTCGGCACAGTACTGGAAATTGTATATAATGCGGAAAGAAATAAAACTGTTCCTATTTGGAGATGACATGATTGTCTCCATAGAAAATCCCAAGGAATCTACAAAACTTCCTAAAACTAATGAGTTCAGCAAGATCAAGAATATGAGGACAGGAGAAAATTTGACTTTGGGTGGTGGGTAAACAGTGCAATACACAGATCTTATAACCTAGACACCTACACTGACTGGGAATCCTGACCTCCTGGTTCATGGGTTGATGTTCAACCACTGAGCCACACCAGCTGGGCAAAATAAATTATATTTGAAAATTTTATTTTTCATAAATATGACTGCATAAGACTAATGATAGAGTTAATATCAGAGTTATACTATACTTGAATATTTAACATTTAGAATTAGTTCCTATTGCTGTTATATCAAATTATAATTTTTATAGTTTGATTTTAAGATATTTGATTTATTATAATTTTAATAGGTATTTATCTTTGTCTTGGCACATAATTAAAATTTGACTTGTTTTGTTAAAATTGTATTTACAGACTTATTGATTAGTAAATATTTTGTCTACATTTAAATTTTCCATAAAATATAAAATGGTTTCTTCAGAAAATAGGGTACTGTACAACTTAAACCTTGAATATATTAAAAGTGCTCTTACAAGGAAAGTTCTAATAATTCAGACTAAAGTACTCCTGAGAGATCCAAGGTTTGAAATGGCTTTTTAGGAATGGTAAGTGAGGCTTCAAGTCTTAAATATATGACTTTATTTATGATAATAACAGTAATTGCTGTCTAATATATTTGTTTTAAGATTTGTTTTTGACATAGAAAAATAAATCACCAGTTACCTCAGTTTTACCATCGACTAATCTAATTACTGCATAATATTTACAATCTCTGCACTTCATGAATAACATGCAAATCCTATATTTCAACTCTTGAAAGTTTAAATTGCACTTAAATCACAACACTTCAATATATCTTGTTTTGAGTTGCAGGACTTTAAATATTGAATGTTATAATAATATTGCAGAATAGTTCACTACACTAAGAAAATTACGTTCTTTGACTCTTCCTCTTCGAAGTCTTTGTGCTTGCACAAGGTAAGAAGTAGCCTTCTTTGTTGCAACAAGACTGAGAGAGGAATGAGGATAGGATACAAATATATTAAAAATATTTTAAAAGAGTATATATGACTGAAAAATACATCAGTATTATTTGACAGAGTTGTAGCAATCAAATATGTTGAACATTGACACTCAGAATTATAAAAACTAGAACCCCCATATCTAAGACTACCTGCCTTTAGGTGAGAGAGCATTTTTATTAGTCTACCACAAATCGGGGACTGACCTTCCACTTGGAAGACACACATGCTGCCTCTTGTCAAATTCTGCATGGCTGATACATGCTTTAAAGCATACGTAGAACAGAGTGAAATCAGCAAGGTGGCTGAACAAGATGTCCCTTTTTCATATCCCCCTCAACCATTCATCCATAATCAAAAGTGTCTGCGTGGGAGCTTTGGAAACCAGGAGACTGACACCTCAATGCAGTCCAAGACCAAGAAGAGCCATTTTGAGAACTCTGGTGTGCATACAGGAGGCTGACTTGCACACTGTGGTCCCAAGTTCACACCTGGAAGCAGCTCCATGCCCTGAGAATTTGGCTACAGTCCCATTGGGTTTGGTTCTATCACCAGCACAATGTGCCAAGGGACCCAGAAGGACTCATGTCCACCTGAGCATTGGGTAACAGGCATACAGACCTTGAACTAGGCTGTTGATTGAGAAGTGGCCAATGAACCAGCTCCAGCCAGTCTCAGCACAGTCTGGGAGCTGCTGAAGGTAAGCCCAGCAGACTTGGTCAGGCTGTAGATTCTGAAAAGACCCTGTACCTGGGCTCCAGCCCGTCCCAGCTGCAGTCCACTTGCAATCTTGCTGGCACTTCTGGAGATCCTGAGAGACCCTGTACACAGCTCCAGCTTCCTCACAGCCACAGTCTGCCAGCAATTTTGAGCATCCAGAGTCTCAGCAGGAGGCACTCCCACCTATGCACCAGGAGATTCTGAAATGGCCTGATACTTGACTCCAGGTCCCTCCTAGCCACAGTCTCTGAACAGTCCTGCTGGCACAGGGACCTAGCAGGAGATACTCCAGCTGTGCCCCACAAGATCCTGAAGAACCATATACTCAGCTCCAGCCCCATCATAGCCACACCCCACAAACTGTTCTAACTGTATAGGGACACATCAGGAGACACATCTGTGCTTCAGGAGGCCCTGAAATGGCTCTATGACCAGCTCCAGCCCCTCCAGTCACAGTGCAGGACTAGTACGGTTCACCCAACGACCTGGTGGGAGACATGCTCATCCCAGTCTCCAGAGCCAGGTCTGCAGACCTCAGTCTCTGCTGAGGAACCTGGGGACTCAATTATATCCCCTCTCAGCCACACTCCATGGCCAGACCTGCCCACCCAGGGACCTATCCAGTGACCAAACAGCAGCCCTCCCAGGGACCTCACATGAGATGCACTTATTCAGGAACCCAATATGCCCACTGTCTGAGGAAGACTGTGGACACTGAAGTTGATCCTAGTCCCAGAGCCAATCTAAGCTAAACTAAAGAAGGTTCTGGAAGCAGTTCTATCCACCCAAGGACCAGACAGAACCAATGGCCAACTGAGCCAATGTAACAAGCCTGCCACACTCAGACCCCACTGCAAAACCAGCAACAGCCTCATAACCAGCACCAGCCAAGCATGACTATAGTTCTAGGCATAAGCTGATTATTTTAAGGAGCATGGAATCTTTTCAGGACAGTAAAAATATTATTTATGATACCATATGATGAATAATATGTCAATATACATTTGTCCAAACCCTTAGAAAGAATAACACTGTGTAATTATAATGTGTGAATGCAGGTTCACCAATTGTACCAAATGTACCACTCTGGCGGGGATGCTAATAAATAGGGAAGGCTATGCATATGTGAACATAGTGGCTATAAGGGTTATCTCTGTTCCTGCTCCTAAATTTTGCTGTGAAACTTATATTTCTCTAAAAATAATAAAACCTTAATAATTTAAAAATCTTACTTTCAATTCCATTTATTCTTGCCTGTTTTTCTTATCTTCTATTTCAAATCTCCATATTTACAAGTTCACAATGCATTTTTGTTAATTTTTTCATTAAATATGGCATGTGTTTTAAGGAAATGGAAATCAAGTTATAATAAAATGCTCTTTTGTATTCACTTACATATTTACCCTTTCCAGTAGTTTCATTTTTCCCTGCATTGGTGGCTAACCATTGATATCATTTACCATCAATACTTTGGCATTTCCTCTAATGCAAGAGTGCTTGGTACAACTTCCTACAACTTGTCTCTATTGAACATGTTTTGTTTCATATTTAAATTTAAAAATATAAAATTTTGTTGGACTTATTTTTTTAGCAATTTAAATATGTAATTCTGTTGTCTTCTATCTTATTTTTTTCAGATGAGAAGTCAGCTGCAATTTTTATTGTAATTCGCATGTGCGCAATGTATCTTTTTCAATTTTCCCTAGGTTCTTTTAAATTGATAGTTATTAGTCTTAGTTTTGTTATTGTTGTTGTTTTCTCTACTTTGTCTCCCAGCAATTTGACTTTCTGTCTCAGTGTGGTTCTCTTTGTATTTATGCTACTTGAAAATTGCTGAGCTCCATCAATCTCTAGGAAATTCTCACTCATTATCTCATAACATGTCTTCTGTCTATCCACTATCTCTACTCCTGAAATATAATTAGAATTATATTTTTCATTTTGATATTGTTCCATATGTCTCAGACATAATTTTCATTTTTTCTCTCTATGCTTCTGATTTATTAATTTTATGGACCATTATTCAATGTAACTGATGATGTCTGCAGCTAAGTTCAGTTTATAGCAGTGACATATCTATGTTTTTATATTTTATCTTTTAGCTTCTGGATGTCCAGGTAATTTTTTTTCAAAGTTTCTAACATTCTAGGAAATTACCCATATGTTCACCACACATTTTCCCCCTCTCAACTAATCCCTTCTGCATATTTATAACGATTATTGTTAAGCTTTTGTATAGTAAGTCCAATATCTGGGTTCTTGGTGATCTGCTTCTATTGACTATTTTTTCTCTTGATTATGCTATATTTTCTTGTTTTTTTATAATATGTCATATTTTATTATTATATCCTTGATACGTATAAAAAGACAGTAGAAAGTGAATCAAATAATATTTACAGACTGACTAGGATTTGTTTTTACTGCTTGGACCACTAGTATTAGGGATGAGTCTATCTAATGCATTGTTTAGCTGGATCTAGGCTTTGTTGCAGCTTTTATTCCCCCCACACACACACTTTCTGATGTTTCAAGGGTAGTTATACCTCTCTCTTAGGTAAATTTTGTGATCCAAAGATCAATAAGAGTTCAGAATTCTATCTCTAATTTTCAGTCTAGATTTTGGTAGCTGAGAGGGGTTCTCTTTTTTCTCTTCTTTCTGTATCTAGGGAAAAAATGCTCTCCAACTTGATGACTTGATCCCAGGCTTTTGTGTGCTGCAAGGCTGCTCTGAATTCTATTCTAACAGACTCACTCATATGTCACATTGAAAATGCACTAAAATTCAAGGCATTGCTTCTTCTCCCCCTCAGTGGTATACATGGTGGGGCAAAAGTAGGTTTACAGTTGTGAGTGCATGAAACAATTTATTCTTTTTTTTTTAATAAATCTTTATTCAGATTATTACAATTATTTCTCCTTTTTCCTCCCATAGCTCCCCTCCACCCAGTTCCCACCCCACCTTCTTCCCTTACCTCCCCATCACTGTCCTCATCCATAGGTGTATGATTTTTGTCCAGTCTCTTCATGAATCCCCCACACCCCTTTCCCCCTGAGAATTATCAGTCCACTCCCTTTCTATGCCCCTGATTCTATTATATTCACCAGATTATTCTGTCCCTCAGGTTTTAATTCATTTGATTTTTAGGTTCACTTGTTGATAGATATGTATTTGTTGTTCATAATTTTTATCTTTACTTTTTTCTTCTTCCTCTTCTTTAAGAATACCTTTCAGCATTTCATATAATACTGGTTTGGTGGTGATGAACTCCTTTAGCTTTTTCTTGTCTGTGAAACTCTTTATCTGCCCTTCAATTCTGAATGATAGCTTTGCTGGGTGGAGTAATCTTGGTTGTAGGTTCTTGCTATTCATCACATTGAAAATTTCTTGCCACTCCCGTCTGACCTGCATAGTTTCTGTTGAGAAGTCAGCTGACAGTCGTATGGGTGCTCCCTTGTAGGTAACTAACTGTTTTTCTCTTGCTGCTTTTAATATTCTCTCTTTGTCTTTTGCTCTTGGCATTTTAATTATGATGTGTCTTGGTGTGGTCCTCTTTGGATTCCTTTTGTTTGGGGTTCTGTGGGCTTCCTGGACTTGTAAGTCTATTTCTTTCACCAGGTGGGGGAAGTTTTCGGTCATTATTTCTTCAAATAGGTTTTCAGTATCTTGCTCTCTCTCTCCTTCTGGCACCCCCATAATTCTGATGTTGGTACGCTTGAAGTTGTCCCAGAGTCTTCTTACATTATCTTCAACTTTTTGGATTTTTTTTTTTTTGCTTTTTGCTTTTTCGGTTGAGTGTTTTTTGCTTCTTTGTATTTCAATTCTTTGACTTGATTTTTGTGTTCCTCTTGTCTGTTTTTGGGTCTCTGTATAATATTTTTTATTTCAGTCAGTGTATGTTTAATTTCTAGTTGGTCCTTTTTCATATCTTCGAGGGTCTCGTTATATTTATCGGCCTTTTCTAGGATATTCTTAAAAAGCCTTATAACTGTGGTTTTGAATTCTATATCCAGTCGTTTGTTTTCCTCCATTTCTTTCATTTGTGATCTGATTCTTTGATGCCGCATTTTCACTGCTTCCCTGAATTGGTAAGGTAGGTTTGTGTGCTAGGTTTCCAATATGGCCCAGTGGGTCGGCCTCCCCAGTTAACCTGAGGTGGACACTCTTGGTGCACCCCTTTGTGGACTGTGTGTACAGCCTTGTTGTAATTAAGTCTTTATTGTTGTTGGTATCACTGGGAAGAATTGACCTCCAGGCCAGTTGGCTGTAAGGATCAGCTGTGTCTATGCTGGGAGAAGTTCGGTGCTGGAGACAGCCTTATAGGATTAGACTTGCCAAATTGCAATAGCCTCTGTGCTCGGCTTGGATGGGGTGGAGTCTCAGTCTTGGCTTTGTGCGCACTGGCACACGCGCCTTCAGACCTCTACCTTCCCAGCTCCGGAGTCTCCGCCCGAGAGTCCAGACTCCCCCCACAAGAGCGTGGGTCCCCAGGGGCTTGCCTGGAACTGGGGTCACTGCAGTCAGAACTGGGGCTCAGTGCAGTCAGGATCCTCTGACTCCCTTCCACTAGGGAAAGCCTGTGGCAACCTCCGCAGCCTTTGTGCGCACTGGCGCGCGTGCGCTTTCATTCCTCCGCCTTCCCCGGCTCCCGAGTCTCCACCCGAGAGTCCAGACTCCCCCCACAAGAGCGTGGGTCCCCAGGGGCTCGCCTGGAACTGGGGTTCACTGCAGTCAGAACTGGGGCTCTATGCAGTCAGGAGCCTCTGACTCCCTTCCACTAGGGAAAGCCTGTGGCAACCCCCGCAGCCTTTGTGCGCACTGGCACGCGCGTGCTTTCAGTCCTCTGCCTTCCCCGGCTCCCGAGTCTCCACCCCAGAGTCCAGACTCCCCCTGTAAGAGCGTGGGTCCCCAGGGGCTCGCCCGGAACTGGGGTTCAGTGCAGTCAGAACTGGGGTTCAGTGCGGTCGGGGGCTTCCTTCCCCCTTCCGCCAGAGAAAGTCAGCCAGGCTCTCAGCCGCCCTTCCTCTCTGCGCGCACAAAGACCCTTTGCCGTACCTTCAATTCTCTGTGAGCTTTTCTCTTTCCTTCTAGTTGTAGAATTTTCACTCAGCCTGCTTTCCTGTGGTTCTGGATGGTGTCCGTTCTGTCTTTTAGTTGTAGTTTTGAAATTGTTGTGTGAGGCAGCAGTTTAGGTGTTTACCTATGCCGCCATCTT
Source organism: Plecotus auritus (assembly GCF_963455305.1). Taxonomy (NCBI): domain Eukaryota; kingdom Metazoa; phylum Chordata; class Mammalia; order Chiroptera; family Vespertilionidae; genus Plecotus; species Plecotus auritus. The sequence continues at coordinate 33,353,072 of NC_137783.1, read as the reverse complement.
GGTTTCTCCAACAATTTATTCTTGTATTATTTATTATTATATTATTTTCCAAACAAATAACTGTAATTTTGCCCCATCCTGTATTTATCTTTCCTAACCTTGTGCCACCAGGTGTGGAAAAAAATTGGCATTCATTTCTCTCAAGAAGTGTTCATCACCTTTTGTAATTTAGGTGTGTGTGTTTCAGATTTATTTCCACTATCTAATGGGCTACCCAAAACAATAAATTTTCTCCCTATCCAGCTTTTTTCCCTTTGGTAAGGTGTGGTGCAGTGGTCTCTTGATACTTTCTACACTTTATCCAGAAACATAACTCATTTTTTTTAGCTTTTAATTCCCTTATGTATTAAGTATGATTCTTATAAGAAACACAGAGGATCCACCCCCTTTTTAATCTGTGATATTTTTTCTCCTTAATGATTTATGCACTTTATATACTAATTTCACTTCAGACTCTTAATCAAATTTTCCCTTGACTTATTTCTTAATTTGAAAGTTTGTTTTGCTTGCAGGGTTTTGTGCTTAAATATATTTTTTAGTACAACACAGACTGATAACTAACTCGATATATAAATAAGTAAGTAACCCATTTGACTTTATGTTAAGTGATTTGTTTTTTTGTTAAAGGGACCACAAAGTACATATGCAAGAGTACTTTTGACCTAAATCCTATGCAAGAAGTATGTGCATTCGTTAGTGTAGGAGAAAGAGAAGCAATGTCAGACCTACCTTGGATTATCTTCTTTTGTCTCCAAAGAGCTTCTTATTTGATTACCCGCTTTTCACCCAAAGGGTGGTCATTGACTGAAAAGTACATATGTTCAGAGTGTGGCTTCTGATTCAAAAACACCTGGATCCATGAATTATTTTCCAAATGCTGCTGTGATGAAGTACCACAAACTTAGCGGCTTAACATAATACACTTTTTAAAATCTTACATTATGTAAATGAGAAGTCTGACATGGATCTTATTGGGATAAAATTAAGTTTGGCAGGTACATTTATTTCTGGAGGATCTTAGGGCGAATCTGTTTCCTGTCCTTTTCCAGCTTATAGAAACCACCCCATTCCGGGCCCATTCCTCCGTCCTCCATTTTCAAGCCAGCAAGAATAGGTTGAATCCATCTCGCATAGTATCACTCTGACCTCCTCTGCTGTCTCTCTCTTCTCCTTCACATACCATATTCATAGGTCCCAATGATTAGGGTCTAGACATTAAAGGATGCTTATTCTACCTACCACAATCACGTCGTGCCTCCAGACTTCTATAAGCATCTTCTATAAGTATAATATCTTTAAAAGCTTCAATTTCCTCATTTGTAAATGGGAATAATCATCCTAGCTTTGCTTATTTGTTTTTAGAAAATAATTTTTAACATATGCAGGGCTTTGTGTAGAATTCAACAAGCAAGAAATAGTCAATAAATGCTAATTATATTGTTATCTATATATAAAAGCCTAAGCGACCGTTACAACCGAACGACCGGACAACCGGATGATAGCTATGATGCGCACTGACCACCAGGGGGCAGACGCTCAATGCAGGAGCTGCCCCTTGGTGGTCAGCGCATGCCCACAGCCAACCTCCCGCAGTCCCTCCCCACGGCCGGCCCGCCCTGATCAGCCCCGATAGCCGGCCAGGCTGAGGGACCCCACCCGTGCATGAATTCATGCACTGGGCCTCTAGATGGTAACAAATACAGAAAGAGGATGGAGACACAAGAAAAATGTCCTTAAGGTTATACCTATTTTTACTGATTCCTCCTGCATTTTGATAATTTGCTGATTTGCTGCAGTGAGTGCAAAGCTACTTGGAAATGCTTAAATATTATTTTGAGAAGTATATCATTAACATAATTTTAACACATTAAGCGCCCAGCCTTTTTTGTCTTCCAGACAGAAAGTATAGTGTCAGTCACCGGTGATTCACATGGTGCTTAATGTGTTAATGGTTTAAAACTGTAGACAAAATTGATAATCATAGAAACATTAGATTGTTGAACAGTCTTTCTATGACTACAGACCTAAACAGCATGGCTGGGTCCAAGCTGTTAAGAATGCTAATCACTGTCTGGACAGACTCTGTGTATGTTTCAAGGATGCCAACACCCTCCTGGCACCTGCCATGGATGCATATGCTATTTACATCTGTTTTCTATGGCAGTCATTGAAGGTGGCAGAAAAAAATACATTTTAACACAAGCTGCTCAAGTATTCAAGAACGTATTTGGCTTGTCAAGGCCCTTTTTAAAAAAATATTGTCAGAGATGAGATTTATAGAAAACACAAAATTTAACCAATAAATAAATATATTTTTCTGAATTTACCTGTGAATAAACATATTATGTATGATATTTAATCAATTGCTCTCATGAATATTGACAGACATTTTTAAGCAAAAGGAAGAGAGAAACAAAATATTATTTCATTTTAAAACTTAGGCTAGAATTATTAACCAAATTTACCATATATTGTATACTTGATACTTAGATTTCTATAATATATATTTACAAAGATTAATATAGTTTCTTCTCATTTTAAAGGCCCCCCCCCAATAACCTTGATAACTTAACTCTACTCCCAAAGGAACTTTTAAGTAAACTCAAAGGCATTATTGTTTCTCAACACTAAGAAATTCCTAACTAAGTCTGGTTTTCCAAGGATTCCTTCCTGAAGTGATTTTATCAGTCCTGGATAGCAGAAGCTAGACTGCAAAAGTAATTTTTTTAATATTCATCCAGGCTGGATAGTCTGTATGTAATAATAACTGGAGGGGACCTTTAACTTTGGGACATTAGCACAATACCAAATAGGAGAATGACTGTACTTGTAGAGGAATACTTTTTTAATTGATGTAAACATAATTTTATACAATAGCTATAAACAGGATATAGTAAATTTTGTTATGAGACATTATTGATAAATAAGAAAGTATTTCCCCTTTAATTTGATGGAGCTCATTCCTTCTGAAACAGATCTCTTAAGCTCCCAAGGTGTGCCAGGATTTAACTTTCTTGTGATATTCTATCTGCACATTATACTTACATACAACAATCTCTGTCTCTAGTGTTTTATTCAATACCATTTTAATCATTTCTGTCTAACGTGGCTATGGCTTTCAAAATTATTTGCAATAATGATTCCTCATGTTTATATTTAGCTCTATAATGGTATCTCTATCAGTTAACATAGACAGAGTTCATTTTAGTCTCTTTCAGCAGAATATTCTAGGCTTTGGTGAAGATAGTAAATCCATGACCACTGTTCTAACAGAAAATAGTTATATCTCTAGGTCGAGAAAAAGAAAGATAACATGCAAATTCCTACAGAAAACTTTAAAAAGTGCCATTGACAACAATTTGTGGTTACTCATGTATCTTCCTGTTTAAATTCTCACCAGAAGAGTAAGACTACACTATTCACTCTAAGGCTGTTCTTGCAAAAGTTGATGTTAATTAGGAGACTAAACATGTAGGTTAACACATAGGCAAAGCTCTCGATATTTTATGAAATATATTTTAATTGATTTCAGAGAGGAAAGGAGAGGGAGAGAGAGTTAGAAACATAAATGATGAGAATCATTGATTGGCTGCCTTCTGCACACCCCACACTGGGGATCTAGCCTGCAACACAGGCATGTGCCCCAACCAGGAATTAAATAAACCATGACCTCCTGGTTCATAGGTCGACGCTCCATCACTGAGCCGCACCAGACAGGCCTCTGTATTTTTTTTTTAAAATATATTTTATTGATGTTTTACAGAGAGGAAGGGAGAGGGATAGAGAGTTAGAAACATCGATGAGAGAGAAACATCGACCAGCTGCCTCCTGCACACCTCCCACTGGGGATGTGCCCGCAACCAAGGTACATGCCCTTGACCGGAATCGAACCCGGGACCCTTCAGTCCGCAGGCCGACGCTCTATCCACTGAGCCAAACCGGTTTCGGCCCTCTGTATTTTTTTTTTTTTTATGCAGTATACAAACTCTTCTTAAACAAAATATAATCCAACTTGATTATTTTAAAACATATAATACTTCAATCAAAACTTACCTGGATTGGTCCTGGCTGGGTAGGTCAGTTGTTCAGAGCATCCTCCTGATACATCAAGGTTGCAGGTTTGATCTTTGGTCAGGGCACATACAAGAAGCAACGGATGACTACATAAATGGGTGGAAATAAATAAAATAAATAAAAAGTTTTAAAAAACCTACCTGGAACTCTTAAGTAGAAAACACTAAACTAAATAGTCACATATTTAATTTAAATTTATATGTTTTATAAATGTGTTCTTCCACTCTTCCCTCCTCCTAGAATTGTATACACACATTTAACACAACTGAACTTTATTATAAGAGATACATAAGTTTATGAAAATGTGCTTATTATTATTTAGGGTCCTAAATTATTATCTAATCACTTATATAATCAAATTATTTCCTAGTTTTGAAGAAAATGACATCAGTGATTAGAAGAATTAGCTGAGAGAGAGTACACCAAGCATGTCAAACTCAAAGGCTACCGTGAGCCAGATAAACAAGGTTTAAGTTTATGTGGGCCACAAAAAAACAAAAGCTTCAATTTTCCTAGAAACATAGGTTTATTTCGATAGAGACATGCTGAATACAAAGGGCTGAAATAAATGAGTAATTGTTAAAATAATAGAACATGTTAATAAAAATTAATATTTTTGAACATTAACTTACCAGACACTGAATAACTGCACAAATTAATAAGCGTAATGCAAATAAACCTATTTTTCTTGTTCTCAAAAGTGAAATATTTCCTATTGCACACACCAAACCAGTCAGTCCAAGACTAATGACATGGCAATCGGCTGCTAAAATATTCGCTGCTAGTAACAGTGGAGAGAAACAAGGTGCGTAAGGGAAATGAATGCAACAAGATTATAGTAATCAGTCATTAGTGAACATTGTAGTTCGTTATTAATAATTATGTATAATGGGATCTTGTAAAAAATTAAGTTACAAATTTTTTATTAAAACGTTTCTTATATACCGTTATATTGTCTGGGCCGCAAAAATATTCATTATGGGCCGCATGTGGCCTGTGAGCCGTGAGTTTGACATGTTTGGAGTACACGGTTGTCTAGTCAAGAGCGTCTTAACTCTACTTGAAAGTGCTAAGATATGAACCTCCTATATCAATGCAGCACAAATAAGAATGGCCCTTTGGAACTATAATTAGGGATATAATTCAACATGTAAGTTTTAATGGTTTTCCTTCATCAAACAAATAATTTATTTCTTTTAAAAGTTGGGTTGGTTGAAATTTTCCTTATATTTAAATAAATACAAATATTTCAGTTTATCTGTAAAATATAGTTACTTTTAAAAAAGCATCAGATGTCCCATTTTACAAAGAATATTACTTTCCCCTAATATGTGAAATATATTAAACATTCAAAATTAAAAACACATGAGATCAGTACCATCAACAGTTCGGTAATAAGTAAAATAAGCCTCAACCAAATAATGTTTTGACATATACAGCTAGTTTATCAGAAAGCAGAAAAAAAACTGATTTATCAGCAAAATTCATATATTAAAGAGAATCTCAATAGTTATACATGAATTTTCAAAATATGAATGACATCATTGAGACAAGATAATAGTTCGGTATAAAGATTCACACACACACACACACACACACACACGCCAACCTTAAAACTACTGTGCATCAAAGTATAATCAACAGAGTGGAAAGGAAATATATGGAATGGGAGAAAATAATTGTAATCATATAACTGATAAGAAGTTAGTCCAGAATATGTAGAGAATTCCTACAACTTGAAAACAAAAACCAAAAACCAGACTAAAAAGTGGGAAAAACAAACAAAAACTCATAGACACAGATAACACCATGGCGGTTATCAGAGGGAAAGGGGAGTGTCAGGGGAAGTATAAACAGGGTTAAATATATGGTGACAGGAGATTTGACTTTGAGTGGTGAACACAAAATGTAATATACAGATGATGTGCTATAGAATTGTTCACTTGAAGTCTATATAATATATATTTTTTAATTTTTATTGATTTCAGAGAGGAAGGAAGAGGGAGAGAGAGATAGAAACATCCATGATGAGAGAATCATGGATCGGCTGCCTCCTGCAAGTCCCCCACTGGGGATCAAGCCCACAATCTGGGCATGTGCCCTTGACCGAAATCGAACCTGGGACCTTTCAGTTCGCCAATGCTCTATCCACTGAGCCAAACCAGCTAGGGCAGCCTATATAATATTGTTAACTGATGTCACCCCAGTAAAGTTAAAAAAATAAAAATAAAAATGGGCAGAAAACTTGAACAGGCCTTTCTCTAAAGATTGCAGAAAAAGCCATCTTTGCAAAGATACTTAATATCATGACTCATTAGAGAAATGCAAATCAAAACTACAATTAGGAATCATTTCACACATAAAACAGAAAATAACAAGTGTGAGGAAGGATGTGGAGAAATGGAACCTTGTGCAATGTTGATGGGAATGTAAAATGGTGCAGCCTCAATGAAAAATAGTATAGTGGTTCCTAAAAAAATTAAATATGGAATTAGCTTATGTACTAGTACTAGTCTGCTTAGGCTGCCATAACAAAATACCACAGACTAGGCAGCTTAGACAACAGAAATCTATTTCTCACAATTCTGGAGATTGAATAGGACAAGATCAAGGTGTCAGCTACTTTGGTTCATAGTGAAAGCTCTCTTCCTGGCTTGAAGATGGTACCTTCTTGTTGTATGTTTGTGCTTGGACAGAGACAGAAAGCGGGGAAGTTGTTTAATGGGTATAGAGTTTCAGTTTTGCAAGATGAAAAAGTTCTGGAGATTTGTTGCACAAAAATGTACATCAGCTTAGAATTACTCAACTGTATACTTAAAAAAGGCTAACATAGTAAATTTTATGTATTTTTACCATAATAAAAAATAAAAATAATATTAATTGTATTAACTATTAACTCTTTAAAAATCCTCATAATCAAAGCAAATATTCAATTATAGAATATTTTCCTAAGTTTTCCCTCCAAATTCCCTGCCATTTTTTACTAGTTCTTTTTGAGATTTATTATTAGCATTTTTATATAGATCACCAAGTTATAATTTATAAGAATATTAATACACATAAATGTATATTTAAATGATGATATTTTAAAGGTGGTATTTTAACATTAGAGGTGAACTTTTTCTAGATCTAAGGAAATGATTCGCCTTATGATTTTTTTCATAACAAAAGCAGGTTATAATAAATGGAAATTTAATACTGCTTACTATCATATCAATTTAAACTTATTAAATAATATTAACATATAACTCCTCCATTAATGCACATTTGACCCTGTCCAAAATGTTCAGGGACACATTTAGACTATAATTCATATACTAATTAATCCCACACTTCTCCAACATTGAACCCCAAACCTCCTACCTGACCCCTGTGCCATTACCAGGTGGGCTACCAAGGCAAGAAGGGTTAATATGGCAGGCAGTAGAGCCACAATACAGTTACTGGAGCAAGAAAACATGATAGTATATTTTTATGTATTTATCTCATAAACTCAAAGTAGAAATAAACTTTATGGTCTATTGGGGCATCTTCTTTAGTGTGGACATTTTGGACAGGGCCAAATATCAGGACCTTTTGGCATGGACCCCATGTCTCCAGGGAGGTTCTGGACATGTCCTGCAAGGAACTCTTCTATATGTCTCCCGTTAGGATATTTTCACTATTTTAGCACAGAGAGTAAATAAAATGTATGAATGGGCTTGTAGAAGTCAAAATAATTGTTAGTCTATCCAATACAAAAAGTTCTGTTTCTTTGCCTTTGCCTTCACTGTTTTTATTGTGAGGAGTGAAGGGGGGTAAAAGGCAGGGAGGGCATTCTTGCATTAATGATGGCAGCTTTGATTGATCACAAGCACAAGGAGAAAGTTGATCCTTTGGAGCATACCGTTCAAGCGTAAGGTTATTTTCTCCCTGTTTTGGATACCTGATCCTATGAGCCCTGGATTGACAGAGCCAGTTCTCCAGTCACTAGTTCATGCAGGCCCTGATGGGCCACCCTTTCTAAGTCCACTGTTACCCAGGGCAGGGGTACAGGAAATGCAGGTCAGATTCAAAGGAAAAAACAGGAGCCCGTGACGCCACGGGATGCAGAGTCCTTTTGGGAGGGAAAGGGGGGGAGGGGCGGGGACCGCACAGTACTGGTGTGCTGGCTTCTCCCTTCACCAGGCTCTAACCCAGCGCCAGCAGCTTTGGCCTGGAGAACAGCACGTGGGCAGATGAAGGCACCAGGGCTGCAGTTCTCAGCGATCCCGGCAGCGCGGGGGTCGCCTTTGTCTTGCTCTTGGACACCCCTCCCGCCCACCTCACGGGGCTCGCTTTCTCGCTTTCTTGGGGAAGACCTGGGTCACCGATCACCCGCTCACTCAGTCCTCGGGAGACTCTGTGAGCATTTGCTTCCGGACGCCAAGACCACAGCCAGCCGGGGTCCCTGCGGGCCGCTGGCACCTGCCGTGCGTGTCTCTGTCGGGAAGGGAGACCGTGACCGAGCCCGCTGCAGGCACAAGGCGCGCAGAGGCTGGGGGCACTGGAACTCCCCTACCGACAGCTGCGGACGAAGCCTTTCTGCATCCTTTGGAGTCTGAGCCACCGCCGGGAAGCGGGGGCAGAGAGCTACATTGCGGGCTTTGCGAGCTTCCTTCCTCCTTCGGAAACTGGCTCATCCGCTCACCGGGAACCTGAATTTCCTACCCAGAAGTCCGACCTGCAGTGGACGCCTGGTGACACTGCGGGGCAGGAGGGCGTCCAGCCCGCCAAGGGTTAGGGTTAGGCTTAGGGTTAGGGTTATGCTTTGGATCCTCCCAAGGGATTGGGCGCGGGGGGGGGGGGGGGGGCAGCCTTCCTCCGAAGCCCAAATAATCCCTAAGAATCAAATACTGCCCGCCTCCTCAGACCCCCTGGCACCTGAGGCTCCAGCAGGAAGCGGGTCCCCCCTATCCCCAGGTGCCTTCCAGGGTTGCTCTTGTCCTCCGGAGGCGCGTGGGTCCCGGCCCCCACTTCAGTCCCTTTCTCCCCTTGTTCAGTACCCCGAGTCTAAGACAGAAATTGAACCGGGAGATTCCCTGGATACGCTCGCCTGCGCTGGCTGCAAGTGATTACCCCTTAAGTGAATGGCTGCCCAGAAAGCCAGCAAAATTGTAGAGGTGAAGGGTGGGTCGGGTTCCAGGGAACTTGGCTGGCAGGCGTCGCTGTCACCGTTCTTAGCGATAGGAACCCCCACCCCAAGGCATTTTGAGGGAGCGCAAAGTTTAGAAAACAGGGAGCCAAGGAGTGCAGAGTGTAGGCTTCAACATAACAAGTTAACTGCCCTGACTTCTTAGGAAGTTTCACTGGAAACCTACTTATATGAAGAAAAATTAGTCCATCTATGTTAACTATGCTTTTCTAAAGCCCTTGAATATTCCGCTCCCTCCCTACTCCCAACTTCTCTCGGATCTTTCTGAATATAGTCTTTGCAAAGAGCAACAATGTCGTTACTGTTGCCAGTTTTCAAAGTTTAAAAACCTTACAGCAATGCCTGTCGGTAGTTTGGTCAGACCCTGGAGCTCAACGTGGGAGGAAGAACGCGGAGCTCTGGAAATAGCACTTAGGATGCAGTGGCCCGGTGAAAGGAGCGGATTACTGAGGCTGCACAGGTATTGAGGGCTCTCAGTGATGCAGCCTCCCACACACAAACGGGCGCGCACCCGCACGCGCGCCCCTGTACCCGCCCCCCCGTCCCCGCCCCCCTGCAACACACACAATACGCACACGAGTGTTTCCTCTCGACGGCCGCTAGAGGGAGGGCCGCTGGGCGCTCATACAAGATGGAACAATTATGGAGCCTGCTCTCTGGCGGAGTTTGTGTTCCTCAATTCTAAAGGCTTGGAAGGATTGTGATCAAGAGGAATCCACCTTGGTTCGAACTGCACAAAGGCGGGGTGTGTGTAATGTTATTTGCTTTGGACTTGGGACTCTCCATTCTATTCTTTTCAAATAGTCTGGACAATGCAAGTGTTGAAGTGTCCAGAACAGAGCCAGGACACATAGTAAATGCGCTCAGATGGTAGTTTCCTATTCCAGCAGAGGAATTTAGGACAGAGAAGCAGAAATGGGAATCTTGTTTTCTGGGTCATTATCCACGTCTGTTTAATCTTATGTCTTTTAAAAATATAGCTGATGTATCATTGTCCTGGCAAAAATGTAAAAGCAGTTGGAAACAGAAGTGGTCATTTTACACAGCATAAAGAATGAAAATCGCCTTTTCATTATATTTCTGACTTTGAATTTAATTCGGTACCGCCAACCTGGAAATAGTTGCAAAAAAACCACAACTTAGAAATTGCCACATATTGACGTATTACTTTAAGACACTACTTCCTTCTGAAAAGGCTTTTAAGTTCCCAATAGGTGTTTAAGCATGCAAATCACCTAAGAGAAAGAGTAAGCGTCATTTGAATAATTCGAATAATTTCATTATTATGACAGAATTAGGAAGTAGGCATGTGGGGGTTAAGGGAAGATTTAAGTATGATCTGGAATGAAATTTCAAGATTGAAAACTCTAATCCTGTTCAGGTAAGATGCGTCAGGTGGATTTCAACTAACTTTGCGAAATGAATCAGAATGATGCTGGAACCAGAACGAAAGAGGAAAGTAATTTCCCTGAAAACCAGGTGTTGAGCGCCTTGGTGAGCCAATACTGGGTGCCCGTGCAGAGTGGCCAGACCTCTGTCCACGCAGTTCTGGCTCTGTTCAATTCGTTAAGCTCACCCGCGGCAGAAATGCCACCGGTATATCATTTGCAATGATGGGCTGGGGGTGGAGGGGGGGCGAGGGCGGGGGTTGACACTCCACAGCGCCGCCAGCGCAGTTTTCTCTCCGATCTCACCAGCGCGAGAAGCAGATCGCTCTCCGCGCGCTACAACTCGCGGGGCGGGGAGCCCTGGCGCTCACCCCGCGAGCTTAGCTGGTGCTGACGTCCATTCAGGTCCTTAAATGTGTCTGTCCCTGCGCAGGAGGGAACAGACATTGTAGCAGTCACTTTGCCCGAGGTAGTGGAGTCTGTTCTTGCAGGCAGCAGCTCCGGCTCCCCTCGCTCTTCCTGGATCTGCGTTCGTCTCTGCCCTCTTGGCACTGAGTCCCCGCCAGCCTCTCAAGCGAGAGGTACATTTGGTCTTTGCACCCCAAGCGTGAACCAAAGGGGCTTACCATGCCCAGGGCTTTTCCTGTGGACTGGAAGACTAAAGATTACGAGGTGCGCAAGGGGGTTCGCTCACGGAGTGGGGAGCGTCCTTTCCAATTTTGGTAGGAGAGGTGATTTTTCTCATCAGAGCTGCTGAAATCGTCCTCCCCGCCGCCGCACCCGCAACTTGTTTTGTTTCTTCTCAGTCCTGTGTGTACCGTTCCAACATCAAAGTTTTTTCTCCCTTACCTGAAAAAAAATTATCCATTTCATCCATCCTCCTCCCCCCCGCGCGGTCTCCGCCAGGCCTTCTCGCTGTGCGGTGAGTGGAGAGCGCGGCGCGCAGTGTAGCAGCGTGGAGATCGAAGTAATCAGGCGGAGCAGAGGCAGGGAGCTGCTACAGGGGCTCCCTGGGTAACCCTTTGCCGAGCGAAAGAGCTGGGCAAGGGCGCAGAAGAAGATCGGGGAACCTTCCGGGACGCTGGTGTCTGAAAACTGGATTTTAATTACCATCCTGGTTTTGCGTGGCAGTCCCTTTTTCCCGTTTGGTAACTAGTGGAGAGAAGCGCTTGGCAAGAGCGCTCTGCAGGACCCAAGCTCCAGGCTGCTCGCGAAACGTGTATCCGCTGCTGCGGAAGGAGCAGAGGGGAGGACGCCAGCGGTTGCTTACTGGAGCCTGGAGGTAGGCAAGGGGGTGGGATCCTGATTCCAGTGCTCAGCGCAGATTCCAAAGGGTGTCTCGTTTCACCGTGCCCAGGCATTCCTCTTCCCCTCATTTCCCATCGCACCCTCCCTCTTTCAGATTCAGGCTCAGGAATAACCAGAATCACAGCACTCTCAAGGTGGAATTCCTTCCTAAGCTTATCGCCCAATGCCTCGTCCTTACCTTTGATCTTGTAAGGGATACTAATAGATGAGCTTCACTAGGAAGTTGATAGCTTGCAGATATTGAGAAAGTCCAACTTGATTTTATTCAGTTACTTGAAGGATGTGTTTCCTGTGGGTAGAATCATGGGAAATAAATGTCAGTGTCATATACAACTGCAATAGCAGGTCAGAAATCACCTTCATCTCCCCCCAAAAGTTTTCCCCATGCTAGTTTTCACAGTGTCCAGATGTAGGGCATGGAGATTTGGTTTCTTTTGTATAAACTGGGGAGGGTGCTCTCCTTCTATTTTTAAAGTGCAAAATATCAAGGACATTGTAGTTTTCTTTCTTTTCTCTATGCTGACCATGTAACAAAGCACTGTGAGTATAGAGAGAAGGGAACACTTTTACAATCTGCAGGAATGATGAAAGATTTTGCTGTTTCCAGCCTTGACTGAAGTTTTTATTTAAATGCCTGATCAATCTTAGTTAAGAGAGGTAATATGGGATAAGACTGAACTAATATCTTGGGTGCAATTCAGCATGGTGAGGATTCGTATATAATGTACGTAATTGATCTCTACAGTTGCACGTTTGCTAATGACAGAAATGGCATGAGATTATAGAAACAGCCCTTGATTTTTTTTTTTTTTTTACAAATGATATTTTGAACTGTGTGGAAATTTTAAAAATCAATATAAAAATGTATGTGTCAAGAATATGGATGCATAGGTGAAAACAGAAAGACAAGTTAACTTGAAGAGGGTGGTTTATGAAAATTAGCGCCTGGAATTTCCTGTCTACATATGGTAATCAGTTAGAATCCCGAGCTTGCTATACTTGGCTCTGTAGAAACTGCCTTTACATTTCACTTTGATCACATTTGTAGGAATAGAATGATGTTGATGGGCTTATTCACCTCCTCACACTTGTGTGCTGTAGATTCCAGAATGTCCTGTTGAACAGAGAGACAAGATTCAAGATCTTGTTGCCTCATTACACATTGCCATCTCTGCCCTGCAAGGTATCCTTCACATAAACTGCAACTAGTGGGGTCTGGATCTCCTCCTCCTCCTCCTCCTCCTCCTTCCTCCTTCTCCTCCTCTTCCTCCTTCCTCCTCCTCCTCCTCCTCTTCCTCCTTCCTCCTCCTCCTCCTCCTCCTCACTGGTTGCTTCCATTCAATTTGGTCTTAAATCTCCCTCTGTACAGAAGGGCCTGTCACATGTGTTCTTCCTCACAGGATAGCTCTGAGTTGGGATTGCCCTGGATTTAAAGAAGTGAATACCCCTATAGTTAATCTGTGCAGATGTTGGGTAGATACTGACTGTACTCCCATTCCTCCTGCAAAACCAGGGAGGAGGACAAAAGGGGAGACTAGAGTACAAATCAAGAGTTGAGACAGTAAAGTAGGAATGTGGATTGTACTTAAGGAGAATTGGGGCAAGGTAGAAGAGAAAAAAAATAAAGCTAAAATCTGATTTGTGTTTCCATATATGTGTGTAGAAGATGGATTATCTTTGGTAAGAATCAGCCTTATGATGAGCAGGTTTATCTCAAAGGTCAAGTCCATGCTTGATTAATGCTTTACAAAGAACTGAGAATCCCAAGAAAATAAACAACTCTCATTTGTAGTTATTGACTTTCAAATAAACTCTTAATTCTTAGAATCTTAAACAGTTTTTCTCAACTGTTAGTGCCTAAGAATGCATAACAATTGAGATTTATGACCCCTAACACCTGATAAATTGGTTCAAGAGGATCTAGTTAACTACATGTTTAACACCGTGTAGTAATTTCAATTCTTCTAAATACAAGAATTATCCTGTGAAAAATGCAGGCTTAGTGTTAATGAACTTGTTTTTGTTATGGAAGGTAGCATATAAGCATGTTAATCTGAAAACTTTTTCTAGTATTTATCTTCTTGAACTTCCTTTGTTTTCCAATATCAATGTCATTATTATTGTCATGTCTGTCCTGTTAAGAGATGGCTATTCTCAAATACCACACTTCGATCCCTGGTATATGTGACGTGCTGGATGGTGGCTGAGGTTTTAACCAGAAAAAACTGATACTGAGGTGATGGAAATGCTTATTGAGATCTTAAGTTAAAAAAAAATTAATGGCTGATGGGTTTGATTAGAGGATAGCTTTACATAAACCTTATGATTATCTCTTTTTCACTGGAGGGAAGACAATTTTTAAAGTGCTAATATTCTTATTTCATATATACATACTTATTTTTTTCTAATAATGCAAAGTAATTCAAGTAGTTTACATGAACTTATAAAAGAGAAAGTAAATTTAATTCCTACAACCATTTTTTTTTTTACTATCCTTATTCATTTTCATTAATAAAACTTCACAAAGTGACATAAAAGTGGAGGAAATGATTGATGAAATTTTGATTCCAATGGTAAGTTCAGTCATTTCTTTTGGGGGTTTTTGCAAGTGACATTTCCATGAAATTCTTAATTTCCCCATTCTTTACTCCCAAAAGGAGTTGGTCTTCCCTATGTTTGGAGTTCATCAACATGCTGGTAGTATAGAGTTCTAACTTCTTTGTTGTTTTAGTATTTTCTTAAACAATGCTACTTGCATAAAACATCTACTTTATTCACATTTTTTTGCATTAGTAGGCATTTAGAACTTTCTACAAGTTAAAAAGTTGGTACATTAACAGCTCAGCATCACATATGGATAGAGGAAGAGGATACTGTATTTACTTTTTTTCTTAATAAACCACTTTATTCAACTGTATATATGTTGATTGACTACTATTTTAAACTATGTTCATGTTGAAATTTTTGCTGCTTTTATACTTTAATAAAATATGACCTCTCAAGTAATACATGGCACAGATTAATGTGATTTAAATGCAAATTTCTGAGTTGAGTTTTTGTTTATTGTTTAAACTCAAACTGCTTCTTTAGATATTTGGTTGATAACAGCCTAAAAAGTGGGAAATCTGAGAAGGAAATCACAAAACTAGTTTAATCCCAAAAAGGTAATCTTAACCTAAGAAAGGTATGTTTTTGCTTATTAACCCCAAATCACAGACGCTATGACTAATATATTGAGATTGAAACATAGTGCCACCTGGTCCAGGATTCCGGCCACATTCTAAAGACTTTTGTAAAATGATGACATCACTGATAGCAAAGACTGTCCATTTCCATTTATAAATATGTATAAAATTTTGATTGGAAGTTCTAGAAACTTCTTTTTTTCTATCACATAGTCCCTCCTCTCAGGGGGTCAGAGAGAGTAGCCCACATATTGATGCTATTCTGATGAGCAATATTTTGCTTAATTCTACCCTTAAACAATCTTTAGCTGCATCTATACCAATGGAAATATTGGACTTTTCTCTAATGATAAATTTCCTGACAGTTTTTTTCCAAACTAATATACTATCTATTAGAAGTTCTGAGTGTCCATTATTGCCAAGGATGGCCTTTTCAAAAATAATTTCCCTATATCTGTCCAAGTAAACCTGGAAGCCTTGACTCTTATCTTTTCTCCACTTTTCTCCTCCTCTGTGTTCTGATATAAATTAGATCACATCTACAGAAAATATTACCTCTTAAAGTGATTCCGCATATAAATGATATATGGTTATAAAAAATCAATTACAGTGTTATATATATTCCCATCTCTGTTCTGTTCTTAAAACCAGAATGGCTCCTCTTCCACATGCACCATATGGTTTACATTAAATTCATCCAGAACAACCTGAAAAAAAAATGCATTCACACTAAGTCAATGATTTAATGGATTCCTAACAGGTTGCTTTGCATTTTCATAGAGGACCACTAGAATTAGACCAACCCTAACAAATGTTTCCACGGAAGGTTTTCAGGTCATTAGACAAAAACCCTTACAAGTTAAAGTCTTACAAACCACAGTCATATGTATATAAGGCCAGCTCTATAAACTGGTTGAGATCTGGCAGTCTTTGTTATTTGATATCTCACGTCTGATATTTGATATATCATGTCTTGAGTTCCAGAGCCTATGCAAAGACTTCGGGTACAAACAAGAAACAAGAGCTTGACTACTTAACTGTGAGTTGGACAAGGAGGATAGGACATTATCTTAATAAATCTAGGGAAGAGAAGATGGAATCCAGGGACTGGAGGCACATCTGAAACGTGACCACATGTTAGATCCTCTGTCTTTCTTGGTTTGCCATTGGCAAAGACTATGAGTGAGATCAGACTAGAAGACAGAACTCTGGTGCAGAGAACAAATCCAAGAGGCAGGAGAAATCATGGTGCCTAGGTCAAGTCCATATTGTCTTTGGGAGTAGAGGGAATACATTTGCCTGCCTATTCCTTGCAGTTCCTTTGCTGGACAATTTGAGAAATTGTTTTATGAGATGCCAACTAAAAGTTTGATACCAGGTGAAAAAAATTATTTATTTTTAATTCTTAAAACTATAATATAATTGTATTCTAAGATTTACACCTTTAATTACTTATAGAGCAAAATGACAACCACATAGTTTAAATAAAATTAAAAATTTTTGTAAAATTACTCTTATGCTAACATGTTTCTTACTGCACCCTACAGCTACGCAAATAGGGTGGAAGAGAAATGCCGGTTTCTGTTTTAAAGATGAATACAAACATTAGAAATGATTTATGTGCCTTAAGGTGTTTTCTAACTTTCCTGCAGTTTTATTTGTGAATTACTGACTGAAATCCCCATATCTTTTTCAGTGTTGAATTCCTTTCAGAGTGAAATAAAAAATAGAAAGGAAGTACAACTGTCAGTTTTGAATTAAGATATTTGTTTAGCTGTGAATGACATAAGGACACTCAAAGTTATTTTCTCAATTGTTTTTTCTTACATATTTCAGATAATACATATAAATTTTCTCTTAGACTTATTGATTTTTTTTTTACTATATCTATTCTTTTTCCAGTCTGAAGTTCTTATTGCTACCAAAATAGTATTTTCTGAATAATGAAATAATAAATTAGTTATTAATTAACTAATGGTTTGATTCAAACTTCCTTTATAAAAATATATTTTAAAGGATAACTAATAATCAAATAGGCATACATTTAAAATCTGCCCTAACCGGTTTGGCTCAGTGGATAGAGCGTCGGCCTGCGGACTGAAAGGTCCCAGGTTCAATTCTGGTCAAGGGCATGTACCTTGGTTGCGGGCACATCCCCAGTAGGGGGTGTGCAGGAGGCAGCTGATCGATGTCTCTCTCTTATCGATGTTTCTAACTTTCTGTCCCTCTCCCTTCCTCTCTGTAAAAAATCAATAAAATATATTTTAAAATCCATAATACCCCAGATCTTAGTTTTTTTCTTGCAATTAAGATGCTAGTAAAATTATTATTTATAATGTATATTCTTATAGATTTCAATAAATTTAAAAAGTAAAAATTATTTGTGTTCACCAATGTTGTCATTTAATCATTTAATAAATCAATGGAATATAATAAGTGTTTTATTTTGTAACATTAACACATGTATAGTATTCGGTATTTTTTAGGTAATGTATTATGTATTAAATTTGCATTTTAACATTTTATGTTCTTTTAAATGGGTGCACACATATTAAACCAAATTTAAAATTATTAAAAAGGTCTTTAGCTGCAAAGATATAAGTGTAAAGATGAGCTCATACCATTATTTGCATCATATTTTATACAGTCTTACAGGTATTGAGTCCTAAACAATTAAAACAATTGAAAAAATATTGTTATATCACTGCTAAATTACATATTAGCTGTGACTTTGCATTAAATCTGAAAACCTAATACTTAATGTTTTCAGTTATATTTTTTCTCTAAGAAATATTGTACAGACTTATTGAAAATTATAGAGTAAATTTTTAGAGTGTAAGTATCCAAATATGACACCTGTAATTATTGATTTTTCCCCTTCTAAAATTTTGAAAATTATAATAAATCAATGTAATAATTGACATAATAACTAAAGTTAATATCAGAATTTCTGGATGTTATGACCTTCCCTGTCTACAGTTTGAAAATATATAATAACTAAAAATGAAAGAGTAAGCAGTTTAAAAACTATAGATGTGTATTCTTGTTGAACTCCTTGTGAGAATGTAACAGAATATTATTTGTTCTATAGTTTTGTAAGCAGAGCTATAAAAATTATAACCCTATGCAGATGCACAAAACTTATACACACATGAAAAAATAGTATTTTTAAAAGAATGCCCACAGGTTCCAAACTCCTCACATTTTAAATCTATAACTCTGTAATATATGATGTGTACTAGGCTCCAGAAGTGAAATTCCATTGGTATTTAGAATCATTTGCGCCAAGGACATTGGCATCTATTAAGGAATTATAAGCCAACTTGTAAACACTTATTTCCAAAATTAACAGGTTAAATTTGGTGAAGTTCATAGAGTGAGTCCGTATTATTAATTGCGGATATATTCTTTTGTAGGGGCATATTGATTACCAAGAATGATAAGGAGAAGAGAGCAGTAGTACCTTTACCCATCTTCCCAATGGGAGAAGAAAGATCATAGTCTTGGATATAAAGTCTTAGGAATGGAGACCAATTGCTCTAAGCAAAAATCTAACTCATAAATAAAAATTTGACCAATAAGACTTAATGTAATTAGCTTCAAACTTATTAAAAATATGGCATTCCGGTATTTGTAAAATAAATATTACATATGACTTCTACATTAAATACTATTCTTCTGCAAAGCTATATTTTTCTACATTATAAGTATTTAGAAACATTTTAGAAATTAAAAAATATGTAATAGTTTTATCTTCATAAAATAACTATATTCTTACTAGTAGACTGGAAAATTTAAATAAAACAGATTAGCAAAATGATAATAAATATCATGTGGCAATTATTTTCTTCCAGTTATTATTTTAGGTACTTTACATGTATTAACTCAATTAATCTTTATAACTTTATAAAGTACCATAAATCTTATTGTTTTCCCAGTGTATAGATAAGAGAATGTATGCTCAAGGAAGTTAAGACTTTTGTTCAAAGTTACCCAGTAAGCAAGAGATGGGATCTAGATTCTAATCAAGGCTCTCGATACTGTTCTTGACTCCTGCACTTCAAGGGCTCTTGGTGGCATTTCAAATAAATTCTGTGAGCTACAATTGTAAGGCTATTGATTGACCTTACTAATTTCACACCTAGCAGTATGTGATTGCTTATCACCAGTATCAGTTTTACTTTGAGGATTTTTCATTCTGATGTAATTTTCACATATATTATGTTAAAAAAAATGATTACCCTAACTTGCAGTCTATACTTTATGTTCTTAGAAGTTAATTGTATGACTACCTGATGCTTTTTTTTTCTTTCACTGGAGGAATAAATTACTGTGTTTAGCACTTAAGTCACAGGGTATATTGAATTGAGACATCAACATATATGGATGCCTGTTTTGTAAGGTATGCTTATACTTAAACAACGTTGACATAATTCATTACAATTATGCTTTTATGTTTTACACATATTTAATTTTAACTTAATTCCAAACTATTGAGTTCATTTTCATTTTATAAAGTGTATTATAAGTTCTTCTTTCTGATTTTTTGTCATCATACGTAGGCACATTCTGTTTACACACAGAATGGGATATTGGAAGGCAGTGTAATTTATATCATGGCCCCTAGTGGATTGGTCTCCCCTTGGGCCATTTCAGTTTAGTACAAAATAGTGGTTAATAGTAGAAGGTTTGTAGCTGGACTTCAAGGCTCCAAGGTTTAGTTGCTATGAACCTGGACATTTTCCCTTAAGGTTTTCTTGCTTCAGTTTCCTCACTACTAGTACCTCATGAGTATTTTAAGACATTACTGAGATAATTCAAGTAACATGCTTATGGCAGTCCTTGGCACACGATTCAAGCTTTTTATAGGTAAACATTTTGAACAAGTGTTTGAGGAGTAAAGCAATAGATAAGTATAAAATCAAATATGACAGCTTGCTAGTGTTATGTATATATGAATTATCTTCTTATAAGATCAAAATGTCATGATTCTGAAAGGGAAAATGTTCATTTTTATTTATTTAAGTAATAATACAG
The DNA here is from genome assembly GCF_963455305.1 of Plecotus auritus. NCBI lineage: Eukaryota > Metazoa > Chordata > Mammalia > Chiroptera > Vespertilionidae > Plecotus > Plecotus auritus. Next base: position 33,332,907 of record NC_137783.1, on the reverse strand, counting down.
TTGAAATTGTTTATTTATATTTGCTATTTGTACACTGTTAGGAATATTAAGTTTTGCAGCATTAAAAAAACGGATTCGTAGACAAAAATCTAACACAAGTAATACCTGCTGTAAATCCTATAGAGAATACCTGAAAAAGTTTTACCTTAGTGAATATTCCTAGTGAATGACTAGTTCAATTAAAAATGAAACAACAAAAGAAAACAACAGAGAGAGGACAGGTTTATTGGTGTTCAGCATGTGGCTTTGAGTAGCTATAATTTAAAAATAAATAAAAAACAATGCAATTTAAAAAACAACAACCTGGCTTTCTTCTTAAATTGTATGTATTCTACATCACTATACTTGTACAGTTATTAGCTATAACTGTAGTTTTTTAAATAAGGACTGCATTCTACCCTGATTTCTTTAGAATTGCATTTACAGGCGTTACATGTGTTTCATTTGTTTTCCAGAACAAAACAGTGGCCTGCAGGCCCCTTTACTACTCAGCAGCATTGATTAAAAGAGTAAAATTAACTTGGAAGCTTAGGTGAAAAACAGAGTCTTAGAATTGTATGCAGTTCTAAAAGCTGATTACTATGAAAGAGATATCTCTCAGGTTGTCTTCAGACTTAGTTCAGTAATCAAAGCGTCTTAGCCCCTGTCTCTCTGAATTGAAGGATGTAATGTAATCAGAGCTTTCCCAATTTAAATGATCCTTATCAGGCAGATAATTAGGAGGATAAGAATTGAAAGAAAGAGCACCAGAGAAGTTATTGGGTGATTTCACTCTAAAATAGTGTGGAATCAATACTATTTCTCAGAATATATGTGTGCTAATTGTTACAAAGATAATGTTAATTCAGAGGATTGCCCAGTCAGTGGAATGTTTGATAATGTACTTCTTCTGACATACACTGATCTACCGAACTAGTCATTTGCCTTTTGTTGTAGTTTCTCCACAGCAAAAAATGTGGGCTCATTATTGGGCTTTAATGAACAAACTGCATATTACTTCAGAATCTTTTATTGCCTCTAGTAATTGTAGTGATTATTCCTTTTTATAAGAGAAGTATTGCTGAGTTCTCTATAGTGTTAATTATCTATATGGCATTCTAGAACTTACAAATAGCATCTGTGGTAGGCACTCTGTATCCATAGGTTCTGCATCTGCAGATTCAGTTAACTTAAGATCAAACATACTAAAAAAACAACAACTCATATGCATATATGCATAACCCATAGACACAGACAATAGGCTTGCGGGGGCAGGGGAGGTGGGAGAGGGCAATGGGGGACAAAAAAGACATATGTAATACTTTCAACAATAAAGATTTATTTTAAAAGCATTGAGTTGTTGCTGATGTGTACTATGCAGTTAGGCCTACAATGGTTGTGTCTGTACTGAACAGGTACAAACTGTTCTCTTGTTGTTACTCCCCCAAAAAATACATCATAATGACTATTTTCATGGTATTCAGTATTATAAGTAATCTAGAAATGATTTAAAGTATATGGAGGATGTGTATAGATGATGTGCAAATACTATGCCATTTTATATGAGGGACTGGAGCATCTTCATATTGGGTGTCCACCTGAGTCCTGGAACTAGTCTCCTAGTAGATACCAACGGTCTACTGTATCTTCTTTACCTTATGCTCAATGTATAATATAAAATGGGGACAAGATATGTATAACACACTTCCCTATTTGGAAAGAAAAAGAACAAGTGATACATCTTAGAAAAGTATATTTGTGGAATATACTCCACTTTATTCCTGCTTGCAAAATGGCAATTTATTTCCAAGGTTATCTCTTCTTTTGTATTATTCCCTAATGTTGAAATTAACTATCATATAATACCACTATTCTGTACTCACACCTGTTTTCTAAGAACTTCATTAGGTTCAGCTCTATCTTCCAAGTTATCTCAGTCCACAGTGTTATCAAATGTGTCACTGCCATGTGTCACGGGTTATTTTCCCAGACTCTGATGACAGTTTTCTTGCTGCTCAAGAGTTGACCACTAGGTAAGATTTTGCTGCAACACACCTTGCTTATCAGTACAGATTTATATATCACTCAGTTACTTTTTTTTCTAACTTCAGAATAATACATTCCAATAATGAAAACTTGAAAAATACAGAAAGAAAAAATATGTCAATAATATTACCATTGAAAGATGTGCCTGTTAATTTCAAATTGACTCTAATTCTTTGTAATCTCAATTTTATTTTAAATGAAATAGACTACTTTTGTCATTTAGAAATTTGTTATGAACATTTCATGCCAATATTATTGCAGTTCATTATATCTAATGTCATAACCTGGTATCAGGCTGAATTAGGTCCAATGATGCATTTTGTTATTACTGTTCATAATGTGTTAAGGTTAATTTTGCTGTCCATACTTGTAATTTTGACATTTTTAGAATTTTCTGCTTCTTTTGAAAGTATAGAAGATTCGGAAACAGTAGGGCAACTTTGCTGCATGGTAGTGATGGTCTGCAACAGAGAAGCTGTTCTTTGAGTTAGACATGTTGACTCCAGATTACAATTGTCACCACCCTGCCTTAATCTTGGTACCACTCCTACAATGGGGCATTGATTTTGTAGTACTATATATACTTCTTCCGGAAATATCTTTATATATCTTTATGTGATACAATTCCCCTAGAATGACTCTTAGAAGTAAATTTGTATTTTTTAAACACTGATGGTTTGACTTGATTATAGGGGAACAATGACCAAACCACTTTAAGAAAATATGTAACAGCAAACTTTTACCATTAGCAGAAAACATTATTCCATCAAAGGCCACTCAAATTTAGACCACAGTACTGTACTATTTAGAATTATGATATAACTTTATGTGAAATCACCTTCAGAGGAAAGGATATTTTGAATTATTTTACTATCGATCATTTCTGTTCTAGAAGATACTATTAGAATGAAACTATGTTACAAAAATACTTCTAAGTCTTGCTTTATCACTCATGCATTTAAAAGAGTAGAATAAATTTATTCTCATCCTCTATATAGATAGCTACTTGGTGTTCTTTCCAATAAGATAGACCTTTAATGCTTCACTGTGAAACTGAAAGAGCTGCTATAAAATTAATAAGCTTGAATTCATTACAATTTCTAAAAAGAATGGCTCCCTTTTTCTGCTGGTCTCCATTTTGAAGATGGGTTTAGAAAATCAAACATTCCTATTTTAGGTAATAACTGCTCAGAGAATTAGTAAATAACATGCATTTGATATTTCAAAATTATTAGTAAAATGTTTTTAAAACAAATTTTTGTTTCCTTTTTCTATTGGAATAGAAATATATAGCATGCCTTGATTACATGTCATCAATAAAGGGCTTGACATTCATTCAGTTATTGAAATTGGCATTAACAATTGTTCTTTGAATAATGCATGTTGCTTCTATTCTGTGTTGACTTACTTGGGTAGGGCTTTCTAGAGGATAACAAAAGGATGATGCTAGGGACTTAGAAGAGGAACTTTTATGGACTCATTCAAGATACTTAGTTTGTAGAGTCTCTGCAAGTTCAGAAAAGCAGATGGAGACATAAGAACAATTATCATTATTACAAATAATTATCCTTATATGTTTATCATGCTTTATACTTTGCTTTACCCAAATCCTTTAGATAGAAGGGAAGAGGGTTATTTTTGTTGGTTAATATACAGCACATTAGTTTGAAAGTTGAATGTCTGGAAGTGAATAATTGATTCACATCCTATAAGATGGGGATAAATTTCAAAGTATAAAAGAATATATCCCAATTAAGCTTTTTGTTGGTGCTGCCTCTATGATGCCCTAGTAGTCTGGTGAGAAAATTCACAGATGCCTAGGAATCCAGGGTTGCAAAGAGATAAGCAAAGAAAGACTAGAGTATCAGCAACTGCCTTCAGAGGATTTAGATAATTAAGCCATGAATAATCTTGAAGCGTAAGATAGGAGGTAAGGGGAAAGAGGTTATGACATATGAGGTAAAACTAGTCATGGATTACCTTCTGAACCCACTAGGGATTCCAAGATAACTTTGGGAGTAAATATGTTTTGGAGTGTCTCACTTATCCCAACAGGGAAAAACTACCATGATATGGAGCTTGACAGCATCATTCTATAGCTTATTTAATAATGAAATTTAGGTGGTTGTTTTAATGCCTAAAGTGAGAATACTTGAATTCAATGATATCATGTGGGAACCATGCAGATGTATTAAAATCAATGTTCAAAGAATGTAAGTGAATTATGTTAGGTCACAAAGACATGAATTGGTACAGCTGGGATAAGAAACTAAGATTGCTGGCTGCTTTTTAAGTATTTTTTTTTTTTATTAGCATGATTCTGCCATTTTGTGTACTAGAGTCTAAAACACATACTTACGTTCTGCCGGTTTGACAGATTTTGGTTTCAGAAATTCAATAAAGACCTTTGTTTATATTTCATTCACATTAAATCAAACTTCAAGTTTTGAAGGTTTTAGATTAGTCATAGAAGTTCAGTATTAAGAGAGTGATAAGAACCTTCTTAGAATACCTAGTTTTCTTCGTCCAATAAGATCTCATGTTTTATTAAACTATAAAATTATATGTAGTAATACCTTAAATTCCTGTTTTTATGATGTACTCTTTTGGATATATTTCCAGGAAGCACTTTGGCATGATAGAAAGAATTTTTAAAAATCTGAATTAAGAGTTTTGAATTCTTGGCTCAATTTCATTTTATTAGCTGTTTAATCTTGGATAAGCATTTTAAATTTTCTAAGTCTCAGTTACAAATTTAAAAAAAAATGCAAAGCCTGATTTATTTTTTACTATATATATATACATATATATATATATATGTATATATTTATGTTTAATTATTGATTTCAGAGTGTAGGGAGCGAGAGACAGAAACATCAGTGATGAGAGAGAATCATTGAACGGCTGCCACCTCCACTCCCATCGGGGATCAAACCTGTAACCTGGGCATGTGCCCTGACCTGGAATCGATCTGTGACCTCCCAGTTCATAGGTCAGTGCTCAACCTCTGAGCTATGTGCCTGGGCTGCAGAACCTGATTTAAATGACTTCACATGTTCTTTCTAATAGTGACAATCTTTGATTCTATATTTATTATTCCAGAATATTCTTTGGTAACTTCCATGAACTGCTTAAGTGTAATTTCATTCCTTTTAGCTAAAAGTCCATATTGAGATTAGGTGCATTAAACAAACACCCAAATTCCATTTAGATGCTGCAGTGACAGAATTTTGGCAAATTATTGAGCATGTGGATTGTTGTTACCCCATAAACACTCATTAGCCATTTTGATGTTGTGCAAGTTTGACTCTGGGGGCATCATTGAGTCATCAGTGAACACTGTCAAAATAAATGTCTAATCACATCAGTGGGTTGACTGCTGGATTCTGAAGAGTATCTAATAAGCTCTTATGTAAATACAACATAAAAGTCTTAGCCCTTCATTTAAATACTTCAGGATTTGAAATAGCTTGTCTTATTTAATGAAAGCTTCAGCAACTGGAAATGGCATGTACTTTTCCTTTACCATCTACCAAAATGTTATTTCCCCCAACTTTAACACCATTTGTAACTGAGATTGGAAGTTCAAGTGAAATGAAAACCAGTGAGTCAAAGCCAAGCTAAGTCATTGGAACAGCTTTTCCCCCCTTATATCTGCTGAACATATGAATAATCACATGGAACCCACGAGTATAACACCCGTATCATAGGGAATAATGAGTGATTTAGTTCCATTAAAGAAGTTTCCTTTAAAAAGAACAAGTTTAAAGACCCTCATGAATAAATTAGCTTAAAAACATAGGATTTTTTTTTTTTAAAGCAGATTTAAACTACTTTTCTCTGCTTTTGGGGAATTCCTGATATTGACTGTTTGGCCTACCAGCTTTTCTTTTACAGCTTGCTCCGGCGCCTTAATGTGGAGTCAATCATAAAATCTCCAAATGATAAGTTCAAGCTAAGATTTTGTCTGTGTTTGTTCTGGAGATATCTGTAGAAGTTTTCAGAATAAATGTGTAATGTTTGAAGATCATATTCTGTTTTGCCTATTGTTTAAAGATAGTTTGAAATTTTTGCTCCTGATTATAATAGCATCAAGGTTGTTTCAGTGCCATTCCCACTTGCTTTTGTATGCCAGTTAACAGAGCAGTGCTTTCTCAGAGCAATTATACACATGAAACCTCTGTGTAGAATAGCAAGATATTTACAGTGTTTGTTTATTTCATGAATTATTTATTTACTAGAGGCCTGGTGCACAAGATTTGTGCACTCAGGTGGGGGGAGGACCCTCAGCCCAGCCTGCACCCTCTCACAGTCCAGGAGCCCTTGGGGGATGTCCGACTGACAGCTTAGGCCCACGTCCCATGGGGAGTGGGCCTAAGCCAGCAGTAGAACGTGGCGCTGCCACAGAGGCGGAGAGGCTCCTGCCACTGCCGCTTCACTCACCAGCTGTAAGCCTGCCCACCAGGGGGCAGCTCCTGCGTTGAACATCTGCCCCCTGGTGGTCAGTGCTCGTCATAGCGACTGGTCGTTCTGCCATTCGGTAGATTTGCATATTAGTCTTTTATTATATAGGATTTTATACCTGCTTGTGGATAAACATACTGTGAGAGACACCAGAATTATTTTTTTAATAAGCATTAATCTTGAATATGCCTTATTATGGATGGTATACATGTGACTTAAACACAATATACATCTTTATACATAAAAGGTGATAATTTTAACTTTGACATATGATTTCAAAGATTAGGTATACAGGGAGACAGAAAGATGTGAACAGTGAGTGCAACTTTTAGTAATACTTAGCAGTACCTTACAAATTACAAAGCACTTTTTCATACATTGCCTCACTTGTTTATTATAACAGCTGTGAGGATGTTAGGGCAGGGTTGGTTATACCTGTTGATAAAAATGAAAGACCTAGGTTTGAAAGCATAGTGCAAGCCCATATTTATGCAGAATTCTCAAGCTGTCATTTAATTCCACATCTCTTGACAACTTGTGCAGTATCCTTTTTATCTAATGCAATACTTTAGGACGTGTTAAATTAATCTGAAAAAGTACAAAGTTACCCTCACATTTTTTGCATACCTGAAAATTGGAACCACATAACCATGTAAGATTTCATTTTTACCTTCTGGAATATCCAATTGTGAAGCATTTAGTAATAGACATAAGTCCAGGAAAGAAAGTTATCCAAATATTTTGTCTATATGTACATAGTATTAATATAAATAATATTTGAATAACTTATATACAAAACATTTGCCTATCCATAGTTTGAAATACATTTATATAAAAAGTTATCAAATTTTTAACTAGACAATAAAAGACAGAAAATGAGTTGGCGGAAATGGAACTATTTCTTGACTCCTGGGAGTTAGAATCTCAAAGAAATATCTGCATGCTTATTGAAGTTTGGCAATGTTTCTCCCTCGGCAGGTTTTTTGGGAAGCATTTGAGACTAACAAGAATTAGTCCACTATTTGGTTGAGTTCACCAGTGAAGCCATCTAGTCCCGAGATTTTTTTAGGGGGAGATGCAGCTTGATTACTGATTCAATCTTCTTACCAGTTATAAGTATATTCAGATTTTTTTTCTTTTAGGATTCAGTCTTAGTAGGTTGCATATTTCTATGAATTTATTCATTTCTTGTAGGTTGGTCAATTTTTATGGTGTATAATTGTTCATAGCAGTATGTTAAAATTCTTGCTATTTCTATAGTATCAGTCTTAATATCTTCTTGCTTATTTCTGATTTTATCTTAGTATTCTCTCTTTTTTGTTATTCTAGCTAAAAGTTTGTCAATTTTATTTAACTTTTCAACATACTTTAGTGTCATGAATATTTCTATTTTTCTAGTCTCAATTTTATTTTATTTTTTTGTCTGAACTTTTTTATTGCCTTCCTTCTGCTAACTTTGGGCTTAGTTTGTTATTTTTTCTAGTGCCTGAAAGTGTAAAGTTAGGCTATTTATTGAGATCTTTCTTTTTTCTTAAAGTAAGAATTGTGGCTATTTCCTTCTCCAAACTGCAACCCATAAGTTTTGGTATGTTGTGCTTTGTTTTTGTTTATTTTCCCCTTGATTGTTCTGGAGTATGTTTTTTAGTTTCTACATATTTGTTAATGTTCTAGCTTCTTTCCTGTTATTAAATTCTCATTTCATACCATTGAGGTTGGAAAATATACTTGATATGATTTTAGTGTTTTTATTTTATTTTATTACTAGGGGCCCTGTGCACGGTTTCGTGCACCAGTGGGGTCCCTTGACCTGGCCTGAGGGGATCAGGACAAAACCGGCTCTCTGACATCCCCCGAGGGGTCCCAGATTGTGAGAAGGCGGTTCTTGGGTAACGCACCCCAGAATTGGGCTCCCTCCTCTCTGATTCTTGGTGCATCACCTGAGAACTGCAGCTGCCAAGTCACTGCAGCTCAGCAGCCCCTGTGTAGAGCGTCTGTCCTGGTGGTCAGTGCACATCATAGCTACCAGTCAGATGGTTGGATGGTCAGATGGTTGCTTAGGCTTTTATATATAGAAATTATTTTTTTAATTCTTTATTGTTTAAAGTTTTACATAAGTTTTCTTTTGCCCCCAATGACCTCTCCCTGGCCGTCCCTACTCCCCAGTACATGCTCTCATCCCCCTACTGTCTGTGTCCATTGGTTTTGCTCATATGCATGCATACAAGTCCTTTGGTTGATCTCTTATCCCCTCAGCCCTGCCTTCCCTCATAGGTTGGACAGTCTGTTCCATGCTTCTATGACTCTGGTTCTATTTTTGTTCATCAGTTTATGTTGTTCATTATATTTCAAAAATGAATGAATTTGTGGCTTATTTCGCTTAGCATAATGCTTTCCAATTCCATCCATGCTGCTGCAAATGGTAAGAATTCCTTCTTTTTTATAGCAGCATAGTATTCCATTGTGTAGATGTACCACAGTTTTCTAATCCACTCATTTGCCGATGGACAATTAGCTGTTTCCAATTCTTAGCTAATAGAAACTAGAGGCCTGGCGCACAAAATTTATACATGGGTATGGTCCTTAGGCCTGGCCTGTGATCAGGGCCATTTCCCTGGCTGCCGGCAGCCTGCCCGCCCCGGCCACCACCCACCCCCGGTTCCCTGTTCGCCATCTTGAACCCAAGGTGGGCCCGGCCCAGGATATACTTGGAGCCTGTATATGAGGCTGTCATTCCCCCAGTGGAGGCAGGTTCGTGGGAGGTACTTTTGTGTGGAATTTCTTTCAGGTAAGGGATGGGGTGTGGTCCCAATGCCGAAGAGAGTTCCAGGGGGCCGGTGACGCTATTGGGTCATTCTGGTCATGTCTGAATATTCACTGTGTTTATTCACTGGAGGATTCTACTTGCAGAGTCCTGGGGCACAACAACCCATTCCACAAAAAGTTCCATTAGATTTCAGGTCACATCACCACTGAGGAGGGTAAGATCAGGTGCTTTAAGCAGAGAACATGGAATTTTGAACAGGGTTAGAATTCAGCAGCACCAGGAGACAGGTTTCTCAACAACCCACCTAACCAACGCCTGCTGCCTTGCTGATGGCTTCTGCCTCCCCCTCAGGGAGAAGGTGGGGAGGAGTGAGGAGCAACTGTCTGCAGCTGTGGGGAGGCCTGTGTCTCAGCTGCAGGGAAAGAGTGTCAGCAGCTGGCCGCTGCCCTCCACAGTCCCCTACCCCTGGTTCCCCATTTGCCATCGGGTGTTTGGAGCCTGCCTGCCAGGGGAAGGGACTGAGAGGTTGGCTGGCAGGCTCTGATTGGGCAATAGGGGCCTGTTAAGCATCTGCCCCCTGGTGGTCAGTGAGGGTGATAGCGACTGGTTGTTCCACCATTCAGTCAATTTGCATATTAACCCTTTTATTATATGGGATTGTACTGCTATGAACATATGGGTGCATATATCCTTTCTGATGGGTGTTTCTGTTTTCTTGGGATATATTCCTAGAAGTGGAATTACTGGGTCAAATGGAAGTTCCATTTTTAATTTTTTGAGGAAATGCCATACTGTTTTTCACAGTGGCTGCACCAGTCTGCATTCCCATCAGCAGTGCAAGAGGGTTCCTTTTTCTCCACATCCTCGCCAGCATGTATAGTTTGTTGATTTGTTGATGATAGCCATTCTGACAGGTGTGAGATGATACCTCATTGTTGTTTTGATTTGCATCTCTTGGATGATTAGTGACTTTGAGCATGTTTTCATATGTCTCTTGGCCTTCTGTATGTCCTCTTTTAGAAAGTGTCTATATAGGTCTGTGTGTGGATGTATGCATGTGTGTGTGTGTGTGTGTGTGTGTGTGTGTATTGTGTGTGTGTGTGAGGCCTAACATATGCTCTATAGTGGTGAATGCTCCATGTGCATCTGAGAAGAATGTATGTTCTGCTGCTGTTGGATGGAATGTTCTATCTATGTCTGTTTGGTCCTTTTAATCTAAAATGTAGTTTAAATTCAATATTTCCTTATTAATTTTCTGTCTGGATGTTCTGTCTACTGGTGAAAGTAGAGAACTAAAATACACTACTATTATTGCATTGCTGTTGCTTTCTAACTTTAATTCTGTCAATATTGATTATTTTTTACCTATTTGCTCCCCCTAATAAATTGAGAGCTCTCTTGGAGGAGGAACAATGTATAATTCTTGTGTGAAGGCCTTGCACATGGTACATTACAAGGCATTGTAAATGCTCCTCATAGTTTACTGTAGCAATGTGAGGTCATAGAGAAGGCAAAAGCAGCTAACTCTTCACTTTTATTAATCACAGACCTTAGATAAGGTGGGAAACTACCATAAAAATGGATAAAAATATCCTGGACTCCATTTTATCACAACTCCCAGGCTGAGTCTATAGTTAGGGGCTGAGAGTTATGGAGAAGGGCAATGTGGCTTAGTGGAAAGAATAATAGCCTGGAATTCATGAGACCTAGGCTCTGGTCCTGCAATATCAGTTATTAGCAAAGTGATTTGGCCATTTTCTGTATTCTTTATCTACAAATGAAAGAAATATATGGAAAATATTTCATGATGACATTTAAGGGTAGTAAGAAGAGTTGAATTCAAATTTTTCATGTATTTAGGAAAAAATGAAATATTAATAAAGCAAGTTTGTGTCATCTTGTGTGGAAATTTTCCTCAAATTGATATCTTAGGTGTTTTAAAGGTGATTTTTCAACTTTTTAAATTTAATGGAGTCTTTTCTCCTTGTATGAATCAGTGAATGAGCATAAACGGCTTCGGCTTATAGTTATAAAGCATATTAGTTGATAAATAAACTACTATTAATATCAAATACAACCATATCTTAATTTTTTTGGTAACACTTTAACCTTTATAGAGTGATTTTCAATCTCTCTTATATTTTAGTATAATCTTTGGTTTAGGTGCAGTAGATATTATTTTCCCTGTCTTACATGGGCTAAAAATGAGGAAGATATATTGAATGAGTTTCCCTGCATTACCATCACAATGGTGTAGAACTGAAACTGAGTATTTGTAATACATCACTATTTTTCTAAAATATAGTGAGGCCTGGGATTGAGTGTAATACGAACTTTCCTGATTCATTACTCAAGATATTGGTTCATTTTTTGTTGTTGTTAAAACAAATGAACAAACAAACAAAAATACTATGATCAAATTAGGCTGGCTGAATGTTTTGGTAGTTTTAGGATCTCAAAAATATTCTTTAAAGCCAATAAAGTGTTACTTTATCTTCCATGATTTTAAGACACATTAGTTTTGGTATCTCTTATTAGTTTTGTGTAATCAACAAAATGTCAGATAGATAGTTATAATCACATATGTTCTAATCATAGTCACTCAACATCATTTTATTTTTAGGCATTTAAACATATTACCTAATTTATTTTATTTAAAGAAAGCAAAGCAAAACTTAAGGTGATTAAAAAGTACTGGTACTATTTGAATGAACTGGGCATTTGTTATCTCCCTGCAGTAGTCTTTCTGTGCATTTTACTCAAAAGAACAACGTGACGTTCTAAATCTGGGAGTAAAAGAACTTGAAAGTCCACTTGAAAAAGGCAAAAAAAAAAAAACAAAAAAAAAAACACACACACACACACACACAGCAAAAATCTTTATCAAATGATAAAAGGCAAACTATACAATTTAGCTCAGCCAGCTTCCTCCTGTCTGAGCTCTGTCAGTCTGTTCCATGTATCCATGCCTCTGGTTCTATTTTGTTCATTAGATTTCACACGTAAGGGAGTCATATGGTACTTTCTTTGATTTGTTTATTTCTCTCAGCATAATAATCTCCAAGTCCATTCCATGCTGTTGCAAAGGGTCAGAGTTCCTTCTTTTTTAATAGCCACATAGTATTCCACTGTGTAAATGTACCATGGCTTTTTATACACAATTATCTACTAACGGGCACTTGGGCTATTTCCAGATCTTGGCTATTGTAAACAATGTTGCAATTAACATAGTTCAACATGCTTTTAAAGCAAGGTTTGACCAAGAGTTAAACATAGTAATTCTTAAAACTTCTCAACATGTATCTCTGTTCTTATGACTCCATATATAGGGGCTGTTAATTATGCAATTAGTATTAATAATCATTTATTTTTCAACCTAGTATTAAGCAGTGTAAGCATTATTATTAGAATTTCTTATTGAGCACTATAATATAATCCTGATTGAGAATACTTATTTTAAAATAGAAAACTCTTCATGGATAAGAACTAACAAAAAACAGAATTGTGTGTTTAAAATATTTTAGAATTTTTAAAAATGAGATACAGAAATTTATTTGTTGTCCAAAGAATCAAAATAAGGTTGAATATCAATATGCTTTGATATTTACAGGAAAATGTAGATAAAAACACCTAAATTTCCAAGTTGTTTATAAATTTCAATTCTAGGATGAATTCTCAACTTCTGAATGAATTGTCATAACTTGCTACTAAAATGTAAAAATATCAGTAGCAACTCAATGAGGTTTTTGAAATCTCATTTACATAGAAGTTGAATTTTTATGTTGGGCTATAGTTCTATACCTGCAGAATTTAAAAAAACACTGATGCCTGGGTCTGAGGGCCAGAAATTCAGTGTGAATTAGTCCGGATATAGTCAGTTCATCTGGAGCTTAACCAATTAATCTAATGTGACACAGATTTGAGAACAATGTTTTAGTGTTTTGTAATGAGGCCAGGTATAAATATAATGTCTTATATAAGGTCTTAAGGTGCAACACCTTACATTTGGGATATGTTTTGGTCACATAAAGCTGATTAATACAGATATACAGTAGCTTTCAAGGAAATGGGCTATCATTTATCAGGTATATTAACACTTTATAGGAAGCAATATTTCTTTTTTGTTGTTGTTGTTAAACCTTACCCAAGGATATTTTTCTGTTGATATTGTAGGGGGAGTGGAAGAGTGAGGGAAAGACAGAGAGAAACATCGATGTGAGAGAAGCACATTGATTGGTTGCCTCCTGCACGAGCCTCCACTAGGGCCTGGGCCGGGGAGGAGCCTGCAACCAAGGTACTTGCCCTGACTGAAATTGAACCCAGGACCCTTTGGTCTGCAGTCTGATGCTCTAGCGACATATTTCTTTAATATATTTAAGGGTTATTAATGTTTGCAACATTGAAAATATCATATACATTGATTAATCACAAATTTTTGCAGACAAACCTATATAATATTTATGTCTTAAAATTACTACCTATGGTAGTTAGCATCTTTCCTATTGCAATTAGCCAACTCCTCCCTCCAACAAATATATTATACTAGAGGCCCAGTGCACAGATTCCTGTGCTAGTGGGGTCCCTTGGCATGGGCCTGCGGGGATCGGGCTGAAACCGGCGTCCAACATCCCCCAAGGGCTGTAGTAGTACGCAAAGTGGCAAGCGGCCAGGGAGGAGCCCAAACAGGGCCAGGTGCCACGCTGCTCCCGCTCATCCAGGCCCCGCTGTACCTGCTGCTGCTGCCGCCCAGTAGGCTCGCTCCCACTCTCCTACAGTCTCCGTGCACCCATCCTAGGGTGATATCAGCACACCCATGACTGAGAAGCAACCGTAGGGTCCCACCCAGTAAGTCCCGATGCCAGTCCCAATCCTGGTCCCTGTCTGGATGGGGGAGGGGTGCACAGGGAGAGTGTCTGTGGGCAAGGCTTATGCTGCTGCATCTGAGCTCGCCAGCTGTGAGCCCAGCGCTTCTGGTGCCCATAGGTCAGCTGAGCGGCGCTCCCACTGTGGGATCACACCGACCACTAGGGGGCAACTCCTGCATTGAACATCTTCCCCCTGGTGGTCAGTGTGCATCATAGCAACCGGTCGAATGGTCGAACTGTCACTTAGGCTTTTAAATATATAGATAGGTATGTTCAAACTCCTGAGTGCACAAAGCACATTTGAGAGAAATAGTGATTGGAATTGATGGGAGAAATACAAAATATCCAGTGCAATAGAAAATCTCAGGAGATATTTTTCTTCTAGACTGACAAGAGCATTCATTTGCCTACTTGAAACATTTTATGTACTTTTGACATGATAACCTAAATATGTATATATATGTGTATATCTATGTAATATATTTGTATTTTATATCCAATACATTATATAATCTAAGTATTTTAATACTGAATAATAATAAACAACTCAAATAAATATATAAACTGAGGATATAAACATATTACTATTGTTATTTATTTTTATTATGTATTTTCTTATCTTACTAATGTTTTCTTCTTCTTAAAGAAAAGTTTTTAACATTTCTTATAATATATCACCAGGTGTTGAACTCCTTTAGCTTTTTCTTGTCTGGGAAGCTCTTTATGTGTCTTTGATTCTAAATGATAGCTTTGTTGGTTAGAATAATCTTGGTTGTAGGTCCTTTAGAATAATGTCATATTCAAATTCATCCTAAATATATAGCTACTGCATAAATTTAATGATCTAAAAATATTTATAGATATTCATATATTTGTATATAAGAAAATCAAATTTGAAGAATTAATTTGGCTAATTTTAAACATACCATCTAAAATATTTTCAGAATAATAACTCTTGAATTTCTGTCATGAAATATATTATACTTAGACCTTAACACAAAAACACATGTGTGCATGTATAAGAATAGTTTCACCTCATGAAGACTTGAAAAATTCAGTGATTTGTATTGGAGATGAAATGAGAATAAGACATTTTAAGAGAGTTTTAGTATAATAAACAACAACATTTTGGTATAACTTTTTATTTTTAGGGGTTCTTCTTTTGGGCTTCTGTTTTGTTTTGATACAGACATGATAGTTTATAACAAAACTGATACTATCATTGTCCTCGTTTAGACTGTTATAATAAGATGCTATAGACTAGGTGTCTTAAACAATAGAAATTTACCACGATCAGCATGGTCAAATTCTGGTGAAAACTTCTTTCTGGTTTGCAGGTGATGTTCTTCTTGTATCCTCACATGATGGAGAGCAGAGAGAGTGAACAAATACTCAAGTTTCTTTTTATAAGGGCACTAATTCCATTCATAAGGCTGCACTTTAAAGATTTCAGCATATAAATTTTCAGAGAATCCAAACATTCAATTGATAACCATAATAAAACAATATATTTTTCTAAAAGTCCATATTGATTTGAAAATGCAAATATTGCCTGTTCAGTGTGGTTTAGTGGTTGGGCATTGACCTATGAACCAGGAGGTCACAGTTCCATTTCTAGTCAGGGCACATGCCAGGGTTGTGGGCTCAATCTCTTGTC
Source organism: Plecotus auritus (assembly GCF_963455305.1). Lineage (NCBI taxonomy): Eukaryota > Metazoa > Chordata > Mammalia > Chiroptera > Vespertilionidae > Plecotus > Plecotus auritus. The sequence continues at coordinate 33,317,132 of NC_137783.1, read as the reverse complement.
AGGGACATGCAGGAGGCCAATCAATGGTTCTCTGTCATCACTGATGTTTCTATCTCTTTCTCCTTCTTCTCTTAAATCAATGAAAATATATTTAAAACTGTAACTATATTCTTGTAGATTATTATAATTATAAAATTTACAGAATTTTACTATTACTAGATTTAAATGTTAAACACAATTTAAAGTATTAATTTGCTTGTGCCATTGCATGAAACATGCAAACATACAAAATGTAGTATATTTAATTCAAGTAAACGAAGAGTATTCAGTGAGGTGGTGAGTAGAGTAAATGTAGACATTTCACTATGAACCAGGCAACCTGTGAGTGCCCCACTCTCAAGTATGCTAAATGTTACAGATGTAACACAACTTGCAAAGAAAGTCTCCTTTCAGAGAATATCTAATTTTATTTGGTGGTGTTGTTTATGAATGAATGATCTTTTCTAACTATCTTGAAGAGGGCTAATATTCAAATATTGCATTTGATTGCTGGTCCAAAGGGAACTGGTCACATGCAACTTTCAAGTATCTAACAAGTTTTAAATGCAATATGTTTTTTGATACTTTCAGGAAAGGACAGTGACATCTTGAATAGAAATGCACTATGTTACACACAATTGACACTAATGGCAGTTCAGGCTTTGAAAATGTTAGCATTTATTGATAATTTCAGCTCTTAGATTAGGGAAATAGCCCTCTGAAAGAATACTCTTACAGGTGCTTTACTTCAAACTTTAGGCACCATTTTTCTCCGGATGTTGCTTATCTTGTGTTGTTTTTACTATTAAATTAAATTAATGGCACCATTTGACCACCACCACTTACAGCACCACCCCAAATAATGAAAATAAGCTTTCTTAAAGTTCCCACTTTTATTTGGCAAAGTATTCCTTACTGGGCAGATTTTGACAATAACTGAACCTGAAAAATTTTCTTTGAAAATATTATCAATCTTATTTCACCTCTGGTAAGTGATTATAAGGTTATATGTTTAATATATTAATCAACAATTATATGAAAGTGTTTGCTTTAGATAGAGCAAATTTGAAGCAATAGGAGGTCAAGATGTCAACTGATTCATATACCAATAAACTATGCTGTTACAGGGCTCTATCAAATTACTAGACTAATTCAAATCATTACAAATGGTAGTTAATTGCTCCCATTATAATCCTTACTACCAGAGGTGAAAGAAGAGAGCAGAGGAAGAGTTCTAATTTCTTGAGTAAGCTCTCTTTTTGTATAATTTGGAGAAATTATACCCTTTACCATTAAATAGCTTCCTATTAAAAGTATATATAGAAAACAATTACTTTTTAAACAATCATACATTTTCTAGGTTCACTTGTTCATGCAACAGCTGTTAGTAAAAACCTACTATTAGAGATGTAATATAAAGGGAGCTGAGACTATAACAATTAGACGACAAATATGGCCCTGCCCTCACTGAGTACCTACCTCATAGAGCTTTCGGCTTACTTCTTACAGTAGCTGCATTTGACCTGGGGACATCAAATCCTTTTTCACCATTATACTTCTGGTACCACTAAAATGAATGTTACCATATTTTTTGTTTGTCTTTTTCCTCATTGCAACCATGGAGTTCTACAACTAATAATATATTAAAAGTGCCATGAAATTAAGCTGTGACTTGACTCCAAGTTTGGGAATCCTATATATTTGCACATGATAACAGAATTCAGATTGTAAAGGGCAAAATTGATTCTTCCTTGATTTTTATATAGAAAATTCTTCATGTTGCCAAGAGGAGGAGGTTTAAAAAGATACTGACAATGGTTTATTACATCTATTAATTTGTTCCAAATTTTTTGATTTGTGTACTAGGTGAAAGACTGACTCTAAAAGGGAGGATGTTAGGATAGTAAGATCTATGTCCTAATCCTAAGAAATTTATGGTGCAGTAGGACATCTCTTCCTATAACTCTGCTGCATGGAATAAAGTTTCAGGAAGCTAAGAACAGGTGCATTCATAGAACCTATTCTGTGGCCATTTACCACTTTCTACATTTCCCACTTGGACATAGTGTACATAAGACTCAAGGAAATTCTGCAACAAGAAAACTTTAGTCCATAGCTAGCCAACCTCATGACCAAAGAATCATTTAGTATTTCCCATGTTAGCATTTGAGGGCCCAATGCTCTTTGTTGAATCTTAGAGTGAAAAACGTTGTATTCAATGGACTAGCTCTAATGAAGTTGTCTCATTCTTCTTTGAGCTGTAATTAAAAGCAAAAACCTCAAAAAGAGAGATATTTTTTTATTATGGGTGTACAGAAAACAGTCCCCAAATGCTGTTTACATATGAAAAGCAAACATTTCAGACAGCCGTGGGCAAACTATGGCCCGCAGGCCGGATCCAGCCCGTTCGGCTGTTCTATCTGGCCCGCGGAGCCGAAAGAGTGGAGGGTTCTCTTGCTCTCCCCTCTGCTCCTTCACCAGCAGCAGTGTTAACATGGCAACGTCGGGAAACACTGCCACAGCTCCTTCTTCTGAGTGGGCGGATTTATATCCGCCCATTCAGTAGAAGGAACAACCTCTCAATCTTCCAGAGGCTTCCTGTAATGCCCGCGGACGCGTCCCCCGACATCACCCTGGGAATGCGTAGACACGTTATCGTGGTGATGTAGGGAGACACGCCCCTGGAGAGTACAGTATCAGAGCCTTTCTGAGGTAAGATTAAGAGCTCTACTCAAACACAATTTTTTCCTGTTCCCACATTCTGTACATCACAATGACTTGTTAATAAAACAACAAAGACTTTCAGCTTTTATTCACTTCAACTGGTGGTCTGTCCTTTGTCACAAAACCCTGAAACAGCACCAGAAGAGGTGCAACTGGAACTCATCGATCTTCAGTCTGACTTTGTCCTAAAGGAGAAATTCAGCTCTCTTGAACTAAGAGACTTTTATGCTTCACTTAATGAAGCCACTTTTCCAAACATCCGGAGGATGGCACAGAAGATACTGGTGCTGTTTGGGTCAACCTATGTTTGTGAGCAGACATTTAGCGTCATGAACATCAACAAAGCCCCTCACAGATCCAGCTTAACTGACGAACACCTCAGATCTATCCTGAGAATAGCCACAACAAAACTAACTCCAGACTTTGATGCATTAGCTAAAAAAGGAGACCAACAACACTGTTCCCACTGAAGTTGATGCTTTAAAGACCAAAAACCTTTCAACCCAGTCTACATTGCCATCTACATCTACGTCCCGGGCATAATTTGGAAGTTGCACTAAAGAAGATGTTTAATTTACTGTTTACACATTTTGTTCTTTTCTATTTGTTTTAGTTTTAAATTATTTTATTATATTTAAGTTTAATTTGAAAGGCTTTTGTACCTTTCCTTTGTTAGGCAATTTTATTTTGCCTTTGCCATCTTCAATATAAGGTATGTTATTGTGCTATGATTCCTCCATTTTTTGAAGTTTCAAATTATAATAATTAGTGTTTACATTCTTCTTGTTAAAATGTTTGAAATGAATAAAACTATTGAAAAAAAAAAGACAGTACCCTTTTATGTAATGATGTTTACTTTGAATTTATATTGGTTCACACAAACACTCCATCCATGCTTTTGTTCCAGCCCTCCGGTCCAGTTTAAGAACCCATTGTGGCCCTCGAGTCAAAAAGTTTGCCCACCCCTGCTCTAGAACATATCCAATGCATTTTTTTTTTGGAAATGCCTATTAACGTTAGAAAGTAAAGAGAAATCACATAACTTAATTTGTTTTACCACTAGGACTAGCTAGTATGATTGAGTTTGCCTTTTCACAGATGTCTGAGACTAGACATTTCCCCTCATTTTAAAGTTAAGGCAGTGTTCTTTTATTGGTAAAGCAAACATACAAAGCCAGATCTGTTTCTGACTCTGTCTTTCTTTGCAGTGATAAAAACTTACATTTTTTGTAAGTAATAATATCAAGTATAAATTTCAAATCTCACCATAATGATATGTCACATTAGTAAGGATACCATGATATAACTAACATGTTTTTCATTTAATTATTTTAATATGTAACATTCACATTTTTATTAATATATTTTTAAAAGAATTTGTTTACTTCAATGGTATACAATATTAAAAAGATATTTTAAATTATTGATTTCATCTAACAAGTAGAAACCTCATAGAACCCACATTGTTTTGCACAGATCAGGGTCAAACTGTGTTTTGGCAAGATGCATCATCCAATCAAAGTATCAAAATTGTAAGCATGCCTTTTTAGCATTAGTGAACATATGCAACTTACGTGAACATATAATTTTATATTTCATATGAAAAGTATTGCTAATTTTATTTTATTTTGTATAAACAGTTAAAACTTCATCGACATTGAAATAAGATATTACATTTCATTCATTTTAGTTATTCCAGCTTTTATTTATTTATTATTTATTAAAATATATTTTAGTGATTTTTACAGAAAGAAAGGGAGAGGGATAGAGAGTTAGAAACATCGATGGGAGAGAAACATCCATCAGCTGCCTCCTGCACACCTCCTACTGGGGATGTGCCTGCAATCAAAGTACATGCCCTTGACCAGAATCAAACCTGGGACCCTTCAGTCCTCAAGCTGACACTCTATCCACTGAGCCAAACTGGTTAGGGCTATTCCAGCTTTTAAATGCAGTTATAAAATTCAGTGATATCATGAGGACCCAAGTAATTTCTGTCAGAACAAATAGTGTTAAAGTAGAGGGTTTGAGGATGTTCATCTTAAAAATCAGATTCAGGTGTTTCACTTTATTCTCAACTGGGTATGTAACAGGCAGTTGCTGCTGGAAAATAAGGGACTAGAACTGATAGGTGATCTACCAATTCATTTCAAGTCGAGTGATACTGCTGGTTGGCAGCTGAATCCTCCTGGCATTTAACTACTTTTGCCTTTGTTTTGTTTTTCTCTTTGAATTTTTATCAACTACTATGTACTCAGCATTTTTAGTCAAGAAGAAACAATAAAAGAGAAACTCATTACCTCCATAGCTGCAGACTAATGCTTTCAAAATGTATTCCCTTGGTGCTATAGCATAGTGCCACCTATATTGAAACCAGTGTTTTTCTCTTATGCCTCTATTAATGATGCATTCTTCTCATCATGTTCTATTATAAAGCAATTATTACTAGAATTAGTAATTACTAGAATGGAGAAAATGAATTTACTGCACACAAAAGATCAATGTTTTCAGCCTTAGTTACCTCTCTGATGTCATTTTCTACTTATCTCTTCTTTGCATCAGCAGTACTAATCTTCTTGCTGTTCTTCAAAGACTGCAAGCACTCACCATTTGGGAACTTTAGAATTTTATATTGCCCTTTGTGGGAACATTTTTTCCTAATTACATGCTTTCTCCTTCACTTACTTCAGCTTTCTGCTAAAACGGTACCTTCACATAGAAACCTGCTTGCTCCTGTATCTGAAATATTACTGCTGACACCTATATCACTGTTTCTTCTCTTACTTGCTTTATATTTCATCAGAGCAAAAATTCCTACTTGATGTATTTTATATTTGCCTGTTTCTTTGTTTATTCCTTATTTCTCCCCATCCATTCTACATAGACTATAAATACCAGGTTAATATAACTTTATTTTGTTCATTGCTTCCCCCCCACCCTGTTAGCTACAACAGTGCCAGGCATATTATAGGCCCTAAATAATTATTTTTAATTAATTAATGTTTAAAATTTAATACTGTTTCAATATATTAGGTTTTGTGTTGTTTATATTGCATGAAGAACGTTCTACTGAATTCTTGTATTAATAGTATAAGAGCTAGAAACAGGTGTAAGGACAATAGAATGTATTGGATCCTTTTAGGATCCACTCTGCATTTTATACTGTAATATAAATGATTATTATTTCACTAGAGGCCCGATGCATGAAGATTCGTGCAAGAATGGGCCTTCCTTCCCCTGGCCACTGGCACTGCCTTCACTCCAGCCAGAGCCACCTTTCCACCTTCCCATGCTGCCCAGAAGCCCGGAGCGGCTGGGGCGGTGCGGAACGCCTGCGTCGTCCCCATGGTGACGATGCAAGCATACCTCCCCGCCCCCAGCCGCTTGGCACCTGTGGCAAATTAATTCATCTTTGTTGGGTTAATTTGCATACTCACTCCTGATTGGCTGGTGGGCATCGCGAAGGTACGGTCAATTTGCATCTTTCTCTTTTATTAGTGTAAAAGATAATAAATATTACAAAGCAATCTTTGTATCAATGTAATTTTAAATCATTCCAGAATATTTGTGTCTCTTAGAAACCAGGAAAGTTCCCTGACATTACTCTTTGAGTCTAAAAATACTGATCACAAAATGAGTTTCCTATTGTGGAACAATGATCTAAAGAAGGCATGCAACAATTATTTATCCCATAATCATTCCTTGAATATATTTTGACTTCATATAATATTAAAAAATAAATTGATATTTATAATTAAAATCAGAATTCTTTGGCTGGAAGGGGTTTATAGCAACAAACATCCTAGTGAACATATGTCATTCTTGGTTCCCTACATTCACTTTTATTGTTTTGCAAAGATATAATGCACACAAGGATAGAATATAAGTTTTCTGAATCTAGGGAATTTTGGTACAATTAAACCCAGCTTTGTGTAAATCATTTAATTCCTGACTATTTTCCTCACTATCTTTGTGTTTATCTATTTGTAACTCATCTTTCCTAGATTTATTTTCAGGCTATGCCTCATATATGCAATGCTTACAATTTCAAATGCAATGTACTACTCAGAAAAAAAAAATTACCCTATAAATAATTTTGAAAGATTAGTAACTAATTTGAAGATATTTGTTCTAGCTAATATTTTATAAGTGGCTCCTATGGCACACATTGATTTGTTATGCAAAAGGTCACCTTTTGATATTGAGTCCTTAAAGTATTACTTGATAATTACATGATATTTACATATTACCTTTTTATGTCTAAGACTAGAGGCCCGATGCACGAAATTCATGCAAGGGGCTCTGCTCTCGCGGCTGCGGCAGCTTGCCTCAGCCCTCGCAGCTCCAGCTTCGTCCGGAAGGTCGTCCGGCTGTCCAATCTAATTAGCATATTATGCTTTTATTATTATAGATTATTATTATAGATTTCTGTTTAGTATGTATATGAGAACTAATGTATTTATTAAACCACTCATTTCTTTTTATGAGAAACATTTAGAAGATTTGATTTTTGTATTGCTTTTGTAATAGTGCTCTTTGCAAAAAAGAAAAAAAAATTAACATATTAGAAACAGCCAAAAGTAATGATTATCGCATTTGCTAATGCCAAGAAACACAGTGACATTTTGAAAGAAAAAGTAACTTAGATAATAAACATTGACAAAAATTAATTGTGTTTTTAGAAAGTCAGGTTTTGTATTAAGTCCAAATTGAAAACAATAGCATTTGAAGACTTTTTCTGCTTTGCCCATTTATTTATTAGGATATATATGTTAGAAAATTACATGGTAGAATATAAGTCACTATAGTATAATATAAATATATTGCCAGCATAAATAAATGTATATTATTTACTCTATAAAAAATAAGTTTTTAACAAATCATATACCAATCAGACTTTAAATATAAACTGTATTTTCCCATTGACTGACAACGTAGAGATGTGTTCCCAACGGAAAAAAAAAACTGGCTTCTGAGCTTCATAAAATGTTTTTATAATTCAGCAAATGTCTTACAATTTTAAAATTTAAAATAAACATTTTTAAATAAAATATTTACAGTAAGACTTGAGTCAATTACCATGCCTCCATTCTAGTCCAGCTTTGGCAACCTATGGAGAAGACAGGTTAAACTATGGAGAAAGCAGCATTAGCTTACATAAAATACTTTTCTTCCTAAAAATTATTGAAGAACCTCTTTATAGTGCTTGTCTCTGTTTATTTCATGGTGGCTCCATTTGTTCACTTGCCAGCTCTTTTTTAGACATAGTGGTTACAAATAATAAAGCTGGGGAAGAAATGCAGCATGGAATTCTAGTTTTTTAAGAAACAAATGAAACTGTGCATAAATGCAACATTGGCATGAATAATTTAACAATCTGTGAGAACTTAAGATGAGAAATTTCTTCTTACTGTTTCATGTTCAAGAACAAAGAACTCTGTTCATTCCATTTTTAAAATTTATCTTTATTGTTGAAATATGTACCCCCTTTTTTCCTCCCATTGACCCCTCTCAACCGTGCTCTAGGCATCTCCCCAATCTTTCCTGCACCAACTTAACACATTATATGCCTTTTTTGGCCTATTCTGAGCTTTCATGTTCTGTAGAAAAGATTTTTAAAAAAGGAGGACTTTTAATAACAATGTGCCCTAGCTGGTTTGGTTCAGTGGGTTTGATTCTGGTCAAGGGCACATTCCTGGGTTGTAGGCTTGATCCCCAGTAGGAGGCATGCAGGAGGCAATCAATCAATGATTCTGAACATTGATATTTCTATCTCTCCCGACCTTTCTCTTCCTCTCTGATAAATAAAAAATATTTAAAAAAATGATAAATAATGGCAGTGTTAACTTCTAAGTTGTTTTTATCTTTTTTTTCTGAACAAGTATTATCATATTCCCTCCTGCCTCAGAAGGGTAAATCTTTGGTTTAAAACATTTACTACTATTGGAGTGATGATTCATAGACATTGACAGAAATAGGTTCATGCTTGCCAGATTGTTCTTAATGAGATAACATTTAATATATCTTTTACTATGGTGTGTTTCTGAAGTTTTTATTTTTAATTTCCACAAGTATATTATTTTGAAGGAAGAAATTTAGAGCACAACAGTTTGCCCATATTTCCTCAGAAACAATTCGATGATCTGAAGATATTTCATTGAAAGCTGTTTCTATTATATCTTCTTGACAAAATTATAAGAAATAATAAGAAACATCAAATATAAACTACTTTGAGTCTTTAATATAATTTTGAAATATTTATTTATTTGGCTGTTTTTTTAAAATTCATTTTCCCTTAAGATTTTAAATTTCCACAAGTGAATAAATGTATACTTTTCTGCCTTTGTTTGCCTGGAATCAAGAGAGTGTAAGCACAACCTAAAAGGTAGGTAATTTATAAGTGTTGCTCATATCTGACCTAGGTTTTTATTGCAACATTTTTATATGGAACAAAAAAATCTCTCACGTCTTGTTTGGTAAGTTTGAAGGCGTTAAAACATCTTATTGCATTGGTAATTTTACTATCTTCATAACCCATAAACCATATATAATATTTTTCTTTTTATGAACAACATAAAAAATAATTTAGTGCAAGGCTACAGGATAGCCTGTAAAGTTACAAGATATTCATGTTTTGTCTATTTTTTAAAAATTTATGTATTGTCTAAAGTTTTACATATGTCTCCTTTTTCCCGCTTGACCCTCCTCCCGCTAATTCCCGCCCCCCGCCCCAACCATTCCCACTCTGGGCAAGCCCCCACCTGTTTTTTCTTACTAATTTTTCTCAGCAAGTTTTCCATGTCAGTTTACTGATATGCACATAATCATGTCACTCTTTTAAAGTTGCTTCATGGTATTTAATTTTATGGATAGTATCAGTTATCTATTGCTGTGAAACAAACAACCCCCAAACTTAGTGGCTTTAAAAGGTCAGCTGCACAGTTCTAATAAAGCTTAGTCTAAGTTTGACTGATCTCTGATGAGCTTTCTTACGCATCTGTGTTCAGTTGGGAGGTTATTTGGTGGCTGGATGGTCTAGAGTGGCCTCATTCATACTCTGGAGGTTGGCAGCTAATAGCTAATGTGCCTCAGTTCCTCAAATGGCTTTTCTTTTTCCAACAGGCTGGCTCAGCTGAGCTCATTCATCTGGTTGCAAAGGAACAGGCCCCAATGTGCAAGCATTTGTCAAGCCTCTGCTTGTTTCATCTATAGATAATGCCCTTTAGACGAAAGATGTCACATGGCCAAACCTGATTCAAAGAGTGGAGAAGTAGACTTCAGCTTTTTTCAAATTAATATGAGAGTAAGAACTTGTGACTAAATTTGCAATCTACCACAGCATGGATCATATTTTATCCATTCACTCCCATATTAATGGACATGTAACTCTGCACCATTGCAAGAAATGTTGCAACAAACATCTTAATTTTTAATAGACTATTTTTAGGACACTATTAAAAAAATTGAGTAAGAAAATTTCCCATACAGTCCTTGCTCCAACTCATGCATAGCTTTCCTCATTATCAACATCCTCCACAAGAGTGGTATACTAGTATACATTGAGTGGCCAGATTATTATGATCTCTGAATGCATAATAATCTGGCCAGTGTATATCCTATATAATAAAAGGCTAATACACAAATTGTCCCCTCGACCAGGAGTTTGACCAGCAGGCAAGCTGGCCAACCGCCCATGTCCCCTCCCCCTGGCCAGGCTGGCCGGACTCCACCCATGCACGAATTCATGCACTGGGCCTCTAATATATATATATACTAGAGGCCCGTTGCAGGAAGATTCCTGCAAGAATAGGGCTTCCTGTGGCTGTCTCCGCTGCCCTGCCTGCTTCCCTCCCTTCTCCACAGCCCTGCTTGCTTCTCCGCAGCTTCGCTCCCTTCTGCAGCACTTGGCTTCCTTCTACTCTGTCTTCAGTCTTCGCTCTGTGCCTGGATATGCAAATTAACCACCATCTTGGTTGGATTAATTTACATACTCGCTCCTGATAGGCTTGTGGGCGTGGCTTGTGGGCGTAGCAGAGGTATGGTCAATTTGCATGTTTCTCTTTTATTAGATAGAAGATATATATGTGTGTGTGTGTGTTTGTGTGTGTGTGTGTGTGTGTGTGTGTGTGTGTGTGTGTGTACTAAGAGGCCAGATTATTATGCGTTCAGAGATCATAATAATCTGGCCACTCAGTATATGTTACAACTGATGAAACTACATTGACACATCATTATCATCCAAACTCCATAGTTTAACATCACAGTTCACTCTTGGGGTTGTACAGTCTATGGGTTAGAAAAATTTATAATGTCATTAAAATATTATAGAAAAAGCTTCACTCCTCTAAAAAAGTATGTGTTCTATCTATTCATTCCTCCTTCCCAAAGCCCTGGCAACCACTGATTTATTGTACAGTCTTCATATTTTTATCTTTTTCAGAATGCTATGTTAATTTTCCTCCATTTATTCCCATAGCTTGATAGCTCATTTCTTTTCAGTGATGAATAATATTCCATTGTCAGTATTTTCCACAGTTTATTTATTCACTCACCTACCAATGGGCCTCTTGCTCACTTCTAAGTTTAGGCAATTATGAATAACACTGCTATAAATATCTCTGTACAGATTTTTATGGGGACATAATATTTCAACTCCTTTGGGTAAAAGCAAGGAATGTGATTGTCAGATTGTATAGTAGGAGTATGTTTAGTTTTGTAAGAAATTGCCAAACTCTTTTCCAAACTGGCTGTACATTTTGCATTCCCACTAGCATTGAATGGGAATTCCTGTTGCTCAACATCCTAGCCATCATTTGGTATTGTCAGTGTTCTGGATTATGGCCATTCTAAAAGGCCTATTGTGCTGTTTGTTGTTTGCACTTGCATTTCCTTGATGACATATGAAATGGAGCATCTTTTTACAGGCTTATTTTCCATCTGTATATATTCTTTCATGAAGTATCTGTTAAGGTCTTAGTCTCATATTTTTAACTGGGTGGTTTGTTTCCTTATTATTGAGTTTTAGAATCTTTTGTGTATTTTGGATGAGTCCTTTATTGGATGTGTCTTTTGCAAATATTTTCTTTATTGGCTTGTCTTTTCATTCTCTAGTTAGTGTTTTTTTTGTGTTGTTGTTTGTTTGTTTGTTTGTTTTTTTGCAGAACAGATGTTTCTAATTAATGAAATCCAGACGATCAATTATTTCTTCCATGGGTTGTGACTATTCTTTACTTAAAATACTTTTTTATATCTATGGTCATGTAGGTTTTCTCATATTTTATCTTTTAGAATTTTTATAGTTTTGTGTTTACATTTAGGTCTGTGATCCAATTTTTGTGAAGGGTGTAAGGTTGGGGTCTCGATTCATTTTTGTGCATGTGGATGTTCAGTTGTTCCTGCACCATTTGTTAAAAAAGACTGTCTTTGCTTTATTACATTGCCTTTGCTTCTTTGTCAAGACATATTTGTTTGGATCTATTTCAGAATCTCTCTGTTGTATTCCATTGACCTATTTGTCTGATCTTCTTTTTTAAATATTTGCTGTAACATTTTATTTCATTTTAAAAATTTAATTTATTTAAAAAATTTTCATCACCATTTATGCTCCCTATACCCTCTTCTACTTCCCTTCTGCGTCCCCCAGTAATCACCACACTGTTGTCATGTCCATGAGTTCTTTCTCTTTTTTTTTTCTTTTTTTACTCAATTTCTTCATGTTCCCTGCCTCTCTTCTGACCCCAAGCTGTCAACCTGCTCTCTGTCTATGAATCTGACTCTATTTGGCTTGTTAGTTCAGTTTACTCATTAGATTTCACATATGAGTGAAATCATATGATACTTGTCTTTCTCTGACTGGCTTATTTCACTCAGCATGATGTTCTCCAGGTCCATCCACGCTGTCTATTTGTCTGTTCTTATGCGTTACCACTGTCCTGGTCAATGTAACTTTCTGGAAAATACAGAAGCCAGCCAATGTCAGCACCCCAGCTTCTATCCTCTCCTTCAGTATGATTTCCCTTTTCTGCAGTTTATAAAACTTTAGAACAAACTTTAGAATCAGTTTCTCAACATCCACTAAATGACCTATTGAAATTTGTGATTGCATTCTGTCTGTAGATCAAGTTAGGAAGACTGACATCTTTGTATTATTGAGTCTTCCTATCTTTGAACATGGAATACCTCTCAAATTATTTTATACTTTTTTGATACCTTTCTTCAGAGTTTTGTATTTTTCATCATAGAGAGGAACACATTTTGTACATATTTTGTTAGATTCATACTTAATTTTTATTTTTTAGTTGCTAATGTAAATGGTGTATTGCATTTTTAATTTCAAATCCCACTTGTTTATTGCTGTAATATAGGAAATGATTGACTTTTGTATATTATTTCTTAATAATTGCTTATTAGTTCTAGGAATGTTTTTGTATTACAGAGATGATATGGTCATCTGTGTACAAAGACAGTTTTATATCTTCCTTCCAAACCAATATATGTTTATCATACACAATCTTTAAAAGGAAAATTTATAGCAGGGATACCCAAAGTATATCCCATAGTTTAGGAGTGAATAGGTTAAACAATATTACCTAAGACTATGATAGATATGTTGATGCATAACATGAAGAGTGGTGAGCATGGTGATTCATTGTCTTAATCCCTCTTCAAGGAAAGACTTGTTGCCCTTGTGTTAGGGAATGCTCCCTGCAGACATTCTGTTTTTGTTTTTTTTAATATTTTTTTATTGATTTCAGAAGGAGGGGAGGGGAGGGGAGAGAGAGAGAGAGAGAGAGAGAGAGAGAGAGAGAAACATCAATGATGAAAGGATATCATCTCTCAGCTGCCTCCTATACACCTCCCACCAAGGATTGAGCCCACAGCCCAGGGGAATGAAAGGGTGATCTCCTCCTTGTTCATAGGTTGATCCTATATAATAAAAGGCTAATATACAAATCGACCAAACGGTGGAACAACCAATTGCTATGATGCGCACTGACCACGAGGGGGCAGATGCTCAATGCAGGAGCTGCCCCCTGGTGGTCAGTGAGCTCCCACAGGGGGAGCACAGCTCAGCCAGAACCCAGGCTCATGGCTGGCGAGCCCAGCAACAGTGGTGGGAGCTTCTCCCATCTCCAAGGCAGTGCTAAGGAACAGCAAGCCGGGCTGCGAGGGGTCCCGGACTGTGAGAGGGATGTCTGACTGTTGGCTTAGGCCCAATTTCTCCTAATGGGATAGGACCTAAGCCGGCAGGCGGACATCCCCCAAGGGGTCCCAGACTGCAAGAGGGCGCAGGCCTGGCTGAGGGACATCCTCCCCAGTGCATGAATATATATATCTCATTTCCTCTTTATCCAGTTATCTGTTGAAGGATAGTTAGGTTGTTTTCATGTCTTGGTTATTGTGAATTATGCTTCAGTGAAGATGGGGGTGCATATATCTTTCCAAGTAGTGTTTTCAAATTTTGGGGGGAGGTACCCAGAAGAGGGATTGTTAGGTCATATGGTAACTCTATTCTTAACTTTTTGAGGAACCTCTGTACTGTTTTGCATATGTGTTGTATCCACAGCCCACCAGCAGTGTACAAGGATGCCCTTTCTTCCACATTCTCTCTAATACTTGTTATTTCTTGTCTTATTGATAATATCCATTCTAACAGATGTGAGGTGGTATCTCATTGTGGTTTTGATTTCCATTTTTCCTTACAGCTAGTAAAGTTAAGCATCTTTTTATATATCTGTTCATCATCTGTATGTCTTCTTGGGAAAAGTGTCTGTTAAGGTTCTCTGCCCATTTTTTAATTGGGTTGTTTGAATTTTGTTGTTCAGTTGTATGAGTTATTTGTATGTTTTGGATATTAGCTCCTTATTGGGGGTATAATTTGCAAATATATTCTCCCATTTGTTTGGTTGCCTTTCTGTTTTATTGAGGGTTTTTTAGCTATTTATGCTTTTTTATTCATTTCTGACCTTAGTCGACTTTTATTTTAACTAAATAACTAAAATTATTGGCATAAATTTTCACAAGGTTACACTAATTAACAAATTTGTGATTCCTAAGGACATAAATATTGTTCAATATTCTCTAGATTTGAAGAAAAAAAATCTCATTTGGGGTAAAAAATGGGTTTGTCGATTTTATTTTCCCTCTTTTAGTTCATGTACTTCTAATAGTTTAAAATTACAATCCTTACACTATATAGCTTATGTATGTCATATGTTCATTAATATTTTCAAAGCATATTTCTAATTGGAATTCACCTATTCTCAAAGAATACATTAAAAAACAATAACCCTTTTTTTTCACCAAAAGAATGTCAATTGCAACAATCATATTAAATATCTTCTTAAAATTATGAAGTGCCAATTACTGCTTATTTTTGAAAGGTTTCTCAGCCTTTTATTAGGAGCACAAAAATAGAAATTAATCTCATAATTACAGTAAATATTCATATTTATAATACAGCTTTTCTTTTACCCACATAGAACAGCTTGTACTAATAACATGGCTTTATTTTTACTCCACAATAGGATAAAATATTTTATTGCTGCAGAAATCTTGGCAACACATTTTAGATCTTTAAATGGGTAAGTTTTTATTTTTAAAAGGTCTGAAAATACCTATCCAATAATAAAGGATATGTAAACATTCTCTTTATTCACATAAACCTTAGGATTGATATCTAGCTAATCTTCTCTATTAAATTTAGAAAGCATTCTTTGAAAAAGTCTGACTGTAAAGCACACAGAATTAGGATATTTTTTAAAAAATTGCAGTAAAATCTAAGTGTTTACACATATGGCTAACTACTTTTTATTTTTCACGATTTTAAAACGAGGGCTCTATGTGTAAAATTGTTTAAATGTGGAAAGCCATTCAATTATTAGAAGAAATATTGATGTATTGACAAAGGGGTGCTATACATTTACATAAGTAAAGGAAAAGTGGAGATTTTATTACTACAAAAAATTTTTATATGTAAAGGACAGGTTTAATTCAAATTCAGGTTATGAATATTTTTTAATAGCATGATTTCTGTTTGATTCAAAAGGAATACCTACTCATAGAAAATTAGAAAACATTGAAATTAGAAACAATTAAAATCAATCTCAGTATTGCCCCTCAGAATTCATTACAAATACATTTATAATATTTATTTTTCCAGTCCTTTGTTTATCCATATATCCTTTTATTATCTCCACAGAGTGAGATTACACTGTTTTGGAATCTGTCTTTCTCACCTTCAATATTGTCAACTTGTTCTGGGAACATATCACTAAATCCTCCTTTACAAGGTGATTTTAAAGGCTATATAGTTTTCCCTCAAATGGAAAAATGAGTATTTATAGAGCAAATGAGTCCTTCACTATTAGACTCAAAGATTATTTATACCCTCTTTAGCTATTGTAAAGTATTACAATGAATTCTATAGAGTCTTTGCTAAAAGCATGTCTTCACATAGAATGCATGTAATTGTAAGCTACATTAGGTAACCATAAAATTGCTGTTGTCAACAGTAATTGAAAGAGTAAGGAATAGCCAGCTGAATTGAATTTAGCAATGTGATTCATTCTTATGAATTAAAGATCCTGTGGTTAAAGCTGCTGTCATAAAAACTTGCTGCAGATAGTTTCTATTTCCATAATGGCTATAAAAGACAAAAAGAGGAATTTTGATATTTTGAAGCTATAGTGGCACTAAAGTTAGTGCAATGCTATTGCATACTAGCTATTAGTGGTGGGTTGTGACCTGTATGTTTCAAATATTAATAAGGTGTGTATTAGGTTGTATCCTTCTAGTTCATCTATGAGGTGTATGCCAGGATTTTCCTTGCTTATAATGTAAACCAGTCCTCTAGATAACACAGGATTTAAATAAAAAACTTTTGTCTCAAATATTGGAAGGAAGCTCATCTGTCTTTTTAAAATTATATTTACAAATTTGAATATCAAGGTGTATATCTAAGCAGGGGCAATCAGTCTTGAAACATGTAAGATTATAAAGATGTTAAATATTTCTATGGAATTATGAAAACCTTTTTTTAAGTTGTATTTTTCTTGAAGTGAGTATACAGTAGATATACAGGGTGTGGCAAAAGTATATTTACAGTTGTTCAGATGGAAAATAAGAATAAAATTAATAAATAATAATGCAAGAATTAACTGTTTCACATCCTCACAACTGGAAGCTTATTTGCCTCACCCTGTATATTTCTTTTTTATTGAGAACAGATTTAGTGAAACATTTAATTAAATATTTCTTATGCTGTGCAACTTAAACTATAGCAGGGCCAAAGATTTTGTTTTTATAAATGTTAACTAATAGTAGGTCTGCATAAAATTAACATGTTTAAATTAGACACTTGGCAATATAATTAATACTTGCATCTAATTTAGTGTTCCAGGCTACCATGCACAGACCTTTGTGCTCAAGGACATGCTGAAATACCGAGGACACATTCTGAGTCACACCCACAGATGGTGGAGCCTTTTCAATAAAACCATAAATGTCTTATTTCCCCATGAACAAATCATAATGGTGATTTTATGAATAGAAAAGAATCTAACTTTTTATTAATGTATCACTTGAATTAGAAATGACAGAGTCAGTTGCACCTCACATCAGTTTTCATACTAAAATTAGATGAATAGAAGTTAGAAATATGACATTATGATTGGGAAATGTGTTAGATTAAGAGGTGTACACTTATTCAATAATTCTCTCTCTCTCTCTCTTCCTTTATCACTCTTCCTCTCCCCTCATTTTCTCTCTCTCTTTCTGGTGTAATTTCTGGTGCCCAACTTATACTGTAGGGAAAGAGCAAACTTTCCTCTACCCTCAAAGTTCTTCTGGCTGGTCTAATAATCAAATAGACATGAGACATATTAGCAAGGAAAAAACAACCAAATTTAATACATACATATCTGTGTTAACCCAGCATTCATGTGAGATTCTGAAGGCACACAGACACAAGAGGTTTCAAAATAGAAAGGGTGTTGAGGTATATAAGATATCCTGACCTAGGGATGAGGTAATGCACCTGGGAGGTCTAAGGGTCATTGCAGGATGATAAGAAGAGCAGATCTTTAGTAAACAGAAGTTTGCCCTGCTCTATAGAGAAGTCACAAGGAGTTATCTCTGATAATCTCTAGTGGACCAGGTCCCTAATTCATATTCTTCTTTTAGGTAGTTAAAGGGTGGAGAATAAGTTTCTCTTTAGCCCCATGCTTAAATTGCCTTTAACTTAAAATAATCTGCATACAACTGAGGCACATCTTGGGGCAGCTAGTTATGAAACTCCACAATATTTTCCACTCTTTTAAGTGCATACCTCTGACACAGAGCATGAACTATAGAAGTTAGAAAAACATATTTATGATAGTTAATGTATGCCCTTTATAAAGATAGTTGATTTTTAATTTTGTTGTATTTATTTTCTTTTAGCCTTTTGTTCTATAATATTTTTAAGTATATTTAAATAGATAGAAACAATTAAAGTTGACTTTAACCCCTGCTATCTGAGAATGCATTAGAATTCTATTATTTGCTGATTCTATTAGATGATATGTTTTAGTAATTCAAGTACTGAAAATTATTAGTATGAATAATTTGAAAGTGTGTTGGGAAGAGAAAAAAAAATCTGCTCTGCCCTAATTAGGGTATGCCAGTTCTTTGTCAGCAAATTGAATTTTAGCTATATTTATTTAATCTTTAAAATTCAAATGAGATGATTGAAGTGTGTGTCATCCAGTGCTTTTTTAATATAATATTTTCTTCATATTTTAGCTTCCTTGGATTTATCACTTTTCTAATTGATGTGTTAAACAGGTTAAATATGCTAAAAGTAATTTTTTTTTATATTCTAAACATTAGTCTTTCAAGGCCTCTTTGATTTTACCACTTTATCTCTTTTTTTTACTCAATTCTTCCTTCTATTTTTATTGCTTCTCTAATCCTACCTGTCATTATCCTACCCATTCTGTAAGCCCTACTTTACAAATTCCTCTTTTTCCAAAGACATGACTGTTTCCTACTCTCTCTACTTAAATTCCCAGAGTTCTTTTTTAAAAAAAATTATTACAGTTGACATGCAATATTATATTAGTTTCAGGTATTTTTCACTAACTCTCCTGATATTTACAACTTTCCATAAGTTACAGGAAGTACTCATGAAGAAGACTTGATGTGCACTCTTACTAAAGAGTAAGCTTTTTGAAAGCATATAGGAGTACTTTTGTAACTGATTTATGTTTTCTACCCAAGAACCCTCCTTAGTGCCTTTCAGAGAAATAGGCAAGAACAGCCTCCTGAGTATACTGCCTTTCAAGATTCACTTTCCTCTAAACTATTTCCTGTAAATTACCTAGAGAGTGAACTTACAAATTCATGTCTCATACTCAGTCATCCTTGTTTATCCTTCAGTCATTCTTCATTGCTTTCAGAATGTAACTCAAGCACCTTGGGATTGAAACAAGGCTTTAACAAATGTAGCCCTAAATGATCTTTCAGTCATTTTCTTCTTAACGTCATACCTGCTTCAGCTGTCTATTGCTGTGTAACAAACAACCCCAACACTTTGTGGCATAAAACAACCACCATTTTATTAGGCCCATATTTTTGTATTGTCAGGAATTTGGGGAGGGCTTGTCAGGGACAGTTTGTTTTTGTTCTATGACCAAGAGCCTCAGCTAAGGTGCTTGAAAAAAAATTGGAGATGCCTGGGATGATTCAACTGGGCCATATTCTCAGTCTGGATTTCATCTGGATTTCTCATTCTTCTTCAGGTCATGATTCTGAGGCTGAAATGATCAGATAGCTTCCCAACTCACAAGTCTTGTACCTTAGTTAGGATGACTGGATAGCTAGGGCTGATCAGATATTTATCTCCATATCTCTATCTCTATCTCTACCTTTACCTCTACCTCTCATCTCTGTCAATCTCTACTCTTCTTACATCTTATTTTGTTAGGTTGTGCTTCCTAACTGTCTGGTGATCTCAAGATGGCACAATCACTCACAAGGTAGCTAGCTTCCCCCAGAGTGAGCATTTCAAAAGACTGGATGAATCTGCAATGATTTTAATGGCCTAGTCTCAAAAATTCCAGAATCACATCAGCTACATTTTACTGGTCAAGAAAATCAGTAAGTCTTGTCCATCTTCAAAAGGAGGGGAATTAAAGTCCACCTTTCAGTGGAAGGAATAAAATATATATCTCGGGCCATCTTTGATCTTCAATGTCTTTCATTTCAGTCATACAGAATTGAAAACTATGTGTGATACATAGAATTCACCTCTCCCTTTTATATGCTTCAGTCTTTATATATATTATATACTCTGTCAAATTTTATCCCTTCTCTTAGCAGAAAACTTTTAAAAAATTTCCATCCTCTTTTATCTGAGTTAGGCATCTCTACCATGCCTTACCACAGCATCTTATTATAGTGCTCATTATATGAATGTTTATAATCTAGTTATTTATCCGATGCCCTTACTGTACCATGAACATGTGAGTAGAAATTTTATTGTTGACATTCAAGGTAACCATGAAGAGGCTCTTTTCTTATATGCTTCAAAGAGGAACATGCTGTGTCATTAATATAAAGCTTCCACACCTGCAACTCCGGGAATTACTGTAACATCCATGTCAAAGTCATATTCTTGCTGAGCTGTTCCTTAACAATGAGTGATAACAGTGGGTACAGAGCCAGGCAATTCCTGCCTGGGTGGGGTCTCTCTAATGGGCAGTCTTTGTTCTCAGGTTTCTTATCAACCTTCCCGAGATCTTTCTTCCCCAGAACTGCAATGCATTCTGATTCTTTTTCTATTCAGTTTTTCTCATCTTTCTTTCTTCTTTCATAGTTATCTGGTCTATATCACACATTGAAAACTTCCCTTGTCTTCCGCTTCCTTTATCTTTCCCTGGTGTTTTTCTCCAAATAAATTTATTGCCCTTGTGATTCCATCTTTCCATATGATTCTGAGAAGGTCAGAACTGGTATAAGACTGTATTTTAGTGCCTAGCACTATTCCTGTGACAATATAGGAGTTAAATTAATGCTATCAATAAAAACCAATTAAATGAATGAATATGTAAATGGGTAAATCTGTGTGTCTCCCCTTCAGCAACTGCATAATGTCTAGTCAGAGAAAATATTCTGCTATTCTAAACCACAGAGAAGTTGGGACTGATAACATTCTCAGATTATCTTTTACCCATGTGCTGTATTTATAAATAAAGCCTCTATTTTCACCATATATATTTTAAATTATTTTGAATTTATATTTCCCTCCTGCAAACTATTTTCCTGTAATGATTTAAGTTAATGTGAATTAAGATTGAATTTATTTTGAGAACAAAAAATAATTGGACACATTTTTAATTGTCAATAGGGTTGATGATTACTGATTTAAAATGTTAAATATTGTATTCCTAATTCAACAATCACATTTTTTATTTTCATTCTCTTATTTTTATAGAATTTTATTTTTCATTTAGTTTTTAGCATTACAGTTTCCAAATATATAAAATTAGTTGTGCTATCAGCTTTTGATTGTTTCCTAAAATTCTTTAGTAAAAAATGTCAAACAAATTTAATCAACAAAGGAAAAGAAAATGACAGTATACCTGTTAACCATTTCTTGTGAAAATGTACAAAAATTAGGCTAGGGCATATTTTAAAAAATCTAATTGGCATTTCTTTGAAGACAATACTTAAATAAAACACACACTATGGTATGTTTTCAGTGTTTTACATAATAGATTTTTCTCTTATTCCCTCTAAGCTTTATGGTTCCAAGGTTGGTGGAGAAATGTGCTATGAGATATGTCTTAGTATATTTATTAATTTATTAATATTTATTTTTGAAAGTATTACCTATGTCCCCCTTTTTCTGCATTGACCTCTTCTAGCCTGCTCCTGTCCCCCATCCCAGGCCTTTACCATCTTATTGTCTGTGCCCATGGTTATGCATATATGCATACAAGTTCTTTGGTTGTCCAATTCCCACCCTTCCACCTTCCCCTACCTTCCCTCTGAGTTTCCACAGTCTGTTCCATGCTTCTATGTCTCTGATCTATTTTGTTCAACAGTTTATGTTGTTCACTAGATTCCACATATGAGTGAAATCATATGATACTTATCTTTCTCTGACTGGATTATTTCACTTACCATAATACTCTCCAGGGCCATTCATGCTGTTGCAAATGATAAGAGTTCTTTCTTTCAATGAATGAATGAATGAATGGTGTCACTTTGATGCTTTAAAGAGCATTTGATTTCTTCCTTGCTTTATTGAAAAACCTGTTAATAATTTTTAGTAGATTCCAAAATAATAAATAACATTGATTGAAAGTAAAGCTATTGTTGGCAATTTTCTCAAATATTTTTATGTAAAAAATAGGGGGTGGTTGGTTGGTGGTGCTGTGGAAAGATTAAGCAAAGAACTTATATGCCTATATGCAGAACCCATGGACACAGACAATACTGTGGTGAAATCCTAGGGAATGGCAGATGAGGGGTGGAGGTAGTCGAGGGGGAAAAAAAGAGGACATCTATAATACTATCAACAATAAAGATGTTAAAAAAAGAAACACTAAAGAACATGATATATAAAAAATGCATGCATAGTTAGAGTGGTGTTAAAAATAAAAGTAACCTTAGTGATTATATAATCTATTTTTTTGTTTAATCCCTCTTTTTTAAAAAAGAAATAGTAAGAAGATGTAGATTACTTTTCTTTCTTCATTAGGAGAAAGTTTAATGTGATCATAATGAAAGAAGAAATCCTCAGGGATGAAATTTACACCAGAGTCAATATACATGGATCTTTGATTATTTTCCTTTCTTAATATTGGCTTTCTTGATTAGAACAGTAGGAGTTCCTGTGAAGAATGCTTGAAAATTTATTAGTGTAATTACATTCTACATTTAGATTCCTCGGGCTTTATATAACAATAGCAGTCATTCCAAGGACATCATATTTAATACTTTAAATACAATACAAAATTCTGTAGTTGTAAAAATTGGTAACTTACTTCTTTGATATCTCCATCATGTACAAGTATGGTATGGTACTTCATGAGTTGTAATAATCAGATATTTCAGTTCAAATAAAATGCTTTTTCATTCAGTAATATTTGTGGAAACATTAGATTTTGGTCTGTGACATAAATTTGTGGATTAAGTTAATCCAGGAAAGTATGTCCTTTGAATAATATAATATTTCCTTAAATTTTTGAGAGTTGCATTTTTTATTTTTTGAATAAATCTAGAATTACTTCTCTTGAAGATTTTTTTATTCCTAGTCTGGGCTCATATCTCCTAATAGCACCTAGTGAATTACAGCCTGAAAGACATATTTTCTCATGAAGCATGGTCATTTGGATTTTATGAAATACAAAAACACAAACTATCTCCTCTCTTTGCCATCTCTACTGCCAGTCCAACCCCAGGATCTCTCCTCCTATCACTTGTTCTATTCTGTTCCTCAGTATGCTCATTCCCATGTTCACAACTGGGTAAGACAGAGATGTATTATGAAGTAGGGAATCCAATCTATTTGCAGCATTCATCTTGAAGTGTTTGATGGACTCATTTATTATATATATATATATATATATATATATATATATATATATTTTTTTTAATTTTATTTTATTGTTTAAAGTATTACAAATAGTAGTACATATGTCTCCTTTTATTCCCCATTGACCTCCCCCTGGCATCCCCTACCCACCGGCATTTGCCCTCACACCCCCCCGCCCCAGTGACTTGCGTCCATTGGTTATGCTTATATGCATGCATACAAGTCCTTCGGTTGATCTCTTATCCCCCCAACCCTTCCCTAAAGAATAAAAATAAATATGCATTTATTATTTTTTAAATGAAGCTCACAATAACCTATCCCATCTCACAAATTGGCCAGACATTAAAAGATTTAAATTAAGTCGGAATCTAAGCTGTATCAGTCAGTGATCACTTTTTACTTTATTATACATATAAAGCTGGGTTAAGAATATAAGCTTTATAGTTTGACTGCCTGTGCTTAAATCCTAGACCTACCACTATCTACTTGTGTAATCTTGAACAAGTGTTTAAATTTGTATGCCTCAGTTTCCTGTTCAATATAATAACATTAATGATAATGTATAACTCATAGAATTATGAGGATTTAATAAGTTCAAACCTATAAAGCATATGTAAAAGTAACTGGATCACAAATAGCACTCAATACATGTTTGCTCTTATTATATCCCCAGTTATGGGAGATTTGGCTTGAAAATTAAACATATTAAAATACTATTTGAAATTAAATACTTAACATTTAAAATATAGTGTAAAAACTCTAAATATCTTTACTTAAGTATTTAAAAGGTCAAATGAATTCTAAAAAGTGAAACAGGTGAAAATTAGCTTTGGAAAATACAATATTATTCAATAACCATTATCCAGAAACATTATTGAATATCAATGTGCATATAGTACTGAGATTGTATGGTATGCAACAGAAATTTTTAATTTATTTGGAGGCATCTTATTAAATAATTTTATTTTATTTTTTTGAGATATAGACTAAAAGTGTATTATGTATGCTTTGAAAAATTAACTTAAAATATATTTTGGCCCTGGCTGGTGTGGCTCAGTTGGATGAGTGTTGTCCTGTGCACCAAAGGGCACTGGTTTGATTCCTAGTCAGGGCACATGTCAAGATTGTGGGTTCGGTCCCTGGTCATGGTGCTTATGGGAGGCAGCTGATCAATGTTTCTCTCTCTCTCCCTCTCCTTTCCTCTCTCTCTAAAAAAAAATCAATGAAAACATTTGATTGGACAAAATATTAGGATATTAAAATACTGTTGAAATAATTACATACTAGATGTTTGAGAAATGATAATTGTGGTGATATCGATAATTAAGATGATAATTGTGTATGCTTCTGAAAAATTACTCAACTTATATTTTGGACTAAAATATTAGAAATCACAATACTGTGAAAATAATAACATAGTACATATTCAAGGAATTATAATTATAATGATATCAATTATTCCCACTTTGATTAAGAAGATACTGATGCTGCTCAGGTTTCTAGTTAGTGATTGTGAATTTTGAGTACTTCAAAAACACATGTTGATGTTCATTATGGGTTAGTTTTTAGAGTAAATATATAAAAATAAATAGAAATGAAAATAATAGTATTCACATTAATTCACATAAAATTATTTTTAAAAACCTGTATTTCTCCTAATATGAAAACATAGTAGGGAAAGGGGTTGGGATTGGGTAAAATGGGTAAAGGAGGTCAAACTGTATAAAATTCTAGTTATAAAATGAATAAGTCATGGGTATTTAATGAATAGCACAGAAACTATCCTATCTAATAAAAGAGTAATATGCAAATTGACCATCACTCCAACACACAAGATGGCTGCCCCCATGTGGTCAAAGATCCTGCCCCCATGTGGACACAAGATGGCCACCACAAGATGGCCAGCAGGGGAGGGCAGTTGGGAGGGACCAGGCCTGCAAGGGAGGGCAGTTAGGGGTGACCAGGCCTGCAGGGGAGGGCAGTTAGGGGCAAACAGGCTGGCAGGGAAGCAGTTAGGCATCAATCAGGCTGGCAGGGGAGTGGTTAGGGAGTAATCAGGCTGGTAGGCAGAAGCAGTTAGGGGCAATCAGGAAGGCAGGCAGGCAAGCAGTTGGGAGCCAGCAGTCCTGGGTTGTGAGAGGGATGTCCGACTGCTGGGATTGGGTCTAAATGGGCAGTTGGACATCCCTCGAGGGGTCCCAGATTGGAGAGGGTGCAGGCTGGGCTGAGGGACACCTCCCCCCCCTTGCATGAATTTCATGTACCGGGCCTCTAGTAGTTAATAATACTGTATTGCATATTTGAAAGTTGCTAAGAATAAATTTTAAAAGCTCTCATTATAAGAAAAAACATCTGTAACTATGTATGGTGACTGACGTTAACTAGACTTATTTTGGTGATCTTTTTGCATATATATAAATATTGAATCATTATGTCGAACACCTGAAACTATTATGATGTATGTCAACAATACCATAATAAGACAAACAAATGAACAACAACAACAAAATAATTAAATAAGAAAGACAAATGGCAGGGGAGGTGGGGGGGTTAGAGAGCAACCAAAGGACTTGTATGCATGCATATTGGCATAACCAATGGACCCAGACACTGGGGTGGTGGGTGCTAGTCCGGGGTGGGAATGGCTGGGGGAGAGGGGGTGTCAATCGGGGAAAAAGGAGATGTATGTAAAACTTTAGACCTTAAAAAAAGAAAGACAATCATATTAGGGGTTTTAATTTTCATCTAATATTCCCTGACATATATTGCTATTATATTGCTATTCTTCTCCTTTCTAGTTTTACCCTTCAGTCTGTCTTCACTGCAGACAAATGAAAATACTTGTTTAAACAATGATTTTTAGTCTCTGTTAGCCTACTTTGAAATATGGTGCAGATTCTGAACCACCCAAAGACAAACATCTGGAGTTTGGAGTCTGGTGACAGGAATATTTAAGGACCTCATAGAAAAGGACAGGACAGAAAAAGTCCATTTTTATACAAATTAAAATAGCTGTGGTTTTAATGTGACCAGCATATGACAATTAGGGAGAATGATGTCAACAACAGCTCATGTCTTTAAAGAAAGAATTAATTTGGACTCTGTGCTGATGGATACTTGGGAATAGAAGTTGGAGTTATGTTGGAAGGGACACCCTCCTTCCCTACCAGAGCTGCCCGCTGGCTGCAGTTTCAGTAAAGGAAAACAATATGGAGAAAAGTTGATTTATCTTGTGTTGGAGAAGTTGAATTTAGCCTGGTAGTGAAAAATGTAAATAGAATTTCTATTACAAAGTTAGAAATTCAAACCTGGAGCTTACTAGTAAATAAGAGAAAACATTAAAATGCGAACATCTGACTTGCCAGTTTCAGATTTCTTCACAGTTTCCTCTCTTCAGGCAAGGAGGAAGGAAGAAGAGAGGAGTGCTTTTTTCAAATGCTTGTTTGCCTATAGCATTTATGAGCATAAGGAGATTCTCATTGGTTAGGAAAAATGCAGAGAAGTGTAGATATGCAAATGATGCTGATATTTGCATATTTTCTTCTCTAATTTTTAAATAGAGTAAATCAGGACCTTCTATAAATTTAAAAATAGAAGTATTTTCAAATATGTATTGAAAGAACCCCTTGAGCTACAGCAGTACAGATTAAGTACATTAAAATTGTTCAGTGGGATCCTAGAACTGGCAAAATTTGAATAACGTGCTATTTTTCAGCAAATATAGTAGCAATCACTTAAAAGGAAAATGTGCACAATATCATTTATATGATATAGGAATAAAACTGTGTTAAAAATTTAGAGGATAAACGGCATCCATCAGTTTTGTAGTTTTATGTTTTAAAGCTCAAAATTTATTTCTTGACATAGACTTTAATATGAAATGAATACATTCATTTGACATCTTAAAAGCCTCCACAAAGATTGGTAATAAATGGAAATCAATTGAAATATGTTATAGCTATTTTTAATGTCGATTTTTTATATCTATAACAGGCTGATAAACTCATAGTTGTTTTTATTTTACCTGACCACATAGGAAGACATAAATACTGCAAATGGTGTCATTAACAAAGGTGTGCTTCCAAATACTTGATTGCATTACATTTGGTCTTTAAAGAGGAATGTGCCTGATATGCAACCTACAGTATGGTGAATTTTAACATCATTGTTATTAAAGATGACAGTTCCTAGTATTTGCACATATTTCTGAATACAGTAGGAAGAGATCTAATTTGGTGTGGTGTTAAGCAATATTGTCCAAATTTTGGAAATGAGAAAAAGAAGAATACAGCACATTGTTCCATTGTCACTCTAGGGCATATTTTAATAGGCCTACTTAAATATTATTAAATTGTCTAGGATAACTGATCTACTTTCACTTTGCTTTCTTCTAATTGATTGTGTCTTAGACATTATGAAGTTAAATGTAAAGTTGTATATTTCTGTCTGGTACAAAAGTTGATAGCAAAGGTGATGTTTTTGTTGCCCTAAAGGGCATTGTCCAGTTCTATATCTAACCTAGAAGTCTTAGGCTAACATATTTTTAAATGCTTATAAATATCCAGTATGTTAAATACTTTTAAAATCATCTTAACCATCTTACTGTTCTTCTCATTACTGATATTATAAATATTTCACATGTGTGTTTTCTATATGTATTTGAAAATCACATTTTCACTTTTTGAAAATCCATTTCAAGAAGGATTCATTTGGTGTGTGACTAAGAAAGAAGGATTTTTTAAAATGATAAATTAATGTCCTCAGAATCCTTGTGATCAATCAAGAGGGCACCAGGCAACTAATGACAGGAAGAACATGAACTGGAATTCTGATGAAGGGAACATCAGTGGTGATGTGTGTTATGGAGGGGGGTTAATCAAAGATGTTTTATTCTGTGGGCAGAGCTGTAGGAAACCTGATGTACAGGAATTCTCTAGTCAAGTGCCTCTTGCCATCATTATATCAATCCATCCAAAGCTATAGCATCCAGCCACATCCTCCTTCCCTACCAGAGCTACCCACTGGCTGCAGGGAAGGAGGGACAGACACAAAAATAAAGCTGCTTCATCAAACCTGTATCAGTTTAAACTCTTGAATTAAATTTGAATTTGCGGAACCCTGAAATACTAGGAAATGGCTTCAGTAAATGATGTCTCACTTCACTGAGAGCAGCAACTACTTTATTTTACTCACCTTTGAATCTGTGGTATCTTTTGCTGTACATAGAAGTTAGTCCAATTATTTACTGGATAAGAAAATGACTAGAAGTTCTATTTGATGTTGGAATTGATGAGCCCACTGAATCCAGCTACTCCCAACCATAGGGAAAAAAGCAGAAAGACTGTGATGCTAGTTTCATCAAGTACTAAGGTTTAGAAGAAAAGTCATACATATTACAATTGGTGAACTTAAATTCAAATCTAATTATACCTCTTACTGGCTGGATCAACATGAGCAGTTGCATTAACTTCTCTGAGATTGTTCCCTAATATGAAATAATTAAAGAATTATTTGGTGCCATCAAGATATGTTGTGTATATTAGAGAGTCCTTGATTGATATACTAGGTGCTCTATGAATTTTCCCTTTATCAAATTACTTTTTGATAAATAATAAATTTAAAATTATTAATAGCCATGCACAACTGTTATTCATAACATTCTAGATATGTTATTATTCATTAAATTGTATATATTCTAATTGGATGAAGTTCCAAAACAGAATTGCAACAGCATAGACCTTTAATTTCAAAAAATATGTACTTATTTATTCTCTTCATCACATGTTTATATGCTCACTGAGAGTCTTCAATAATTTTTTGTAAGTTTTTCTTTCTAGATAAAACCATTTCCCCTCAAGATGTTAATTGTTTTAAGAGATAACTAATAATATAGATCCCCAAATAAGCACTTATAAACAGCTATCACTAGCTCTATTAATTAACATACATAAGAGTAATAAACTGATGTGATATTTTACAAAATAATGGTTTGTGTTCAGTAGTTTCCCATTTACATGAATATGAGAATGATCTAGCAATCTGGCTACAACATCTGTTACTCAATTACTAGCCAGTAATGATTCTGCAGATTTCAGTTTCTTTAGTCACTGCCACAGGTGTGTCTGTCCTTTCTTATCAGAGAAATATCTTCTTAATGAGGGATTTTGAGAAGGTCAAGTTTGTGTTATAAGAAATGAAGGATAGTCACAGTGCCGGTAGAAAAAAAATGTTTTTCATATTTAGTTTCTAATGTAGAATGTTCCCAGAGATTATGATTTATTTTTCCAACATGGGACCCACATATTGGTAAATAGTTAGACTATTTTAATATCTAGCCATAAATAAGAGCTACTTAACTTAAAACTTTATCCATCTTTTTATACAGAGAATATATATTTGAAGAAAATTGTTCTCTGCCCTATAAACTCAAGCTCATTTGATGTAAGGAAAGATAACAGTTGATTCTAACATGTTCTCTGTCTATTCCGTTTTTCTATTTGTATACCAACAAAAAGAGATAAGAGTTATGAGACATGCTCCTCTTAATAAAGATGGCTTCACCTACTCATCCTCCTATTGAAGTCATAAGGAAGTGACTAGTTAACTTTTTTTAAAAGCATTTTAACTTTATTTTTCATTAATCCTCACCTGAGGATATTTTTTTCCATTGCTTTTCAGAGAGAATTGGAAAGGAGCGAGGGAGGGAGGG
Organism: Plecotus auritus; assembly: GCF_963455305.1. Taxonomy (NCBI): domain Eukaryota; kingdom Metazoa; phylum Chordata; class Mammalia; order Chiroptera; family Vespertilionidae; genus Plecotus; species Plecotus auritus. The sequence goes on along the minus strand of NC_137783.1, from coordinate 33,287,136 downwards.
GGCGAGAGATAGAAACATCAATGTAAGAGAGATACATAGATTGGTTGCCTCCCACAGGCGCACCTACTGGGGGTGGGGAACAAACCCCAACCCTTTGGTTTTCTATCAGTCTGATGCTGTAACCATTTAGAAACACCAGCCAGAGAGGTTAATTTTTTTTAAAAAAATCTTGAGGTCATTATGTTGAGGAACCTTCTTCACAAGAAAGATGTGCTTTGAGGTACTCTGAATAATATTTTTAGAGTTGATTGATTCATACTTATCAGTCATGTAAATACATCTAAAAGGAAAAATTAACATCAATAAATTAAAACTCAAATTTCTTTATCTTTACTCATGAACACTATATTTCCAACACAGTTCTAGGGTCTGTGATTATTAAAATATATATATATAGAGGTGTTTCACATAGATAATATGACTAATGAGGGCCCAGTAGTCACTTGGGGAGAATGGAATCAATCTTAGTAGATATAATCCTAAAATTAAAATGCTAAATCTCAAGTGCATCTATTGAAATAAAATGTGTCATTATATTTATTATATGGATTTGTGAGTAAATTGTAATTTAAGAGCTTTAAAAATAGCTACAACACTCCAGTTTGCAATTGGATGAGACCAACATTAATGTAGTCTTCTCTCTCCTCCATCCTCAAAATAGTCTATTAATGCCTGAGTGTTAAGCACTAAGAAAAGTGCAAATTATCTATCTTGTCAGAAGAGAAAAACGTCTATTATCCAAATAACAAGCGTTGCATTTGCCTTTTTTTTTCAATAGCGGTTACAGTTTTAAAAATATATTCACAATATTTGAAGACAGAATTGCTGGGGTGAAAAAGCACTGCATTTACATCATACATCAAAGACAAATTTTTGGTTTCTTCTCTTTCTCTTAATAATGTTTCTTTTGCTTATAAACACTTTTATTCATTTATTTATTTTTATTGAATATATTGAGGTGATATTGGTTAATAAAATTATATAGGTTTCAGGTGCACAATTCTATAATACATCTATAATACAATAATGTATTGTGCGTTTACCACCCTAAATCACATCTCCTTCCATCACCATTTATTTCACCTTTACCCTCTTTTACCAGCTCCCACCCCCTTTCCCTTTGGTAATTGTCTGTTTCAATGAGTTTTGTTTTTGTTTTTTTGTGGGTTTTTTTTTTTTTTTGCTTAATCCCTTAATCTTTTTCATTCAGCCCCTAAACCTTTCCCTTCTCACAGCTGTTAGTCTGTTCTCTGCATCTATGAGTATGTTTCTATTTTGTTAGTTTTTGTTCATTAGATTCCATGTATAAGTGAAATCATACAGTGCTTGTATTTCTCTGAATGGCTTATTTCACTTAGCATACTTCAACAAAAATTGTGTCTCTCCAAAATTTATATGTTGAAATCATAATCCCAAGTACCTCAGAATGTGACCTTATTTGGAAATAGGGTTATTGGAGATGTAATTAGTTAGGATGAAGTTATATTGGAATAGGGTGAACCCCTAGTTCAGTATGACTGGTGTCTATAAAAATGGGAAATTGGGACACAGGCTCCCACCCAGGGAAAATGCCATGTGAAGATGAGGGCAGAAATAGGGGTGATGAATTATCTACAAGTCAAGATTGCAAGCAAAGGAACCAACCCGGAAAACAGTTTGACCTGGATTCTAGACTCCAGAACTGTGAAACAATAAATTGTTTTAAACCACCCAAACTGTCATGCTTTATTGTGTCCCCTATAGGAAACAGACGTATCTGTAACCAGAAAGAACGTCGTATTTAAATTTAACCCATTCTGTCGTCAAAACTTGAAGTTAAAAAATTATTCCCATCTAGTTCATTTGACTCAATAAAAGTGAAAAAACTCAAAGCAAGATCAAAACACAAATAAATAAAAACATTTATACTAATTTAAGTTATGCTTTCCATGGGGTATATTATATATATATGTATATGTATATGTATTACAACCAGATGTATAGTTTATAGACAACTGTGAACATTTTGTCTTGCCACTTTATGAATCTGCCTAGAAATATAACCTAGTAGTCATTATAGAAGATTTTTAGCATTATCTAATTTGCTTGAATTATATGACATCTGTAACCTAATGCTTAATTTGAGAAGTTTAAAACCTTTTCATTAAATTCTAGAAGTGTTCCTCTATGAATCTCTTTAATTAGGAAATTGTAAGTTTGAAAATATTTAATGACAGGACTTAATGGCACAATCACAAGTATAGATTATAAAACTGATAATTTTATTTGAGTGTGTTAGTCTGTCAAAGACCCTGAATCAATAATAACAGAGCTGTGGAAAGATGCATTTCAGTAGAAGATGAAAAAATATTGCTAGATGATAGAATGCACTCATGTCTAGCAATGATTTTGTATTTTAGGGAGAATCCTATATAATAAAAGAGTAATATGCAAATTAACCATAACTCCGCTACACCCACAAGCCACGCCCACCAGCAAATCAGGAGCGAGTATGCAAATTAACCCAACCAAGATGGCTGCGGCCACAGAGCAAGCAGGAGGCTTGGATTTCCCTGGTAATGGAGGAAGCCAAGCTTCCTGCACATCCTGGCCAGCCTAGGCCTCCACTCAAGGCTACAAAGTTTCAATTATAGAAGATAAATAAATCCCAGATACCAGGGCCTCTGCTTGGGTTGCCGGGGGGCATGGCCAGCTTGCAAACCACCACATGACCCTCGCCCAGGCCACCCCATGCCCTAAGGGAACCCCCACCCTGATCCAGGACACCCTTCAGGGCAAACCAGCTGGCGCTCACCCATGCACCAGGACTCTAGCCTATTTAATAAAAGAGTAATATGCAAATTGACCATCATTCCAACACACAAGATGGCTGCCCCCATGTGGTCAAAGATGGTTGCCCCCATGTGGACACAAGATGGCGACCACAAGATGGCCAGCAGGGGAGGGCAGTTGGAAGGAACCAGGCCTGCAAGGGAGGGCAGTTGGGGGCAATCAAGCCTGCAGGGGAGGGCAGTTAGGGGTGACCAGGCCTGCAGGGGAGGGCAATTAGGGGTGACCAGGCCTGCAGGGGAGGGCAGTCAGGGGCAAACAGGCTTGCAGGGGAGTAGTTAAGCATCAATCAGGCTGGTAGGGGAGTGGTTAGGGGGTGATCAGGCTGGCAGGCAGAAGCAGTTAAGGGCAATCAGGAAGGCAGGCAGGCGAACAGTTGGGAGCCAGCGGTCCTGGATTGTGAGAGGGATGTCAAACTGCCCATTTAGGCCCAATCCCAGTAGGACATCCCTCGAGGGTTCTCAGATTGGAGAGGGTGCAGGCTGGGCTGAGGGACAGCCCCCCTCTCCCCGTCCATGAATTTCATGCACCAGGCCTCTAATCCTACAATAAGATGCTGTGTTAAAAAATATTAACAGAGAACCTTGCCAGATAGTAAGGAAGCAGAAGTAAATATTATCATATTCCATGACCAGTTGCACCTTAAATAACAGGTGAAACAAAATTACTGTGTATTTGACTAAAGATGCTAATAATGAGATTTGTCATCCATTAAATCCAAAAAGTTTTTTTTTTTTTTTTTTTTTTTTAACAAACCTGTGTTGTAAACATTGGACATATACCGATGAATGTGTCTGATTTTGATAACTGAATGAATAAGCTAGAATCATGTTGATTATCTTTTAGGGGTCAATTCTTAGAAGATTAAATGCCTAATTTATTAGAATAAAACAAATAGTTTTGTCTGTTAGTAGCATGAACATATTCCAACCCAGATCCCATTTATTATAACCCAATACTACTGTTGAATGAAGGACACCATTAAGGGAAGAGAATGATTTTAAGCAAATTACACATGGAAATAAGTTGACACTAAATCTAAAATGCACGTTTATTGATCCAGATAACTGTCAATCTAACAACTTATTTTCAAGAAATAAAGTCTTCCAGCATGATTAGCTATTTTTCAAGGTGCTTTCAATCACAAAATAATTCTGACAATCTCAGGCTCCTGCTTGCTTCTCTCTGATTTCCTGTGTTGCTTGCTGCCACCACAATATTGATTTCACCTTATTTTTGCAGTGATGAATAGCGAAATTATGAAGATAGATGTAGGAGTTACTTTGATTCCATAATATGAAAGTATTTTTTGAAGTCTGCTATATTTCTGATTGTATTTCAAGAAAAATTATATTGTCTACCAAATTGCAGTTGGGGGTTTGAGGAGTTTAGATAGGTTTTGACATTGTTTAATATCCCATAAATAAAAAAAGTCATTTCAATTTAGAAAAATAAATATGTAGAAACTAAAGATAGTATTTCCTATGAGCCACATATTACTTTGAGTAATATAACATTGAATATTTTGATAGCATTTGATGTTATTATGAGAAATGACCAATTTAAAGTTTTAATATATGTAAGCCTCACTTTGAATAAATCCATGTACTCAAGTCATATATCTACCTAGTGACTTTTTTCTAATATGAAAATTATGATGAGAATAACTTCTCTAGGAAGTGAAGCATATCATCACGTATAGTTCATAGCTAAGATAGTCAGTTGCAAGGTTTCCAATAAAAATGTTTTGCACAGCCATTTGTCTATCAGAATTCTGCCATTTATCTATCAGAATTCTGAGATGTTTACAATATTCCATGTGAATTATAATTTTATTTACTTAGTATAAACTTACAATGCCAAAATTCAAATGTGTTTACTGTTGCCTGTATCTTTTTATTTCATTCTAAATATTTCTCTAAAATTAATCTACTGCAAATTTTGGAATCCTACATTGAAGATTCTTCTCCTTTTTGGGTGAACAATCACTCCAAATCTAGGAGAAAAAAATGTTTAATATTAAAACATGGTGTGTATTAGGGTGACAGTGGAAGGTTTTTTTTTTAAATTTCTTTATTGATTAAAGTATTACATATGTGTCCTTATTCCCCCATTACCCCCACCTCCCATTCATGACCCCACCGCCCTGTTGTCTGTGTCCATTGATTAGACTTATATGCATGCATATAAGTCCTTTGGTTGATCTCTCCCCCTTACCCCCATATAAGTCCTTTGGTTGATCTCTCCCCCTCCCCTACCTTCCCTGAGGTTTGACGTTCTGATTGATGTTTCTCTGTCTCTGGATCTATTTTTGTTCATCAGCTTATGTTGTTCATTATATTCCACAACTTAGTAAGATCATGAGATATTTATCTTTCTCTGCCTGGCTTATTTCACTTAGCATAATGCTCTCCATCTCCATCCATGTTGTTGCAAATGGTAAGAACTCCTTCTTTTGGCAGTGGAAGTTAATATGCACAATTTAGCAAACATAGAGGCATTTGACAAGAAATAACTACTTAATTGAAATCTGTAATTAAATATGAAATTCTGAGTTTAATTTGTTTAAATATATTGGCTTAAAGATATGTGAAAAAACATGTTTATAGAACTTAACTCACTGCGTCAATGGATACTTATTTTATTTTGTTATTTTATATTTTAATTAAATTTATCGGGTAACATTGGTTAATAAAATTATATAGGTTTCAAGTGTACATAGAAGTTATTCAGAAACTATTTCTAGCCTTTATTGATTATTCACTGTGTGCCAGGCATATGACTGTGCTTTGTGAATCATAAATATATGCTAAGGTCAGTGACTGAATAAGTCCATTGCTGTGTGAATATTAGAAGACACACATGCAGTTCTCCATCATTAACAGGATGAATATTTAAAAAGGATATGGCCCTAACTTGTTTGGCTCAGTGGATAGAGCGTCGGCCTGTGGACTGAAAGGTCCCAGGTTAAATTCCGGTCAAGGGCATATATATTGGTTACGGGCACATCCCCAGTAGGAGGTGTGCAGGAGGCGGCTGATCGATGTTTCTCTCTCATCAATGTTTCTGACTCTCTGTCTCTCTCTCTTCCTCTCCGTAAAAATCAATAAAATATATTTTTAAAAGGATATGGATAAAGCATTATGGTAACACTACACAATGGAAATATTTTTCAAGACATATATGTAATTTTTAATGATCTAATGGTCACCTTTGTAAAAAGTAAAATAAATCAAATAAATTTTAAGAATTATTTTATGTAATCAACATATCCAAAACAATTTAACAGGTAATTATTATAAACATTCTTAATGAGATATTTTACATTATTTTTCATGTTAAGTCTTCAAATTCCGATGTGTATTATACATTTACAGTGATATTTTAGAGCTCAGGAGACATATGGGGATGGTGGCTACTATAAGGAGACTTTGCCACTATGGAAATATAGAGGAAGGAGCAATTTACTTAACTATAACAGTTCCTTTCCTCTCCTTTTGTATTCTAGTTCTATTACAAAATGTTGTCCACCTTTTTAAAATACTAGGCCTAATTTAAATAAATGTTCTCTTCCATTGGTCTTTGTGTTTGCTTTTCTGCCAATACCAAGGTGTTTTGATTGTTGTCACTTTATAGTATAACTTGAAGTCAGGGAATATAACTCTGGCTTTGTTCTCTTTTCTCAGGATTGCTTTGACTATTTGGGTCTTTTGTGGCTCCATATAAATCTGATGGTTTTTTGTTCTATTTTTAAAAAAATGCCAATTGGATTTTGATGGCGATTGCACTAAAGTTGTATATTGCTTTGGGTAACATGGCCATTTTAATTATGCTGATTCTTCCAATCCATGACCATGGAATACCTTTCCATTCCTTTATGTATTGGGAGCCCAGAAATAAATCCACGTGTATATGGGCAAATAATGTTTGACAAAGGAGCCAAAAACATAAGGTAGGGAAAAGAAGGACACTTCAATAAATGGTGCTAGGAAAATTGGAAAGCCACATGCAAAAGGATGAAGCTAGACCACGGTTTGTCCCCATATAAAAAAATAACTCGCCCTAGCTGGTTTGGCTCAGTGGATAGAGCATCAGCCTGCAGACTGACGGGTCCGGATTTGATTCTGGTCAAGGGCACATGCCTCAGTTGTGGGCTTGATCCCCAGTAGGGGCCATACAGGAGGCAGCCGATCAATGATTCTCTCTCATCATTGATGTGTCTCTCTGTCCCTCTCTTTTCCTCTCTGAAGTCAATAAAAAATATTAAAAAAAAAAATAACTCACCCTGGCTGGTGTAGTTCAATGATTAGAGCATCAGCATGTGTACTGAAGGGTCAGGGGTTTAATTCTTGGTCAAGTGCATGTACCTGGGTTGCAGGCTCCATCCCAGCCCCAGTCAGTTGGTTCCAGAGGCAACCAATCGAGGAGTCTCTTTCACATCGAGGTTTCTCTCTCTCTCTCTCTCTCTCTCTCTCTCTCTCTCTCTCTCTCTCTCTCTCTCTTTCTCCCCCTCCCTCCCTGACTTTTCTTCCTCCCCTCCACTCTCTCTAAAAATCAATGGAAGAAATATCTTCTGGTGAGGATTAACCAAAAAGAAAAAAATACTAAAAATGAATCAAAGATCTAAATATAAGACCTGAAACAATAAATTACATAGAAGAAAACATAGGTACTATACTTATGGACCTTGGTCTTGAGAGGATTTTATGAATTGGACCCCAAAAACAAGGGAAGTAAATGCACAAATAAATTAATGGGACTATTCAAACTAAACAGCTTCTGCACAGCAAAAGAAATCACCAACACAATAAAAAGACAACCAAACAGATGCAAGAAAGTATTTGCAAACAACAGCTCTGACAAGGGATTCATATCCAAAACATTTAAAGAACTAATACAACTTGACACCAAACAAACAAACAATGCAATAAAAAAATGGGCAGAGGATCTGAACAGACACTTCTCCCAAGAAAACAAACAAATTACCAACAGCTATATGAAAAGATGCTCAACTTCACTAGCTATTAGGGAAATGCAAATCAAAACTACAATGAGATACACCTCACACCTTTTAGAATGACTGTTATCAACAAGACAAGGAATAAGTGTTTGAAAGGTTGTGGAGAAAAAGGAACCCTCATTCACTACTGGTAGGAATGTAAACTAGTACAGCCACTATGGAAAACAACACGGAGGCTTCTCAAAATATTAAGAATGAAGTTACTTTATGACCCAGCAACCCCTCTTCTGGGTATCTCCTCAGAATATTTAAAAACATTTATTTGCAAAAATATATGCACCCCCAAGTTCATTTCAGCATTATTCACAGTGGCCAAGACATCAAAATAACTGAAGTGTAGGGGGAAAGGAGATATATGTAATACTGAATGTAATACTTTAGACAATAAATAATTTTAAAAAATAACTGAAGTGTCCTGTGATAGGTGATTGGATCAAGAAAATGTACAAATAGACTATGGAATGCTGCCATTTGTCAAAATATGGGTGGACCTTGAGAATATGATGCTAAGTAAAATAAGACAGAAAAAGTCAAGAATCATATGATTTAACTCATATGTGTTATATAAAACTGAAAGCAACAAGTGAACAAACAAAAAATAAAACAAGTGAGAAAACTAATAGATACAGACAACAGCAAGATGATTGCCAGAGGGAGGGATGGGAAAGGTAGGAAGTAGAAAAGGGTAAAGAGGGGATAAAGGGAGATGGAAGGAAACTTGACTTGGGGTAGTAAAAGCACAATACAATATACAGAAGATGTATTCTAGAATTGCATATTTGAAACCCACATAATTGTATTAACCTATTAAACCCCAATAAATTCAATTAAAAAACAACAGTATGTTGCTAGCATAAGGATACATATATAGATCAATGGAAGGGAAGAGAGAGCCCAGAAAAAAAATCTATATAAAGTCAACTGTCTTTGATAATGCAACAGTATACACAATGGACAAATGATAATCTCTTTACCAAATTAAAAACAAAATTATCAAAAATATTGTTATAAAATAAGTTGATGAAATAATAAAAATAGCCAACACTTTAATATTGATATGAACTCTTGGATTTGATGATTTATGCCTGTTATTTCAAAAATCTTACAATAGATTAAAATTTGTTACATTTCAGAGGACTTTATTTAATGAATTATCTTTCTTCATCATAGCACCTTATCAAAAACAGGATGTCACTTTATAGAACCCTCTACATCTGAGATTAGGTGTGTATTATTTCTATCAAAGAATAAATTTAAAACATATAAATTATAATAATCTCATAAATTATTTTTGGGATAAATAAGTGAAAGTAGGGTGAAACATTCTGGGGCCAAATAAAGCATTCATATGTTTAAAGAAAATGAACATTTGAATATTTTGATAAACTATTTATTACTGTGAGGTTTAAATATAAAAATATATGTGTATCTGATTAAAATTGCTATATTATATTGACAAAAGCATACCATGAGATTATTTATATTATCTAGAGTGTTAATGCATCATTAAGAAGGTTTAAATTCAACTTGATTAAAAAATTAAAATTTTAGAACCTGTCATTCTGGAATAGTCCCTTTCCACAACTCTCAATTTATCCATTCAAATGTAAATGTGTAAGGTTCTTAATTGTTCAGTTTCAGTTGAATTCTAATAACATTGTTAATAAGATTTTAATTTATTTAAGAAGAATTCAAAGTTGTAATTGAGAAATAATAGACTTACATGTTGTATCATTATACTCTTCTGAATTTCTTCAGTGGGTAGACATAAGAACAGAGAAGAGAGAAGTTAGAGTTTATTCTTCACTGAGTTGTAGAGCTCTTTGACAATAGAGCCCTTCTAGTTGTAACTGATTGATTGTAATTATAGAGTAAAGTATTATTCTCAATAATTTGAAATGCTCACTGGTAAGCTAGTTAACAACATGCTCTAGAGCCTTCTTTCACTAGACTGGAAATACTATGAGCTCTTCCAACTGCAAGAATGGTTTCATTTTTTTTAAATTGCTAATGAATTTTTGACATAATATGTTTAATTTTATCCTACTCTGATTTATGTTTTGGAATAGATAAAACTCATTTATAAATGATACCTATAACTCCTAACTTTTGAGTTTTATCACATGGAAGTGTGTATGCTTGTCATTAAATACTTGTCATTTTATCCTCAAAGAATTGCCTTATCATTTATCCCATATTTATGGTTAAGGAGGTTCATAGAAATTAAGTTATGTACTCAATATCGTATACCTATTAAACATTTTCATGCTATAATAGCTCTTCAGGAGGGGGTAATATACATCAAATTCTTAGGTCTAAAGTAACAAAAAAAATCAAGCTGCTTGACATTTACAGTAAAAGCTTTTGAGTATAGCAACTCTTAATTTCATACTAGGAAATTGTAAAATGCACATAATTAAATCATCTCTTTGGGTTTTATATAAATACCCTTAAATGTCAAGGATATTTTAACTTTTGGAGAATATCTATTGCAATTTTTAAACATATAGCCCCTTAACATTTTTTAATTGCCATAAATGTAGTTTTAATTAATATTTTTGATTTTGACTAAACTTATAAAAAGTAATACAGAAGATCTACTGTATCCTTTTCACAGTTTTCACCAATAGGAAATGTCTTGCAAAACTGTGGTACAATTATTGAAGCCAGGATATTAACATTGATATAGTCAAGATCCATGACAATTCCATCACCACAAAGGTCTCTTAATTTGCCCTTTTATAACCACACCACTCCCCTCCCACACATACCCACACACATCCTCTCCTCAACTCCTGGAAACTTCTAATCTGGTCTACATTTCTAATGTTATCTCATGAATGTTATATAAATAAAATTAAACAGTAAAGTTGGGACTGATTTTTTTTCACTCAGCATAATTCCCTTAGATTGAACCAGACTATGTGCATTATCAAATATAAATAAAGCTGGACATTAGTTAAAGTGCTAAGGACAAATTTTAACTAGTAATATATTATTGCAATAGGGAATAGAGTCCAGTAGGCACTGAACTTTGATTTGTACAGAAGTGATTGGGGGATTTTAAAGGAAGAATAAGGTGATAGTGAGGGTGGTGAATAGGACATCAGTAAAGTCAGGGAACTTAAAATTTTCAAAAAGCTGTAAGGGGTAGTTAGTCCATGTGAAACCCATCTGGGACCAGTTGTTGTTGACTGAACTTATCTGGGTTAGGCTCCTACCCTCCACAGAAACTGGGAGACAGCAGCCCTGTCTTCAGGTGAGAACGGGATGGAACAAACATTAATACATTTGTCAGCCTTTAGTTTTCTCTGGTGGGCATTTTAAGTGGGGGCTGGGGTTAGGTCATCCTAGGGATGAAGCCTTGAACTCTTAGGAACTGTAATCGTGTGTGTTCAAGTCTTCAGAGGCCAACATCTAGACTTAGTTGAGAAGAAGGTTGAGAGAAGTCTGGCCAGAGTTTGGTCAAGGAGAGACTCTTTAGTAACAGGGGTGTGTTCCTTTTCATGGTTGAAAGTACTTCATAGTATGGATTTACCGTAGCTTATGTAATCATTCACTTGTAGAAGGGTATTTGGGTTGTTACCAGTTTTGGGTATTAGGAATAAAGCTACGATACTATACATGTGTGCAGGTTTCTGTGTGAACTTAAGTTTTTATTCTGTGGGGAAAATTCCATAAGGTCAATTGCTGGGACACAGTAGTTCAATATTTAGTTTTGTAGAAAAATTGCCCAACTCTTTTCTAGAGTGTCTGTGTCATTTAACATTCGCACCAACAGTGTATGAGTGATATAGTTTTTCTGCATCTCACCAGCATTTGGTGGTGTCACTATTTTTTCTTCAGTTTTAATCATTCTGGTAAATGTTAGTGATATCTCTTTCAGGGGTAGGGAATGTCCAGACCACAGGCCATATAAGGCCCGTGAAATCATTTGGTTCGGCCCTGCCAAGGTATTAGGGGTGAGTTAATTAAACGTTTGACCAGAGATAGCAGGCTAATTTTTAAGTTGACAATTTTGTATGGTCCTCAAGTGATGTTATAAATATCCAAAATGGCCCTTGGCGGAAAAAAGGTTCCCCATCCCTACTTATGGGAATAATTCTTGTTTTCTTAATGGCTGATGATGTTGATGTCTTTTCATCTGCTTATTTGCCATTTATATATCCTCCATGGTGAAATTTCTGCTCATGTTTTGACTCATTTTTAAATGAGACTGTTTAATTTTTACTGTTTAGTTTTGAGAGTTCTTTATATATTCTGGATATAGTTCATGTATACAAGTTTCCCTTAGGAGGTCCTCAAATATTTATTAAATTTATTATTTACTTTAATACGAATAATGGTAAAAACTGTGTTTTGTGGGTAAATCAATTCCACAAATAAATCTTTCATTGTTCATTTGATACAGATTGCCATAACTGTGAAAATCATCATTATTACTATTTGATAACTAGAGGCCCAATGCACAAAATTTGTGCAAGAGTAGGCCTTACTTCCCCCAGCTGCCGGCATGGGCTTCCCTCTGGCACCTGGGACTCAGGCTTCCCTCCAGCCTCCAGAAGGCACCTGGGTCCAGGGCTTCCCTCGCAGCACCAGCCTCGTCCATCCGGAAGGATGTCCAACCTAATTAGCATATTATACTTTTATTATTATAGATGATAATTTCTGTCCTGGTTATTTGGCCTACTTTTAGTCTATTTCTTATATCAATCTATTTCACACTTCCTAAAAATTTTCTGTGGATTTAACTTTAATAAAATAGAGAGGGATTAACCATGGCTGAGAGTAAAAACTAGGTGCCCAAATCTTGAGTTGGGGTTCATTGGTCTCAGGTTTCTCTGCTATCGAAAAGAGAATTGTAGAGTTTCCCGGTTAAATATACACAAAGTATAAAGTATAATAAAAAACAATGGCTTAAATGCTAATATTTTGTTCATTTGTATTTTACTTTCTTCTAGAAGTAAAGCAAACAATAACAATAAAGATTGGATTTAACCAATTCACAAGTAAAATGTTATTTAAAGGAGTTTGCTTGTGGTTATCAAATTTGACCTTCTAATATTTAATTTTTTCACCTCTTTCTTAACTCTAAAATCATGTCAAATTAATTTTATTTGACCTCCTTATTTATATTCTTTGTATCCTTCAAGTACTCTTAGTAATTCTTTAGTTAATTTAGCTTTATTCCTATAATATTTCTTGAAAAGTTTCATTTGCCTTCACAGGATTTGTACTTCTATTATGGATTCATTGAACAGACAATTATCAACTTTTAATGTCACTTTAAACTTGAGTATTTATAGTTAGTAGCAATTTATATAAAGTCTCCATTAGCTAATACAAAATTATAGGGAAAAAGTTATTGAAATACATATTCCTTGTGATTAAATTCACACACCAAATATTTAAAGTAATTATTCTCCAGAATGGAAGATCTAGCTGATCATATTCAAACCTGTCTTAACTTATAGCTGCAAAGCACTAAATATCAAATATTATTAATCCCTAGACATGTAGTCAAATGTTTCTATAAAAGCACTTATTACCTCTGATCCTTCTACTCTCAAACAGATTCTAAAATTTCTAGAGAATTGTTGAGTGGTAAAACAGTTAACAACTGTATGATTTGCAGATGCTGCTAGTAAAAAATAATTTTAATTTTCTTGTGTAGTATTCAAGGGCACATAGATGCTGCTATGGTAAAAGCAGTGTGTGGCTAAGCCAGTGTGGCTAAGTGATTGAGGAAACCAGAGGTCATGGTTTGATTCCCTGTCAGGGCACATGCCAGGATTGTGGCTTGATTCCGAGTGGGGGGCATGCAGGAGGTGGCCAAACGATGATTCTCCCTCATTATTGATGTTTCTGTCTCTCTCTTTTTCTCTCTCTGAAATCAATGAAAACATATTTAAAATAAAGAAAAGAAAAAGCAATGGCCTGAGTTGTGTTTCTGATCTTTTCCACATGAAAATGTGTTATTTAGATATTGATTGGTGAATGGTTAAATAAGCATGCCCAAAGTAAGTCCTACACAATCTCATTAGTATTCAAAGTAAATAATTATCCAGAAGAGGAGAAACCAAGATGGCGGCATAGGTAAACACCTAAACTGCTGCCTCGCACAACAATTTCAAAACTACAACTAAAAGACAGAACGGACACCATCCAGAACCACAGGAAAGCAAGCTGAGTGAAAATTCTACAACTAGAAGGAAGGAGAAAAGCTCACAGAGAATTGGAGGTACGGCAAAGGGGCTTTGTGCGCGCAGAGAGGAAGGGCGGCTGAGAGCCTGGCTGACTTCCTCTGGCGGAAGGGGGAAGGAAGCCTCCGACGGCACTGAACCCCAGTTCTGACTGCACTGAACCCCAGTTCCGGGCGAACCCCTGGGGACCCACGCTCTTGTGGGGGGAGTCTGGACTCTCGGGCAGAGACTCGGGAGCCGGGGAAGGCGGAGGACTGAAAGTACACACGCGCGCGCACGCCGGTGCGCACAAGGGCTGCGGAGGTTGCCGCGGGTTTTCCCTGGTGGAGGGGAGTCAGAGGCTCCTGACGACACTGTGCCCCAGTTCTGACTGCAGTGAACCCCGGTTCCAGGCGAGCCCCTGGGGACCCACGCTCTTGTGGGGGGAGTCTGGACTCTCGGGCGGAGACTCGGGAGCCGGGGAAGGCGGAGGACTGAAAGTACACAGGCGCGCGCACGCCGGTGCGCACAAAGGCTGCGGGGGTTGCCACAGGCTTTCCCTGGTGGAGGGGAGTCAGAGGCTCCTGACGGCACTGTGCCCCAGTTCTGACTGCAGTGAACCCCGGTTCCAGGCGAGCCCCTGGGGACCCACGCTCTTGTGGGGGGGAGTCTGGACTCTCAGGCGGAGACTCGAGCTGGGGAAGGCGGAGGACTGAAAGCGCACGTGCGCGCAGGGGCGGGGCTGACAGGAAGCCAAGACTGAGACTCCACCCCATCCAAGCTGAGCACAGAGGCTATTGCAATTTAGCAAGTCTAATCCTATAGGGCTGTCTCCAGCACCGGGCTTCTCCCAGCATAGACACAGCTGATCCTTACAGCCAACTGACCCGGAGGTCAATTCTTCCCAGTGATACCAACAACAATAAAGACTTAATTACAACAAGGCTGTACACACAGTCCACAAAGGGGTGCACCAAGAGTGTCCACCTCAGGTTAACTGGGGAAGCAGACCCACTGGGCCATATTGGAAACCTAGCACAAATATCTACCTTACCAACTCAGGGAATCAGTGAAAATGCGGGGTCAAAGAATCAGATCACAAACGAAAGAAATGGAGGAAAACAAACGACTGGATATAGAATTCAAAACCACGGTTATAAGGCTTTTTAAGAATATCCTAGAAAAGGCCGATAAATATAACGAGACCCTCGAAGATATGAAAAAGGACCAACTAGAAATTAAACATACACTGACTGAAATAAAAAATATTATACAGAGACCCAGAAACAGAATAGAGGAACACAAGAATCAAGTCAAAGAATTGAAATACAAAGAAGCAAAAAACACTCAACCGAAAAAGCAAAAAGCAAAAAAAAAAATCCAAAAAGTTGAAGATAATGTAAGAAGACTCTGGGACAACTTCAAGCGTACCAACATCAGAATTATGGGGGTGCCAGAAGAAGAGAGAGAGCAAGATACTGAAAACCTATTTGAAGAAATAATGACCGAAAACTTCCCCCACCTGGTGAAAGAAATAGACTTACAAGTCCAGGAAGCCCACAGAACCCCAAACAAAAGGAATCCAAAGAGGACCACACCAAGACACATCATAATTAAAATGCCAAGGGCAAAAGACAAAGAGAGAATATTAAAAGCAGCAAGAGAAAAACAGTTAATTACCTACAAGGGAGCACCCATACGACTGTCAGCTGACTTCTCAACAGAAACTATGCAGGCCAGACGGGAGTGGCAAGAAATTTTCAATGTGATGAATAGCAAGAACCTACAACCAAGATTACTCTACCCAGCAAAGCTATCATTCAGAATTGAAGGGCAGATAAAGAGCTTCACAGATAAGAAAAAGCTGAAGGAGTTCATCACCACCAAACCAGTATTATATGAAATGCTGAAAGGTATTCTTAAAGAAGAGGAAGAAGAAAAAAGTAAAGAGAAAAATTATGAACAACAAATACATATCTATCAACAAGCGAACCTAAAAATCAAGTGAATTAAAAACCTGAGGAACAGAATAATCTGGTGAATATAATAGAATCAGGGGCATAGAAAGGGAGTGGACTGATAATTCTCATGGGGAAAGGGGTAAGGGGGGTTCATGAAGAGAATGGACAAAAATCATACACCTATGGATGAGGACAGTGGGGGGGAGGTAAGGGCAGAAGGTGGGGTGGGAAAGGGGTGGAGGGGAGCTATGGGGGGAAAAAGGAGAAATAATTGTAATAATCTGAATAAAGATTTATTTAAAAAAAAATAAAAAATAAAAATAAAAATCTAAAAAAAAAAAAAAAAAAAAAAAAAAAAACAAAGTAAATAATTATCCAGATAATAAAATAAAAAAATCATACTTTTCAAGGAGATAAAATATGTATGGAGCTTAAAATTTGAAATTGAAGGTAGCTTAGAAGAGTGAATTTCTATAATATAAGGAAATAAAAAATGTAGATATATTTTTGAAGATCTTTTTGGAAGAAAGCTACACAAACACTTAGAAGGAATAATAGTTAACAAATATTTGTGTGTAATCAATTGTGTTGTATTAAATATAAGAGCAATAGCTACATCATGCTGCAGATATGCTCATGTGATATTTCTTTTTTATTGTTCAAGGTATTACAAATAGTAGTATATATGTCTCCTTTTTACCCCATTGACCTCCCCCTGGCCTCCCCAACCCCCGGCACATGTCCTCACCCCTCTAGTGTCTGTGTCCATTGGTTATGCTTATATACATGCACATAAGTCCTTTGGTTGATCTCTTACCTCCCCAACCCTCCCCTGCCTTCCCTCTGAAGTTTGACAGTCTGTTCGATGCTTCTTTGTCTCTATTTTTGTTCATCAGTTTATGATGTTCTTTATATTCCACAAATGAGTGAGATCATGTGGTATTTATCTTTCTCTGCCTGGCTTATTTCGCTTAGCATAATGCTGTCCAGGTCCATCCATTTCTTGATTTGCATGACAGCTTTTCTTTTATTAACTAGCAGTTCTCAAACACTTTTTTTTAAAATTTCTTTATTGATTAAGGTATTACATATGTGTCCTTATTCCCCCATTACCCCCCACCTCCCATTCATGCCCCACCCCCCTGTTGTTTGTGTCCATTGATTAGGCTTACATGCATGCATATAAGTCCTTTGATTGATCTCTCCCCCTTACCCTCCCCCTCCCCTACCTTCCCTGAGATTTCACATTCTGATTGATGCTTCTCTGTCTCTGGATCTATTTTTGTTCATCAGTTTATGTTGTTCATTATATTCCACAAATGAGTGAGATCATGTGATATTTATCTTTCTCTGCCTGACTTATTTTACTTAGCATAATGCTCTCCATCTCCATCCATGTTGTTGCAAATGCTAAGAACTCCTTCTTTTTTTTTTACCACAGTGTAGTATTCCATTGTATAGATGTACCACAGTTTTTTAATCCAGTCATCTGCTGATGGGCACTTAGGCTGTTTCCAAATCTTAGCTATGGTGAATTGTGCTGCTATGAAATAGGAGTACATATATCCTTTCTGATTGGTGTTTCTAGTTTCTTGGGATATATTCCTAGAAGTGGGATCACTGGGTCAAATGGGAGTTCCATTTTTAGTGTTTTGAGGAAACTCCATACTGTTCTCCACAGTGGCTGCACCAGTCTGCAATCCCACCAGCAGTGCAAGAGGGTTCCTTTTTCTCCGCATCCTCTCCAGCACTTGTCATTTGTTGGTTTGTTGATAACAGCCATTCTGACAGGTGTGAGATGGTACCGCACTGTTGTTTTGATTTGCATCTCTCTGATGATTAGTGACTTTGAACTCAAACACTTTTTTAAAGTCGTCACCCAAGGATATACTTTCATTTATTTTTTAGAGGGAGACAGAGAGAGAGGAGAGAGAAAGACAGAGAGAGAGAGAGAGAGAGAGAGAGAGAGAGAGAGAGAGAGAGAGAGAGAGATATCTTAATATGAGAAAGAAACATCAATCTGTTGCCTCCTGTACATGTCCCTCCTCTCCCCCTACCCCCGACCCCAGGGATCAAACCCATAAAATTTCAGTGTATGGAACTATACTTCAGTGTATGGAACTATACTCCAACCAACCTGGCCAGGGCAGTTCTCAAACTTTTTAGTGTAGGACATTTTTTTTTATAATCCTCACCCAAGGATATTTTTTTCATTGATTTTTAGACCAAGTGGAAAGGAGGGAAGAAACAAAGAGAGAAACATCAATGTGAGAGAGACACATCAATTGGTTGCCTCCTGCACATGCCAGGAATGGAACCTGCAACCAAAGTACATGCCATTGACCAGAATTGAACCTTGGACCCTTCAATGGGGTGGGCCGATGTTCCAACCACGGAGCCAAACCGGTTAGGGTTCAGGACCCCTTTTTAATTCCTAAAATTTCTTGGGAACTACGAGAGAACTTTTTGTCTATGCAGGCTATACATATTAATGTTAACCAAATTAAAAATGTTAATTCTGAAATTTTATAATGAATAATTAATTAATTTTAATATATTACTCAGACTATTATTAATATAAATAAAATAACTTAATGAAAAATATGATAAATTTCAAAACAATGATTGAAGACAGTCAGGTTCTCATAACTGCTTACATATTTAGTCTTTTTCAATAAATTGTTTTTCTTGAAATATATCAAATAAGTTTGCCTCCCTCAATAGTTGGAAAATAAAGAGATAGTAGCTTTTTCAGATAATAGAGAATATTATTTTTAGATTCTAGACCAAACTCATTAAGTTGTAGTTTCTTAAAAAGGTAGTTACAGTGAAGAATCTGAAACCATTATTTTAAGAATTTGCATTGTTTTCTTAAAATGCATTTGTCAATCTTGTACTTTTAAATTAAATTTATAAAGTTAACATATAGGTAATTTAAATGAATCTTTTACCCCGAATGATCTTGCAACATCATGCATCAGGCATTTGAAAAATATTAGTTACTGGGTTCTTTCATACGGTGAAATATGTCATTGTATAAAAGTATCACATCTTATGGGATCTCAGGAAATTGTCACTATAAACTCTTGAGCAAATGAAAGTAGAAAAAGTAAATATCCTATTAATGTGACTGTATTAGATTGCCCTTGAAAACCCCTCACTAAGATGACAAGAAATCTGAGGTATCTCCAGACTATCTTTTAGAACCCTTGGTTTAAAGGAAATAAGGTAAAATTTTGCAACTGATATGAGAACTGTATTTCAATGTTTTGTCACATTTTTTTTCTATTGGAGTTGGGATACATAATTGGCTCTAGGCTACAAAGGATAGCTTTCCAATGGGGTTTCATACACATAAATTATTCTCAAAAATAATAATTTCTTGGACTAAGATAGAGTTAGTAATAGTGGCTAGGTGCTTTTTCTCTCATCTTGAACAAATATGAAGAGCATGTAGCTATAGATAAAATGTCAAAGAGATAGCAATATTTATTTCTACTATTCTTTCTACATCTCTACATTAATATTAAAAGATTGTTCTAATAAAATAATTCAGTAATATAAAATGCTTAGTCACCATTAAATACCATTGGATGCAAAGATCCAATATTAAACAACTTATTTACTTTTCTCCAATATTATTCATCTGTTTTATACAATGAGATGTAATTGTTTATTTCCAAGTACTTCTGATATTTGTTTCTGCTATTTTTTATTATCTTTAATATTATGTAATATTCTAACCATGAACTTTAATGAAAAACAAAATTGCATAAGCCAAAATAAGGCATGAGAAATATTAAAGGACACTAGATAACTAAGATTAAATTTCAAGCAGAAGAGAAAAATTTAGTTTTCATTACCAGAACTGAATATAAGGATGAGCTTTGGATGTCACCAATAACACAGAATTACAATCTATATAAATATGTAACTGAATCAGAGACTATAGCAAACATAAGTCCTTTCTTATATCTTTAATTAATTGTTTACATTTCCAAAATGTATTTTTATTGTTGGCACTAGAGGCCCAGTGCACGAAATTTGTGCACGGGGGTGGGGGGGTCCCTCAGCCCAGCCTGCACCTTCTCCAATCCAGGACCCCTTGGGGGATGGGGCCTAAACCGGCAGTTGGACATCCCTCTCACAATCTGGAACTGCTGGTTCCTAACCACTTGCCTGCCTACCGGCTTGATCACCGCCTAACTCAGGGGTGGGCAACTTTTTGATTCGAGGGCCACAGTGGGTTCTTAAACTGGACCGGAGGGCCGGAACAAAAGCATGGATGGAGTGTTTGTGTGAACTAATATAAATTCAAAGTAAAGGAGTGGAGGGGAGAGCAAGAGAACCAGATAGAACAGCCGGATCCGGCCCGCGGGCCGTAGTTTGCCCAAGGCTGGCCTAACTGCTCCCCTGCCAGCCTGATGGCCCCCAACTGCTCTCCCCTGCCAGCCTGATGGCTCCCAACTGCCCTCCCCTGTCAGTCCCATGGCCCCCAACTGCCCTCCCCTGCTGGCAAGATCACCCCTAACCACCTCTGCCTCGGCCCCCACTACCGTGGCTTTGTCTGGAAGGAAGATGTCTGGTCTCCCAGTCTAATTAGCATATTACCCTTTTATTATTTAGATTATTACAGATGTCCTCCTTTGCTCCCCTTTGCCCTCCTTCACCTAGACCCCACACTCCCTCCCTTTGACCCTAACCACATTGATGTTTGTATCCATGGGCTATGCATATTTTTTCTTTGGCTATTCTCTTCACCTTCTTTCATCCTCTCTGCCTCACTCACCTCCCCTCTGACATCTGTCAGTCTGTTCCATGTATCCATGACCTTGGTTCTATTTTTTTCATCAGTTTATTCTGTTCATTAGATTTACACGCATAAGTGAGGTCATATGGTATTTGTCTTTCTCTAACTAGCTTATTTTACTTAGCATTATAATCTCCAGGTCCATACATGCTGTCGAAAATAGTAAAAATTCCTTCCTTTTTATGCCACATAGTATTCCATTATATAAATGTACCACAGCTTTTTTTTTCTTTATTGATTAAGGTATTACATATTTGTCCTTATCCCCCCATTGCCCTCCCCCACTCATGCCCTCACCCCCTGTTGTTTGTGTCCATTGATTAGGCTTACATGGATGCATATAAGTCCTGTGGTTGATCTCTCCCCTTTACCCCCACGCCCCCCTACCTTCCCTCTGAGGTTTGGCGGTCTGGTCAATGCTTCTCTGTCTCTGGATCTGTTTTTGTTCATCAGTTTATGTTGTTCATTATATTCCACAAATGAGTGAGATCATGTGATATTTATCTTTCTCTGCCTGGCTTATTTCGCTTAGCATAACGGTCTCCAGTTCCATCCATGCTGTTGCGAATGGTAAGAATTCCTTCTTTTTTTACCACAGCATAGTATTCCACTGAGTAGATGTACCACAATTTTTTAATGCACTCATCTGCTGATGGGCACTTAGGCTGTTTCCAAATCTTAGCTATAGTGAATTGTGCCGCTATGAACATAGGGGTGCATATATCCTTTCTGACTGGTGTTTCTAGTTTCTTGGGATATATTCCTAGAAGTGGGATCACTGCGAGTTCCATTTTTACGTTTAGTAGCACAGCTTTTTCATCCACTTGTCTACATTGATGGGCACTTGGGCTGCTTCCAGATCTTGGCTATTATAAATTAAGCTTCTATGAACATATGGGGTGCACTTATTTTTTATGATTGGTATTTCAGGATTTTTAGGATATATTCCTTGAAGAGGGATCATTGGGTCAAAAGACAGTTTCATTTTTAATTTTTTGAGGAAACTCCATACTGTTTTCCACAGTGGCTATGCCAGTCTGCATTCCCACCAGCAGAGCACAAGCTTCTTTTTTCTCCATATCCTTGCCAGCACTTGTTGTTTGTTGATTTATTGATGGTAGCCATTCTGGCAGGAATGAGGTGATATCTCATCCTGGTTTTAATTTGCATCTCTCTGATGATTAGTAACGGTGAGCATTTTTTCATTTCTATTGTGCATCTGTATGTTCTCTTTGGAGAAGTGTCTATTCAGATCCTTTGCCCATTTCTCAATTGGATTATCTTCCTGGTGTGGAGCTATATAAGTTCTTTATAAATTTTGAATATTAACCCCTTATCAAATCTATCATTGATAAATATATTCTCCCATACAGTGGGTTTCCTTTCCATTTTGTTGGTGTTTCCTTTGCTGTGCAGAAGCTTTTTAGTTTGATGATGTCCCATATGGAGTAAAGACAGTCTATTCAATAAATGGTGCTGGGAAAATTGGACAGGTCCATACAAAAAAAAGGAAACAGAGTATTACACCATACACAAAAATTAAATCTCACAACATTTTTATTGGGGTGGATGTTTGGCTTAAGTTTCTACAAAGAACAATATCAATCATATTATTTTGATATATGCTCAACTATGATTTTCACTCCTTAGTGCTTCTTTTGACAGTGATTATTTAAGTACTCAATTAATCAGCAAAATTATAAGGTGTCAAATATGTGTAAGACATTGTTCCACATGAAGCTAGTGTATACAATAGAACCGGTAATAGGCTGCAGGATAAGGAGTTCAAGATTTAGGAACAATCTCACATTTACTTCACCCTTAATTGCTGCCTTATTTCCAGAAGTTAATAAATTGCCTTTGTCATCTTGGTTTCCTTAGAGAAGTAAGAATTTTTTTTAATTACTCTTCTTTGTTCCTTTTGCTTTTGGATTAAGGAGATAAAACATAAAACCACATTTCTGAAGTACTATGGTACAGTGATTCTTCCGCTGCATTTGCCTGGACCCCTGTGGTTAGAGAACAATCTTCAAATTTAATGCTCTTCACTATGCCCTTACAAAAGGCATAAAAGTTCTTGAAATGAAAGGCTCTCTGTGGTAAGTGAACATAGATAAAATAGTGGATTCATTGGAGGAACTCTCAAATATCTCTTAATCATTGACCTTCTATCTTAATCATTGAAAGATAGAAGGTCCACTAAAAATACAAATGGAGGCCGCGGGCATGACTCAGTGGTTGAGCTTGATCTATGAACCGGGAGGTCAGAGTTTGATTCCCGTCAGGATACTTGTCTGCATTGCAGGTTCAATTCCCAGTGTTGAGTGTCTGGGAGGCAGTCGATGAATGATTGTCTCTCATCTTTGATGTTTCTTTCTCTCTCTCCCTCTCCTTTTCTCTCTGAACTCAATAATAATACATTTTTAAAATATCCAAATGGAAGGACTTTGGTGAAGATGTGTAAGTTGCCTATGGAAGGATCCTACAGCTACGGTCTAGGTTCTAACACTGCCTACAGCCACATTGTATGATGTATATTGTAGGTGCATTAATCCCACAAGATATCCCAGAATAACAAAAGAATTATTTAGACACATGAATTTAGAATATTTGAAGTATTATGTGCTTAACACAGAATATATACTAGCCTATTAAATTATTTTAGAAATATTTAAATAAAGAAGTTTAATTATTGTTTAAGTAGTCATCCTAAAATTTTTATTTTATAATAATCGTTAAAATTTCCAATAGTCAGAGTTCTGATAAGTACCACTTGGGAAAACTTTGACTTTTTGATCTAAGAAAATGGACCAGTCCTAAGTAAAGTTCATCTTTTCCAGTATACTTTTTTATTATATCTTCTTGAAGATTCTTTAGTACATTAATGATAACATTTTTCATCTCTTAGCAAAACATTTTTCCACTTAGAAAGCATTCTGATATTAGGCAATAAGAACTATACTATCTCTAAGTTAGTATATTGTAAATTCTATCTAAATGACTACTATTTCAGGAATTTCAGTTACCAAAAAAAATCTTTGGGTGCTATTTATTAGGCATATGTTATTTCCTTGAATAACTGAATCAATTTATTAGCATCCTATAGATGCTAATATTACCAGCATTAGAAAGGTCCTATATTATCCTTGTGTACATAAAAGCAGTAAATTCATAATTCTGAATTAAGTAAATTTAGAATTTGGGCTAGTAAAAAGGATGGCTTTATGAGAAGTGCTTTGTACTGAGGTGTCCATTAATATATCGAATTTACTAAATTTCCATATAAAGATGATCAAAATTGTCTTGTAAGCCTCCACCAAACCTTTACCAAGTATAAAACTAGTATTTTCAATATGTATCTAACCCCCTGAAAAGGTAACAATTTCTGTCCAAGTGACAGAATTTTAATGTCAGAAAATATATAAGAGGACAGATGGTTTCCTAGTATCAAACTATTATTTTGATAATGCTTTTTGGACCTAAAGAGGAAGAAAGTTTGACATGACATTATATTATAATGAGCACTGTGTCTTATATGTGTGATATTACCTTCCGCATACAAGATCTCAATGAAGATGTACAGACTTTGTTGAGTCTCAGAAAAAAACATATCTATTTTCATAAAAGATATTTTTCTCTCCAAAACAATTTTGAGACAATAAATATTAAGGGGAAAAGGAACAATTTATGTTTCCATTATTATGTAAAATAAATGAATATATATGTTTATAAAAGCTTAACATTTTTTTTTCTGTCGATATTTCTATTGGGATGTTTTTAAAAAGAGTTAAGAAACTAAAATTATTGTTTAATTCATGGAGGAGAGTTAATTTGGGTCTGAAATGAAGGAAAAGTTTTCTACTCTTCTACATTGTTTTTGCTTTAAAAATTTGAAGACTTTTAAGAATAAATAAATTTTAAAAACTATATAATTAAAACAAATAAGCAACTGTCTAAAATCTAGATTCATCAAATGTTCTAGTAAGAACATGTACTTTTAAGAATAGGAGTGATGGTTATTGAAATGTTTACAGTTAAGAAAGTTTTTTTAAAGAATAAAGGGAGAAAAACATATTTACTGATTTTAAGCCATTGTTTTTCTGGCATTTAAAAAATAAATTTCATATTCACACATTCTTTACTCCTACAATCCCTTTATACACTTACCTAAAATATAAGCATATAAACATTGTGACTCAAAAAAGCTGAATTTGGGTATATGGGTACTATCAATATTTAGTTTGGGATTTAGCAGTATGTCATCTCAAATCAATATGTTATTCTACCATGTGAAGAAAATATTTGGCTTCTTCTCTTTCAATTTTTCAAAAATATAATGTAGTTATTAAAACAATCTACAAACACTAATGACATTGCTATAATTTACTCTTAGAGAAGATTAAATACATCATCAATGTGCCCTTAAAGATTACATTTCTTGCCCGATCAGTGTGGCTCAAAGGTTGAGCGTCAACCTATGAGCCAAGAGGTCATGGTTCGATTCCTGGTCAAGACACAGGCCTGGGTTGCAGGCTCGATAGCCAGTGGGGGCAGTGGGGTGTGTACAGGAGGCAGCTATCAATGATTCTCTCTCATCATTGATGTTTCTATCTCTCTTTTCCTCTTCCTTCCTCTCTGAAATCAATAAAATATAATAAAAATTACATTTCTTAGAGTTAAGAGAGTCAGTTCAGTAAAACCTTTTAATACACATCTAGCAGGTCAAACAAAATACAACAGGGTCTCTGGTGTTAACCTGTGTTATTAACCATGGAAAGCAATAAGTCATTGTGGAAGATAGTAGCGAAGTTTTCATTCAGGAGTCAGGAGACTCAAGTTCCAATCCTGCCTTTGCTATTAAACTGCAGGCCATCTGTCAATTTCCTGATCTCTAGGTAGCTATTTCCTCATCCATAAGATGATTAGATTATTTCCAAGCTTCCTTCCAGCTGGGAGTATCAATAGTTTTGTGATTTGTGACTCAAAGGTGTATTTGCTTCTCAATAATCCTATATAATAAAAGGGTAATATGCAAATTGACCCTAAAGGCGGAATGACCGGTCGCTATGACACGCACTGACCACTGGGGGGCAGACACTCAACACAGGAGCTGCCTTCAGGTGGTCAGTGCGCTCTCACAGGGGGAGCTCCACTCAGCCACAAGCTGGGTTGATGGCTGCAAGTGCAGCGGTGGTGGCGGGAGCCTATCCTGCCTCCTTGGCAGTGCTAAAGATGTCCCACTGACGGCATCCCCTGAGGGCTCATGGGCTGCCAGAGGGATGTCTGACAAGCCAGTAGGTGGACATACCCCGAGGGGTCCCAGACTGTGAGAGGTCGCAGGCCAGGCACTGGGCCTCTAGTCATAAATAATGTATTGTTGCTGCCATAAAGCTTACAAACTTAGAACCCAATTTTCTTGCAAGCTAAAAATTAAGTGTAGATTGCTGCCAAAGTGCTTAAATTGAATGTTGGGAAATTGAGAAATCATGGTGGTTAAAAAAAAAAAAAAGTAATATACACCTTATACTAATTTTAATGAAGGTTCTATAAAATCCACAAACAACCAACCTTATCTACTAGTATATCATCTATACTATAAATTAAAATAACCATGATTCAGGTTGGGAGTGAGAGGGACAGCTGATTACTTGAATATAGTTTGAAATTAGGGAATCTATTAATGGAGTAAATATACTAATAGGTTAAAGAAAATAAAAAGACACATAATATCATTTACTACATTAAATAGACTAATAGGTTAAAGGAAGATAAAAGAATCATAAAAATTCTTCATTAATAGTTTTCCTTTTTTTCAATTCCTAAAATAGAAATCGGTGGATATTTTCTTAATGTATGCATGAGACACTATTGATACATGTATGATACAAAAATCATCGCTATAGCTCTATCACCCTATTATGGAACATGTTTGGTAGCATAGATGTATATCACACACTTTGTGATGACAGTGGGGGTAGTTGGAATTGTTTTATTTATTATGTATCTTGAAGTGAGAGTTGACAGGATGTCCTGTGGATTTGATGTATGATGGATAAGAGATGATTAGTTGTTTGGTCTGAGTCATGGTTGAAAGGCAGTTGCCTTTAACTGGAATAAGTAAGACCATCTGAGGAGCTGTCTTCAGGGGGCAATAACAGAACTTTAATTTGAGATATATTCATTTGAAATGGCTAGTAGACATCCAGGTGGAGCCAGAGAGTAGTCAGAAATTTCTAAAGTTCTGAAATTCAGGTGTGGTCAGCCTGGAACTTTGCATCTGGGAGTCAATAGTACATAGACAGAATATTTTTTTAAAGGAGGTTCTGACAGTATGAGGACATGAGAATAGCTGCAAACAAAGAGCAGAAGACATTATGGACTAGGACCATTTAGTGTGATTGGTGGGCAGTTAAAACAACCTACTTAGGATTAATGATCATGAAAGTAGAGAACAGTTATTTATCTATTTATTTTTAGTCACATTCAGCTAAGTAGGTGCAAGCATGGATTTAACAGAATGTGATTTCATCAGGCCATGGTAATGATGGATGATGACAATGATCTTCTACATTAAAACATCCAGAATAGTACGTCACCTGGCAGATGCTCAATAAATATTTATTGAATTTATTGAGAAAAAGAATGTATATTTACAGGTTATCTGCTATGTCTCAAACCAATATCAGGCTACAAAACACAACCTCACAAAATGTAGAGTCAAGAGAAGAGAAAGATATCTTCTATCTCATCTTTTATTTCACATTTCTTCCAGTTGAAGTAAACACAATACAGAATTAAAAAGAGTAAATATATTCAAATGAAGAATTTTTTATATGAATTTAACTTTATTGGATAACAAAATGTAGTAAAAATAAATGTCTTTAAAATTAGTTTAATTAGTTCATTAGCAATATTTATACATAAAACGAATAACTTTTCATTCCAAAATATAATCCATTGGAAATATAATTTTGAAAACATTCAAAATTTTAATACTAACATGAATGATCTCTGAGTAAACTTAATTAATCATGTTTACTATGATATCTAATGATTCTGTATAAATTATAAATAATATGAATCTACCAGATTTTATATGATATTGTCTCTTTATTAGAAATGATGGTTCCTAGTAAATTATGTCCAATGACACCCTAATAAATTAACAGTATTTTTATAATCATTGAAATCAAATGAAAATTGGTTTGATCTCATAGACAAAAAATATTATGGTGATTTACCAGTGGGAAAGGGGGGCTGGGAGGAAGTAGGATAGGGTAAAGGGTATAAGGAAATGGTGTTGGAAGGAGACTTGACTTGGAGTGGTGACCATACAATACAATGTACAGATAATGTATTGTAGAATTGGACCCCCGAAACCTATACCATTTTATTAACAAATTTCATCCAATAAATTTGATAAAAAATTTTGATATCAATAAATTTGATATAAATATAAACAAGATATTAACAAAACAATTCAAATAACACTAAAAATTACATTTAATGATTATTATTCTAGACATTTATTGATGAGGAATGAAGACTTGGATAAAGAAGTTTAATGCTGGTGGTCTTGATCCAGCATCTCTAGAAGGTTTCAGCAATCTGGAGAAGGGGCTGTGTGTAAATTAAGTAAGAGTCCAGAGACGAAACATAATTTTGAAAGGCATTATAGGGAGTCAGAGAACACTTAGCTAAAGGAACTAAGTTCTCCTTGTCTCAGGACCCCTTGCTTTTTATTAACACAATTTGTCCTAAGGCAAGGTGGAGATATACACTTCAAAGGGTAGGGTTAGGTACAGAATCCATTGTCAGATTGGGGAATTGCCTTCTCCTGTTCAGGTGTTTGGCCAGTAGGAGGCAATAACATGTAGATTAAGATGTCCTGAGCTGTCTGGCAGCAAGCAATCATTCTTTTCAGGTTTGGGGAAATGCCTTTAGCCATTCCCAACAGGTGATAACATATGTGACTCAACCCTTGTTGAGGCCCCAAGTTCCATCAACCTTTCGATGAAACTCTTGCAATTATGAAATGCTGGAATTGGCTTCCAGCAGAAGTTGGTGGATAGAAATATGGGTAAGTGAATAATCTGTGGTCAGGTAAAAAGAATGACAGACAGACTAATCAAAAGATAAAATTAATTTTATATAGAGTTGATGATTCTATACATGCTATTTTTAAGAGAAAGTATTTAAGTTTTGCATTTAACAGAAGAAACTTTAGGGAAGCTGAAGGAACTGCTGAACCTTAAATATATGTTTCTTCATTTCAACATATAATTTTCCTACTTTTCTATGAGTAAGAAACAGAGACCTGGAGCAATGTTAAATCTCTAGAGTTATGATTTCTTTTAAATGATAGGTTTCAATTTTAGGCAGATTAATTGACTCCCCACTTTTCAAAATGAGGAAATTAGCATTCTTACATACACTTTAGTCTTCATTTCCCATCCTTTAATTTTGGTTATATAATTTTTATATTACAGTGTTATAACATTTATATTCTGTTCCATATAACAATAATTTCCTTCGTTATTTAGTCTGTTTCTATATTTAAATAAATGCAATGATAATCACCAGCCCTCTTACTACATTTTCTACAGTTATTTTTTGGTTGGATGGGTTTAATCATTAAATATTTTTTTAAAGAAAAAAAAATCTGGTGATTACCTACAAAACTAAAAAGGTGCCTCCATATAACCCAATAATTTTACTGTTAGGTTTTTCACACAAAAACCTGTACACCATATTTATAGCAGCTTTTTTCATAATAACTCAAAACTGGAAACAATCCAAATGTCCTTCAATGGATGATTGCTTAAGCAAATGGTAGTGCATCCATACTATTTGGCAATCAAAAAAGAAATGAACTATTAGTCATGGTGTAATTTGGATGAACCTCAAGAAAACTGTGCTGAATGAAAAAAAAAATCTCAAAGGATACAGATGGCCTGCTTTTATTTATACTAGAGGCCTGGTGCACGAAATTCGTGCAGGGGGGGGGGGGGGGTAAGGGGTTGTCCCTCAGCCCAGCCTGCACCCTCTCCAATCTGGGACATCCCTCTCACAATCCAGGACTGCTGGCTCCCAACCGCTCACCTGCCTCTGCCTGATTGCCCCTAACCGCTTCTGCCTGCCAGCCTGATCACCCCCTAACCACTCCCCTGCCAGCCTGATCGACGCCAACTGCTCCCCGGCTGGCCCGATTGCCCCTAACTTCCCTCCCCTGCTGGCCTGGTCACCCCTAACTGCCTTCCCCTGCTGGCCCAGTCACCCACAACTGCCCTCCCTTGCAGGCCTGGGTCCCCCCCAACTGCCCTCCTCTGCCGGCCTGGTCACCCCCAACTGCCCTCCTCTGCTGGTCACCCCTAACTGCCCACAGCTGCCCTCCCCTGCAGGCCATCTTGTGGTGGCCATCTTATGTCCACATGGGGGCAGCCATCTTTGACCACATGGGGCTGGCCTTCTTATGTCTTAGAGTGATGGTCAATTTGCATATTACTCTTTTATTAGACAGGATAACATTTGTAAAATAACATAATTATCAATATGAGAGCAGATTATTTTTTAGAATATATTTTTATTGATTTCAGAGAGGAAGGGAGAGGAAGAATCATTGAATGGCTGCCTCCTGCACGCCCCCTACTGGGGACCATGTCAGAAAGTCAAGCATGTGCCCTGACTGGGAATCTAACCATGATCTCCTGGTTCATAGATCAATGCTCAACCATTGAGCCACACTGGCCGGGCTTTATTTTTAAAGTAAGATAAATTCCATAACCTGTGTTTCACAGTAGGGAACATGCCTCAAAGAAATTTTCACTTTTCCATTTCTAACACATGAGGCAAAATTTAAACATATAGTGACATTTTCCTGGAAGAAGGTAGAAACTAAAGCTCAGGAATTTAGTTTCAGCATGAAATTCCAGTCAACATTTTGATTATGTTTGAAAAAAAATCAAGCTATTCTAAATGCCATTTTTCTTTCCTCATTGTGGTCTAATGTCTTTTTAAAAAATTTGCTAGGCAGACCTGTCTGTATTCTACCTGTGGGAACATTCTAGGATTGATTTTTGCATTTTCTTAGGAAGCTCATTTTTTAAGAATAAAATTATTCTATTACTGCTGTTTCTAAATACTTGAAAAACTGCTTCTTTAATAATTGATTTCTGACAATTTACAAAAATCGACAGTTGTAGTTTTAGGTTATAATTTTCTCAGTTAAGGTAGTGTCATTGTGTGGATGGAAAGAAGGTGTGAAAAATGTTCATTTTTAATTGTAACACCTGTTGTTCTTTTTTGATTACTTTGTTTACTGCTAAAGAGCATTAGAATTTAAAATTTGCTATTTATTTCTGGAATTCTTATAGAAATTCAAATATTATTTGACAGTGGTAGACCATGACTAATTGAATTAAAATTATATTTAAAACAAATGAGACTTAAGACTTAGAGAATATTTGTTTTACAGATATTTATGTCCCAGATCTCCAGCCAGTGTAGTGCCCCATTTTAAGAAACAAAAACCAAAAAAACACACAGAAGGAAAAATGGGAAAAGGCAGGCTGGGACTAGTGAAACAGCCATTTTGGGACTGGCAGCAAGGTTGGAACAAAGGGAGGATATACCGACTATTAGATGTCGGGGGAAGAGGGTGTATTTATTTTTAGAATACATACATCAATTTATTTAAAAAAAATTTTTTTAATCTTGACCTGAGGATTTTTTCCATTGATTTTTAGAGAAGGTGTAAGAGAGGGGCCATGGGGAGACAGAGAAAGAGAGACATCAATGTGAGAGGATAGATTGGTTGGGTCCCTCACTTGCCTGGACCAGGGGCTGGTGCCTGAGGTACATGCCCTTGAATGGAATTGAACCTGCAACCATTCAGTCCTCGGGCCGACGTTCCAGCCGTGGGCAAACTACGGCCCACGGGCCGGATCCAGCTGTTCTATCCGGTTCTCTTGCTCTCCCCTCCGCTCCTTTACTTTGAATTTATATTAGTTCACACAAACACTCCATCCATGCTTTTGTTCCGGCCCTCCGGTCCAGTTTAAGAACCCATTGTGGCCCTCGAGTCAAAAAGTTTGCCCACCCCTGTCACAGAGCCAAACCGCTAAGGCCACAAATTTATTTTTATTATTAAAAACGTGAGTTAAATCTGTAAAACACATATGTATATTTCTAAACAACTTGCTTAGAAAAATGTAGGAAATCTAGACACGTGCTTTCTCATAGCTTTAAAATAAATATTGGAATTCTGTTATAGTATCAGATTTCAAATTTCATCACGCTGTAGATTTAGGAAATGTTTTATGCTTCAGGTAAGATTTATACTTCCCTTCGAAATCTCGGTATTGGGAGCTCTGCTACTCTGTAAAGGTGGGGATGTCAGACTTCCCAGCTTTAGCTGGTTTTCCTTCCTTCCTCCGTTCCTTCAAACGCATTCCATGTCAGCTACTCACCAGTCTACCTTCTCTCTGTTCCAATCCCACAGCCTGCTCCAGAAATCCTGCTTCACTAGCCCCGGCCTGCCTTTCCCCTTCTTTTCTTGTTTTACTTATTTACTTAGTTTTTTTTTTTTGTTTTTTTTTTAAACTCGGACATCGTCCTGCTGGAGATTCACTCTTTTACTGAGCAACTGGGGACATACACATCTCTAAGGCTGGAACTTTGAGGATACACGTAGTCCCTGAGTGGAGACGGGCTCGCCAATAAATAATTAAGCTCCAGTGCCACGGGCGAGGCATGTGGAAAATATGAGATCCAGCAGCTAGAGAGCTGACTCTGGAGGAGAGAGCCCGAAAAAGCCTCCCAATAGAGACAAGAAAAGGCGTTTGGCATGGGCCCCAAACGGGGAAAGGCACAGCTGGGGAGCCGACGCTTTTCTCTCGAGGAATGATGGGTAACCCCCCAGGTGTGCTGTGTTGTGGATAATGCTCTTGATGAAGATGGCTTTTAGTGGGAGATGCTAGTGTGAGGAAAATAAGAGTAGAGAAGGAGGCTGGGAAGATTGGGAAGCATTTTGTTATTTCTCCCATTATATACTTTTCTAGGTAATTTCACCTTCTCCCTACACTTTCCATGGTCATGTTTATGTGCACGATCAGCATGTCCATGCCAGACACATTTTTTTGAGGCTTTTTAATCGATTCCTATTTCTCCTATTACCTAATTTTATTCTGTTTTCACCAGCAATTAAGCTGTATAGCAGACAATATAATTTAAACCTCAATTTTCTCATCTGAAAAATGGTAATTAGCACCCAATACCATTTTATTAGAGTGAAGTGAACTCATAGATTTAAGTGCTTAAGCAGTGTTTAATATATAGTAAATGTTTAATAAATAATAGCTGTTATTATTGTCAGTCATCATCACGTATCTCACCTCTAATGAGATACTAAGCTCTTTGAATACATGGATTATCTCCATATCATTTATGACTTTTAAGGCCAAACTTGAGATTTGATGAATAGCTAGTAAGTTTAATTTATGTTAAACTGGCTAGTATAGTTTGATTTTCATTTTTTTTTATACATGGCATGTTTTTCAAGTTGATTTTCATCATTTAATTCATGTTTATAGCTTCCTTGTACTACATTATTTTAAATATGAAAAACATGGGATATTATAAATTTTGAATTGTCTTAATTTTACTCACACTTCACAAAAGGTGCTTTGACAAACTGTTCTGTGTATAAGGTAATAAATCAATGTCAGAAAGAGAATTATTTTGGTTGATTTATCACCTCTATCTAAGAATGCTTCTGGTAGCCCCAGGCCAACTCTGAAGGCCAGGTGATGCTATTGGTAAATCTGTGAGCTTGAGCCCAGCTTAACTTTATACCTCTGACATATTGTGATTGACACACTTCTATTATTTCTAGACTCCCCTCTTTTTTCCTCAAAAGTGGTTTCTGAGTGCACATGAAAATATCCTGGGGAGCTTTGAAATTAAGTAAGACTGGGGAAGGACTGACATTAGGTTTTAAAAGCTCTGCCGATGATCCTCATGGGGTCTGAGAAGCGCTGCACTGCCCGCCCACTCCTCCAAATACAGTACACCTGTCCCTTACACCCTTGCTCTGGGAGCTCCAGGAGGTGGTTAAACAGGCCCTGATGAAAATAAGTTCCAAGAGGAAGGCGTTCTTTTCTCTTGGGACTCAAGACTGCAGCATCCACTCTTCCCTGGGTCTCCAGAGTGCTGGCCTGCCCTGCAGATTTCAGACTTGTCCGTCGGTGAGTCAGTTCCTTAAGATAAATCTCTCTCTGTCTCTCTCGCACTCTCTCTTTCTAGAGATAACAGTTCTATTTCTTTAGAGAACGCTGACTAATACACAGACTTATCTTTCAACCTCAGAGCCCAATTGACAGATATGCAAACTAAAACTTGGAAAGATGAAGTAGCTAATTAAAGACCATGTGTTTTGTTTAAACGTATGTCTGCCTGATTCTGAAGATAGAGCTTTGCTCATACTCCTTTATGGCCAGAGAGCACATTTGGGAAGAATTATGTGATATGGTACAGGTTAAAATGAAATAGACTTGTAGTGTTCTAAGATGTAATTAAAGTGCTGTGCGCTCAGGTGCTCAATCCCACCATAGAATTTGAATTTAGTGACTTGCTTAGAGGAACTGGCCCTTCAATGCATCCCTCTTCCTTTTAAAAAAATTTTTGTTGGAAATAGATTTTTATTGATTTCAGAGAGAAAGGGAGAGGGAGAGTTAGAGACGAAACATCAATGATGAGAGAGAACCATTGTTTAGCTGGCCCCTACACACCCTACACTGGGAATAGAGCCCACAATCCAGGTATGTGCCCTGACTGGGAATTGAACTGTGACCCCCTGGTTCACAGGTTAACGTTCTACCACTGAGCCACTCTGGCTGGGCTGCATACCTCTTCTTAACACAAAACACTATCTCTTTTTTGATAACGGCATATTAATTTCCACTATTGCCAACTTGCAAACTGTGAAAAACCTAACGGTTTGGTTAATAGGGGTTAAAATAAAACAAAATGCTTAAATATGAAGGACTACCTTGGAACTAATGGGATTTCTAGAAGCACTGTTTCTCTCATATATGCTTTGCTCATATAATTTTTGCCCGTACATGCGAATAGTCCATTTTTACAGCTTTTGAGCTGATATGAACCAACCTTGTATTTAGCTGCCTTGTGGAACAGAAGCGCTAATTATCTCTTTCACACGCTCATGCTATAGGCCAGGGGCACAAACATCCCCCAGGTGGAGCCAGGCCAGCTTTTTGCCATCTGTTACTCAGGTGCTCTGGGGTGCCTCCCTTCCTCTTTGTTCTAATTATCTTCCCCATTGTTCTCATTTAGAATGGCATTTACATTTTTATTAAATTGCAAAATAACAATAAAGACCTAAACATACCCTTAGAGGAAAAAATAGTTAATCATGACAGTATTGTACAATCTCTCTTCATCTTTATGAAGTTTCTCAGTGTCCTTGTTTGGGTGTATGTTTATAAATGCACGCTTGCTTTGTAATTAGTTATAAAGCCATAAGAAGTCTCCTGGTTAAAGCTATTGACTGCAGGCTTATTCCTTGATCCTTTCTAAAAAAAAAAAACTTTAAAAAGTGCTGCCTCTATTAAAATGAGTTCATAAAGGGGTGGTGGTATGAGGATCAAAACACTTATATTCTAGTCTTAGGTAATTTTTGAATAAGTTGAAAACATATTTGTACTCTCTCACACACACACAAATGCAATTGCTTTCACACTCTTTTATGTATTTCTTCTGGGGAATTTGAATAATTCCCTTAATACACTAGTGATTGGCATATTATAGTTGAATACTAATGTCTAAACAATACAACATGGATTAAACCAGCCCTTAATAGAGCAAGTTTTCTGTTTATGTCCCATGCTTCCACTCTTTCCCGCCTCAAATAAGCCAGAATACATATTACCATGGAATAACATATCTACAGGATGGTAAATATTATGGTAGATTTCCTATTACTATAACTCACAGGTTTAAAGTATGAGTAGCTTGCTTTGTTCACATTTGTTATAGAAAATTAGACTGATCCCTTTCAGTCTGAAATTATTGAATTTTACTTCAGATAATAACCAATTTTCTGTCTTTTAGTGGTTGGTTTGTTTTTGCTACTGGGTCTGGAACCTTTTCTATTTTATGTTCAATTACATTTCCCCACTTGTTTGCTCCTCTTTGCTCATATGTAGACACACACATGTGGCAGCTATGGAGAGTTAAGATTTTGCCTCAGTTCAACACATATTATGTATACATCCATGCACAATCAGGAAACAAGCGTCGTCTATAAATTTCTCTTCTTTAAAACAATATATTGGAAATTATAAAATACAGACTTTGTAACACTGTGATTCTAGAAATACTGTGCATTTAGTATATTCTTTATTCTTTGCATTTACTATAGCTGGTAAGCTCAGCCACATTCAAGGCTTATTAAATTTGCTGAAGCCTTAGGAAGCAAATAGATATATTGGTGAAACCAGACTTTGTACTGATCACAGAAGATTGCAAATGTAATCGACCCTGACCTAAGGAAAAAGGCAATGCCGAGGTTAAGATCGAATAGGTACAATACACTGAGCCGCGTGGCTTTCTCAAGCAGTTTGAACCTCATGGTGCTTTACCCACATCCCCTTTGCTTTTATATTAGCAAAGTGACATGGCAATGTTACTGTGACGCCAGTTAGGAATGCTTTAAAGCAACACTGGAAATGCTGACACTCCTAGCCATATTTGGAATTTCTAAATGTCCCTGGCCAGTGAAAAATTTTATACTCTATAAATTGTTACTTTCTAGAGTATGTGAATTACATTTTCATCTTTACTTGCCCATTGTATGTCTGTGAGGTATCAGAGGGAATTATCAGAGAGCCATGGTTAATTGGCTATCAACCTCCCTGAACTAAAAAATAAGTATACTAAAAAATAAGTCCTAAGATCATTACAACTATGTTTTTAGAGTTGTGTTATCATATCACATTTTTTAAACATTGGTATTATTATTATTACCAATGTTGTCCTATAAAGGGAATATTTGAATTTTATATTTGGGGTATTTTGTCAAAGAACCTTTGTAGGAATGTTACTTGTGTGTGATTTAAAAATGAGCCCCAGAGGTTGGCCTTCCAGGAGACAGTCTGGCAGATGTCCCAATGACATCTTATCAGTATTTTTTCCCAAGTATGTAAAACATGCTTAGACCAAAAGTTATGAAGAGTTCAAAAGAGGCTTGTTTGAAGGGGAGAGGGAATGTATACCAAGGAGCCTACTAACTAGATTCCTTGGTGTAAATTATCCCTGAGTTGTGAAAATATCAGAGAGGAGGGGGATGCAAGAATGCAGCCTTGAAAGTAGCTTATCTTGTCCCAAAGTTTGAACAGAGGAGCTGTCTGAATCTTGGGGTTTAGTTACCAGGTGCTTCTCATAAATTGTGGAAGGCCACAGCAAAAAAAAGGAAAGGCCTGTTTTCTGTCCTTACAAGATAAATATTTTAAAACATCTTGATATCAACACTCTCTTTGGCTCAAATAGAATAATAGGGACTGGATTTATCTTCCCACTTGGTTACTATTCTGAGAGTTAGGAAGCAGCACATGCCTGGGTTGTGGGTTCAAACTCTCTCCTTCTCCTTTCCTCTCTCTGAAATCCATAAAAACTTATTTAAAACAATTAAATAGATTTTTTACAATAGAAACAAACCTAGGTATAAACCATTTGGCTATGTCATTATTACATACTCTTGTATGCAAGTCATAAGCAAGACTTATGAATGTGTGTTTTACAAGGTTTTATTGAGTTTGAGTTATGCTACATTGAAAGGGAAAAGCTATTCAGAGATTAATGATGTTAATGTTTAGGATTTGTGATCAAGTCAAATAG
This sequence comes from Plecotus auritus, assembly GCF_963455305.1. Lineage (NCBI taxonomy): Eukaryota > Metazoa > Chordata > Mammalia > Chiroptera > Vespertilionidae > Plecotus > Plecotus auritus. The sequence goes on along the minus strand of NC_137783.1, from coordinate 33,249,420 downwards.
AAGTTTAACTTATATAATTTCTTTAAAGCAAGCTAATGTTGGCAAATCAATATGGGAAATTTAGTTTTATTAAGTAGAAAACATATGTAAAAATTCTACAAGATTTACATTTAACCAAATACATATATTTTCTAACATGCCAAAGTTGTATATGCTTCTATGTATGTGTATCCAAAAATTCCTTGCCTCACTCACGTTATTAGATCACTAATAATTTAGTAAACCTGCACTTTCTTAGTACCTAAAATAACCTAAAAGAGATATCTCTATTTCCTAAATTCTAATCTAAAAAAAGTAGTTATTTAGGTGATTTATTACTATAATTACACCTACAGCAACATTCAGTGCATAGACTCCAAATGTAATTATTCCTTTGATAATGACTATGGGAAATATATTTAAGTTGAATGAAATGAATAATAAATTGAATAGTTGTGGAATGTTATTCAGTGTATCAAAATAACTTCTGTATCAAATTAATGATAAACAGCAAACCACAAAGGCTATCTGTGTGACAATTTAATAGGTAGGACTAAGCTCTCAAAAGTTATGTTTCTTTTGATCATGTTTACAATCGAATAGGCACAATTTAGTTATTTTAAAGGAGGTAGCTGGCAAATAAAAGAATGAGCACAGTTGTATGTATTTAAGGACTCTAGATAAGTTTCACACCTCTATTGTGTACTCATGGTCCCATCCCAAGTCCTGATAGATGCCCTAATCATGTCTTCACATGATCACACATGTGTATTTTTTAAAAATAAATTTTATTGATTTTTTACAGAGAGGAAGGGAGCGGGATAGAGAGTTAGAAACATTGATGGGAGAGAAACATCGATCAGGTGCCTCCTGCACACCCCCTACTGGGGATGTGCCCACAGCCAAGGTACATGCCCTTGACCGGAATTGAACATGGGATCCTTCAGTTCGCAGGCCGACGCTCTATCCACTGAGCCAAATGGTTAGGGCACATATATGTATTTCTTATATTTAATTTGTAAAATATTATTTATTTTATCATTCAAATAAATACTCATTTCATACCTATATTTGTTTTTATAACTTTAGTCTTTTACTTATAGAGGACACCCCCAAATTAGGATAGTATAAATTCTCCAGACCTGAATTTACCTCTGATTATGTATATAAATTGTGAGACAAACATTTCTATTTAACTGTATAATATAACTTCCTTCTTCCTTACTTATTAATAGAACATGGATTTTATTTGGGGATGAAATATATTTAATTGCTGTTAAAATTATATATAACATAACTTTGGCTGAAAAAACAAGCAAAATTTTTCTGTGTATCCTGAAAAGACAAGTTATAAAAGCAACTTCTCTCTTGTTGCTTCTTATTATTCCTGCCTAGCAGTCCAAGGCAGTGGATGGAGAAGTTTTCTCACCATGACACAACTACGAGTTTAAAAAAACTCATAGTAATAAGAAAGGGGATAAGGAACATCAAAGAGCCACTACACCTATACTGTTGACTTCCAGTCTTATCGAATGAATTGTCCATTGGTTAAGTCAGTGCAGCTGGAATTGCTGTACCAATCTGTACAAACTATTATTTAACTTGTCGTTATTCTATTTTGATACTCTTGATTTGATGTGCAAAGATGTTAATAGCCCCAAATCAAGCAAGCTTATGTTAATTGAATGCAGAATATAATCAAAGGGTAAATACAGAATTATGCTTCTGCTCCCTTATACTATCTTGAAGGGAAAATGTTTTGACTTTACAGGGTAATGTAACTTACTGGCTTGCTTCTTTGCCTCTAAAGTATTGAATATTCAGAGAGTCAAGTTTATAACCAAATTTACTGTAATATCAGTTACATGATAGAAGATAAATTAAAAAGGACCATAATATTTTGTTCAAATATTTTGCCCTGGAATGCTTTAATACTGTTAAAAGTATAAGAGGCCAGGGTGGATATTTTAAAATTCTGCTCCATTACTGAAAATTTGGGAAACTAAAATTAATTCAAAGGAGTGAATATTAGTGCCATGTAAGTCAGCTCTCTCTATATATTTGTATTTGTATGGCTGCATTTTTGGCAAGTATTAGATTTAATTCTTAATAATTTTAGGCTGAGAAGGAAAGTTCTTAAATCCAAATATCTCTTCTTTCACCACATTAACAAGTACTGACAACAAATGTTAACACATCTGGTAAACATTGACAAACTGGGCAAAGTACCATTTTTAATTAAGCTATCAACTTGGATATGTAATAAAGAGAACCAAATTCTGAAGAGAAAAATGTGGGGCATAGAACTAAGAAATTAAGTGATAGAATCAGTTTCCATAAATATGTTAACATTTAGTAATGAATAGCAACATATGATATGGCTTTTTACTACCACTTTGTATATTTTTACAATTCTGGATGCTGGTCACCAGTAGAGTATTAAAAAGAAAACTTTTCCCCATCTTTCTTTGTCTTTACCAGAGATCCGCTTTCAAGAGCAGTAGCATGACTAATTTACCATTCTTTCTAGTATTTTGCTCAGCAAGATTGATAAAGCCTCAGAATCTAATTATCAATTTACTCAGGAATTTCACAAGATGAAGTGTTAACAGAACCAGTCATGACAACGTTATCAGTGGTTTCAGTTTTTTTTTCTGTAAAATCTGAAAATGACACCAAATTGTGGTCAGAATCAGGCAAAGCTGTCAAATTAGGCTCTGCTTAGGCATATCTTATCCTTCATAATTCAGGTCGTGTTCAATGATAATTTCAAATATTCTGTTTTCATTTAAATGTGTGTTTTTAAATATTGTGTGATTGATGGTATGGATTGAAAATATTCTAGAAGGTAGTATTCCTACTTAAGTGTAATCACTCACAATGACTGCTTCATACTTTGTCAGAGTGACACCTTCTACCACAGCACAGGATAAAGAAATTGGAGAATTTAAAATTATTATAAAATGTTTTAAAAACAATATAAAGAAAATGATCATAATATTGTCCTTTTCTTTTTTTGGCTGCAAAAAGCTTTGTTTCCATTTGGCCCAATGTATGGGAGAGGGCTTCAGGGTGGTTAAAAGAATGGTTAGTAGTTTCAGGGAGAGGCTCAGGTAAAAGCCAGACATCATGGGAATGCAGAGGGGCCCCTCAAAAACCTCTGGGCTCCAAAGGCTCCTAGTTGTGGTTGAGGGTGAGCCTTTCAAAGAGATACTCGCCCAGCCCAGCCTGGGGGCCTCGCCAGCCTGGGGAGGTGAGCCAGGTGTCGCCCATCTTCTTAATGAGTTTCACCTCCTCACCCCGGAAGTGGTTCTCCTGGAAGTCACAGAGCCGAGGGTCTGCGTGAGTAGAACCAGGGCCTGCAGCTCCCAAAGGGCCTGGTTCAGGTTCCGCGGCGGCTTCCATGGCGTCCTGAGTTTTACCCACTCATCTCGGGAAGGCTTCAGCACCTGGTTTTGCAACTTTAAGAGATGCTTAGTGCTCTCCCGCTTCTTCTCAGCCAACTCTCGGAAGAAGTGGCCTACACCCTTCAGAGCCACATTGTCAAGGGGGAAATAGAAGCCCAAAGAGGTAGGTGTAGGAGGCCCACAGCCTCCACCTTGGAGGAAACATTCTGACTAATTTGTGAGCTCATGGTTGTTTGGCAATAAAGAGTTAAAGTAGAAAAACAACAGTGTGTTGGCTGGTCTTGGAGGTGGTTCTGAAGGTGGTGACTGGATAAGATGCTGGAGAGTGGCCAGAGGCTGGAAGAATGGGCATCCCTGGGTCTGTTCCGTCCAAACACTGTTGAAGCCAGAGACAGGTCTGGGACCGCCAAGGGCACCATCGTCTATATTTTTCAAACAGGCCCACTATTGATGATAATTTATACTTTATCATTTTTGTGGGGATTTTTATAAGTATATCCATAGGTTAATTTTGAATTAGTAGGTCATTAATAAATACTTCTATTTTTGATATAGGCAAATGCCCTTCAAAAAGGTTTATACAAATTTGCATGCTGTAGTGTACTAGGGTTCCCTTTTCTCCACATCCTCACAATTACTTGTGCAATTTTCACTTTGGTATTAAAAAGAAAGTAGGCGAGATTACCGAGATTACTGATTTACTTTTTAAAAGAAAATATCTTTATTGTTGAAAGTATTATAGATGTTCTTTTTTTTTTAACATTGACTCCTTCTAGCGTGCTGCCACTCTTCACCCCAGGCTTCTTCCACCCTATTGTCTGTGTCCATGGGTTATGCATATGTGCATATAAATTCTTTGGTTGATCTTTTCCCGCCCACCCATCCTCACCTTCCCTCTGTGAGTCATCAGACTGTTCCATGTTTCTATGTCTCTGGATCTATTTTGTTCATTAGTTTATTTCGTTCATTAGATTCCACATATGAGTGAGATATGTGATACTTTTCTCTGACTGGCTTGTTTTGCTTAGCATAATACTCTCTAAGTCCCTCCATGCTGTCTCAAAGGGTAAGAGAGCCTTCTTTTTTTACTGCTGCATAATACCATGATGTAAATGTACCACAGCTTTTTTATTCACTCATCTACTAGTGGGTACTTGGGCTATTTCTAGATTTTAGCTATTATTAATTGTGCTGCTATGAACATAGGGATGCATATAGTCTTTCTGATTGCTGTTTTGTGTTTCCTAGGATATATTCCTAGAAGTAGGATCACTGGGTCAAATGGCAGTTCCATATTAAATTTTTTTTAGGAAACTCCATACTGTTTTTCCTAGTGGCTGTACCAATCTGCATTCTCACCAGTAGTGTACTAGGGTTCCCTTTTCTCCACATCCTCACCATTACTTGTCATTTGTTGATTTGTTGATGGTAGCTATTCTGACAGGTGTGTGGAGATACCTCATTGTCATGTTAATTTGCATCACTCTGATGATTAGTGACTTTGAGCATTAAAAAAATTGATGTCTATTTGTGGTAATGAGGAAAAAATATATTATTGATCTTGTAAAAGTTGAATGATATTCTGTCAATGATTTTAATATCATTATTATTCTATGATTACTGTAAATGGTAAATGTAAATACTGTGTACTTTCAGGAATCCCACTTCTGAAAATTGATCCAAAGGAAATGAAATCAGTATCCCAAAGAGATATCTGCATGCCCATGTTCATTGCAGCATTATTCACAATAGAAAAGAAATGGAAACAATCTGGATGTCCTTTAATGGATACATTCATAAAGAAAATGTGGTATAAACATACAATAAAATATTCTTAAAAAAGGAAATCTCAATATGCATAAACCTGGAGGTCATTATGATAAATGAAATAAGCCAGAAAAAAAATACTGCATGATCTCACTTATATATAGAAACTAACCTAGTCAAATTCTTAGAAGCTGAGAGTAGAATGGTGGCTTCCAGTGGTAGATTCTTAGTAGAAAAGGGAGGTATTGGTCAAAGAGCACAAAATTTCAGTTGGAGAGGAAAAAATTTCTCTTTTTAGGTTTTTTTTTTTTTTGCTGGCTAATAATTAAGTTAGGCATAATACAGGTTAGCAGGAGAAAAACAAATTTAATTTCTCATGTCCAGGAGGCCCACAAAATATGAGACTCAAAGGCAGTGAGGCAATTGAGGCTTATAAACCATCTTGAGCTGTAAATGCTTGGTGAACAACTGTTTGTAAAGCCATGCAGACAAATCTTTCTGATATTAAAAAAAAAACAGTTATCTCTTGCACCAGGAAGAGATATGGCTAAACTCCTCTACGCTGTTAGGAGAGAAGTAAATGCTTTTCCTGAGACTGCTGGGTCTTAATTGCCTTTAGCTCAAAACAATCCACATGCCAAAATGGCACATTTGGGGGTGGCATATTCTTCCCCTCACAGTTAATGCAAGATGAATGAGATATATAACATGGTGACTATAATTGTTAATACCATATTGTGTAGTTGAAAATTGCTAGGAAGGTAAATCTTAAGTGTTCTCACCACACACACACACACACACACACACACGCACACAAAGAAAATGGTAGCTATATAAAGTGAAGGGTATGTTAATTAGCTTGATTGTGGTTATTATTTCACAGTGTATACATTTACCAAACCATCAAACTCTGAACCTTAAATATATACAATTGCTATTTGTCAATCACACTTCAAGAAAGCTAGAATGTGTAAAGATCATGTAATGCAGGCATGAGCCTGTTTAAGGTATGGCCTAAGGCAGTGGTCGGCAAACTGTGGCTCGTGAGCCACATGCGACTCTTTGGCCCCTTGAGTGTGGCTCTTCCACAAAATAGCACGTGCGGGCGCGCATGTCCAGTGCGATTGAAACTTCGTGGCCCATGTGCAGAAGTCGGTTTTCGGCTCTCAAAAGAAATTTCAATCGTTGTACTGTCGATATTTGGCGCTGTTCACTAATGAATTTGCTGACCACTGGCCTAAGGTACAGAGATAGGAGAGCTTGAAGCTGATTTGTAATGCCAATTGGGAGATTAATTTGCCTTTCACTTGTGGCAAGTGCCTTATAGCCTGGGTCCAGAGCAGCTGTGGACAAAGCCAGGGAAATGGGAAAGAGAAGTAAACATAATGACTAGTTGATTCCCCAAACTAGACCTAACTGTAAGTCAGTTTATGGGAAAAATCAGATGCAGAATTTAGCAAAGGAAAATGGCCAAGAAACTATACAAGGGTGGAGAAGAGGTAGGAATGAGGAATGAGGTAGGAGCTGAGACTTTACTACGGAGGTTGGTTTTGATTATATTTCATGGGTAAAAAGCCTTCTATTTAGCTTCTTTTCTCTTAAACTTCTAGGGACACAGGTCTTTATGCATGTGTAGGTGTCTTGTCAAAACCACTGCAGCAAGGAAACAATTTTTTATTTGCATTTCAAGTCAAGACAACTGTTAGCATTGCCAGAGGGCATTTAACCTACTTATCCCCTGGCTGCTCTCATGTTTTCAGGTGTGATGTCCCAACAATCACCTTTACAGAATGCAGAGAAAGGAAAGCTGAAAACAACGTGCTGAATACTTTATATGCAAAAACACATCAGCCAGCTGAACCCTATAAACTCAACTCTACGGATAACTTTTTGTTCACTTTTTTGGTGTGAGCATGGGTACGTGTAGAGGAATATAATCTGTCTTTATTTGTGTAGTTGTATAGTTGATAGAATCAAATATAAGTTCAACAAACGAAGAGATAGTGGTTTAAATTTCTCCAAGCTCCTGCCCACTGCCTATCTTTACTGTCCTGTGCTCCACGGAGTCTCACAGATGAATCTCCCTATGCATTTAATATTTTAAAAATATATATACCTCTTTGTGTCAGGGATACAATTGGTGTTATAAAGGTTGATGTTTCTGATACCTTCTTTATCCCCAGGTTTTCTTATTTCTCTGTTTTAATAGCTGAGTCACAACAAACACATGGTACTTTTTTGTGGCTGTAAATATACTCATAAAATGATGCTAAATGAGGATGTTTTGTTTGTTGGATGATATATTTGTTTGGTTTTATTTCATAAGTAAGTATTTGTCTCAAACTCAAAGAGGTGAAATTTTTAATGCAGTATTTCAGATTCTTGGTTACATACCACAAAGGGACAAAAATGCATTTCAATTATTTTCTGAACATTAGGATAACTTATTCACCGTTTCAACTTGTGCTCATGTCAGGTTAAAAAAGGAAACTGGAATCTATAATCCTTGTAAAAAATTGGAACATAGTTAAATATAAAGCAAACCTCCCTAGGTGAATTTAGGATATGACAAACACTCTAACCTTGGCCTATATCTGTCCTCTGGAGTCCTGTTATCTTTACATTTTCCTGAGTTAGTTTTTGGCGATGGGTCAAGATGACATGCAGGCCAACATATGAATAATTAACTTCAGAGAAATGGTGAGCTACACTCCAGTGTTTGAGTTTTAAGAAGCACTCCCAAAATGCAGTTTCAAAGGTACTATTTGAAATAGCCATGTAATCACTTTTCAAAACTTGCCCTCTTTCAAAGACATCATTGAATATATTCAATCATAGTGTTATTATGGCTAACACTAGAGCATGCAATAACTGAAAGTCAAATATCTCTTCATCAATAATATCAAATGTTTGAGATACTGAAGATGTATGGAGTAATAATAATATTTTAATACATTTACTCACAGCCCACGTAACTTCACAAATATAACCTCATTCTTAGATATCTAGGAATGTGTTCCGGTATCTTGCCTTTACTGAAAATAAAGAATAGAGACATATCTAGGGAGAAATAGCTAAGGCTGTGCGATTCTAAGTCTCTACAAACAACCAGACAATCCTTAAGCATAAACAAATACATAGCTACCTAGATACCTCCATACATTCCTATACTTTTTATTTAGCTTTTCAGAGAATGTAGATTTGTTGACTCCACAGCAGAGCGAGGCATAATTGTTGTTTTTATCCCAACCGTTTTGGACCAAGCTAATTATGTTTAAACTCCTTGATAGGACTGCCAGTGATTTGTGTGTTTATGGAAGAGAATACTTGACAGCATATGTTCAAACCTTAATGTGCCACAGTATAAACACTAACTTTTCTTTCAGAGGCAGAGGGGATGTGAAGCAAACTTGGGAAAGGTCAGTATGGCATAATCAAAAGAGCATGGACTCTGGACTTAGGAAACCTGTATTTGATGTTATGCTGATTGCTACCAGCTGATTGGCCTGTAATGCCACATTTACCTCTCATATCTCCCTTTTAAAACTCAAATACACTTCAGAAGTAGCTTATATAGCAGGCTTTGGCCCTTACTAGCTATATAGTAGATGCTCGTCTTTCCATCTTCCCATTTCTTTAAAATATTCCCCCTTTTATTATTTGAGACCTGAAAGAACAATTTTATGCCGGAGGAGTTAGGGGGATGCATGAAATAGATTGGCTAGTTAGTGGGAACCAACATCTTTTTAGTGTTGATGATACTGATAGAAGCTTATTCAGACAAAGGATGATTCCTCAGTAAAGCATATACCTTAGCAAACAACCAGGAAAACATCTGAAGTTGAAGAGAGAACCTTGAAGTGGAAAGTATATACTCCTCTTAACAGACCATATCAAAACTCAGGTCTAGCCATAGCTTGTTTGGCTCAGAGGATAGAGCATTGGCCTGTGGACTAAAGGGTCCTGGGTTTGATTCTGGTCAAGGGCACATGCCTGGATTGCAGGCTCGATCCCTAGTAGGGGGGCCATACAGAAGGCAACCGATCAATGATTCTTTCTCATCATTGATGTTTCTATCTCTCTCTCCCTCTCACTTCCTCTCTGAAATCAATAAAAATGTATTAAAAATACTCATGTCTATATAATAACTAATTACTAAAAATTCCTGTGAATTTGAATAGTTGACCAGTGTGAAGAAGACAATCCCAGAACATTTGGTGCCTTGGATTATTTTAATTTGGTCCCAAAATTGTTCTGGTCATTTGGCTCTAGAGGATGATGCCTGAGAGGGCTCGACTGCATGGATGATCAACTCTTAGGTGCCGCCTGACAGGGTCAGGGCTGCCACCACTCAGCAGGGGCCTGCTGGGTAGTTCTAATTGTGCTCCTCTTGTCTTAAACCATCTCCTGAGACTGAGGCTAATTTGTTAAGCAAAGTGATAGTGTCTCTCATCACTGACAAATAATTTTATTTCTTCAGACTATTTGACAATATGATAAGCTTTTCCTAGATATAAAAGAGCCTGAGAAATAATTATATTTTATGATTGAACTGAGCTGTCCATTCCCAGTTGTCTCAAGTTTCATTTTTGGAGGGAGATGAACTTCCTTAGTCCTGGCAACCTAACTACATTTTCCAGATTATATTCAAACATATTGTCTACATTATGCACTTAGCTTAATGTTAGGGAGCATTATGTTATCTTCCCTCAGCTCTCTAAAAGGAATAGATATCATTTCTACATAAGCAAATGTTAAAATGGAGGGGAACTATTTTAAGCGATGTTTAGGCTTTTTCTTTATAACTTCCTATACTCAGAAATACTTGTGTTAAAAAACACTGACTTATCTAATAATGCTGTCAGGTTCTCATTAATATATTGGGAGAGTTGGGAGTGAAATTGGTTGTGGAGAATAATTTATGACAGAAATACTCCTTTAGAAAAAAAATATGGGAAGAAACAAAATTTGTGACCATAACATTTTTGGGTTCACCTTTTCTTAAAATGAGAATCCTAGAAGATACAAAATGTTGCCATCCAGTTAAGAATAATTAAAAGATGTGCTGATAGTCCTAAGAGGTTTCTGAAGTCCTTAAAATTAATACAGAAGCCTATTATTTCCCCTATATTTTGTGCTCAGTAGAACATTTTTACTGATGCTATCATTTTTGAGTGTCCAGGTTTATATCCAGTTTAGTTGCATTTCTTGCTCTTTATTTTTAATTTATCTTTATTGTTGAGAGTTTTACAGATATCCCTCATTTTACCTCTCAACCCTGCTCATGCCCCACCCCAGGCCTTCACCACACTATTGTATGTGTTCATGATCTATACATATATGCATGCAAGTTCCTTGGTTAATCTCTTCCCCTCACCCCTCCTACCTCTGAGATCTGTCAGTCTGTTCCATGCTTCCATGTTTCTGGGTTTATTTTGTTCATCAGTTATCTTATTTGTTAGATTCTACATATTAGTGAGATCATGTGATAGTTTTCTTTCTCTGACTGGCTTATTTCACTTATTAGCATGCTCTCCAGATCCATTCATGCTGACTCAAAGGGTAAGAAATCTTTATTTTTTATAGCTTCATATAATTCCATTGTATAATGTACCACAGCTTTTTTATCCACTCATCCACTGATAGTACTTGGATTGTTTCCAGATCTCAGCTATTATAAATTGTGCTGCTATGAACATAGGAATGCATATATTTTTTTGAAATGGTGTTTCAGGATTCTTAGGATATATTCCAAGATGTGGGATTGCTGGGTCAAATGGCAGTTCCATTTTTAGTTTTTAAGGTTTTTTTAAAATGTTTTGCACAGTGACTGCACTGTTCTGCATTCCCACCAACAGTATACATCCTCACCAGCATTTGCTGTTTGTTGATTTATTGATGGTAGTAGACATTCTGGCAGGTGTGAGGTGTTATCTCATTGTGGTTTCCATTTGCATCACTCTGATAACTAGTGATGTTGACTATTTTTTCATATGTCTATTGGCCATCTATAAGTCCTCTTTGGAGAAGTGTCTTTTCAGGTCCTTTGCCTATTTTTAATTGGGTTTCTTATCTTCTTTTTGTTGAGTTGTATGACTTCTTCATATATTTTGGAAATCAACCCCTTATCAGATGTGTCATTGGTGAATATGTTCTCCCATTCAGTGGGTTCCCTTTGCATTTGAGGATGGTTTCTTTTGCTGTGCAGAAGCTTTAGATTTAATGTAGTCCCACTTGTTTATTTTTTCCGTTGTTTCTCCTGCCCTGGAGATGTATTGGCGACAATTCTGCTTCATGAGATGTCTGATATTTTACTGTCTATATTTTCTCCTAGAATTTTTATGGTTTCGAGACTTACTTTGAAGTCTTTTATCCACTTTGAATTCATTTTTGTATATGGTGTAAGTTGGTGGTCCAGTTTCATTTGTTTTCATGTAACCATCCAATTTTCCCAGTGCCATTTACTGAAGAGACTGTCTTTACTCCATTGTATGCTCTTGCCTCCTTTGCCAAATATTAATTGATTTAATGGGATGGATAGATGTCTAGGGTTTCTGTTCTATTCCATTGGTCTATACGCCTGTTCTTATGCCAGTACCAGGCTGTTTTTATTGCAATAGCTTTGTAGTATAGTTTTATTTCTTTAAAAAATTGAATTCCTTTGTTATTTTGCATATATATATTGTTGAGAGTCTTAAGAGTTTTACCAATGCCCCCCCCCTTTTTTTTAACTCTTGGAGAAGTGTCTATTCTTAACCATCACATTTTAATCTTTCATTTTAGATATACCATTCTTTCTAATACTTTTATTATATATATGGATAGACACTCATTGTAGGTGTCATCTTTGTGTTTTATTGCCAATTATCATAAATTTTACATGATTTAATATGTTAAACTCTACTTTCTTGATTTCTGGAGTATTTGAAAATCGGCATTTGTTTCTGATGCAACCAACATTGTACAAAATAATTAAGAGAATCCCTAAGTAATGTAATAAGATGCAGAGGTGCTATTCTGTATAGGAATTTTGAGGATATGAAGTAAGCAGAGATTTTGAATGAATAAAAAGGTTTTATAATTGCAATGATATGATTGGTGACAATTTTGAGATTTCTTTGTGTTTTAAATTATTTAGAATTATTTTTACTCTATTTTATTTTAGAGGCAATTATTGTGAATCATTTTCCTGTGCCTACAAATGTGATATTTATTTGATTATAAACATTATATTAAGCATATTAATTGATAGACATTGGATTAAATATAGTGTGGGGTTTGGATTGTGATTGCATTGATCATAAAATCAAACCTGGTGAAAGAATTGACCATTCTGTTTAATTTCAAAAATATTTTGATTTATGTTATCCCTAAATAGAATGGCCCTTTAATAGGGCTGCGATAACCAATTAAAAAGCATTTCAGCTATTGATTGATTTGAATTTATAAATTTTGTCTCCTCGATACACAATAAAATTATTTTTAAAATTTGTTCCAACGTTTGGAACATTTAGAAATATATTTTTGGACTTTAGAAATACTGATAACATAGTTAATAATATGTTTTGCAACAGATAGAACCTGAATGAAGATATAAACAAGTTTCAGTAGATATTCATTCTTTCACATTTCAAATTTTGTCAGTTATAACTGGAGAAATCATAAGTTCTAAACTTTAAAATATACTTAGCCTAAAGTTCTCAAATTTTCTGGAATTAAAGAACAAAGAAATAGCCTTATTTTTATTTATTTCAGTAATTATTTGTGGGCCTCATTCTTTTATAAATATGGAATAATTGGGGGATAAAACTGGTCATAGTATACAAATCCTCTCTGGGCATAGAAGGAAAAACGTTTTTAAAGAACAAATTTACAATTTGGGAAAGCATAAATCTTGATCTTATAGGTATTCAATTTACAACAAGGGTAATGAAAAATGGTTCACTCTGTAATTTTGTTGAGCCTAGTTTTGTCAAAAAGACTGGCTTATGTTTGATTCCTGACAACTAAAGATAGTGGAACCAGGTACTACTGTCCTTATGTAATCAGGTCCTTATGGTGCCTATGGAATTATTTGTCTATTTTATTAGGTAAAAACTATTTTAGTTTTTTAAGTTATTCTAAAGCATTGTCTTTTCTTTAAAATAATTCTATTTTTATCAAATAATATGTATACAGGTTTAAGTGGTAAATAGTACCACACATTTCATAACAAAACAGATTTGTACTCTGCTCCCCTCTCCCCCAATATTGCACACCCCAGCATCAACTAATTTTATCCCAGACTCTCCTGGAAATTTGTGTGCAGTTCATTCTTAATTTTTCAATATCGGACATTATTTTTAGATGAAAAAGGAGAATTTAACCTCTTTGCACTTGCACATCTCTAGACAACCTCTCCCAGCTCATTTTCCTTCACTCAAATCTCTTAGTGCTTTGATACCATAAGATTTAATTTACAATATTCTAACTATGTCAGCATATTTTCCATCTAAACCACATGGTTTTATGATTACTGGTTTTTAATTTATTTCACAACTCTTTGTAAGCCTGGAGTTATGAAAAATGTGCTGAGTTTTTGTTTGGCTTAGTTTGCGATAAATATTTTATTCCTAACTTTAATCATTTCCTTTTTGTCCTATATCTTTCTCCTCTTTCTTCCAGTTGGATCCAATTACTCACTAAGCCTACTGAATTTCAGGAGACTAAGACTTTGTGTCATCAGAATCTAGTAAATCCTTTTACTTTCCTCTTTTTTGGATTTCCTTCTTTAGTAGTTTACTAAGGAAGCCTGTTCAGGAATTAAACATTCTGTGATGTTACCTATCTGACAGGTCTTTATTCTACTTTCAACCTGAGTATAGACTTCAGTAGAAATCTATTGCCTGGATATAGACTCTCAGGTGAAAATAATTTTCCCTTAGAATTCTGAGGTAGTTTTTCTATTGTCTCCAAGGTGTTTGTTGCTATTCCCATATTTAATACTCAATGATTTCTGATTTTTATACCTTGCATGAAAACTGTTCGCTGCCCCTACCAATGCACTTAGAAAGTACAGAGTAATTTCTTAGCCATTTTGTTGTTTAATATTATTGTCACTTGATTTATAACTGTTATTGTTATTCATTGTGTTTAACACTTATTGATGCCTTTGAAACTTCAGTATTACATCTTCAGCTCTGGCACATTTTATTTCTTTGTTAATTATATGACTTCCCTATATTTATTCTTCCTATATTTCAGTTAGTATTTGCTTTGCAGCAGACTGCCCCAAACTTAGAAGCTACACCAGTGCTTATTTGCTTTTTTTCCCCTCACCTCTCTTACTTTGGCTCTGACTTGATGTGACTTGGCTTAGCTTCTCTGCTTTACACTTCCGGTATGTGAGTCAGCTGGAGTGGCTGCTCCATGTGTTCCTCAGAGCAGTGGGCTAGCCAGGTGTGTTCTCCACATGGCAGGGCACATGTACAAGTAGGCTCAGAATTAACACACTGTCATTTCCATCCTTATGACATTGCCGGTACTCTGCCCATTGCAAGTGTGGGCATGTAGAGGACATTAAAGAATTGGAGTCAATCATGTAATCTGCTACAATGGAAATGCTGTTCTTTGAATCTTATATCTCCTGCTTGATTACATTTATATCCTCCCCCCTTTTTATTTGTTATGCTACATTTGGAAGATTCTCTTTGATGGTCTCTTTTAACCCTTCAATTGATTCTTTTCATCATTTAAAAAAATATGTTTTTATCAATTTCAGTGAGAGACAGGGAGAGGGAGCGAGATATAGAAACATAAATGATGAGAGAGAATCATCCATCAGCTGCCTCCTACACACCCCTTATTGGGGAGTGAGCCCACAATCCTGACATGATGCTCAACCACTGGGCCATACCAGCTGGGCATTTTTTCATTATTTAAAAAAATGCGTAAGAACAGTGTTTTGTTCTGTTTTAATTTTATAGCACATTATTTTAATTTCCTGAAATAAATTATTTTGTCTTTATAAGAATGTTAATTGCAAATATTCTTGCCTATAATACAAATATATACTAGTATATGCTTTTTTTTTGGGGGGGGGGTACTCTTTTGCTCCTGAACATGACATTTCTACAGATTGTTTTTTTCCTTTTGGTGTAGTGGTTTTGCCTCTGTCTTTTATGTTAAAGGTCTTCTCAAGTATCTGGTGATCCTTATTAATTCACATTTAAGACTAATACATGAAAAAGTTCATAGAAACTCTACCAGTAGGTATGGTGGCAAACTGGTGGGCATCTGTCAGAGATGAATATTCAATATCAAGTTTGCAGGTAAAGGCCTGAGTAACTTGTCCTGCATCTCATGGGTATACAAGCAAGTTATAGCTGATTTTACATTTTATTTCTGGAAATAGAAAGAGATTGAATGGTATTTTTTTCTACTGGGAATTTTTTTTATCACTTTTACTCACTGTAATTTAGGTAATTCTCCAGGGATACAGAATAGAAGCAAGAAAATCAAGGTGTTCAGATACCAATCCAAAAATTTAAACAGACTTTTCTGCCTCATTAAGCAAGCATTGATGGCAGAAAAGTAGAGAAAAAACAAGCCATTGACACTGACATTTCCATATTCACCATTTCTATACTTCTCAAACTTAGTCCAATAGACATGATTGGGACTTTAATTCCTTTCCCACACTTTTTTTTTGACAGCTTCATTCATATTTAATCTTTATGTTGATTTTTTTTCACTCTCATCTCCTATCTCCATTAAATGCTACTTATTCTTGCCTATAATACAAATATAAAATAGTTTATATTTTAAACATCATTAGCTTAGCTTCTAGCTTTCTTCTTCATTAGTCATAGTACAGATATGTGCTTAAACATTATTTGGCACAGTTCTGAATGTTTTTCAGTGTTTTCAACTAAATTCCCAGCTGATTTATTATTCAACAGTTGTCATTTTTAAACAAATGGATAGAAGTCTGACAGTTGTCATGTTTAAAGCTCCAGTCAAATGAGAGACAGGAATTATGGAGAGTACTCCAGAACACTTCCCTGTCTGCCACTACAGCAGTGCTGAGTTTAAATTATGGCAAGGGATTGTAATTTCCAATAAACTTTGCCAATTGCTATGTTAAGATTATAACCAAAAGTGTTTTATTTGTTTATGTTACATGAGTTGAATCAATGAATAATGACTGTTTTTCTTTTTCTTTTAGTATGATGAGTACCTGTATATCAGTGGTTCTCAACCTTTCTAATGCCGCCACCCTTTAATATAGTTCCTCATGTTGTGGTGACCCCCAACCATAAAATTATTTTCATTGCTACTTCATAACTGTAATTTTGCTACTGTTATGAATCGTAATGTAAATATCTGTGTTTTCTGATGGTCTTAGGCTCTACAGCAGTGGTTCTCAACCTGTGGGTCGCGAACAGGTTGAGAACCGCTAGCAGGGTCACCTAAGACCATCGGAAAACACAGATATTTACATTACAATTCATTAACAGTAGCAAAATTACAGTTACGAAGTAGCAACGAAAATAATTTTATGGTTGGGGGTCACCACAACATGAGGAACTGCATTAAAGGGTCGCGGCATTAGAAAGGTTGAGAACCACTGCTGTATATGATGACTGGTTCTAGATTTACCTTCCACATTCCTAAACATGGCTAATTTTAGATAAACAGGCTATCACAATTAATAAGTGAATTTTAGGAAACAGGTGACTTTTATTGATTAATAGCTATGTGTGTGTGCGTGTGTGTGTGAGTGTGTATGTGGGTGTGTATGTGCTTATAAAATAGAAAGAGGCTTTAAAACTACCACTCTCTACTTATCCTTGGTTTTCTCTGTATATTCCAGATTTCATATTGCAATACAAATACCTTCTATTCCTCTGCTCTGGGTGTTAATTTCATTCTTCTGCTTTATAATAGTGGGGAAAATATGATATGATTATCATTATACTTGTAATGATTCCAAAATATTGTCAAATTAACTTTTTTATTTTTAAATTTTGACATTTTAAAACTTGTAAAAGTGGAAAAAATATTACAATTTACAGATACTGGTTTTAACTGTCATTAACATTTGCCATATTTTCATAATCATTAGAGAAATACATAAATGGATATATTTTGGCTGCATTAATGAAAAGTCCCAGAGAGTTGATATTTGAATCATAGTTACAAAAACTTTCTCTATTCACAGATGATAAAAATAAATTTACCACAAATAAATACATGCTATCAAATTATTAAAAACTATTCTTAAAAAACTGATTTCCACTTACTGGATTTTTTATTCACTTAGATTTATTTCTAGACTCCCAGTTAAATTCCATAGTATATTTACTTATGATCCAATATCCCTATATTTTAATTGAAGTGGTAGAGAAAGCTATCATTGATTTCTCCAGTTTTCTTCTTTCTAAAAACAATTTCCCTCCCTTTTGTAATTATTTCCTGCGTAAACTTTATAATCAACTTGTCTAGCTTCAGAAAATAATAAATATGACAGTAACCATACACATGAGCACCTGCACAAAATAAGCTTGTTGAGATTGACGTTAATTACTTAAAAACAATAACCTTAGGGAGAACTAGAGTCTTTGTGATGTTTTCTAGTCTTCTATAGACATGTTTAATGTCATCTCATTTGTTGAAGTCTATTGTTATCATTTAGGACTTTAATTTTTCTGTATAGAGATTCCTCTAAGTCTGGCATACTTCAAAAGATTTTTTTTCCTGGTAATTTTTCCTGTTGCCATTTATAAATTGGATTTCTCCTTTCGTTATATTATCTGTCTTTTTATGTATGATAGCTTTTGACTTTTGTATGTTAACTTATTAGCCTGCTACTATACTGACATATTTTATTTCCCAAAATAGTTTTCTATTTGATTTGTTTTTTTATTTTTTATTTTATTTATCAAATTATCTGCAAATAACATGATCTTTACCTCTTACTATCCATTATCCTATTCTTAGTGTTTTTTTTTCTTTTCAGATTTAATTACTTTTGGGGTATTATTCTATTCAGAGTTGTAGAGATTATGAATTTACTTAATCATTGCTTTTGGGCTGGCTTTAGGTGTCATGTTGCTTTAGGGGTTAAAACATAATATTTCAAGTTTTTAAATCACACTTTCTATTTTATTGAATTGTTAATCCAGAAATAAATTTTAGAGCCATTTCACTAACTCAAGGAAATAAACATATGTCTAGATAGGATTTTTCTATATTTCATAAGAGTGTTAATGGATTTCCTAATATTGAGCCATTCACAACTATCCTAGAATGAATCTTGCTTCATGGTGATGTGTTTATTTTTAATCTGCTGATACACTGTTCTTTTTAATATATTAAGTTTCTGGATTAGTATTCCTCTCAAATCTCTTTTTCTTGCCATTTTTATCAAGATTAAATACTGTATTAGTTTCCTATGCCTGATATAACACATCACCATGAGGTTGGTGACTTAAAACAATAGATACTTATTTTCTCACAGGCCTGAGACCAGAATTCCAAAATCAGGCTGTCAGCAGAGCCACAGTCCCTCAGACCACCTCGGAGATTATCTATTCTTTGCCTTTCCCAGCTCTGGTGACTATCAGCATTCCTTCACTTGTGGCTGCCTCTCTTCACATCTTCTCCTGTGTATGTGTCTAACGTTCTTATACCTATTGCTTACGCAAACACTTGAATGGCATTTCAAGTCTGCCTGGATGTTCTCCAATAATTTCATATCAAAAATTTTAATGTAACTACTTCTGCAAGAAAACCTTTTTCCATATAAGTTCTCAGTTCAGGTTCTAGGATTGGGACATTGACATACCTCTTTTGAACTGCATTCAGCCTACTGTAGGTACCACTGTTATTTTGTTTGTGTACGATAAAAATTTTAAAAGCAGTACTAAGCTTATTTGAATTTTTTTAAAAATATGTTTTTATTGATTTCAGAAAGAGTTAAGGGAGAGAGGGAGGGAGAGATAGAAACATCAGTGATGAGAGAGAAGCATTGAGCAGCTGTCTCCTGCACGCCCCACACTGGGGATGGGGACCACAACCCGGGCATGTGCCCTCACTGGGAATCAACTGTGACATCCTTGTGCATGGATCAGTGCTCAACCACTGAGCAACACTGCTGGGCAACTTATCTGGTTTTTCAAAGTTGTAGTAGAATTTCCTCATGAAAATATAGAAGGCTGGGCTTTTTTTGAATGTAAGTAGGGTATAAGTTCTTAGATAAACTCCCCTACTTTTTTCAAGAAAATCAGAATTTAAAATTTCTCTCTCCACTGAATTCACTTTTGGTGAATTCTGTTTTCTGAGAAAACTAGTCAGTTTAATTAGGCATCTCCACTCCCTCTCTCCCTTTCTCTCCCCACGCCCCCCCCCCTTTTTTTTTTTTTTCCCCTTCCATCCACTCTTTCTTCCTTCCTTGCTTTTGGTCTTTCTAAATTTGTCTTTTTAAATTTCTAGTATATCAATACTTATTTCTCCTTCTTGTTTTTGTTGTATTTCTAACTTCACCTCTTCAAATTTCACATTTTTCAAGGAGAACAGCATACTTATTTAATTAAAAATTTGTTTTTATTAAATATATTATCTCTGCTCATATCTTTATTTTTTCTTCTCATTCAACTGATTTACTTTACTGTTTCTTTTCTAAAACTTGAATTAGGTGTTAAATGAAATATTCAAAAGGAATACCTTATTATATTTCTGGACTCCTCTATATACTTATGTAATTTTTATCCACATGTTTTTTCACTGTGAGGGGTGTATAAAATTTTCCTATGATTAGTACATTTCTGTTGGCTTCTCCTTTTTATTCTTTATAATTGTTTTACTTTATTAAGAATGCTGTTCATTGATATGTAATTTGGTGTCCTACTTTATTTCACTTTATTCTTTGATGAGAATTCTAACCTGTCAGCTGTTTGTATCACCACTCTAATTTTGTTTATATTTGTCTTACACGCCATTGACTATTCATTTATTTTTAACCGTTCTGATTGTAAACAAAATATATCTTTTAAACAAGTAGAATTGAATTTCATTTTTTATGCAAATAAGAAAACAGTGTTTTTTTAAACTAGGCTAGCTAAGCCTATTTGCATTTATCAATACGACTGATTTTTTGTCTCAGTTTTTCAATAACTATTTTATGTTAATATACATGTCCTATTCTGTATACCCTGTATCATTAACTGTATTTTCTATTTTGATTTCAATATTAAATTTTAGAGTTTTATTTGGATTTTTGCCTTAAGAAGGTCTGTTTTATTCTAACGAGTACCTTTATGCCAAACCTCTATATGGCACCCTATTCTCCCTTTATGTCATATCTCCTCTCCTGCTGATCAGCTTTAAATGAGATTCTGGACTTCTATGTGTTACCTATCATGCAATCACTGAGCAGTTTTTGTTTTCCTCTTACTTTCTGCTTCATCCACCTTTTAGTTCTATTTCTCTTTCTTGTCCTAATACATATTGACTCTTAGCCCCAACTTTATTTTAAGTTTTAGCTAAATGTATTCAATTTTTTCCTGATTATGTTTCCCCAATCATCTTTTATGGAATGAGGATCATTCTCTAGTAGAATCTATAGGAAGTCCCTTGGTCACAGTATACATTGACTGGTGGCATATTTAAAAGTGTATTTCTGTAGCTTGGGTGAATATATACTTGTCTGATATTTCTTTCATTGGGTTTCTTCTTGTTACTCCACTGCTGTCATATCCTGGAAGATGCTGTCCAGAATTCTGATAATACACCATTTTCTTTCCTTTGAGTGGGACTTGGTATTTTTTTGCTTGGAGATTGTTATATTTTGACTGGTCAAGGTAGTTCTTCCCAGGCCTGTGGTAGAACTTTTATTATGTAAATTCAAGCCACTACCTCACTCAAGGAAGGTTTTCTTGAGTTACTGCTTTTAACATTAATTTTGTTTTATTGGCAGGCTTCATTATCTTTTTGTTCTGTGACCATTTTAAACCTGTAACTTTGTCTCTATTTTTTGGCCCTTTCTCTGTATGTATTCAATGTCCATTACTTCACTCTTACTTATATCTATTTGTTCTTAGGTATCTACCATTTTTTCCTGTACTCTGTTACCTATATTTTACCTCTCCTATTGTGGGCTCACTTGTTGAAAATAAGACTGTAGCAATTATCTCAAGTCATTTTAACCAATGCCATGAGGACAAAAATATTTTACTTTAGCAATTATATTCAGACCAATTAGCAGACTTATATCATCAAGGTATAACACAATGCAGATACTAAGCTGGTTGTTGATATTCCTGTTTTAACTTCTTTCCTGTTGATTAAAACTTTCTCTATTTTTATATATTTTATTTTTAATGCTTTATAAGCTAGAGGAAAATATATTTTGCATCCCACAAAGACTACTGTTAACAGTTGCAACATGCTTAGCTGGCACAGCAAAATACTATTTAATGAGCACTTAGGTATTTGTGTATGTGTTTTTGCAATTCAATTTTTTTCTTAATATAATTGCTTCGAGATTAAAAAAAGAATTTGGCCTATTTATCTTCTGTTTTCCTATAGTGCTTCTAGTTATGCTTGATTCTATTTTTGTCCTCTTTATGTATATTTGTATTGATGGCTCAGCTATAGCAGGAAATACTATGGGGGAGGAAATAGATGACAGGCTTAGTTTGGTTCTTGGTTCTATTCCTGCCTCTTTTGTTCTCGGGGAGAAGTTCAGTTTCTTTATAAATGGTGCTGTTTGTCTTCCTCTAAATCTTTAATACGTGTATCAATAGACCCCTTATTTGTATATTACCCTACATCATCCAGAAGAGACAGCACCATCCAAGGTACTTCCTTCCCAAATTGTCTTCTTGAGCCTATAAACTTTCCTACTCACTTTCCAAACCTTTCAGCTTCCTAGTAATTATTTAACTTCCTAATATCTATTATTCTGAAACTCCAGAACTCAAATATGCTCTTAGTATTTCCTACTAAAGTGTGGGAATAATCTATTGGGTATACAGCCTATCTTTATGTACAGGTTGCTGTTGTTTTAATCATCACCTAAGGATCTATTTTTATAGATTTTTTGAGAGAGAGGAGAAAGGGAGGAGGGAGAGAGGAGAGAGAGGAAGTGAGGAAGGGAAGAAGGGAGAGGGGGGCAGAGAGAAATAGGGAGGGGGGAAGGGAGGAGAGAGACAGTGAGAGGGAAACAATGATGTGAGAGAGAAACATCAAATGATTGGTTGCCTCCCCTACGCTCCCCAACAAGGGATTGAACCCACAACTAGGTATGTGCCCTGACCAGGAATTGAACTCACAACCCTTTGGTGCACTGGAAGATGGTCCAACCAACTGTGCCTCCCTGCCAGGGCTCTTTTCTCTTCACTAATGTGAACTTGTCTAATTTCTCTGCTAATAAACTATTTGTTTTTTAATGAATTTTTTGAATTCCAAACTTTACAAATTTTCTATTTTCTACCCTTTTACTTTACTCCCCTCTTCAGTTATAGATGACCCTGGTTAAGTGGTTTTCCTCTTTCCTTCTATCCTGCATTTCTTCATTCATTTTAAAAATTTAACTGAGAGAATACTTCCAGAGTAGAAGGATGTAGGTGGTAAAGCATTGAAGCACAACATAACTGGTCTGTGCTTTGTGCCTTAGGGAATAAAGGAGCACAAAACATAATGAATTATTCCCTAGATAAGTTCAGGTATGTGATCAACTTTTAGCATACGTTTGGATAGGCGTATGATTACATAAATATAAGCACAATAGTTAGCAGTGATATCTTTACTCTCATTGTCAAATCCAAATGTCAAAATTAATACCTATTCAAAAGTAGATAATTCTCTTATATATAAACTAGAGGCCTGGTGCATAAAATTCTTGCATTTGGAGGAGTCCCTCAGCCCAGCCTGTGCCCTCTTGCAGTCCAGGAGCCCTCAGGGGATGTCCGACTGATGGCTGAGGCCCAGTCCCTGTGAAAAGCAGGCCTCAGATGGCAGTCAGACATCCTTAGCACTGCCGCACAGGTGGGAGAGGCTCCTGCCACTGCCATTGCTCTTGCCAGCCATGATCCTGGCTTCTGCCCCCTGGTGGTCCGTGTACATCATAGCGACTGGTCATTCCACTGTTTGGTGAATTTGCATATTAGCCTTTTATTACATAGGATCATGAATGCTACCGTAAAAGTGTGTTACTCTTTGAAATAAATCATGACCATTTTGACTTTATTCCAAAGATATTATTCTTTTAAGTTTATTGATATTCTTAAGACACTGTTATAAGGTGTAGTTACGGGAATGAAGTCAGTAAATAAGTGTGAAAATGGATGTTTAAATTTGTTTAATAATATGCTTTTTATTAACTATGAGCAGGCAGTTAATGTAGGCTATACATTGCATTTGTACGGAATATAATTATAGACCTATGAATCTAAATATAAAAATGGTCAACCAAACATTTAGTAATGGATTTTAAAATCAGAAGAACAAAATTGGAAGATTTCAAATACCCGATATCAAACTATACTACAAGGCCATTTTAATCAAAACAACCTGGTACTGGCATCAGAATAGGCATATAGATCATTGGAACAGAACAGAGACCCCAGAAATAAATCCATAACTTTATGGTGAATTAATATTTGGTAAATGAGACAAGAACATACAATGGAGTAAAGAGAGCCTTTTCAACAAATGGTGCTGGGAGAATTGGATATGTACATGCAAAAAAATAAAACTAGACTACCAACTTACACCATATATAAGTATAAACTCAAAATGGATTAAAAACTTAAATGTAAGTCATGTAATCATAAAAATCCTAGAAGAAACCATAGGCAGTAAAATCTCAGACACCCTCGTAGCAATGTATTTGTTGCTATATCTTGTAGGGCAAGGGAAACTAAGGAGAAAATGAACAAATGGGATACCTCAAACTGACAGCTTTTGCACAGTAAAAGAAACCACCAACAAAATGAAAATTATATGGCAGAATATCTTAGTCAATGATACTTCTAATAAGGGGTTAGTTTCCAATGTATATAAAAGAATTTATTCCAGTAAGTGTTAGGAGTGAACTAGAGTTGGAAAGTTGAGAGTTACAATTGAGTTTTAAGGTTAGGAATGTGAGATCTCTAAAATACATATATCTGATTTAAGGTTGAGAAAGAATTTACAAATTAAAGTAAGTAATGTGGGAAGCACAGGTTTTTAGAGTCAACTAATGCAAATTGAAGTATATCTTAGGCAGGTAGAAGGTCAAATATTCAGTCAAATAAAGATGTAGGAATCCAAAAGACACAGGAAGGGAAATCCAGGCAGCTGTTATTTGTATATGAATATGAGAAAAACAGCCTTTATTAAGGAAAGCATGTAAGGATCTACATGAATTTTTCTTCCTAACACAAGTTATATGCATTGGAGATGAATGCAATCCATGTTGATTTCGTAGACTATTTCCTCATTACTTTGTTTCATTTCTGGAAGTGGCCAAAGGGTATACAGTTAGAATAGTCAATAGCATTCAATGGGGGAAGGGGTAAAGAGAAAAGAGTTCCTGGCACCTTGTGATTTTTTAGCAAGAAAAAGTTTTAGTTTTGTTTTTTCTCCCAGATACCCTCAAACTAAAATTTCACATATCTGCTGCTAAATATATGCAGAAGCATTAAGGATATGTATTATTTTCTATTTGCATAGATGCAAACATTATGTTTAGAGCTTTGACCTCAATCTCAACTGTAGTATTTCAACAATGTAGTATACATCAAAAAATATTATTATTGCCTGGCCAGTATGGCTCAGTGATTGTCGACCCATGAGCCAGGAGGTCAGGGTTCAATTCCTGGTCAGGGCACGTGCCCAAGTTGTGGCCTTGATCCACAGTATGGGCTGTTCAGGAGGCAACTGATCAATGATTTTCTTTTATCACTGATGTTTCTCTTTCTCCTTTTCCCTTTCTCTCTGAAATCAATAAACACACATTTAAAAATATATATTATTTTCAAATATAATAGTTTTGCCATAGAAGAAATCTGAACTTGCTGTTTAACACATTTAAAGTGTGTTAGTTTTCTATATTATCTACTTTTTATTATCTACTTTTATAATAAATAAATATTAAAAATGATTAACTAATTTACAGATTTAGGATAGTTTATAATGTGACCTCTTTAGGAAACTTAATGACTTCATTTAGGGATTATGTTTATGCTTAGGTCCAGTTTGCAGCTGGTGAGAAATAAGAAACATTATAAATTCTTTGGCCTTCATTTTTAGTTTATCTACAGTTATAATACGTCCATATTTTTGTTGAGTAAAATGTCTCTTGACAGTTGTGGTAGCAATATGTTATTATTTTTTCTTTGCTGATTTATAGATATAGACTTGGGAAAAATTGTGAACTATGACAATTTCTTTTCTTTTTAAATTATTCTTGGATTGTTTTTCATTTAAAAATAATGTCTACATTACATAGTTATTGGGATGCATAATATACTAGAGGCCCGGTACACTAAATTCGTGCACGGGGAGGTGTGTCCCTCAGCCCAGCCTGCACCCTCTCCAATCTGGGACCCCTCGAGGGATGTCCGACTGCCCGTTTAGGCCCGATCCCGGTGGGATCGGGCCTAAACGGGCAGTCGGACATCCCTCTCACAATCCAGGACTGCTGGCTCCCAACTGCTCGCCTGCCTGCCTTCCTGATTGCCCCTAACTGCTTCTGCCTGCCACCTTGATCACCTCTTAACCACTCCCCTGCCAGCATGATTGATGCCTAACTGCTCCCCTGCCAGCCTGTTTGCCCCTAACTGCCTTCCCCTGCAGGCCTGGTCACCCATAACTGCCCTCCCCTGCAGGCCTGGTACCCTCCAACTGCTCTACCCTGCAGGCCTGGTCCCTCCCAACTGCCCTCCCCTGCTGGCCATCTTGTGGTGGCCATCTTGTGTCCACATGGGGGCAGGATCTTGTGTGTTGGAGTGATGGTCAATCTGCATATTACTCTTTTATTAGATAGGATAGAGGCCTGGTGCATGGGTGGAGGCCAGCTGGTTTGCCCTGAAGGGTGTCCCGGATAAGGGTGGGGGTTTCCTTAGGGCGTAGGGTGGCCTGGGCGAGGGGCCTGTGGTGGTTTGCAGGCCAGCCACGCCCCCCAGTGACCCAAGCAGAGGCCCTGGGATCTGGGATATATTTATCTTCTACAATTGAAACTTTGTAGCCTGGAGTGGAGCCAAGCCTTCGGCTTGCCCGGTGGCGGCAGCCATTTCTGTTGGGATTTATGTATCTTCTATAATTGAAACTTTGTAGCATTGAGTGGAGGCCTGGGCCGGCCAGGGTGTGCGGAAAGCTTGGCTTCCTCCATTGCCAGGGAAACCCAAGCCTCCCTCCAGCTCTCTGTGGCTGCAGCCATCTTGGTTGGGTTTATTTGCATATTCCCTCCTGATTGGCTTGTGGGTGTAGCGGAGGTACAGTCAATTTGCATATTACTCTTTTATTAGATAGGATGCTCAATTTCCTTTCTTCTTAATTTTCTATTTTTTCTTCCTCCCAGTCTGCTCAGCATGCCACTGAGTTGCTTAAATATTCTCTGCCTTTTTGCCCCTAACTGTGGGCTTCCAGATTAGAAAAGATCTGTCATTTACTATTACACTGGGGCATATGCTGCTAATAATAATTTTAAAAAGAATAATATTTTTAACCTTAAATTAGTTATGGGACATCTTTTGCTGATTAGTCATTTACTAAGGTTATTACCTTTGACCTACAAATCATACCCCAGAGGACCTGACCCTGTCTATTTTAAACCATCCCCTGCTAATATGCTAAAACCATACTTACATAAATCAGTGCATAGTTTATCATTACTGGATTTAAAGGAATAAAACTTGATGATTTCACATGCACAACAAAATATGCTGCTCTTCCATGTTATTATCTTACTAACTCTATGGAGTTCTCTTATTTAAATCTTCCTGCTTATTATTCTTTGATGTCCTGGAGTAATTCCAGTTACAAGCGTCTTCTCACCATGTGAACACCAACTCTTTAGGCTGTAAACCCATTTTTTAAAAAATTTTAAATCACTTTGTGTTCCAATTTTAACCCTCAACATATGTTTCTATCATATTACACTTCAGTATTTGTAAAGTCTTTAGATTTCCCAGATGCTATTTATTAGTGTTCAGTCTCAGTAAAACGTTACCCACTTCCTCTTTGTAGCCTTATGATTCTGCTACAATATATGAGCTACATTTAGCATACTCAGAATGATTCACCCATGTAAATCTAGCTATCTTTTCAAGAAAAAAATAATTGCAAAATTCACCAGCTGATGTACTATTGCAGTTATTTATTCTTTACTAATTGTGAGACTCTAAAACCAAGTTTTTTACTATAATTCTCTGGAGACTAAATAAAGTTAGTAATATCTGCCAAAATCTCTTACCAATATTCATATACTTTGTTGTCTTTTTGTTTGAGTTAGTTAGCAAGGAATCAGATAAAGTTTAATATGGAAACTTTAAAGATGTAATTATATTTTCTTTTCAATAGCTTTAACTAGAGTATACTTTGTTATTGTCTAAGTATCCCTAAGCAACATCTTAACTCACTAATTGTTTAATGCAATCCACTATATCATAGTGATTCAATGAAAGAAGAATGGATTTCCAGTCCCAGATCCATATACTGAGAAAATTTGCTTAAATCATATAAGCTATTTTCAGTGTTCTCACTTGTAAAATTGGGATAAAATTTCCCTTCTCATAGTGATAATGTTAGAAGATACAAGTAAAGATAAAATCTACCAAGAAAGAGTTTCCTAAAATTAAATTATTTACCTCATTTAACTGAATGTGATGATCATCATGCTTCCCAGACAATACATTAATTTTGGTTTTGATATCACACTTTGACTGATAATGCCTATTTTATAGGCAAGGAATCTAGTGAAATCTTACCTAATAAAGAAGAAATATGCTAATTGACCCTCATACTGTCGCAAAGATGGCGGCACCCACAGCCAATAAGGAGGGAATATGCTAATTGACTGCCCCACCCTTGAAGATGGTGGCACCCACAGCCAATAAGGAGGGAATATGCTAATTTTTTATTTTTTTAATATATTTTATTGATATTTTACAGAGAGGAAGGGAGAGGGACAGAGAGCTAGAAATATCGATGAGAGAGAAACATCGATCAGCTGCTTCCTGCACACTCCCCAATGGGGATGCGCCCGCAACCAAGGTACATGCCCTTGACCGGAATCGAACCCAGGACCCTTCAGTCCGCAGGCCGACGCTCTATCCACTGAGCCAAACCGGTTTCAGCGAGAATATGCTAATTGACTGCCCTTCCCTCGAAGATGGTGGTGCCCACAGCCAATAAGGAGGGAGTATGCTAATTGCTGCCCCACCTTCAAAGATGGCAGCACCCACAACCAATAAGGAGGGAATATGCTAATTGACTGCCACACCCTCAAAGATGGCGGTGCCCACAGCCACAAGATGGCAGCGCCCAGTCCCCTCAGCCCCGCCGGGGTGACAGGCACACAGCAAGTCTGGGCCCCTTACCCTACCAGCTGCCCAAGGCTGGCCTGAGGTGCAGGCAACCCTCGGATGGTGGCTGCCCAGCCACCCAGGGCCGGCCTGAGGCATAGGTAGGCCTTGGATGGCAGCCGCCTAGCTGCCCAGGGACACCTGAGGCTCAGGTAACCAGGGCTGGCTGAGGCTCAGGTAACCAGGGCTGGCTGAGGCTTGCGCTGCCGGCAGTGGCAGCAGCAGAGGTGTGATGGGGCGTCGCCTTCCCCTGATGGCTGGGTCACCTCCCGCCCCTGAGGGCCCCCAGACTGTGAGAGGGGTTGGGCCGGGCTGAGAGATGCCCCCTCCGGTGCATGAATTTTCATGCACCAGGCATCTAGTGTTATATAATAGAGAACATAGGGTCATAATATTGTCATGAGGATTAAAAGGAGATCTTTTAGCACAATGCCAAGACCACAATCACTATTCAGTAAATATTAGTTATGATTTTTATTATAATAGTTATGTTTTATCCATGCTACTTTTTTCTTTTAAAAAATTTACTTGAGTTTTATGAGGTGACATTATAATAATCATCTGCATTTTGTGTGTGCACCACTCCAAGTCAAGTCTCCTTCCATCACCATTTATCCCCTCTTCACCCTCTTCTACCTCCCCCCAGCCTCCTTCATCTAGTAATCACCATACTTTTGAATGTGTCTATGAGGTTTTTTGTTGTTTTTTTTTTTTTGTGTGTGTGTGTGTGTGCTTAACTCCATACAATATTTTTTTAAAATTTCTTTATTGATTAAGGTGTTACATATGTGTACTTCCATACTACTTTTTGTTAGATATTATATTCAGAAGAATTAGGATTATCCCAAAGTATAGAGTCACTAGTTGAGTATGCATTCTTTTATTCATTAGCTGCTCAAACGATTGAAATCATGGCAAATATTTAACCTTAAAACATGTTTCCACATGAAAACTGAATTAGACTGATATTCAGTAATGGGTCAGATATCAGATAAGAGAGGCAAGGAAAAAATACCTTAAAGAAACAGAAGAAAGTAGTAAATGTGTACTTATTACTTAAATTTAGGATGATACTATAGTACTTTAAATATAGATGAAAACCTATTGGTTTATATTCTTTGGTAGTAAGCAGATATATACTCTTAATCTATCTTAAAAGCAGAAACTTGAATATATTTTCTACAGTGGGTTCACCGATGTATCACCCTTTAAATATTAATCATTCTGCTGTGGTTTTATTTTTCATTTTCCTAATGAGTAAAAATCATGAGTACTTTCTAAATATTTCCTAGTCATTTGGATATCTTCTTTTCAGAATACCTCTTTGAGTCCTTTCACCATTAAAAGTTCTTTATATATTTTGTATATTAGCCACTTATCAGAGGTGTTGTTTGCAAATATCTTTCCCTTTGTTGGTTGCCTTTTGGTTTTGTGGATGGTTTCTTTGGCTGTGCAGAATTCTTTGATACAGTCTCATTCATTTGTTTTTGTTATGACTTCCTTTGCTTTTGAGGTTAAATCCATAAAATCCTCTTTAAGACCAAGGTCCATAAGTTCTACACATATGTTTTCTTCTATTAACCTTATTTTTATTTTATTTTATGTCTTATATTTAGGTCTTTGACCCATTTTGAGTTAATTTTTGTGTATGTTGACACCTAGCAGTCTAGTTTCATTCTTTTGCCTGTAACTTTTTTCTAACACTATTTATTGAAGAGGCTTTCTTTTTCCATTGTATGTTTTTGGCTCCTTTGTCAGAAATTGTTTATCCATATATATGTGAATTTATTTCTGGACTCTCAATTCTGTTTCATTTGTCTGTGTGTCTATTTTTCTGCCAACACCATGCTGTTTTGATCATTGTCACTTTGATTAATAATATAAAATTAGGGTGTGTGATACCTTTGATTTTGCAATTTTTTTTATTGCTTTGGCTATTTTAGGTCTTTTGTGGTTCCATACAAATCTGATGATTTTTTGTTCTATACCTTAAAAAAGATTTCCATTGAGATTTTGATGGCAATTGTTTAAATTTATATATTACTTTGGGTTATATGACCATTTTAACTATGTTGATTTTTCCAGTTTATGAACATGGAATATTTTTCTATGGTGTCTTCTCCAATTTCTTTTAGTAATGTCTTGTAGTTTTCAGTGTGTAGATCCTTCACATCTTTTAAGTTTATTCATAAGTATTTTCTTCTTGTTGTTTTGCAATTACAAAAGGAACTAAAAAAAATATTTTTTCTGAAATTTCATTAATACGTGGGAACACCATGGATTTTTGTACATAGATTTTGTATACTGCAAATTTACTCTATTTATTGGTTTTAATAGTTTTTTTGGTGGTATCCTTAGGGTTTTCTATATGTAGAATCATGTCATCTATAAAAAGTGACAAATTTACTTTTTAATGTTCATTATGGCTGCCTTTTATTTATTTTTTTTGCCTGATTGCTCTGGCTAGGAATTTCAGTACTAAGTTGAATAACAGTGGTAAGAATAGGCATCTTTGTCATGTTCCTGATCTTAGAGAAAACCTTTCAGTTTTTCACCATTGAGTATAATATTAGCTGAGGATTTGTCATATATGGCCTTTAGTATGTTGAGGTACTTTCCTTTTATAATGATCTTATTGAGTACTTTAATCATTAGTGGATATTGTACCTTGTCAAATGGTTTTACTGCATGTATTGATATAATTATATTATCTTTTTTAATGTTTGTCTTTATTGTTGAAAGAATTACAGATTCTCCCTCTTCCCCTCATTAACTCCTACCACCCCCCCCAAACCCCCACCAGGCCTACTGCACTATTGTCGGTGTACATGGGTCATGCCTATGTTATTTGGTTAATCTCTCCCACCCTTCCCTCTGAGATTCATCAGTCTGTTCCTTGCTTCCATGTTTCTGAATCTATTTTGTTCATTAGTTTATTTTGTTCATTGGATTCCACATATACGTGAGATCATGTGATACTTAATCTTTATCTAGAGGCCCGGTGCACGAATTCATGCACATTGGAAGGAAATTAATTAGAAGAAATATTTTTGTCCTGGTTGGCCACTTACTAGGGATATTACTTGGTCTCATACCCACCCTATTTTTTATTGATTTGCTTGTTTGTAATTGGTGATATTTATAAAATTATTTCCTACTGCACCAGAGGTTCAAACATCTCATTCTGAATGAATAAGACATTGGCTTCTGAATTACTATTATGGGAATATTTTTACTCATCCCGCATGCCCTACTCAACACCTTTGAGAACTGCTAGTACCCATCAGTGTATTCTTTGTCCATGGAGTCTGTCACTATTAACATTCACTTCTGAAGAGAAATACAGAAAATCTTTCCTTTGACATTTCCTTTCACTGTTACAGTTCACATCACCTGGTATTGCTATTTAAAAAAATAAATCTCTGCCATCAATATCTTAGCATGGTGCTTTCCCAGACAGAGAATGTATTTGGTACCCTAGAAACAAACTCCATTATTGGATTTAAAGTAGTTTTCACCTCTGCCCATCTCAGATTTTTTCACATACCTTACAAAAATAAATTTGCATTCTTAATGTTATAGGGTTTTGATTATGCTGTACTTTAATTTACACACTCACTTACAGATACACTAGAGGCCCAGTACATGAATTTGTGCATGGGAGTGGTCTGGCTGGCCCGGCCCCAATAGGGGTAACTTGGAGCTGGGCCTGTCAGGAGGAGGAGACAGTGGGAGATTGGCCAGCTGGCCCTCCCCAATTGGGGCCTGATCAGGGCCGAGCCAGCTCCGGGGGGGGGGGGGGGGCATGGGCAATTGGCCAGCGGGGCTCCACCCCCTATTGGGGTGGGGGGAACTGATCGGGGGCCAGTGGCCTGGGGCAGTGGCCATGGGTGGTTGGCCAGCCGGCCCTGCCCCTGATCAGAGTAGGGGGGCCAATCGAGGTCGAAGTTGGCTGGGGGAGGGGTTGTGGGCTGATCGGGGTGGTGGGAGCCCATTAGGGGTGGAGCAACCAGGGGGAGGGGCTGCAGGAGTTTGGCCTGCCAGCCCTGCCCCCTGATCAGGCTGGTTCACTGGCCACAGTGGGCATCATAGCGACCAGTCATTCTGGTCATTATGGCATTATGGTTGCTGGCTTTATATATATATATACTAGAGGCCTGGTGCATGAATTTGTGCATGGGTGGGGTCCAGCCGGCCTGTAGGGGGCCCACAGGAGGTCAATCAGTCCGGCTGTCAATAGGGGTGGGAGGGCCAATTGGGGGTGTGGCTGGCTGTGGGGAGGGGCCATGTGAGGTTGTGAGGAGCCTATCGGGGCCCCAATTGGGCCTGTTGGCTGCTGCAGTGCGCGTCATAGCGACTGGTTATTCCAGTCATTTTGGTCATTTTGTTGTTCTGGTTGGCTTTTATATATATATTAGAGGCCAGATGCATGAAGATTTGTGCAAGAATGGGCCTTCCTTCCCCTGGCTGCTGGCACCACCTTTGCTATGGCCCGGAGCCGCCTTTCCGGCTTCCCATACTGCCCAGAGGCCCAGAATGGCTGGGGCGGTGCATCCTGCCCCGCCCCTGGCTGCTTGGCGCCTGCATATGCAAATTAACCCTCCATCTTTGTTGGGTTAATTTGCATACTCACTCCTGATTGGCTGGTGGGCATTGCGCAGGTATGGTCAATTTACATCTTACTCTTTTATTAGTGTAGATAGATAGAGATACTATACTTTTATAGATAGCAGATAAAAACTTTCTATATGTTAAAAGTCATTTTTCTATGTTGTCAGTAAAGTTTTTTGAAAACTCGTTGTAAAACAAATATAAACATGACTTTTTTTTTAAAATTCAGAATTTATAAATGAGCTCATGAGTAAAAAAAGCAGCATTATATAGCCTAACCTCTTTCCCATCCACAGAGGTAAACTTTGTCATTTTTGCTTTAAATTTTTATAGGGTTTACCTCCAACATTTCAGAAACATTTCCTTGATTAGTCAACAATAAAGAGAACATGTTGAGTCCCCACCATGAAAGATAAGGGTTTATTTGATTTAATTACTTCTTCTCTTCCTCTTCCTTCACCAGATATTACAGCCTTATATTTTTGTTTTTTATGTTTCTTCTGTTTTCTTTGTTGTTGTTTATTTATTTACTAGAGGCCCAGTGCACAGTGCATGATTAAATTGTGTGCATGTAGTGTCCCCTAGGCCTAGCCTGCCATCAGGGCCATGTCTGCCGCCCCGTGACGCCTCGCATGCTCTGCGGACACTGCCGGCTCCCTGCCCCACCCGCCACGAGAGCTGCTTCTTGTTTGTGATACAGCCTATCATAATATCACAGGCCTTTTATGGTATAGATTTTTGTAATCTGAAACACGAGGTTACAAAATAGCATGAAAGAGTTAGAGTCATCATCCTATGAGTAGTCCACATCATATGTCTATGTCTATGTCTATGTCTATGTCTATGTCATCTATCTGTCTGTCTATCTATCTACCTACTAGTATATCCTAGAAGCCATTATTAAACCCACAATGAAGACCTGGAAAAATGGAAAACCATTTATTTGTTTTGTGGTGACACGGCATATGAGGGACACTGGCATAGATATCTTAGGTTCAGAACTAAAAGTAAATATCAGACTTTGAATTAAACCACAATGTTCACTTTCACTTTAAGTACCAAGTGTCAACTCTCACCCAGCAGCCAAGCCCTCAGGAGGCCTGAGTTCCACTTCACTGCATTTTCCCGTTAATCTCCCAATTTAGCTTTTCCTACAGATTTGATCCAGCAACCTGCTACATACAGTTTTCATTTTTCTCAAATTTCTTGAATTTTCTATTCAGCTGATAACACCCAAGCCCTGAACATAATTTTCTTCTCTTCACTGTTGTTGATTTATTCCTTTTTGGGCTTGCACAATTTTCTTTCAGCAGAGTTATAGATAAAATGAAGGCTCATATATGTAATTGCACAGTCACCTTGAATAAATGGCAACCAGCTCACATTTAAATGAGATTTATACTTACATGATAAGATGATAGATATCAGGCTTGCTTACAGTTGCAGTTGTTGTAATTGTTTATTGCTCTGAATTGAGGCTAAATATGATAGTGGCTAAAGTTCCAAAGCAAGGACAATCTGGGTATTTTCTTATTTTGTTTTGTTGGTGGTAGGAAGCTTGTTAATACAGTAAAAAAAGAAAAATCTTGCATAAGATCTATTTTACTACTTCTAATAGAAAACTATTGAAAATTAATTTTTAGTATTTACTTGTGTGTTATATATGTCTCTGCAGGGGTCTAAGAACATTTTTTCATCATTGAACTTTTTAATAATGTAGCTTCTATTAAGTGTAAAATGTTGGATTTTTAAGACTTTGAGATCTGCTATTGATATGAGAAAATATATGTAGCTAAGGCAAATTATTTTAAGAACTGTCTCATAGTGCCCCGATGCCCTTTATTAGCCAACTTATAACATTGGAAGCGCATTCATGAATATATAACTTAATCTTCCCATTGAGGTGTTAAACCAAGGTCCCAACCATAAGTCTTTACTATGTCCTTCAGTATAATTCTCGAGAGTATATAAGATAGCCAGAAAATCTTGGCCAGTTTCCAACTCCAATATTTTACCTGGCATTTAACATAGCTTACTTTGATAGGAGTATTTTTTAGATTTCATCATGTCCTCTCATCCTGGCTTGTTATAATTTGTAAATCAGAGGCAAACTACCTTTATTTATCATATATAATTGGTGACCCTTGCTTACTATACTTAAAAAAAGGAAATAAGAAGATTGTAATTATTTTAGTCTGTATTTGAGAATAGTTCCAAACTTTGCTATTTTATCTTCTTTAGTTTTAAATACTAATATCTGATATGTAAAAAACAAACAAAAATTAAACAAATCCCAAAATAGAATGGGGCCCTGGCCAGGTGTGGCTTAGTTGGTTGGAGCATCATGTCCTGTACTGAAGGGTCATGGGTTTAATGCTGGCCAGCGCACCCAGGTTTCGGGTTTTATTCCCTATGAGACATGTACAGGAGGCACCTGAGCAATGTTTCTCTTTTTCTCTACCTTCCTCTTTCTCTCTAAAAATAAAAAAAACAAACAATGGAATAATTAGAAATTTAGTCTTATGTTTATATGACCAAATAAAGAAAAAATACGAGTATTTTAGCATACATTGATACTTTATGAGGTAGTAGTCAGCCTGTAAGATTCCTTCTCTGGAATAAAATTACTTATTACAGCTGAAATGAAGAAAAACAAACATACAAACGAGCAAATATAACCTATAAAAGTTTGAAAATGGTTAGCCAGTAAAATTTTGTTTCTTTGAACACTGAGACTTCTGGAAAGATGGACAAATCATTGGTATGTTGTTTACATTATCTATTCATTAATGGATATAATTAGCTTTCACACTACAGAGAGTTTTCTTTCATTTCTGCTAAATATCAGCAGTGATGTGGCTCAATAGTTCATATGCTCGTTTTTAAAAAATGGATTCACTATTTAATACAAGTCTTAATTAAAGATAGAACAGACGACTGTTTTTCTGGCACTGACAGACATTGTAGGATTTTTTTTACTGACCTTGTCTGCAAAAAGTGAAACATAATGCCTGAGGGTCCATTTTGCTCACAGAAAATGAAAGCTGTGACACTCCTGCAGGCTCTGCATAGCAAGCATACACATATGGTGATTATTTTTAATCTTGATGCTTTGATTCACTCAGAAAATATAAGACTGTTTGTGTGAATTATGCTTGTGAAACTGTAGTGAGGTAAGTTGCCTGAAGTGTCTTTTTAAATGCAGAATCAGGAATTGCTTTCATACAGAAAAGAATCAATTTTCCAACTGCAAGTGGTTATTGAGAGAAAGGACACATTTTATAACTCACTGAGTATTCCAGTTAGGAAATACCGAATTCTGGTGAGGACGGTGCAAAGAGAGACACAGATAAGGAGAGAGTATTGATCTTGCTTAGGGCTTACTTAGTCTTTGAATCAGAATGACCAGAATTTGTATCACACTGGTTTGAATCTCAGCTCTGATGCTTACTATGTTAGCTGATCATGCGGCTGGGTTCTGTTTATCCTCTGCTACTTCATCTCTAAAATGAACCTCGCTGTGAATGCACTATAAACGTTAGGTATGTACAGCTGCTTTTATTATGTATGTACAACTGATGGGCACAGAGCAAAATCCAGCTTAAAAGGAATACACTGAATAGCTTAGTCCTGTCCACTTCCCACAGTGATTTTTCTTTCCCTTCTAAAACGTGTGCTCCACAGCAGGACAGAAGGGATACTCTATGGAATTATTTTG
Organism: Plecotus auritus; assembly: GCF_963455305.1. Classification (NCBI taxonomy): domain Eukaryota; kingdom Metazoa; phylum Chordata; class Mammalia; order Chiroptera; family Vespertilionidae; genus Plecotus; species Plecotus auritus. The sequence continues at coordinate 33,212,386 of NC_137783.1, read as the reverse complement.
TTCAAATCCTCTCAAGCTGCTTCTATGGGGACGCAGACATCTAAGAATTAACTCTGACAGTGGGGAACTCTCAGGAGATAATATAGTCTCTATATCTCTGACTGCAATTTGTCTCAAGTCTGTGGGCCCTACAGACAATTGCTTTCTCTCTCTCTTCTTTAGTTTAGACTAGAGGATCACTGCTGAAGTGAGTTTCAGCTCCAACTTCAGGTGACTTAATTCTGGGGATAGAGAAAGTTAAATGTTCTCTGGGTATCTGTAACTACTTGATTGTGTTCAAGGCGCTTCCTTCTCTAAAATGTTATGGAATGGTGACTTCAGTACCAAGAAGGAGAATCACATTGATTAAATGCAGAAAGAAAAGTTTGGCAAACATCTTTTTATATTTTGGCTATGACAAATCTCTCGGAAAGAAAAACAAGGTGCAAAGTTTAACAGGGCAGAGGATGGCTCACATGCAATATGCACAATGAAAATTTAGAGTAATTATTCTACTTAAAGTTTGTCAAAATATATATTACTTCCAAGAATTGGTTATTTTTTTCAGAAGGCAATTTGTAAAATACAACTACTGTGCAAAAATAGATAAATCCACAGCAAATGATAAGTTATAAAGACATTCAGAATAAAACACTTGGAGTTGGCGAGTGTAGGATGCTGACTCTTGTGAATTCATCACTGTGAAGAATGGAAGTAGCAATTACATTTGCTGTATCATGTCTGACTATACAAACAATTTGTGGGACTTTCTCATTGAAATTAAAAAGCATAGTATTCGAGTCAGGAATCATTTCCAAATTGATGCACATATATCAGTTTTCACCTCCAAGGGTTTTGCTTTTGATTTGAGGGAGTGTGGCTCATCTGTTTTACAGAATCAAATTGTTAATCTGTCCCTTCTTTTCTGTGTGGCTGGAAGAAAAATTGCTTGATTGTACTGAATGCATGAGTAAAATATAAAAAAGTTGACTAATTTTGTAGGATTTTAAATAGAGATTAGAAATAATACACGTATAACAAATATTGCCAGGCCTGTGACCTGGAGATACATATAACTGAAAATGACACCCTGCAATACAGCCCTCATCTGTGTAACTATAAGGCTTTGGTCCCTAATTATTGTGAGATAATTGCTAGGCTTTCATGGTTGATCTGTATGTACACAATTTTTTTCCCAAGTTGTTGTGCTTCACGTTTCCATTGGAAATCAGCTTCAGTTAAGCAGTTTTAGGGGAAAACCTTACTAATTCCACTTGCTGACAAAGGAACTCTGCTTTCCTGTCATTCTGGGTCTTTCCTGTCATCCCTGCTGAGTGCTGAGTTTCAGGTCCAGAGAAATACTGAGCAGAAATTAGAGATTTTCTGTAACTTACAAATGCATAGCAGCCTACCCATTATCAAAGCCCCCCAACACTCTTTGTTACAACTGATAAACCTACATTGACACACCATCACCCGGAGTCCATAGTTTTCATTACTGCTCCTTCTGGGGGTTGTACATCTTACGGGATTGGACAAATTTCTAATGGCGTGTATCACCATTATAATATCACACAGAAGAGTTTCACTGCCCCAAATAAACTCTGTGCTCTGCCTATTCATCCCTCTCTCCCTTAACCCCCTGGCAACCTCTGATCTCTTTATTGACTTCATAGTTTTGCTTTTTAATAAATCTCATACAATTGGACTTATACAGTATATAGCCTTTTCCGATTGTCTTCTTTCATTTTGTAATATATATGTAGTTTCCTCTTTTTATAGCTTGATAGCTCCCTTGTTTTCAGCACTAATATTCTAGTGTCTGAATGTACTGCCATTTACTTAACCATTCTCCTAAAGAAGGAAATGTTGGTTGCTTCCAAATTTTGGCAGTTATTAATAAAGCTGCTCTACATATCTGTGGGCAGGTTTTTTTGTGGACATGTTTTCAACTCCTTTGTGTATACTACATTGCACGATTGCTGGATAGTATGGTGAAGAATAAGTTTTATTTTGTAAAGTACAGCAAAACAAATTAACAAGAAAACAAACAAGCCAATCTATTTTCCAATGTGGCTGTACTATTTTGCATGTCCACAAGCAACGGGAGTTCCTGTTGCTCCATATCCTTGCCTATAATGTTTATTCTCAGTTATGTACTAGGTGTTATGATAACCAGTCTACATAAGTAATGCCATTTATATTTATTTAATCTAGGAGCATAGACACAATTTTACAGGTGAATAAAGTAATATGTAGAGATTTTAAATTGGAAATAAGTAGTAAAGGCAAGATTTTATTTTGTGTCTCTGAATTCAAATTCTGCATATTTAAGCACCTATGATTGCCACACACAAAGATGCATTTCTTCTTTTTCTTCATCATTTTAAAAATATTATTTTCTACTCTTCTATATCTCCACCTTCTTCACTACTAACTTTTTTAGTGTTTTTTTTTTTTAAATATCTATTTTTATTGATTTCAGAGAGAAAGGGAGAGGGTGAGAGAGATAGAAACATCAAGCATGAGAGAGAATCATTGATCAGCTGCCTCCTGCACTATTGGGGATTGAGCCCGCAACCTGGGCATATGCCCCTCCTACTGGGAATCGAACGGTGACCCCCTGGTTCATAGGCTGATGCACAACCACAGAGCTACCATGGCCGGGCTAATTTTAATAATGTTTTCATAAAAGGTAAGACTTTACTCTGTTGTGTGTTTGGTGATCAATCCACTGAAGATGTTAGGCACATCCAAAGTAATCACTGAAGGCTGGAACTATGCCTATTGGAAAGGCCGATGGGACAGGGAGCAATAATGTCTTCATACCTAGTAATAGCCCTAGAAAAAGCACGCCGGCTTGATCATGGGGGAATGAGACGAGGGATGGCAAAGGAGGTCACTGTTGCTGCCTCCTTGCCTCAGATTTGGGAGGAGTTAATTACTGAGCAGCAGTGGTTTTAGTCCTCGGCAGACAGCCGCCCCAGAGCAAAGCTACCAGGGCTGCTTCCACACAGGAGCTAAACTGATCCAGCCATTGTCTGGCACAAGGAACCGGGCTTTCTGCCCTGGGAAATGTTACATTGTATTTTCTGGGATTTCTTCCAGCACGTATCCCCTCAGAGAGAATGGCCTTCTCACGTTATTTTTGACTGACTGGACTGAGACTGCAGGTTTTGCCTTTCTGGAAATCAACCCGCAGCAAATCAGCTTTGATTATCAATTGAATTTACAAAGCTGTTTATTCCTCCTCGCATTTCCTGGGCTCAGGAACTCTGGAGTGAAATCCAGTAAGATAGCACATTATGCTAAGTCACCTAGCTTCCAGATTCCAAACCTGTTGAAGGCTTTTAAAAAACACTAATGAAGATTCACTCTTCTTGTTTTATTCAAAAAGTGAACCTATTCCAACGTGCTTAACTATCCATCCTAGGACAACCAACAACTATTAAATTAAAATAAAGAAATTGTATGTTACATTTCTAAGAGCAATTTCTAACAGCTTTATATTGTTTCATGTGATGATTTTAGGGGGACTTGGGATGATAAACAGCATTGTTGGAAATGCCCATTAAAGAGTAAAAAAAACAAAAAAAAACAAAAACCACTTGGTATAATCCTATCCAATATAATAAAAGCCTAATATGCTAAGTGTCTGACCATTCCTTCGAATGTTCGACCAGTTGCTATGACACACACCACCAGGGGGCGGACACTCCAACTAGTAGGTAGCTTGCTGCTGGGGTCTGGCTGATTGGGACTGGGTGAGATGGGCCAGACACGCCCTGGAGCCCTCCTGTGGTCCCTCCCCGACCAGCCAACCTCCTGCATTCCTTCCCTGGCCGGCTGGCCCCAGTTGTTCCCAATCAGGACTGGGCAAGACAGCTATGATTGGGACTGGGTGAGATGGGACGGACACACCCTAGAGCCCTCCTGCGGTCCCTCCCCTGCCTGATCGTGCACCAGTGGGGTCCCTTGGCCTGGCCTGCACCCTCTCACAATCTGGGACCCCTCAGGGGATGTCAGAGAGCCCGTTTCGGCCCGATCCCCACAGGCCAGGTCAAGAGACCCCACCAGTGCACAAATCCGTGCACCGAGCCTTTAGTACATTAATAAAGACAATAATTATAACAGCATAGTAGTTATTACTTAATATCAAACTGTGCTAAGCTCTTTAAACACATTTTCTAAATTAATCTTCACAATAATAGGTAGGATATATGATTTCTTTTTTTGTTCTAAGTACAGAAACTGAGATTTGATTTAATGATAGACTTCAGTCCTGGCACACTCTCATGACTGGCCTGTGCCCACAAATCTCCCCTTTTCACTCAGCATACATTTTTAATGTTTTCTTCCTTGATTCCCAATCTGAAGACCCATTTTCTCCATTCCGCACAGGCAGATTAACACTTTACAGTGTTAATATGTGTCCTGGATAACCATATATTTACATATTTTTGCTAAATACACAGAGCTGTGTTGTTAATTTATGTAAGTGCTATTGTGTTCAGAAAATAACACTATGGTTTAAAGTTCTACTTTGGTGCTGAATGTGTATCTACTCTTTTGTTTCAAACCACTAAACAGTATTGTTATCTGTCGTATTTTACTGAACCATTCCACTAGTGATAGGCACCTATGTTACTCTACTTCCCACGATCAAAACTGCAGAATGGTGAGTATATACTGTAAATCACCACCTTTAGGTCAACTATAGCTTAATATTAGCAAGTTTGTGCTATTTAAAGTAAGATACATCCTTTATATCTGAGCAAGACATTCTTCGACTCATATATGCAGACTTTCCTAAAGACCATTTTTAGAGCAGTTTTAGGTGCACAGCAAAATTGAGAGAAGGCAGCAGAGAGATACCCATATATCCCTGTCTCCACACATGCATAGCCTCCTCCATTTATCAACATCCCCACCAGATTAGTACTTTCTTTTTGTTACAATTGATGTGTCTCCATGGACAAATTCAAAGCAGAGTCTCTTCAAAGTTATTGTTCCTTCACCATGTTATTATAAATACTACACATTATCTTTAATTGCCTGCTTTTTACAATTATTTTTATAAGTATATTGCGTGGAATATTACACACATATATCAGAATGTGTATTTCTGTGTGAATTTATATGGGAATACATATTTGAGATATCTTTAAGGATGCGCCCACATAATTTGCTCAATACCTCCAAAATATCATCTTTCTAACCTTGTGATTTACATTTTAGGTCCTGGGTACCAAAACAGTGCCAAAAGCAAAGTTTCCTATGTGGTTGTTTTTCATGTATAATAATTCAAGTTCTGAACATACCATTTTTTTTTTATTGTTTTGTACAACTTTCTAACGGCCAATAGCAAGCTGATTAGCTGGAACAAGAGTTGTAGCTTATCACTGATTTTATAGGACTGGAGAAATTTGATATTATTTGCTTGTATCTTCCCTATATATTACATTTAAGTTACATGACATGTAGTGACTTTGCTTACATAGCTAGATATACAACCTTGCTTCCTGAATATAAATGTGTATACTACTTCTAGGCTTTTAAGTCTCTGTAAGTCTAATAACACATTATTTTTAGATGCCATTGATAAAAAATTATCTTCTAGATTTAAAAATACAGAAAAGTTGCACTCATTATCTTTTAATCTCAATTTTAAATTTATTAATCTTGATACATTCCTAGTAAAGACTTAACTATCACATTTGCCAGATGTTTACCATTAGAAATAGGATACAAACAAGATACCCAGTTATCTTCTTTGAGATGTATTATTACACTCTTTTGGCTCCTGCCCTCATCCATATATCTGAGAAATTCATACTATAGGAGAGCCATGGTTCTCTACTTATATTCTGGATCACTGCCTTTTAAATGTAAGTTTAATTGATAAAAAAGAAAGGTAGTTGACAACATGTCATTTGATCACCAGATTAGGACAAGTAAAATTCCAAAAATGATAATCAGATTCTCAAAATCCCAAAAAGAATCATTGCAAAACTTATTTTCTGGCCAAGGGAGACAGTAATGGAATTAACAAATAATCTCTGGCTCATCAGTCCTGACTGATAACTGTGATCACTCCATTGGTGGAGAATGTCCTTGATCTCCATCAACATGGGCTACTTCATTGGTTTGCTTAGTAAGTCTGTCTTCTGCTGTTGTCTTATTGTTTTTTGTTTTTTTTTTTTTACTGCCTTTCCCAGTGACTCAGAGCTCCCCTCTCTTCCTAGGTATTCCAATATCCCAAAAAGGAAATTGGAAATGTTTTTACTGATCTAACAAAAAAAAAAAAATTGCAGTACACTTGGCCTGTGTCTGTAGCTTAGTAATTGCTCTGTTTGTAGCCTGCATGACTTCTGGTATGACAAGACAATCCTCCAGCTTTAATTCTTTAGAGTAGAACTTCATCCACTTAAAATTGTTACCAAACAACTGATAGAAAGTGACTGTTGTCAGCATAAAAAAGCAACACACTCCTGATCTGGTGTTTAATCTAGGAAAATATTGAATAGTTATCATTGGCTCTGAAACTTGTTCAATGAGGTTATCCATAATCTAGAGTTTTAAAAATCCCCTTGAAGTAAATTAGAACTTTTCCCCCCAAGTGTTCATGCCAAAGCACTCTATGAGGCATCAATTAAATATTGCTTGTCTCATTTTCAGTTCTTATAAGTGTATTTCTAGTATCACATGATCTCACTCATCTAGGGGAAATAATGAACAACATAAACTGATGAACAAAAACAGACCTGGAGACAGGGAAGCATCGATCAGACTGTCAAACCTCAGAGGGAAGGTAGGGTAGGGTGGGGGTAAGGGGGAGAGATCAACCAAAGGACTTGTATGCATACATATAAGCCTAACCAGTGGTCACGGACAACAGGGGGGTGGGGGCATGCTTGGGGAGGGGTTTGGGATGGGAATGGGGGGATGAGGACAAATATGTGATACCTTAATCAATAAAGAAATTTAAAAAATGACAACAGTCAACACACACACACACAATAAATACAAGCAATGGGCTTTTACAAAGGAAGACTCTTTTTCTAACAAAAAGGGCCTGTATGAAACAACATGGATCACCCAAGTGTGAAGTGATAAATAGGACTATGTACCCAGCCAGAGATCTTTGCAATTAGAGAAAATCTTTTTGCTTCATCTTTTTGCAAGGTCGGAATCAATTAGCATGTTCAATGGACAGTACAGTCCTGGCTTTTTCTTACAGCCTGTAATACTGTAGACTCAATTATTTTTCTGGGTTGCTTCCATTCTGCAAATAAGCCAGTATTGCCTGGTTTGAAACTAAATGTATTTTAATGAGAACTGTAGCTCCTAATTCCTCTCTTTCTGGAAGACTTATACAGTGGCAGAAATGTCATACCAAGGAAGGTGAAATAGGTAAATAGTAAACTGTTTTGCCTAAATGTATAGTGTATATTAAATGTGTGCTCAATATACTAATAGTAATATCAACCTTACCTGTGGTCTATTTTACTTATCCTGAATCAGGATTATCATTTGAGCACATTAGCAAAATCAGGCAGATTTGTCCAACATAATGTATATTCACTAGGACTTAAGTAAGTCAGTAAGACAAAAAGTATACCAAGGAGATAGTGAGTTCAATTAGTGATCCCCCATCTTTCTCTGCTACATAACAATCCAGTGAACATAATTGTCAGGGCATGGACTTTTCGATTACAAATACACCGATTTGCTGTGGACAGGATCAATATATGGCCTGTCACTTTTTTCTTTATCATTTTGAGGTCCAAATTCCTCCCAATGGCTGTAAATTATTTAGCAGAAATTGACAGAAAAAAATTAATCTCATAAGTGAATGCTAAGTAAATATATATTTTATAGGCTGCTCAGAGCGATAGTCTTATCATTATTAAACTACCACCCTTGTACACACAGGATAGGAAACCTGGGTATTATCTCTTTGTTTCTGTGCCTTACTCATTTTCCATGTAGGAGTCCGCATTTTCAAAAAGAGCTGGTAGTGTTCCAGAAATTAATTTGCGAATCAGTTGTTTGGAACTTGGAATATATTTTCCCATAGAAACAATATTTAAAATGATAGTTAGGTTCTCGGGGCAGCCTATAACATCCTTACTTAATCTGTAATAAACTTTAATCCTAGAACCTCACATAGCTGTATAAAATGGGCTTGATTTGTCAGAGCTTCAGTGGAATATAGTTTTATCAAAGGAGGAGTCAAAATTATATTTCACCTCATCCCGCATGTACACCAGTTTCTCAATAGCTGGATTTTGAGAGTGAAGAAGCAGGCAGTCTCAGTGCATCGGGTTGTGGTCTGACTGAACTAGTTTGTCTAGGCTTCGTCTGGGAGATATTGGGAGGAGGGAAAATTGTAAAACTCTAAATATGGAAGCTTTGTCAGAAATATTCTAGTGCAAATTTGCCACAAAAAGCACCAAATGGCAAACAAAACAAAACAACAAAGCATGGTACTAAATAGACTATGTAAATAGACTATGTAGAAGACTAGGAATGTGCACACCAGAGATACAAATTGTTAGCTGCTCTGCATATGTCTAAGAATGATCGTGAGAGCATCCTGAGTATTGATTCTGGAAATTTTTATACTTAGGAAAGTCTAAGTTATGTTACATAACATCCAACCACAAACATTAATACCTGAAAATAGCAAGATTTCATTTCTCACTCATATTACACACTCCTCACATTTGGGTGGCAAGAATATGGATGGGACGTTCCTGAACAGTATACTCACTCAGAAATCTAGGATAACAGCATAGCCAACATCACAATTGTTTCAATTCATCATGCCAGATAAAAAATCTCAGGAGGATCCTGCTCCAGCAAAAAAAAAAAAAAAAAAAAAAAAAAAAAGGCCTTAGCCTGGAAGTAGCACATGTCTCAGCTCAGCCAGAACTAATCACATCATCTCCACCCAATCACGAGAGAAGCAGGGGTGCAATCCTACTATGTATATCTGAAGCAGTGTGAAGTATGTGTGTAGGAAGAAAGTCAGGAATCTTTGTTGAAGCTTTAAAGACTGCCACACAGAGATCTTTAACAAGCTATACTCAAGCAGTGTTCAGTAGTCATCTTGCAAACTCCTACTACTAGTTTCACAGATCTCAGATAAGGGCTAGGACTGGAAATTCAAACGCCTAAATACTAATTGAGGTTTGATTGTGAATGTGTTTGTAAAGACTATTTTCATAAATTTATAGAAATTTGTTTACAGGGTTGGGCAAAAGTAGGTTTACAGTGGTTTCTGTGGAAAACAATGCAAATAATTAATAAATCATAATACAAGAAGAAACTGTTTCTCGTACTCACAACTGTAACCCTACTTTTGCTCCACCCTGTATGTATCACACAAAACCAAACAATGGATTTTTCTCCTAAGAAAAATATGCTTGAACTGAAGGATTTTACTTGAAGTCTTTCCTCTTGCCAATTTGATTGGAGAGCCAGTTCTGTGATTTTGCTTTTGTCCCTGAATAGCACAAGAGGCCTCCTGTCCTATATCAGATCTTCTTCAGGTGCCCTCAATCCATTTCCTTTATCCCACTAAATCAACTATGCAGTGTGAAATGAGTAGTTCAAGATTTATTATAGTCAGTGGGTTCAAAAGCTCCCGTCTCTTTGATTCTTACACCTTCTAGGTTTTGAAGTGAAATTCATCATGCCCAGAGTACTTAGCATTTACTAGTTACAAATAGGTGTATTGTCTGTTAATTATAAAAGAAAAATATTTCAGTTTAAAAATTCTATGCTGGGTTGTTTATATTTTCCATAGTTCCAATTTTAGTATTATCAGTGGAGGATTACTTTTCTAAAAAATAGTATTTGGATGAGATTTGAGAAAATTTCAAATCCATTTTATTGTGTGTGTGTGTGTGTGTTTGCTGTTAAAATCCCAAGGCTTTAACAGTGGTAAAGATAAAAATCCATTAATAATTGGTTTTATCTTTTTTCAGTTATTTGTATAATAGTATTTTTGAACAAACCAAATATTCCTGAAAAATAGACTTTGGTTTTTCATTACCTTACAAGTTAAAATTGTTTTATCATAGCAACCTGATGTTTTTGACAAGATGAGTAAGTGTGCCATGCAGGTAATTTGTTCATTGACTCATTTGGATATAATAGTCGAGAGAGAGAGAGGAGAGAAAACCTAAAGTTTTTTCCTTCTTTTTCATCCAGTAACATTGTTTTTCACTGATTAATTTATTCATTCTTTTATTGAATACCTACTATGTAACTGCCATATGAGATATGTGTTACAGATGGCCCCTTTGTACTTTCAACAATAAAGATAAATAGTAAAATATAAGAAAATTAAATTAAAGAGGCATATATATTAAAAAAAAACAAACACACCCACTCTTTGTGGGTACATTTCAGTGTGGTGAACAGATAGTGAATAAATGAGCCAAGCATCTGATAATGCCTGATAATGAATGGTATAATGAAGGGAAATAAAACTGGAAAAGAGAATGTGTCTGTATATTTGACTTGATCAGTTACATTTAGGAAATTAGTAATTTCTTTGCTTAGAAGCATTATATTTTACTAGAGGCCCAGTGCATGAATTTGTGCATGGGTGGGATCTGGCCAGCCCGGCCCCAATTGGGGTAGATTGGGGCAATTGAGGCAGATTGGGGCCAGGCCTGTCGGGAGGAGGAGATGGCAGGAGGTTGGCCAGCTGGCCAGCCTTCCCTGATCTGGGCCAGAACAGGGCTGGGCCGGCTGTGGGGAGGGGCCATGGGTGATTGGCCGGTGGCCCTGACCCCCGATTGGGGTAGGGGAGTAATTGGGGGTGGGGTTGGCTGTGGGGAGGGCTGTGGAAAGTGGGCCAGCCAGCCTCACCCCTGATTGGTGTGTGTGGGTGTGATCAGGGGTGGAGCTGGCTGGGAGGAGGGGCTGCAGGCCAATTGGAATGGTGGGGGCTATTTGGGGGTGATGCTGGTGGGGAGAGGGGCTGTGGGTTGATCAGGGTGATGGGGGACCACTGAGGGGTGGGGCTGGCTGGGGGAAGGGGCTGTGGGTCAATCAGGGTGGGAGAGGCCAATTAGGGGCAGGGCCAGCTGGGGGGCGCAGGGCCGCGGGAGGTTGACCAGCCGGCCCCAACCCCTGATTGGGCCAGTTTCCTGGCCGCTGTGGGCATTATAGTGACCAGCTGTTTGGCTTTTTATATACATAGATCAGGTGTCCTCAAACTATGGCCCGTGGGCCACATGCGGCCCGCCGAGGACATTTATCCAGCCTGCTGGGTGCCGCTGCCTGTCCTGCTTAGAAGCTGACTCGTCCCAGGCCCGAAGTGCGCATAGGAATTTGTTCATAGTTTTTTTTTTAAACTATAGTCTGGCCCTCCAATGGTCTGAGGGACAGTGAACTGGCCCCCTGTTTAAAAAGTCTGAGGACCCTGACATAGATTGTTTAAAAACAGGTTGAGAGAGAAGGGCAGAGGAGAAAAGAGAAGAGAATTTTCAAGAAAAACCTTGCACTTAACAACCTGATGTAACAAATGCTTCATCCACATAGAGCTGAACAGTTTTGACGTGCATTTATCATATGTAACTGTTGAGAAAGCACCAAAGCACTGTTTGTTGACCTAACCCAGTATTGGCAGGGGCCCTTCTCTAGAGAAGTGATAAAATTGAATACTTTAAATCTTTCTCGCTTCTATTTATTTTATTTTTCTCTTGGGTTCATCCAGCAGACTAAAGTGTTTCCATGCTGAGATCCAGTCATTCATTTTTCAAGTATTACAATACAAAAGAGAAACCTTTAAATATATACTAGAGGCCCGGTGCACGAAATTTGTGCATGAGGGGGAGAGTTGTCCCTCAGCCCAGCCTGCACCCTCTCCAATCTGGGACCCCTCAAGGGATGTTTGACTGCCCCATTTAGGCCTGCCCCTTCTCACAGTCTGGGAGCCCTCAGGGGATGTCGTACTGACGGCTTAGACCCGCTTCCCGCAGGGAGCGGGCCCAAGCTGCAGTCTGGCCTCCCTCTGCTGGAGGCAACTGGCTGATTAGGGAAAGGCACCGCCCCCATCACCGCCTCGCCACTGCTGCCTCTGGCCTCCCTCTGCAGGAGGCAACCCAGGGATCAGGGGAAGGCGACGCCCCCATCACACCTCTGCTGTTGTCACTGCCAGCTGTGAGGCTGCCTGAGCCTCACCCGGCCCTCATTGCCTGAGCCTCGGGCCCTCATTGCCTGAGCCTTGGGCCCTCGCAGCAGCAGCAGCTATTGGTGGCTTGCCTGAGCCCCGGGTCGGCCCTGGGCAAGTCCCTGCTCACCTGTGCCTGCTGCACGCGCAGCTTGCTAATGGGTTGTTACTGTGACAGCGTCCCTACCAATTTGCATATTACCCTATTACACGTAGGTAGGATTAGCTAGCTAGTTACGATGGTAACAATTATGTTTGAAATGAGAGAATATTACCATGTTAAGAGATGAAATTATTTTTTAACATGTTTAGTTAAACCAAAATGTAACAATTGCAGAATTATTAACTAAAATGATGTAAATGATGACAATTCTCAATGTGGGACACATAAAGGCTGATCATTTTGTTAACTAAATTTTATTTTGAAACCATTTTCAATTTTTCTCAAGCTTAAGAATAATAATGAACGATAACCAAGCAGATATGTCAGAAACTGATCTTTGATCATTTATATACATTATCATTTTTGCAAATGAGCCTAGTTCTCTCATAGTAATTGTTGAGTAATTTACATATACACTAGAGGCCAGGTGCATGGATTCTTACACTGGTGGGGTCCCTCGGACTGGCCTGCACCCTCCCACAATCCGAGACACCTCAGGGGATGTCGAAGAGTCGGTTTTGGCCTGGTCCCTGCAGACCAGGATTCGTGCATCAGGCCTTTAGTATGCATATAAGATCTTTGGTTAATTTCTTCTTGCCCTCCCACTGCCCCCATTCCCTCTGAGATTCATCAGTCTGTTCCATGTTTCTATGCCTGTGTGTGGAGCATCTGCTCCTTGTTGGTCATTATGCGTCATAGCTACTGGCCAGTCAGCTGGTTGGACAATTGCTGAGGTTTTTATATATTTATAGATAGATCAATCTCATTTTGAAAATAACTGGTTCAAAGTATAAAATACTAAGTTGGCTGATCTTAAAACCCCGATACTGGGAAATTTCGGCTCTAAGGATACCCGCTATATATTGCCAGAACCAGAATGTCTCTCTGTGTGGATATAATTATTATCAGGAAAGCAGTTTTCCTTTATTTTAGGTGGTCTTCCTTTTCTGTCATTGACCAGCTACAAAATTATTAAACACTATGAGTGTACATTTCTTCATTTGTAATATGAGGGTTTAGCTGAGTGTAAAATCTAAAATGTTCAATAATTTTAAGAGAGAGGAGATCTTTCTAGGCCTCAATTACAACATATTTTAAAGAAAGGATGGATTGCATGATCTCTGAGATCTTATGAAGTTCTCCTTGTGTGTGTGTGTGTATGTGATTGGGACTGTGGTTCTGTGTGTTTATGTGTCTATTCCTACTAGAAAATAGACTTTGAGAGTAAGTTATAGGACAGCCGTGGGCAAACTACTGCCCGTGGGCCGGGCCCATTCGGCTGTTCTATCCGGCCCGCGGAGCCGAAAGAACAGAGGGTTCTCCTGCTCTCCCCTCCGCTCCTTCACCAGCAGCAGTGTTAACATGGCAACGTCGGGAAACACGGCCACAGCTCCTTCTTCTGAGTGGGCGGATTTATATCCGCCCATTCAGTAGAAGGAACAACCTCTCAATCTTCCAGAGGCTCCTTGTAATGCCCGCGGACGCGTCTCCCGATATCACCCTAGGAATGCGTAGACACGTTATCGTGGTGATGTAGGGAGACATGCCCCTGGAGAGCACAGTATCAGAGCACAGTTTGAAATGAATAAAACTATTGAAATAAAAAAAAAAAAGACCATATCCTTTTATGTAATGATGTTTACTTTGAATTTATATTAGTTCACACAAACACTCCATCCATGCTTTTATTCCGGCCCTCTGGTCCAGTTTAAGAACCCATTGTGGCCCTCGAGTCAAAAAGTTTGCCCACCCCTGTTATAGGATATCTTATAAATAATTTTAAAATCCTAAAGAGAAAATAGAGGAAAAATAAAATAAAGCCAAATTAGAAGATGTTCTCACAATATAATAAGTTTATTGATTTTAGATATTAAGATATACATGGAGTCAATAAAGGTATTAACAGTAAAAACAAACAAGCAAACAAAAAACCCAGATGGTGATTTTTGGAAGCCAGGTTTCTCAGTGCTGGCATGGGAAGTTACAGGTAAGCAAGGAGAGAAGACTAGAATGGTCTATGTTTAAACTTGGGTTTAGCTTTAAATAGATGGGTACTTATAGAAATACAGTTATATGTATATATATATAAGTTAGTGCACACATGTATTTTTTTGCTCAGTCAGCTGAGAGGGCCTGGAAGCAGCAAGACTCAAGTAGCAATGGAGCACTCATGATATCTGGAACTTGGTTTTTAAGACCATTCTCCAATAAAAGCAACTAGAATTCCTTGGAGAAATGGCTGGTTCTAGGGCTCATCCAGGAAATACATAAGATGAGGAAGTTCTCAAAATAGACAAACCTCTCGCACATGGGATATGTCAGAGAACTCATGAACAACATGCAAGAGCTCTTGATGGCCAAAGTTGGAACAATTTGAGCAATATAAGTAAGTAGTATTATAAGCCAAATTATAAAATAAACTAGAGGCCCGGTGCATGAAATTCATGCATGGGGTGGGAGAGTTGTCCCTCAGCCCAGCCTGCACCCTCTCCAATCTGGGACCCCTCAAGGGATGTTCGACTGCCTGGTGGGATCAGGCCTTAACGGGGCAGTCGGACATCCCTCTCACATTCCAGGACTGCTGGCTCCCAACCGCTCACCTGCCTGCCTGCCTGATTGCCCCTAACCACTTCTGCCTGCCAGCCTGATCACCCCCTAATCACTCCCCTGCCAGCCTGATCCATGCCTAACTGCTCACCTGCTGGCCCGATTGCCCCTAACTGCCCTCCCCTGATGGCCTGGTCACCCCTAACTGCCCTCCCCTGCCGACCTGGTCACCCCTAACTGCCCTCCCCTGCAGGCCTGGTTGCCCCAAACTGCCCTCCCCTGCCGTCCTGGTGAACCCCAACTGTCCTCCCCTGTAGGACTGATCGCCCCCAACTGCCCTCCCCTGCAGGCCTGGTCCCTCCCAACTGCCTTCCCCTGCTGGCCTGATTGCCCACAACTGCCCTCCCCTGCCAGCCATCTTGTGGTGGCCATCTTGTGTCCACATGGGGGCAGCCATCTTGTGTGTTGGAGTAATGGTCAATTTGCATATTACTCTTTTATTAGATAGGATATCCTTGAGACCATACTGACATAAGTAAGTGACTGGATAAATAAATACATGGGGGAGAAAAGATAAACCTCTCAACGTACAGGAATTACAAATGTATGTTTTAGATACTCCATCTTCAAGAGGATGAACATAACTTCTCATTCCTTAAGTGTGGGCTGTACATAGTGACTTTCTTCCAAAGAGTACTGCATGGAAAGAGGGGCAGTGAATTTACATTTGGTAAACCTGAAAGACACTACCTCAGTCAAATGATCAAGATAAACATCAATAATAATGTCTTTTCAATAGTGTAGACCAGTGGTCGGCAAACTCATTAGTTAACAGAGCCAAATATCAACAGTACAATGATTGAAATTTCTTTTGAGAGCTGAAAACCGACTTCTGTGCATGGGCCACGAAGTTTCATTCGCACTGTACGTGCGTGCCCGCATGTGGTATTTTGTGGAAGAGCCACACTCAAGGGGCCAAAGAACCGCATGTGGCTTGTGAGCTGCAGTTTGCCGACCACTGGTGTAGACCCTTAATCTGACCTAATAATAGACAAACATGTAAATTGACTGTATCTCCGCTATGCCCACAGCCAATCAGATTGAGTATGCAAATTAGAAGGCCAAAGATGGCAGCCATCCAGCTGCTCCAGGCACGAGTGACCAGGTGGGGCAGGACGCCTGCTATGAGAGGGAGGGCGGGGGGTGGAGGGATGTACAGGAGTGGAGTGCCTCAGCGAAGACAAGACTGCAGACTCCGGAGTCTGTAGTAAGGACAAAGACAGCAGTCTGCAGCGAAGATGGCAGACTCTGGCCGGAGCGAAGGCCTGGGTCCCAGGTGCAGAAGGAAAACTGGTGCTGGAAGCCAAGGGAAGGAAGGCCTATTGCACGAATCTCTTTGTGCAACGGGCCTCTAGTAAATGATAAAATTGGAACTTTCCCTCTGTGGTCTTCCTCCCCCAAACCCATAATCCCAATTGGACCATGGAAAAGACATTTTAAAAGTCCCAATTGAGGAACAATCTACAAATTACCTGACCAATATTCCACAAAACTGAATAAAAAGCAAAGTTTGAGCAACTCTCATATCTAAAAGGAGCCTAAGGAGATAACAAAGTAGAATGTGGTGCCCTGGGTGGCATGGTGAAACAGTAAAGGAGAAAGAGGACAGTAGATATAAACTAAAAAAAATCTGAACAAAGTATGAACTTGTTTAAGATAGTGTGTCAATGCTGTTTCAATAGTTGTGACAAATGTGCCATTGTAATGCGAGACACTAATGATAAGGGAAACTGTGTGTGGGGTATGTGGAACTCCCTGTAAGCTGTCTCCCATTTTTCTGTGAATATAAAAGTATTCTAAAATTAAAATTTTATTAAATAATTTAATATTTTAGATTTGACTACTCAATCAAGATTTATAATTTATTCAACATTTTTTTGATATATTTATCAAAGTTTTTTTTTTTCTGGATGTTTACAATTTTTTACAAGGCAGTATTTTTTTGATAAAGTTCTCTGAGGTTTCAAAGACAGGACTTTAGAACAATTTCAAATGTTGCCTTGATCATATGAATGGGAGTGGCTGACTATTAGAGTTTAATGTTCAAGAGGCTTTTGTAGGTGTATTGATAATATGTTTCTCTCAGGAAGATAAAAATAAGGCAAATTTTCACAGTGCCAGAATTGTCACTCTAGGATTGCAGAGATATTGGGGAAATCTGGTTTAATAAGAGATACATGTGGATTTTGAAGACTTTCTGTAAGGATATCACACATTCTATTTTTAACTTCATTCATGACTGTCTTCTTTATCATTCCATTTGGCTTGTATTTTATTACCCTTGATTTTTATGCCTCATAGGCGTGACATTGTTGCAAATTAGCAAACTGCAAGGCTTAGATTGTAAAATTGACTATAATAGTGATGGTTTAGAATTAAGTAAAAATATTGTATTCTGAGGATTAGTTATCTTTTTTTTTTTTACAGACACTTTAAAAAATGTTTTTTATTGATTTCAGAGAAAGGAAAGGAGAGGGAGAAATAGAAACATCAATGATGAGGGAGAATAATCTATCAGCTGCCGTCTGCATGCCCCCTATTGGGTAAATTTAGCCTGAAACCCAGACATGTGCACTAACTGGGAATCAACCCATGACCTCCTGGTTCATGGGTTGATGCCCAACCACTGAGCAATACCTGCTGGGCTAGTTATGTTTTGAAATGAAAAAAAAAATAGTAAGTTTACTGGCTTGTCTAAAGTTGTAGGAGTACAGTTGGTTTGTTAGAATATTTTATACATCCCCTCTCTTTTTCCATTTCAGTTGACAGCTCATCACCTTCTTTCCCTCTTCTCTGACAGCCTGGTGACATGTCTTGGTATCTCCTCACCCTGTTCACTTTCTCTAACCTCTCCCTCAGGGAAACTAAAATGTCAGTTTTGACTCTGGAAAAAAAAGATTCTTCATTGGTAGTTTATTTCTCCTTCATACCATTCTTTACTATATTGTTTGGATGCCCGTATACCATTATAATAAAATTATAAGCGCAATTATTATTTTCCATTCCCTTTTTTTATAGTACATTGAGGGATCTCTAAGAATTAGAATTCAGAGATTTAACTGATTAGGTAACTTATCATCTCTGATTTTCTCTCAAAACATGATAGCTTGTAAATTTCCAGTGGCTATGTTCCAATTGATGGGGGGGAGACAATGAAATTTACTAGTAATACCTCCACAGAAACTACTTGTCATGCTCTACCCAATATATTAGTTAAGTTTAGACTCAGAACAGGTTGTATTACTGTAAAAACATGGTGTACTATAATTTATGGTGGAGAAAATGTACTCCCATTTTTTTTAATTTCAAATTTTTAGTACATGTGATTTACAAGGATATGGGTCTTTGGTAAATAATGTTAAGTTCCCCATTAATATCTAATCAGTTTCCAACAAGGAGTCTCTGTGATTGTACCTATTAAATAGATTTCAGGATTTAAACCATTTCTTCTTGTAAACAGAATCTCAAAACCACTTTAATTTTATTTTAAAATCCTATTAAACACCTCCCTCCAGGTAGACAAAAGGATCTCAATGGAGCATAGAACAAATAGAGCTATCAGTTAGCCTAGAGATCGGGAAGTCCAAGAATAGTCATTGACGGATAGCAAATGGAAATGAGTCAGAGAGGGTAATGATGCTGAAAATTAAGACCAGAAATGAAAATCAAATGAAAAAAAAAAGTCAGTTTCTAGGCATTATTAGAGACCTGGGTGGAATCCCATGGAGAATCTAGTAGACAAATATGGCTAAAAAGAGGTTAAACATATAGGGCCATAATTTATAGGAATATGAGAATGTGTATCTATCAGAGGTTTAGAAATAATGCTCCTGCTCAAGTCACACAAGGCAGGAAGTCACAGTGTCGGTCCCATCTTTTTTCTGATATTGAAGTGGAAGTGGACGTGGTCTCTGACACATATAAGCAACTCTGACACATATAACTGTTCATTCTGCAATAGAATATTGGGAGCCAAATGCATTTAAAATAGTAGCTAGAAGTGAAATGAGGGAGAAGACATATTTAATTGCAGTTAGAAAAGGAATTTAATGATCCAAGCATAGACATTAGAAACTAAGCCCAAACTGGAAATCTGAAACCTATCCTTAGTAAAGAAACTACCAAGTTGTGTTCTATAAAGTTATAGATTTTAATAATTGGCTCCTCAATAAATGTGACAAAGTTATTAAGGCTTATGTGAAATTACTCCAGACTGTTACATAAAACCCAAGAAATCTTACATAATCAAAAAGAAAACTTCTGGGAATTTTGTTTGTTAGGAAATTGGGCTCATAAATCGCTAATGCCTTTTGTAGATATTGCCCGTAGTAAAAATATATTAAAACAAGAGAGGTGTAGGAGGCTTAACTATAAATATATACAACTGCCTTACATCATAAAAAGTCTTTTACTGTTATGGAATGATGTGGATAGATTAATGAAAGAACTTATTCACATATGCATAATCCATGGACAGACAATAGTTCTGTGAAGGCTTGGGGAGGGGGCAGGAGTAGGGGAGGCGGTCAATTGTGGAAAGGGGGGAGGGGCACATCTGTGATACTTTCAACAATAAAGATAAAGATAAATTAAAAAATCTAATTACCTGTCTCATGTATCCCAGTTGACAGCTTGGGGATGTTATTAATGCATTCCCATAGGTCTGAAACGTTCCATTCAAGCAGAGCACTTTCTGTAGCGTCCATGTATAAAAGAGGTAAAAGTGGACTGGTTGACTTAGCTGGTGAGGATATCCAGCATAATTTTGACCACATTACCTTTTATCAGCCTTCATAGTGGCGCCAGGTAATGGGAATTCTAGGTTTCTCTGGAATGAAAAATAAATCCACTGTTGTAAACCACATAACCTTCAAAGACAAATACTTCCCTATTGGGTCACATTAGGTTTTTGTGTGTTTTTTTTTGCAAGTCATTTAGAAGCATTGGGAAATCATTTATCTTTTACTACTTCAATAATTTTAGTGAGAAAATAAAGTCATGTGTTTTAAAAATAGTAAGAAAATAGTTACATAAAAATGAGTCAATATCCCTTTATTATTTTCCAATTATATTGTCAAGATATATTACTGTTAATAGGTTCTTATGAATGCTTCCAAATATATTTTATGCACTTGCATATGCACACACACACGTTCCTCTTTATACATATGAGAATGTAAATAACATATCAGAGATCTGATATGTTAAATATATACTTGTATCTTAAATATATATTAAATCTATACTTGTATCTTATTAAATCTATACTTGTATCTTATTAAATGCTGCATAGAATTTCAATGTTTGAATAAGCCATTATTGATTTTACCAATCATTATTTTTAATTTTTTAACATATTTTTATTGATTTCAGAGAGAAAGGGAGAGGGAGAGAGAGAAAACCAATGATGAAGAATCATTTTTCAGCTGCCTCCTGCACGCCCCCTACTGGTGAGCGAACCCACAATCCCAGCATGTGCCCTTGACCAAATCAAACCTGGGACCCTTCAGTCTGCAGGCCAACACTCTATCCACTGAGCCAAACCAGCTAGGGCTTACCAATCATTATTAATCAACTATATATTTTACCATAGGCTAAATTTTTATTAAAAACTATTATTTAATGACCATCTTTATAGATATATTTATAAATGTGTGCACATGTTTATGTAGATGGAGCCCTAGAGATGGAGTTATTGCAGAATTGCTGTCAATGAGCTATGGGGGAACTCATGTCAACAATGATATGAAAGGTACTGTACCTCTGCTTCCTCCACCATGTGGTAAGTCATTAAATTTATTTTATCTTTGCCAGAGATCTGAAAATGCTGTATAATTTTTTATTTTATTCTGCATTTCTTAATAGCAGGCAGACTGAAAATATTTTCATATATTTCACAGCCATTTCATTATTTTTACAAACTGCCTGTTCATATCAGTTGCCAATTTTCTATTTAATGTTAAGGAAATTGCCCTCTTTTAAATGGCTTGAAAAAATATCCAAAGTTTAGTATTTTAATTTTTATTAATTAATTTACACTTGATATTATTTTGTTATGGATTTGATGTAAAAGCTCATAGTGAATAGTTATTAATGTCAGAAACTCCTTTTTACATTATCTAGTTACCTTCATTAAATTCACCTTTGAAACAGAATTTCCCTTTGTTTCCATAAATATAATAAATATCTTGAGTAGTTAGTTTCTTCTCATTTCAATAATGAGACATATATACTATTTTCCTTTTTGATTCATGATTGCTGGAATTTCAGAGTTAAGTTTAAAAAGTTGTATTTGCTGTCATTTTTAGTATATTTCTATCCTTTATTTTGCAATCCACTTTTTACTTTAGATCCATATTTTATTGGGCAATCTGAAAATAATGCTATTTTTATATGTGTGTATACATATATGTGTGTAGATTTTAGCTGTGTATATAGGGGTGTGTGTGTATGGTGAGGGAGGGAGAGACAGAGGAAGAAATCTGTTCCAAGCAGCTGTGAAATTATTAGCCTTGACAGAAATGTAAAAATTTAGTCTTTCTGGTTATCTATTTCTATATAATAAACTTCCACAGAATGTAATGGCTTAAAACAACATGCTATCTTTTATAAATTTTGAGATTGATGGGCTGGACTAGGAGGTTCTTAGTGAGTTACAGTTAGATGGCAGCTGAGGTTGGAGTCATCAGGAAGCTTTATTCACCTTACACTTAGACCGAAATAGCTGGACTAAGGGGGAATTAGTCATTTCTCTCTCTCTCTCTCCAAATGACCCTGTCATGTGGCTCACTTGACCTCTTTCACAGCCTTACAATCTCAGGAAAATTGGATTTCTTAATGGTGGCTCAGAATTCCAAGAGGTTCAAGGAAAGAATGCATAGATCTTGAGTCTTAATGAAAGAATTATCTAAAGATTTATACCATCTGTAATTTCAAATGCCATCTAATAAGAGTATATTTCTTTGGATAAAATTACTTATAATATAGTGATATATAAATATACATATCATGCAATACAGCTGATACTTTAACATATATTCATGTATTCTGTACTTTGTTGTACTGAGTATAATTCTGTGCATGTCCTATTCTCTATATGAAGGTGTTTTATTACTCTTCATCTCTTCCTCACAATTCTATAGGTTGCTATTATTCCCTTTAGTACATATTTGGCAATAGGCACAGAGTAATTTGTTTTAAGTCAGATTGCTAAGCATTAGTGTTATAACTGAAATTTTAATCTAGTGACATAAGAATTTTTATCCTGGGAATTGCTAGGATGGTGTGATTATCTACAGGAGAGGCCTCAACAGGGACTGTATCTAAATGCTCATAGCCACACAATCATAAAAAATACAGATGCAACTAAAATTCCTCTCTATGCAAGGGAATAAAATGACTTTTAACACAGAACATATAATTTCAAGATAAATATTGTATAGGTACCCTTCCTTCTAATCTCTCTTTTATGAAGTTAGCTTATACAGGTGAAGATAATTTATCTCAACCCCCAAATTACACTTTATTTTTTTAAAATATATTTTATTGATTTTTTACAGAGAGGAAGAGAGAGGGATAGAGAGTTAGAAACATCGATGAGAGAGAAACATCGATCAGCTGCCTCCTGCACGCCCCCTACTGGGGATGTGCCCGCAACCCAGGTACATGCCCTTGACTGGAATCCAACCTGGGACCCTTCAGTCCGCAAGCCGATGCTCTATCCACTGAGCCAAACTGGTTAGGGCCCAAATTACACTTTAAAAAAATATGTGTTTTTATTGATTTCAGAGAGGAAGGGAGAAAAAGAGAGAGATAGAAACATCAAGGATGAGAGAGAATCATTGATTGGTTGCCTCCTGCATGCTCCACACTGGGGATTGAGCCTGCAACCTGGGCGTGTGCCCTGACCGGGAATCGAACTGTGCCCTCCTGGTTCATAGTTCAATGCTCAATCACTGAGCCACACCAACCAGGCTAAATGTTTTTTGAAAGTAAAGAACAGAATGTATATGTATGTGGTGTGATTCCCCCCCGCCCCCATGAGATGTTTTTCCCCGCATGAAATGTTTGGTGGTTTCTTGGAAAGTGAAGAGATCTTTAAAGACTGCTTTTCAGCCATAAATAATATTATCACTATAGCAGTTGTTTTTTTATTTATAATTGTATTTTTATCAAAATTTGAAAATAGAGCTATGAGGCAGGTAGAACACATATAAGGATCCACATTTTTAAAAAATCATTTGAAATACAAGTGATGAGGTTTAGAGAATTTATATCATATATATAAGTCACGTAGCTAGTATGTAACTGAGCTAGGATTGGAATCTGTGTGCTTAGACTTCTAACCCATGGGTTCTCCTACCATATCAGTAATCTCTTCAGGCTTGACCCTCATAATCTGTGACTTCATAAAATCTTCACAAGCACCCTATAGAGTAGGTGTTTTTAGCCCCAATTTTTAGATGACAAGGTTGCGGTTAAGATAGAGTAAAATAGCTTGCTTAGGCCATAGCTAACAAGTGTTTGCCTACATCTATTATAAATTCTTTCCTTCATGCTAGTGAACCATTCTCAGTATGTGATGTGGACACTCATTTCTAGTAGTGTTTTTAGCAGTTTACTAAATTATTATTGCTCTAAGATTAAAGGATTGAGCATATATGTTGTTTATGCACTGTCTATAAATAACCCCTAAAATCCCATCTCATTCTCTGCAATTAAAACAAAATTGCCTCCATGCCACCTGCTACCAAATAGAAAATATCAATGTGTTATGGAGTCATTTGCTCTTTCCCAGATTTCAGGTGCTCGCATTTTTATTCTGATTGAAATTCTCTCATTGATTTTTCAAATTTTATAAAGTGAAAAGCCTAAGATAGATTGAGAATTCACCACTGGGAGCCATGACTTTAAAATGATTTGTGACTGTTCTTCAAATAGAACAGAGAAGATTAGGACTTATTTCCTGTAAGGATGATGCTGATTTTCATCTTTTTAAAATCTTACCAGAATAGAAGCTATATTCATTCTTCACAAGCCAAAATACCTTTCTCATATATATGGGTATTAAGATATTTTTTAAATATCATCTTTCTGAGAACTGATTTCAGCAAGAATTAGAAATACGCTTCATTTGTGAGTAAGTGGCCATCTTAACTATAGTTACTCTGTTCAAGACACTGAAATAGAGCACCCTAGTTGCATTCTATGTGTTTTTAAATTGAATTAGCAGAGAGATTGAAATAATTGTTTCCCTCTAAGATATAGAATCTAGTTCTTTGGCAACAAGATAGGAAAGTTTTCTTTTTATCTACTCTTCTTGTTTTGTTAAGAGAATAAATATATCATTTTAATTGCACAAAGATAGATATCCTAATTCTGATATCAACACATTAATTCTCCAACATAAAATCAGATGAAATTTGTTTAGGGCTTTCAGTAAAATAATTAATCTGCAGGACTTTAAAGGCTTAAGATTATTGACATAAAGGGAAATAACAAGGACACACTGCAATTCAATAAATCATTTTATCAAATATGGATCTTTAAATATTTAAATTTAAAATACATACTTTAAAAATTATGAGGTTATTTGGTTTTAGGAAAATGCAGTGTTATAAAAAGCAAATGCTTATAAACTCTCAAGTTTATAGCATAACCTTTATCAAGTGTCTATATTTTACACACATGAGATTGTTTGACTAAACAAATTGTTTTACTTAAATGTGCAGAATTTTTCCTTTCATGAATTTCTTTCACGAACTTGAGCTTTATCATAATACCACATGCTAAACTTTTCTACATAAAGGCAATTTAAAGATATTTGTTTATTCTGTCTGTGAACAAGTATCCTTTACAAATAAATTTGATCAATTGGTGTACTGAATTACCGTATTGAATAAGGAATCCCAAGACTAATCTGTTCTAAATCTTAATTCCATTTATCTTTTAACATAATATGAAAAAATATTTTTACTTTTAAAGGTTGAAATAATATTTTTATTGGCAGCTTATTCAGTTAGATAAAACTAGGGAAAAAGAACAAAGGACCAGAAGAAAAGGAGAAGGTAAGAAGAAAATATATTATTTTTAAAAATTTCTTACAGAAAAAGATTATTTGAGTCAGAATATGGGTGTTTAAGTTTCCACTTATTACTATTAAGCACACATTTTGAGTGTTTTATTTGAGACAGTCTCAGCTTGAATATTTCATTACCTTCCTTGAAACTAAAATTCAAAATATAAGTTTATTAAACAAAGTGAAATATAAATATAAATTATAGTTATACACTGGTAGTATGGAATTTTATGAGTCCATGTTTGCATTTTTGGAAACTCATTTTCTTCAAAATCCAGAGTTCAAACCTCTTCTAAATCTTTTCACAATTCCCAACAGGAATATTCAGGAAGGATTCTCAGATATTTAATAGTTGGTAAATAGAGCAATATAGCCTAAGACTGTCCTGGAATCCCATTCCAGAAGTACTTACTTGCAATGAATATAAATAAAGCAGTGAATTATTATTTGTTACCTTATTATCTCTTCAGAGAACCATTTTATCTAGATGATTATTTTTTGAGACTATGAAAGGTTCTATACTCTTGACGCTTCTGTTGCATGTGCTATCATTTCATATGGTTGAAACATAATGACACATATTTTGGCATGTGCTTTTTTATGATAATTCAAGCATATTCACTCCACAGTTCCCTATCAACACAAACATCTGGCTTCTCCGTATATAAAAGGAAGTATTTCTGGAGTTTTACAGGAAGTGGCTCTAGTTCCCTTTAGCCCAAACAGGATAAGAAATAGTTCAGGGTAACTAGAGATGGACACTAATATATGGTGTCTATAAGCATCATTGAAAGACTGAAGATTTAACAGCTACTTAAAAACTGAGTGACAATGCATGAAAAGCTTCAAAGGAGCTCCTCTTCTGGGAAACAAGCTCTAAGTCACTGTGCCATGGCAGGTGTCATTCCATAATCAGTATTGTCAGCAGTGCCAAGATGAAGGTCCTTCAAATAGATCTAAGGTCAAAAGAACTGAATTTGGGTGGACCTATTAGTTGTATACAATTTTTCCAGACTTTAGCAGCTTAATCAACACACATTTATTATCTTAGAATCCTATAGGAAAGGACTTAACATGGGTCCCACTGAGCTAAAATCAAGGTGTCAGCCAGGCTGTAGATCTTCCTGGAGACTCTAGCTGAGAATATTGTCTTTTGAAGCCTAGGAGCTCCCTGAGTTTCTTTTTTTTTCTTCTTCATTTAAAAAATTTTATTGAGATAAATGTGCTTTATTACATTATATAACTCTACATCTGTATACACTATGGAGTGCTCACCACCAAAGGTCTAGTTTTTATGCATCACATACAATTTTTTACCTTAATCCATTTTGCTTTTTCTCACCCCCTTCCATTCTGGTAACCATCAATCTGTTGTTTCTATTAGTTTGTTTTTGTTTCTTATATTCCCCATATAAGTGAAATCATATGGTATTAACTTTAAAAAATTAACTGTATTAATATATAATTTACATAACATAAAATACAATCAAAGAGTTTATAGAGTTTTGATGAATGTATATGCCTGTGTAACCAACACTACAATCAACATGTAGTAAATTTCTATAACCTGAAAAATACATTTGTGCCCATTTGCAATTAATAATACCTCCTAATCCCAGGAATGCATATCTACTGACCTACTTCCTATCAGTATAGACTATTCTTGCTTTTTCTAGAATTTTATGTAAGTGAAGTCATTCAGTATGTGGACTCTTAATTTGACTAGCTTCTTTCAGGTAGCATGTTTTTGGATCTATCCATATTGTTGAATGTATATAAATACTTGTGGTAGGTAGAATTCTAAAATGGGCCTCAAGATCCCTGCCCTCTGGTGTACATACAACTTCTCCAAGTTATGCAATCAAGCCCTGATCTAGGAGGAACTGTGAAGGGATTTTGCAGACAGAATTAAAGTACTACATCAATTCACCTTAAGGCAGTGAGGTAATGCTATGTGAGCCTACATTTAAATTCCATTTTCCAATTGATTGTTGCTAGTATATAAAAATGCCAATGATTTTTATCTATCCAACTTGTATCCTCTGTCCTTACTAAATCACTTATTAGATCAAGGAATTTTTATTGTATTGTATTTTAAAATTAAATATATTGGGGTAACATTGATTAATAAGATTATATAATTTCATGTAATCTGCATTTCTTAACTTGTGGTTTCTTCCTGGTCAAAGCCAGCAGTGGTGGTTGAATCCTTCCCACCTGGCATCACTTTGAACTCTTCTCTGTATTCCTCTTCCATGCTTTAGGACCCCTGTGATTATTTGGGCCCACCGGGACAATCCAGGATAATTTCTCTATTTTAAGGTCAACTGATTTGCAACCCTTAATCACCCCCCCTTTTTTTTTAAAGTAAGATAACATATTCATAGGTTACAGAGATTAGGGTGATTAGGATGTGGACATCTTTGGGGGCTATTATTCAGCCTATCTCCTTTATCATTTAATCATCTGGCTTGTAGACCATATAGTCCTTAAACTCTTCAAACTGTGGTATAAAACCAGTTTGTTCACATCTCTTTTTGTGCTATTTTTATCTATTATTGGTCATTGAATATATTTTGGATGACTCTAAGACCAATCATTCTCCATATTTCTTCCTGTCTCTATAACATGACTGTCACTTCATGAGAAGTTTATAAATTAAGGGTAATAGAACTGCATTTATTTTTCTCTTGTGAGTGCCAGCTCTGATTATAGTCTTTTTTTCCCTCCATAAATGTTTGCATCAGTCTGTCTCTCACATTTTTTAATCCTTCTTTTTGACAGCAAATTACTGGCTTTCATTTGTTCCTTAGCCTACCTTTATCATGCTTTGATTTTCTTTGTTATCTAACACCTTTAGCACTTCTAGAATGACTGCCTTCACTGGTAGAAAGAATATGAGAAATCTACACTTGTAAGACAAAGGTGACAAAATTTGGGCTGTGTTGTCTGCTGTTGTTTCCCCCTGTTTTATAGTAAGCTTAATGCTGATGCACACTGAATTAGCCTTTTGGGAACCCAAAGCCACACATTCTGTTTGTTTGTTTGTTTGTTTTGGTAATCCTCACCCACGTATATTTTCCATTGATTTTCTTACAGAGAGTGGAAATGAGGGGGAGAAACAGAGAGAAACATTGATGTGAGAGAGACACATGGATTGGTTGCCTCCCAGGTGAGCCTTGATCAGGGCTGGGATAGTGCCTGCTGCAACCAAGGTATGTGTCCCTGAGCAGAATTGAACCTGGGACCCTTCAGTTCACTGGCTGATGCTCTATCCACTGAGCAAACCAGCTAGGGCCACCCTGTTTTTAAACAGTAAATATATATGCTTTTGTAGATAACTATATTATTTAAGGGTGTCAGTTTTGAACCTAGACTGCATTGGCTTGAACATTAGCTCTAATATTTATTTAGCTATATAGCCTTTGGCAAATTACTTAACTTCTTCCTGTGTCAGTTTTCTCATATGTGAAGTAGCCTCTTAAAAGGATGAAATGAATTGACATTTGTACGCTATATTATGTGCTAAGTAAGTTATTCTTTAACAAGAGTTTATAATGTACCAAGTAAATACCTACATATTATTTACCAAAGGTAATCAACATGTTTCTACATGTGTTTTTTTTTTTCCACACACACAATCAACTTTTACTTCACCTTTACTCTTTAACTTTTAAATAAGCATTTTTCTTACCTCTGGTTCCAGGTAGTTAGTACATTGGCATCAGGTGAGTAAACACAGTGAAGCAAGCATCCATGAATACCAAAGGCCTTACTTAGACAGTCAAAGACCCAAGGGAAGTGATTTTTTTTACAGTTGCCATTTATAAAGAAAAGTAAGTTATTGATATGAAGAAATCACAAAAATGTTCTATCAATAAATAAATATTTGTTTTCCTCATAAAAATATTAATAGACACTGCCTCTAACATCATATATATGAATACCTAAGTCTGGCACTCTCATGTTAATTAAAGGCTTGCTTTTAAAAATAGGTCCAAGTGACTCTTGAATGTCAAAACAACTTGTTAGGGCAATAAAAAAAACTGGTGTCTTACAGGAAATATAGGCAATTGAATATATTTATTTTCCTCTTTTAAGTACACAGAACAGTTTCTGTAGAGAGAGGCAGGGGCTGGGGGATACATAGGGAAGGAGAGGAAAGTAAAGAGAGACAGAGATAAAGAGATGGGGCTGGGCAGACTTATGTTTCTCTTATACTTAGACTCTCAGCTCCCCTGAGCAGTGAATCATTTACCAGGGAGACAAATATAGTCTCCTTAATTCAATGATCATGCCACCAGGCAAAGACCAAAAATGATATACACTTTTATGAACAAGATGATTCACTTGTTATTAGAATAAGTATCATGAAAGTTTTAAGAAAGCTAGAAAAATGTAGGCATCAGAGCAGAATTTTGTTATCATATTCAATATATTATATTTAATATATATTTGGGCCAGAAATAAAAATCAACTAACAGGGAGACTGAATATAAGAAATGGATTTTAGAAAACAGTAAGGGGTAAAGCCCAGGGTTCAATATAAGAGACCCCCAAAAAATCATCTAAGGAGGATGAAGTTAGGAAAAAATGTTATACATAACACAACTATGGTAGTTGCATAATTCACAACATGCATTGATCTAAAGTAACCTGATTGCACAACTTAAGTCATAGCAGGGTCACAGCCTGGAAGTGTGGACCACAATGTCTGCAGTGAATACGATGTTAGGCTTTCAGTTCTCTTCATAAGAACTCGTCATTGCAACTTGACGATAGCAAATAGATGATTGATAGACAGATAAGCAGATAGAGATGTAATATATGTATTAAGTTGAAAAGGTAGGTTAGTAGGCTGTTATGACTCATTTGAGCAAGTTTATAGATTGTAATTTTTTATATATATTCTCATTGATTTTAGAGAAAGGGAGAGGGAGACATATAGAGAGAAACATCAATCAGCTGGACCTATATTTGTCAATATTATTTCAGATTTTATCTGAAGACTTCATTAATGGGTGTATTTTCTTCCTAAGAACAAGAGTATAATAATTAATTCTTGACTTAATTGGAATCTTGAGCCTGTAGAGAAGTTTAGTTGAAAAAAGCCAATACAATAAAAAAATTGATTACTAAAAGGTCATCCAGTAATATTACATCCCTTCTTCTCTGAGTAATCAGAACTAACATTGGCAGAGTTTTTGGCAAACAAAAGCAGAACATGATTCACATTCTATAAGTCAAAAGCCAGATGAAACAATAAACCAAGGACAAAGAGATAAGCTTAAATGTAAGTCAAAATAATCATCTTCCATAAATAGTGTCTCTTGTGATGAAAGCTGAGAAGCCAAGGGCAAGAATAATTTTGAGATTCAATTTTCTCACAGTATCATGGCTTAAAGTAATGCAGGTCCAGTGGGATAACATAACTATACATTGTCTAAATTAATTACAAACTGGATTCACCTATAAAAATAGAGAATTAAAGATCAGTTTTTCAACCTGATATTTGGTTGTCTGCAGAGTTCTACACAATATCAGATTTAATTTAGAGCTACACATCCAAAGGAAGGGCAGAAAAGATTAAAATTTAAAGTATTAGAAAAACTGATCATTTAATAAATACTGTTATAATCAGTCATTTTTAATAGCCATTTAAGGAAAGCCGTGATCTCTGTTTGATAAATATGCACCTCACATGTTATATTGCCCCTTTATTTTTATAGCCCCTTATGGATAAGTGACTTTAAGCTTCTCTTTTAAAAACGATTACATTAATTTACATTTTACTTTTGAATGTTACATATTTTTTCTAAATCTCAAGTAAAGAATAATAAAACCCAAGTTTCTAATTTTATTATACGGACGTTTGTTAAAATTCCATTTCACTGATATTTCTGTAATTTTCAAGAGCAAATGCTAAAGTCAAGTGTGTTAATTAGGTAGGGAGGGGAAAAAATTGCCATGCTGATTTAGAAAGTGAGCATCACAAGGGATTGGAGGTGACTAACAAAGGGTCCTTATCTTTTTTATTCTGGCTGTGGAAGGAAAACAGTGCAGGTGCTCTAAACTATCAGCTGCATGCGATTTGGGGAACAACATATGATAGCTTTGATTTGGCTTTCCAGAAAGCAGAGGTACGATGACAACCTCCCCTTTGCATGTAAAGGGGCAACAGAATAATGATGTTAGAAGTTTCACAGCAGTTTCCAATCTAAAAACTGTGATGATTCCGACAAAATTTAACAAAGGATTTAAAATTTCAGACAAACCAGATTTACAGGAAGCAATGATTAAAGGTCAGGACCAATGGTGAGTTACCAAACTATTGTTAGGAGATCACAACTATTTATAAGAATATCCTATATTATAGGATTTGTTAATTTTGGCTAATTTTGATCAGAGAACTCCTCACTTAAAAATATATTTAAACATCACACCAAACCATTTATTTTTTTATTCTTCCTTAATGAGAGTTGGCAACTTTCAAGCATGCTCACTACAAAAGCAGCCACATATTCAGTGATGTTTGGCAGAAGAATATAAAAAGCTTTACGTATTAGCACTTCCTGTGGCAAACTCAGAATCATCATTGACACAAAAGTCAATACCAACAGAAGTCATTTGCCTGCTTCAAATAACCTCTATATAACCAACACAACATGTGTGATGATGAAATGGCAGGGGGAATGTTTCAACAACTGTGACTAACAGTTATCCATATGGACAACATTCTGAGGTGAATGTGTAACCCAAGTACTCTGACTAGGAAAATGAGTCAAAAACATTAAAAAGGAGGCCAAAAATTACAATATTTTATATCACATAAAAACTGTGTAACTAATGTCATTTCCTTAGATATATTAGATTTTCTTTAAAATAAATAAATGATGTTTCATTGTGTTGCAATTCATAAAGCCCCGTTTTATAGAAAATATTACTAGATTTTGTATTAATGGTTTTGACATTTTAGCATTACATTTTATGTAAAATTTTTAAGACATCCTGTGCTTCATAGAATTTTTATCTCTGTATTTCTGTCAGTGTTTGACATAATGCTTTGCATATAGAATGTGCTAAAAAACAGCTTGCTTGCTAGATTTAATTTAAATTAAAAGTTCAGGAACTCAATTTTTATAGGCACCATGCATGATAGAAATTTAGACCCTTCAACATAGGAAGGCCAATATAAATCTTGACTTTGGTCTGACTTTAGTTTTAGAGATTGTTCAGTGCCAATAGGAAACACTGATAAAAGTCCCACTTGAGGAATTGCACTTGTTTTTTTAAAAGCTTTTAATGAATTTTATGGCTACAATGATCTATCTATATCTATCTATCAATCTATCATCTATCTATCATCTATCTATCTATCTATCTATCTATCTATCATCTATCAATATCTATCTATCTATCTATCTATCTATCTATCTATCATCTATCTGTCAACCTACCTATATTTCAAGTGGAAAGATACTATATTTACCATATGCCTAGTATGTTTGCTTTAGTATACTTGTACTTTTAAAAAATTTGTAAGTCTGTTGATTCACTTACAATTATAAACAATCCTTACTATAGAGATGAACAGAATTAGATTCTTATAAGGGAATTTGAGAAACTCTAATCTCTGTTCACATTTCTAACTATGAGGGCCCTTAAATCATTAAAATCAGAAAAGCAAAAAAGAACCAAATTCAGTTTGTCCAAACTAAACATCACTCTATTTCATTTATAGAATTCTCCTTTTTATGAAGAATGGAATTGCTTTCAAAATATCTCTGTAAAAAGCCTCAACTCTACTGTCTTTGAGGATGAATGTACTAATCCCAACTAAACTAAAAAATCCTCAGGATCAGTCAGCCTTTATTATATTTTGAATTTTAATGTCTAGCTCAGTACTAGGCTCAGAAAAGCTACTAAAATATGCTTATCACAGTGTATCCCATCCCTTTGCATTTATTCAGCAAATTTTCTATCTCATGATATTCTTTAGAAATGGAGCAAAATATAGAGTATTTCAATGTGAAGAAACTCCAGAGTAGTTTTGAGGTGTGTTCTAGAAAGCACTAATCTAGCAAAGTGTTTGCATTAAAAATATTCCACAGTTTCACCTAGAGAAGTGTATAACACACGTTAATTTGTATGTTTATGTATTGCTTCCCAATTTGGTTTAAAACCATTTTCTGCACAGTACTCACACATTCTTTGGAGAAGACGAGGAGCGAATGGGATGATGTTTCAAGTGGGGCATCTTCTTAAGTTAGGCCCTGGTAATGTAACAAAAGAGGTTGAAGATGTTGGAAGGAGAGCTATGTGAGCACAATGCTAATAATGTCATGATTTTGGCTAAGTTTTATTGCTCCACTGTGAGGAATTTGGAAATTGAGTGTAACATTTAAAAGCCCTCCCCTCGCTCTGAAAACACATAACTTTTATTCTCTGTAACACAGTTTTAACTATTACCTCTCAAATTCACTGCACATACATGCTTATATGTCTGAGTATTGCTGACCTCCCTAAGTTGTAATCATATTGAGGATATCTGCTCATTGTTTGGTTATTAAGTGATTATAAAGCAGTTTTTTAAACAGTTTATTGATGCACTATATAATTGATATGAAAATTACAGATATGTAATGTATGCAATTTGATGAGTTTGGACATATGCATAATTCCATGAAACCATCTTCACAATCAAGGTAATAAATATATCCATCACCTCCAAAACTTTCCTTATGCTGCCTTGTTTTTTTGTTGTAAGAACATTTATAATTCTTTTTAAAGATGTAATGCTTTAAAATTTTAATACTTTATACAAGATGGTGAAATACATTACCCATATTTCACACATGCAAGAAGTTTAGTCTTAGGCTGGTACCTACCCAGGGTAAGGATTGATGGTAGGTGGGATGTGTGGAGAACATTTGAATTAACATGAGAAATTATGGTTTCAGAGCTCTGTCATTTAAGAGCTGTGTAATCTGGGATAAGCCAATGCATTTCTATATAAAAATATTAAAAAAATACGTGCTCTGTATATTTCTTTGATTTATTATGAGGTTTAAATGGGAGCATGGATGGGATGATTCTATTAAGGACTCCATTATTATGATTTTATTTAATTCCAACAAGTATTTGAGGATTGTTTGAATTATAATCTTTCTTCCAATGGACTAAATTGCTTTTCATCCTGCCAGCTTGCCTGAATGTCTTTGAAGCTGAATGATCCAACATTCTATATAGGGATTTACCTTTTTGACTTTATTACATTTTAATACAGACACAAATTTAATTCCTCTTTTTTGCCACATCTAACATTTCCCTTTAGAAAAAATTCAGTAAGTGAAATGACTTTAAAAACGTTTTCTCTGTGTATTTGGATTGGGAACCCACACACCTATCACAGTGGTTCTTGGTAGGTTGGCAGTGCAGCCAACTCACCTGAAGGGCTTTGAAACGAGACTGTAGTGTCCCTTCCTCAGAGTTTGATTCAGTAGGTCTCAGGTGAGGCCCAAGAATCTGTAATTCTAACAGATTGCCATGCGACACTACGGTTTTCTTTCTGAGTCAATCTGTAATTGACTTCTCTGACCTTAATTTTCCATCCTGTCAATCCATACCCTATCTATTGCGGTCACATCTTTAAAAAAATTATTCTTCTCCCAATTATATTTACACAGTTATGTTTTACCCTATTATGATGTGAAATTTAAAAGAACATCAAAACCACGATGCAATAAAAGGATAATCATGAAGAAATCAGCCTATCCCCGGACCCCAAGAACTTAACTAGCCTTTCTCTGTTGGCAAACACCCAAATGTCTGTATTCTCGAATTTTAGCTACATGCCATTTGTCAGGACCCATTCTTATTTTCAAGAAGTGATACAATTATTGGAGATCAAGACCCATTTTTCACATTTGTCATGGTGGGGAAGTAATAGCTAGGCTACTTCAGAGCGAGTCAGGTGGATGGATTATATGTTAGGGATACTGTGACCTGGAATAGGGCTGGTTATTGAAGATAATGAGGGAAAACTGGTCTGGTCAGCAACTCTAGCTGCAAGTTGCACTTCTGATGTACTTTATAGATGAGTTCCTTATTTTATTTTAAAATATATAAAGTGTACTAGGGAAATTAAGAAGATATTGGTAAAGCTCATTAAAGATAATATTGATTATGAATCTGAACTTCAGAAGTAATTCTGAATATAAATTTTATAATTTAGGAAAGGATACATTAACCTGGAAGAAGTGTTGGTCACAAAACCGATAATGAACTAACACAAGCAAATCACTAGTTGTCTTTGTTCTTATAAATTCAGAAAAGCTGTGTTTCTACTCGGCTGTGAAAAAGGAATGTATCACACAAGAAAATGGCATAATTAGCAGTTAATTTAAAGTAACTAAAATGTATTAGCCCTAGTCAAATGAACAGTTTTATTTTTCTTGCTGTCTTTGTAGTCACACATATATGATCCTTTAAAAAGCCAGTCTGATTGGTTTGGTGCATACTGTTTTATCACTTTTTCTCTTACCCTGAAATGGTTCACATCTGTTCTGTGGAATATAGTGATATCTGAAGGCCTCTGTGCCTCCTTGTTTATTTTAAAGGGAGAATGGGAAGCTTTATTGAATGAGACTTAAGGAAAAGTCTTGATTTCTGAGGCTTCTGGGTAATTTGCAGATTTCCATTACAAGTGGGCATCAACTCTTTACAAAATGTTAATCATTTAGAATCTATTTAGTTGTTATGATTATGCCAGGTTAGCTGATAAAATTTGATGAACAGGCCCTGATATTTTTTCAAGTTAATGCCAATACTTAATCATTTTGCTTCTTATCCAAAGATAAACCTGGTTCATTAGGATAAACATCATCCCACTCCCAGGGCAGTGCCAGTTCATACTTGTGGTCCTAATGCATTCATTTATTTTTTTATTTAAAAATATTTTTATTGATTTCAGAGAGGTAGGGAGAGGGAGAGATATTGAAACATCTATTATGATAGAGAATCATTAATCAGCTGTCTCCTACATGCCCCACACCAGGGATGGAGCCTACAACCGGGGCGTGTGCCCTGACCGGGAATTAAACCTTGACCTCCTGTTTCATAGGTCAACCACTGAGCCAAGCCGGCTTGACCTGATGTATTTATTGATATTCCTTCTTATATTCTCAAAATCGTATACAGTTGTATGACCAAAATATGGTCACCCTAAATATGAAGCATAACTGTGGAATCAGTAAAGTGAGAGAATAGCTGCTGTGGGAAAAGATCTTAGTAAAGGGGCCACTAAGTTAAATTTATAAGACTCAGAATTAAAGGTTTTAAAATTGATCAATGCTTTAAAGAGGTATGACTTATAGCATGTTCTGCATAGGTTATGTTTCTAGTTTTTATGTATTGTTTGGTCCATTTTAAGTTATTTGGTATAGTGGAAATTGGAACACTATTTAATCTGTTCCATTGTTGCTCCCAGAGAGATGCTCTTTTACCTGCATTGAGTGTACTTTTTTTCCTATTGAACTTAGTAATATCATCTAGTCTTGCCGACTGGGGGTATTCAATATATACTTTAGCCCAGCTGCGTGGCTCAATGGCTGAGTGTCGACCTATGAACCAGGAGGTCATGGTGCAATTCTCAGTCAGGCTCATGCCCAGGTTGTGGGCTCAGTCCTCACTAGGGGGCATGCAGGAGGCAGCTGATAAATGATTCTCTCTCATTATTGATGTTTCTCTCTTTCCTTCTCCCTTTCTCTCTGAAATCAATACAAATATATTACACACATACACACACACACGTACATATATACTTTAGTGATTTTTATCTGTTTCTTTGCTTCTACATAGAAGGACCCATGACATCTTTTATTTTATTTGAATCAATTAGAGAGCCAGGTGTTTGATAGTGGTGAAATTATTAGCCTTAGAAGTGAATAGAGAACTATTTACCTAGCATTATAAATAATTTCTTGTGTTAGTTGCAGTGCTGGATTTCCTACTGAGAAGTTTTCTAAACAGAAGTCTCTGTGTCAATATTCTGTACATGCTTTAGTTGATAAGGTTACATCAATAATTTTTTATCTAAGAATACTGTGGATATAAAAAAGATCTGGTGCTGTGCGATGTAAGAATAGAAAATGGCACTGGGAATAAGCAAAGGGATTTACCTTCTGACCACAGGCATGTTTCTGATGTTCCTGCTGTGTTTCTTTTCTCTCAAAAATGAGATTAGGGCTTCTCTAAGCTGCATCATAAGTAATAAATGATAGTTTATAAACTACCAGGGATACAAAAAATTTCTGTCTGCTTTTCAGTTAATGATCTCAAAAGATATTCTCCTTAAGCAACCTGTAGTTCCCTACATATAAGTAATATATTTATATGGTTTCAGAAAATCATCCAGTGAGAACTGTAGCTGATTCAAATGTGAAATAGTGACATTTTCTGGAGAGTTATTCATAGCAACAAAAAGGGTACATTATACTTACTTATAGGGCTTTCAGCCAATACTCATTAAATCTTACTGTGTAGACTATAGTATTATTCTTAGAACTACCAATATTATAGATATTATTAGCTATCTATTCCACAAATTACAAATAATGACAAATACCTTTTAGAGTTTAGACCGTACATGCTATCAGACATAGACATTCCCAAGTGTTTCTAAGAGATGTCTGTTCTGCAGGTAGAGCAATCAATATTAAATGCAGACATATTTTAAGATCACCCATAGTTGCTGAGTTTCTAAAGCTTCCAGAGTGACTTA
Organism: Plecotus auritus; assembly: GCF_963455305.1. Taxonomy (NCBI): domain Eukaryota; kingdom Metazoa; phylum Chordata; class Mammalia; order Chiroptera; family Vespertilionidae; genus Plecotus; species Plecotus auritus. The sequence continues at coordinate 33,174,585 of NC_137783.1, read as the reverse complement.
GGTGATTTTTAAGGAAATCTGGTGTAGAAATTCTTGAATGTGGTCAATTTTTAATTTGAAAATATACCTAGTTGAATGTGTGTTTGTGGTTCATGTGTGTGTACACAGATTCTTATGTTAGGACAATGCAATTGACGTTCAAAAAGACAACATAAAAGCATATAATTTGGACTCTTAAAATGTATTTTTGTCACTTCTTATATAGAACTATTAACAAAAATAGTCTTTTCATCAAAAAAGAGACATAGAACTAATACATTTTTGTATGCTCTTATTTATTGCTTCATGATATGATTTCTAAGATATTTTGACTATATCAAACAAACAACCATTACTATCTAGAATATCCAATTATAAGTCATAACCAACACACACAGAAAATAATCAAAGGCATTAAGTAGATTTAATTTTTATGTGTCAAGAAGAAAAATGTATGTGTAACAGGAAACCCTGTATTTAAAAGACATAAGTAGATAAGTGGAACCAATTAAAATTTTTCAGAAGTTAAGTGAAATTTAAAAATTGCAAATGAGAAAAACTGAAAGGGAGAGAGAGTAGGAAAGGAGGGGAAAACCCTGAATGATCTGCAATAGATGGAACACAGAAAACATTCCCTCCCTCAATCCTCCTAACCCAGGTCAAAGTAAGCACTTCACCTCTAACTCCCCTACGACATTTCTGTAGAGTCAAACAGAGAAAACAAGAGCAAACACCAAAACACCAAAAACAACAATTGGAATACACCGTTGAGAGGATGACTATGTTTTATTTTTTTAAATGCTAAATTCTGTATTCTGGTCTTCCCCAGGATTTTATTAAATATTTTCTTCAATGAATTTTCTGAGCCAAGGATCTTTTGAAAAGAGAATCAGATGCTTTTATCTCATTGGAATGGAGGTTTGGAAGAAATGCTCATTTAAATGACTTAAATTTAGCACAAATTAACAACCGGTGTTGCAAAAGTGATTTGACAGCAAAATGTTCTTGGGAATTTTAAACTGGTTCCTGCAACTTTTTGGAAGTTGAAGTATCTTCTGGTACATAAGCAAAGACAAACAGACACGTACAATCTAACAAACAGTATTATAGAATGTGCCATAAAAATGCTAAGACTACACAACATATTTTGATTCCCACTTCCTCTTTTTTCAACTTGAAGTACATTCCACTTCAGTTAGGAAGCTTCTATGTTTTTTGATAATACATGTTCAGTGACATCATGCTCATCTATCCTGATTATTAGAGTTATGGCCTAACCAGGATAATTTAATTATTTCTAAGTTCAATCCTAAGGAGTAGAGAGTTCAACTGCATTTTTAAGTCAATAAAATACTTGTGATATTTTTTATCGGGTAAAATTCAAAGACTCTGAAATGCACAACATTTAAATGTACAATTAATAAATTTACATAAATTTATATACCCATGTTACCCATCTTACTCAAAGCAATTAAGATACGTAGCATTATCACTTTCTGATCAACCCCCTCCTCAGCAGGCAAAACCTCTGTTTTGATTGTATCAGTATTGATTAGCCTTTTATTGAAATTTATATTAATGCATATTAAAATTTGTATTATGGGTGTCTGACTTCTTGCATCCAACATGAAAGTTTGAAATATATCTATGCTTTGTGTGTATCAATTATTTATTCCTTATTGTTGAAGATTGTTTTATATTATGAACATACCTTGATTTGTTCACCAATTGATGGATACTTACATTAGTTTTATTTATTAGAAATTAAATTTCTTTATTCTTGAAAATGTCTTTTTGCACAGATATGTATTCTCTTTTTTTATGTTACTTATCTAGAAATAGAATCGCTTTGTCACAGAGCAGGTTTAGTTTTAGTTTTATAGAGAAACTTAATGATACTTTTTATTTTACTTGCATTTTTTTATTTTTTCATTGATAGGTATTACATATGTGTCCTTACCCCCCCCCCCCCGTAAGTCCCCCCCCTCGCTCATGCCCTCATCCCCCTGGTGTCTGATTAAGGTATTACATATGTGTCCTTATCCCCTCATTATCCCCCCCCATTCTCCCACCCATGCCCTCACCCCCCTGGTGTCTGTGTCTATTGGTTATGCTTATGTGCATGCATACAAGTCCTTTGGTTGATCTCTCCCCCTTACCCCTACCCTCCCCTACCTTACCTCTAAGGTTTGATGGTCTGATCGATGCTTCTCTGTCTCTGGATCTATTTTTGTTCATCAGTTTATGTTGTTCATTATACTCCATAAATGAGTGAGATCATGTGATATTTATCTTTCTCTGACTTATTTTGCTTAGCATTAATGATACTTTTAAAGAGTGGTTGCAGCACTTAAAATTTTTGCCTTCAATTTTGAGACTTCTTATTACTTCACATCCTCCCCCCAAATTTAGTATTATTAATATTATAAGGTTTAGCTATTCTGATGGTGTGTGGTGGTGTCTCATCTAATTCTCAATTTAATTAGTAGTCCCCCAATTATCAATGCCATTGACAATCTATTCATAGACCTAAAGTATGTGTGTGCGTGTGTATTTATTTCTGAAATGTATTAGCCATATATGTTCTTTTATCATTTTTTCATTTAAAATATTATTTTGCTTATCCTACATCTTTTTTATTTTCACATGTCAATTTCTTAAAAAATCATTTTATTTTCAATATGGATTTTATGGATTACATTGAATATTTAATCCACTCGGGTAGAATTGCCATCTTTATATTGTTTGTAGTCCATGAACTTAGTATATTTCTCTCATTATTACGTTTTTAAAAATTTTTTCACAGTATTTAATGGTGTTTAATATAGAAATCTTACATATTTTTGTTAAATTTATTTCTAAATATTATATGTTTATGCATTTTCCAAATGGATTTTAAATTTGTTTATTATGTATTGAAAAAAAATAACTTTTTAAAAAACTATGTACTCTATTGTGATCTATAAAAGAAACTTTTTGTTTCCTAATTTAACAATAAGGTGAAACTTACCAAAACCAATAAACACAGATTATGGGTATTACTCATAAACCTATTGACCAATGAGGTCCAAATTATAGGTTTTAAAGCACTGTTTGTGCTACTTATTTGAATGTTGCTTGCTCTGGTGCTTTTTAAAAATTATCATTGGCCTGGATTTTGTTTGTTTTTTCTGTATTAAGAACATCAGAAACTATTAAAATGGTTAAACTGGTATGTACCAGTGAAAATAAAAGTTTCAATAGCTCTAAGATTTAAGCAAATCAACAATGTTTTCGTTGCAGAGGCATTGCGATTTTTCTCTTCCAAAGAGAATAATTCTTAGAGATTGCTATTGATATAAAATTAATCATTTGAGTATTCCTTGACTCACAAGTTTTATTAAAATTAGCAGAAAGGATCTACCTTTTAGAACTCACTTATCAATGGGGAAAAAGGCTTATGAAAACAGATTTTTATTGAGGTAGCTCTTTAGAATATTATGTAGGCGTTCTCTCAGAACTGTATTGGTTAGCATGATGCATTGCTATTCACTGTAGGCATAATTTACTTTTTCATCTAGAACAGCAATTCAAATTTAAATAAAATATCATGGGAACTACCATGTTTCTTTCAGAATTCACGTTCTGTGTGCCACAATTTTCTTTACTGGAAAATGGGAATATTTTAAATTTTATTGGAATTAGCCAAGATAATGGTTGGAATATGATAAATAGATTATTTTCAATTTAAGTAGTAGCTGTTATTATCAAAACTTGTCTGTAGGAGATGCAGCATATGCTGTCAAAATTCAGTATAGTAGGACATGATTACATATGTTAAGTATTTTGAATATTGTACCATCTAATAACAAGGAAGAATGAGAAACACCATTCATATGAATGATAAAACAGATTGATCCAGCAGATAATTTGCAGGGGAAAAAAGAATGTCTGAAGGTCATTTGTATTATCGGCTGAATTAACTTATATTTCTTCTTTGAATATCCAACATTTCTCACATCACTGCTAATAGTGGACCAGCAGACTGCCTGCCATGCAAAATTTTTCCTCTTAGTTGCACTTTCATAATATCTTCAGAGTGCCCTTTGAGAAGCGAAAGAAGCATTATGTCTTTAGATTATTTCTCGCTTGCTTAATTTACAATCTGCAGGACCAGTACAATGATTGTTAACAAAATCAATACTGGATTCAAGCGGCATTGTCCATCCCTTCAAAGAAGTAAAATTTCTTGTCCTCGTGTGTTGGGTGATTCCATGTAATATTCTCTTCAGAAGTGGAAATCCACCCAATATTGGTGATCATCTTGGCACAAAAAGCTTCCTGTTTCTGTTGGACTATAATTGGCTTCAAAATGGTAATCATAAAATTCATTTCCTTAATCTTTGGAGACACATTGAAATGTTGGGGGCAGAGAAGTATATAAACTGGAGTTTTGGTCAGTTTGAACACTTTTTATTTAGGGTTAATGAAGCTCAGACAAATACCATCAAAAGGATATCACAATACTTACAGCTCACCATAATGTGTATGTCAGTGTATGATTGCTCTATCTGAGGGAAGTCTTATCTATATATATATATATATATAAAACTCTAATATGCAAATAGACAGAACAGTGGAACAACTGAACAACTAGTCGCTATGACGTGCACTGACCACCAGGGGGCGCCTGTGGAACATGGCAGGCGTCGGCTGCAGGAGGATGGTGGAGCAGGTTAGCAGGGGCACCAGACCAAGGTGGGGTGCTGGTCACTGTCATTGGGGCGAGCCTCTGGTGGTTACTGAAAATTCTTTGCTCTCGCATGCCACTGCCCCGCCCGGCACTCTCACCTGCTGCTGGTGCCAGTCCCACTCGCACCCACTGCTGGCGCTGGAGCTGCCGCTGCCGCTCACACCTGCTGCCAGTGCCTGGTGCCGGTGCCAAGGCAGGTGCAAGTGGTGGCTGCTGGCCCTGATCGTCCCTCAGGGCTTCTCCACCTCCCCCTGCTCCTGAGGGGCGATTCGGGCCAACAGCCGCCTCTTGCACCTGCTGCTGGCACCGGTCCCAATTGCTCTGCACTGTCAATGGGTTTGAGCGGGGCTGGTGTCCTCAGCGTGTGGGAGCCGTCAGCTTGTGGGGTCAGGAGTGGGGCTGCCAGCAGACAGGGGACTAGGGGCTGTGGCTGGAGGGGCCGGGCAGGGGCATGGAGGATGGGCCAAGACACGCCCCTGTGGCCACCACAACCTTGTGGCCCACAGTTCCTTTCAAGGTGTACGAATTCATGCACTGGGCCCTTAGGTAGTGTATAAGTATGTAGATAGAATAAATGAAAAATGTGGCATAATAGATTATTTTATTATGGAATAGTTAATAATTAGAACTATTTACCAGACACTTGCAAAAGAGATTTAAAGATATTATTAAATTCTGCTCTGAAAAGGAAGTTACTATTATTTCTGACAGTTTTGTTTTATTTTGTTTTGTTTTTTAGTAAAATGAGATAGTTAGGTAACCCAGTTTGCATAGCTGACAGATGGTAAAGTCAAAATTTGACCCTCAAAGTCCACTGTTAACTGCATTCTATTAGAAGCTTCTTCCTGGTAGAATTAATTCTGATGCATTCTGTGTTGTATACTAAAAAAGGAAAAATATACTCATTTAATTATGTTATTTGTGTTTGGCAAACCTGTGTTTTATTCTAGAATTTGATGATTTTTAAATACATTAACTTAAAAAAAACTATTTCCAAATATTTTGATATATTTTTGTGTTCCCCAGATAAATTTAAGAAAACAGGTTTATTCATATAATTTTTAACTTTTCCAATTTGGTTTACCAAAGTATTATACTTTTGATTTGTTTACATCCATTTTTGGTTAAATTGCTCAGGCAGCCTTTTGTTCTAACACATCTGTACACCTACTCCTATTTCTCTTTTTTCTGGATCATGGGTTTAAATGGCTCACAGATGAGGCAGTATTATTATTAGTTCATGCTTTTACTCTTTAACACAGGAAATTGATTATACAGCTCATTCTTGCCTGTATCTACATAGACTAATACCTTGTTACTTCATTATCTGCAAATATTTATTTTTATTTCTACAAGAAACTTTAGTAGACAATTTCAATAATTATTGATTGCTTTTGAATAGATAAGTTTATCCGATACAATTATTTCCTCACTTGTTCCACTGCCTTCTTACTAATCCCCATCATCTCCCCACACCAAAACATAAATAATTAAAACTAGGCGATTCTCATTTCCTCATCTTCTGTTGAATTAATCCCATTCAATTCAGTAATGGAGAAATTTAAATATTTTGAAGTTACAACACGTTTTTGTTTTTTTAATTGTTAACATAACGTTTCTATTTTTGCATGTGAAAATTTATATTTTACGACATTGTTTATGGTGTTTATATGCATTTTTCATTTTTAGAATTTATATTACAAAGTGCTTATATAAATTATAAGTATTTCTATTTGATAACATTAAATAGTGATAATGTAAACATTTAACTAAATTATTGACTGGTACAATGCCAAACATTTCAATTATTTATCTATCACTGTCATCCAGGTTAAGACCCTTGAAGATAAAATAACTTTTCTTCAGAATTGAACAATCTGTTTGGAAAATAACCATATATCTAGGTATTCTTTAGTTTACAGTATTTTCCTCTATTTTGTTTAGTTAGGGTTTATTAGCCATTCCATGCAATTATAAAACAACTTAGAAAGATGCTTTTTTCTATTCTTCCATGATGTCCCATTGCATTTCTGATCAACAGAATTTTAAATTTATGTAGTCTGTTCACTATTCACCTACTGAAATAGCAAAATGTTCAGATGTTATTTCCTTTACATCTTCTCTATGACATTTATATATTGTTAGAGAACACTCTATGTTTCCTTATTTGCAAATTTCCTGTGGAGGCTTCCTTGAAGTTCCAGAGAATTAGAAACATACCCTCACTGCAAAACAAATACATAACAAAGGCAAAACTGTGTGTGATTAAATGCACTGCCTTGGAAGCAAATAGAATGCTGGCTTTAATTCTCAGTCTTCTAGTACTAACGATGTGATCTTGGGAAGTTACTTAATTGTCTGTATTTCAGTACACTCATCCCCCAAAATAAACACAGTAACACCAACTGGATTACAGGGTGATTATAAAAATAAATTGGATAATATATAAGAAATATTTAGGACAACACCAGATATATAGTAAACATCAATAGCTATTATGATATAATGCAATTTCATAGAACTAAAATTATTTTAAAAATGAATGAGTGAATGAATACATGAATAAATGAAATCTGTGTTTCCTTTGCTCAGTATACCTCTCTATTATAAATAGAACACTTAATTTTTTTATTATCCTTTTGATTCAGGCTGATTAAATCAACAAAAACCTCACCAGGACATGCATTTCATGTCCATCCTACTATGGAAACAACTATATGAGGTACAAAAACTAGGAAGGAGCAAGGAAAACCTTAAAGTATAATTTCTTTTCCTTTCTTTGCTATTTCTTTCTTTTCCTCTTTTATTCATTTCTTTCCTTCCTTCCCTTTCTTATTTCTCTCTCTTCCTATATCTCTCCTCCCTTCCCCAAGTCTGTCTTTTTTCTTTCATCCTTTCTTAGTACAAATTATTTTCTTGTTTGTTCATTTGTTGCTTAGTTTTATATCCCATTCAGTTGATTGCCTTTTTATTTTATTGACAGTTTCTTTGGCATGTAAAATATTTTTAGTTTGATTTTTAGTCCCATTCATTTATTGTTGCTTTTACTTCCCTTATCTTTGGACTCAAATTTATAACATCCTCTCTAAGATTCATATGTGGGATATAAAATTGAAAGCAACAAATGATCAAACAAGACAAACAAAAATTGCTAGACACAGACAATAGTGTGGTGGTTACCAGAGGAAAAGGGGACTAGGAAGTATTGAGGGGTAAAGGGGCTCAAATGTATGGTGATAGAAGAAGATTTGACTTTGATTGGTGGGCACACAATGAAATATACAGCTATGTAATTTATTAACCAATGTCACACTAATAAATTTAATATAAATAAAACATGTAAATCATGTTAAGTCACTTACCCCAGGCTCAGAGCTATCCAATGACTTCCTACTGCATTTCAGTGTGTAACCCCAAATCTTAACCAGCACTTTAAAGAAATGACATGGACATAATCTGGCCTCTGATACCTCTTTCTCTTCAGTCAAACTGGGTTGATTGCTCTTTCTTGACCCACAGTAAGGAATATCCTGTCATGGCACCTGTGTAGTCATTGTTCTCTCCACTTGGGAGGTTCTAGGTATTCTCAAAGTCTTTCCCTCCCTGCATTCATGTCTCTACCCAAGACAGCCATGCCATACCTTCCTGCCCAGCCTATATAAGACAGTATATCTTTCTAAGTCACTTACTATGACCCTATGATTTTAGTTTCTTCAAAGCACTTACCACTATAAAACACTATGTGTGTTTATTTTCTCATCCATTAGATACAAGCTATGTGAATGCAGGGGCTTATTTCGTTCAGTACCAAATCCTAGTGTCTGGAAAGCATTAGGGCCTAAATTATTATTATTTTCCCCCAGTTTAAGAATGAATGGGAAAATAAAAGAATGGAGAGCTAAGTTGTTTTTTAAACACAAATAACTGGACAGCACTCTCCAATATATCTTTCCTTAATGGTGAAAGTGTTCTATATTTGTGCTGTCTCACATAGTAGCCACTAGAAAAATGAGTCTATTAAGGGCTTAATATATGGCAAGTAATACCGAGGAATGCATTTTTTATTTTCTTAATTAAATTTGAACAGCCACATTTCTATCATATTGGACAGCACAGCACAGGACAATAGCAGAGGCAGGGAAATTACTAGGCCTACTAGCATTAGCATATTGACCCAAATATTCACTGTGCAATTAACTTTTTAATACCCATCGAAATGTTTGTATTATTTGAAATGAGTGTCCTGGTGTTACTACATTATCAAAAATTTTAATTTCAGTTCCAGTGATGTCATTTTGACTTAAACTTATAGTTCAATTATGTGATATTGGGACTTACAAGCATATGAGTAAACATTATTTTTTAAGTACTGAGAATAAAATGAAAATAAAAATGAGATAAATTTTGATTTTCAAAATTTCTAAACATTTAGTAAACAGTTATTTCTAGTGTTAGCAAAGGTTTGAATGTATTTAAAGAATTAAAAATTAAGAATTGCCCATTTGATTTCATGTCTAATAAAATAATCAGAAAACTATTAAATGTGTTTGGTGTACAAGTATTTTTAAGGACTTTCTTACTTTTAACAATGTAAATTGTGGACATTTTTAACACCCAAGAATAATGGACTTACAGGAACTAGAAATATACTATATCCTATTGTTGAAGTTCATATTTGGGACTAAACCACTTGTCTTAAAAATTATAACAGAGAATATAATATAGTATGTGTATATAATAATGTGTGTATAATTTATAATTGCTTACGCCATCAATAATTATTTTTTATTTATAGGTTTCAGGAGAGCATAGTAACAATAACTGCATATTGATAAGGTTAATGAATAAGGTTTATTATTTATGTTTTAAGTAAAAACTAACAGTTCATTAGTCCTTGGCCTTCTAAGTAAGTATAACCTCTTGCATTCTGTATAGCTTTGCGTTTTCTTTAATAAACCTCCTTTGGCTTATGTAAAAAAAATCTATTATACTTCCCATCCTCTTCCTAGGTTCTAATAATCTATTCAGACTCTTTCTCTAATTTGCCAATTTCTCCTTGAGTCTCTGTTCTCTAACACCTGCATTTCAGCTCAAAACCCATAAACAGCAAGGGTGGTCCTACCTCAGCTAAGATGGTCTTGTTTGCAAGAAAAAGAATGTACTTAAGTGTAAACATACTGATTTCAGAGTTTTTAAAAAAATGTTCAAAGATGAGGATACCTGGGCTTGGTTTAATGTACACCATGTGATTCAGAAGTATATGGTTCTCCTTTTTTCTTTCTGCATGCATTGCAAAGGTTCTGAGATTCAGTCCTTTCCGTTTGGTGACATGCCCCACACTGAATCACTCAGTGGGATGTAAGTGGCTAAATTATATGAAATCTACTTTAACTTTGGAGTAAATACACTTTTCTGGATCCACACATACTTCAAATTAAAATTGGAGTCAGTTAGAAAGTAGGAAAGTCAATCCTAGGAAGAAAATCAACAAAGCCAACTATAAAACTGGATTGTTGCCTTCTATATTCCTTACTGCTATGAAAAAATAACTCGGATGTAATCTGCTGAAAAAAGGAATGTTTATTCTTTTTAAAAAATATATATTTTTATTGACTTCAGAGAGAAGGGACATGGAGAGAGAAATAGAAACATCAATGATGAGAGAAAATCATTGACTGGCTGTGTCCAGATGAAACACACAACCCAGCCATGTGTCCTGACCTGGAATGGTACTGTGACCTCCTGGTTCGTAAGACACTCACCCACTGAGCCAGGCTGGCCAGCCAAGAGTGTTTATTCTTTATTGTAATGCATAGAAGCAGAGCACTTCTCTATCTGTGACCACCAGATTTGCTCATTTATCTCTGATAATTTTTCATGTCTATAAATGTTTAGCTCTTTGATCAGGGCCATTATTTACCTCTTCAACATAAGTATTTATGTGTTTCATCTGTGTGGTTTAGAAGTGATGAATGAGCTGTTGTGTAGCCTTAAGTGTCAAATAACAGCAGGTTATTTGTCATGTTAGCCAAGATTTTGTAACCTGGCATCATTGTTCTTTATTGTAGTGTTTTAAAAAAAATAGTCTTGGGTCTTATTTCATAGTACCCTGCTTACTTATCAGCATTTATTCATAGTTTAATCATGATACATCCTCTAATGCCCACTAATATAAGAAATAATAGAATAAGCACCATTATAAATTACTTTGTTAATGTAACAAAACAATGTATTAAAACACAATTTATGACTTAAATTTATGTATAATTTAAATAATGTTATATTTTGCATGTTTCTTTACTAGACTATGTAAGAAAATAAAGTATCTTATAAGGCAATCTAAGCTATTATAGAAAACACTAGAGGCCCGATGCACGAAAATTCATGCAAGAATAGGCCTTCCTTGCCCCGGCTGCCTGCACTGGCTTCCCTTGGGCACCCAGGACCTGGGCTTCCCTTCGGCCACCAGAAGGCACCTGGGACCCGGGCTGCTTCCCTCAGGCTGCCTGCAGGCACCTGGGACCTGGGCTTTGCTCCGGCCCTAGCTTCATCTGGAAGGACGTCTGGAATGATGCCCAGAAGGATGTCCAGTCTAATTAGCATATTACTTTTTTATTATTATAGATGAGTATCTTCAATATAAGAGAAAAAGACCATTCTGAAACAAGAAAACAGGAGTGACATTCCTACACACTTTACCATTGCAAATAAAATAATTAGAAAATTGTGATTTTTTCCACCTGTGAATTTTGAAAGTTGTGGAGGTAAATTATAGCTTGATGGTTTCTGAAATGATGTAAATGATTTATAGAGTTCAGGACTGACAAGAGGGTGTAGATGTGGCTACAGTTCAACTCTGGCTCAGGGCTTTGAAGTGGTGTTATATAGTTATTCTTACAATAAAATGATTCCCCTTTCATTTTATAGAGACTGATGATGGATGGTTCTGTGGGAGTTATGAAGTGAAACGTAGCAGCCCTAAACACTAAGATACCTTCTAGTGTTTAAGTAGCAATTCTCCACTGATCACCATAGGTGAATATACTGGCTTTTTGTATGTTTTCATTAAGCCATGAGCAGCAAATAGAATTTTCCTGAAAAGATTAATTAAACCATGTACTTTATCAAAAGTAAACTTACCTATCAATATTACATGGCCATATTTATAATAATGTGGAGGTTTTACATGAAAAAAAATAGAAAATGTTACATTGCTAGCATTGTGAAAGAGAATGATATTGCATGTAAGTCATTAGCTGGGTTACCTTCAACACATAACTTTAAATAATTTAACCTCTCTTAGCCTTTTTCCCCCCTATAAAATGCAGGCAAAAGTACCTGCTTTATTTGTCATCATATGTTTATTTTAAAATAAAAATGAGATAATACTTGCAAAATCTTCTATGTATTGATGCTATTCCAATATTATTTTCTGTTTTTTCGCTCGATTCCATATTAAATTATTTGACCCTTATGTGCTGTTTTTCCATACGTTTCTATGCTTGAGCCTCTTTCTTTCACCTGTTATTTTTTATATCTTAGTGAGTGATTTTACTCACATCCCATTGATACAGATTTCAAAACACATTTAAGATTTTCCAGCACCAATTTCACTTTAAGCTCCAGCACTCACATTAGTAATCCTTGCTCTTTTCTATCAATAATTAGCTATCTATGGTAACAGATTCAATTGCTATACACATGTTCTGTCCATTATGAAGTTTAATATTTTTATGTCATACTTTTTGTTCTTTATTCTAGTTTAAAATTGGAGATATTCATAATATCTTATTCCCTTTTTATTAGGGATAATACATTTTATCAAGGTATTATATTTTCCGTGTTAACTATTATGTCAAGATACATTTTATACAGATAAACAGGATATGCTTTTTCTTTATTTTTGTGATTGATTTCCTAGCATTCTCCATATATGAACATTAAGATATGTTTTAGTATAATTTGAAGTCATAAACTTTATCTGCTTTAATCTATTGCAATTGTTATTGAATCACAAATTACCCCTAATAGGGCCTCTTAATCAACAGGGCCTCTTCTAGTTCCCACTTTAATCAAGTAGTTTTCTTTGATATCTGGCCTTTGGTTTGAATTTTAAATAGAATCAACTGCCCACTCTCTGCTGTAATATGTAAGAACTAGAAAATATTAATGAACCTCAAAAATGTCATATTTAATTTTGAAATACATATATGTACATATATATGTATAAAATCTCTACAACTTTTTCACTTTTTGCTATCCTTATGGTTAAAATCTGGGTAAGAATAAAATAATCAAGTATCCCAAATAATAGATAAAGAATATTGTTGTTCACAAATGACAATAACATGGGAAAAGAAATATGTCATTTGATTCCATTTATTCTTGCATGTCAAACTTTGAGGTTTTTTTGTAGTGACTGTAAATGACAGTCAGTTTTGATGTAAACTTCTTATCTTTTGAGTGCTCATGGTGGTCTATTCTCCATGTCATCCTCACTTTCTTTTTCTGGTCTTGCCCTTTCATTATCATGGAATGCTGTTGAGTCAATATGTAAATCACACTGTGTTAAGTGCTTATAGTACTGGGTATCTATTTTACATCTCTTAAATCCCATTGCCTCTCAGCATTGCTTTTTAATCTCTCAAATCATGAGTTTCAAGATATTCATTAAGAGGTTACTGTGTTCTCAACAGAAGTCACTCTTTCAGCCCTGATGTGAGCAGCAGCAGAATGGTAGCTATACTGCCCCAGTTTCTTCCTAGAGACCTACCCTACTAGTTTCCACAATGAAAGCTGAATGTGTTTCATATTAGAGGGCATTCTTGTGCACAGAGCTATACCTTTGTGGATTCTCCCCTTCAACTGCTTGGTGTAAATTCTCAAAAGAATTTTCAAAGATCTTTGCTTTCAGTTTTTAAAAGACATATTCAGTGATAAGTATTTTGAGTTCTTGAAATAGATACATATCACTTTCTTTTCTTTAAAAATTCTCTTAATTACTCCCAAACTAAAAAGTACAGTGAACTTTGAGACATTAAATATATTAAAAATGGTTCTGAGGGAAGAAAAGTTCATCTAAAGTATATGTAAAGGCTATGGTTGCAGTAATAGTCTTGTTCATAGACCACATTACCTACGGTACTACTAATTATAAATATATCTTAAAATATCATTAAGAAACACCCTAAATTATGCCTGGCCGGCATGGCTCAGTGGTTGAGAGTTGACCTATGAATCAGGAGATCATGGTTTGATTCCCTAGTCAGGGAACATGTCTGGGTTGTGGGCTTGATCCTTAGTGGGGGGCATGCAGGATGCAGCTGATCACTGATTCTCTCTCATTGTTTTTATCTCTCTCTCTCCCTCTCCCTTCCTCTCTGAAATCAATAAAAAACATTTTTAAAAGAAATGCAATTCTGTAATACATAAGTTTCTGGGGCCAGAATGCACACTATTCAGTTGTTGACACCAATTATGCATTGTTTCTGGGAAGTTTAAATATACCTGAGGAAAAATTAAGACATGAAAGAAAAACAATTTTTTGTTGTTGGCATCATTTTTCTCTAGAGAAGATTATCACTTAAGAAATGCTAAGTGTGATGGACCAAATGTCAGGAATAATTACACTACATGACATTGAGTAGGACAATGGAGATGCTTCATCCTTCAAAATTTCCTGACATCAGGTAGTGTTTTTGAGAGTTTGAAATTAACACTTTAGGCAGACTACAGCTGACAGTATTCACTCAGATTGTTATATGTAGGAAAATCAATCATTCTCACTTATTTTCATTCGTAATATAGAATCTTTTGGCATCAGGAGCAAAAAGCTAAGTTTTTTTGGTGTTTCTTTGACATGAACACTATAATAATAATGATGAGTTACATGTGGATAAATTTATAAAGGGCTTATGTGATTCTTCTCAGTGAACAATTGTAAACCTGCCATGTAAAATACATGGATTGCTTAATTTGGGTTTAAATACCAGCTATAATATGCAAATAATGTATTAGGACTTGACAACCCTGTAGATGTATACTCATTAATGGACCTGCATGTAAAAACTATGGAGAGCAATTCAAAATGACATGTAATTTTTTAGGAAAATTAAAAAGAAACTCAATCACCATGCCCACTGATTCTAAAATACCTTATATACCTCAGAATGGTAATTTTTTACTCACAATGTTTCTTCCATTGTTAAATTGTATTTATGTGTATTTTAGGTTTCTTCTGGTGCCACTGTTCATAATATTGTCCAATGTGGGGCCGACAAATACTGTTTCTGAGGCAAATAAAGCTTGTTTTTAGCCCTTTGGCGATCTGAAAAAACTAGAATCATGTATGAAAGTTTCAAATAACTAGATACTAAACATAAATTATATATTTAACTCAACTTTTAAAAGAAGTTTAATTACTGACTTAATGTATAAACGTGTAAGGAAATTTGATGTTTATCAAGAATTTAAAATTCTATTTTATGATATTGGAGGTATCTCATTTACAATGAAAGAAAGCAATGTAAAGCAGTGAAAAAAATTTACAATATGGCAATTGCATCATTAGGTATCCACATCAGAATTTGCTTTGCCATAAGGAAACAGATACTTCCTACAATCATAGGTCTTTAGAAGATATTGGTAACATAACCATGTCTCTATCTACCTTTTTTTGCATGGTCTTGTAGCTAAAACTTTCTATGTTTAGTCCACATTTACCATTTAATTCTGTATTCTTGAAAACTATATTGTGATGTTATCCCATAAACTTTTCTGAATCTCTTCTTTCTTTGAGGCCTTTATCTTCTCTATAGGTTTCCATGTTATTGGGAGATATAAGGTTTAATAAACCAGAAAATCTTTTTAGGAATAAATCCCATTCTAATTTAGGAGTCCCTCATCTTGATGCCTTAACACCCTGAATTTTTTTCTCAGTGTTTTTTTTTTATTTTTTTATTTTCCCAAACCTTGTTATTTCTTCATAGAGGCAATGGTTTCTATATACAAGTGGTTCTCATTGCATAATGCCTTTATACTCTTACAGTTATTGAGGACCCTAAAAGAAGCTTTGTGTGACTTATCTGTTGACAGTACCCCATTAAAAACAAACACGAAAAAAAATTAAACACAAGTATATGCAAATGCATATTTCATCAGATACTGGATCAATGATGCCATCACAATACATGTAGCCTTTGGAGAACCAATGAGAAAATGAGAGTTAAAAATGGCAAATAATGTCCTAGTATTATATGAAATATTGTTGAACTCTCAGATCCAATGAAAAGGGCCTTAGGGACTTCGGGGGTCCCCATACCACATTTTAAAAACTAATCTTTGCCATAATTGTTTTATGTGTCTCTCCTCTTCTCAATGATTTTTTTTCCATGGATCTTGTATCATTTTACTTTATCCTTCCAAAACCCACTAATATGACTTATTTATAGTAAAAGCTTGGTCAATATTTGTTGAATAAATATATATGTTATGTATCACATAGCTATATTCTCTTAATATTTTAATATATATGAAAATATATTGCTTTGTCCTGTAATTCCATATATAGTAGTAAATATATACATGTATGCAAGTATATACTTATAAATGCACAGTTTTATGCACATAAATATTACAGTTGTGCCTAAGTTCAGGTGATTATGGTGACTCCTGATTACTATTGTCTCAACAGGCAGAGCACCTTGGGGAACAGCATTTTTTCAATAAGGCTTTGATTCTGCTTCTATACTGTCTATACTGAAGTGAAATTTTAAAAAAATTACAGATAGTTTGCATTTTGTTTCATAGAGAACTCTGGAATATTAGAAGGGAGCTATGGTGGCAAAGCCTGGAATTGTGGAGTAAGAATAGCTACACAGGGTCTTTTGTGGTTCCATGCAAATATAATGACTTTTTGTTCTAGTTCTTTTTTAAAAAGCCATCGTACACTTGAAACCTGTATCATTTAATTAACCAATATCACCCCAATAAATTTAATTTAAAAAGAAGGAGAAATGGCTACAAACTCTGGTAAACTAAGAATTAGTGCCTTGGACTTTTCTCTCATCGCACTGAGGGCCAGTGTTACAGAACTCTGTCTCTGCTCAGTTATCTCCTCTTGCCAGTTGTTATTTTCTTCTTCCCTCCAGTTTGATGTTCTCTTGCCAACTATAAACACTGAATTAGGTCTGTATCACAGAAGGATGTCTAAAGAGAGAGGTAGCTATAATACATAACACTCTAGAAAGTGGGATTGCTATTAATATGCTCTTTACTATATCAAAATACTGATTCCTACGTAATAGAAGGTAGTTAAAATCAGAATTTGGAGCTAGATTATACCTGAGTTTAAATCTGTTTCTGCAATGAACTGGTTGTGCATCATTAATTCAATTATTTAAATTCAACAAGCCACAATATTCTCTAGTCTAACAGTAAGATGATGTTCCTAATTTATTAAAATGTTTTGAGGATAAATAGATGACTATGTATTATGTACTTAGCATAGTACTTGACACAGGGTGTTTAATTACCTGTGGCTATAAACCAGATATTTAGGCAAGGGTAAAGGTAGTTACCAATTGTACATATGCATTGTAAAAAAATTCCCACCGGTGATTCTGATCTCAACTATCCCTGCTCCCCTAACAGTCTACCTCCCACATTGAAAATCATCTCTCTCTCCATAGTACATACATGTTGTATTTTTGTGGCTATACACATTTTGTTTTAATAAAATACAATTACATGACATTTTTTCTTTTTTTGTGTCTTCTTATAACTTAATTATGAAAAATTCCCACACACATACAGAAGTAGAGAGAATAATATAATGAACCCACATTCTCAATAATCAATAACTTGTGGTTAATTTTGTTCCATCTATGTTCCCATCCTTTTTAAAAATCTTTTTTATTGAAAGTATTACATATCTCCCTCTTTTCCCCCCATTGACCTCTTCTAGCCTGCCCTTGCCCCCACCCCAGGCCTTCACAACCCTATCATCTGTGTCCATGGCTTATGCATATATGCATACAAAAGTTCTTTGGTTGGTCTCTCAACATAATTGCTCCAACAATTTTATTGAGGTCCCTTAAATTTAAATAGCCAGTGTATATGATTCCATTTCACTTTTCTATATAAACACAATAGTATCACATATAACATTTTATTATAGAATATATAATGTACTAAGTAAACAAACATATGGTATATAACCTAAAAATATATGAAGAAAAAATCCATTTTCAACTTAGTCAAAATTACTTGGAAGCTTCTATCTACCTATTCATTCAATGACTAATTGCTACCCATGCTAGAGAGTAATGGGGTCAACTTTAAAAATAAAAACCCAGAAGCTTGAATTTTCACTGTTCTGTTTTAAACATCTATTGTGCTATCCTATGGGGCAAACATTTGACAAAATCATCTATTAAGATGTCTATTCTCCAGTTTCACTTTTAAATAGTTTTCTAAGCAGAGATTGAATAGAAAATTTGGATTTCTAATAAAAGACTAAGAACCTTAGTTTTTGTTAATGCCCCACCTATCAAGCCTGTCAGCCTAGAGCTGCAATAAAGAGGGAACCTCTGTAGTAGAAGAGGGGCTGTTTTCACAATATTCAAAATTAATGATTTTAATGATTTGTAATTAAGTTTTATGAAAGCAGAAATTTTATCTATTTGTTCTCTGATGAAATCCCTGCCACTAACAGAAATTATTTTTAATTCTTCTTGCTTAATTGTGAATCCAGGTATATTTCCATCTTTCTAGTATTTCACTCCTTTTTATGCCAAAAATATTAATACTGAATTTAAGAAATCTAGTTCCTAGGTGTTGGACTATGGTTGTGTATTATATAAAGCATAGGGTACAACATAGCATAGTGGGCCCATGATGAACTTTTAAATATTTCTATTTATTAGAACAGTAAGAATCCATGATAAAGAATCACAGTAAAGCATCATGGGAAACTCACATTTCACCTTTTTAAAAAATTGAGACAATCAGCTACACCTGTTATATAGTGAGTGCCACAATGTGGATTGCCAACTGCTCAATGATAAATCATGTCATTATCTTCTTACTTAAAAATGGAATCCTGCCTGCTAACATTTCTTAGTTTCAGAACTTTTTAGGATGCAGAATTTTTTCTTCCCTTTTAAAAATGTTTTTTCTTATTTTTATGAAAGGCAACCTTTTTAGTTTGGATTCACATGGTGTTTTACTACAATAGAAAAACCCCTAGAATGCATGAGTTAAATAGTTAGCTGGCACAGCAAAATTAATAGCTTTCTTTTATTTTGTTTTTGATATGGCAAGAATGGGTTTTTATACTAATTGCTTATTTACAATAATCTCCTTTCAGCAGCTTGCCCTGAACAACATGAAGCCACAATTAATATCAAAGTTTATCATCTGACTTACAGCAGATGACATTCACAATCTGCTATTACAAGCTTTTTAGTAGTGTTGCTCGCCTGATTTACAGTGTGTAAAACCAAAAGCCCTTTTGCAGTTGTGTAGAAATCTGCTTTAGTAGAGTTGAATGATTCATTGGTTTATCATCAAATGTTCTCTAATATACTTACTACATAAATACTAAAAGCGGACCATTCTTAGATATAGGATGAATATTGTAGAATTGTAACTTTTCTGCTGTTGGAACAATTTTGGCAAACATTAAGTCCACATATCTCATTTAATGGGCTCACAGTGAGTTTCGGTATGGTGTGGGCTAGATTTGCCTCATGTAAGGGAAGCAATGAAAGGTTTTGAAGCTAAAGTGAGACATGACCCAATATACCTCTTTGTAAGATCACTTGACCATGAAGAGAATAGACCCAAGGGAAAAGAATAGAGGGACTTGTTGGGACACTATTGTCGTGGTCTGAGTTTTTTACTCTATAGATTTTTTTTTACTACTTGTTGAATAATAAACTTTGATTTCTTTTATATGATAAGTGTTTTTTGAATCATGTGTTATATCTTTATTCTAGTGCAGTATTATTTCTGGCTCCTAAAAAATATGGGGATTAGTATAAGCACCATATCAAATAAAGTGTCTCTTAACTTTGCTTATCATCATGAATAGAGAATATTATACAGCCTGAATATATTAAAAGTGAGATTTGCAAATAAGCAGCTAAAAGAGCATCCATTTTAAGAGATGTTTAAGTTATGACTGCTTGATTTTACCCAGAAAATTGAAATATGCCTGAGTTGCAGGATACTTATAACATTAAAATATATTGGCTCTTTAGCTTCTTTCTTCAAGCTAAGCAGTTTTTGTCTTAGAGAGTTAGGCTGTTGTTTATGCTCCCACCTGTATAGTCTGTGATTCAAGTTGCTGATATAAAAAAGAATAAATGTATTGCCTTTCATGTCAATAAATATATTGACTTCCACATAAAGCATGGCCATCAGTTCAAAATAGCTGGAATTGATACCTTTCTATTTTGCTTACTTTAAAAACTATAACAAATGTAAAACTTTAGACAATAAAAAACAACTATATTATCATCCTATAAAAATAGCCATAGACATCTTAAGCAAAGTAGCTTTGCTGTGCCAAAACACTATGAAATAGAGGATTGCTGTTTAATAGAAAATTAGATATAATTATAACTTAGTCTTCTGGGCATAGTTGTTTTCTGTTATCACCAGGGGAAGTAGGAAGAGGTGGTTTTTAGTCTATGCAGGAGCAGAGACAAAGCAGCATTTGCAATATGGGCAGATTTGAGGTATCTAATTTTATATTTACACTAGAGGCCCTGCAGAATCGGGCTGAAACCAGCTCTCCGACATCGCCCTGAGGGGTTCCGGATTGCGAGATGGCGTAGGCCAGGCCGAGGAACCCAACTGATGCACAATCAGGGCCAGGGAGGGATGCAGGAGGTTGGCCAGCTGGGGAGGAACCATGGGAGGGCTCCAGGGTGTGTCCAGCCTGTCTTGCTCAGTCCCAATTGGCTGGACCCCAGCAGCAAGCTAACCTACCAGTCAGAGCGTCTACCCCCTGGTGGTCAGTGCATGTCATAGCGAGCAGTTGAGTGGTCTTAGCATATTCTATCTAATAAAAGAGTAATATACAAATTGACCGTCACTCTAACACACAAGATGGCTGCCCCCATGTGGATAAAAGATGGCCTCCACAAGATGGCCGGCAGGGGAGGGCAATTGGGGGCGATCAGGCCAGCAGGGGAGGACAGTTGGGAACCCAGGCCTGCAGGGGAGAGCAGTTGGAGGGAACCAGGCTGGCAAGGGAGGGCAGTTAGGGGTGACTGGGCCAGCAGGGGAGGGCAGTTGGGGGCAACCAGGCCTGAAGGGGAGGGCAGTTGGGGGCAACCAGGTAGGCAGGGGAGGGCAGTTAGGGGTGACCATGCTGGCAGGGGAGGGAAGTTAAGGGCAATCAGGCCGGCAGGGGAGCAGTTAGGCGTCAATCAGGCTGGCATGGGAGTGGTTAGGGGGTGATCAGGCTGGCAGGCAGAAGCGGTTAGGGGCAATCAGGCAGGCAGGCAAGCAGGCAAGTGGTTGGGAGCCAGCAGTCCTGGATTGTGAGAGGTATGTCCGACTGCCCGTTTAGGCCCGATCCCACTAGGATCGGGCCTAAACGGGCAGTCGGACATTCGTTGAGGGGTCCCTGATTGGAGAGGGTGCAGGCTGGGCTGAGGGACACACCCCCTTCCCCATGCACGAATTTCGTGCACTGGGCCTCTAGTCATTAGCATATTATGCTTTGATTGGTTGAACAGAAGACCGGATGTCTGGACACTTAGCATATTAGGCTTTTATTATATAGGATATATTTTTTAAATATTATTTTCCTTGCCTCACAGTTTAGTGTTCTGATCTCCCATTTAGGGAAATTTCACAGATAGCACGTGTGTTAGATAAAGTGGTTTCCCATTCAGAACAGTGGATCCTCAACAGACACAATGCTCAGTGGTTCTTCTTGGATCACCTTTACTATCCATCCACTGTTTTTCCCTGCCAATCATCAACCTAGAAGGCAGAGGTGTGGAAATGGTTTCAGGCTAAAGTCTGAAGAGGATGCATTTTAATGCCTAGACAGGGCACCCATTTCTCACACTATTTAATTTGTTCTTTCTACTCCTGAGTCCTTTAATTTTCTCTTTCTGCTTAATGTACAGGACTGCCTCATAAGTAATTAGTCACTTGTTATAGGGACACAAATAATAAAACCAAGGCCATGAGAGTATCTTACTGCTTATTTCTTTTTAAGTTCAGTCAGATTAATCAGGACTCATTATACTCTGCTCAACCTTTTATCTTATTTATAACTTATTTGATGTATCAAAATATTTTCTTTATAGTTAATGTAGACATTAAAATCTTAGTTTTTAAATTATTTTTAATGATAATAAGCTTGTCAAATAGGAATAGATGATAATATGAATCACTCCCTCTCTCAGAGAGGTACAATTATTTAATTAAAACATTTCCAAAAATTGTACTTAAATTATTGTATTCGTATCTAAGGTGAGCCAATTATAAGGATAATTTTACTATTTCCAATAAAGATTTTTAAATGTTAAGTTTACAATATTGACATTTTTCCATAATCCTCCATAATTTCAAAACTCATAGCTTCAAAAGTGATTTCTATGACAGATATCTAGATTTCATAGTAGGAAGCATGGTTTTTACAGTGTCTGAGGAAAATATATAAACATTATTTGGTTGGGGACAAGTTGGGTCAAGAGGAATATAAGAAGGTGGGTAGTAGATGTTGACAATTTCTTGGTTACATATAAATGGAAAAGAGAGAGGGAGGGAAAGAAAATATGTAAAATGGAAAAGGGGCAGAAGAAAAATGTAAAATTTTATAAGATTAGGTCAATATTAACTTGCATTTTGTGTAAGAAAACATGAATCTCTATGAGGGATCAAGTAAGTTAAAATATAATATGCTCCTTTAAAAATTTTTAAAACTGAAATAATAGGTTCTTATTACCTATAAATATTAACCAAAATGAATGTTTATGTAAAGGTAAATAACCTCCTTTTATAATATCTGATCTTTCAAAGAAGATATAAAAAAGTGCAAAAATCTATATAAAATATACATTATACACCAGAAAAATATTCTAAAATGCATTACATATGTTTTATGTATACATTTATTACATATTTTATATATTATACTAGAGGCCCGGTGCACGAATTTGTGCACAGGTGGGGTCCTTCTGGGTGGCCAGCAGGGATTGGGCCAAAACCCATAGTCCAACACCGCTTGCAGCTCCTACCTGCTGCTCCCACTCATTCCGGCCCCACTGTGTCTGCCGCAGGCTCTTGCTCAATCAGTCCCAGTTGGGAGAGGCTCTCACTGCTGCAGCAGCACTCGCCAGCCATGAGCCCTGCATCTGGTGCCCTCCCAAGGGGAGTGGCCTGTGGGATTGGGCTGAAACCAGTTCTCCAACATCCCCCAAAAGATCCTGGATTGTGAGAGGGCACAGGCCAGGCCGAGAGACCCACTGGTGCATGATCAGGCCAGGGAGGGACTGCAGGAGGGCTCCAGGGTATGTCCAGCCCATCTCACTCAGTCCTGATCGGCCGGACCCCAGCAGCAAGCTAACCTACCGGTTGGAACATCTGCCCCCTGGTGTTCAGTGCACGTCATAGCAACTGGTCGACCAGTTGACTGTCTGCCCCCTGGTGGTCAGTACACATCATAGCGAGCGGTTGAGCAGCCTTAGTATATAATTAGCATATTACGCTTTGGTTGGTTGGTTGGTTGTTCTGCCGTTTGGTCTATTTGCATATTACCCTCCTGTTATATAGGATTATTATATAGGATAAAGACAGCTTGTTTTCTAATAGGAAAATATTATCATAGTACTTAATTAAGACACAATGATATATCTTTCTTCTGTTTTTCCTTCAGGAAGTTTTAAAATCATATTTTATATATATATTTCTACACATAATTAAAACCTTTTTTATGTTAATCTTTTAGTTTCTCTAGCAGGTAATCTATGTGGTCTGCACTTTATCTACATCTTTAAGAATATGTATTTTTCTTTCATTTTGCCATGTTATTTTTTGACCTTTCATATTCTCATTTTTGAATGTGAAAATAAATATTTCTAATTTCATATCTCAATTTATCTGAACCTTCTATTCTGAGATTTCCAACATGCCTAGGGTATGATTTGACTTCACTCTGTCAGTTATGGTGATCAATAGAATATTCTCCTCTAGAGTTTCAGTAATATCTTGGGAGTTTATTAAATCTGTGATGTTTCTATGAAATTAAATGGCAACTTCTCTTTTCCTTACTTCCAGGCTGTCCTGACACTATGAATGTGTAGAATACCCAAAACTCTGCTATCCTGAGAATGCTCTATTATCACAGTTTTTACTGCCACTGCCTCTATTTTCAAAAGATATTTCCTGCGGACTTGATTCTCCAAAAGGGAATATACCATGATTTATGTTCTTACAAAGCTCATCTTCTTGTTTCTTAGGAGGTTTAGATTCTGAATAAATGTAGGAATGAAGCACTCATAGGAACTGTGTAGGGGGAAAAGTGTTTTATCTCATAGCCCAGCAGGAGTATAAAATTTTTGGTTGGTAGAGAACTTATATTTTCACTCTAGAAAATTGGAAAAGAACTTGAATTAGTGGTATTTATCTAAACTTTCATGTGGGCAAGCTCAGTGGCAATAGAAAAATATCAAATGGTTGATATTTTTATCTAGTTTCAATCATTTGCCTCATGGAAAATTTATTGATTTGGTAGATTAACCACATTGGTTGATGTAATTGATTATATTTTCATAACTTTAGTGATAGTTTGGGTAGATCTACAAATCACTATTTTATATTATATAGGTTCACAAGTTTTTATTTTATTTTTTTCAAATTCAGTAATTATTAGAATAACTATTTGAAGGCTAACATTGTTACTAAACTTAAAATATTACTGTATTATATCTTATGTGGGATCATTACAACTTAAGTTATTAAAAAAAATAATACATGTGATTATTTTTTTGTTCCTGGTCATGTTCACATCTGATACAAAATGGAAGAAGACAAAGTTGATAAATTTTATTCTCCTAAATTGTCAAGCACTTTAGAAAGTCACAAAGTGTATTTATTAGTATTGTCAAATTTTATCCTGGTAACACTTTCATAAGTATTATTTCCCTCTCTCTATTTGACACAGTTAAAAATTGATGTTTATATTGGTGAATTGCCTTACCCAATGTTGGATAGTAGAAGAAACAATTTGAAATCAGGTTAGCTCATTCCCAATAAATAGTTTTTCAGTGCCTGGTTTTACCAAACATGATGAAAGGTCCTAAAGAAACAGAAAAAAAAAATGCAGTCCTTTAACTTCCCCTTTGTGGTGTCTCTTTCTTCCATTGTGGCATGGGCAGCTGGTTTGCCAGGAGACTATTGTGCTCACCTGACTGCAGGTCTTTCCACTGGTATCAGGGTAATGCCACATGCCCCTCCCCCCAGCCTCTGCCCCAACATATATAAATGGAAGTGATTCTAAAACATTTTATTTCTGTCTCCGAGTAATAGCCCCCTCAAATTCATATGCTTTGTTTGTGCCAAGAGTAACAATTAAAGTTAAATATTGAAGTCCAGTACTACCATTTCAACTGGTAGGTTCTGAGCTAGTCATATAGCCATAAGTTTTGGCTCATTCTTCTATTTCCTGGTTGTGATATTGTTCTATACTTTTCCAAGATGTTACTATTGGTAGAATAAAAGGCACATACAATCCCTCTGGATTGTTTCTTCAACATGTAAAGCTACAGTTATCCCAAAATAAAATGTTTACTTAAAAAATTGCTTAAAACATTAAAAAATCAGTTTGTCTTCAACTATTATAACATGTGATGTGATATGTAAATGCCTGATAAACTTGCTAAACCAATATTTTTCTAAATGGAATCAAATTTAAATGCAATACTTAAGCTCAATTAAAAAAAAAAAAAACAGTGCCTAAAGAAATCCCTATTTAGATACAAATATGCAAGTTCTGATTTAATATTAGGTATTAGGCGGGGTTACTTTTTTGTATTGATTGCTTTTAGGTTTGTTTACTTATGGGAGTATGCTTCTATAAGTGACACTGTCAGTGTGACACGCAGAGAGATATAACGCCTGACAGAAAATATGACATAGAGTTTTCAGAATCTTCCTTCTCCTGCATCTTGGATTTTTGCTGTCCCTACAGGCTGTATTTCTTTGGTGAGTGTTGCTGCATAGCGTTTCTTTGCTTGTTATGCATGTCAACATGTCACTCACTGGTGAAGACTAAAATTATCTAGAAGGCAGTTTAGATGCTGTTTGTATCTGCTGAAAAGAAGCACCTCCTCTTGAGCAATGGCCTCAAAGAAAATGTCAGTGTTGAAAATAGCTTGACTTGGGTTGCAATTTAGTGGACAGCAGCACACATTTTCAGAGGCTAATAGAGATTCAACTCTGGATTCCAAGTGGAAACTATCTATGGCACAGTGATTATAAAAAGTATTTTTAAAAACCCGTGTAATACTCCTGTAGTTGTCTAATCACATTTGCTGCCAATATAAGCGATTATATTTACTAGTATGAAATCAGTAGACCAGAAATTTAGATATTTTTTCCATAAAAGACTTATGCAATTCTGTATTATTCAAGTAACATATTATATTCATCTCCTTCTGTAATCATTTTGTGTAAACCCAACTTTATAGTCCCAACATAACTAATAGGTTTCTTGGAGGTAATTCTGCTTTGCAAAGAATTCTGAAACTTCCTCACCAGGTGCTCTCTGGTTCAATTATAATTAAAGACTTGCATCAGTATCAAGTAGCCTAAAGTACTTAATTGTCATCTCCGGATTGAATTCAGTCCAATTCTGAGTATTAGCATCTGGATAAAGGTCTATCCTCGTGGCTAGAAACTCTTCCATTGAGAACAGTAAAGGAATCTCAAAGAAATTAAACTGTAAATAGTATGAATTTACTAATTAAAGACCAATTATAGTCAGATAGAGATTTTGCAAACCTAGGCAACAAGATTCCTCTGATTTCAGGTCCTTCCCTAATTGTTTTTTCATTGATTGCTAGCCAGCAGTTCAACCCTGTGCTGTGCATTGAGAAGGACATCATTTTCTGATTTGCAGAAATAGGGTCATAAGGTAGTGCCTGAGTTTTCTTTTAATCTGCACAAAGAGTAATGTCATAGCATCACTTATCTGTGGGTTAAGTAACCCCTTTAATTAAAACAGTCACATTGAATTGGCTGGGCTTTGAATTGTCATTTTAATGATCACATGACATCCTGTTTCTACATGAGGTGAAAAGGTTACCCCAGGTCTCAACTCATTAAGAAAGAGGAGTATCTTCTGTAGAGACAGGGATACATATTAAAAAGGGGCCAACCCAGGAGTTACTTAAGTTTTTTTTTTTTAAAAAAGGATTATTTCTATAAATCTGTTTTCAAAAAGTAAAATGCATCACACAAAAAATTACAGAATAGAAACAATGAAGTTGGCTTAAAAAGTTTGTACTTACAATTTAAAGACTTATAAAGGAACAGAGTAATATTTTATTTTGTGGGGGTGATAACATTATTCCTTATCTTATCTGAGGTGATAGTTACATGAATGTGTGTTTGTCATTTCAGGGAACTGTGCATAAACACAAAAAGAATAAATTTTGCTATATATAATTTTCTAAAAAATAAATTTAAAAACATCTCCAAAGGGACAAATGCCTACAAATCCGTGTGTAAATGCCTCAAATATCTCTGACTGGTTTTTCTCAGTGGTTAGAGTATCAGCCCAGGGACCTAAAGGTCCTGGGTTTGATTTCTGATCAAGGGCTTGTCCCCAGCCCTGATCATGGTACATTCAGGAGGCAATCAATTGATGTGTCATCGATGCTTCTCTCTCTCCCCTCCTCTGTTCCTTCCACTATCTCTAAGAATCAATGGAAAATATATCCTCTGGTGAGGACTAAAAATAAAAAATAAAAATAAAAAAATAGCCTCATATAATATTCTATGGAGATAGAAAACAAAAGAAAGAGTTGAAGCATTTACACCTAAGACAATGTTTAAAGTAATTTTCATTACCTTTCTTTCTCTCTCATCTGTGAAGAAGATGAAGACATTAGAAATTTTTAGAGACTTTACCTTGCTATATTTTGTAAGCAATTCTTATTAATCACATTGCTGGTTCCTCTCAGCACTCACTCTGAAAGAAATCCTTCACCTGACTCTGACCTTATGTGCATGGGTTTGTGGAAGTGCTCAATGCTGAAAACATAAGAAAGGAGGAAACCTTGGTGTGCTCTGTGAATGTTAATGCTAAAATTATAGTTTCAAACCAGCTTTGCTTTTAATGTATTTTTAAGCTTGAAGTTGTTTTACTGATTGAACAGAAGCAGTAAATAAAAATAAAAGAAGGAACAGTATAATTGAGACTATATTTTTGTACATGCATAAATAACTGGTATATTGGAAGTTACATGTTTATTTTTTCTTCTAATATGTGTTGACATAACATTACCCTCATGTTTATCTATTTGGATATTACTACAGAAAAAGCCTCCTATAAAGTCTTCCACCTTTAAGACAGTTCCAGAGGTAAAAATCATCTTTTAGAGAAAGCATGATTTAGAAAGAGGTGAGCCTGGTCAGTGCGGCTCAGTGATTGTCAACCTATGAATCAGGTCACAGTTAGATTCCTGGTCAGGGCAAATGCCCTGGCTTCAGGCTCAATCACCCCACTGATGTTCACTTTCTGTTCTTTTTTTCTTTCCAGATTTATTGAGATATAAATGACAAAAATTGTAAATATTTAAGGTGTACAACATGATGATTTGATATACATATGCATTGTGAAATGCTTTCCATAATCAAGCTAATTAAAACATTCATTTCCTCTCATTTTTATTTTTGTGCGTGATGTGAATATTTAATATCTATTGTCTTAGCAAACTTCACGTGTACAGCTACAGCATTATTAACTATAGTTCATTAGATTCCCCAGAACTTATTCATCTTATAACTGAAAGTTTGTACCTTTGATCAACATCTCCCCACTCCACTCCTCACCTGAACCCCCAACCCCAGCTCCTGGCAATCACCACTTATTTCACTCTCTGCATTTGTGAATTTGACTTTTTAGATTCCACATGTGAGATCACACAGTAATTGTCTTTCTCTGGCTGTCTTATTTAACTTGGCATAATGTCCTCGAGTTCCTTATATATTGTTGAAAATAGTAAGACCTGATCACCACCACAAACAAAGGGGCTAAGACATAGAACAGGATGCACACACAGGCACACAATAACTAGGTTGGGTTTTAGCCAGACCACATTTGCCTTTAGACCTAGTCACAGAGCAGCTTCTAGCATCATGCTCAGTGTTCACTCTCACTGCCTTTGTTTATTCTTAAGCCAAATGAAGGAGTGTCTGTGGTTTACCTGTTTACCTAAATGGCCTTTCTTGTTGGTAATGGTTAAACAGCGAAGTATAGCTTTACTGAGGTAGTTTTCCAAGGAAAACATTTTTCAAATCACTGATTTAGAGTCCTTACATGATAATATTGATTAGGTTACCAATTACTATAGCTATTTCAATTAGCTATCTATTTATTCATTCAAATTAAATGTTTAGTATACTGTATGTTAGGCAAAAATACCAGTAAGGGCTATGGAGATGAATATAATACACTTCCATTATAAAAATTTTATATGAATTTTAAATGGTTAACTTTTAAGTAAAATGATCATAGCCTAATTGAATATTAAACTTGGAACCAACTTTTGAGTAGAACATCCTTCTCAATACAGGATTTTCTCTTTTGCTTCATGTGTGACAACTCCAAATCGCTGTTCTTTTTTTCTTATTGTGAATGTAGATATACTAAAATCAATAATTTTTATGTACTAGTGTCATGCATCTGTATTAAAGAAGAAGAATACTTTCTGAAATCTAAATATAAAATAAATTAATGTACTATTTTAGGTAAGTAAGAGTAATGATATGCTAGTTTTAAATCATGGAACTGATTTGAGACTTTAAAAGAAAATTGAAAGTTTAACAAATGGATCCTAAAATAGCAAGTCCATTAAATCTGCACTTGGTTCATACAAATGCATGGAAAGAGATATGTAATAAAACTTAAGAAAAGTGTAAGGATGCAAAGAGAAATATTCTTCATCATGAACACTGGGAATGGGATGTCTGACTTCTCAATATAAAAAAATGATTATGCAAAATATAGGCTGAGTGTGATTGATTGGATACATTCAATTCAGTGGGGACGAAAAAGAAGCTCATTTTGGTCTCAGTCTAGTGCCAGTTTTGAAACAGAGCTTTGTAAATGAGTTTGCTATTTTGTCTAGTTTGTTCATTATTGATTCCCAGGGCTGTGCCCACATAGTACTATTCAATTAATATTTGTTAAATAAATGAAAACTACATAGATAAAGAAACTCATAGCCTACTGCTATAGATTTTACCTAGTTTATGGAGTTTTTGTATTGTAACAGTATACTCTGCATTACAAATAATTAAAAAGATTATAGTATTTAAATATTTAGGAAGAGATCTGACAATAACAGTTGTATAACTTACTGATTACCAAAAAAGAAAACCTGGAGAGTGTGCTTTTTGGGAAACTAATTATTCAGAGTATTGCTGTAATGCAGCAGTTTTCTTACAAAGGAAGTAACCACAGCAAAATATTAGCCCACAACTGAAGTTTCAAAAAAGCAGACTTTCGGCTTATCTCCTGAAAACTGAGTTTTCTTTCTTTGTTGTTGCTGCAGCCTCAGGCAAACAGATGGGGGTGGAGAGGCCAGAGAAAAAGGACTTCCAGAGTGGGGCTCTCCCAGGACAGGGAACCTCTACTCTGGGCCCTGGGCCCACAGAGTCAATGCCATTGCCCACGCCTTCCCTGCTTCTACAGTCAGTCTTTGTCCTTTCCCCAAGTCTGTCCACTGCATTGTATGTCCAGGCCCCTCAGCAGCCAACTCCTACCTTGGCTTGCCGCCTCTTGTGGAAACACTACACGCCAGTCCCCTGATTCTCAAAGACCAGGCTAACCTCCAAACTCCTGGGTATGACATAGGAGCCCCTCAGAAGCCTGGCCTCTGCTGCTCCCCCATCCTTCCATGGGTCCATTCTTTCCTCTCCCCAAAATGACAGCCCACTCCCCCAGCTCTCCCTTCAAGTCCCAGCTCTAACTCACAGGCTGTCTTAATTCAGCTCTGTATACTCAGCACAAATCACTGGCTGATCTATAGGGGGCGCCAATAAATCTTTCTGAAATCGAAAAAAAAAAAAAAAAGCAGACTTTCATTTATAGTTTGGATATTTTTAATGGAAAGAAAACATCAGTAGATGTTATTAGGTTATTGCCATATGAATCTTAAGTTTCATTTTTATAACATTTCAATATTTATCTTTACTCACAGTTATTATTTAAATCTTTGAATAATGCATGAAAAAAGAAAGTAAATGATAGAACATCTTTCCTCCCACGAGTATCTGTACTCAACTTTAAGATAAATACCAGTATACATGTCACTAAAGTAGTTTTGAAGTAGCTGCTTCACACATTTAGGTGTTTAATAAGTTTTATAAAGAAAATAGAGTTATTCCATGGGCTTACCATTATGGAATGAGAACACTGTCTGCTTCTTATTACGTTTTAATTCTGTAGGGAAGAAATGATATCTAAGGAGGTGCCAGCTGTCACAACCATTTATTTAAAATTATTCATTCAACAAATACTCATTACGTGCTTATATGCTCCACGTTCCCCCTCACCTGTAAAGACATCTCAGCTACAGGAATTTCTTCAAAGTAAACAATATTGATTGGAAGCAAAGACTTAATCCAAAATGTCCATATGATGCTGGTTTAAATGGGGCTCTTCCATGGAGTCAAGAGAAAAGCATTTTGGGGACCCACTCATAGGAGATGAGGTGTAGCGGAGCACAAACTGTCCTCAGGTGCCCAGTGGCTCAGCTCCCTCCTGCTGTGGAAGAAGCCCGGCCTCTGGGGCCTGAGACCCGCACTTGTCCTCACCAGGCCCAGGAGGACCAGGGCCCAGGGATGCAGATGTTATCTCATTTCCCCATCTGTACATCTGGCTCCAAGGCTGTACTTGGGCCTGCATGGCTGCCAGGCCCGCCTTGCTGGTACAGAGAAAGCATGGGAGCAAATGTATGAAAAAAAGAAGGGGAAAAGGAACGCATGTGTGTTACCCAGAGGGGCCTTTGTTAAGCTTCAATTATATTACCTCAGGCTTAGGAGAGAGCAGGCTTTCTTTCAAACGAACCAATCTCTTTCCTAATACCTTGAGAGCTTGTGTTGGGTCCTCCACCTAACCAATCCCTTTCCTGGATCTTCTGGAGTTTCATGTCCCTTATCCAATCTGATCCTTTTCCCAGACTTTCCCAGGCTAGACTCTGCCCCTTTATGTAGCCATCTTGGCTCCTAATGTGCATGTCCCAACGTTTTGCTGCATCATCTGGTCTCTAGTGCATATTTATCTAGCAAAGGAATTTCCCCTGTATTGTTTATCCCTCTCCCACCCTCCCCACATAGTCCAGGTGAATGGACCTGTTGTTCCCTGGAGAGACTGGAAAATTGGTCCTTCCGCCCTACACTGGGGGATGGAGGGATGTTAATCCCCTTGGCGGGAATTTGGCTATCCCCTGGGGTATCTGAAGAGTAACATCCAGACTCAAGCCTGATTACCTGTAACTTTCAGACTCAATTAGGCCCAGCTAGTCTAGCTCCCTTCTCTTTTGTTAACTCCTAGGGGCCTACACTAACATATTAAAAACAAAACTACAAATTGTACAGTTTTAACATAGGGGAATTAAATTTAAAAGGTACATAAGTTAAATGTCATTGTGTCTTGAACATGATGTTGTGAAATAATATTCTGTAATATAAAATATGTTCATTGTGTCTTCTTAAATAAAAATGTATGCCAAAAAATTTGTAGAACACATTAATAAAAACATATATATATACTTAACACTGTGTGTGTGAATGTATATATCCCAAAGAATTAATAGTTTTAAGTCTGGGTGGTGATATTAGGAGGTAATTTCATTGATTTGTTAACCTATGTTTGCATAGAACATATAGTCCACTTGTATATCTATATTTAGAGTACAGTATCATTGTAGAAAAATATATTGGAATCTCAGTATATTTAGAGAGGTAATAAAACTATTGAACTCTAGTTAACATTTAATTTACTCTGTATTAGAATTTGAGGGAATCACATTTTCTTTATTTTTCCAAATCTAGGATCCTCCTGCTGTTTATACCATCTGTTGTCCATTTCTTCTCTTTATCTAAACTCTGATTTCCAATGCATGTTTAGAATAAACCAAAAGTTATCATTGCTCAAACCACATAATGTCCCTATAGAAATGTACTCGGACTTTTGGCATTTGTTTTAATGCTGTTGTAAGTGCTCCATGATAATTGTCTGCCTAACTTTCCTGGCCAAATGGCAGTCTAGTTACATTGGGCTTGAAAAGAAAAATAAAACTGTTGAAGTCCAAAAACAAAAGACAAGCAGGGGATTAAAATGTTGGGATAGTACAGGAGAGATACGTTAAAATTTTTGCTCTAATAAAAGCAGATTAGGTCACCGGTTGGAGTCAATTATTGGTACATACTAGCGATTTTCAACTTTTTTTTCATCTCGTGGCATAGATAAAGTAATTACTAAAATTCTGCAGCACAGATCTGACAAAAAATAGGTATAATTTTGATTCATTCTCACTGGATGGCTATTGCTGAGTTTGCTGCTCTCATTTTTTTTTTAAATTTGACAATCTAAGGGAAAAGAGGTCAGTGCTCCTAACTCAATAGTCAGGCATTGCATGTTTTAAAAATTCTTGTGGCACACCAGTTGAAAATCACTGGTATATACTAATAAAGAAAGAGAAGAAAAGTAAGTGGGAGACAGGTGAAGGGGTTAGAGTAGTAGAATCATTTTATGTTAGAGTTCCTACATGAACTCTACCTCTATGACCATCAATCACTCTTTTAAGGAAAATGGCACAGATTCTGTGTTATACTCCCTAATTTTTAAAACATCCCTTTGATAAAGCTAGGTAATGGCGTCTTCTCATTGTGAGCTTTATCTTTATTCCCTGTTGAGAACTTACTCTCTGTGTAGTTGAGAGCAAAGCAAAATTGAGTGCACTCTCAGTCTACAGTTTATACTGACTTACTGGGGTAGTAGCCTTTTTCACTGCCCCCTAGGAAGGGCTAAAAGCAATCTCTTAAGACCTTTAACCTCAATAGTGTAGCCCTGAGCTGCACTCTAAAGAACACATGACTCATAAAAGAATCAAATGTTTTCAT
The DNA here is from genome assembly GCF_963455305.1 of Plecotus auritus. Classification (NCBI taxonomy): domain Eukaryota; kingdom Metazoa; phylum Chordata; class Mammalia; order Chiroptera; family Vespertilionidae; genus Plecotus; species Plecotus auritus. The sequence continues at coordinate 33,140,492 of NC_137783.1, read as the reverse complement.
TAGAGGACCATAGATAGATTTCTGTATTGTATGAGATTTGGGTGGACTTTTCTGATGACTAGAGCATTCACTGTAGTTTCTATGGGTTTCAGAAGAGAACTTCATGGAAAGGGCATAAAAGTCAAAGTTATATTGAATTCTAAAACATTGGGATATTGAAAGTCATTTCATTTGTAGGACTTACTTTTCATGTGCCCATTTTACAGAACAAATATAGTGATAGACATTCAAAATATCATAATAATTAACTATATTTGTGTCAACTTTTATGTTTACAAAGTACTTCTACGAGTTAGTTTTTTCCCCCACTTAGTTCCAAAAGAATTTTTTGTTTGTTTGTTTGTTTTCGTAGATGTCCTACTTCTTATTCTGTTTGACATGCTGCTGGCTGAGAACCATAGAGAATGAAAAACCTTGTCAAATTATGTATCTAGAAAGCAGGATGAAACTTGGTTATTCTGATTCATTCTCTCATTCAACAAAGTTTATCGGGTATCTGTGATGCACAAAACTCTGTGCTAAATACTAAATTCTGACTGAAAATAAAACCCAGCAGGCAGGCAGCAGGAATGAGGGAGGGACAGAAGAAAAAAAAATAAGGGAAGGAAGGAAACCATTAAGGAAGGAAAGAAGCCTGATCTATTGTTTAAACTATCCAAACTCCTTTTGTGAAATATGTTTTTATTAATTTTAGGTAGAAAGGAAGGGAGAGGGAGAGAGATAGAAACATTGATGAGAGAGAAACATCCATGTACTACCTCCTGCATGCCCCCTATTGGGGATGGAGCCCACACCCAGGGCATGTGCCCTGACTCAGAATCAAACTGACAACCACTTGGTGCATGGGAAATGCTCAACCAACTAAGCCACACCAGTTTGGCTATCTAAACTCTTGATGAACATTTTTGAAATGTTTCACAGCAGTCTGGAGAATTTGCCTTTTATATACAGGGTAGAGCAAAAGTAGGTTTACAGTTATTTGTATGGAAAATAATACAATAATAAATAATAATAGAAGGATAAACTGTGTATTGTGTACTCACAACTGTAAACCTACTTTTGCCCCACCCTGTATTAATCAGTTAATTCTTGCAAGTAAACTTTTATTTATTCAACAACTTTGATTTATTCAACAATTTTGCACTGATCAACAATCAATGGGCTTGATCTAGTCAGGAGTAGAGTGAATGATGAAGGGAAGTCTTTAATGAAGGAGTGATATTTGAGCTGAGATCTGGAGACTAAGAGGGCAATCACTAGATGAAAAATAGAGATGGGGAGGCAGTATATATACTAAAGATTGAAGAAATGGCATGTGTATAGGCTCAGAGTGTATAAAGGATCTGGTATTTAAATGGCAATGAAAGTAGGCAATGTGGCTTAAGATCAGGAAGTGAGTTGCAGGGCCTCACTGATAGCCATGTTAAAGACTTTGTTTTGACCATATGAATAAGCGGTAGCTATTGAATGTTTAAATAGGGGAATTAAATTTTTTAGATTGAATTTTTAAATGATTGCTCTTCCTGAAGACTGGAGAACAAGGACAGTAATAGTTAATATAGACATAATCTTTTTCAAACTACTGCATTAGTTCAGGCAGGAAATGATGGCTATTTGAACTCTGGTGTTTGTTGCTGAGAAAAAAATGAATAATTTTTATTAATATTTAGGATCCAAAAGTATATTGTTAATGTCTTAGAAATGGGAAGTGTTGAAGAGAAAAGTACCAGGAACAAGTCTAAGATTTCAATCATGTGTTTTTGAGTATATAGTTACGGTGTTGGTTAAAAGAGAAAATTCTGGAACACAATCATTATATTTTTCTTTTTATTAATGGAATAGGGAGTGGAACAATGAGTATGCATTTTGTTTCATGTATGTTTTCATTGTCTTTGAAAAATCTAATTTTCAAGTTTTAAATATATGACTTTGATCCACAGAGATGGGTAGTACAGAGGTACATGTATGGGAACCATTATCATATCAATGATGATTGTAGTATTGGGCATGGATGACATTTCCTGTGATAAAGTCAGAATAACAAAACCAGGAATAAACTCTCATTAAAAAAAAGAACTTGCCAAGAAAAATAAATATCAGTAGCAAGAGACACAGGAAAGAAAAGAGAGATTGTAGTGTTTAAGAAGGTAAGAGTTTCATGAAAAAAGAAAAAGTGTGTTGTCAGAAGTGCAGCACTTAAGAGTGGTAAGAAAAAAAAAGACCATTAAGTCTAGACGCATGGAAGCCATTAAAGAACTTAGGAAACATAGTTTTGATGTAATTATGGGGGAGTGAATAGAATGGAACAAGTGAAGACAAGGAAGGAGATAACAGGTGATATATTAACTTCTTTCCTTATGATGTTATTATTCCATACTCCCATGCCCCTCACTAAACATGGCCTCTGAATTTATGAATCACTTAATATCTGGGATTAAAAAAAAAACAACAGACTATGGTAGAGAAAGCAAACATATTGGGAAAACGAATTAATATTTACTATGTATGCAGTAGTCTCATTGCATTATACCAACTCAGGCATTCCTGTATTACATTGTTAATATGCTATAATATTAGGAGCTTTGTTTCCCCTCAGTATCTTATTTAACATCTGGTTGCAGTCTATTATGTATAAGTTAACTTTAAAAAATCCATTATGTACTTCAAAATTAGTTCTGTAATTGTATTATCACTATGGAAGAATTGGCTACATTTCAACATAAAATATAAATGGATTTGACTTTTCTCATTAATATTTGATGGCACATGGTTTAATATTGAATTGAAGCAGAACCCTGAGGTGGTCATGAAAAGGACAATTTATAAAAGTGAATTTAACCAGGAAATGATAAAAAGAAATCTTAGTTTTAGTTATTCTATGTGCATGTGGCTTACTAGACTCTTTACTTATAAGACATGTTCATTTAAAAGTAGAACATCTTCATTACTATGATGAAATAATCAATATCTCTGTTTAATGATATTTTAAAAATGAGGCTCATGAAGAATCAACAATATCCTATCTTTTTTACACATCATAATAGCCTCTGCCTCTTATCAATACAATTGAGAGATGGTGACATTTTTATTTGAATCCTTGTTTCTTCCAAAGGGGATTGATTGGCTTTATCCACATCATGAAATCTCAATATTGTCAAGTGGACTACTTCTATTAGTTCAATATACTTTGCTTGTCATTTATAGCAAAGAAATTCTATTTGGTGTCTTTGCTCTGGAAACATAAATGCCTAGCAATAAACTATCTTGCTTATTTTATGTGCAACCATAATATGCTGCTGCATATTTACCATGATTAATTTTTAGAAAACAGAATTTTAAGCACACTTAACATAAAAAAATTGCCTTCTGTCCCTAACTAAACTGTGGATTTATTGTAGAAACCAAATCTATGGTGTTAAATAAGAAGAAGAGTACCTGAATGACATTTTTTAAAAAGCAAATGCATTGGGGTGACATTGGTTAATGATTATATAGATTTCAAGTGTGCAATGTTATGCCATATCATCTGTATATTCCACTGTGTGCTCATCACCCAAAGTCAAATCTTCTTCCATTCACCAAATATCTGACCCCCTTACCCTTCACTACCCCACCTCCCTTCCCTTTGGCATCCCCCATAGTGTTATCTGCATCTATGAGTTTTTGTTTTTCTTATTTGTTCATTTGTTGCTTTCAGTTTTATATCCCACATATGAGTGAAGTCATATGGTTCCTACCTTTTTCTGTCTGACTTATTTCACTTAGCATGATATTCTCAAGATCCATCCATGGTGTCACAAAAAATGCCTTTAATTTGATAATCCTAAAAGGCTTTGAGAATCATGGCATGGTTATTCATGGGCTTTGTTCTTATTCCCTTCCCATGTTGGTTGACCCACAATTTAGTACGAGAAATTATACCTCATACAAATGGTGTTTTAAAATGGATTCGTTTCCTTTAATCCAATTTATATTATGGAAAAGGCAAGACTTGTTACATAATTTCTGGGACTCAGTAGAAAATGACAGTTTGGGAGCTCTTAACAATTTTTAAAAAAATTTCAAGGTGGCAACTACAGAGCATTATCCAAGCACAGGGCCCTTCTAAGTGTGGATTCTAGGTGATTACACAGGTTACCAGTGAAGTAACCTGCTAATAAGACACTTAAACAATCCTGAGAAAACTAAGCCATGATCTAAAAGTCCATTCTAAACAAAATCTAATATAAGACCCATATTTATATCTCAGGACCCATATTCCTCTCCAAAGGATGTCAGCAGTTCTTATCCTTGCTGTACTTTTCTTAATTGTAATATTTATATAATTTTCCTACACATCAACTACATACATTTTTATCCCAACAACTCCCCTTAGTATTGCATATTACTTACATGATCTAGGGCCATCTGCTAGTGAATCCCCCACTATTTTCAGAGTATAGTTTGTAGCTCCTCTTGAAGTAAAGCTCTCTTTGTGTGGTTTTATGGTTCTTATTTTTAAAAATCAAGTAAGATTTTCACAGTTATAAACTGAAGGGTTCTCACCCCTCTTAGGCATTGAAGCCTAGATTTGCCCAACTTATCTTCCATGAGTATTTCATCCAGGCTCATGGCCTTAATTGGGTAGATGCTCAAAATGTAACACTGCAGACTAAAATGAAGTTTGAGCATAGAATTGAGTTAAATGGAGTATAAAATTGGAACAGCCTGTATTAGAGCCTGGGTTTGCCTCAGGCTTGGTATGCTATCAGGAAGGCTCAGACTTGAATAACTCCTCAGGTTGACAGGAATTGCAGAATCCAGTCTGAGATGTTTTAACATGAAAAGAGAGAAGGCAAGAATTAGAAACCATCGAAACATCTTGTCACTCTCATTCAATAGTATTTCTAATTTGTCTTGTCAACTTGTTAATAAACATTCTTGAAAAGTTTACAAATATATTTCAAATGAGAAGTATTCAAATTAGAAATTCTCTTTGATTCTGGCTAAACTAATCTTAATTAATACTCAACTCTTTATTTATTGAAAGTAATATTGTTGAGAGGGGTAGAAATAATTGTCTGAACACATAAGGCTCATCTAAAACTTGTAAGTAATAATCAAATTTGAGAGACAGTAAAATAATAGAGGACTATGGTAATTACTTATTAACATAGTAAAAACATAACTTTAAATTGTATATATGTAAACTTTCTAGCTACAACTTAAAACTTCTCTAGGTTTTTAATTTTTTAGTCTGTATGCTTTTAATTTTCAGAGATACATATCCATACCCAATGACAACAATAACAAATATAATATGTTCTGTTTCATTCCAGCCAGTGAAGTTGAAAAACTATATGCAGAAATAGATAACTATGCTTGTTAAATACAATCTCAACAACATATTAACTTGTCTTCTTATTTCCCTGATTGTATTGGTATATATTTAATGGTGCATCCTTTCCTGTCTATTCAAACATATGTCACAATGATATGTTTTTATTGCTAAGTTGATGCTCTAAAAACCATACTCAGAACATGATCATTTCCAAGCTTAACTAGTCCCAGTGGCAGTAATAATGTATAGTTGTCGTAAACAGTTATGAGATATTGCCAAAGAAGAGCAGGAGAAATATATTTTGAAAAGTTGTTTTCTCTATTTGAAAAATGGTCATCTGTCCTCTGATGAACATTTTCATTGGTGGAGTCTCATCACTTAGCACCCTTTGGATCATGATAGCCTTTCTAATTATTCTGTTCATAGTCGCAGCATAATGGGGATGGTCCTTATAAGGCACAAGCAAAGTCAGGAGATATTTACACTGATTATGAAGAGTAAAAAAATATCATCTCACAAATACCCTCCGAGAAGTTCCACATTGCCACAAATCTTGAACAATTTTTCAAAACTAGAATCATTAGCTGTTTTTAGCAGTCTGCCATTGTACAAGCTTTTTATGCTTCTAACAAAGCAGGTTGAATTATCACAGTATGATAGAGGTTCGCTTTCACTTCTTCACTGTGGATTTCACAGGATCCCCTCTGTGAGATATTTTGGAATGAATAGATACCAAGAAAGAAGTGTGTAACTATTTACTAGAGTTTATGGTGTGCCTAATATATAAAACTAGAAGCCCGATGCACGAAGATGCGTGCTAGCATGGGCTTTCCTTTCCCTGGCGTCTGGACTGCCTTTCCACTCCAGCCCAGCCCCTTTCTGCTCAGGCCCTGGAGCTGCCTCTTTCCACTCTGGGAGCCGCCTCTTTCTGCTCCAGCCCCACCTTCCCATGCTGCCCAGAGGCCCTAAGAGACGGGGGTGGGGCAGGAACACCTGCATCATCACCATGGCAATGACGCAAGCATCCCGTCTACCTGGTCACTTGGCGCTGTGTATGCAAATTAACTGCCATCTTTGTTGGGTTAATTTGAATATCACTTCTGATTGGCTGTTGGTGTAGCGGAGGTATGGTCAATTTACATGTTTGTCTATTATTAGGTAAGATGTCTAACATGCCAAAACTGAAAACTGTATGTAGAAGTCTATATTTCAGAAGAGTTCCTCTTTTTCAAAAAATAACATACAGGGTTATTTTTAAAAGAAGTGTGTTGTTTTATTTTTTTTAATGTAGTTAGTATCTAATAGATCATAATATATATGAAAAAAATGATTGAGTTGCAAAGGAGCATATATTGAAGTTCTGAGATTTCTTGCTTATTGCTGGTCAACCTAAAATCAAGGCAATGTATGTCAAGTTAACTAGAAAAAAAAGTCAAGTAAGAATATCAAGAAAAAAAAAAAAATATATATATATATATACACATACATACATACATACCCAGGGTCTGTAACGACCAAAATGACCGAAGGCTCGACCGACCGGAAGTCAGTCCTGCAGTCAGTGCTGGGTTGCCGTGGCGACCCAGCACTGACTGCTGAAGGGGCTGCAGATCAGGCCTGGAGATGGGCCTGGAGAGAGAAACAGGATCTGATCTGTAGCCTCAGTGGCAGCTGTTGATCAGCTCTTGCCTCTCTCTTTCTCTCCAGACCTGGCCAGCAGCCACGCCTCTCTTTCTCTCTGGGCCTCCACAGGGACTGCTGATCAGCCCCGCCTCTCTGATCAGACCCGCAGATAGGCCCGGAGATGCTTACTGGCATAGAAACCGACCAGTCAGAACTAAATCTGGGTGAACTGTGAGGATCCAATGGCTGCCTAGGAGGCGGAGCTTTTGACCTGGTGGGATCAGGCCTAAACCAGCAGTTGGACATCCCCAAGGGGTCCCTGATTGGAGAGGGTTCAGGCTGGGCTGAAGAACCCCCTACCCCCGTGCACAAATTTTGTGCACCAGGCCACTAGTATGTGTGTGTGTGTGTGTGTGTGTGTGTGTGTGTGTGTGTGTGTGTATATATATATATATATATATATATATATATATATATATGCATGCATGCAACTATGTGTCAAATTAAATACAGTGAATGATCCTCCTGCTATATATATATGGATGAAATGCTTTATTAACATACTAGGGGCCTGGTTCACGAAATTAGTGCACGGTGGGGAGGGTGTCCCTCAGCCCAGCCTGCACCCTCTCCAATCTGGGACCCAGTGATGGATGTCTGCCCTTTTAGGCCCGATCCTGGTGGGATTGGGCCTAAATGGTCAGTCAGACATCCCTCTCACAATCCAGGACTACTGGCTCCCAACAGCTCACCTGCCTACCTTCCTGATTGCCCCTAACTGCTTCTGCCTGCCAGCCTGATCACCCCTAACCACTCCCCTGCCAGCCTGATTGATGCCTAACTGCTCCCCTGCCAGCCTGATTGCCCCTAACTGCCCTCCCCTGAAGTCCTGGTCCCCCTAACTGCCCTTCCCTGCAGGCCCGGTCACCTCCAACTTCCCTCCTCTGCTGGCCTGATCACCCCTAACTGCCCTCCCCTGCAGGCTTGATTGCCCCCAACTGCCCGCCCTTGCAGGCCTGGCCCCTCCCATCTTCCCTCCCCTGCTGGCCATCTTGTGGTGACCATCTTGTGTTCACATGGGGACAGGATCTTTGACCATATGGGGGCAGCCATCTTGTGTGTTGGAGTGATGGTCAATCTGCATATACTCTTTTATTAGGATAGAGGCCTGGTGCATGGGTGGGGGCCAGCTGGTTTGCCCTGAAGGGTGTCCTGGATCAGGGTGGGGGTTCCCTTGGGACGTGGGGCGGCCTGGACGAGGGGCCTGTGGTGGTTTGCAGGCCAGCCACGCCCCCCAGCGACCCAAGCAGAGGCCCTGGTATCTGGGATTTATTTATCTTCTACAATTGAAACTTTGTAGCCTGAAGCAGAGCCAAGCCTTCTGTTCACTCCATGGTGGCAGCCATTTCTGTTGGGATTTATTTATCCTCTATAATTGAAACTTTGTAGCAGAGGCCAAGTCAGGCCAGGGCTTCAGAAGCTTGGCTTCCTCCATCGCTGGGGGCAACCCTAGCCCCTGCTCTCTCCAGCTCCATGGCTGCCGCCATTTTTGTTGGGATTTATTTACCTTCTATAATTGAAACTTTGTAGCCTGGAGTGGGCCGGCCAGGGTGTGTGGAAAGCCTGGCTTCCTCCATCGCCAGGGAAACCCAAGCCTCCCTCCTGCTCTCTCTGTGGCTGCAGCCATCTTGGTTGGGTTAATTTGCATAATCACTCCTGATTGGCTGGTGGGCATGGCTGGTGGGCATGGCTGGTGGGTATAGTGGAGTGATGGTTAATTTGCATATTACTCTTTTATTAGATAGGGTTATCTATTTAAACAAACTCGTGGGCTAACATACAATGAAGAATCTATAGATCCACTGAATAAGTTGGAATGAGGGACACCAGAGAGCTTTAAAATCAACTCTTTATTGAAGAATTCTTTCAAACCCTTAGATCCTGAAACACTGGTTTGAGAGCCCTAGGGGCATTGGAAGGAAGAAATTTGCTCAGGGCCTTCTCAAAATGGATAATTAATGGGGGGTACATGAATAAAATTGGGGATCCAAATAAGTATAAGGCTTGGAGGGATTAAAAAATGTATTGTTTTCTACAGAAATAGATAAATGCAGTGCTGGTCTTGACAATGGGCTTTGATTGAGGAAAAATAAATTTACCCTGAAAATTCAGAATCACAAGGTAGCCCACAAGCACATTTATGGTAATAGTATTTTGTAAAAAAAAATTCCAAGTATGTATATCATTTCACATGTATGCTAGTTGATGATGCCCTCGTTTGTCTGATAGAAAGACATTAAAATTATCTCTGGATAACTTTAATTTTAATCCAAGATTAAAATTTCCATAGATAAAATGCCATTGAAACTGAATAATTTATAGTGAAGACATAAAAAATTAGCTATAAGATAAAGCACTGAGTGAAATTATATATATTTAAATTAACAAATGTAATTATTCATAACAAATGTAATAAATCACAAATTTTATACATAAAACACAGAACTAAACATAAAATAACAATGACATATTTCTAAATATGCATAAGCTAGCAAAAACTTGAGAACAATGTAGTATGATAAAGCAGACTAAAAGTCAGCTTTTAAAACAATGGAAATAACTACAAATACAGAATTTGGGGGACACATTAAACAGCAAATTAGGCATAATTAAAGAATAGCCAGTAGAGCCAGAGACTGGTAAAAATGTATTTTTAAATCTGTACTATCATTATGTCTCATCATTTTGGGGAAATATAAACAATTTCCATATAAAAATTATGGATGAGAGATCATGAAAGTCATTATGTCTAATGAGAGTTTCTTTAGAAACAGAGAAAATGAGGAAGAGGCAACATACAAATATCAAATAATTTTCCCTGAATAGTTGAAAAGTTGAAAGACACATATTTAGATCATCTTAACAAATCATGCAGATTTATAAATTTTGTATGACACTTTTGAATTTGTCTGAATATAATAAATTATTAACATAGCCTCAAAAATATAAAGCAAAAATTTACAAAACTACAAGAACTCGTGGGAGATTTTATTGCATATGTATTTTTCAAGAATTGTCAAGTAATCCTGTGTTTAGGAAATGTCCCACCTTGCTGCACTAGGAGGCTAGACTCAATTGATATCCAGATTAACATTATCCTGACTTCACATTCTGACTACATCAAGTTACGTTAAAAAAATTAAGAAGTATATTTAAAATTTGGTTTTAGAATTAATATGAGTAATTTGTTAGATTCCTGAATACAAAACCAAATCATACAAAACATTTTTTACCACTACAGTTAGAATTTATGATTAAATAAAAAGGTACCTTTTAACATAGAAAAATACTAAGATGTAAATTAATAAATATCATTTATGAAGAAAAATGTAAACCTTTATATAAAATACCTGAGAAGATATAAATGTTTTATAATTATAATGGGTGGGCAAAACTAGGTTTACAGTTGGTTTGGAGTATGTAAAGTACAGTTTATTCTTATTTATTATTATATTATTTTCAATATGAACATCTATAAAACTATTTTTGCCCTAACTTATATACCTGATTTTGGGATATAAATAAAGAATCAAGATCACATAGTTATCAACTCTTCTCTTATATTAATTAAGAGATTCATTGAAATTCCAGTCTATTAGATTCCAACAGATTTTCCATGAATTTTGACAGGCTGATTTTAAAATGTTTAAAGAAATTCAGAAAGTAAAAACTTCTGAAAAAGAAAATGAAAGAGGGAGATACCCTACTAGATTTCAAGACTTACTATAAATAAATAGTAGTATCTCAGTGTAACTATATATAAATGAAAAGTTTAGTAAATAGAATGGAATACTCAGAAACAAGTGTATTTCAGAAAAAATGTATTCTTTTCTCTTTAATTAAATATATGGGGAAAGTGGGTAGCACAGGTCTTCTCTCTACCTAGTTTTAATGACCGAAAATCCACTCGTTAGGTAGTATTCTCAATTGTCTGCCAATTTCACATGTTGCAATCATCTGCAGTGTATATTCTTGGATCCCATGAGGCGTCTTTTAAATTACTGTTTGCAAGGAGACCTATTGCAGATATGTTAGGCAAGTTGAGATTTCAACCCTGTTACATGCAAGTTATGACTCAATAGAATTATCAAGTAATATAGATGTTCTTAAACATTTTCTGGCAGAAGAGGGAGCTCTTAATTATTTTCAAATAACTCAGAGACACTGTCTGGATAGGTGCATGCACATATATACAGACACATACACATACGCATTGTGTATTGACTTTACATGGATATCTATGTGTGTGTGTATGTGTGAGTGTGTGTGTTGATATCTATATATATAAAAGCCTAAGCTACTGGCTGACTGGCTGACTGGCTGACCCAGTAGCTATGACACACAATGACCACCAGGGGGAAGACACTCAATGCAATGGCATGGAAACATGGAACAGAATACTGAATCTCAGAGGGATTCAGATTTGTGTACCGGTGGGGTCCCTCGGCCTGGCCTGCAGGGATCAGGCTGAAACCGGCTCTCCAACATCTCCCAAGGGGTCCCAGATTGTGAGAGGGCACAGGCCAGGCCAAGGGACCCCACTGGTGCACGAGCCTAGATTCCTATACTCTCCAAATTCTTGCAACAAGTTGATTGTGAATTTTTGAAAAAAAAAGTTCAGAGAGGAAGAGAGAAATCGAAACATCATTGATGAGGGAGAATCATTGATCAGCTACCTCCTGCACCTTCTTTCCTCCCACTCAGGATTGAGCCCACAACCCAGGCATGTACCTTGACAGGGAATCAAACCGGGACCCTCCAGGTTCATAGGTCAATGCTCAACCACTGAGCCATGCTGGCTGGACTAAAACTACATTTTATTTTCATTCTTTCTTTTCCCTATACTTGAGAACACACTCTTCTCGTTAGCATAGTAAGTTAAACTCTCCACATCTCTCTATAAATGAAAATTGGGTGACTGGAATACAAGGAAATTTATAAATGGGAGCCTAGTAAGTACATTTGCATAGTGAGTACATTTTCCAAGCAGTGATAAAGACTTAGTGGGTTTAAAATAATTTTTATTTTTTACACACACACATTCCTCTTCTAATTTGTGGATTTCATAATGTTTCTTCTATTCATTCAGTGTTACACCTTTACAGTTGGATTGACAATAGCTTCTTAATTACTTCCTATATTAAGACACATGTCAAATCAAGTAGAGCCAATATTAATAATAAATGACCACTGCCTGACACAGTCTGGTTCAGGGGCTTGTTACTTATTCATCATTCCTTTTAACAATGCAGGATTATGTTGTAATAGAAATGACACTATTTTCTTTTGGAAAGACATGGCTGAGGATTTGAATCTTTGATCAACCACTTCCTAGCTGTGTAAACATGAAGTTATTGATTAATTTTAACAGTTTTTCCAACAGAAACGTTAGCATAATAAAAATGACCTAACTCTAGATTGAAATGAATTTATAAAACATATGTTTTTATATTTTTTTCATTCAGCATTGAACATTTGTATCACCAATCACTGCACAATATTCTGCTTCGGCCTTAAAGGATGAATAAAGAAGATTTCTGTTTTATTGTTCTCAGTTTCATAGTCTAGTAAGGGAGACAGACATACAACAGATCATTTTAATAGAGTTTTGTTAAGTACAATGGTAAAGATATGTTCAGAGCATTTTAGAAGTTGGGGAAATAATAACTGACCAAATCTTTCAAAATAAAATGTGTTTAACCTGATCATGGTTTGGAGGAATTGTGAGTAGGAAAGTCCATCCAGTAAAGTAGTAGGGGAAGTATGAAACGCCCTTTTTCTCTTAACGTCCTTGCCCACCCAAACTCATCCTGCCTTCTGAGTCTTACTTTGAATTCTTGTTTAAAAATAAGGCACAGCCCAGGCGCTTGGCTCAGTGATTCAGAGTTGACCTATAAACCAGGAGGTCACGGTTCAATTCCTGATCAGGGTGCATGCCCAGGTTTGATCCCCAGTGGGGGATAGGCAGGAGGCAGCCAATCAATGATCTCTCTTATCACTGATATTTGTATCTCTCTCTCCCTCTCCATTCCTCTCTGAAATCAATAAAAATATATTTTAAAAATAAAAATAAGGCATAAATAAAAGCATTCTATTTCAAAGCTATAGAATGAGTTAATAGGAAAGGCAGACAAGAATGTTAAAGATGTTCTTTTCAACTTAACCACATTCAGAGAAAATTATCCCTGAGTGGTTTTGTTTTCACCCCTTGTGGTTCTTTTCACTGACAGATTGGGAGATTTTTAAAAAAATCATTTAATTATTCCTCTAACTGACTTGAGCTTCAGGATGATTATTAATTTCTCTACTATTCTTACATGCTACTATTGCTGCTAATGGCATTGTTTTTAAGATTTCATGAGTTATATAGAGTAGAATCAGTTCCACATATCACCCCTGTCAAAACAGCTCTTGTGACAATAATAGGGGTTTTGGTGTTTTCTCTTAGAGTTTTTTAAGTATAAAATACTTAGTTTATATTGCAAAATTACTGAATGAAATGTTACATCTCTTGTGGAACAGATACTAGGTGTATCGGTTAATAATGCAGATTTTGTAATCAACACATGATAATGTCAAGAGAAACATTGAAAGTGCTTTATTCAAAGTAATGTCCATCGCTAGCTGTGTGCACATTTCCCCCATCTTTCATTTTACTGATGACTTTCCGGTTTTCCATTTCTTTCGTTCAGTTGATGTGGCACCCATTTTCCTTCCTTTAAAATCTTTCCCATTGCTTGTAAATGATCAGAAATTGTTTGCTGAGCAACGTTTAATTTTTCTGCAAGTTGTTTTTGAGTTTGACATGCATCTTCATCCAATAATGCTTGTAATTTTTGGTCTTCAAACTTTTTTGGTTGACCTGGACATTCTTTGTCTTTCACATTGAAATCATCACTTTTAAAGCATTTAAACCAGTGTTAATAAGAATCTTGAGATGGAGCATGTTCACTATAAGCTTCCTGAAGTATACGATAACTTTTTCTTCAAAATAATGATTTAAAACTTCCTGCAAATGCTTTTTTTGGCATGAAATTTGACATTTTTAAGCATAAAAATATCTATGATGTTAACAACTTCAGCAATTTGACATATGAAGTTTTGAAGCTTGCTGTCAATATAACAAAATAGCATACATATCAGATCGCATATATATCAACATATGTGTAACTCCATCTATTGAAAAAAAAATCCGCATTATTAACCGGTACAACTAGAGTTTCACCTTTCAGAGATAAGTCTTGGGAAACAGAATAGAGGCAAGAATATTTGAGCTTTAGATGAACTATGCACAACTGAAGAAGTTAGATACCAGGAGCCAAAATACAGACATATTTCCATAGTGTGGGAAAGTCAGGAAAATGCTTTCGTTGATGCATACAGGAGGTGATCACTGTTTCAATCAGTATGATCCTCACACTCAAAAAAACCCACTTTCTTTCCAGTTGTCCTTTTTTTTTTTTTTTTTGCTTGAAATTGCCTGGGGTAATAAAATGCAAGTTGTGTGGTTCATTAGTCTCCCTTTTAATTAAATGTGAAAGTACCTAACAGCAAAATGGAAAAAACTATTCCAAAATATCTTTATAGTGTTTATTCTTTTTCATAACTCATAGTTCTTTCCTCTTTACAACATAAGACACATTCCTCTGCTTAAAAAGGAAATGCAGCCTTCTAAATTCATGTACCATCTTTTGCAACCATTACAGAATAATCTTTCTTTTCCCCTCCATGTCCAAAAGCGTTGATTTAATTCATGATGATACCTTAAAGTTTAACTGGCTAAATTATTTTTAAAACATTTTCTTTGACATATATGTTTATGTTCCTTCATCCCACATTAAAAAAAAGAAAAAAAAAACGATAGTCTAATAACTAGTCACCATGAAAAACTTTGCAACAGTAATGAGTCTTGGTCTATTTCCCAAGACACTAGGTTTGAATCAGCAAATCCTATTTCAAATGCGTATTATATTCCATTTCAGTGACTTATGAGTTGATAATCTTAAGGTCATTGCTAAAACAACAACAAAACAAAAACAAACTGCTTACATTTCTTTTTTAAAAAGTTTGTTCTACATTTATTTTACACAAGCAGTACACTTTAAAATGTTCAATAAATGTAGAAATACATACAGCAAAAGGAAGCATCCTTTTCATCACCAGTCCTTTATATATATTAATTTCCCTTTTTTTATTGATTAAGATATTACATATGTGTCCTTATCCCCCCATTACCCCCCAGCCCCCTGCTCATACCCTCACCCCCTGGTGTCTGTGTCCATTGGTTATGCTTATATGCATGCATACAAGTCCTGTGGTTGATCTATTCCCCTTTATCCCCACTCTCCCCTACCTTCCCTCTGAGGTTTGACAGTCTGATTGATGCTTCTCTGTCTCTGGATCTGTTTTTGTTCATCAATTTATGTTGTTCATTATATTCCACAAATGTGTGAGATCATGTGATAATATCTTTCTCTGACTGGCTTATTTCACTTAGCATAATGCTCTCCAGGTCTATCCATGTTGTTGCTAATGGTAGGAGTTCCTTCTTTTTTATAGCAGTGTAGTATTCCATTGTGTAGATGTTCCACAGTTTTTTAATCCACTCATCTGCTGATGGGCACTTAGGCTGTTTCCAAATCTTAGCATTTCCTTGCAACTATTATTAATGACTTTATGTATAATAATTTGAACATTTTTTCTCTATTTTAATACTTAAACAGCATATTTATGTAAACATTTTCTGTGAGAATGCATTTAAAAAATTAATATTAAGTCATGATGATTTTCCAAGTAGCAACCTGAAAGTAATCTCATTTTAAAAAATAATTTAGTAATAATCTGTTATTGATTCACTGTAGCTTATTTTACTATTTATTTATAATGTAGTATGTCCTTAATTATAAAATAACTCTGCAAAAGTATGTTTGCCATATTTTTGTCTTGATACTTAGAATCAAATTCTTTTAAGAAAAATAGAGAAAATGGCCTTATAGAAGTGCTAGTCCCTTACCCTAATAGATAAGAGGAAGCTCTGTTTTCACACTTCTCCTCAGTATCTGAGAGTTCATTATCCAAGAATTCTCACCAGCACTCTATAAACAATATAATAATATGATTATGGATATATGAATAAAGATATATAAAATAAGATTTCATTTATTTTAAGATAGCAATATATTAAACTCATTGAAGACTATGAGAATGGATTTATATCATATGCATCTGTATTTTTATTTTTTAAATTATTTTGGAATGTGATTGTGAATGTGTGTTTATATGTGTATATGTGGGGTTGGTGAGAGTGAAGAGTCAGACATCATTGCATTTGAATTAAACTTTACTACTTAGTATCTGTTAGAACTTGAACAAATCATTCATTCTCTTGAAGCTTGTAAGTAAAATAATAGTAAGGAGCCTGGAAGCACCAATGCTGATGAGAATGTGCAGCTACAGGAACTGTCATTCATTGTTGGTGGGAACACCCAGTGGTAAAGTCTCTTGGGAAGACAGTTTGAAGGTTTCTTTCAAAGCTAACCATACTTTTCCCATGTAAGTCAGCTATCACACCTCTTAGTATTTACTCAGAAGGGTTGAAAAATAGGTCCACAAAAACCCTGCATACTCAGCTTTTATCATAATTGCCAAAAGTTGGAAGCAACTAAGATGTCTTTCAGTAGGTGAATGGATTGATAAATGATGGTACATCCAAACAATGGATTATTATTTAGTGTTAAACATATATGACCTATCAAGCCATGGAAATACTTGGAGAAACTTAAATGCACATTACTAAGTGAAAGAAGACAATCTGAAAGGGCTACGAATTGTATGATTTCAACTATGTGGTATTCTATATGAGGCAAAACAACAGAGATAGTAAAACACCAGTGGTTGCCAGGGATGAGGAAGGAAGGCTGGATGAATAGACAAAGCACAACTGATTTTTAGGGCAGTGAAGGCACTCTTTATGATGCTATAACGATAAATGCTTGTTATTAGACATCTTTCCAAATCCATAGAATGTACATCACCAAGAGTGAACTATACTGCAAACTGTGGATGCTGAGTAGTAATGATGTGTCCTTGTAGGTTTAATTATAATAAACATACCACTCTATTAGGAGGGTATTGATAATGGGGTAGCTATGCATGTGTGAGAAACCTCTGTGCTGCTCACTCACTTTTGCTGTGCACTTGAAACTGCTTTAAAAATTAAATTGTATTTTTTTAAACTACCAATTATCACCAACAAAAAAGTTATAGTGGTACATAATTCAAATGGTATTTGTGTGACTATAAATAACTGGCACTAAAAAAGTTATGCAATACTACAATTTCTTCTTTTCTATTATTACTTTTATGGTATTTAATTGATACCTTTAGGTGAGAGTATAAAATGCTTTTAATGCATGACATACCATGTAATTATTCAGTTTATTCATAATCAATTTCAAAAATATAAAAAGGATAAAATGTACATTTGCTTAAAATAACTTTTAAAAGGAAAGAGTACTACATGACAATAGGTGGCTATATTTACACTATATCTTAGAGTTTAACCTACTTTTAATTGTCAATCCATGTGATGACGTATCTCAAACTGTCTCATACATTTCCAAAAAACATGCACCACTTATATTCACCATCCAACTTGTCTTAAATACTGCAGTTCTAGTCCTTTGATATATATATATATATATATTTTTTTTTTTTACCTAATAATAATACAGGAAATCATAAGCATTCTGCAAATTACATTGTTTGACTATTCTGGGATAACAAAACAAAACATCAATAACAACAAAAGCATTTCCCTGAATAAACACCCAAAGCGACATTATTAAAGATTATTTTATTGCAGGAAATTCCAGACAACACTCATTTCTACCTTTTTGGAAAAACTCTCCACAACATTTTCTCATATAAATTTAGTATAGTGTGAAAAGAGAGGGTTGAATAAAAGTATACACTTATTTCTATGATATTCTCATTGAGAAAAAAGGTGACTATTCTTATTTTAATTAATATACACTTCTCTTAAATAGCAGAACGAATCGAACTCTTAATTCAGTTAACACACCAATTAACAATACAATTAACTGAAATTGAAGTGCTAGTCATTAAGGTAAATACTTGTACAGGTCCAAAGGGAAATAATAAATTCACAAACTGTAGGCTGTGGGTTTCACTTGGTGTCTTCTGTCATAGAACCTACTACTGTGATGAAATTAGCATTTAGTTATTTTGACTGGTAGAAAATGCTCTTAAATAAATCTATGGGGAAAAAACCTTTCATTCTAGGACATATTTCTTTTTACCTTAATCCTTTATCCAATTACTCTTCAAATAATTGAGTGCCAGAAATTGCTTTGAGGATGTTACTTGCATTATGTCATTTGATTATCACTTTATGTTCTTGTATAAGTATTGGTTGCCTCAATTCACAAAGAGGAAACCTGTCAGGTCCATATGACTTAGGAAGTGAGAGAGGTTTCATTTTAATCCAAGTCTTTGATTCCAAAATCTAGGAAGTGTCCTCTTGCTTCTTTTGTCCTTGCCTCCCCTTAGCAGCAGTCTGGCAAATTCCTCTGTAATTAGGAGTAGAGATTAATTCTTTCATAGTCTTTTGAGTATTCACAACAAGCCAGGTACAGATCTAGTTACTACTGTTAGGGCAGTGTACAAAACTAAAATCCTGCCTCAAATGCAAAAACAAAACGAAACAAAAAACCTTTTTAGATTAATAGAAACATATCCCTTATGTGCTTTGCTGTTCATCCTCCTGCTTAGCCAAGTCAAAAAGAGCCCATCTGTTCAGATTGTAGATACAGTGTGTTTCACTTCTGAGACCCCACTGTCTGCCTAAAGGATTATTTGTTTAAGAAACCAGTATATGAAGTAGACTAGCCATATAATATAGTTCTTAAAAGGTCAACAACTGCCTGGCCTGCATGGCTCAGTGGTTGAGCTTTGACCTATGAGCCAGGAGTGCAAGGTTTGATTCCAGGTCAGGGAACATGCCCGGGTTGTGGGCTCAGCCCCTAGTGTGGGGCATGCAGAAGGCAGCTGATCAATGATTCTCTCAAATCATTGATGTTTCTATCTCTCTCTCCCTCTCCCTTCCTCTCTGAAATCAATAAAAATAAAATATTGATGGCTTATTTATTTTTAAAAAAGAAAAGGAAAAAAAAGAAAAGGAAAGGAAAGAAAAGAAAAGAAGGCAACAACTGGTGTCATATTGCCTAAGCTTGAATCCTGGCAAAACTACTTACTGACTTTTTCTTTAAAGTTATATATTTTCTCTACGATTCAGTATGACCATTTGTGAAATGCTATAAGCATATTGTCAGCATTTTGTTTTAATAATACATCAAGGAATCAACACATTGAAATCCTTGGAGGAGTTTTTGGTGCAGAATAAGTTCTTAATGTCAGAATTTAGGAACCTCATCATGTAGGAGTCAGACGTAGCTATAGCAGGATTCAAAGAACACTGGAATTGGACTCAGAAATGAACCTCTGTCAATCACAAAAATGTATGACTTTAGTCATGGCTTTAAATTTTTCCAAACAGGATTTTATAGTGATAAATTTATAAAAATTGTCATTCTGTTTTTGAGGAATTTTTATTGTGCAGATTAAGTGAAAATTGAATCATTCATATATGTATTCATTAGAGAACTATTTATTAGATAGAAAATATGATGTTATAGTTACTTTCTTACATGCTGGCAATATAATAATGAATAAAAAAGACATAGTCATGAACTTGAGATATTTACAGTGGGAAGTTATTTAGTTTTTATGAATGATTTCTCCTTTATTTAGTTTGCTTTCTATGTATCTGGCCTAAATTGGATGGAATATTTTAATAGTGACCTGTATAGTCACAAAATAGGATTAGGTGATTCATATTTAGCTACATCAGGGTGAGAATTTAGTTTTTTTCTATTCTCTTAGCCAAAGTGTGAAGATTTCTTCTTTCTATATTAGCAAACTAAGGATTTACTTACTTTTAAAGTTTAGTCTTTTACATAAATTTTGTTTGTCTCTGTCATCTCTCTCAGACCGCTTTAAATGATTTCAATGACATATCTAAGGATTCATTTTCAGAGATTATATATACTATTTCCCAACAGGAAAATTAAATTTATAGGGGAGGCTATTGTAGAAACCAGAACGTAGTCGTTATTTGTTTTTGACATTCTGTAGGTCAAAGTTTCTTTTGTTGGTAATAAAAAAAAAAAAAAGTGACTTATAATCAGTGACTTCAAGCAGACAACAGATAAATCTAGCAAGTAGTGAGATAAGATACACAAGCTTTTTGGATATCAGTCTAGAATTTACTTTTCAAATATCATTTACAAAATATACAAACCATTTCAGATTTGATCTTTCAAGGACAGAGTTTTCTAAGCATATTAAAATTTTGAGATTATACATAGCTATTCAGAAAACTTCTGGGAATAATGATCTCTTAAGATCACAATCCTCATTGTCCCATTTTCTCCAAACATAGCTAAGTATATATGGGTGTATTTGTACTCTAGTGTTGTTGATGAACTTGCTATCATTTTTTAAAAATGTTTTTATTGAAATTTAGAGGGAGATGAAAGGAGAGGAATAGAGAGATGGAAACATTGATGAGATGAGAGAGAAATATCAGTTGGCTTCTTCCTATATGCCTACTACTAAGGATTGAGCCCACAACTCAGGCATGTGCCCTGACAGGGAATTAAACTAGTGACCTATTGGTTCCTGGGTTGATGTCCAACTGCTGAGCCACACTAGCTGGGCCATGCTATCATTTTAATGGTGGCTTCCTGCAGATGCAATGAACAAATGTGTACTAAAGCATAGATGTAACATACTAATTTTAGGAGTATCAGTAGCAGCGAGCCAGCTGGGACATCAAATGTTTCCATAATAGATAAGCATTTTAATATCCTACAAACAACAGTGCAAGGATGGTTACACATTCAGACTGTGCCCAGACTTCTAATGCCCATGGATCTTCATGTCCACTACTTCACTGTTCAGTAGGGTTGTGTTATGAGGAAATGTTACCTTAAAATAGTAGAATTATTATAAAAGATTTAAAGAAGACAAAACATTTCTATTTACACCAATTGCATGTCATATTTTTATGTCCATGAATCTACCAAGTCCTTATTGGGCATATGTTGATTTAATTGGGCTGCCTCATGCTGCTTAATTAAACCCTGAGGAATTTTTATCAGTTGCATGGAAGGAAAAGCATAGCCAGGTACACTGTTTCACTGTTCTTTTTGTTGTTTCTTAACCACCTACAAATTTCATCTTTAGTGATTGTGTTTGTGGACCATCAAGTTACCCCAGAGGCATCACTATTTAAAAGAAAACAGCTAACAAGCCCAAAGGATTTTACCATGAAACTGTTCATTAGACAAGACACAGTATACAGATCAGTTACAAATGTGAACTTGAGCCAAAAATTTTTACAGAGATCAAAGCAGAGGCATTTGTCTTTCCACATTTCTCATTACTCTTTGAGACTTGAAACCCAATACTTAAAAAAAAAGATTTTGCTTATCTGTTCTTTCTGTTACATTTTAAAAGGTCTATAGGTAGCATGGACACGAGTTAAGTTGTTAAATGTAAATGTGGACTATGTCATTTGAATTTAAATTGTTTTAATATACTGTGATATTACCTAGAGGTTTGCTTTCCAAATGGGTATGAAGACTATTTTAATGAAGTCAGCTACATGTAAAAAGTAATCTTTTTTAAGAGGCTGTATAAATTGGTTTAATGCATTCAACTCCATGGGAACATTGATTTTTAAAAAGGAAAAGTAAAATTTTATGCTTAGAACCCATTTATTAATGTTTTAAAATTGTTTTATTTCAGTCAAGGTTTTTTTTTTTTTTCAATTTGCTTTCTCCTCTACAATAATGTGGAAGTCATTTCTACGTTCAGTTGACAACTGCTTCTTTGCTTATGGTCACTTTGATCACTATGTCCCCTGTCTGGGCCCTCTCCTCCTGCCTGTTTGTTTCATTCTCTTTGGCCTTTGCATACTTCGTGAGAAAATTGAAATATTCAGATTGGAACTACTTTATTTTACCACTATGGAAACAAGGGATCCCCTAATACTTGTAGTATCTCTGGCTTCTCTTCAGATACAGTGGAGGAACAATCCTTGATATTACCTATAAAGGCCTCCACTTCTCCATTTGTCACTGGATCCCACAATGTCCAACTTAAATATTTTCACCTGCTGATATTTCTTAGTTTTGCAGCACCATCCAATATTCACTTTCTATTGGATTATTTGACTTGTGCTAAAAACAAGTTATAATATTAACCACCTTCTAAAATTTTATTACACCCCTCTCTAGTTCTTATGCTTTTCTTTTCCTTTTCCGAGAAACAAACAAAATATATGTGTACTTGCTGTCTCCATGTCCTCAGCTCTTCTATCCTTAATTTACTCCAATCAGTATTCTACCACCTGACTGACATTCAGGTTTCATCAGTCCCTGATTTGGCCAAGTCAAATGATTGCTTCTCAGTCATTGTCTTACACAACTATCCTGCCGTATTAAAGCATAGTTGACTATTCCCTGTTCTTTGAAGTACATTTTTTATTTTTATTTTTTACTTCACTTCTGACACACCTTTGCAGTCTCCTTTTCCTCTTCTGAGACCCAGGATTCAGTACTTGACCTTTCCTTTTTTCTATTCATAATTTCTTGCTAAGATATGTATTCTTGTCCTATACATGAAGTGGCATACACATGCTTATTACCTTTGTGTTGACATTTTGAAGACTAATGTTCAGTGGATATAAGGGTGCACATATCATTTCAAAATAGTACTTCAGTTTTGAGGAGTAAATGTCCAAAAGTGGAATTGCTGTGTTATATGGTAGATTTACTTTTAGTTTTTTGCAGAATTTCCATAATGTTTTACATTATGGCTGCACCACTTCTCAGTCCCACAAACAGTGCACAATTTTTCATTTTTTTTTAAAAAAAAATTTCTGCCTGCACATATCTCAAAAATGAAGTATTCCAAAATTGAGTGTGGAGAATCATATCAGAATCTCTATATTCTCCCTTCCTTTATTTGCCATCAAGTACTTTCACTAGTTCCTTTAAATTAAGACTTCACTATCTTATTTATATTAACACTCATCTAATTCTAGTTCTCCATAAGCTCAATACTGGACTATTTAAGAACAAATTAATTTCCTTTTGGTAATCTCTTTCTTCCTCAACCATGCTTAGAAACAAATCTAATTTTCTAAAATACCATGATTATTATATTCCTATTCTTCCTAATGACCTATTCCAACTGCAAGAAGATTAAATACAATCTTTTCTATCCTCTGATTATTCCAGAATCTGGGCATATTTTACCTATCTTCACTTAACTACTAATTTTCTGCAACATATTGCAGGAAACATGATAAATTAGGATGCTTCAAGCTATATATCTGAATTATTCTAGTCAGTTTTCATGACATGAGTTG
The DNA here is from genome assembly GCF_963455305.1 of Plecotus auritus. Lineage (NCBI taxonomy): Eukaryota > Metazoa > Chordata > Mammalia > Chiroptera > Vespertilionidae > Plecotus > Plecotus auritus. The sequence continues at coordinate 33,116,970 of NC_137783.1, read as the reverse complement.
TGGAATAGTCTAAACTGTTTCTAAATAAACTTGAACTTTAATCAATCACAGTTTTCTTGGTATACCAATGTTAAGATTGAGAACTATCATACTGAGTTTTGAGGGCACAATCCTACTAATCCTACACAAACTTCACAAAGCTGTCCACGTTTATAAAAAGTCACGGAACCCGGTTGTCTTTGTCATATATTATGGCATTCCAATTATTTTCTCATATTGCTTCATTTTCTCTATGTAAGGTTAATTTTCTCCAAAAAAAAAAAATTGTAGGTCCTTTGCTAAAAGAGATCTTGTTTTATGCTTCTCTTTTATGCCTGGTGCTGACCAAGTAGAGAGGATTATAATCCTCTGTTCGATTGAACTGAATCCTCTGCCTTAAATCTGTTGCTCACCATTCCACCAATAAACAGCTTGCTACTAGAGGAGACACCTTGCCCTCATTACGAAGGTTTCCAAATGGAGCATGGATCAAGGCTTCCAGATGCTGCTTTAATTGGGGTCCTGAACTCTCTGAATCATAGTCCCTCGAAAAATAGCATTTTCCAAAACCATCATTTTAAAGAGACTTTCATTTTATAACTGTTACCACATATGAAATCAACTGAAAAAATTGTCTTCTTTGAAAAACCTAGCCTGTAATACACCGTGTTTGCATTCCTTGGCATGGGAAATAAGTACTGGTCTTGGACCTACTTATAAATAAATACATTTTTAAAGCTTGATATCAGTTAGTAAAACATTCTTATGTATTGGATTCATGTATTTCTGTCATATATATTATAGCATTTAAAAATGTGAAATGCATTTTCACAGATGGTAGCCATAAAAAGAATGTTGTTTTGCAAGGAGAGCCATGTATTAAATAAATGCTCAGATATCAAAAGTTTTTAAAAGATGAAGATAGATAAAAAAAAATTCAGTGACTAATTAGCATTTTGTGTAATATTCTGCCCAAACTACTAATTTTATTTCAATTTTAATATTTTTAGCTAATCATTACAATAGCATATTTTCATGTTGACTTTATTGCAATGTGCAATTTTCTTGACTTCAAATGCATAGTATACTGTTTGAACAATTATGTACTTAACTCACTGAACCAAATAGTAAAATCGTTTAATTTTTGCACATTTTACAAATGGAGCCACAAACTTTATTGATCAATCAGCATACTTTAGAATGGTTCAGTTTTATGTGATTGCTGAATGAGCCATATATTTTACAAGAATAGCTTTATATGTTTCTGAAATTCAGCTGCAAACTCTCCTAGCCAAAAGAAATACCTTATTCTGGTTCACTTAAAATGCACAATGACTTGCTGTTATCTCACAGCTTTACTGGTACTTACATTCTCAATAAGTTTCAATAATTTCAGTATATGCTTATGTTAAACTATGGTAACAATTAGTAATTCAATGAAAATAAAATTATAGGCATGAAATTCTAAGACAGTGAAATTTTAGAAAATGTAAGGTTTAAAATATGTAGCTATGAGAAATGATAAAGTGGAATAGATGTAATCAAGCTCAGCTGCTTTGGAAAAAAATTCATTTTACTAAATAATTGATTTGGTTGAGTCACGATTAAATTCATATTCATTCTCTCTCTCTCTCTTTCTCTTCCTCTCTCAATGCCCCCTCATGATTTCTGCCAAAGATAAAATATGTTCAAGTTAAATTTAATGTGTAAATATTGAATACAATATTACCACTAACCAGAATGTTGCAAATGGCACATAAATAAGGCAACAATCAGAATATTGCATTCATATAAAAATTATTATTATATGGAATATTTAGTAGATGTTGTTTGACAATTTTTTTTACTAGACAGAAAACACATAAATAGATTTCTTTATTTTTGGACATCAGAAGAACAGAATTAGATAAAGCATATTTGACTTATGGAACACTATCATTGATCATATTTGGGCTACTTATATTTTATGTTTCTTCTTTTATTTAACAATTTAAAATAATAGAATAAAAACCGTGAAATCACTGCTTCAGCTCAAGAACTGTAGCATTACCTATAACTTACACTTACCTATGTATAATTCTCCTACCACTGCCATCTGATAAGTACGGAAAAATCTTGCTTGTTTGCCCAACTTTGAACTTTGTAAAATGGGTATTGTACTATATGGTATTCAGAAAAATACCTTTTTGGTATTTTTACCTTGTCAATATACAGTTTTATTATTATACAGTACCACATATAACTGTAGTTCATGCATTTTATTTACTGAATATAACTAAACTAGAGGCCGGGTGCGTAAAATTCGTGCACAGGAGGTGTGTCCCTCAGCCCAGCCTGCACCCTCTCCAATCTGGGACCCCTCAAGGGATGTCCAACTGCCCAAATAGGATTGGGCCTAAATGGGCAGTCGGACATCCCTCTCACAATCCAGGACTGTTGGCTCCCAACTGCTTGCCTGCTTGCCTTCCTGATTGCCCCTAACCGCTTCTGCCTGCCAGCCTGATCACCCCCTAACCACTTCCCTGCCAGCCTGATTGCCCCTAACTGCCCTCTCCTGCAGGCCTGGTCACCCTTAACTGCCCTCCCCTGCAGGCCCAGTTGCCCCCAACTTCCCTCCTCTGCTGGCCTGGTCACCCCTAACGGCCCTCCCTGCAGGCTTGATCACCCCAACTGCCCTCCCTTGTAGACCTGGTCCCTTCCAACTGCCCTCCCCTGCTGGCCATCTTGTCATGGCCATCTTGTGTCCACATGGGGGCAGCCATCTTTGACACATGGGGGCAGCCATCTTGTGTGTTGGAGTGATAGTCAATTTGCATATAACTCTTTTATTAGATAGGATAGAGGCCTGGTGCACAGGTGGGGGCCTGGTTTTCCCTGAAGGGTGTCCCGGATCATGGTGGGGTTCCCTTGGGGCGTGGGGCAGCCTTGGCGAGGGGCCTGTGGTGGTTTGCAGGCTGTCCACACCCCCCAGTGACCCAAGCGGAGGCCTTGGTATCTGGGGTTTATTTATCTTCTATAATTGAAACTTTGTAGCCTTGAGCAGAGCCAAGCCTCCTGCTCACTCCGTGGCTGCAGCCATTTTTGTTGGGATTTATTTATCTTCTATAATTGAAACCTTGTAGCTTGGCTTCCTCCATCGCTGGGGGCAACTCAAGCCTGCTCTCTCCAGCTCCATGGCTGCCGCCATTTTTGGGGGGATTTATTTATCTTCTATAATTGAAACTTTGTAGCTTTGAGTGTAGGCCTGGGCCAGCCAGGGTGTCAGGGAAGCTTGGCTTCCTCCATTGCCCAGGAAACCCAAGCTTCCTGCTTGCTGCAGCTCCATGGCCGCAGCCATCTTGGTTAGGTTAATTTGCATACTTGCTCCTGATTGGCTGGTGGGCATGGCTTGTGGGTGTAGTAGAGGAATGGTCAATTAGCATATTACTATTTTATTATATAGGATTATAAATTCATGCCTCACTTATTTTTTCATTCTTTTGTCAAAGAGAATATTGGTTGTAGTCACTTGTTTTTATTGTGTTACCATCCAAGTGTCCTTGCATATTATGGTATGTAATTATATGCTTGTTTATCTACCTTGGAATAGTAAATCCTTTTTCTTATTGATTTGAGTTCTACATTTATTCTTAATTGGCTTATGAATTTTATGAATTGCAGATATCTTCTATCAATTTGTGTTTTCCTTTCTTAAAGTATCAAATAATAAAAAGTTTTACTTTAATATAGACAGATTGCCAATATTTTTATGTTTAGTGCTTTTAATATCTCATTTATTTGTACATTACAATGTCAAGATGAGAGTGGTATTAATCTATATTCTCTTTTAAGAATTTAGATTTTGAGTATTATGCAAAAAAATGACCCATTGTACTTTATTTATTTTCCATATACATAACCAGATTTCCCAATACCATTGGTTGGAAAAACACTTCTTTCCCAAGGGCTTCATCTTGCCACCTCTGTCATAATAAACTTGCATATACAAGGATGACTGTTTTCCCCAAATTTATAATTTGTATATCTGTCTACTTATAAACACACTGTAATTGTATATATTTAAAACATTTTTTCATAAAAGAAGATATGCACAGTGGCTGTTTCAATCTGCATTCCCACCAACAGTGCACGAGGGTTTCCTTTTCTCTATATTCTGTCAACACTTGTGTGTTTTTTTTAATTTATTGATGATAGCCATTCTGACAGGTGTGAGGTGATCACTCATTGTGGTTTTAATCTGCATTTCTCTGATGATTAGTGACACTGAGCATCTTTTCATATGTCTATTGGCCATTTGCATTACATAATGGAATAACTACTCTGCCATGAAAAAGAAGAAAATCTTACTATTTGTGACTGCATGGATGGGCCTAGAGAGTGTTATGCTAAGTGAGATAGCCAGTCATTGAAAGACAAACAAAATAGAAACAGACTCATAGGTATAGAGAACAGACTGACATCTGTCAGAGGGGAGGTAAGGTTAAGGGGCTTAGTTAAAAAGAAGGGATTAAGCAAAACGCAACAACTCATAGACATGGACAACAGTATAACAATTACCAGAGCGTAAGGGTGGGGTTAGAGGAGGTAGAAGAGGGTAAAGGAGGGATAAATGGTGATGGAAGGATACTTGACTAGGGGTGCAGAACACACAATAAAATATACAGATGATGTATTATAGAATTGCACTTCTGAAATATATATATATATCTATATATATCTATATATCTATATAAATAATTTTATTAACCAATATCACCCCAATAAATTAAAATAAATAAATAAAACATAAATATATATGTATGTAAATACAAATAAATGTGTGTGCATTTTTTAAATGGAAAAGAAGACCATAATAACCAAATAGAAAAAGATTCCAGTTCTATAGGAAAGGAATAAAACTTATAATTCCCCCAAAATAAGTAGATTAGATTGGGATTATACATATAATGAGCTACACTACTGTTACACAGTCTTCAGTTTGACAAAAATGCAAAAAAAATCCGTAAACAATATGATGGTTAACACTCTAATGTTTGTAAAGTATAAAATGACAGAATTTAAATTTGTCAGAGATGCAAATTTGTCTGCCTTTCAAATTGATGTCGACATGCCCTCTATGACCAGGTCATTTCTTCTATACATTTTCTTGAAAGGAATGCTCTTACTTTTACATAACTATATGCATGCAGGATTTCTACACCAGTGTAATTTTACTATTCCGCAAATAAGTTCCAATAGGGTGTCCAATATGGGTTTTGAAAAATCTGTACAAGGCACTCTCTGTAACTGTCATGGAAAAATTCCAAGATGCAATGAAAGTGATGAAAGGAAGAAGAGAACAATAGCTGGAAAATAGAACATCATTTGTGAAAAACACATACCTATCCATGTGGCAGCAAGTACATTTTCGCTTATTTGTACTTCAACTTTCACTCATGTGCGTTAATCAGTGTAAGGAAAAATATAATATGAGTTTAAATTTGAAAATAATCATCACTAAAAAGACAAAACAGAAAGAACTACAAGGTCTTCAAAATCCTGGAGATTTATTGAACTCATCAGTAAATTCATCTTTGTAAATGACTGTTGCAAAATGATGCATAGCCATCAGAATTTCTGATATATCGAAGCACATGCATCTGAGCACCTGGAGTGTCTCCCCCATTTTTTGCTTTGATCCAATTATATTTGCTTTTCTTGTTGAAAGCAGTTAGATTAGAAATAAAAGTTTCATCAACTGAACTATATTTCTATTTAGGTTGTAAATCCAAGAGGTCTTATAACCGAGAGCCTTTTCATTTGAATATAGGTGCTTTGTTGTTACACATTATTCTTCTGTAATTGCAGCCTCTCTTCTTCAGTTCAGTACTGAAGAATTACCAGAGAAAATAATACTAATTCAGACCCTTTTTCACACATGTTGCCCAATATAGGTAACTCATATTTATTTTCATATTGTCTTTTATTCCCAAAATAAAAATATTTAATATATCCCTATATGTCTGATTGGGTATCATTAAAAGTACTGTGGAAAAAGTTCTAGAACTCAGATGCATAAAGGCAATTCCATGTGAATAAAAGTTCAATTATTGTGATATTTATCCACAGGCTGATACTGTGATTCGTCTAAAATGTGCACTTGTCCTAACTCTTACCTGTTAATCAAAAAAGGCACCATGAATAACTTCCTGCTGGAACAATGAATTACTGATAAGACTTATTTCTAAGTCAGTAATGCAAACTCTGAATTTCCTTATTATTTTCCAGATGCTGTTCCATGTAGGATGTTGGTATTATAATGGTGCCAGGAACTGCTTTTGCAGAGCACTTATTGCCAACTGTATATCTGACCAAGGTTTGCTTTCTCTGCATGGTTGCCAAGATAGAATTCTTTCTGGTTTAGTTTTCTGAGGCTTTAGTAGAAATTTGCTGTCTGCACTGATAGAAAAGTGTTTTTGAGAAATGGAAACTTATCTTCACAAATTCATTTCATGCTATCCATGATGGAGTGTGAGAGGAAAGAATCATAACCAGGTTAGGCATTGAATCTTACAGTATTGATCACATGGCTGGAATGCCAGCCCTTCTGATATTTATCCTGAGATACTGGACAATGTTTCGGACACCCAGGTTTATGTAGTGATTTCCAGTACCTTCCTTTGTCTTAGAGTAATATTTCAACACTGAAAGATTTTAAAAACAGAATAGATTTTTCAATATACATATAAGGAATTTTGATCTATGAATCACACCTAGTATTATGGAGTGAATGCTTGTGTCCTTCAAAATTCATATGCTGAAATCCTAACCCCTGGTGTGATGTTGCTAGGAGGTTGGGCCTTTAGAGGGTGAGTAGATCTTGAGGGTGGAACCTTCATCAATGGTATTAATGCCCTTAAAAGAGATGTGTGGGCTTGCTTGCCTGCTGTCTACTCTATGTCGTGTGAGGATACAATGAGAAGATGGCCATCTGCAAACCAGGAAGCAGGGTCTAACCAACTCAGGACATGCCAACATCCTGGACTTCCAAGGCTCTAGAACTATAGAAATTAATGCTTTTTTATTAAACTACCAGTCGATAGTAAATTGTCAAAGCAGCCCAAACTGACTAGAACACCTGGTATTTTCCATTTTAATCTGGTTGAGGAAAACCTAAATTTCTCCAGTTTGGGGTCAGAATCAAACACTGGAAACAAAACCTTCAAATATGACTAGAATAGCTCAACTGTAGTAAATAATAAATAAACACTGTAACATATAGTGCTTTGAATTTTTTGGCTTCTTTTGAGTTAATTTATTTTGCTTTGACTTTTCCATAATTGTTCCAAATTTATATTAGTAGTTCCCTATTAATTGTTTTGAAGATCCTAAGTTCCAAAACATTGTAGTGTATGTTTCTAGATGCAGACAATTGAAGAGAATTTATCTTTAAACTCCTTGTTTTTTGTCCACTAGAGAACAGAACTAGAACAGTAATAACTTCGACTTTTATGTTTTACACATCATGTTACACTCTAAACAGTGATTGATTTTTTGACAGTCCACTTTGTGCTTTAAACTCATGCAAAACTATTGCGATTTTTATCTCTTGCATGAGTGACTTGTCAAAACTGGTTAGATTTGAAAGAGTGAAACAGCTAAAAGAAAGGAAAACTTTCAGAATAGAAGACACAAATAAAACTTGTATCATTTATTTAAGAAAACAATAATGGGGGAAAATAATGTCACCATTGGGAAGGACTTTGGTCCAAAGCAGAGATTTGAATTTCTATAACTTCCAAAGTCATGGTATTTCATTTAGACTTTTTATTTGAAATGGTGGCCTGTCTTATATAAACAACCACATTTCTGCACATCCTAGATTCCATATAATTATTTTCTCATAAGGAATTAATGGGTTCATTGGTTCCCTTATTCTGACAGTACATTGCTCAGGTCAGTAAATTTTAAGATTATAGTTAAACATGTTGATCTCAGTTGTTTGCAAAAATATCAGGAGGCTAGAAGACAGAACACTCAGGTGGAAAATGGTGAACTTTACTTTTTTTTTCAATTGTTGCCCAAAGAATAATGTATAAAGATGAGAGAATTGCATATTATTTTCTCATTCCTCTACTAGAGGTGCATATTTCATAATCCTGAAGTGGGATTTAGAATATGCAGTTTCAATCAATATATCAAGAGTGTGGTGAACACATTTTTGAAAAACATTTGTCCAGTGAGGAATGAGCATTGTTTTCTTCTGTTTACTATTTTTAGAGGTCCATGCATGTTAATATGCAAGCTTATTTTTATTAATGCTGAAGATACTCGACCAAAAACAATCTATTTAAGAATGAGCTTAAGTGAAAGGGATTCATGGCAAGCGAGAAAAGAGAATAATTCCAGTGGGAGGTATAGAAAGCACATGGATCAGGAAATGGAAGGTAGTGTTTCACTTCCTGGAGTAATGTCTCTATGATATTCTGGAGGACATTACATTTTGGTCCACAGCAATGTGGTTCAAAAGTCTCTGACAGCTGTCATTGGGGTGGGGGTGGGGAGTAGATTTGGGAGTTTGAGAAAAAAAGAAACAGTTCATAGATACAGATTCCCAGGGAGAGGGAGGATGGGAGGTGAAGGAGTATAGAGGGATAAATGGTGATGGAAGGAGACTTGACTTGGGGAGAAAACACACAATATATTGTACAGATGATGGGTTGTCAGATTGGGCACCTGAAACTTGTATAATTTTGTTAGCCAATGTCACTCCAGTAAATTCAATAAAATGAGGGGGGGAAAGTCTCTAAAGAGAACTAAGGATAGGTTATCAGAATCTCATTTTATATACATTAAATTGACAATAATGATCTTTTGCAAATAAAATAATAAATGTATTTTAAGGTCTACAGACATATTGAAGACTACACAGGTTTTAAAGCAACATATTTAACCTTATTTTAAATTTATTTTATTGAGTAAAATGACAGGCTAAGTGAGAAGGAACATTAACATTTAACATTCAGAGACAGTAAGATATGGCTGATTTCTTTTGAACATAGGGTTCAATTCTGGAACGTTACTTCAAGCCCAGTGTTCAGTGATTTGAGTGAAGGCTGTTTTGAATTTGAAATAAATGAGACACTCAGAACTCACTTTAGTCAGAGCTCATGTTTGAGAGAGCCTTTCAAAGCCTTGATGTTGATGACTATTGTCAGTTAATTATCCATTTTAACATTTATTGAGTACCAGCATTGTGCTCATCAGAAAACATAATATGGCTTTAAAAGCACCAGCTCTTACTAATTTGCAGCTTTCATTCTGGGATAGAATGAGGGTTTCTGTGATGAGCTACAGCTACATGAACCATCCTAGGAAAAGTAAAAAGAAAAAAATTAACATAACCTCTTTAACAATAAATATGGTAGGTAATCATTAAGTGGATGTTTTCAAAGTGGATGTTTTCAGAGTCTGCCATTGTTAGTCACATAAATTTTCTTCTTAAGTAGCAAATTGGGACCACGATTTCCCCATGGTATTTTCATCATGATTTGAATACAGCAGAGTCTCCTTTTGCCATTTACAATTCCCTGCCTGCATTTAATATTTATGCAATATTGAATTAAATAAAATCCTGAAGTTCTGTGCTTGTTCATTTGTTGTGTGTTTAGGGGAAACTGTGCAGAGTACAACAGAGTAGGAAAATGCATTCTATTGTTCTCATTATAAACATAGCTGCTCACTGACAGACTATCCTGGGAAATAAACTTCCCTTTTAGGCAATGCTTCCTCATTTTCATTCACCAACTTCAGTTGTTTTATTTTCTACCATGAATGGTAGTTGTTTTGAAGAAGATCTTCTGTAAGCATTCCTTTATAAGCCTTGTATTCCATTTCCACCAGAAAAAAATACATGTGAAAGGTTGTTCATACTCCCCCAACTCAGTTCCAAGTGATTTTTCCTTTGTTCTCTTCATTATTAGTTTTTAACTCCTTGCGTCACTCGCCAAATGCAATGTTTTTGTCCTTTATGACATCTTACCAGGCCTTAAATACTCAGAATGTGGATACATTTCTACTTTATATATGAAGATGGTCCCGATCTTGTTCCTGTCCAAAAGACTGACCTACAGCTTTGCCTAATCATTTCTTTACAAAGGATCTTTTCAATGTATGGGCCACTATAGATGAATTCTAGACTCTTCCTCCCCACCTCTGAAAATTCATCATTAATTTTCCACAACCAAGTCTTTTTCTTCTAGAATAATTTCCTCTAAACTTCCCAATTAAAAAAAAAAGAAAAAGAAAACAAAATCTCACAATTGTCAAGTCTCTCATGGTTAACAATAATACTTTATAGAGTTTATAAGTTTGGATTAGTAGTAAAATAGTCCTCGGTACTAATTTCAGTTCTGCTTTTTGTAGCTATGTAGCCTGAAAACAAAAAACAAACAAACAAACAAAAAACTAACTTTTCTCAACCTCAGTTATATAATAATTATGCTGAATTAATAGGATTAAGTTCTGTATTTGTACAGAACACATAGTACTATGCCTAACGTAGTTATTCCTATTAGTCACCTCGGTACATTGTAAAGACTCAGTACATTGTAAATACCAACTAACAGGTGGTATTGGAGGTACTATCTCCTGTCATTCTGTAACTGAGGAAATCTACGACCCTGAGCAAAAAGAAAGCGATATTCAGTCTCTTGTTCACCTTGTTACTCCTTAATAGTAGTCATTTGGGATTATTTTTTACTATGCATTTTATATATGTTGTCTACAATGTGAAAGCTTTTTATGTTTGTCTTTCATATTGAATTGTATATATTAAAATATTTTAATTGAATATTTTAATGTACAAATCACCTTTCTGTTCTTGAGAGTTGGCATTTGAGCTTTTCACTGCTCATAAGGAACCCAGAAAAGTCATCCTATATTTACATATTTTTTAATTTTTGAGAGACATATTCTGGGGGGGGGAACCCTCAAAACATTTAAAAAAGATAAACAGATGAAATTATTAAAACATTTTAGTTGTATTTTTATTATTATTATTTTATTTGTGTCTCTGGGTCTTTTTGCATAGATAATTAATCTTATGATGAACAGACTATATTAGAGTCCCTATTTCTCACTTGTGTCTCCCGAATTAGAATGTCCTGTGTGTAAGGTTTGGGCAGGCATGTTCATTTAGAGAGAGAATGAGCCTGGCCAAGTGCCCAGCAAAACCATCTCAATCAAACATCTGCACTTGAGGTAGCATGCATGTTTATAAGGCAAATGATGTGTTGCTCTGATATAATTTAATTAGGCAATTTATAGAAGGCAAAGGGACTTGTGTCTTATTACTGTCAGATGGATACTTTTAATTTATAGAAATATAGAAAACATTTGGCATTGCTTCACACGTAAGTGCAATTGAAACTTTTCAGTCTGCTAAATCAGTTTTAGATGTTTTCTTGCAGAGCCATCTTTTTTACTGTTGTTTGCAAAAGATAATTTAAATAGAAATAAACCAATGCAGAATAACTGACCTCTGTATTTATACTAACCAAATACATTTCATTTTTATAAATGTTTATTTAAGTCTGTTTAATTACTTTCTAATTTACAATACATATACACTATGACTTGTTCTATTAACTTGTGAATTAACTACATTGAAACTCTAAGAAAAAAGTATTTACCTTGTTGTTCAGGCTGTGCAGAAGAAGGCATTACTAAAAAACAAACAAACAAACAAACAAAAAAAACAAACTTACAAGGGAATTTATTGCTGTGTTTGTGATGAAGAATAACATAAATCACTTGCATAAACATCTAAGAATTGGGATTATCCTTTTTACTCTCTCAGACATCTGTAGATATAACTGCTGTGGATATATTAAAAAGTGAGAGCTACTTGTCATATATGGACTACGCCTATCTGCATACTAAGTACTTGTTCCAAGTCTGAGAGTTTACAACAAGGAAATGGTGATATTTGTGTTATAGCGAGGGCCCTTTTTCTAGCAACTGTGACTTCTTTGGGATGTCAGGATAACTTAAACAAGTAGAAGTCAAGGTAACTTTTTGATTGTTAGTGTTCCTAAAATGAAATTTTATAGGAAAGAGTCATATGACAACTTGGGTATATATCAGTTAAGTCCAGTGTGACCCATTCTCTTAGATCGGACTGCTATAACAAATAACCCTAGACCGGTGGCTTAAGTATCAAACGTTTGTTGTACAAAGTTCTGGAGGCTTCAAAGTCTGAGATCAGAGTACAGGCATGATTGGGTTCTTGGTGAAGTCTCTCTTTCTGGTTTGCAGAAGACTATCATTGTATCCTCTCACGATGGGGAGAGAGAGAGGAGAGAGAACACAAGATCACTTGTCTTTCTCACAAGGTCACTAACCTTATTCATGAGGGCTTCACCCTCATGACTTAATATGTCCTAATGGCCCCACTTCTTAATACCATCACATATGGATTTCAACATATAAATTTGGGGAGTACACAAGCCTTTAGTCCATAATATCGACTGATCACAAAAATCTCTTCTACCCTGTGCCCGGCAAAAGGAGATGACCAACTCTCTTAGATATCTACATTCTCTAAATGATGAACAATTATGCCACACATTTTCTCACCACGGGGGGATTTCTGCAGCTAACATTATCTCACCTTGGATGGCCTCATTGCACTTAAGCTTTACCAATGAGACTCTGATTCCCTGCAACGACTACAAAAGTCTATGTGCAAGGTGGAATTGAGTGATCTCTTATTCAAAGTGTTGTCATACCATAAAGCTAAATTATTATACCTTTTTGTTTTAATTTAAAAGAGGAATTCAGGTTTCCAATTTGACATTGCATATATTATCAATGGAATAATAAATTGTTTATATACATTTTAATTATGTTCCATTGCTGTTGAAGTTCCAAACTGTTAATAATATTTTAAATATATGCAGAGCACATTTAATCTGCAAAGGTCTTTCTACTTTTATGGTTTGAAATAAGCATTTTACAGAAAAGAATTAAGGCATGATTGATCTCCTTATATCCAAACTAGTTCTCCTTAGGATTGTCTAATAGTAATAGTTCATGTTTGATGTTTAGGTAGGCTGTTGTATTTCCGAATATAGGTAATTAAATACTATCCAATTTTAGAATAATCTCTTTTAGTTAAGGAAGAATCATAGCACTGAACAAAAATAATAATCTATTGATATTTATTCAAATAGATGAGAAATCTTGGCTAATTGGATTAACCTCTTTAAAATGTTTTCCAAACTTTTGAAGTGAAAAACTCAAAGGTCTGAAGTTCTAGAACTTCCTGTGTTCTTTGCAAATAAAAGTTAACTGGAAAACAAAATTTATAGAGCTGTACCAATACATTGCATTATATAACTACTTTCATCTCTAAAAGCCTATTTAGAGAATTTAGGACCTAACAGTTAGTGTGTTAAACTTCCTAATGTCAAAAAACAGTTAACAAAGGAAATATTTTAATTTGCTATATTCTGCATGTGTGCAAGTAATGCACATAACTTTATATTTTCTAAAAACAATGCAGTTTTTTGATATTAATTGTATTAAATATTTGCATATTTGATGTATTACATTTGAACCTCAATTTTCATATTATGAAAACATGTGAAATGTGATCCAGATTATATACTATATATATATGAATTTAAATAAAATTATATTATTTTTATTATACCAAATTAGTTTTGCACAAATTATTAGATTAGTTAATTAGTTTTCTGAGAAGCTTATGATATAATTTATCACAGTCACATCGTACATTTAAACCAATAGTAATGTGTAAGGCTTACCAATTATATAGATAGAATGTTCTTAATGCTGGTAGCTAACATTTCAGTCAAACCTATGGTTTCTATTTAGATAAAAGTTAAATGTATTCAATAGAAAAAACTTACCCTTTGAAAGTACAGTATTTTTTTAAACCATGGAGTTAATGTTGCCTTCTAAATATAAAATGGCAACTTAATTGTGAGAGAATTTCATTTCTTTTTGTGATATTTCTTTTGATTAGGAATATGGATATTTCTATTAATGTTTAATAAGACACAAATTGCTCAATACTTGAAAATTAGTATTTCTCATTAAAAGTACGCTTTCTATTGCTCACCTCATTAACTTAGCAATTAGAAATTAAGCTACTTGTATTATAATAGTGAAGCATGTAGGTGGATGGATTGTCAGAGAGATGTCGTGTTCTACTCAGTTCACTCTCAATTGTGTGCCAAGGAATATTTTGATAATCGTTCTAATGTTTCTTCCAATTTGTGTGAATTGAGTAATTTTAAAAGACATTTTCTATAACAATCAAAGGAAGAAAGTGCCTATTTAATTAGTGGTACTAATGGCTACCATTTCAGAGCATCTGCTAGAAATTTCATTTTGAGTCCTCATAGTTAAACTCCACAAGAATATTGCATGCTGTTGATATTATAACAACCTTAACAGTCTTTTAAATCAGAAGAGAGAGAGAAGGAGAGAGGAAGAGAGAGAGAGAGAGAGAGAGAGAGAGAGAGAGAGAGAGAGAGAGAGAGAGGAGAGAGAGAGAGAGAGAGAGAGAGAGAGAGAGAGAGAGAGAGAAGAAGAAGAAGAAGAAGAAGAAGAAGAAGAAGAAGAAGAAGAAGAAGAAGAAGAAGAAGGAGAAGAAGAAGAAGAAGAAAACAGAGAAGGTGGAACTGAGCTCTGCTGGACTCCAGGCATATTTTCTTTTTATTACCCTTGGTTGCCAGAAATTTTAGAAAAGAAAGAAAAAAACACAGAAAACTATACTTCAGATTTTAAATCTACCTCTAGTCAAAAGGAAAAATGAGATTGTTTTTGCATCATGACGTTAAAATATTTAATAACAAAGTTTGAGTTCACTGAAATACTGAACCATAGAGAGTCTCTAAACAGAATGAGATGTTTACTGCTCATTATGTTCCTACGTGAACTTGAAGAATGGCCAATGTGATCAAGACCTTGGACCTACTAGGAAGAGAATACTTCTTACAGTATAATGCAAAGTTGTTAATTTAGGGTTTTAAAAATTAGATGCTACTGGTAGAAGATGGCTTGTTGTGTCACAATCTCTTTGGGAACATCCAAGGTATAATCTGAGTTGTCCCCCATACCTGGAGGGCAGGGAGAGACTGGTAGGTGGCAGGTTTAATAAGCAAGGATACTTACTCATGAGGCTTGTCTTAGGCAACCATAAAATGAATAGTTTTTTGCACCCACCCCCATCAGAATCTTAAAAGTTGATATAGAGGCCTTAACTGGATTCAGTCACATACACAGAGGGCCTTAATGGGTCTAATCATAGAACCAGTCCAGCTGGTCTCATCATCACGTTATTATCTCAAGGATGTGCCTTGGGCAGCTTCTAGCATTGGGAAGGCAACTGGAGCGCACATTCCAAGCATAGGAAGGGAGTGGAGAGCCTTCAGTTGCCTGGGTCCATCTTAGGGTCTAACTGGCAATTATGTCTTCTTTATGACCTTCCCCAACAGGAAAAGTAACCAAATACAAGAGTCATTAAGAGGCAAACCATTGCTTTGCAAAGTGCGAAGTTAACTTGCCAAATACTTCTGTTTTGCCTAACGTTGTCAAATCAAAGGGTTAATTTATCATGGGTGACTTAGGAAGTTAGAACAAGATGTGAGGCAAAGCCACACTAAAAGGAAGACCTGAGACTTGATTGAGTGTAACTGATAACTACTTAGCTGTGTTTTGTAGTGATCTAACATCCTTTCTGAAAGCATGGGGACTGGACCTTGTGATTGTACATACCAGGGATATCAATACAGGATTTTAATTTATTTGTGTAAATTTTGGCAAAACTATAGAATCTTAGTTAACTTCCACATACCCAGTGAGTTGCAGGATATAGTCATGAAGTGAGTATATAGTAGCTTATTACAACCCACACTTTCTGCTGACTCTGCTCCTATACTTGTGTATCTAGAAATGGGATACGGGGAATACCCAGGAGGTAGGAAATCATTGAAGTTCTCTTAGAGACTGCCAAACACAGCCTATTTTCAATCTCTCTCTCTCTCTCTCTCTCTCTCTCTCTCTCTCTCTCTCTCTCTCTCTCTCTCTCTCTCTCTCTCTCACACACACACACACACACACACACACACATAATTATCCTATATAAAATATCAGAAAATAGTCCCGGCTGGTTTGGCTCAGTGGATAGAGCATCAGCCTGCGGACTGGAGGGTCCCAGGTTCAAATCCGGTTAAGGACACATGCCTGGGTGGCAGGCTCAGGCTTGCAGGAGGCAGCCGATCAATGATTCTCATTATTGATGTTTCTATCTCTCTTTCCCTTTCCCTTCCTCTCTGAAGTCAATAAAAATAAAATCTCAGAAAATAACATTCTACAAAAATAAAATTTTCTAAATTATTTTTTCTTTTATATATGTTCTGTAATAATTTTCCACTTTTCAAATATGCCAATCCACCAAATAACTTCTAAAAACTTCAATTTTTAATGTTATAAAGTTTTAGGAATTTATTTAAATATTAGATGATAAAATTATTCCCAGTAATATCTGAGGCCTATGTTAAAAAAAATAGTAAGGTCTGGCTTTAACCAGTCTTGCTCAGTGGATAGAGCGTCGGCCTGCGGACTGAAAGGTCCCAAGTTTGATTCCGGTCAAGGGCATGTACCTGGGTTGCAGGCACATCCCCAGTGGGAGGTGTGCAGGAGGCAGCTGATCGATGTTTCTCTCTCATTGATGTTTCTAACTCTCTATCTCTCTCCCTTCCTCTCTGTAAAAAATCAATAAAATATATTTTTAAAAATAATAGTAAGGTCTGCCTGATTAAATTTCACATATCCCAGATTCAATAAAACACAGACTATAATGTTGATATAGGTTATTACATTATGAATAGTATTACATCTACCTTACTCTAAACTGTTTCAGATTACCTATATAATAAAAGCCTAAGCAACCGTTACGGTGGAATGACCAGAACAACTGGTCTCTATGATGGCAGATGCTCAACGCAGGAGCTGCTCCCTGGTGGTCAGTGCGCTCCCACAGGGGGAGCGCTGCTCAGCCAGAAGCTGAGCTTATGGCTGGTGAGTGCAGTGGCGGTAGTGGCAGCCTCTTCCACCTCTGTGGCAGCGCTAAGGAGCAGCAAGCCAAGTGGTAAGGAGCAGCGAGCAGGAGGGTAGTAAAGAACTAGGGGTCCCATACTGTGAGGCAGAGGCCAGGCTGAGAGACCTCTCCCCCGCCTTCCGGTGCACGAATTTTATGCACCGGGCCTCTAGTATAAATATAATTATGACAAAGTTGACAAGCCGTTCTTCAGCTAACCTCACAAAAACCTTCATATGGTTCAAGGACTTGAAATATAATCATTCTTCCTATTACTATTTTAGGAATTATTTTCTTCCTATATGTGTCCTCTAAGAAAAATATTGTGTGAAATAAGCAACTTGAGAATTTAATAATAAATTAATTTCATCATGCAATTTAGGATTAATTTTCCTTGTGAAGACAATACACATATAATTGTATCTTTTTCACTTCTTTGTCAAAATTTTCATTATCTTTCCCTGAACTATTTCAGTAGCCTCAAATTTTATATCCGACCACTTTATTTTTGATCCATCCAAGAGAATCATCTGTGAAAACAAATGTAATCATGCCATTTTAATGTTTAAATGTGTGCAGTTAATTTCTCTTTCTTAATGGACATTGTTCACTCCTAGCAACCAGCACCATTTCTTTCTTCCCAATTTGATTTTAGATAGAATAAATAAAATCCCAATTTTGTTTTAGAGACTCATCTCCATTTTGGGCAGACTTGAAAGATAAATAAGCAATAGTGTATCCTTAAAACATTAGTTTAGTAACCTTAGCTAATTAACTTCACTCAAAACAACTCTTAGACCCTAGCTGGTTTGCTCAATGGATAGAGCATCCATGGACTGAAGGATCCAGGTTCAATTCCAGAAGGGCACGTTCCTAGGTTGCAGGCTCAATTCCAGGCCCTGATCAGGTGTCCAATCAATGTGTCTCTCTCACATCAATGTTTCTCTCTCTCTGTCTCTCCCCCTCCCTTTCACTCTCTCTAAAAAATCCATGGAAAAATATCCTGGAGTGAGGATTAACAAAAAAACAAAAAACAAAAAACAAAAAAAAAAAAAACAAGTAAACAAACATAAAACAACTCTTAGGACTTTGAATAATGAGCTAAATAGAATAAAGATTATTTAAAGTTTAAGTTCATTTTTTTTCAGTGTCTGTACTCTAGTAAGACTTTTTAAAATATTTTCATTGATTTCACAGAGGAAGGGAGAGGCAAAGATAGAAACATCAATGATGAGAATCACTGATCAGCTGCCTCCTGCAAGTCACCTACTGAGTATTAAGCCTGAAACCCTAGTATGTTCCCCAACCTGGAACCCAACCACAACCTCCTTGTTCATAGGTCAATGCTCAACCACTGAGTCACACTAGTTGGCCCCTAATAAGACTTTTTACAGTATCTGAGACCTAAATCCTGGAAACTGTATTGTTTTTCTTTTACTCTGATCAAGTTCTTTAGGTTTCTTATCAATTATAGGACCTTACCAATATTTTTTCAATAAATTTATCTTCTGGTTGAGTTATCCAGATTCAATTTTATAGCTTGCCATCAATAAACACTATTTAAAACACTATCACTTATGGGATAAAATTCAAGTTCCTTATATGAACAAAGTTATCTGGATATATATATATATCACCAATATTGAAACATTTCTAATTCTTTAAGTAAATTACCCACTAGTGTTAATAAGAGGTAATGATATCTTTATTCTCTAAAATTTCTTTTTTTTTAATTTTAATAATTCTTTATTCAGATTATTACAATTGTTTCTCCTTTTTCCCCCCATAGCTTCCCTCCACCCAGTTCCCACCCCACCTTCTGCCCTTACCTCCCCCCCACTGTCCTCATCCATAGGTGTATGATTTTTGTCCAGTCTCTTCATGAACCCCCCATACCCCTTCCCCCTGAGAATTATCAGTCCACTCCCTTTCTATGCCCCTGGTTCTATTATATTCACCAGATTATTCTGTTCCTCAGGTTTTTAATTCACTTGATTTTTAGGTTCACTTGTTGAGAGATATGTATCTGATTGGCTTTTGAAGGCATGACCATAATGCCTTTCCAGTTTCAGCTTCTGACACTTCATAATTTATGTTGAATTACACTCCAAAAGCTGTTTACTCTTGTAAGTTTTCATAATATTTCCCTCTTCCTACTGCATCTCATAATCAGTCCCTCTTCCTACTGCATCTACCAGCTGCCAACAATCTATTTTTTTATTGATTTCAGAGACGAAGTGAGAGAGAGAGAGAGAGAGAGAGAGAGAGAGAGAGAGAAACATCAATGATGAGAGACAATCATTGACTGGATGTCTCTTGCACACTCACACTGGGGATCGAGCTGGCAAGCCAGAAATGTGCCCTGACCTGAAATCGAACCGCGACCTCCTGGCTAATGGGTCGATGCTCAACCACTGAGCCACGCCGCCTGGGCCCAGCTGCCAACAATCTTAAAAGACATTTTTATTTTTCTGTAAAGATTTAGCTGAGACATGACATCATGCTGAGGCACTCTCCTATTTTCGAAGAGAATTCACTCTCACCTGTCTTTCCATAGGTACCAGGCATCTCTGCCCTTTGTCTGTTTTTATTACTCTCTCCATAGCCAACACTCCATGAAAGCTCTTCTATCCTTATATTTTCCTTATACTAAATAAATTTTCTTACATGGTATGAATGCTCAATACAATTTTGATAATATATTTAATCATGGATAAGTATGACATATGATTTAATATGTAATCATACATGTTTCATTAAAAATAAGAAATCAAATAGTAATGTATTTGCTTTCCTCAAGTCATAAATATTGTTCCATGTGTTCACAAATGATTTTTGTTCAATTTGCATTTACTATATATATATTATTTATATTATTACATTCACCCAATATATATTATTTAAATATGCTTAAATCATTTTTATAAATCACTAACAGTGCTTTAAATAAAAGTATTATAGACTACCCTGAGTGGTGAGTTGTGTTTAAAATCATGTGTGTATAGATGTAGATGCTAAATATAATTTTGTATAGAATATGCAGTAACCAGAGTATATTACAGTTAATTAGAAATTAACCGAAATATGCTTCTTCCATTCCAAATACATCACAATTTTAAACTGTGCTCCTTTGGAAAGATAATTTACTTCAAATAGAAAAGATAATATTCTATTACTACCATAAACCATGAAGACTAAGAAGGGCTCCTGGTGGCTCCCGGGGCTCCAAAGAAAAAAGCAAACAGCAAAACCACAAAACAGAGCCTAGCAGCCTGTTCAAGGGCATCTCGTGCAAACTGTGTCAGGGAGAAGTCTCTGTGCCGCACTGCCCCTGTGCTGCTAAGCGGCCTGCTTGCCCGTCTGCCAGCACTGTTTTTCTGTCAACTGAGCCGGCCCTTATAAAGGAGTTCCTGGAGTCCTAGTTCAACCAATAGAACGGATACGTTCCCCATCCAATCAGAGCTATGCATCTCTGACCAATCAAAGTGTCTCTATTCTGACCAGTCAGGGACTAGAGGTGAGGACTTCTGTCTATATAAACCAGTTCCCCACTGGATCATAGCACACTCTCCACCAGAGTGAATCCTATGTTTTCTCAGCTAGAGCTGAACCACCGAAGATGTTGGGTTGCCTAGGGAAGGAGGGGCCTGGCCCCAGGAGCAGAGCAGCATTAGGGCCCTGCTGTTTTCACAGCAGCGGAGCTGGCTGCCCTGTAGCATTATGGAGTTGTTCCACAGCAATGCTCTCCTCACAGCCATGCTGTGTTGCTGTCAAGCTGTTTGCACTAAATGAAGTTTTCTACTTCACCATCCCCTGCCCCCAAACCCCCTAAGTTGGAGATTGGCGCCAATGGCCATCAGTTGACACTACATTGTTTATATGTAGCAATATTAAATAAATGTTATATTACTGACATTTCTTTAGTTCTGTGTTATAGGCATTGACACTATCTCAGAAGCTATTTCCATAGATTACTGCACTTGTCCCTCACTGTAGTTTGTGGAATAGCTCTACACAAAACAGTTCTTTAATAGAGTGGAGTTTAGCAGGTTACTAATATACTCCATATGCTAAAAATTATACCTCAGTTCTGAGAAATAAGAGCTCCCATGTGCACACAGCTAGAAACTGGTCAAGATTGGATCCAAACCCAGATCTGCTAAAACTCTTAATCACTCGCTCTTTTATTCAGCTGGCTATTATTCCAAAGGAAATTGCCCCTTTGTATGTAAGAGTACAATTTTCTAAAGAGTCTGCAAACACATTTTGGTGTATGATTGGTTGTTTTATATAATATTTGAAAGAAAACTAAAGCTAAATAAAATGTTGGCATGTTGGCTCATTTTTCCATATTTGCCTCATCACTGACTTAACACTTTGAATATAAGTATACTATTGATCATAAATTCATAAAAGAAACTATTTTCTCCAAATGCCTATGTTAATTGTCTTTTGATAAGTAACATTAATAGCAATAAGGAAATGCTGTCAACACAGTGTGTGACTTAAATACAGAGTTATAAAATTTAAAGGTGTACATACTGAGTGTATACTTTATGTTCTTTCTTTTCATATATTTAGTTTTAAATATGTCTTCCCCTTAACATGATTAGTAGAGATTACTTGTGAAGTCTAGTTAAGGCTTTTTCAAAACAGATTACAAGCCTATATTTTAGTAAAGTTTTAAATACTGTATTATTTTACTTTAGGTAGTACATACCATTTTTAATTTTCAGTTTGGAAAAAATTTTCTAGCCATAATTTTTATCAGGTAATACTTCAAATTTGACTATCTTTTGCCCTGCAGTCACATGCCTACCTCATATGATAAATTTTAAATATGCTGGGGAAATTCTATATTATGTAGATTTTATAGAAAATTTAAGGGACTTTTAATTTTATAGATTTTTACCTCAACTCTACAGAGAATGAAAGAGCTGATAAACTGGAGGGACAATATGATATTTTTGAACTTTGGGCTTTTCTTTTGTTGTGAATTATTTTTACCCACTTTTAGAAACTCATAATGTAATTAAAATGTAATGCTCCCAAAATTTTCTAATCTTAAATATTACAAGAAATAATATAGTAGATATTGTGGAGTAGGTAAATGATAAGTACTATTATTTTGCAAAATTTGAAATTGTGACAGATATAATTGAAATGAGGCCATTAGATCACAGGGCATTAAATTCATGTTAATGAAATTCACTAATTTTAAGATTTGATTTGCCATAACTTTTAAAATATCAAATTAGAGAGGTGCTTAGGATACCATCTAATGTCTCAAAAGTATAACAGGTAGGATGAATTGCCTTGGCAGGACCCCTCATTAGTATGAAATTTCACAAGTATGAAAACATGGACTTGAAATATCAGGTTGAAGCATATACACATTTGCTTATTTCCTGGTAGATAACTTCACAGAGACATTCACATTTAACACTCACTTCCAAAAGAATTGCTGTCTTATAAAGAGGGAGGGATATTTTGCTGTAGCTATTATTTTTGTTTTTTAAAGTAATACATGTACATAGTTTTAAAGGTCAAATTGTTCTCTTAAGGCGTAGAATAAAACCAGCAACAGGATACCATATTGAACTCTTAGTCTGCTTCTCAATATAAAATATTGCTTTTGTTTTTTACTGCCACCCTTCTAGATAATGTTTTTATACAGGCATTTCTAATTATACAGGATATACGGACTTTTTTAGTAGGATGCTAATAAGGCTTGAGACATAGGCAGACACACATAATAAATGACGTATTGATTTTATAGTATATTGTGTGATGCATACAACATTATACATGATAAGTACAATTTGTTGCCCCACACATACACTTAATGTTCTCAAAGTTCATGTCCTCATGACTTTTCATAGGCTGTGAAAAATTGGAATGAATAGAGCGCATTAAGCAGCATTTCATCAGTCCCTGTATGTGTTGCCTCAACTGTATACGACTTTGATTGATTTCACTAAATAAATCTGTACATTTAGCATACTCTAGAATAAGTAGTGTGGGGGGGAGATATGACTGTCAAATCTGCTGAAAATGTCAAATATAATACACTATGTTTTATGTCTGCATGTATAAAGTGAAGATTGCTTTTTTTAGACTCCTCCTCCTTATTCCTTGCCTTCTTCCATCCTTTTGAATATTCCATTTCCTGTCATACCCAGGATAAGTTTGATTCTACTAATGAGAACTGGCTCCTTTTTATAATATTCTTAGGTTTTAATAGCCCTTTCATGGACTTAAGCCTCATATTTTTATTAAAATTCTGTAACATTCCTTCTGGCACCTTCCATTCTTCTGGCTGACTGTCCTCTAAGGCTGCTGGTGAGTAGTTGTCCTGGGAATTCTCCAATCATTATTTTAGAGTCTTCATGCCTCTTTTTGGTATTGGGTTATCTCTTTCCTATAGCCTATGTGTTGTTCTTAATTGATTTATGTCCTCATTTTGGTGGAGTAGATCCCCTCAAATAGTTTCCTGAAAAAGAATACTTGGTAATGTATCCTGATCCTTTGAGTGTGTACAAAGTTACTTTATTCATAGTTCAGCTAGACATGTACTTGTCCCAGAGTTAAAAAAAAAATAAATTATCCATTTTCTTCCGCTATCCAATGTTTTTATTGAGAAGTCTGACATCATTGTGACTCCTGACATGTTTTACTTATCTGTATTTTTTAGAATCTGTGTGTGTTTTCCTTTCTTTTCTTTCTTTCTTTCTTTTTTTTTTTTCAAATTTCACAATGTGATTGTTTTTGTTTTGTGTACTTGTTATTTTTCATTTATTTTAGTCATTTTCTTGAATATGAAAATTTAGGTCTTTCCCTATTTTCCTATTCCATTTCCTGTTCATGTAACTTGTATTAGTGGGATGGTGGACTTCCCGGTCTGATCCTCCATTGTCTTATTTTTTCTCTTTTAGTTACTTATTAGAAGCCCGATGCATGAAATTTGTGCAAGGAGCTCGGCCCTAGCAGCTGTGGTGGCTTGCCTTGGCCCTCACAGCCCCTGCTTCATCTGGAAGGTCGTCCTGAAGGACGTCCGGAAGGTTGTTCATCTAATTAGCATATTATGCTTTTATTATTATAGATTTATGCCTTTTTGTTTTACTTTTTGGAAATATTTCCATCTCTATATTCCAAAATTTCAAATTTTGTTGTTGTTGTCAACTATTATTATTAATTACTAAAGGCCCGATGCACAAATTCATGTACCAATGGGGTCCCTCAGCCTGGCCTGCGGGATTGGGCTGAAACTTGCTCTCCAACATCCGCTGAGGTGTCCCAGATTGTGAGAGGTCACAGGCCAGGCCGTGCGACGCCACTGGTGCACAGGTGGGGCTCGGAAGGGATGCAGGAGGTTGACCAGTTGGGGAGGGACTGCGGGAGAACTCCAGGGAGTGTCTGGCCATCTCGCTCTATCCCAATAGGCTGGACCCCAACAGCAAGCTAACCTACCGGTCAGAGCATCTGCCCTCTGGTGGTCAGTGCACATCATAGCGAATGGGTGAGTGGTCTTAGCATATCATTAGCATATTACGCTTTGATTGGTTGAATGGCCAACTGGACGAATGGACACTTAGCATATCAGGCTTTTATTATATACGATTATTATTAATGCTATTATTTTATTATAAAGACCCCTACCTTATTCTCTAAACACATCTTTATTCTTAAAGTATCTTGTTTTGTTTAATTATCCTATTAATACCTTTCTGAAGAAAATCTACACTAATAAAAGAGAAACATGCAAATTAACCATCCCTCTGCTATGCCCACCAGCCAATCAGGAGGGACTATGCAAATTAGGACAAAGATGGTGGCCGCCCAGCTGCTCCAAATGCTGAATGGCCCGTGGGGCAGGACGCCTACTATGAGAGGGAGGGCGGCACTCCAGCCGCAGCAAAGATGAAGACTGCAGACTCCGGCCAGAGTCTTCAGCGAAGACAAAGATGGCAACTCCGGCCTGAGTCTGCAGGGAAGACAAAGACGGCAGACTCCAGCCGGAGTCTGCAGCGAAGATGGCAGACTCTGTCTGGAGTCTGCAGTGAAGACGAAGCTGGCAGACTCTGGCCGGAGCCTGAAGCAAAGACGAAGAAGGCAGACTCTGGCCAGAGCAAAGGCCTGGGTCCTGGGTGCCGGAGGAAAACCGGTGCTGGAAGCCAAGGGAAGGAAGGCCTATTGTATGAATCTCTGTGCAACGGGCCTCTAGTTATTATATAATTTAAAATATTTGGTTTCCTAGCTTCTTCACTATTTCCTTTGAGATCAATCCTCTGTTTACTTGATTGGCCTTATATTCTAGATCTGTGGTCGGCAAACTGCGGCTCACGAGCCACATGCAGCTCTTTGGCCCCTTGAGTGTGACTCTTCCACAAAATACCACAGCCTCGGTGAGTCTATTTTGAAGAAGTGGCGTTAGAAGAAGTTTAAGTTTAAAAAATTTGGCTCTCAAAAGAAATTTCAATCGTTGTACTGTTGATATTTGGCTCTGTTGACTAATGAGTTTGCCCACCACTGTTCTATTGTTTTCCTCAAATCTCTAAAATTGATTGGCTCTCAGTTCATATTTAAGAGGTACTGAAAAACTGAATGGAAACTCTGTGTGTTTGTTCAAACCTTATTAACTGATGAGCATCAGCATTAGTTTAGCTGATGAGGAATTCCGTCTTTCATTGAGGGGACTTGCAAATCTCCAAATTTGTAGTTTGTTTTATTTTATTCTGTTTTGTTTTGTTTTGTTTTCTGGTAGGATGGTCACATTTCCCCCAAAAAAGAACTCCTCTAATCTTTGATCTTAGAGATAGAATTCTAACAGCATTCTGGAAGCCAATGAGGAAAGGAACTTGAGAGTTATTACCCGTTAGTGTGCTTTTAATCAATAAATAGGGCAACTCACACTTATTATCCACTGAGCCAGAGAATCCTTGTTTCAACATTGCAGAGAAATCTTTCTGCCTTTTCCTACTTAGTTGGGCTGTAAGGAGAATTCCCTGAGTGGGAGATCAGAGAGGAAATCTGGGGATCTAAGGGCTTCTTATACTTCATACTGACAGTCAATTAATACTCCTGCTTTTATCCCTCCCTCCTTTTCTGTCAAAGGCATCTGGGATCTGTGTTTGTGAAGAACATTTTAAGGGATTTTGCAGTACAAATTTGTAGGGTTTTTTGGCTTCCCACACAACAGCCAGATTTTTTTTTTTTTTTCTGCTAAGCAATTACCACTTGGCCATCTACTTCTGATAATCCAAAACTAAGTTGACATCTCTCATCTGTTCTAGTTCCACCTTCCTCTAAAGGGAATTTTGATTTAATTTATTTACTGCAATGTTAAGGGAGGATTAGGAAGAAGTACATTTAAAAACAAAATACAGAAATATTCTTGGATGTTGCAAGTTATATCAGTAATTAATTCAGGAAATAATTAAGGAAATTTTTTTGTTGTTGCTCTTAACTCATTTATCAGTTAGGGACATAAGATGCTCTTTATTCATTTATCCATTATGTACTCCCCCCTCTCCCGTGCGCCCCCCCCCCCATGTGCTCTTTGCTCTTCCCTGGGCTCGGCGCTAACTGGAGGTTATAAAACTGAGCATTACAAAACCCATCTTGTGAACTTACATTCTAATAAAAGATACAAACACTAAATTAGTAAGGAAAGTAAGAAACATGATTGTTTTATTTAAGAATAAGTGTTAAGAAGAAAACTAAATATGATAATGTGATAGTAACCAAGGGGTGGCTTTAGTGGGTATATCACTGGAAGGGCCTTTCTGATATTCCTGATGAGGGTGGGGTCATAATAAGGTTCCAGCTATAAAAAGAGGCTGGGTAAACAAACAACAAGGGGATCCAGAAGTGAGAATGGCCAAGCCACTTTGGAGAAAGGTAATGAAGTGGTGGTAGAAGGTAATACGAGCTGAGGTGTGAGTTGGAGAAAGGGAGCCATATCATATACTAGTAAGCTCTACAGACCACAGTATGAGGTTTAGATTTTATTCTACATTGAATGGGAGGATTGAGCAAGTGAATGATAGCCATTCATGTAGCCATTATTGGATGAGCTCTACTGTATGTGAGGCAATGCTGTAAGTACCAGTAAGAGAGCTTACACCTCAAGAGGCATTGCATGTGTCTGCTATGCTCATCATTTATCTGCTGTTCACGGTCAGGTCAGCTCAAGTTAGCTGGACTAGAACAGCCTCAGAAGAAATGGCTGGTCTCTGCTCCATATGAGGAGCAGGGTAGCCTTTGTTTATTCACTTGGTGACTGAACAGATTCTAAGAGAGCAAGAAGAAATACATAGGACTTTATACTTATATACATACATGTAGCATATTTTTAATGTTAAACATTTACCAGCACATCACTACTTATGTCACTCTTTTGGGCATCACCCAACCCTAAAGATAGCCACATTCTGAATTCTATCATCATAGATAAATTTTGCCTATTTTTGGAATTAACAATATGCTGTGTGTGTGTGTGTGTGTGTGTATCTATGTCTATCTGTCTGTCTATGCCTGTGTCTGATTTCTTTCACTCAACACTTAAAAACCCATCTATATTGTAGTGAGTATTTGGGACTTGTTTCTTTCCATTGATGAAAAGTATATCATATGAATGTTTTTCCTGCTGATGGCATTTGGATGGTTTCCAGTTTTTAGCTATTATGAATGAGGTTGCTGCTATGAACATTTTGTACATGCTAGATAGAATTTTTTATAATTGATAAATACTAAATTTTACCTAGAAAAGTAAAACCCAGTAAAGATTATAGTAAAATAAATGGAAGATGCTAACCTATTGAAATATAAAGGTGTATACCTAACTAAAAAACAATGACAGAAAGTCAAATACACACACACACACACACACACACACACACACACACACACACACACATACATATTAGAGGCCTGGTACACGAAATTCATGCACTTGGAGGGGGGTGGTCTCTCAGCCTGGACTGTACCCACTCTCAGTCTGGGAGCCCTTAGAGGATGTCCAACTGATGGCTTAGGCCCGCTCCCTGCAGGAAGCGGGCCTAAGCTGGCAGTAGGACATCCTTAGTGCTCCCGTGGAGGTGGGAGAGGCTCCTGCTACTGCTGCTGCGCTTGCCAGCCATGAGCCCAGCTTCTGGCTGAGTGGTACTCCCCCGGTGGGAGCACACTGACCACCAGAGGGCAGCTCCTGTATCGAGCGTCTGCCCCCTGGTGGTCAGTGCATGTCATAGTGACCGGTCACCATTCTGCTGTTTGGTCAATTTGCATATAAGCCTTTTATTATGTAGGTTATATACTGTATACACATACACACACACACACACACACACACACACACACACACACACACACTCTGAGTGGCCAGATTATTATGATCTCTGAATGCATAATAATCTGGCCACTCAGTGTGTGTGAGTGTGTGTGTGTGTGTGTGTGTGTGTGTGTGTGTGTACTAGAGGCCCAGTGCACAGAATAATGCCCTGATGGGGTCTCTTAGCCTGGCCTGTGGGGATTAGGCTGAAACCAGCTCTCCAACATCCCCTGAGGGGTCCCGGATTGTGAGAGGGCGGTTCTCAGGTGATGCACCCCGGTATCAGGCTCCCTCCTCTCTGGTTCTGGCTGCATATATATATATATATAGAGAGAGAGAGAGAGAGAGAGAGTATTAGAGGCCTGGTGCATGAATTAGTGCATGTATGGGGTCTGGCCAGCATGGCCAGATGGAGGAGACATGGGTGGTTGGCTAGCCTGCCTGCTGGTCGAACTCCTGGTCGAGGGGACAATTTGCATTTTAGCCTTTTATTATATAGGATATACACTGAATGGCCAGATTATTATGCATTCAGAGATCATCATAATCTGGCCACTCAGTGTGTATATATATATATATATATATATATATATATATAGTCAAATATATAATCCTATATATAATGTTAAGACAACTGGCAATTTTTAAAATAAGAGGATAAAGTTAGATCTCTATCTCATGTTATGCAAGTATATGCCATAAATCAAAAATGTTTTTAAAAACAGAGAAAGACAAAGTCATACACATTAGATTTAACAGAAAATGTGTAATGATACTATTGTTATTTCCTTTCGTTTAGACCAAGGGAAGTTTGTTCGTACAACTCTGATATGGGAGACTGAGATGGTATACATATTTGGCATTATTGCTGTAATTCATCAGTAGGTGGTCAATATTTTTGAGACAGAAACTTCAAAAAGCATAGGACTTTCAGTGTTAAGGAACTAGGAAAAGAAAGAAAGACTAGTAAACTGTGATTTCATTTCTGATGCATAATGTAGCAGGAGAATTAACTGGCAGCACTCATGTGTTCTATCATAGCATGTAGTCCTCAAAAGAAAGTGAAGAGCTTAAAATGGAACATTGATTGAGGACTCAGAATAGATGCTTTGTAATCACAAATCTAAAATTCCAGGGAAGTCACCTGCCTCTGTGTGTGTGTGTGTGTGTGTGTGTGTGTGTGTGTGTCAGTCTGTCTGTCTTTGTCTGTGTGATATCAGGATTTCTGGGCCCAACATACTGAGAGACTTTTGGAATGTCATTCTGAAGAAGTACTTCTCAGCCCCTTGTTTTTTCTCACTATGTAATTATGAAAATGTATATTCTGTTACCTGGAAAATGAGGCATTTGGTTACTAATGTTAGTCTTTTAAAGGAGTTATTATTATAATTTCTCAATTTTTGTACATTTTTCTTAAAATTTGGTCAGTAGTAATTCTACTACTGACCTTCACCAAATTTTAAAATAAAATGTGTGATTTAAATTTAAATATATATATATATGAAATTTGATCTTATTTAAGTTTCTGATATTTTGAAATAATATATTAATCTAAAATTTTACCACAAGAAATATTCTGAGACTACCAATGTACAATGCACACAAGAGAAAGCAATATAATGTACTTTAGATACATATACCCAATCACACTAATAAAAGAGAAATATGCAAATTGAGCATAACTCCATGACACCCACCAGCCAATCAGGAGTGAGTATGCAAATTAACTCAACAAAGATGGAGGGTTAATTTGCATGTGCAGGCACGGAGTGAAGACTGAAGGCTCTGGCCCGAGTGAAGACTGGAGACTGAAGATTGAAGAGGCTTGGCTTCTCCACTGCAGCAGAGAAGCAAAGCCTTGCTGTGGCCTGGAGCAGAGAAGCCTCGAGGCTTGTTTTCTTCGCTTCGGCCGGAGTGGAGAAGCCTAGCTTCGAGGCTTGGCTTCTCTGCTGCGGCCAGAGCAAAGGCCTGGGTTCTGGGTGCCGGATGAAAACCGGTTCCAGCAGCCAGGGGAAGGAAGGCCTATTGCACAAATCTTCAGGCAACGGGCCTCTAGTATTAAAATAAATGTAGCTATCATTAATATTATAATATTTTAATGCTATAATGAACTATAATGAACTATTAGCCATAGTACAGATGTACAATTTCTCTTGCAATCAAGTGTAAGTTCTTTTGAGGGTAGCCAGAAGCAATGTCATTGCATGGTAAAACAGTGACACACCAGGAATTTAGGAGTGACAAGGCCTCCTCTTAGAATAAAGATAAAAATTTAAGAGTCTGCACATGTCATTTCAGGCTCCCTCTCCAGCTGTCACAATCCTCTCCGCATCCTCTTTCCCCATTCCTACATCCTCTACTGACTTGTTTCTGTTCCTTCAATGCAGCAAAGCTTTTGTATATGCCAGTGGTCGGCAAACTCATTAGTCAACAGAGCCAAATATCAACAGTACAACGATTGAAATTTCTTTTGAGAGCCAAATTTTTTAAACTTCAACTTCTTCTAACACCACTTCTTCAAAATAGACTTGCCCAGGCTGTGGTATTTTTTGGAAGAGCCACACTCAAGGGGCCAAAGAGCCGCATGTGGCTCGCGAGCCGCAGTTTGCCGACCACGGGTCTATGCGATTTCATCATCACTGAACACTTCTCAGTGACTTCTTTCTTTTTATTCTGTGGGATCACAGAAGGCTTTATTAAATAGCTGATATTTGAAGTGAGATATAAACAAATAATAAGTCTTCTGTGATCTCACAGAATAGAAGAAGTCCTGGTCTTATGCATTTATCTGTTATATTTATTATCTCTATAACAGTTATTACCAGTTGTAATTTCAGATTTAGTTCATTATTTGATTTTGCTTACCCAACTCGATTGTTTACTCCCTGACATGAGAGAGTGTCTTTTTTTTCTGCTTCTTTGAATCCAAACTACCTAAAATAATACATAATACAAAGTAGGTAGTTGATAAATATTGTTAAATAACTAAATAATAGACTATCTACTTCATTTTGTTAGACTGTTATGCACATACTACATATTTGGGAACATATATTAGAACAGACATTCTGATACTTTGGAATTGGGAATCCTCTAGAAAGTCTTAGGGAAATATGAGTAAGTAGAAAGTAGAGGCAGAAGATTACTGAAGTTACTGACTTAAAAGTATGTGGGAGGGAGAGAGTAATGAGAGATGGAAATTAGGTTGTGCTATCCTATATAATAAAAGCCTAATATGCAAATTGTCCCCTCAACTGGGAGTTTGAACTGGAGACCGGGAGTTCGACTGCTCACTATGACGTGTGCTGAACACCAGGGGGCGACACAGAACATGGTGGGCATCAGCAATGTGCTGTGACCTCTTGCCGGCTACCTGGGGGCAGGGGTGATGGGGACGGAGGTGCAGTGAGAATGTGGGATGTCCGCCAAGCTCACTCTCACTCCCCCGATACCCTCCCCCAGGATGCCAGGGCTTGTGCTCCGGGGAAACCCCCACACTCAGGTGCCAGGCACCTGTGAGGAGCCCGCCCTGCACCCGTGCAGTGTCTTCTGGTGAGCTGGGCTTCCTGTGGGTTCGGACAGGAGCTGGTCTGCGAGGCCAGCCAGGAGAGAGTGTGCTGCCCTCCCAGCTTCCTTACAGCGCCACTGGGTAGTCCAGAGGCCCACGCTGTTCCCTGGCCCACAGTGTCCAATTGCGTTCGCTGTATCTCCGCATGGGGACTTGGGCTCCGTGACTCAGGCGGAGGGAGGCGCGTGGGGGCCCAGAGGCCCAGGTACTGCCCAGGGCCTAGAGTTCAGCTGGGTCCCGCCCTTCCACATCAGACACTCGCACTTCGATCTCCAGCCAGGCATAGGGACTGCACCCGTGCACAAATTTCATGCACCAGGCCTCTAGTGAGAGAATAAGAATTGTGTGGGAAGAGTTTGCGTGTGAAAATGACACTTTTTAAGACTGTTTCTTTGAAGATAACTGTGGTAGCCAAAGAATAATAAAGGATGAAGGAAGACTTTCCTTTTTTATTCAGAAGAAATTTTGCAAATATTTTCAATATGTGCTTATTTAAATGTCCAGTAAATGTTCTTCCATTTATATTTATGAACAGTTCTGCATAGCTGATCTCATCCCTTTGAAAGAGGGAGCCCACTTGATGTTTCTCATTTTCGGGAAGTCACCCTGAGGAAACAGAACCCAACCTTTCAAGGAGGACAATCAGGGAGGCTGGTGCTGGTGACTGGGTGGGTGTGGTTAGACTGACTCTGTAAGGGCTGGGAAAATGTTAACAGAATCTATGGGAAGTATTGTTAGGTAAGGTACCATGGATAGGAGGAACAGAAGGCAAACGAGTAGGAGAGAGCCCTTTTGTGTCTTCAGTCTTGCCATCTCTCTACACGCACTCAGGATAGATAGATGGAGGCTATTGAGCAAAAATGTGATTTCTGAATTTCCAGCTCCAGCATCACAAAAAAATGTATAATAGTGTTTGCAGCAGAAAGGCAATAACTTAGTTATCCATACACTATTAGCCTTAGGCCTGTAATATAAAAATAGTGTTTATGTTTTATTTTATTTCCTAGTGATATCTAGTGGCTCTCATTGAGATAAATTATGAGTTTGTGTCTGTACTCAGCAGGAAAAAGTGTTGTAAAAATCAGAAACATCTGCCCTGGGTGACAGAAAGGAGCAAAGCATGTCCTTCATTTGCTGGCCCTACTCTAGCAGCCACAAATCCCGGTGAAAGTACGTCCCTGTGGCTGATTTTTGCTCACGCTGTGCTGGGGGTAGGTAAGGATGGCTACAGGTACCTCCACGTATCAGTAGTTCCCAGTAGCTACTTCAATGGTGACAGTGCTCCTGGCAATGATGGCTTCCGGAAACTGTGTTCATGGGTAGCTTTCATCTCTTCAGAACGTGTCTTTCCTAGAGTCAGAAGATGGCTCAGTTGTACTCAGCATTATCTCTAGGAAGGAATTCACTTCACATTGCTGGTTGAAATTTCTAGTGACACCTGTAATACCATAAAACATTTCAAGGAAATTAAAAAGAACAGTTGATCTCAGAATTTTCTGTCACTAGACACAAAACACATTGAAGGGGCAGCAGAGGAAAAAAACTAACCTTGTATTATGCCAAGGAGAGATACTGAAGAACACACAAACAAACCTATCTATTAAAATGGTCATTGCATACATAAAGAAAAAGCATTTGGAAAAGTTGGAAAGTGATAATCTAAGAAGAAAGATCTTTCAAATGAATATATTTAGGTTTGTGAGCACCTCATTGATAATTGTTATTTTTCCTATGTTTCCACCTATTGATGGAATTTCATCAATGAACATCGATAGTATGTAGCAATAGCCATGCCAGAGCAAAAGTTCCTGATAACTCTTCTTCCAAAACACATACATCAGATTTTAATCTTTCATAAATGTCCCTGGGGACACTTGGAGCTCTACATCTTCTCTAGTCTACAAGAAAGTTGAGGGGAAGAAGTGAATGAGAATAGTGATGTAACTTAAGTCTCTAATGTTTTTAAAATGATAGGTCACTAGCAAAATTTCCTACTATGTTGTTTGAGGTTCTGTTTTTGTTTTTTAGTTGCAAGTAACAGAAACACAACTCCAGCTGGTTCTCATGATTAAAACAGTTAGCTGCCCAGCAGATGTTGCTCAGTGGTTGAGCATTGACCAGAAGGTCACGGGTTTGATTCCTGATCAGATCACATGCCTGGGTTTTGGGCTCAATCCTCAGTAGGGGGCATGCAGGAGGTAGCTGATCAATGATTCTCTCTCACCATTGATGTTTCTATCTCTCTCCCTCTCCCTTCCTCTCTGAAATCAATAAAAGATATATTTTGACAAAACAGAAACAAAAGCAGTTAGCAGTTGGGCTGGCTCCCGATTGGCTGAAATTAGTGTTTTAAATCATATTATCCTTAAATTATCCTCTACAATCAACCTTATGATTTTATATTCATCTTTATTATCTGGTATATGATGGTTAATGTTGTGTCAACTTGACTAGGCCCCAGGGTGTCCACATATTTGGTCAAACATTATTCTGGCCCTAGCCAGTTTTGCTCAATGAATAGAGCACCAGCCCTCAGACTGAAGGGTCCTGGGTTCAATTTTGGTCAAGGCCTTGGTTGCAGGCTCAATCCCTGGCCCTGGTCTGAGCATGTTGCGGGGGGCAACCAATCGATTTCTCTCTCTCACATTGATGTTTCTCTCTCTGTGTCTCTCTCTCTCCCTTCCACTCTCTCTAAAAACCAATGGAAATATATCTTAATGTGAGGATTAACAACAACAATAACAACAACAAAAATCACGCAAACAAACAAGTGTTATTCTGATGGTTTCTCTGAGGATGTTTCGGATGAGTTTAATATTTACATTGGTAGACTAAATAGAGCAGATTGCTTGCCCTAAAGTGTTAGGCCTCATTCAATCATTTGAAGATTTGAAAGAACAAAAGGCTGAGTGAAAGGGAACTCCTCTTGACTAAACTGGGATTTTTGTGTGTTTTTTTTTTTTTTTTGGGGGGGGGGCAGGGCTTTTAGACTAATTGAGATATGAGCTCTCCCCAGGTCTTAAGCAGATGGACTTTGGAGTGGAACTCCCCCACTTGTTCCCCTGATTCTCATGCCTCCACTCAGATTGGAAGTGTACTATTAGTTTTTCTGGGTCTCTGGATTACCAACCATAGATTATAGAAATTGTCAGTCTGCCAGTCCTTATAATCTCTCTTATAGTCTTGCTCTCACTCATGGTCTCTCTCTCTCTCTCTCTCATATACATGTATATGTTGGTTCAACCTGCTATTGGTTTTGCTAATAAGGGACAACTTCATTTTCTGGGAATAGGGCAGTCATTTTTAACATATGTGGTACAAATGGCTTTAGATAGTGCCAAGCTTACTTTCTACCTGTCTAGGAGTCTAATAGGAAGAGCAGCACTTTCCTGAAATCTTCTTATCTCATCTGATCTCTAAGAAGTAGTAATCCTTTTTACTTAACTGATTGGTTCACTTGGTAAAAAAGAAGATGGGCATTCTAGAGGAACTGCTTAAAAAAGACTATCCTGACAAAAAGGATGCAGCTACAAAGAAAATATAGGCAATTGGATTGAAGAAATGACTTCAGTTGGAGCAATAATTTGCTTATTTCCTTCTCAAAGATTACCATGACACACACTGTTTTGTTTATCTTCTTTAAAAAATTAGGGTAGCTATTCCTGTTCATCCCTCACCATTATCACTACAAGAGCATCTTTATAATTTAATAAATCTGTAGTCAATTAGACTAATAAATGAGTGATTTGTTAAGAACTGGCTAATCCAAATCAAAAGATTTTTAAGTATATAAACACTTTTTTTTCTTGACAGATAAATGTATATGGCTTATGGAAGCACCAAAAGATACATTTATTGGAGTATTGTAACTTCAATACTTTTAATAGCATGTAATTTAATTGTATTTGACCTTGAATTTTATAATTGGAGATTGAGTAGTCACTGCTTTTGTATCATGATTGTTACATAGAGAAAAAATTTGTGATGATATGAACTAACTTGAAGGAATTAAATATAAAGAAAGAAGAAAAATCTGAGAGCTAATAGAAAGGAAAAATTACTTTTAGCACAAGATGCAGGGGGGTGAGTTCAGGTTATGAATCTATTAAAAGATAAGGGACTGATTTAAGCCCCATAAAAAAGCCAGATTAAAGAAAACAATTACATTTCAGCATGTTGAGAGAGAGGTAACTAAATGTTACTTACTCATATAACTAGAGTGGATGACATTACTAGAATGAAGAAAAATGACATAAACCTGTAGAAGAGGTCATATGAGCAGTAAATATCAAACAAAGCAGGTGAGGAAAATTAGGAAGAAAAGGTGTCATCAAACCTCAGACTGAGATTCAAAAGTTAGAGTTATCAAAACCAAGAAAGAAGGAGATTCACTGATGATGTGGCATAATGTCAAGGCTATAAGATGATGTAAGGAGCTAAATAAGAAATATTTTTCTTTTGTTGCAATGATTTGCTGTAGCTCTTACTTAAGAAAAATTCCTCTCTGTGCTGTTGAGCCAGAATGTGTATTGGGTATTTTCAGAGAGCATGACTGGTAAAGAAATGTGAGATAGAAAATGTGATTTCAAGTATTATTTCAAAATATAAGCTCAAACCAATTAATGTATAATGAAATAACAAGAAGGAAAGAATCTACACTAATAAAAGAGAAACATGCAAATTACCATCACTCCCCTACACCCAGCAGCCAATCGAAGTGAGTATGCAAATTAACCTGAAACCATGGTGGTAGCCCTGCCCCCAGCCGCTCTGGGCCTGTGGGGGTCAGAGAAGTCGGGCGCCAGCGCCTGATGCTGACTGCAGCCAGGGAGACCAAGAAGCCACCTGTCCCATGATCCCAGGCCGCAGCCAGTCAGAGAAGTTGCCCACACTGTATCCCAGGGAAGACAGAGAAGCCGCCTGCCTCCAGTCCAGGCACAAGCACCTGTGGCTGTCTACAGCCTGGTAGATGGAGAAGCCTCCCACCCCACAGTCCTGGGCACCAGTACCTGTGGCTGGCTGTGGCCCGGGAGACGGAGTAGCTGCCCACCCCACGGTCCCGGGCACCAACACTTGCGGCTGCAGCCCAGGTGAAGCCACCTGCCCACCATCCCCTGCGGCTGGCCTGGACGTCTATGGCTGACCAGAGGGAGGGAGGCCCAGATCCCGGGTGCCTGTGGTCGGCTGGAGGAGGGAATCCTGGGTCCCGGATGTGGGGCGGAGGCAGAGGTAATTAGGGGCAATCAAGCCAGCAGGGGAGCAGTTAGGGACAATCAGGCTGGCAGGCAGAAAGTTAGGGGCAATCAGGCAGGCAGGCAAGCGGTTAGGAGCCAGCAGTTTTGGATTGTGAGAGGGATGTCCGACTGCTGGTTATCTCCTGAGGGGTCCCAATTGGAGAGGGTGCAGGCCGGGCTGAGGGATACCCTTCCCCCTCTCCCCCCCCATGCACAAATTTTGTGCACCAGGCCACTAGTCTTCCATGAAAGCAATGACTGTTTCTAGAATACATTTTCTGATTTGGGAATATACATTGACTAGAGGCCCGGTGCATGAAATTCGTGCACGGGAAGGGGGTCCCCTCAACTCAGCCTGCACTCTCTCCAATCTGGGACCCCTCAGGACCCCTGTCTCCTAACTGCTCACCTGCCTGCCAGCCTGATTCTCCTAACTGCTCACCTGCCTGACAGCCTGTTCACCCTAACTGCTCTCCCCTGCTGGCCTGATCCCCCTAACTACTCTCCCCTGCCTGCCTGATCGCCTCTAACCTCCTCTGCCTTGGCCCTGCCAACATGGCTTTGTTGGGAAGGACATCCGGAAGGACATCTGGAAGGTCATCCGGAAGATGTTCAGTCTAATTAGCGTATTATCCTTTTATTAGTATAGATGCCACCTTGTCCTAAAAATGCAGGTTGTTCCCAGGTTTTCGTATCGTGGAAGGGGAGCCCACAGTAGCATCCTGGGTTCTGACCAGGGCTTATGCGCTTGTGCTTTATCTCAGCAGATGTGATTCCTAGTAGAAGACTCTTGGATGTACCTTGAACATTTCTATCGAATTTGCCAAATCATCCCCCAAAAATGTTGAACCACTTTAAACTCCCACCAGCAAGCATGCGTGTGCCCTCCATCCCACTTTGATGCCAATATCATTGATTTCTCCCTAGAAGCTTCCCTACGGTCAGCCAGGATTGCTTGGTACTGGAGCCAACCTCATTGTTCAGCTGGGGCCTTGATTTCCCTAGAAATTAGAGCTAGAATCATGGAGGAGGAAAAATAGTTTTTCTCTACCTTTCTGAGTTCTTAGTGGAGGCCCTTGTAATGAAAGACAAATCACCAAGAGAAAAACAAAAGTTCATTAACATGTGTACCTCGTGTATATGTGGGAGATCCCAGTGGAAAATGAGTAACTCCTCAAGGTGGCTTAGAATGCAGATTTAAATACCTTCTTCCTAGGGAAAGGGGCATCTGCAGGTCAAGATCATCAATATAACAACACAGCATATGTTGGGGTGGCATGTTCTCTGATCTTCAGAATAAACCCAACAAAACTTGTTTCCTCTCTTAGATGATTTGCCACAGTAGCGTTATTCCCTGGAGACGGTATTCTGACCAGACCTTCCTGGGAGTGGTCATAACATACCCTGTGCTTGTAGAAAGGTGTGGGCCACATCACTAAATAAACCAGGGGCAGTTTTCTCATCTTGTGGAAAGGGAGATAAAGTTATGATCATTTATCTCCCTTTCCACAGGTTTCTTTTGGGTTTGTTTCTCCGCTGCCCTTCCCTACCCCCCCCCAGCAGCCCCAGCACTATGGTGGCGGGCCTTGGGGCTGCTGGGTGCCGGCCTCCCTGAGGGTTTGTGTCCGGATCTGGCCCCCCGCAGCCCCAGCGCCGCCATCACGGGCCTTGGGGCTGTGGGGTGCCGGCCTCCTTGCAGGTTTGTGTTTCCGATCAGGCCCCCCACAGCTCCAGTGCTGCCATGGCAGGGCTTGGGGCTGCGGGGTGCCAGCCTCCCTGCGGATCTGTGTCCCCAATCCGGGCCACCCCCCAGCCCCAGTGCCGCCGTGGCGGGGCTTGGGGCTGTGGGGTGCCGGACTCCCTGCGGGTTTGTGTCCCTGATCCAGGTTTTTGTCCCTCATCCGGCTCCCTGCAGCCCCAGCACCGCCATGGCAGGGCTTGGAGCTGCTGGGTGCTGCTGCCTGGGCTATGGGCGTGGCCATCTTTGCTGGGTAATTTGCATACTCCTATTGGCTGGTAGTGTAACAGAGTGATGGTTAATTTGCATCTTACTCTTTTTATTAGATAGGATAATTTTTACTCATGATAATTTATTTACTATTAGGTATGAGTTTTGTTTAAATCCATCAGGCATATTATTTCTCTCTTTTCTACATTTATAACATAAGCTAATTTTTTTCTCTTCCTGTATATCTTGTACTTGTGATTTAAGTACTGTCAGACAGAGCAGACTGAGTGACTGAAAGCCAGTTAGTTTACAGGTAGCATAAGTTGCTAGAGGATCTTTAACATGTTAAATGGGGTTTGAATGCATAAAGAAGGAGAAACAAATGCTGTAAGGAAGCAAAAATGCAGAAAGAGATGAGGTTTTAGATTCCTAAATTCGAATTGCACTTTTCTTCCATGCAGTATATTATTCTGTTACTAGTCATCTTTGTATTATATTGCTAGTTATTTTTCATGGGTTTGTGTCTAACCTCTCCATCACAATAATAATCTAGTAGAAAACAAGGACTGCCATATTCATCTTTGCTTAGAAAGCAGCCATAGTGATAATTGAGAGCTGGGATTTTAAAGTAAGATTTCCTGGGTGTATATAGCATGCCTCCATCAGTTTTTAGCTTTGAAATTTAAGGCAAGTTTTATCCTAATAATGTTTTAGTTTCTTTATCTGTAAAAATTGATAATAGGTCTTCCACCATAGTGTTACTTCAATAGTTTATAATATGGTAAGAGCCACATAAATATTATTTATTACCATACCTAGCATATTGTCAGTTTCAGAGAACAGAATAAAGATCAGTTATTGAACCCATTGGAATTTTTTAATGTAATTATTTATCAAAGAACAAAAAAGAAGGGCAATGAATCATTATAGGAAACAATAGAATGTCATAGTTTAGATCACTTTTTTGAAATATAAAACCTTCACCAAAACCCCAGGATCCTTAACTTCTCTAAACTTTATTTTCTTTATCTGTAAATGGTGGAAATAATACTACCACGCTAATCAATTTGTAATGTTGCATACCTGTGAGTGTATAGTATGTGTGTTCATATGTGTGTGTATTCAGCTTAGCACAGTGTCTGGCACAGTGTAAACATACATGCAGCACATATTAGCTAGAATTAACATTACTGAGATAATGATTTTTGAAAACCAGGAATATTGAATTATAGTTTTATCATCATTTAGAGGACCAAAGACTTTATCTAATTGAGTGTCAAGTGCAATAGTATTTTCAATATATTTGTAATAGTCTCAAAGACATATACAATAGATTGAAAGAAAAATATATGAAAAAATAGCTGTTTGAATGTCTATGTATACAAACAGCTATTTAATGATTATGACATAAGCATGCAAGACAAATATCTCAGGTACTGAATGCACAATTAAGTTATAAAACACACAGTGAAAAAATATCATCCTTCATAGAGAAAACACATACCTTAAAAGGCATATGGAAATTTAATTTTTTATTTAAATTCTTTATTGTTTAAAGTATTACATAATTCTTTTTCACCCATTGACCTCTCCCCGACTGCCTCTGTGCCCCCCCCAGGATGTGCCCTCGCCCCCCCCTACATCTGTGTCCATTGGTTATGCTCATATGCATGCATACAAGTCCTTTGGTTGATCTCTTACCCTCTCACCCCCCACCTTCCCTCATAGGTTGGACAGTCCGTTCGATGCTTCTGTGACTCTGGTTCTATTTTTGTTCATCAGTTTATGTTGTTCATTATATTCCACAAATGGGTGAGATCATGTGATATTTATCTTTCTCTGACTGGCTTATTTTGCTTGGCATAATGCTCTCCAGTTCCATCCATGTTGCTGCAAATGGTAAGAATTCCTTCTTTTTTACCGCAGCGTAGTATTCCATTGTGTAGATGTACCACAGTTTTCACACTCATCTGCTGATGGGCACTTAGGCTGTTTCCAAATC
Organism: Plecotus auritus; assembly: GCF_963455305.1. NCBI lineage: Eukaryota > Metazoa > Chordata > Mammalia > Chiroptera > Vespertilionidae > Plecotus > Plecotus auritus. Next base: position 33,075,797 of record NC_137783.1, on the reverse strand, counting down.
TTAGCTATGGTAAATTGTGCTGCTATGAACATAGGGGTGCATATATCCTTTCTGATTGGTGTTTCTGGTTTCTTGAGATATATTCCTAGAAGTGGGATAGCTGGGTCAAATGGAATTTCCATTTTTAATTTTTTGAGGAAAAGCCATACTGTTCTCCACAGTGGCTGCACCTGTCTGCATTCCCACCAGCAGTGCACAAGGGTTCCTTTTTTCCACATCCTCTCCAGCACTTGTAGTTTGTTGATCTGTTGATGACAGCCATTCTGACAGGTGTGAGATGGTATCGCATTGTCATTTTGATTTGCATCTCTCAGATCATTAGTGACTTTGAGCATGTTTTCATATGTCTCTTGGACTTCTGTATGTCCTCTTTAGAAAAGTGTCTATTTAGGTCCTTTGCCCATTTTTTGATTGGATTATTTATCTTCCTTTTGTTAAGTTGTATGAGTTCCCTATAAATTTTGGAGATTAAATCCTTATCGTTGATAACATTTTCAAATATGTTCTCCCATGCAGTGGGTTCCTTATTGTTTTGTTGATGGTTTCTTTTTCTGTGCAAAAGCTTTTTATTTTGATGAAGTCCCATTTGTTTATTTTCTCATTAGCTTCCATTGCCCTAGAAGCTGTATTGTTAAAGATATTGCTACTACAAATGTCTGCTATTTTGCTGCACATGGCTTCTTCTAAGATTTTTATGGTTTCCAGTCTTACATTTAAGTCCTTTAGCCATTTTGAGTTTATTTTTGTGTATGGTGTAAGTTGGTGGTCGTTTCATTTTTTGCATGTATCTGTCCAATTATCCCAACACCATTTATTGAAGAGACTGTCTTGACTCCATTGTATGCTCTTACCTCCTTTGTCAAATATTAATTGAGTATAATGGCTTGGGCTGATTTCTGGGTCCTCTGTTCTGTTCCATTTGTGTATATGTATGTTCTTGTGCCAGCACCAGGCAGTATTGAGAAGGGTGGCTTTGTAGTACAGCTTGATATCTGATATTGTGATCCCTCCAACTTTGTACCTCTTTCTCAAGATTGCTGTAACTATTTTTTTTTTTGTTTTTTTATTCCAGATGAATTTTTGGAGAGTTTGTTCTAGGTCTTAAAGTATGCCATTGGTGTTTTGATGGGGATTGCATTGAATCTATAGATTGCTTTGGTAGTATGGATATTTTAATGATTTTGATTCTACCCATCCATGAACACGGTATATTCTTCCATTTGTTTATGTCTTCCTCTATCTCTTTTTTCAGCGTTCTGTAATTTTATGAGTACAGGTCCTTTACCTCCTTGGTTAAATATATTCCTAGGTATCTTAATTTTTTTGTTGCAATGGTAAATGGGATGGTTTTTGTGTTTTTTTATTTGTTTGTTTATTTTTTAGTTTATCTTTCTGTGAGTTCATTATTCATGTATAAAAAAGCCATATATTTCTGGGTGTTAATTTTGTATCCTGCTACATTGCCCAATTCATTTATTAATTCTAGTAGTTTTTTTTATGGAGTCTTTAGGTTTTCTATGTAAAATATCATGTCATCTGCGAATAATGACAATTTTACTCTTCTTTTCCAATTTGGATGCCTTTTATTTCTTCTTCTAGTCTGATGGCTATGGCTAGCAATTTCAGTACTATGTCGAAAAGGAGAAATGAGTTTAGTTTTTGCCCATTGAGTATGATGTTGGCTGTATGTTTGTCATATAAGCTTTTATTATGTTGAGGTATGATCCCTCTATTCCCATTTTTCTGAGGGTTTTTATCCAGAAAGGGTGTTGGATTTTGTCAAATGCTTTTTTCTGCATCAATTGATATGACTATGTGATTTTTATCTCTCAAATTGTTTGTGTAATGTATCACGTTTATTGATTTGTGAATATTGTACCATCCTTGCATCCCTGGGATAAATCCTACTTGGTCATGGTGTATGATCTTTCTGATGTAGTGCTGGATCCGATTTGCTAGAATTTTGTTGAGGATTTTGGCATCTATGTTCATGAGGGATATTGGCCTGTAATTCTCTTTCATTGTGTTGTCTTTATCTGGTTTTGGTATTAGGATGATGCTGGCTTCATCGAATTAGCTTGGAAGTGTTCCTTCCTCTTGAATTTTTTGTAATAGTCTGAGGAGGATAGGTTTTAGTTCTTCCTTGAATGTTTGGTAAAACTCCCCTGTGAAGCCTCTGGCCACAGGCTTTTGTTTCTGGAAGTTTTTTGATGACTGCTTCAATTTCTTCCTTAGTTATTGGCCTGTTGAGCTTTATTTATTCTTCTTGGTTGAATTATGGAAGGTTTTATTTTTCTAGGAATATGTCCAATATGTCCATTTCCTCCAGGTTTTCTACTTTGTTGGAATAGAGTTGTTCATAGTATTTTTTAACAATCCTTTGTAATTCTGTGGGTTCTGTTGTTATTTCACCTCTTTCATTTCTGATTTTGTTTACTTGGGTCCTCTCTCTTTGCTTCTTGGTGAGCCCATCTAGAGGTTCATCACTCTTGTTTATCCTTTCAAAGAACCAGCTCTTGGTTTCATTGATATTTTGTATTGTTTTTTTGGTCTCTCAGGTCTTTGACTTTTTTTTTATTGTTTTTATTGCAGTTTATTTCTAATATTATGCCATTGTGGTCTGAGAAGATGCTTGACATGATTTCAATCTTCTTGAATTTGAAGAGACTTTGCCTGTGACCCAATATGTGGTCTATCTTTGAAAATATTCCATGTGTACTTGAGAAGAATGTATATTCTGTAGCTTTGGGGTGCAATGTTCTGAAGATGTCAATTAAGTCCATCTGATCTAGTGAGTCATTTAGGATTGTTGTTTATTTGTTGATTTTTTTTTTGTCTAGAGGATTTATTCAATGATGCCAGTAGGGTCCATATATGTTTACCAGAGTTACATCCTCTTGTTGTATCAGTCCCTTTACTATTATGAAGTGGCCTTCTTTATCTCTTGTTATGGCCTTCACTTTGAGGTCTATACTAATTTTATAAGTATTGCAATCCCAGCCTTTTTTTTTTTTCATTTGCCTGAAAGATATTTTTTCCTCCCTTCACTTTCAGTCTGTGTGCGTCTCTTGTTCTGAGGTGGGTTGTAGGTATTTATCTCTTTCCGCATCCAGCCCGGCTAGAGAGCGGGTCCAGTTCCTGAGTACGGGCGGCTGGGGATTGAGAAATAAAAGAAAGAGACAAGACACAGAGATAGAAGGAAAAAGCTGGGACCGGGTGGGACCACCATCCTCTTCTGATGGAGAGACAGGGCCAGTGACCCAGAGCCAATCCAGTGAGTTTATTTTATATCCCAAATACCAGAAAGTTTCACCAAAAGGTCAAGACAAAGGGAAATTATTTGCATTCTTGAGTAGGCCCTGAGCATTCCTGGTGCTAGGCTGCATTTAGATATCAAAACCACTTCCCCACACCAAGGGCTGAAATGAAGGTCAAGCTGACAACACCCTTGCCCTTTTGGCAAGGCATGTTCCCAGGTCGTGGCTTTGCCAACGCCACTGGGTTCAGCTGACAATAATTAAGGAATGCCCATGTGCCTTCCCAGGCGCTGTCTACAGTGGGTTTCTTATAGAAAGCATATATATGGGTCATGTTTTCTTATCCATTCAGCCACTTGATGTCTTTTGATTGGAGCATTAAACCATTTAAAGTTATTATTGATAGGTCCTTGTTTGTAGCCATTTATATTTTGGTGCCTATGTCCATTCTTCCTTTTTTCCTCTTCTTTTTACAGTAGTCCTTTTAGTATTTCTTGCATTACTGGCTTGGTAGTGATCAACTCCCTTAGTCCTTTTTTTTGTCTGTGATTTCCCCTTCAATTTTGAATGATATCCTTGCCCTATCTTCTAGCTCACTAATTCAGTCCTCTGCTTCCCTTAGTCTACTGTTGAAGCCTCCCATCTTGTTCTTTATTGTAGTTATAGCACTTTTGATTTTTCTTGGTTCTTACATAGGTTGTTGATTTTCTTGTCCATCTGGTTTATGAACTGTATGACCATTACTCTGAATTCTTTTTCTGGCATATGGCATGCCTCCATTTTATTTAGTTCCTTTTGTGTGTGTGTGTGTGTGTGTGTGTGTGTGTGTGTGTGTGTGTGTGTGGCGGGGGGGGGATTTCTACTTTTCTTTCCTTTGGGGGTTGCTTTTTTGTCTCCTCATTTTCGCTGTTGCTGAAGAATCCAGGCGCCCAGTTGTGCGGGGCCTGAGCTGCAGTGGTGGGCTTGGCCGGAGCATTGCACGTGCTGACAGTCAGGGGCAAGCTCAGGTGCCCAGTAGATGCGCCCTCTGGGGTCTGGGTGGGGGCTGTGTGAACTGACAGTCAGGGGCCAGGTTGGGATGTGTGGGACCTGTGCTGATGTGGTGGGTAGCTGGGAGGGGAACACACTCCGGGACTTACAGTAGCTTGAGGCTGGTATGGGTGGAATTGGTGTCTGTGAGTCTGTGGCTGTGGTAGCAGGTCTTTGTCCAGCATGGCTTAGGGTCTTGGTTTTTGTCTGAGGTCAGTCTGGTTGGTGGTGAGGTTGGGCTCCTAATCACAGAAGCTCTGCCCTTCAAGATGGCATGGTTTCTGTGCTAGCGCCAGCCACTCAGGTGTGCCTGCTGTGGTAGTGGGGGCTCCCCATCCAAGAGAGCCTGGTCCTCCAGCCCCTGAAAGTCTTGCAGGATCTAACTGTCCTCACTCACACATACCCACACACACACACATACACACACCACACATGTCCACACACTCCCCTTTTGCTCCCTCACTCTCTCACACTCCCTTCCTCACTGTAGTCCTGCCAGCCACCGTCTTAATTCCCTATTGGAAAAATTTTTTTTAAATTATAAATTTCAATTATGCCATTTTTTCTTTTCTTCTGTTAAAAGAATGATGGAGAATGCTGAAACTGTTAACTTGAATATAGGAAAAGTAGATCCCATTATTTACATGCATTATATAATACACTTATTTTAAGTAAATGTTCTTCTTTTCACTGTATACTATATCAAAAGGTATTTTAACAGTGCAAATAGTCCCACAATGATTAGACAGATTGGCCTTTTTGTAAATTACCTATGATCTGGATCAACCACTTCCCTCAAACACTCTTTCCTCAAGGCACTCAGAGGGATACTACTCTTTCAGCTTCTGTAGGTAACTCCAGGCTTAAAACCTCCAGGGAGTTCTCACTGCTATTTGCATAATACCCCAACTCCTCAGTTTCCATAAGACCCACTCTGGTGGAAAAGGATAAAATCATATTATCATATCAATAAATGCACAAAAAGCATTTGACAAGATACAATATACAATATCCAGTTATGATTAAAACACTCAATAAAATGGATGTAGAAGGAAAGTACCTCAACAGAATAAAGGCCATATATGACAAACCCTCAGCTAATGCTATACTCAATGGTCAAAGACTGAAAGCTTTTTCTTGAAGATCAGGAGTAAAAGGGTGTCCATTCTCACCACTTTTATTCAACATAGTACTAGAAGTCCTAACCAGAGCAATCAGGAAAGAGAGAGAATAAAAGACATCCAAATTGGGAATGAAGAAATAAAATTGTCACTTTTGGCAGATAACATGATTTTTATATAGAAAACCCTAAACACTCCACCAAAAGCTCTTAGAAACAATAAACAAAGTTGCAGGATATAAAATTAATGCACAAAAAAATCCCTCTCTTTCTATATACTAATAATGAAATTTCAGAAAAAGAAATGAAAAAAACAAAAACAGTTCCTTTTCGCCCTTGCAACAAAAATAATAAATACCTAGTAATAAACATAAAGGATTGAAAGGATCTATATACTGAAAACAACAAAGCATTATTGAAAGAGATTGAAAAAGAAAAAAGAAGTGGAAATAGTTTTCTGTGTTCATGGATTGGAATAATCAACATAGTTAAAACGTCCATATTACCCAAAGCATTATACAGATATACTGCAATCCCCATTAAAATCCCAATGGCATTTTAAAGAGAAATAGAATAAAAAAACATCAGATTTGTATGGAACCAGAAAAGACCCCAAATATATAAAGCAGTTCTTGGAAAAAAGAACAGAGATCCACTTGTCATACTTCCTGAGTTCAAATTATACTACAGAGCAATGATAATCAAAACAGAATGGTTTTGGTGGAGGGTGGGGGGGAAAAGGCACATGCAATAGAACAGAATTAAGAGCCACGAAATATACCCACATGTAAGGTAGATGGGCCAATAATTGTCGACAAAGGAGCCAAAAACATACAATGGAGTAAGGAAAGCCTCTTTACTAAATGGTGCTGGGAAAATTGAAAAGGCACGTGTAAAGAATGAAAGTAGACTACTGTTTGTCCCCATACACGAAATTCACTCAAAATTATTTTTATTAATGAAAAATCATCTCTAAACTTTCTTTTTTAATTTTAACGTAATTGTACTTAGGTGTGCTAAATAAGTGTAACTAGGCATATGAATTTTTACAGTGATGCCAAAAAGTGTTTCTGATACAGAAACGGGCTTTAAATCTATATTCAATAAAAGTAAATGAGCATGCTGTATTATAGTTTCACATAGATGGAGTGTTTCCAGATTCTTTATTCTGCTCTTTTTGACTAGTGTTTACTGTAAGTGGATATTGATTATCTCAAACATTGATAGAGGGTGCTCCAGATTTTCTGACCTAACTGGTTGAGGGAAAGAGGTTTCTCTATGACATGTTAAAACTACACACTACTCCAAAAAGTGCAGTACAGCCAAGTTGAAGGCAATTTTCCTCTCACAATATAGCAAATAAATTTGTAACAATGTGTCCAAATAATCCAAGGCAGACTTTATCTTTTTAAAAGTATATTGAAGTTATAAAAGAAAGAATGTTCTCAGCAGATGGATAGTGAAATCAATCTATGCAGACTTATTTTATGTCTGTTTCCTTATCTGTATTTTAATCCATGTAATGCAATAAAAATATATGTGTGTATATATGTACATTGTGCATACAGGGTAGGGCAAAAGTATGCTTACAGTTTGTATGGAAAATTATACAATAATTAATAAGAATAAACTGTTTCATGTACACACAACTATAAGTTTGTGTGTGTATACACACACACACACACATATATACATATATATATACATATACATATATATATATATATATACATATATATATATATATATATATACATGGAAAGGGAGGGGATATAAGACATCATTTATAAAATGCAGAATTGACTTTCTTTGCTTTCACCAAGAAAAATGACTAGTGAAAAAAGCAAGCAATACCTTAATATGCAGATCAGGAAATCCCTGATATTGAGATTAATTATGTGCTGTAATGTGATTCCCTTAAATCCATCTTTGAAATTCCCCCATTTTATTATTAGAAACATTGAAAACTTTAACCCAGTTGGGAAGGTAATAAAGAATAAGTAACCCCCAAAATAGCACACTCTACTGTGAAGCATTGAGTCAGCTTCCCAGGCATTTAATAACCATTCAAAGGGAGGAATCACTCCTTTGAACCCAAGTGAGTACATATCTTATCTAATAAAAGAGTAATATGCAAATTAACCCTCACTCTGCTACACCCACCAGCCATGCCAACCAGCCACGCCCACCAGCCAATCAGGAGCAAATATGCAAATAAACCCAACCAAAATGGCTACAGCCACAGAGAGCAGCAGGGAGGCTTGGGTTTCCCTGGCGATGGAGGAAGCCAAGCTTTCCGCCTGCCCTTGCCAGCCTAGGCTTCCACTCAAGGCTACAAAGTTTCAATGATAGGAGATACATAAATCCAAACAGAAATGGCTGCCACCACAGAGTGAGCAGAAGTCTTGGCTCCGCTCCAGGCTACAAAGTTTCAATTATAGAAGATAAATAAATCCCAGATACCAGGGTCTCCACTTGGGTCACCAGGGGGTGTGGCCGGCCTGCAAACCACCACAGGCCCCTCGCCCAGGCGGCCCCACGCCCCAAGGAAACCCCCACCCTGATCCGGGACACCCTTCAGGGGAAACCAGCTGGCCCCCGCCCATGCACCAGGCCTCTATCCTATCTAATAAAAGAGTAATATGCAGATTGACCATCACTCCAACACACAAGATGGCTGCCCCCATGTGGTCAAAGATCCTGCCCCCATGTGGACACAAGATGGCCGCCACAAGATGGCCAGCAAGGGAGGGCAGTTGAAAGGGACCAGGCCTGCAAGAAAGGGCAGTTGTGGGCGATCAGGCGAGCAGAGGAGGGCAGTTGGGAGGGACCAGGCCTGCAAGGGAGGGCAGTTGGGGGTGATCAAGCCTGCAGGGGAGGGCAGTTAGGGGTGACCAGGCCTGCAGGGGAGGGCAGTTGGGGGGGACCCAGGCCTGCAGGGGAGAGCAGTTGTGGGGGGACCAGGCCTACAGGGGAGGGCAGTTAGGGGTGACCAGGGGAGGGCAGTTAGGCGCAAACAGGCTGGCAGGGGAGTGGGTTAGGGGGTGATCAGGCTTGCAGGCAGAAGCGGTTAGGGGCAATCAAGAAGGCATGCAGGCGAGCAGTTGGGAGCCAGCATTCCTGGATTGTGAGAGGGATCCCAGATTGGAGAGGGTGCAGGCTGGGCTGAGGGACACCGCCCGCCCCTGTGCACGAATTTCGTGCAACGGGCCTCTAGTATGATATATATATTTTCTGCTAGGCTACTCTAAATGCATTTTTCTAGTCTAATCTCTGTCTCTTATAAATAGTACTAGGGGCCCAGTGCATGAATTTGTGCACCTTGAAAGGAATGGTGGGCCACAAGGCTCTGGTGGGCATAGGGGTGGGTCTCGCCCATCCTCCACAACCCCGCCTGGCCCTTCCTGCCACGGCCCCTGGTCCCCTGTCTGCTCACAGTCCCACTCCCACTGCCCCCGCTCCCACGTGCTGATGGTGCTGGCCCCACTCACACCCACTGACGATGCAGAGCGATTGGGACCAGTGGCAGGTTTTAGCAGAGGGTGCGAGTGGCGGCTGCCAGCCCCAATCACCCCACAGGAGCAGGTGGAGGTGGAGAAGCCCTGAGGGGCGACCAGAACTAGCAGCCGCCACTCTCACCCGCTGACGGCACTGAGTGAGGAGCTGGCAGTGAGTGCGAGTGGCGGCTCCATCACTGGCAGCTGGTGCTAGTGGGACCTGCGCTGGCAGCAGGTTTGAGTGCTGGGCAGGACCGTGGGGCGCGGGAGCAAAGAATTTTCAGTAACCACCAGAGGCTCGCCCCAATGACAGTGATCTGCGCCCCGCCTTAGTCTGGTGCCCCCACACACCTGCTCCACCATCCCGCCACGGCTGATGACCGCCATGTTCTGCGTTCTGTCGCCTATACCTGCCATGTTCTGTGCACTCCCCCTGGTGGTCAGTGCACATCATAGCGACTGGTTCAGTTGTTCTGCCCTTTGGTCTATTTACATATTAGGGTTTTATATATAGAGAGATTATAACATAGGTCAGCTGATGAGAGGCACTATACATAACTCCCCAGTGTCTTTGTCAATCAAAGAGAAGGAGGGTTCAAAAATTTAGTCTGGTCTTTGAAGGAATTCATATTTCATCCTATGGTGCCCAATGGGGTGAGCAAGCCAATGAAAAGAGATGTTTGTTCCACATTTATTTCTCATTGCTCAGATAGTGAAATGAATATCCAAAGGCCATGGCAATTAAATGAAAACAATCCCTTTATCTTACTAAGAAAGCATGACAGTTGGATAAGCATTTGGATAAACATTTACAAGATATGCAGAGGGCGGTGGGAAGAGGTGGAAGAGAGTACACGGGGGTAAATTGTGATCGAAGGAGACTTGACTTGGTGTGGTGAACACACAATACAGTGTACAGATACTATGTTGTGGAATTGTGCACCTGAAATCCATATGATGTTGTTAACCAGTGTCACCCCAATACATTCAATATAAAGGGAAAAAAAATTACAGAACAAATGACTATTGGATAAACATTTATTTGAAGGAAGAACATTATTTAATAAAGTTTGTTCTACTCTTCTTCTCAGAACCCCAAAACATTTGGCATTTCCAGTGACATGCTGTCTTGTTCAGAGTATCATACTGTGATAAACAGGGGGAAATGCAGTATGTATCCCATGAAAATTGTTGAGGAAAGGTGTGCTAAAGGGTGCAAATGTTTACCTGTGGCTTGAGAGCACTTTTCCTACACTTAATGCGATTCCAAGGCAGTATAAGAAATGAGTCTACATAAAAGTACTACTTATTAAGGGATTATGTGACAATAATTAGCCACTTGATCTCATCATCACTGTTGCAAGTGTACTGTAATGGTATGATTATTCCCATTGTAAAGGGGATTAAACCAAACCTGAAGAGATCAAATAACAGGGGTAAGCCATACCTCTAGTAAATAGCAGAGCAGAGATTTGAATCTAGTCCTAATACCGAACTAGGTGCTCTTTTACTTACATCATTTAGTTTCCTAATACCACATTCCTGAGGCAATAAAGTAGTGTAAAGGTATCTAAAATGATAAGGGAATGCTTGAAAAGGCATAAAGAAAATTGTGTGTTAAGATACTTGGAACATTACATTCATTAGAAATAGCAAAGCACTGCCTAGCTGTCATGGCTCAGTGGTTGAGCCAGGAGGTCAAGGTTCAATTCCTGGTCACAGCACATGCCCAGGTTGCAGGTTCAATCCCTAATGTGGGACTTGCAGGAGATAGCCGATCTTTGATGTTTCTGTCTCCCACTCCCTTCCTCTCTGAAATAATATATATAAGATATTGCAAAACACTAATTGATTTAGGGAGGTAAGTGGTGTCTACATAAGTAATATTTGTAGTTATACCTATACCTGGGAAAGTGCTAATAGAAAAGTGGATAAAATGTGAGTTTGGGCATGCGACATTGTTTTTACCTATTACTAACAGGAAATGTCACAAAATTAAAAACAGTCTTAAGCCTGGCTGGCATGGTTCAGTGTTTGAGCATCGACCTATGAACCAGAAAGTCATGGTTCTATTCCAGGTCAGGGCACATACCTGGGTTGTGGGCTCAATCCCCACTGTGGGGTGTGCAGGAGGCAGCCAATCAATGATTCTCTTTCTTCACTGATGTTTCTATCTCTCTCTCCCTCTCTCTTCTTTTCTGAAATCAATGATGTTTTTTTAAAAAAACAGTCTTAAGTTATAATAAAGACATAATGTTCAGTAGTGAATGAAAAATTACGATCTCTGATCTCTGAAATGTTCAACACAAGACTGGATCAAAACAACAACAACAAAAATCAGTATATCTACCTGTCAATTGCTATGAATTTGGCTGAAAATATGAAACTTACTCCATTAAAAACTATTTTTTTTCTGAAGAAAAGGATATTGTACAAGACACCTATCTAAATCAGTTTATTAAATGCAACCGATTGCATCTGATTTGCATTTCTTTTAATGACAAAAATAATGAGGCAATTTAGTTTGATTTTGTTAAGTGGGTCAACTATTTTATAAAGAGTAATTCCTATTATCATATCAAATCTTATGGTTTAGGCACTGAACAAGTTCCAAGCATTTTATCGTTCTCATTAATAGAAGATAAATTATTTTTCTCTTAAATTTCCTAAACATTTACCTAAATATGCAGGTATTTTATACCATTTAAGTCAGCGATTTTCAACCTTGTTCATCTCATGGCACACATACACTGATGACTAAAATTCTGCAGCACATCAAAAATATGTATTTTTTGCCAGTCTGACAAAAATAGGTATAATTTTTTGTCACTCACACCGGATGGCTATTATTGTGTTGGGTGTTGTCATTTTCATTTGACACTCTCAGGGAAAAGAGGTCAGTGCCCCAGGTATTACATGTTTTAAAAGTTATTGTGGCACCTGGGTTGAAAATCGCTGATCTATACTAATATTTTATTGGCATGCAGATGATAGCCATCTATACATGATATACATTAACAGAACTTTAGGCCAATTATTAAATTATTAAAATTAATATTTCTCTTGTAATTCATCTCCACTTCTGCTTAAATGTAACTGGAAATTAATTTCTAAAGGTTTTAGGTGACACTTATTTTGACCGATAGCTGTTCTCTCTTGCATTTACTATATGCCAGGTACTGTGCAAACTGCTTTACATATTTCTTTATTGAATCAAAACTTGCATATGATAAAACGGTCACCCTTTCTTAACAGTTTGCTGCATTTTTATGTGTATACTCCTGGATAAATTCTTGTATATGCATCAACCCCCATAAATACCACTTACATCAAGATACTGAAATTCCTATGACCCCAGAAATTTTCTTTATAACTTCAGTGCTATTATACTACTCCAGTGTGTAACACTATTTTGACTATTATCAGCATAGATTAGTTTTGTCTGTTCTTGAGTTTCAAACAAAGGCATTGATGAAGTGTGCACTACTTGTAACTGCTTTCTTTTGCTCCACATAAAGGCTATGAGATCCATTCTTGTGTATATCAGAAGTTCCTTCACTTTATTAATGTTTACATCTAATAAATTGTAGAGCTGAGATTTAAATATAGGTGTATGTTAAATGAAGTTCTTAAACATTAACTTATAGAGCTTCTACTTACCTCAAAGCAAACCCAAAATCTGGAGAGCAGAAATACCATCACTAGAATCCCACTGAATACACTATAAAGTGGTTATACTAACTGACCTCACTTCAGTTACAAACACATACATCTATTTTATTATTTCTTTACGGCAAAAAAATGGTTATGGTCTATGCTATTTAAATAGTAAATTGTGTAAAAAAAGGAGAGGATTTTTTTTTATTGGCAAAATTGCTAAGCAATACATCTATAATAATAAAAGCGTAATATGCTGCCCTAACTGGTTTGGCTCAGTGGATAGAGCGTTGGCTTGCGGACTCAAGGGTCCCAGGTTTAATTCAGGTCAAGGGCATGGACCTTGGTTGCGGGCACATCCCCAGTAGGAGGTGTGCAGGAGGCAGCTGATCGATGTTTCTCTTTCATCGATGTTTCTAACTCTCTATCCCTCTCCCTTCCTCTCTGTAAAAAATCAATAAAATATATATAAAAAAATAAAAGCATAATATGCTAATTAGACTGGATGTCCTTCCAGAATACCTTCTGGATGAAGCCAGGCTGTGAGGGCCGAGTCCCTTGCAAGAACTTTGTGCATCGGGCCTCTAGTTTTAAAATATATTTACATGCGTGTGATTATAAATAATAAAATGTCTTAATTTGAATTCCAAGAAACCAAAAATAGATACAAACTTCTCTTGTCATGTTTTAAGATGAAAAAATAAAAGGACTGCCTTGGTCAATGTAGGCAAATAACTAAATTTAGAAAGCTGTGGATAAATTATTTCTTTTACAACTAGCTAATCTGTACTATCTAGTGAGATGGATAGGATTGGTGTTTCACTGTTGCCCTTCCATACTCATACACATTCCTTCATATCCAGCACTAGAGATTCCCATAATAATATTAATTTTATAGATAATTCTTCAATGATCACTTTATTGGTAAGCAATAAAGTGCTGTAAATCATAAAAGGCATATCTAAACTTCAACTATAACCAACAAAAGCACATGAATGAATAATGGAATTATAACCATGCTCATTAAGCCACTCACCCACTATTGTGACATGGCCAATAAAGTTGGAAACAACAGTGTGTTCTATTAGTGGTATCCATTCAATATTCATACCATAATAGTCACTTGAGAGGAGATAAATAGCCTATGCAGCAATAAATTGAAAGGTTTCTTTGATATAAACAAACATTTTTCTCTTAACATTTTTCTTCTTGTTGAAATTGTTGATTATGATGAAATGTTCATCATATATCCATGTAACTCTTTCTAAGATATTGGCCAATGTAAAGTTTGTTCAGAAAGCAAATGATTGAATGTGTTAATAGTACAATAACATGGAGAAACAGAGATATTGAAATAATGAGAAATTAGAATTAAAAAAAATCCTCATGGAGGACATTCCATTAATTTTTAGAGAGAGAGAGAGAGAGAGAGAGAGAAGAAACATTGATTGGCTGCCTCCCACAAGCTCCCTAACCAGGAGATTGAACAGGAAACTCAGGCATGTGCTCTATCTGGGAATTGAACCCTTGACCTTTTGGTACAGGAGATGAGCCTCCAACCTAGTGAGCCACACCTGCCAGGGCAGATTTATTTATTTATTTATTTATTTATTTATTTATTTATTTATTTATGTATGTATGTATGTATGCATGTATGTTAACATAAGAATGGAGTAGATAGCAACAACTCCCGAGTCTTTTAAGAAAGTAGAAGTATCAGCATTAAAGGACTTTATTTTTGTTATATAAGATTACCATAAAGCTTTTGAAAATTGTCTCACAGACTAAAGTATTAGTAAAAATGATTATTTTAGATTAGCTGTGCAAAATTGGAAAAATGTTATAGGCTACTTAATCACATAAATAAAAATAGTTTTTTAACTCCAGTAGAGATGTAGTAAGAGTCTTTTAAATGACAGAATATATTTAAAGTGGATGTAGTTGTGTTATTTTCCATGTCTTTAATAAAATACATTTGCCACTCTAACCTGTTATTTTGATACTAGAGGCCTGGTGCATGAAATTCATCCTCTCCAATCTGGGACCCCTTGAGGGATGTCCAACTGCCCATTGAGGCCCGATCCCGGTGGGATTGGGCCTAAACGGGACAATCCAGGACTGCTGGCTCCCAACTGCTCACCTGCCTGCCTTCCTGATTGCCCCTAACCGCTTCTGCCTGCAGCCTGATCACCCCCTAACCACTCCCCTGCCAGCCTGATTGATGTCTAACTGCTCCCCTGCCAGCCTGTTTGCCCCCAACTTCCCTCCTCTGCTGGCCTAGTTACCCCTAACTGCCCTCCCCTGCAGGCTTGATCGCTCCCAACTGCCCTCCCTTGCAGGCCTGGTCCCTCCCAACTGCCCTCCCCTGCTGGCCATCTTGTGGTGGCCATCTTGTGTCCACATGGGGGCAGGATCTTCGAACACATGGGGGCAGCCATCTTGTATGTTGGAGTGATGGTCAATCTGCCTATTACACTTTTATTAGATAGGATAGAGGCCTGGTGCATGGGGGGGCCAGCTGGTTTGCCCTGAAGGGTGGCCCGGAACAGTGTGGGGGTTCCCTTGGGACGTGGGGCAGCCTGGGCGAGGGGCCTGTGGTGGTTTTCAGGCCGGCCACGCCCCCCGGTGACCCAAGCGGAGGCCCTGGTATCTGGGGTTTATTTATCTTCTACAATTGAAACTTTGTAGCCTGGAGCGGAGCCAAGCCTTCTGCTTGCTCCATGGCGGCAGCCATTTCTGTTGGGATTTATGTATCTTCTATAATTGAAACTTTGTAGCCTTAAGCGGAGGCCAAGGCAGGCCAGGGTAGGTGGAAAGCTTGGCTTCCTCCATCGCTGGGGTCAACCCTCACCTCCTGCTCTCTCCAGCTCTGTGGCTGCCACCATTTTTGTTGGGATTAATTTACCTTCTATAATTGAAACTTTGTAGCCTTAAGCGGATGCCTGGACTGGCCAGAGTGTGCAGAAAGCTTGGCTTCCTCCATCGCCGGGGAAACCCAAGCCTCCTCCTGCTCTCTCCGTAGCCGCAGCCATCTTGGTTGGGTTAATTTGCATACTCTCTCCTGATTGGCTGGTGGCGTGAGTGGTGGGCGTGGCTTGTGGGATATAGGGAGTGGTGGTTAATTTGCATATTACTCTTTTATTAGATAGGATTTAGTATTAGATAATGAAAACAATGGTTAAAATGGAAATATTTTTAAAATTATATTTAAGAAAGATGATAACTTTTATCACTGTTAATGTTTTATTCATTTGCTAGAGGCCTGGTGCACAAAATTGGTGCATGGACAGGGGGTCTCCCTCAGCCCAGCCTGCACTCTCTCCAATCTGGGACCCCTCGAGGGATGTCCAACTGCCTGTTTAGGCCCAATCCTGGTAGGATTGGGCCTAAACGTGCAGTCGGACATCCCTCTCACAATCCAGAACTGCTGGCTCCCAACTGCTCACCTGCCTGACTTCCTGATTGCCCCTAACGGCTTCTGCCTGCAAGCCTGATCACCCCTAACCACTCCCCTGCCACCCTGATTGATACCTAACTGCTCCCCTGCCAGCCTGGTCACCCCGAACTGCCCTCCCCTACAGGCCTGATCACCCACAACTGCCCTCCGTTGCAGACCTGGTCCCTCCTAACTGCCCTCCCCTGCTGGCCATCTTGTGGTGGCCATCTTGTGTCCACGTGGGGGCAGCCATCTTTGACCACATGGGGGCAACCATCTTGTGTTTTGGAGTGATGGTCAGTTTGCATATTAATCTTTTATTAGATAGGATTTGCTATAGCAGCTTTCTTTTTTCTTTTCAACAAAAAAGTCTGAGGAAGTAATATAATCTGTGAGAAGAGTTTAATTCCATGGGAAGAAAAAATCATCTGTAACTTGAACACTATCAAAAAGTATATACTATGGGTTTTCTGTTTTCAGAAAAAAATAGCATATAGTAGTTTTAGGACTTATCATTGACTGTTCTTTTTTCTCATACACTAAACCATCAGCAAACTCAGCTTGCTTTACTTTCAAATTATATCTCTTATCCAGTCAATTTTTGGCTTTTCCAAGGCTACCACCCTAGACCTAGCCATCACCATCTGTTGCCTGGACTATTGCTAGATATCCTCGCATATCTTCCTGCTTGCACTCTTGCCCACCTGCAGAATGTGTTCACCATGTATCTCACAGTAATCCTTATCAAATGTAAATCCTATTACATTATTCTTCACATCTCAAACCCTAATGGTTTTTAATTGGGGGTTCCTATTTTTTTTCTAGAAATGACTAGAAAATGAGTATTTTAGGGTTTGTGGTCCGCATACAATCTCTGGTAAATATACTTTTTGGGGTTTTTTGGATGTTTTATTAACAAATATTTATAATGTAAAACATATATAGACTGATTCATAGGCCATGTGAAAGAAATAAAAGTCTGGACAATGGTCAAAAGGTCATGTGTAACCCCATCCAATTTGGCTACTGCTTTGACATCATCATCTATGTGGTTCCCCATCATTCTCTGCCCTCAAGGTACATCACCCTCTCACTGTTCTTTGATCAAACAAACTTACACTTCAATCACATTTTTGCATTTGATGTTCCTTCTGACTGTAGTGTTCTACCTCTAGATAGTCACGCACTGACACTTTACTTCTTTCAAGTTTATGCTCAGATTTAAGTCCTAAGAATGCCCTACCTTATCCACTGCCTTAAACAGCACCCCTAGTTGTTATTGATTAATGTTCCCTGAAAATAATGTTTTATTTTTCATCAAAGCTCTTTTTTAAAGTGAACTTTAAAATACAAACTTTTAGTTAAAATGTAACACAGAGTGAAAACTATATAAATCAGAAGTGTATAGCTAGGTTGAATTTACCAAAATTCACAAACTCATGTAAACAACATCCAGATCAAGAAACAAAATTTCAAAAGCACCTAGGATCTTTCTGATGCTCCATTTCAGTCACTACTCTCTGTAAGTATCCAGACGCCTGATTTCTAATCCCCAGAATTAGTTTCACCTGTTTTAACATTGTATACATGGAATTATACAGTATGAACTCTTTTTCTTCTAGTTTTTTTTTCAGTCAGTATTTGTGAAACTCATATACATTACTGGGGATAGTCATAGTTTGTTCATTTTCCTTGCTTTATGCTACTCCATTTGTTGTAGCAAGTACTTTGACAAAGTCTCAAATATTTCTAACATCTGATAACGAAGAACATAGAAAGAGAATATGCATTCTGCCTAAATAGTTGTCTCAATAATTCCTACTTACATATCTCTCTATCTCTCCTCCTTTGTTGGGCTTCATCTTGGAGCTGCTGGAAGCCTGAGAAAGCTGCTTCAGTTTGTGGGTGGGGAGTGATCCAGAAATCATCTGCTTCCACTACTTTAATTTCAACTGAGGAGAGCCACAAGGCTAAAAAGAAGTGACACATTCAAAGCCTCAGCCAGTTAAGGGCATAGCCTGGCATTGCTCACCCACCCTGCCCCAGCTGCCCACTTCTTAGGACAGCAGGTGCATTCTGGATCCTAACAGTGGTTACACTGGTCCCAAACCTTGGTAAGGGAGCCCACATCTAGTTCTGCCCTGTTATACCCTGAGGGAAAACTGGTGGAGAATGAGGATGGAGGCATTTCCCAACATCCCCACCACTCCAGAAACCTGCACTTTGCACCTGGCATCAAGGCAAGGGCGCCCTTGGTCATTGCTATCTAGTGTGTTAAAGTGGTGCTCCACCTCACTTTGCTTCTAAAGCCACCAAAAGTTCATTGATCTTTAGCCGCTTTCTCTCTATCTGCATTATGCACAGTCTTGCTGAATGATTTTCTAACTTGAGTAAACACAAGTTCATTTCTACCAATTAAAAGTAAATTTATTTCCTTCCAATAGAACCCTCATTTTCTCCTATCTTATCTCCACAGACTTGCTACTGCTATGCGTTAACATAGTAGTAGTAATGATATAATTTTACGTTCACTTAGAAGTTACTATTTATTAGACACTGTTCTTAGTGATTGACATACACCAATTCTTTTAATAGTACAACAGCGTGAGGTAAGATGTTCTTTATTGATCTGTTTATGGATAAAAAAGTAAAACCAGAGTTACATAACCTCCCCAAGTTTACAGCTATTTTGTGACAGAACCAAGATTTATCCCAGATTGTCTGATTTCAGATTTTGTTATTAATTAATATGATTTGTTGTGTGCATGTGCCAGTATATGTGTGTATTTGTGTGTGTGTATGTGTGTGTGTGTGTGTGTGTGTGTGTGTGTGTGTGTGTGTTGTGGTAAGAGAAGGTAGGTGTCTTAATAGTAGATAAAGATAATTAGAACTAAATCTCACACCCTAAAATCAGGTTTATTTTTTGTAGTATTTTTATTTGCTTCTTATTGGTGTCATTTGTTTTGCTTTGTTTACAAATAATGATAAAATATTGACCATGATGAATTACTAACTTTGCAATATACATACTACATATGAACTCAGTATTTCTATATTAGAAAAACTTGAACCTCATTGTGCCAAAGACCTTTGGCAGATGCTTCTATGCATTATAATACCCACTTCATCATGCCAAAACTCTGGACCTTCTCTCAATCACAAATAAGCTCTGAAGGAAGGACAGTCCTGCTAAGAAAGTGAGGTCATTGCAGATTTAAATCCAGTGAGGGGTGGGAGGTGGATAGAATATTTGTAATAATACTAAAAATTTTATTATGACATCTAAAATTTGTAAGTGTGATAGGATACAGCTTAAATGCCTATTAAAAAAAAACATTACTTTCTTCCCTAACAAAAAAGACTTTAAATCAATATTCAGCTTCTGAAAATGATAAAATAATTTTAAACTAAATTTTATACAACCTCTCCTTAAATAGTACAACATGAAATATCTTATATAATAAAAGCCCAGTGACCGAATGGTGGGATGACCAGAATGACCGGTCAACCAATTGCTATGACATGCACTGACCACCAGGGGGAAGACACTCAACGCAGAAGCTCCCTCCTGGTGGTCAGTGTGATCCCACAGTGGGAGCGCCACTTGGCTGACCAGGATGAGCAATGCTCCCATAGTGTGAGCAGCTGCTCAGAGGGCTGGTCCACAGCCGCTTGGACCAAGATGAGTGGCACTCCCACGGCACCCGATCCCTGCAGGCCATGACCCCCACCAGTGCACAAATCCCATGCACCAGGCCTCTAGTATCATATAGAAATAATTATAATGCCCTGTATGCAATTATATACAATATAGTACCTGATTGGTGTTAAGAACCTCAAATTTTGCTCTTCTTTAAATGGTTCCAATTTTTTAATTAAAATATTAGTATGCTCAGATAATTATTGTCAATAAAGTAAATATAGTTCTTAAAAACTAACATGAAAAGGGCTAATGTTCAAGTCCATATAAACAAGGGCTTGTATGCAGACAGACGCAGTCTGTAGTAATTTTGGTTCAAGATGCCAATTTTGTCCTAATATAAGACCTGCAATGCAGTAGTACTGTAAATAGAAAAGAATTATATATTAGTATCTTTTCATAAGACAGTACAAATTAAACACACAGTTTAAATATAACTCAGTAAATTACTTTGGAAAACCCATTTGCTTAATAATTATAAGCTAAAGAGTCTGGTGCACCCATTATTGCCAAGTATTAATATCTTAAATACTACAAACATTAATATAAAACACCACTTTGAAACTAAACATATTAAAATAGAAATTTGTCTTTCTTTTTGTTTTCTCTCTTGTTTTCACAAATACATGTTAGAAACTTTGTCTTATCAGGTTTCTCTATTTCAAACATTATAGCTGCAAAGACTCTATGATGTAAATGCTTTTTGAAGCCATTCTTTCAAAATAATTTTAAACTTTCAGAATTAAAAACAAAGGCGTACAATTATTTAAATATGCTTAACAAAACTCAATGAATTGTGAATCATAGAATTTCTGACTATTTTCTTTAATCCAGCTTGGCTTTAACTTGTCTTTTTCTTGCTGGTTGAAATAGTATTTCCCTCCAACTTCTATCATCTTCCATATGTCAGGCCTCAGCTTAAATATCACTTCGCAGACCACTCTGCCTTGCTACACTCTCTGAAGTAAGTCCCAGTTCCCAAGCAGAGTCTCTATTTCAGGCCCAGGCATGATGGTTTAAAAGCCAGTTTCCTTCAAATGATTTTTTTTCCTCTTTTTTTTTTTTTTTTTTCTGAGTGTATTTTCCTCTACTAATTGAATGTGAAAGCATGGGCTCCATAAATCTCTGAGGAGGACCTAATAGCATCAGTCCTATTAAGTGACCACTCATTTTGGGGTGTGTGAGTGTGGTGGACTGTGTGGTGGGTTGAGGTCTCAGGACATAGGGCCTAAGGACCAGGGGCTTTGTGGCTATTTTGTTGTCTTCCTAGGAATCTGGCCATCAGGTTTGTCCTGGTGAAGCCCAGCTATGTTCCGGGACCAGTTAGAGAGGTGGGTCTGGGTGCCAGGAAGACCTGTGGTCTGTCTGTTGTGTAGTCTGACTATTGTGGATGTTAAATTATTATAAAGATTTGTAGGGAGTTTGGTTCCAATGTACACGCTGTGTGGTTCTAGTTGCCATGGAGGATAAAACTGATTAGTTGCTGCAGACAATTAGTGGTGACAGACCTTCACTGTCATTTGCTGGAGCCCATTGTTTCTGTAGTTCTAGTTTCTGGGTAAGTCGCCATTAGTTCTCTCTTTATCTCTCTCAGTATTTTGTGAAGCCATCTCATGACCTGTTCACTCTCTGAATCTCTTCAGTGATTCACAGGAGTATGTGTATTTATTACATTCTCCCTTAATTTACAGTTATATGTGGGCAAGAGTCAACTGATCTTTTAGATTGGCAAACTCTCCCAGAACAAGGATTTGTGTCTATTATTCTTTATGTTTTTTCACAATTTTGACATACTTTGATAGGCAGTATTTGATTGAAATTGATAGCACTTTTCACATGTAAATTCCAAACCAAAATGTACTTTCTAATAATAAAAATAAGTATCAATTTTAAAATAGATTTCATGTCACGGTACTCAAGAAGAGTTATGCAATAACATACTATTAGTGAGGATTTGAGAACATAATTCTATTTTTGTAACAAAGATAAAACTATTTGTAAAATTGGATGTTCCACGATGTGTTGACAAACTCAGTACAATACGTGAAATAAGCAAGTTTTGAATGTAATAATTCATAATTGCACCTGTTAACACTTACATCAAAATAATTTTATATAGATGAAAATATTTGGTATAAATTTTCTTAATATAAAAATAAATAAAAATCAATATCTAACCTCTGTACTAAATAATTAGTTTTCATTTTGAAGGAAGAAAATTAACTGCAAATGAAAAAGATAGGTTTTTAGTGATAGTCATTTAATATCTATGTCAAATGCTATAAGACGCAAGAACAGGGGAGGCAGAATTTTGCCTTTACCATTTTAGGGTGTTTTCATCTGGGCCTGAGAATTAAAACGACAGAAGACAGGTTAACAGGAGTAAAGCATACACATTCATATAAATTTTACATGGCATAGTGGCCCTCATAAGGAAATGAAGCCCCAAAGAAATGGAGAAACCTACATGCTTTTATAGTAAACTAGTGGCCCGATGCAAGAAATTCATGCATGGGGGGTGGTATTCCTCAGCTCGGCCTGCACCCTCTCCAATTTGGGACCCCTCGAAGGATGTCCTACTGCCAGTTTACAGGGATCAGGCCTAAACCGGCAGTCAGACATCCCTCTCACAATCCAGGACTGCTGGCTCCTAACCACTCACCTGCCTGCCTGCCTGCCTGACTGATTGCCCCTAACCACTCTGCCTGCCAGCCTGCTCACCCCCAACTGCCCTCCGCCACTGGCCTGCTCACCCCCAAATGCCCCCCGCCAGCCTGATCACCCCCAACTGCCCCCCTGCTGGCCTGCTCACCCCACCTTCCCTCCACACTGGCCTGCTCGCCCCCAACTGCCTCCCTGCTGTCCTGATCACTCTAAACTGCCCTCGCCTGCTGTCCTGATCACCTCCAACTGACCCCCACTGACAGCCTGCTCGCCCCCAACTGGCCCCCTGCTGGTCTGCTAACCCCCAATGGCCCCACCCCCCACCAGTCTGATCACTCACAACTGCTGTCCTATCCTGGCCTGATCACCCACAACTTCCCTCCCCTCTTGGCCTCTAACCGCCTCTTCCTCGGCCCCACCACCATGGCTTTTTCCAGAAGAATGTCTGGAAGGTCTCCTGGAAGGTCTCCCAGTCTAATTAGCATATTACCCTTTTATTAGTATAGATAGAGGCCTGGTGCACAGGTGGGGGCTGGCAGGTTTGCCCTGATGGGTGTCCCAGATCAGGGTGGGGGTCCCGCTGGGGTGCCTGGCCAGCCTGGGTGATGGGCTGATGGCTGTTTGCAGGCTGGCCAAGCCCCCCAGTGGGGACCCTCACCCCATGGGGGTGTGGCTAGCCTTGGTGAGGGGCTGAGGGCTGTTTTCAGGCTGGCCAAACCCCCTTCAGGGTGGGGGCCCCGCTGGGGTGCCTGGCCAGCCTGGGTGAGGGGCTGATGGCTGTTTACAGGCTGGCCACACCTCCCTGCGACCCAAGCTCCCAGCCCCTCCTTTTTTGCCTTTTTTTTTTTTTTTTTTTTTTTTCAGCACCTCCTTGAGTGGAGGCCAGGGCCGGCTGGAAGCAGGTATCTGGGATTTATTTATCTTCTATAATTGAAACTTTGTAGCCTTGAGTGGAGGCCAGGGCCGGCCAGGATGGGTGGGAAGCTTGGCTTCCTCCATCACTGGGGGCAACCCAAGCCTCCTGATCGCTCCAGCTCTGTGGCCGCTGCCATCTTGGTTGGGTTAATTTGCATACTCACTCCTGATTGTCTGATGGGCATGGCTTGTGGGTGTAGCAGAGGTATGGTCAATTTGCGTGTTTCTCTTTTATTAGACAGGATTGAACAAAGAGAGACAGTGTGGAAAAGTAACTATGAGAGAGAGAAGGGTAATGGGAGAACAGATAATTTTAACAAGGTCACCTCTATGGAATTCTCTTGGTCTCATATTTTGTGACCAGAAATATGATTTAGGAACTTAACTTTTGTTTAGATGCATTACTCCCATGGTAAAATTGGTGTTGTTATGCATTTCACTTAAAAGCACAGTTTCCAAGTACCTACCTGAAATTATGTAGGGCTTACTATAGATAAAAGCAATGAGTAGATTGACAAAATTGACAGTTTTAAGAAGAGCAAGCTCATTAAAACCTTCAACTCCATATGTATTTAAAATATCCAAATTAAAAATGCCGTAACAGTTTTGCTTAAAGATAAACTGAGGCATATTAATAATTTTGAGAGTCTGTTTGAGCATTTATTAATTCAAAGCTGGCAGTGCCCAAACCAGAGATGCTCAAGAGTGCTCCACCATCAGGAGCTCAGGAAAAATTTTTATAGAGAAAAGACATACAACAAAGTCAGGAAAGTATTGCTTGGGTATAGCTTAGAGCCTAATGGCTGTTTATGATTGGTTGCTCTTAGCCTTTGATTTTGTAAATTTAAGGTGTTTACAGGCATAAATTTTTGTTTTCTTACATAGGCCATCAGAATCTTAGAGCCACTTCAGTCCAATGACCTTCTTGTAGAATTAATTTAACAGTTTTCTCTGAATGGCTTATTTTGCTTAGCATAATGCTCTCCAGTTCCATGCATGCTGTTGCTGATAGTAAGAATTCCTTCTTTTTTATAGCAGTATAGTATTCCATTGTGTAGATGTACCACAGTTTTCGAATCCACTCATCTGCTGATGGGCACTTAGGCTGTTTCCAAATCTTAGCTATTGTAAATATGAGGTACCATCTCACACCTGCAGAATGACTATCATCAACAAATCAACGAACAACAAGTGCTGGAGAGGATGGGGAGAAAAAGGAACCCTCTTGCAATGCTGGTGGGAATGCAGACTGGTGCAGCCACTGTGGAATACAGAGCTTTAATGGGTCATTGGAGGCAAAGAAAAACATTAAAAATGTAGGCAGGAGGGAGGCTGGGGGAAGGTCAATTGGGGAAAAAAGGAGACATATGTACTACTATTTGTAATACTTTAAACAATAAAAAATTAAATTAAAAAATAAATAAATGTAGGCAGGAATTATACAGTGTTTATTTATTACCAATTACAAAGCATACTCAGTATCTACAGAATCCGTACATTTCCCCAGCTCTTGTCAAATGTAGCTAAACGGCTGTTTGGATGGGAAAGGGTGAACTGGAATCTGAATGAAAGTAAGCAGCCTCTGGTCTCTGCATTTGACAAAGCTGGTTGTTGCTTAAATTTGCACAAGAAAACTCTTTTTTGTAGATCTTTATATTTCAAAGGCTTTTAGAATTTGTGAAGCTATTTGCAACTTACAGAAGAACAATGCCCTTTTCTAATAAAAGCTTTCTCAAGCAAAGACTATTTAAAAGAAAAACATCTTTTAACTGTACATATATTTAAATCCTGCCTTTGTTTTAATGTACATACATTTAATGGAATGTATAGCATTCTTTCCCAGATCAGTAATCATATACTTATTCACATAAAAATCCCAAAAAACTCAAGTCTCCTCCATTGTATCACTCTGTTTTATTAGATCATGGCTTAAACTATGTTGAGATTTTATGAAACTGAATGAATTTGTTAGGGTGATGGTAAGAAAAATGAAACAAACAACAAGATATGACTTATTAGAAATTTTAGAACACATCTTGAACCTATAAATGTTGGGTGAAAAATGTAAGATGGAGAAATAGTAAATTTTAACTTTGAGATATCATAGTGTATGTAATGCATTTTTGCATGTTTGAATTTTTGTTACATTATAATGCCATAAATATTCTATAAAATGCAATTTAAAAAATGGTGTGTTCTGTGTGCACTATCTAAGTGATTTCATGGAGTTACTGTAGCATGCTGGGTATTAAAAGGCCTTTTAGATTTCAAATGATTTATAATATTCAAGTCCTCTGAAGTGGCCATTCATTGAACATTTTTTATGCAAAGTAGTCACAAAGTTTTTTGCAAAATCATATATTAATCACTTTGGTCACAAAACCTTGTTCTCTTAGTGGCTTTCTCTAGGATTTCATGCCAGTCTTTTCTTAAGCTAAAGCTGTTTTAAAAAAATCAAAGACCTTGCCTTCATTTGAACATTTTCATTCTCTTATCATGAAAGAAAAAAAATTATAGTATTTTGACTAGATGAGTACTTAGGTTTAAACAATGCTATTAATAAATAATTATAAGGTCTTAGAATTTCTTTTCATTAAAAAGCATTATATTTTTGTTACTTAAAGTTTACTAATACAGGTGTTTTTTTCTGAAATATAAATTTATTCTGATTGAAAATACACATTTATATTTCTTATGTTACTAAAAATAAATGGTTTCTTAAGGTTTTTAAGGAAAACAAATGCAATCTTTTTAGTCTTTTGAGAGTCTCTAGATTTTTAAGAAGGTAAGTAGTCATAAAATCTATTCCACAGCAACCAGGAAAATTTTATTTTATTATTTCTAAAAGGTTAAATTAAGGGTAATATTTAAGACTAGAAGCCCGATGCATGAAGATTTGTGCAGGAATGGGCCCCACCTTCCCATGCTGCCAAGAGACCTTGAGCATTCAAAATAACCTGCCTATGTATGCAAATTAACCCAACATCTGTGTTGGTTAATTTGCATAGCCACTCCTGATTGGCTGGTGGGCGTTGTGAAGGTACGGTCAATTTGCATCTTTCTCTTTTATTAGTGTAGATGGTTCTCAGATTTAAATGGCTTTTATCTCTTAATTCAAAGTCTTTTCTATGTCTGAGTTCTTACTTGATTTTTCCTGTTTGGTTAAATGTACTGCAGATATGTGACAGTTGTGCCACGCAATCACCACTACTCAGCCCTTCCACATCTTGAAACTATATAAACTATTTACTTATATCTTACACTATAGATATAAATTCTGTTTTATAATTCCACAAGTCTAGGGTTGGTGATGTGTTAAAAAAAGTATAATTTTCAAAAATTATTTGGTCTTTGGAACTATAATTACAAAGTGTATTCATAATCATATAAAATTAAGTTTTCTACATAATTATAATATGCTGAAATTATATAAACTTCTGTTTCATGGATCCCTGCCTCCTCACATTGGATCCATTAAATACTTTTAGTCATTTGCAAAGCTTCTACAGTGTTTGCTATATGTTGTAACACATGTATTCATTACTCAGAAATAATGGTGAGTAACCCCACTGTATTACCAGTTAGAACCAAAGTGCAGTGCAGAATGGTTTGTTTAGAATGGGACTCAATGCAGGTTCATCAGTTTTCAGGAATATAAAGAACTAAGTTAAATCTAGCTATTTCTGTCTTTGAAGCTATACTCAGAACCCATGTATAGTCAAGGAGTCACTGTATAATTATCTTCTTACTTATTATGGTTATTTTGATTACATAATTGAGAAAATCAATAATATCCTTTTTATTGCTGTTATTACAATATGTAATAACAAGAGTTTTCAAATGTGTTCCATGGAGTGTTAGAGTTGTGCAAAAATTCCCAGATGGTACCAAGGGGCTAGAGAGGGCTTAACAGGTAATGGTACAAATTTTGAAGATCCTACCATACCCCATCGATAATTTGCCTGAAACTGTTCAGCTGATGTATTTTATATAAAGATGTTAAGTTTACATGTTATTGTGAAAAAAAATAGAGGAATATATAGCTTACTTTTTAAAAAATTTAGAATACTGTCCTTTCTTTTTTCTTAAAGTTATATATTTCCTAAACTTCAAAGAGTTATAAAATTTACTTTTATACATATTTTGATTTTTACTTTGTGTATATATATATAAAATTTGTGTATATATATTTTCAAAATTTGAATTGTGTGTTCTAGATTTTTATAATTATCTCCTTTCTAATGATACTGTTTACTTGCTGCTATTTGATATAGATGATTTTAGAAGTACTATTTTAAAATCCTATATAATAAAAGGCTAATATGCAAATTGTCCCCTCTACCAGGAGTTTGACCGGGAGTTCGACCAGGGGGTGGGGCCAGCCTGCCAACCTCCCATGCCCCCTTTCCCCTGGTTGGCCTGGCCTGATCAACCATGACTGGCTGGCTGGACCCCACCCTTGCATAAATTTGTGCACCAGGCCTCTAGTGTTTGTATATTTATCTCCATTTATTCAGTAGTTCACAAGCAAAGTTTGGTTTTGAGCAACTAATAATTATTTTGTTTTTCATAAATTAAGTGTATCTGTCAACCTCATATATTCTCCAGAGATTCAGGGGAACCTGTTTATGCATTTAAAAGAAACTATAGCTCTTTTCCTCTATTTCTGAACACACACACACACACACACACACATATATATATATATATATATATATATATATATATATATACACTTTATGCAGTACTAAGTATAAAACTAAGAGCTTTGAATAATTCAGATAAGTTCTTTAACATTGAGGAAAGACTTATTAGCAATAAGTAGGAATATTATCAATACCAAAAATGTGTTAAGATTTTACATTACATTATCTTAATATTATCCATTTCTCATTTGAAAAAGCACAGATATGAAATTTGTGAACCTAAGGAAATAATGGTATGGTATAATATTCTGAGAGCTAAAATTGTGTTGCCTCAAAAGTAACCTTTAGTCTATATAATTGTTCTTAATTCCCTTGGATCTATTTACCATATATAAAACACCACATTTTTAAAGTGTCTTTGAGGGAGAATTTATACTGAACTTTTAGCACTCTGGTCAAATGGCATAAAAACATTTCAGGTGGAAGTGTTCTTTGTTTCCTAAGTAAAGAATTAAGCTGGAGCATGCATGAGAGTAAGCATTCTGAGAGTTAAGTTTTAAATCAGAACTGGGCTGCTTCCAAAACTTACATTTATGACTACAAGATTTACTTTTCAGAATTTGCGATACTTCATCACAGCATAAGTATAACCTGTAAGAAAATGAATTGTTCTTATGTCCTGCACTTTAATAAAGTCTTTCCTTTCAATATCTCTGTTCTATAGGAAAATGGAAATAGCATTCGCTAGAAACAGTTGAAGTTGCCAGAACCAGTAATTGACAGAGGGACAAGACACAGAGGTGAGTAGTAGTTACATTTTTCTTAAAATTATATTCTTTATACCAGTAGTTTGCCTTCTCCTTTGAGGAAGAACAAAATATTGCATCTGTATTTTATATTCAGTTCATTAACTGTGTATGGGGTTTAACTTCAAGGTATTGCTCAATTGCTTTATGTTGGTATATGTATTCTGATTCACCTAAGCAGAAAGAAAGAAAATAGTTAATTGCAGAGTCCATAAAAGTTTCTTCTTAGAGAAGTGAGGTACTAGTATTTTCTCCTTTAGTACGTTTAACGCAAGCAAACCTTCTACCCAGTTTAAATTTATTATTCTTCACCGACTATCTCCTTTTCATGGAGGACATTCTGGCGGTAAAGAAGCAGACACATTGCATCCATCATCATGTGTCAAAGGGCTATCAGGTCGATGGCTCTTTTTGAACTTTGCTGTTTCAGAAAACTGTAGCCAAGTATTATAAGCAGAAGTTTGACATTTTCAGAATGAAATCAATTCTCTTTTATGTGTCACTGAAATGTGGCTTGTGCTTTGATTGCCAAAGAAATGGTTTTTGGAAGTTTAGAGTAACAAAATAGGAATTAAGATCAAATTTGACTAATAATATCTTCAGTGAAAGCAAGGATAGATATATTTGAGTGGCCTGATAATATTTTAAATCCATTGAAGTAGAATCAGAAATAGAAACTTATGGAAGTTGGCCTAGAAATAGACAGTGTCTTCCAAATTGAGATAGAAGTCAGTGAAATTTATATTTAAAGTTAAACGTGAAACATGATATTTCAGAAAAATAATTGCTTTTAAAGAATAAATGCATAGTTGTAATCTGCAATTTATAAAAAAAGATATTGTGTGCATACTTATGCCTATTCTCACTCCCAGACGAATGTAGCCTCCAGAAAGGTAAAGAACCTGTCTCTTTTGTCCACCATCAACTTTATAGCATCTAACATAATGCTATGCCATAGGAGGCACTCCATAATTATTTTCTGCCTCCATATTGTAAAGTATTAAAAATAACAATATTTTTAGAATGCTATATTTTTACTATGTTACTATAAATGTGACAAAAATTTTGTTGGAAATTTATAGGATTTTGAAAATGAGTTGAAATGATTTTCTATTGTCAGTAATTACAATTTCATTTTTAAAAAATTTGCTCAATTTTAAAAATGCTATAGTTTTTTTAAATATATGGTACATAACATATGTTTATGTTATGTATATTTGAATGCACACAAGGTCTTATATTTCCATCAATAGCTTTATTCTGCATATATGCATTCTTAATTTTCTATGGAACAATATATTCCATATAATAAATTTTTCATGTAAAACAACATGTAATTAAAAAAATAAAAATACTGTCTTGCTGATGAGTGCATTGAAACATTAAAATGATAATTGTAAAAAGACTAAATTCATGTTCAAAAATTTCTATTTAAAGGTCCAAGTAAATTTCAATTCGTTTTACCTCTCAGACCATTCAAAAAAATATAGTGTAACCATCTTATTATTGAAGTCTTGTTAACATGTTATTAACATATTTATTCACCTGATTGTATGTATGGGTGGGTAGGTGGATAGATAGATAGACAGATAATTCTAAAACAGTATCAAAGTTTTCAGCACAAATGCTCTCATATCCAAAAGTTATTTGTTCTCTTTCAGTATAATAAATTCTTTCAAGAGTGAAAATAAGTATTCTTCATGTGTACCCACTCCACTCCACTTGTATTGTAGGTGTGTGTTCAAATGTGGATTAATAAAAATTAGGCTATTATAACTGTATTGCACTAGAGGTGAAAAAATATCTTTAAACAAGTATAATACGTATTTTAAGAGTCTATGCTAAGCAAAATAAGACAATCAAAGAAAGACAAGTATCACATTATTACATGATCTCCTGCATATGTGGAATTTAATGAACAAGTAAACTGATGAATAAAATAGACCCAGAGACACGGAAGCATGGAACAGACTGATTAATCTCAGGAGGAAGTGGGGCTGGGAGTGGTGGGCTGGAAGAGATTACCCAAAGAATTTATAAGCATTTATGCATAACACATGGACACAGACAATAGTGTGGTGAAGGCCTGGGGTGGGTCTGCGGGTAGAAGGGATCAATGGAGGGGAAAATTGGACATATGTAATACTTTCAACAATAAAGATAAATAATGAAAAGATACATTTTAGTTTCCCCTTTTTGAGATTTTAGGATAATTCTTTTTTTGTTTGTTTTAGTCCTGACTTTAGTATAAAGAAAATCTTTTTCTCTCTTTGAGCAATCTGTACACACTCTGTTATGTAACAAATTAGTGAGAATACAATCAGGTTGCAAAGGACTTATTTGTAAATTTGCAGAAAATTCCTCAATGTATATTTCAACTACCTGTTTTCTAAAATGTCTTCCCTATGCTTGGATTTCATTACTTAATTTGTTTTATCCTAAAGCATTTTGTATATCTTATTTAACTATTTCAAATAATTTTTGTAATTAAGTGTTACATTAAATAAATACACTTACCAGGTAAATTATTCAGAGAAATATTTACATGTATGGGTATTGTTTGTTTTGTCAATTATACTAATAGGACAAGGAAGGAAAACATTGATGAAAGAGAGAAAGCCATCAATGAGAGTATGCTCAGGTGATTAATACCATTACCAAACTAGGGGCATAAATTTTCTGGAGTATGTTAGCACTCAGACTGGACTTGTCACAGATTTTGCTCTCTTAAAAGCTTATGTTGGATAACATCAAACAGAGAAACTGAGGCTCAAGCTGGCACCTGACTCCAAAGCCAGAAGAGTTTTTATTGTGCCATGCTGTCTCTCCTTTGATGATAGAAGCTAGTGTAGGCTTTGAATAAATGAGTTGCATGATTGCTAAATCTGAGGTGAGTCTTTATATAGTGAGTTTACTTTTGTGAGATCATCTTAGTCTGAAGCATACATGTGTCACTTTAGCTACAATTAGTTTTATATCTACTAATGGCTTAAATGAAAACAATGACTCAGTAACTTGTGTACAGTTCTAAGTCAGGGAAAATAATGCATTTTGATTTAGTATCTTTTTATATCATCAATATGTTTGCTCAAGCTGAAGAAACATACTTTGTTTAAAGGGGCATAAGTGAGGCAAACTCTGTTTTCTGTGGGTGTATTGAGGTTGAAGGAAGCAATAGTTTAAGAACTATAAGAATATATAGAAAGTAGTATTACATCTAACAGGGTTTATAATTGTATGTACTAGAGGCCCGGTGCACGAATTCATGCATGGGTGTGGTCCCTTGGCCTGGTGGGCGATCAGGCCAATTGGGGCCGATCAGGGCTGGCCAGCCGGGGGGGTGGGGGGGGTGGGGTGGGCATAGGAGGTTGGCCAGTCAGGGGGAGGGACTATGGGAGGTTGGCTGTGGGAGCACACTGACCACCAGGGGGCAGCTCCTGTTTAGCGTCTGTCCCCTGGTGGTCAGTGCATTGCAACTGGTTGACCAGTCGACTGGTCGATTGGTGGACCAGTCATAATAGTTGCTTAGGCTATTTTTATTGCTCCTGATAATGTTATAGAACCACATTTTTACCTATTTTCACGTTCTGTCTAGTGTTATTTTTGCTGGGAACCAATTCCAGCATGTAATAATTACAAGAGTTCCATCAAAAGGTTGATGGGACTTGGGCGGCTCAACAAGGGTGAGCCACATATGTAGTTTACCTATTGGAAATGGCTAAACAGCACCTCCCCCAAACCTGAATAGGATTGTCTGCTGCCAGACAGTTCAGGGCATTTTATTGCCTCCTGTTGGCCAAACACCTGAACAGCTGTAGGCTATTCCCCAAACTGACAATGATTCTGTAAACCCTTTGAAACCTTATCCTTTGAAGTGTATATTTCCACCTTGCCTTAGGACAAATTGTGTTTAATAAATACCACAGGGTCCTTAGACAAGGGAGTCTTTAGTTCCTTCAGCTGAAGATTCTCTGACCCCCAATGCCTTTCAAAATTATCTTTCGTCTCTGGACTCTTTAATCATCTACACGCAGCCCCTTTCTCCAGAATGCTGAACTCTTTGTAAGGGTGGGAAAAGAACCCCGGCAGTTTTTCTTTCTTTTTTTATTTTTCCTGCATCTTATTTTTTTATTTATTGATTAAGGTATTACATATGTGTCCTCATTCCCCCATTGCTCCCCCCACCCTCCCACTCATGCCCTCACCCCCCTGGTGTCTGTGTCTATTGGTTATGCTTATGTGCATGCATACAAATCCTGTGGTTGATCTCTCCCCCTTACCCCCACCCTCCCCTACCTTCCCTCTGAGGTTTGATGGTCTGATCGATGCTTCTCTGTCTCTGGATCTGTTTTTATTCATCAGTTTATGTTGTTCATTATATTCCACAAATGAGTGAGATCATGTGATATTTATCTTTCTCTGACTGGCATATTTCACTTAGCATAATGCTCTCCAGGTCCATCCATGCTGTTGCAAATGGTAAGAATTCCTTATTTTTTTTTACCACAGAGTAGTATTCTATTGTGTAGATGTAGCACAGTTTTTTAATCCACTTATCTGCTGATGGGCACTTAGGCTGTTTCCAAATCTTAGCTGTGAGATAATACAATTTTAAATCGAAGATCAAAGGTTCTCCCTTCAAGTCCATTTGTGGCTATTTGGATGTTAATGACCCACTTCACTCAGGTAATGGCCACCTAACTTGTTTATTGTACTAGGTATGCTATAACCTTTACACCAAGGAAGCTTAAGTGGTCCTTTTATCATGGGCCAGGGACTTTTTCTCAGTGGCTCAATTGTATCAGACAAAAATCACTAGTACAATAAGTGAATTCACAGAGAGTTAAATATCATCAAATGAGGGCAATACTAGAATTTTAAAAGAAAAATTGTAATTCAGTTAATTTGTTTTTTGCACTTTTCTAAAGCAACATTTACCAAACTGGTAATCCTCAAATCACTGTGCCTCAATATAATCCATTAAAAATATTCCTATGGTCAAAAAAACTGGGGAGGGGGCAGGAAATTATATGAAAATCAGTAATACATAATAGGAATGTATGTACTACATAATAGGACTCATAGTCTCAGGGAGGTTCTGTCTTAAAGGAAACTTAAATTTTATTTCTCTAACTTATTTGACTTGCAAATTACTATTGCGTTTAACTTTCCCAGTAACAACGTTTTGTAAACTTTTTTTTTTTTTTGTAAGGGGGCAAATGGTAAATATTTGAGGCTTTCTGGGTTGTCTGAGCTTTGTGGTAACTACTCAACCCTGCCTTTGGTACCAAAGCAGCCTGGCCTTTGATCTTACATAAATAAATGAGTGTGGCTATGTGCCAATAAAACTTTGTCAAAACAGCCAGTGGCCTAATAACCCTGCTAGTGACACTCAGAGGTGCTTTGGAAATCTGTTTCTGAGATGCTTCTTAATTCATAAGAACCAAACGCTCTAAGTTAAGTTTCAAGGTCATAACCCATCCTCTTTTCTGACCATCATTTTTGACAAGAATGGAACAGTAAGGAAGGGCGTCATGAAGGGAACCACGTTTTATAGAGAAATCAACTCTATTAATGTTGGTACTTGAGGCTGTCACACCAACATCAGTAGACTCCGGTCTAAGTACTGCACAGATACCCTGATTCACAAACTCTCCCCACCCTCAATGAGCTTTATAGTCTAGTGGGAGTGATGGTGATAATTTTGCAGAGGGCAGGGAATGGAGTTAGTACATCAAAGTATAATAAAATGTATAATATTAATATCACATGAGCAGTAAAATTTTCCAATGATTTGAGAGGAAAAATTATTGTTATTACTAGTATCATAGAAGAGATATTGTTGCAGATAAGATGATACCTTGACTTCATCAGGCTGTGATACAGAATAGAGAATAATGAGGACACACTCTTGGTAGGTGGAAGGTCATGAATAAGGGAAAGGCCAAGACCATGGGGAATACATGTTCCTATTTATAGCAAACTAGAGTCCCGGTGCATGAAAATTCACAGTTCGGAGAGGAGGCAACCTGGCGATCAGGGGAAAGCGACACCCCCATCACACCTCTGCTGCTGCCCCTGCCCGCAGCGCAAGGTTTGGCTGGCCCTGGTTACCTGACCCTCAGGCAGCTCTGGGCGGCTGGGCAGCCGACATCCAAGGCTTGCCTGTGCCTTGGGCCGGCCCTGGGTGGCTGGGCAGCCGACATCCGAGGCTTGCCTGCATCTAGGGCCAGCCCTGGAGGGCTGGGGGCTTGAGGGGACTGGGGGACTCCGGAGGTAGGTGGGCGGAGCAGCCGGACCCGCCTGGGGTTGGGCACAGCCATGCCACACACCTGCTGCCCCGATGGGTCTGAGGGGACTGGGCACCACCATCTTTGAGGATGTGGTAGTAAATTAGCATAT
The DNA here is from genome assembly GCF_963455305.1 of Plecotus auritus. Taxonomy (NCBI): domain Eukaryota; kingdom Metazoa; phylum Chordata; class Mammalia; order Chiroptera; family Vespertilionidae; genus Plecotus; species Plecotus auritus. The sequence continues at coordinate 33,040,668 of NC_137783.1, read as the reverse complement.
TTCCTCCTTATTGGCTGTGGGTGCATGATGGTCAATTAGCACATTCCCTCTTTATTAGATAGAATAGTCAAGTGGAGGGAGCATCCAGTGTAAGACTGAAAAGTGTGTTAACAGGGTACTCAATCCAAGAGAAAAACTAAGCCTCTGAGCATATGAGCAAGGTGGAGACAAATGTATTCTTTGATTAAGGGATACCCATTTGCACACTCCGTGCCAAGAGTGATGCAGGCCTATATTGTCTGATGATGCTATTTGTATTGTCCTTAACATGCTTTACATAGTTTTGAGAGCTTCAGGGGGGAAAAGGCATTACCTGGATATTTCAGGATTGAGTGAATAAAGGTAACAAAAAAACTTACAACACCTCCCCCACAACCTCTGACCCCAGAACAAACCCAGGGCTTGGCAGTTGCTGGCATGTTTTCATCAGTGCAGACATGTCAGGGCTGGGGCCTGTCATCTCTGATTGTCTTAACCTTTCCTTGTGGTGGCAGGATTGGCACTGCTTTTGCAAAGATTGTGCCCTAACCTAAAGCAAGAAGAGGCGAAAGTCCGTTCCACATGTGGTTGGTAACAACCCTCTTTACTGTGGGAAAGCCAGCCAAACCTCCCAAAGAACCAACCAGGTTTTCCCTCTTGTATTTTGTGCCCCAGAAATGGATCAAATGGACACTCCTTGCTGCGAGGAAAATGGAGAAAACAACGATTTGGCTTTCTTCTCTTCATGTAGGAAATGAAATGGTGTAGGAGGATTCAGAGTGGCTTTGTATATGTACACAGGTAGTTACAGGAATTTTTAGTATTTTATAAAAAAATTAAAAAGTTGATGTTAGGTTGTGTATTTTATATTTATTTCCACGATGGATAGTTATAATCTGATACATTTATTGAGAGGGGAAAAAAAACTGTCTTTTGAAATAGGGCAATCAAAGATATATCAGATCCAAGTGATACAAATGAAACCTATTAGACTTGGGTGTGACAAAAGATTCAGAACTTTCCCATTTGAAACTATATCAGCATCTTTTTTATTTAATAGTTATTTGTGGTGAGTGGTGTATTATAATATGGAAGTGGTATAAAACTTCTGAGGATTTTCAGTGAGAGGATATGAAATGGGATCCCAAGTCCACCATTTACTAGCAAATTGGCTGTACTGAAGTCATTTAGCCACACAGGACATCAGCCTCCCTGTCATCATTTCTGAAATGAGGATAATAATAATTGCCCTTCACACTGTGTAGGTTTGTTGCAAGACCCAAATGAGCTGATATTTTAAAAATGGTTTCATCAACTGCAAAATAGCCTAAGGCATTGAGCTCTCCTTTTTTCCCTTCTCTCCCTCTCATATATTTTCATACACAAAACTCTCCCCTCGAGATGATACATGCATGCATCATAGAGATATATCCAGGGCCTCTCTGATAGTTTCTGTCACTCAGTTTATTTGTGGGTCTTTTCCTACTAAGACCAAATTGAGTCACACCATTAGGTGCTGCTTCTTTAATGATTACATCTATTTCTCACTTCAAAAGCTCTCCTCTCTGACCCTAGACACTCTGAAAGCCTGTCAGATATAATCAGCTATTATTCTGTGTATCTGAACATTGAGTGCATATATATCAAAAAATTAGAGAAACTGGTATTGGAGCCACTTTTGTCTTGGAAGATAATTAATAGCTGGGATGACTTTTGGGTCATTAAGAGTAAGAAGAGTTTCTTCTTACAATATAACTGAGGAGTTGTGAATCTTTGGAATTTGTAAGGTCAATGATATTTCTTCCTCTCTCCAACTTACCCTTCTCACATCTGTTTACACCAATCATATAAATAAAATCCCAAATAATTAGTATTAACATATCACATCAGAAGTCCAAACCAGCACTCATTACCACTAGCTAACAAGTTTTAAAAATTGAGTGTTGCCCTAGCTGGGTTGGTTCGGTGGATAGAGTGTTTGCCTGTGACTGAAAGGTCCCGGGTTCAATACTGGTCAAGGGCAGATGCCAGGGTTGCGGGCTCAATGCCCAGTATGGGGTGTGCAGGAGGCAGCTGATCAATGATTCTCATCATTGATGTTTCTATTTTTCTCTCCTACTCCCTTCCTCTCTGAAGTCAATAAAAATATATTTTAAAAAATAGAGTGTTTACTGTAGAAAACACACACACACATATTTATACATGATTTTACATATAAGTGCTTTTGAAGGAATAGAGTATAATAAGTTTACCAGAAATTAGCATAATATTTATTTATAGTATTTTTAAAATATATTTTTATTGATTTTAGAGAGGAAGGGGGAGAGAGAGAAAAAAGAGAGAGAGAAAGAAACATCAGTGATGGAGAGAATCATTGATTGGCTGCCTCCTGCATGCCCCCTACTGGAGATTGAGCCCAAAACCTGGTTATGTGCCCTTGACTGGAATCAAACCTGGGGCCCTTCAGCCCCAGGCTGACGATCTATCCAATGAGCCAAACCAGCTAGCCTTTATGTATGTGTTTATCTTGTTTTCATTTATAGAGACATTTCAGATATGTGAGCCATATATGTGGGTAATCAGATGAATTAGTTAGGTTAGATGACATAACCTAAAGATAACTATACTGTACTTTCAAAGTAAAGTGTTAAAATCATAGTTGATTATTTTTTGATTTTGTAAAATCGGATGTATTGGTTAAGAAGATTATATAGGTTTCAACTGTACAATTCTATGATATATCATCTGTATGTTGCATTGTGTGCCCACCACTCAAAGTCAAATCTTCTGTCACCATATATTTGACCCCTTTACCCTTTACTACCCCTACCTCACTTTCCTCTGTATTTTAACCCTAATTTCTATTTTTAAAAATCACTTCTATGTATTTTGATTATCAGTATGTGCTTCTCTAAGCATACAATTAAATATTTCTATTAAAATAAAGAAATTATGGTGGTGGAAGGGAAGTAACTCCAACTCTAAGTAATATATGGGAATAAGTATTGCATGTGTGATATGTATATGTACATATGTGTATACAGAAACACATGCACACACATTTGTAATCACAAAGGCTCCACAATTTTATTTTATGATAACCTGAATTTAAGTTAAAGTATTACAATTATTTTTCCCATTCAAGTTCTAGCTTCTTTCTTAGGGCACATGTGAATTGTTTATATATATATTGCAGATATCTAACTCTTCTATTTCTTTGAACCTTTCTTTTCTGTCAGAGTTCAAATTCTCATCATCTCTCATTGGAACTGTTTCTAGTAATCCCCTAAAGATGTTTTAGATTCATGTAATTCTCTATATAAGACCAATGCCATCTAGTAGGGAAGTTGAGTGTTAATCATGTTCATTTTCAAACCTTGGCTCTCCAATTTATGAACTTGATGATCTCTAGCACTTGCTATACTCTCTGCTGTCATTATCTGTTGTCATTCTCTGGTTTCATTGTTATACAGGCCAATAAAAAGTCAATTGCAGAATTATAGATGTAGAATCCTCATTTAAAATTTTAAATTAAAAAAATTATGTATATTCTGAATACATTTTTTAAATTCATGGGATGGCAAAATATATCTTGACCTGTCATAAAGCTCATTTTGATGCTACTTACCCACTTAATATATATATATATATATATATATATATATATATATATATTCATGTTTCACTGTGAAAATATTTGATTTATGAGGTACAGCTTCAAATTCCAATAAGATGTTTTGTAATTTTCTGTGTATGGGATAGATTACTTTTTAAAAAGTCTGCATTTTGGTACCCACATGTTAGCAAGGTTTTGAGAAAAGAGATGTGCATTTATACTTGCAAGAACATTAAATACAGGCAAATCTCTGTGTACTTGTCTGTTGTTGGAGTGGTTCTATCACTACCTTACCCTCAGTGCACCCTCTTCCCTCCCATCCACATGGCAGAATCCCATAGGATCCTTCAAAATCCATCTCAGTTATTACTTGTCTTCTCACCTCTCATCTTTGTTGATATGGACTATGAGATATTTTGCTTATCTATTTATGTGTGAGATATTTCGCTTATCTATTTATCACTAAATCCTAAAATCTTTGAAAATTAGAGTTGTGGTTTTTCATCTTTATAACATCAATCCTTAGCATTATATTAATAAACTAGAGGCCTGGTGCACGAATTTGTGTGTGGTGGGGTCCCTAGGACTTGCCTGTGCCCTCTAGTAATCCAGGACCCCTCAGGGGATGTCAGAGGCCCAGTGTACTGATTTGGCCCGATCCCCACAGGCCAGGCTGAGGGACCCCACCAGTGCACAAATCCATGCACCAGGCCTCTGGTATGCATATAAGATCTTTGGTTAATCTCTTCCTGCCCTTCCCCCTCCCCTCTTCCCTCTGAGATTCATCAGTCTGTTCCATGTTTCCATACCAGTGTACTGAGTGTCTGCCCCTGGGTGGTCAGTGTGCATCATAGCTACCAGTCAAACAGTCGAATGGTTGCTTAGGCTTTTATATATATAGATGTCAGGAACTTCTTTGATTAACATTTGTTGAACAATACATTATGGGAAATAATATTAGTCAACAAAAATAAATATTTTACCTTTTCCCAAAAATATCTAAGGGACAGAGCTTTGTGGTGGTCCGTATTAAACTTTTGACTCACTATTCCAGGAAAAAAATTCAAACAATAGGGTATTTTGTTGAACACCTAACAATATATTCCACCTGCTTATTAACTGCTACCTAACTCACCAAAGTGGAAATAGTTAATGACTATTATTCATGTCCTTGTGTATTTTTATGTCACCAACATTTATTATTCATAATGATAGTATGGACAAGAGGCTATATTTTTATTACTTACACTAGAGGCCCGGTGCACGAAATTTGTCCCTCAGCCCAGCCTACACACTCTCCAATCTGGGACCCCTCGAGGGATGTCCGACTGCCCTTTTAGGCCCGATCCTACCAGGACTCACCTGTGCCCTCTCATAATCCAGGATCAGGCCTAAACGGGCATCAGGCCTAAACGGGCAGTCGGACATCCCTCTCACAATCCAGGACTGCTGGATCCCAACTGCTCACCTGCCTGCCTTCCTGATTGCCTCTAACCACTTCTGCCTGCCAGCCTGATCACCACCTAACCACTCCCCTGCCAGCCTGATTGATGCCTAACTGCTCCCCTGCCAGCCTGTTTGCCCCTAACCGCCCTCCTCTATAGGCCTGGTCCCCCCCAACTGCTTTCCCCTGCAGGCCTGCCCCCCCTCCCCCCAACTGCCCTTCCCTGCAGTCCTGGTCACCTCCAACTTCCCTACTCTGCCAGCCTGGTCCCTTCCAACTGCCCTCCCTTGCAGGCCTGATTGCCCACAACTGCCCTCCATTGCAGGCCTTGTCCCTCCCAACTGCCCTCCTCTGCTGGCCATCTGTGGCAGCCATCTTGTGTCCACATGGGGGCAGCTATCTTTGACCACATGGGGGCAGCCATCTTGTGTGTTGGAGTGATGGTTAATTTGCATATTACTCTTTTATTAGATAGGATATTTGAAGTCATCTAACAGAATACTTCAATCTCAATTCTACACCTTCCTATATTTTGAGAGTACATATGCACTCAAAGTTTGTGAAAAAATTAGTAAATTGCATTTTTCTGTTACTTATAGAAAAAATTATTCCATCCTTAATTATTAAAATATAAATTTTCATAGAATTAAATTGGATATCTAGATTTTTATATATAATAGAAATTACTCCCTATCATATAAGGCAACTGAAAGAGAAAAAAAAACTCTAGCAAATTTGACATTGACATCTTCTGAGTTTTTCAGCTCTTATTAAAAGAAATGGTAGGATTTCATGGAAGGCAAAAACAGCATATGTAGGTCTGCTTAATAGAGTCTTGGCTTTATTCAAAAGCACTATCCTACCATTTGCTCTTAGATATTCAATTTATTTACTTCAGAAATATGAAGAGGTAAATTGACTGAAAATATGAAATTGGAATTCTGAAGAATCTCAGTTACCGTTCAAACTTGCATTGCATTTGATTTTCTTATTTTACTATTCAACAACTTCAAACTATATCTGAAAGCTCTTGGCTTTTCATTCCTGCTTGCAAAACATTAACAATATTGTATTCACTGCTTGAATTTTCTTTCTGAGCAATTACTAGTAAAACTTGGATACCCATGATAGTTAACAGTTTTTAAAATGTTTTTTAATTTGATTTTGAATTCAGAGAGGGAGAGAGAAGGAGAGAGTGATAGAAATGTCAATGATGAGAGAGAATCATTGATCAGATTTCTCATGCATGCACCACACTGGGATTTGAGCCTGAAGCCTGGACTTGTGCACTGATCAGGAATTGAACTGTGACCTCTTGTTTCATAGGTTGACACTTAACCACTGAGCAACACTGGCTGGGCGATAGTTAACTTTTAAAAAAAATATTTTCACTTTTATTTCTATTTCTTTACCATCAAGGACTCATCTCACTTAAGTGAAATATCATGACATTCTTATTTTTAGTTGTATATCAACTTTGCAATATTGTGTGTTACTGTCTGTTGCTGGTTAACAGAATATATAATTTACCCCTCGGGTTGTGATATAATGACAAATATATATTCTTAATATGTGCATTTAATTAAATCATTCACTTATGGAATATTTTTGTGCAAATATGCTGTAACTATAAAATAAGGATCAATGTGTTTCTTTGGGAGCACACCTATAATTATATTTTGGAATTTAAATGACTAAACTATAAATTACTGTTTATCTTGACTTTGCTGCTGCCAAAAGGCAAACTACTTAAAAATTAGACACCTTTTTCAGAAATCTTGTTTTAGTAGGTCAATTATCTTGTATAAAATTGTCTTAATGTATCCCAGGAACTAAAACTCTTCTGTCATTAAAATGCTTTTTCTGTTGTTCTGAACTTCTATGGATTGGCAGGCTTTAGTAGACATCTATAGCTTCCGGCAGCCATTCAGCCCCTTCACTGTCTGTCTTCCTCTTCCCTGCCCAGATTGGACTCAGCTTTTCCAGCATGTGATTTGGATGAAAATTCTTTCAGTGACATTTTGGGCCCTGAGTAGTTTAACTAATAGATGTAATTCAGTATGTGCATAACATCCCCTTGGCGGTAATTCAAGAATGAGAACATGCTGCCTTTCAGGTCAGTCAGAGTCAATTGGTCTCAATTCTTGGGCTTTGAATCTGGACTAGAACATAATGGCACATGGAACTGTTGAAGTTCTCTGGGACATGAGCATAGCAGAAGCAGATTTGAAAAAAAGAAAAAAAAAGAAAAAAAAAAAGAGAAATGTACTTTGCCCTGGTCACAACGTTGAAACTACTCAATAAATAGCCTTCTGATAACTTATATCTGGAAACTTCAGGTATATAAAGCCATGATCTTGACTGTCTCAACCAATTTTAGTTGTTTCTTTCTGTCACTTTCAATATAGATTCTTAACTATTACTGAGTTTTTCACTGATTAATGATGTCTGTTCTTATCACAAAGTATTCATAAGATTATTTTACTTCATAGCTGTTTTTTATAGCTTCTATCACCTAATTTGAGATTCTGTTATACCTGTTTTGATATATTTTGTCCTATCTACAGCCAAGATTTTAAGACTTTTATTGACTACAGATAAATTAATTTTACATGAAAATTAAGTGCTAGAATTATACTAAGTATTTTAAATTTTATTTTCATTTATTTTCAATCAATTAAGAAGTACTAATTGAGAGACTGCTTCATTTTTAATACTTTCAAATAACCATTATTTTATGGTCATTGAAATTAGTATCAACTGGCTAACTATACTGAATGTATTTGAGCAATATGACCTATTTTTTAACCAGCCCATTTTATATATTTGTATTATTTCTTAATTCTGAGATACTAAGATCAAAAGCTAAAATGAACCCTGAATTTCCAACTAGGAGATAACAAAGCTCAAACTGATGCAATAACAGACAAGTTTTCATAAGTTTTATTATTATTTAGTTTCTAAAATGTAATCAGTATTTATTTTAAAATTCAGTAACTCACTGCTTTTGAATTTCTTTTCAAGGATTCTCACATGTGTCTTAGTAAAAACTGGTTGAAATAGGCTGCTTTATAAAGATTATTTTATGGTTTATATATATTATATGACCTTCAGAGATGTGTTTAAGGGAAATAATGGCCGAAATAAAATTTTAAAAGGGGTTACTGTTTCTTTGCCCTTCAGACAATTTACTGAAATGGATTTTCCAATAAAAAGTTGAAATGCATTTTCCATAGTGAAATTCATATGCTACCAAATTTAAGGACTGTAATTTACTTTTAATTGTAGATCTGAAAGGTTAAATTTTAATACTAATCTTAACCAGCTACTATGAAATCATAGGTTTGATCCTGCCAAGAAGGTCAACTATTCCCTGGGTTGTAAATTGAAATGTTCTCCATTAATTTAAATGAATTAATATGTTGATATATATCTCTTGAGTAATAGATGTATCCTGTAAGATCTAGTTTTCCATGTCTGAAAAATGTTAATACTTTTGTCAATGTGGTATATAACCTTTATTTATATACCTCATTTTTTGGATGGGGGGTTGCTTATAACTTACTAGCTTCTGGGTAAGTTCATAAATGTTCTTCTTACATTTTGACATAATCTCAATCTATTCATAGATAGATATTAACATCTCACCTCAAATGAAGTATTTTGTCATTCTTTTCCTAAAATGTAATAAATAGTTTTGTTTGGGAGAATGTTGAAGCAGAAGAGACAGGATGATAAGTAGAATTTTTGGCAATATTTGAAGAGTGGGTGTGGAAGAGCCCATTATTACCTGTAAGAAATAGAATATTTTTTTTTCTGTTAACAACTACAGATGTTTTTCATTCTAGCTATTGACTCATTAGTGTTTAGTGTTTACAAATGTGTTTCAAATAAAGCATTCTCATAATCCTGATGATTCAAAATGTATTTAGTATGTACAAAAGCAATAACATTTTTATAACCTAGTCTTTTATTCATTCATAATCACATATTGCAGTTAGGAAAATGTTAACAATTTACTTTATTATTGTAACTCACACTTATATTTATAGATTATATTTAATGATACAATATGATCATTAAATATAATTTATAAGTTATAGATTTTTAATTGCCTGTTGAAAAGTTTGATATGAAAAACAACTCAAACTCTATATTTAGACATATGATGTTATAGCTTTATATAGTTTTCTCACCTGGTGAAATGTTCAAGTTAAAACTTGAAAGAAAAGGATGAGTAGATTTAAAATCTAACCACTAATAATAGCATTGTGTAGTTTCTATTCATATATATATCACATATGTTTTTATTGATTCTGGAGATAGAAGAAGGTAGAGGGAGAGATAAAGAACATTGATTGGTTGCCTTCTATACATACTCCTACCAGGTACCAAACCAGCAACCTGGACATGTGTCCTGACTGGGAAATCAAACTGGCAACCTTTCAATAGTGCATGGAATGACCCTCAACGACTTGAGTCACACAAGCCAGGGTTTTTTGTTTTTTGTTTAATTTAATGTATATTTTGCATATAGTGAAATACTCAGGTCATAAGTTTATAGTTTGATCACTTTTGATAATTTCATCACTCATCGAACTCATGTTGCTACAAGAATATAGAACATTACCGTAGCAAAACTCTCCTCTTGCCAGGGAACTACTGCAAGTTTTTCAAGTTATATATAAGTTTTGCCTGTATTATGATGATGTATAGATGGAAACATTCAGTATATACTCATTTAGGTCTGAAATATTTTCCTTAGCATGTTTTTGAGGTTCATTCTTCTTGCTGCATGTATCAGCCATCTCTTCCTTTTTATAACTGTACTAGAGGCCCGGTGGACAAAAATTTGTGCACTCGGGGGTCCTTCAGCCTGGCCTGTGCCCTCTAGCAGTCCAGGAGCCCTCCTGCCACCACTGCTGTGTTTGAAGCCCTCAGCTGGGCTTGTGGCTGAGTGGAGCTCCCCCGGTGGGAGCTCACTGACCACCAGGGGGCAGCTCCTACACTGAGTGTCTGCCCCCTGGTGGTCAGTGAGCATCATAGTGACCAGTCATTCCCAGTTGTTCAGCCATATGGGTCAATTTGCATATTACCCTTTTATTTTATAGGATAATTCCATTGTATCCATATAGTACCACAATTTGTTTATACATTTTTATTTTGATGAGCATTCTGGTTGTTCCAGTTTGAGACTATTAAAAATATTGCTGGTAAACATTCATAAATAAATATTTAAATGGGTCAAAATTTGTTTTTCTAATTTTTTGAATTATTGTGTCATAAGGTAGATGCATGTTTAAAATAATAAAATTGTCAGTTTTTTAAAGTGATTGTACCATTTTAAATTCCCATTAGAATTATGAGAGTTCAGGTTGCTACCTATCTTTATCAGGTTAGTCTTTTTAACTGTAACCATTCTAATGCCTATGTAGTATGGTTACATAGTGGTTTTATTTAATTTACTTTTAATTAAGTTTATTGGGGTGTCATTAGTTAATAAAACTATTCATGTTTCAAGTGTACTGTTCTGTGCTACATTATCTGTGCATTGCATTGTGTACCCACCACCCCATCAAATCTTCTTCCAACACCATATATTTAATCCTCTTTGTTCTTTACTGCCCCCCCCCCTCTTCCCTCTGGTAACTACCAAACTGTTATCTGTGTCTATAAGTTTTTGTTTGTCCGTTTATTGCTTTCAGATTTATATCTTACATATGAATGAAATCATGTGGTTCTTGACTCTTTCTGAGTTATTTCACTTAGCATGTTCTTCTTAGGATCCATCTGTGTTGTTGCAAATGGCAGTATTTCATCTTTTCTTATGGCTGAATAGTATTTCATTGTATATATATACACATCTTCTTTATCCAATCATCTATCAAAGGACACTTCGGTTGTCTCCAGGTCTTGGCCAATCATGAATAATGCTGCAGTGAGCAGAGGGGTGCATATATCTTTGCAAATAAATGTTTTCAAGTTTTTGGATAGATACCAGAAGAAGCGTTGCTGGATTATACAGTCACTCTATTCTCATTTTTTTAGGAGCCTCCATACTGTTTTCCATAGTGGAATGTACCAGTTTACATTCCCACCAGCAGTGAATAAGGATTCCATTTTCTCTATAACCTCTCCAACACTTGTTAATACTTGTCTTGTTGATAATAGCCATTCAAACAGGTGTGAAGTGGTATCTCATTGTAGTTTTGATTTGCATTTTCCTAATATCTAGTGAAGTTGAGCATCTCTTCCTATATCTAGTTTGCCTCTACACATGAAAAATAGCTCAAAATATATCAAAGACCGAAATATGAGACTTGAAAAAATAAATTACATAGAAGAAAATATAGGTACTAAATTATGAACCTTGGTCTTAGAGAGGATTTTATGAATCTGACATCAAAAACAAGGGATGGAAAGGCAAAACCCAGAGACAGAGAAGCATTGAGCAGATGCTCAAACCTCAGAGGGAAGGTAGGGGAGGGTGAGGGTACAGGGGAGAGATCAACCAAAGGACTTGTATGCATGCATATAAGCATAACCAGTGGATGCAGACACCAGGGGGTGAGGGCATGAACGGGAGAGGGGTGGGGAGGCAAAGGGGGATAAGGACACATATGTAATACCTTAATCAATAAAGAAAAAATGTAAAAAAAGGCAAAATTAAATGAATGGAATTATATCAGAAAAGCTTCTGCACAACAAAAGAGGCTGCCAACAAAACAAAAAAGGCAACTGTCCAAATAGGAGAAGATATTTGCAAATGACAGTTCCAACAGTGGGTTAATATTCAAAATATATAAAGAACTCATACAGCTCAACACAAAGCAAACAAACAATCTAATTAAAAACTGGGCAGAGGAACTGAAGACATAGTGGTTTTCATTTCCTTTTCCCTGATAATGAAAAATTTGACCACTTTTTCATGTGATTATTAACCATTAACATATTTTCCATTGTGAAGTGCTTATTAATGCCCAGCCCATTTTTTATTTATTTTTTATTTTTTATGATTGGGATGGATCTTTTGTCAGGTATGTGTGCTAAGAATATTTTCTCCCAGTATGTGTCTTACCTGTACACATTTTCAATTTTGATCCTTGCATAGTTCTCTCTTGTACATGCAAATTTTAGTCCCCATGGTGGTAGCCTGGAACCCTAATTTCTACCTCCTCAACTTACCTAGCACCTCCCTTTCCTCCTGTGTCTGCTTCTGGTCCTCTAAATATTCAGCAAGACCCAGTACTCCTCTTAACAATGGTGGCAGATGGTATGTGGGGGTTGGGGATTAGAGAATGGAGAATGAGCTGTTCCACTCTAAATTTGCTTTACATATGCAGGAGAAGTCAATTTGTTATAGCTGTCCCCAAAAAGATGTCCACTCTTTAAATATGCCATTTAAAAGCAAGATTCCTCTATTTCAAATCCAAACACATAGTTTTCTTTTTTTCTTATTTCACTATGAATGACTATTTTTTCTCATATGGCTCTAGATAAATTTTTGTGGAAAGAAATTTTCAGTCTCTTCTCGTAAAACTTGGATTTCTGTAATGAATGCCCAAATTAAGCAGGATATATATTATGAATTATGGCAAATATAAGTTTAAGATAAAAAAAACACACAAAAAAACAACCCCACCCCGATATATTCCTGTTTGTCACAATTAAAGTATATGGGAATGTCAGTGATATTCCACAGATTTGGATTTTGTTATATTTATAGTGGGAATCTGCAAAAGACTGACTGATTAATCATTGACTATAGCAATTGGTCTTATGGTCTATACTGCACAATCTTAATCCAAAAACATAGTTTGGCTCTGGCTCTCTTTTCCAAAAAGCCTGATTCAAGGACAGGAGCCATATCTGAATCACTGCATCAGTCCTGTTTTGTTTTTTAGTTATTTCCCTCTATTTGGTAAACTCTCATTAGGTCGTCCTGCAGATGCATTTATCCCCACCTTAAACTTAGCCCTAATTAGGCTTCCTAACAATGAGATTTCAGAGTAGCCAAAATGTCAATAGCTTTTACCAATTCTCAATTTTTATATCACTCCCTTTCAGACAAGGTATGGATGCCTTTGAGCCTCAGGAAATTGTATGATTTCCATTTATAGAATGTATATCATGGTAGATTTATTTCTTTTTATTATCATCCACAATACAAAAGTAGGTTTGCCATGTAGAATTTTAATCATCTCATAAGTTTTCATACTATATATTCATTTTTAGGTCATGATTGAGTCCTACACAGAAAAAATAGATATCTTGTCTTTGATAGACTTTGGTTGGAGACTTGAACATTTTTTTATATGCAGCGATGTTTTCTGGCTTGTATGTGTGTGCCCATACACCTATCATTACTATGGAATTTTCTATCTGCAACACAGAAGTGTCTCTCCACCACCCCTACACCCCCACACCCCCACTTCTTTTTTTAAAATATATTTTATTGATTTTTTACAGAGAGGAAGGGAGAGGGATAGAGAGTTAGAAGCATCGATGAGAGAGAAACATCAATCAGCTGCTTCCTGCACACCCCCTACTGGGGATGTGTCCACAATCAAGGTACATGCCCTTGACCAGAATCGAACCTGGGACCCTTCAGTCTACAGGCCGACGCTCTATCCACTGAGCCAAACTGGTCAGGACTCACACTCCCACTTCTAAGACAGAACTCTGTGCAGTTTCTCTAGATCCTAGTGAAAATTGTGTCAGTAATTCAAAAATATGCTTTACTTAAAGTCATCAGTAAGGATTAAGTTCCTAGAGGCATGGGTCGCAATTTGTGGATTTGAGAAAATTCGGAATTAATTTAATTTCAACAGACTTGAACCAGTATTTCATCACCTACATGCCAGCTAGGACTTTATATCCTTAACAAATCGGGTTTGACAGAGTTAAAAAGAAATATTTAGCTGAAAATGTTGTGGTCTATTTGGTAGGCTAAATGGAGTTAGTGAACTCAAAAAAATGTCATGTAATTACAGTTCCCTAACTGAAACGTTACAGCCCTTACATCTGCAGTCTCTTCAAAAACACAATTTTATTACTAATGCAATCTCCACATTGTCTCTTTGCCAATCTAATTTTATTCCAAAGCATCTCGATAAATCACCAGTCATGGTGAAAATGAACACTCATTATAAAAGTAAAATGATTATGTTAATTGAAAGTATTGATAGTTGGATGAGTCATTGTACAATTTAAGTGTGTCAAGAAAAAGTTCAGTAACCACAAACTATACCATGTTATTCACTAACCTGAAATACTTAAGTTCTTTTAAAAAATATTTATCAAATACTACATTAGTAGAATTTCATCCCTAACAACATCTTTAAATCATTCCTTTTCTCTTATATTAAATACACATATATCCCATGTTTTCACTCTTACTTTGCATTTCTTCCTTCTCAACTAATTTTGTTCACTCCCACACTCATATCTCTATCCTTCTTCAATACTCACAAAAGATTTGGCATAGCAACAAACAAAAAGACAAGATGTTTCTCAGAGGGTTGATAGAATAAGATACTTGGATATGACAAGCCTGATTATTTTGTTCATGGACAAAATAAAGAACACATCTAGAAACACTCAGATGTTAATAATATAAAATTGCATTTTTGTGATATATTTACATAGCAACACTTAAATAATTATAAAATTAAGTATCATAGATCTACAAATATATAAACATTACTATACACACAGGATCTATGTATCTAGAAAAGTACAAATCTTTATAATTACATTGGAGGCCCGGTGCACGAATTTGTGCACAGGTAGGGTCCCTCGGCCTGGCTGGCCATCAGAACCAATTGGGGCCATCTTGTCCAGTCCAGGGGGAGGGACCGCTTGAGGTTGATCGGCTGTCCTGATTGGGGCCGACTGGGGCTGGCTGGCTGGGGGTAGGGACCACAGGAGGTTGGATGGCCATGGGAGGTTGGCTGTGGGAGCTCACTGACCTCCAGGGTACAACTCCTGCATTGAGCTTAACAGTTGCTTAGGCATATATATATATAATTGCCATTTAAAATAATTGAATGAGAATACATGCACATATATTTAACTTAAATATTCATGTATACTCATCTATATTGCTATCCAGGTGTGTGTGTGTGTGTGTGTGCGTGTGTGTGTGTGTGTGTGTGTGTGTGTGTGTGTGTATTATGTGACACTGAGTCAGTTCTGCTTCCTTATGACACTGTGGATGAGTGATGTCTACAATGTCCTGTCCTCAATAGCCCCATTCAGCTCCTGTATATTCATGCCTATGGCTTCTTTTATGGAGTCAATCCATCTTATATTTGATCTTCATCTTTCCCTGTCTTCTATTTTTCACAACATTATTGCCTTTTCCAAAAAACCCTGCCTTCTCATGATGTGCCTGAAGTAGGACAGCTTCAGTTCTGTCATTTTGCCTCCAGTGATGTTTCAAGCTTAATTTGCTCTAGGACTCACTTGTTTGTGTTTATTTTTTATTTTTATTTTTTATTTTTTTGTGATCCAAGATATCTGCAGAGCTCTACTCTAATACCATATCTCAAATGGATTATTTTTTTAACGCCAGCCTTCCTCACTGTCCAACTTTCAGATGCCTATATAGTCATGGAGAATATGAGGGTGTGTATGATCTTGATCTTGGTCTACAATGACTCATCTTTGCTCTTGGTTATCTTTCCTAATTCTTCTGTTGCTGTCCTTCTGGGTCTCAGCCTTCTCTTGATTTCTTGGCTGCAGTCTCCAATTGAATTGATGGCAGAATCAAGGTAAGCAAAACCTTTCATAATTTTGTTTTCTTCATTGTCTGTGTTAAAGTTGTGCATTTCAATTTGTAGTTTTGTCTTCTTGATTTTTGTCCTCCTGATGTTCGAATACAGTCCTGCTTTTTCACTTTCTTCTTCCACTTTCATCAGAAGATGTTTCAAATCATTGCTACTTTTCTGCCAGTACTCTGATATTATTTGCCCATTTCTTTCATCAATTTTCATGCCTCTTTTGAGTGTATCCCAGTTTTTTGTATATGTTCTGCATACAGATTAAACAAGTAGGGAAATATAATGCATCCTTTTCTGACACATTTGCCTTTAGGAAACCATCTGTCTCTCCATATTCTGTCCTGACCGTGTCTTCCTCTGCATTACAGATTGCACATTAGGATGGCCAAGTCATTTTTTCCCTTTTTTCTTTTAAGCAACCCATAGTTTTTCATGATCCATGTAGTAAATGGCTTTGTATGTTCTATAAAACATAGATTGACTTTCTTCTGAAATTCTTTGTAGCACTCTAGTATCCAACAAATGTTCACAATTATGTCTCAAGTGCATCTTTCCTGTTTGGAAACCAGCTTAAACATCTGGCATTTCTTGTTCCATATAGTGTAGAAGCATTTGTGCCATCACCTTGAGCATTGCTTTATTTCATGGAAAGTTAAAACAATGGTGCAGGAGTTACTACACTCCTTGGTTTTCTTAAAAATTGGGGTTATTATTGAACATTTCCAGTCTGTAGGCCATTGTTTTGCTTTTCATATTTATTGACATATTCTTGTTAAGATTTTGATAGATTCAGTCTCTGGCTTGAAACAATTCGATCAGTATCCCATCTGTCTCTGGTGGTTTATTTCTTTCAGTATTTTCAGGGCAGCTTTCACTTCACTTTCTAGAGATACAGGTTCTTCCTCAGAGGAATCTTCTCCAGAGGTTTCTGCCATCCTTTCATCTCTTCCGTAGATATTTTTAGTGTACTGTTTCCACCTTCCTTTTATTTCCTTCTGGTCAGATCGTGTGCTTCCTTAGTGGCCATTCAGCATTTTTAGTCTAGGTTTGAATTTCTCTTTTATTTCTTGAATCTTCTGGCAGAGATCTATTTTTTCTTTTTTTACTCTCTTCTATCACCTTACATTGAGTATTATAATAGTTTTATTTATCTCTACATGGTAGTCATTAAAAAACTGCACTCAAGATTCTAATCCTATTTTTTGTCACTTTTAACTTTTGCCTCTTGTCTATCTTTAACAGGTTTTAAAGTTTCTTCTGTCCATTCATATTGATTTTTCTTTCATTTTGGTTTTTGGAATTTTCTTTTCACATTCTTCCATAATAGCATTTTCAGTTCAGTCTAGAGTTGTTCTGGTTCTCATTCAGTTAAGTTTAACAGTGCAAATAATTTTAATGTGGGCTTCAAATCCATCAGGGATGTTATTTATGCTATATTTTGGCACTACGATTGCTTTAGTCCTCTTTTTTAGCATCACTATCATGTTTGATTTTAACAGTTTGTGGTCAGTACTACAATCTGCTTCTGGTCATGTTTTGGCAGTGACAATGCAGCTTTTCCATTGACTGCTTCCAGTGGCATAGTCTGTTTGATTTCTGTATTGGCCATCTGGTGATATTCATGTGTACAGTCATCTATCTGTTCAGTTATTTGAAACATATGTTTGTGATGTACAGATTGCTGGTGTCACAGAAATCCAAGAGCTTACCCCCTTCATTCATAAACCCTATACCAATTTTTCTCATTACATTTGATTCGCTGTATTTCCCCCTTTGGCGTTCCAATCACCTATGATTATCAACATGTTTTGTTTCGGTGTGTGATGAACTTCTTCTTGGATACTTGCATACAACCTTTCAATTTCATCTTCTTAGCCTCTTTAGTTGGAGCATAAGCTTGATTGATGGTTATGGTATTAGGTTTTCCTAGAAGTCTGCTTGATATTATTCGGTCTGACCTTGCTTGTAGCTCCTAACTGCCTGTGCTGCATCTTGCCTCAGGACTTAACCCACTCCATTTATTCTTGCCTTTCCAGCATAGAACACTCTGTAGTTGCCTGACTGGGAGTGGCCCCATCCCAGTTCATGTTCTTTCACTAACACCACCCACTGCAAAGTTCACATGTTCCATTTCTTGGTTCATCCCATGTTCCAGTTGTACATACGGTGCAGCATTGAAGTTTCCTTTCGCCTTTGTGCCACCTCAGCCTCTACACTTCCTTTCAGCGTTGGTCTGGTTGTGTCATAATAAGGATGCTGCTCATGCTTGTTCTCAGCTCTCCCCCAGTACTTGGGTGCTTTCTGACCTGGGAGTCTCATCTGAAAGCACTGTCTCATATTTTATTTTGGACTATCTCATCATAGACTTTCCAAGGTAAAACAAACAGGAAGGAAAATGAAGAAGAAAATAAAAATGCAGCTTTGGTTTGTCATTGCCTTCAGCTGCATAGTTTGCGGGTCCAAATTACATATACTCAGATCCAGGGTGTTGTAATCACTAAATGCCTACTAATGTAAGTGCTCCTTCAAGAGCTATCCATGTAGCTATCTATTTATAGCTATATCTGAATCTATATCTGTAGTAATAATTATCATGGGAGAAGATATTCTTTGTATTTAATAAAGACTACAACAAAATTACATTTTAAATTTATTTTGAATCCTGCCTAAAATGTTAATGTTCTCTATTCCTAGGAATGACTTTAGGTCAGTTGGAAATTCAATAGTTTTTGTTCCTCTCATTTCTATAAGATAGTACAATAGTTAGAAGGATAGAAAGTAGGTGGGTTTGGGGACAAATCAGTCAGGAGGCTCCAAGATAAAGAGGCAAAGATAATCACTTTAAGGTGGTTTCTCTTCACATGCATTACTTTGGGCTACAGTAACAAGGATTGTTTTCAAACAGATTGTTTCCGTAATCTCATTCTCATAACTCTAACACATTTGCCCATTTCTCATGTTTAGCATGAAGTTTTAGGTTTCTGTGCAAAGTATTAATCCTCTGAATACAATAAAAGGTCAAATGTGGTCTTCTTGAATAATGGCTTGCCTCTGTGATGCTATTAAAACTGGATTTGTTGTCCACCAAAGACATGTCTTAAAAAATATTGGGGAATGTAAAGGAATCTTAGTATTTTTTCCTATGGGGAACAGTTGCTTCCTCTAAGTGGAATATGGCTCTTTTAATGAGCATAGCTTTGCTCAAAGGCATTTTTAAAAAAATTTACATAACCATTTATTTTTATCCTTTATTGTTGAATGACTTACAAAAATTAACCCAGTGGATTAACAGTTGAAGTGCATTTATTTAAATGGTTATTTTATTTTCAGAATCTATATTAAAATACAGAAAGCATTTAACTGTCCTCTACTGGAGTAACTTTTCTAACTTTCTAGGTAAATGACAATGATATTTAGCATTGCCATTTGAAATTATTTTAATGGATATTGGAAAACTCTGACAATAAAACAGTTTTTCTTTGTAGGCCAAAGCTTGGTTCAACAAAAGTCACTGTGTGAGAGCAGGGAAAGGGTACCAACTTCCCTTTTATTGTTAGGGCAGGGCTGGAGTAAGGATTACTATCTGCTTGTGGGCCAGGGTTTTCATGGTTTGAACTTAATGCCAAATCCAAAGGAGTGAGCCCCCCAGTTGTCATATCTGCTTTCCCAGATGTAAGGCAGAATTGAAGGTGGAGTGGTGGGGCTTGAGAGCGATCAGCAGAAATAAAAAATGGAGTTATATCCTTTTTTACAACTCTGATTATATACTTTATAGGTCTTTGTTGTTATAGTACTAGTTGTTCAATCTCTAAGGTACTGTAACTAATATATAAATAGTTAATCCTCAACCGAGGATATTTCTTTCATTGACTCTTTGTTTTAGAGAGAGTGGAAGGGAAAGAGACAGAGATAAACATCAATGTGAGAGAGACACATCAATTGGTCCTCTCCTGTATGCGCCCTGCATGCAGGGATTGATCCTGCAACTGAGGTACATGCCCTTGACTGGAATCAAACCCATGACCCTTCAGCCCACGGGATGATGCTCTAACCACTGCACAACTGATTAGGGCTATACCAATATTTATACAATGCATATTTTAATAATATATTGCCAAATTTAAAATGTAAATTAGGAGGAAACTAAAAGGATGA
Source organism: Plecotus auritus (assembly GCF_963455305.1). Lineage (NCBI taxonomy): Eukaryota > Metazoa > Chordata > Mammalia > Chiroptera > Vespertilionidae > Plecotus > Plecotus auritus. Next base: position 33,020,690 of record NC_137783.1, on the reverse strand, counting down.
AAGTCAATGGTTAATATGTTAGTTGTCTTTTCAAAATAATTGTTATTGTCTTGTTATTTCATGTGACACAATGCATTATAAATACCATCTTTTTAAGGACAGTTTCATACACATTTTAAACCTTTGAACCTATCTATTGTGGACTTTAGCTAATATCATTTATCTTGACTTTTAAATACTTAATTGTCAAATCAATATAATCATGACATTAAGTGACATTGAAGATAAAATATAATCTCAATATTAAAATAACTGTTGTACATTTTGTACATTTATTTTTTTGGAGACAAAGAGCTTTGTTATTTATAGCAGAAAAAATAGCATGGACGTCATGTTCTTATCAATTTTCCTTGCTCCCCAAGACAGTGAGCTGTTATTGTTATAAGAATAAAGGACACATCTGAAGGCATTTATATAGGAGTGGTCACAAAAAATAAAGCTAAGATCTTGTCCCTTAATTCACAATGTATGGAAGCTTATATTCCTTATTAAGCTTACTAAGTAACTGATAAACATGCCAAATCTGCCTTCCTTAAGAAATTTTGCACTTTTGTTATAAGTATCACACCTGAGAGCTTTCAAAATTTACCTGTGGTCTTGTCAGCACAAGTTCCATTCTAAGTGAGATTAGTCTAAAAATAAAAATGAGCATAGCAGAAACAGTCACTCAATCATTAGAATGATCATGGAAAACTCCTTAGAGTTGAGTGTAGCTAACAGTTTTAAAGTTCTGACAAAATGCTAGTTATTAGTATTAATAACAGGAAGAGAGCAAAGGGGAGGCCAGACATGATAAGCATGGTCTTCTGGGACCTCTTCACCAGGAAGCCACAGCTTCATGGTTCCCAGGGAACCACTGGTTCATTCCCTGCAGATCACTGGGGAAATGGATGCAACAAAGGGGGATATGGGTGCATGTGCAGTAGAGTGACATAGGGAAGGCACTTGTCTGTCAGTCAAGCCTGGGAAAAGATCATGGGCTAGGACGGGGAATCTTGGAGAGTTGAGATCTCCGAGACAAAGAGTTCCCTTTCTCTTGCCTTCTGGTTCCCCCTTCCTCTTTCTTGCTCCATGACCTGTGCTTGCCTGCCATATGGCCTTACATAGCCGTATGGCCCATGGTCAGGAGAACCCCACACACAATTGACTGAAACTGGGAACACAAGCTAAGCTAGCCAGATGCTGGACTGGTCTGTATTTTTAATATAGAGTGGAAATTCTCGGCAGTGGTGTTCGTCCTAGTTCTGCTAAAGACAAGATTGGACTTCTTCCATAGCCAGCCAGACAGAGATGAAACCTTGGAGGGAAACTCCCTTAATTTTATATCATCAATAAAGCTTTCCATGCAGCAACATTCTCCCACGGGGGCCTCAGGAAATTCTTTTCACAGCAGCACCCCAAGCGATCTTCTTCCACCCATAATAAAATGGCAACTTAGGTAATACCACCCCTAAATTAGATTACCTTTCAGAGAATGAAAGATGATCAAATCATATTTAGAAAATTACGTTATTCTTTGTTTTTATTATTTTCCAAATACGGTTTACTTTCAATTTTATTTATACTTGTTCCAGGTGAACAGCATAGTAGTTGGACAGTCATATACTTTACAGAGTGTTCCCTTGATATTTCCAGTGCCTGGCACCATACATAGTTATTGCAATACTATTGACTATATTTCCTAGGCTGCACTTTACATCCTTGTGACTGTTTTGTAACAACCAAAGAGAATTACATTATTCTTAATTACAGAGGACACCACAATATCCCAGGTGCATGCTGATAAAAAAAATAAGTAGGCACAACATACTGAGCCTGAGATAACAGGTATCTGCTTTCTGTAACCTTAGCAGACACTAGTATTTTTTCCTTTGAAAGAATGATTTGGCCGAAACCGGTTTGGCTCAGTGGATAGAGCGTCGGCCTGCAGACTGAAGGGTCCCGGGTTCGATTCCGGTCAAGGGCATGTACCTTGGTTGCAGGCACATCCCCAGTGGGGGGTGTGCAGGAGGCAGCTGATAGATGTTTCTCTCTCATCGATGTTTCTAGCTCTCTATCCCTCTCCCTTCCTCTCTGTAAAAAAATCAATAAAATATATTTAAAAAAAAGAAAAAGAAAAAGAAAGAATGATTTGCCTACTAATAATAATGTGTAAACTTGAGGCTCTGCAGCCAGACTAGTAGAGGAAAGACAAAGGATTGGAAGAAATTATTCTGTAGGTATGTATAGGCCATTGCATGGAAATTGTCTTCATTTTTAAGGAAATGGGGATGTATTGCAGGATATGTAACAGAAAAGTGATATGATCTTATGTGGATTTGAAAGCATTATTTTAATTGTAGTGTTGATAATATACTGAAGGGGAACAGGGCAGAGGCAGGGAACCCTGATAGGAGGTTAATGAAAAAATCCAGAGGAACCATGATGGTGGTTGGATAGGAGGTCAGCATTTGAAAAGCTAAGAAATGGTAAGATTTGGGATAATTTTGAAGATTGAGTCAACAGGCTTTATCAGAATTTCTTGATGAGTTAGATGTCATGTTTTCAGGTGGGGGGAAAGTGTCAAGAGAAGCTATCAGGTTTTGCCTTGAATAACTGAAGGATTAAAGTTGACCAAAACTAAGATGGGTAAGGCAGCAGGTGGGATCTGTTTTGGGAAGAATGTCAGTAATTCAGCTTTTTTGCAATATTGAGTTTTAATTACCTCCTGGATATCTATCAGACATCAAATTATATATGAATAAAAGTCAGTGTGATATATGTATGAATCTAGAGTTTGGGAAAGAGGTTAGGGATAGAATGTTAATTTAGGGTTCATGAGCATAGAGATAGTTTTTATGCTATTTTATTTTTATTGATTTCAGAGAGGAAGGGAGAGGGAGAGGTAGATAGAAACATCAATGATGAGAAAGAATCATTGATCAGCTGCCTCTTGCACATCCCCTATTGGAGATCAATCCTGCAACGCAGGCATGTGCCCTTGACCGGAATGGAACCAGGGACCCTTCAGTCTGCAGGCTGATGCTCTATCCATTGAGCAAAACTGGCTAGGTCTAGAGATAGTTTTTAAAGCGATAGGATGGGTGAGCTGTGACTCCAGCTAGGGAATGGAAGAGAAACCCTTGATTAGAGAGATGAAACACCATATAAAAAGGCAGGGAAGGTGTGGTAAGATAAGTGGAGGGGAGCCAAAGAAAATAGATACCTCAGAATCCTAATACAGAAGAGGTTTCAGAGAGGAAGAAGTGGTCAGCTGTGCCAAAAATCACTGATACTTTAAATACATTGAAGACTGAGAATTTACCATTGAGTTTGATATGAAAATAATTGACAATCTTGATACAAACAGTGACCTTGACCCGGTTGGTTTTTCTACACATTACCTCATTGAATCTTCCTAGCAACTGTTATTGATAACTACACTTAAACTCTGGTGGCTTAAGATTTTAAGGACACATTGCTAGTAAATAATTGAGCATTGATTTAATCCTGATCGATGTGTTTTCAAATCCCATAATTTTCTCATACACCAAATTATCTTTTAAGAGTGGCACAGAGTATTTTACATTTTTTCCTGAAGCTGTTTTTTATGATATATTATTTTACTCATCAACATTTGACTTAAAGCCAAACAACTAATGACATAATAAAATCAGCAAGGGCTTATTAAGAAATTTAAAAGAATCTTTTAGTGTATTCCCAGACAGCATGAACTTTCCTGGCTTTACTCTGGAAAGTAAATGCTTACAGTCTTAATCTAATTAAATGATGTAAAATGAAGATGACTAGAACATTTCAGAACATTATTTATCAGTAGAATTCAGTATACCTACCTACTTCAGTGTAACCAGGAAATTATGTCGATAGGTATGTTTTTATATATATTGATTTACTATCAGTCTTTTCATGAAATACTACAACGATCCATATTTCAATTGTTCCTTCTGTTTAATTTTGCAATTCTTATCTATTTTGAGTAAAATTTGTTTTAAAATATTGCCTTTATTTTTTGAACTATGGTAGAAATGTATAAGTTTGAAATTGTGGAAACTAATGCTTTAGATTTGCAAGGATATGTAAGAGGGTGGTTTGCAGGAAACTGCCTGAATACTTGTTACAGTAGTCAGTATGTGATTTATTTACTTTAAAATGTATCACACTACTACTGTCTTACACTAGCCAATGGTAGAGATTTATTTGTTACAGAGAGCAAAATGAGGTTTCTTCTGATGGCCCTTCAGCTCCTCATCTATGGTCAACAAGGGTTTTAGTGATTCCCCCTGCCCCCAATATTTTGAAACTTGTATTGCAACAACCCATTTTGTGATTATGCATAATAATAGGCCTCCCTTTGGATGTTTTGGAAACAGGATAAAAATTCATTTAGACTTACCATCAAGCAAGTTTGCTCTTTGGAATTTACCTAAGGAGTTAAACACTTGTGTCCATGCAGAAAGCTACAAATGGATGTTTTATGGCTGCTTCATTAACAATTGTTCAAACTTAGAAGCAACCGAGATGTACTTCTCTGGGTGAAAGGACAAATAAACCTTGGTACATCTATAAAATGTAGGAGCAGTCATTACTAACAGGTTATCAAGCCATGAAAAGGTATGCAGAAACCTTAAATATATATTACTAAGTGAAAAAAAAGCCAGTCTGGAAAGGCTACAAACTGTATCACTCCAACTATGGAACACTTTGGAAAAGACAAACGATAGTGACAGTAAAAAGATAAGTGGTTGCCAGAGGTTAGGGAGGAGGGGGAATGAAAAAGCAAAGCACTGAGGATTTTTAGGGCAGTGCAACTATTCTGTATGATATTATGATAGTGGTTCATGTCATTATACTTTTTATCCAAACAATAGAATATACAATGTCCATAGTGAACCCCAATGTAAACTAGGGACTTTGGGGGTGATTTTAAAAAAATTAATTAACAAAGAAGATAATTGTGTTATAAATTAACTTTACCATAACTGTCTTTGAAAGAGAAAGTATGAGTTTTCTTTGTGGAGTTGAATTCACTCAGGCTGGTCCATATTAAATCTTTCTTTAGAACTCAGTTAAGGTAGGTTTTTTTTGTAATCATTTCACTTCCTCTCCCACCAGGATTAAGTCTATTTTTCCCCCACTAATCTGAACCATACAAAATGGCTAGTACAATATATTTGAAAATAATAATAAGTGTTTTTTAAATTTCTCTTCAGAAGTGCCTAGCTTATCATAGCCTATATAATGAAGAGGTAATATGCAAATTGACCATCACTCCAATACACAAATGGCCGCCCCCATGTGGTCAAAGATGACCACCCCCATGTGGACACAAGATGGCTGCCACAAGATGGCCGGCAGGGGAGGGCAGTTGGGGGTGACCAGGCCGGCAGGGGAGGGCAGTTGGGGGCAATCTGGCTGGCAGGGGAGCAGTTAGGCATCTATCAGGCTGGCAGGGGAGTGGTTAGGGGGTGATCAGGCTGGCAGGCAGGCGAGCGGTTGGGAGCCAGCAGTCCTGGATTGTGAGAGGGATATCTGACGGCTGGACATACCCTGAGAGGTCCCAGATTGGAGAGGGTGTAGGCTGGGCTGAGGGACAACACCCCCTCCCACTCCATTGCACGAATTTCATGCACCAGGCCGCTAGTGTATATATATATATGTATATATGTGATTTTACATACATATATGCAATATTATGTATAACATATATTAAATTAGATATAATACTTATTTGACTTTTATGATGTTGGCAATTGTAAGAATGATACATTTAATGACTTTAATTCCTAAAATATTTGTATTATAATAATTTTAACCAATTAAAATTAAACCCATTTGAAAAGTTTTTTTTTTCCAAACAGTTTTGTTGTTGTTGGTTTTTGACACACTACTAACCTTACTTTAAGGTTTTTAAAGCTCGATACTAGAAACCTGCTGAACATAGGGAACTCTCTATATTGTCAGATTTTCATTGAACTATAAAGAAACCTCTGTGAAAAACCATCTTCGCGAGTTCTAGAAGGCCCTTCAGGGTCTGACTCTTGGATATTAATTATGGTAATTCTCATTAAGAACATATATACAATGATCGTGTTTAAAGTGTAAGATGTGAATTCAATCCTCACAATTTCCCAAAGATCTAGGTACTTTTATTATTTCTACCTTGCATATGAGGATGATGTCACAAAGATGTTATTTTCACAGCATTACCTTGCTACAAGCTGACCACGCTGGGCTTTCACACCAGACAGGCTCTTTCCAGAAGCTGTGCTCTTGAGTACTAAGCAATACCCTTTCAGCCGACTTACTCTCATATGATCTCCTTGCTCTTTCTCAAATATTTCTAGCAGCCTTTGTGTTGGAGCTTTTGCTTTAACTATTCCTTAGGCCTTGAAGGCTCCTCCCCAGATATAAACATGATTGGCTCATGCATATCCTTTCAGCATTCTCTTTAAATTTTATGTCTCCTTGACCACCTGCCTGACATAACACACATTCCTATCCACATTAACCCCAACTCCCCTTTACCTTCCCCATCCTGCTTAGTTTTTCTTTATAACAAATACATTGCAATGGTCCATAACCCTTATTTGCATCAGACCCCACTGAGCTGCACATTCAAATGACAGAATTATCCAGGGTAAACACAGACATGCCAAATTAATTGATATAGGAAGCTGATTGAATAGATTTATTTTTTTAAAAAGTCATCAGTAACTCCAATGCATAGCCAGGAATGTACCTTATGTTTATTGTATATCACATAACATTGCATATTTATTGTGTAAGTAGTCTATCTACTCAACCAGTATATAAATTTTAGGTATACAAGATCATTGTTTTCCTCAGAGTTTGTTTCATTATTTTATTCTTGATGAACATTTAAGTGTACCTTTATGCATTTTTCTGGATATTTTCTTAGGATAGTTTTCTGTAAGTTGATTTTCTTTGCAAGTGTCTGAGCATATTTAATTGTGTATGTATGTGTATCTGTCACCTATTCTCTCCCAAGAACAATAGTTCCTATTTTCATTCCTTGGGATTTGTTCAGCTATCGTTACCCTTATTGTTATCATCCACCAAACCCCTGTGATTACATTTATTCATGGATAATTTTAGCATGTGACACACTCCCTTCATTTTCACCATTTTTTCCTATCCTTGACATTTTTGGGCTTCGATATTCCTTAGATGATACATCTATCAATTATCTTAACAATTCAAATAGTACTTATTCTTATTCCTGTGCTATCTACTCAGTCATATATAGTGCCCTTCAACTCTCATGTCTATACTTATTTTAATATTGAAATTCAGCATTTTTGGGGATCTTGAAATAATTTATCCAATTATATTTTACTCTCAATAATCCCCATAATGCCCTCACCTCTCTCCTTACTTAAGATTTTCACCCATAATTAAAACATCTGTTTTGAAAGCATCTGACCATTTTCACAATCATTTTTCTACAACATACGTCTGGAAAAATTCCTTGCCTAGTTAATTAAACCCAAATATCTATGTGTTGCACCTGAGCACATGTCCCAGGGATTGAGTAATAAAAAGGAAAAAAGAGAGAAAAAAGTCATGGACAGGAACAACTCATGGACAGGAACAACAGTGTACTGACTTCCCAGGGGTGGGGAGTGGGGTTGAGGTGGAGGAGCGTAGAGGGAAGATAAATGGTGATGGGGAAAAAATAGAATAATTTTATTTTCCATTTAAACTTTTTCTGTTTGGAATTTATCCTAGAGTCAGCCCTGTCACTAATCCTGCTCTAGTTTCTCTGTGTTCTGGTCTTGGCTAAGACAATGCATGCCTATCTGACAGTGTTCCCCAACTTCTAATCTCAGAGAATGGGAGCCAGGGTGTTAGTCTTTTCCTTTCCAGAAGGTTATAATTTTAATTAATTTTCTCTTATTAACCATCTCCATTTGGTAAGAGGTACTTTAACATCAGAATTTGTTACAGCCTTCTTTCAGATAAAGGAACTTCACAAGGCCTATATTTGCATAACTGAAGGAAACTCCTCAATAATATTTTTTCTCCTTCCCCCCTCCCCCCAGCTTGACGAAACACTGGGGACATCTACTATAAAGTGATTTTGTTCCTTCTGAGAGCTCAGTTCAGCTAAACACTCATCTACCCTATGAGACAAAAAGTAAAAATTGATCTCTACACAGCAGTCCATGTATGGCACCCTGCTATGGTGTTTCATGAACTCATCTGTTGATGCCCTGTTTTCGTTTGTTTCTCCCTATTTGTCAGGTTCTGTTGCTTTACAGAGCCTTCGCAAATTAGCTCCTTCATCTCCCTTGAAACCCTTTCTAGTGTCAGATACTGATGTTAGTTTCAGACTGATTCCTGAATCTAAATAGTGGGAATGACTGTTTTGTTTCCCTCAGGACATTCAAGGTTCAAATGAGGACACTGCCAGAATGCCATTGGACAAACTGTTCACACCACCTGGGAATGATAGGACTTTGTTTTTTTGCAGCCAGAAAATTGTACCTCTAAGCCAGAGTAATTGGTCTCTGACTGCAAGGACCCTTGTTTTTCTTTGGCCTGTAGAATGTAACATTGGGTATTTCCGTTGAAAGATAGATGCTAATAGTGCTTTGCCTGTTGGAAGAATACTCCAGATACTGATAAAGTTTGTAGGACTTATTGCAGGTTTGTAGGTTTTATTATATACAGTAGAAGACTGGGTGCTCTGTAGATTCATCACAATAACAATAATGGTTTTATATTAAATAAAGGAGACCCTGCATTTCCCTTTTCCATGGGTCTATTGTGACAGCTAGATAGAGCATTTACTCTATCTGACATCCTAGCAGCAGAATTACTACAGCGTGTATTTGGCCTGTAATGTCTTTCTTTGTCCAACAACCAGTTCTTTTTTTTTATAGTCACCCTGATGGTTACCTTCTCTTGATACATTCATCTCCATCTTTTCCCTGAACTTTGGGCACTGAATCTTTGCAGCATACACATTGATTTATAAAAACATAAGGAAAAAAGTCAGGGATTAGAAGAGAAAGGAAATTTGGTAATCAAAAATTACATTGAGCCCTAGTTGGTTTGGCTCAATGGATAGAGCACTGGCCTGTGGACTGAAGGGTACTGTGTTTGATTCTGGTCAAGGGCTCATGACTGGGTTGCAGGCTCGATCCCTAGTAGGGGGCATGTAGGAAGCAGCCAGTCAATGATTCTTTCTCATCATTCATGTTTCTATCTCTCTGTCTCCTTCTCCCTTCCTCTCTGAAATCAATAAAAATATATTAAAAATGACATGGAAATATGATTGAATTGAATGAGCAAACAAAAAATTCAAATAAGTAATTAACACACTGTACTTATTGTAAAGAATCTATATACATAAAAGCCTAGGCAACCGAAAGACCGGTCTGCCAGTCGCTATGATGCACACTGACCACCAGGGGACAGACACTCAAAGCACAGGATTGGGCTTCCTCCTGTCTGGATCAGGCCTGCAGGGATTGGGCTGAAACCGGCTATCCTACATCTCCTGCGGGGTCCTGGATTGCGAGAGGGCGCAGGCCAGGTCGAGGGACCCCACTGGTGCATGAATCCGTTCACCAGGCCTCTAGTATTAATATATTTTAGCTACTGAATCTGGGATAGCTAAGGGTTATTTTTTATTAAGTAAAGTATTAATTTGTAAGTCATTATTTTTTATCCACATATCTAGGTCACCTGGTTATATTTTGGCTTACCATTATTTCTTTATTCACCTAGTTTATAAGTTTTGCTTATCCTTTGATTAAAATCATTGGTCCTGACCAATAAAACCTTTAAGATTGCAACTTACACTAATTATATTTAAACAGGGAAGAGATTAGGGTATTGTATCTGAGAGCTAGTGAGTTATGCTACCCTGCATATACTTGAGGTTAAAGGGATAATGCAGTTGCGGTGTTAAGCCATTTAGTCTGCTATGTTCCCACAACTCTTAAAAAATGTGATAAAACTAAAAAAATATTTGGATTCCTTTTGAAAACTGGAAAAAAGGGCTGAGATTCCTGTTATGGTGACATGGCAGGTGGAAGATTAAGTCATAGAAGCAGATTAGCCTGGGTATTATATGTCCATAGAAACAAGTAGATTGTGGGGAAGGCTTTGTTAAGACCATCAGGTTGGTTTTTCAAAGTCACTTTAACTAGCTCTTCCAGGAGCATGTGTCCCCTTGCTGATATCTGGGTCATTCAACCCATTAAGTAGCTTCAGGCATAGTACCAATATCAGACCGAGGGAGAATTTCAAATGATTTCGTTGCAATGTACAGTGAAAACACAGAGTCTAACAGTGGTTCTCAACCTTTCTAATGCTGCGACCCTTTAATGCAGTTCCTCATGTTGTGGTGACCCCCAACCATAAAATTATTTTCGTTGCTACTTCATAACTGTAATTTTGCTACTGTTATGAATCATAATGTAAATATCTGTGTTTTCCGATGGTCTTAGGCTCTACAGCAGTAGTTCTCAACCTGTGGGTTGCCCCACAGGTTGAGAACCGCTAGCAGGGTCATCTAAGACCATGGGAAAACACAGATATTTACATTATGATTCATAAGATGTTTTCTTCTGACTATTTCTTGCTTTAAGATCCTTGTTTTCTAAGAGCGCCTTTTACTTTAGGGCAAATAGTGATTTAGATACAGGCACTTTTTCAAATTAATTTTAAAAAAGCAAGGCAGTTTTGGAATTAATTTGAAAATAAATCTGTTTTATACATTTATAATAAAGGAAAACAACAAATAGTTCAAGTACAGCATTTCTCACTTGCAGAAATTCAGGTGAAGTGTTCTACATAAAATAAAATTTGTTTTCAACAATTTTCAATTGAACACTAAAAAAATGCATATTATTGATGTAACAACATTAACTTTCATTATGATGGTTCTGTGACTAAGTCTCCTAAATTTAATATTTTTAGTTTGTGCATCAGAATTTGAATATCTAACCATATTTTTTGTTGTTTATCAGTTATGGTTCATGATAAATTGTTTTAACAGAGGTTCATGATTTTAAGAGTATAAATAGTATGTAAGTTTATTTCCTTCTTCTAAAATGGCTCAAAGGTCAGTAGTCTAAGGCATGTGGGATATAAGCTTTGTTCCCCGAGGACATTGAAAGATCCAGATTCCTTGAATCCCATAGCTCCTCCATGTCCTAGATTTCTGGCATCCATAGTGAGAACAGCGAGCTCATTAGCTTACAGAAAGGAGAAAGAAGACACCCAAGCATGGGTTTGAAGAAGGTGACCTAGACGCTGTTTCACCATTGCTTTCTTTCATGCCAGATCTGCCTGACTCAGTCTTATGGCCTTACCTACTACAAAGGGACTGGAGAATACACACCCTAGCTGGGTAGCTCTGTGCTCTTATGCTAAAACTCAAGGCCTTCTCTTTTACACAGGAGAGAATGCAAATGAGGGACCATTAAAGGCCTTTGCCATGCTAATAATTCTCCCTTACTTTTAAAAAGTATTACTATATCAGCCTGGGGATTTGGAAACTACTTTTCCCCCATGTCTTTCTTTTTTTTTCCAATTTTTTTCCCCTCACCCAAGGGCATGCTTCGAGAGAGAAAAGGGGAGAGAGACAGAGAGAGTCAGAGAGAGAGAGAGAGAGAGAGAGAGAGAGAGAGAGAGAGAGAGAGAGAGAGAGAGAGAGAGAGGGGAACATTTTTTAATGAAATTGTATTGAACCTGTGCTCCTTGCCTGTTGTAAGTCATTAAGGACAGCAGATATTTCTCTAAGGGTTTGTAAATTGAGGAGAGTGAATTTTATCTTTACTATTTGGTTTACATTTCACTTAGGATTTGTTTCTGAACGGAACTGTGTACACTCACTGCTTTGAGTAACTGAAGAAAGTTGATGATGAGAAAGACAATAATCATCTGAGGTGGTTTTTTTTTTTTTGGCAGTCTAGTTTATTAGCTTTGTTTTTCTGTTGCTCCCCACTTTATTTTATTGGTTGAAAAGCAACTTTTCTCATGGACTAAAGTTTTCACTATAGGCAAACTAATTTATGTATATTGTGGACATGGTTCTGTTACACAAAATTAATGTTACCAGGGCATATAAGTAGGAAGTATTCTAAATTTTACCTATTGTAATGTAATGAAGAGAAAACCCCAGTCTAAGGCCACACCACCCTGAATGTGCCTCATCTCGGGAGCTAAACAGGGTCCAGCCTGGTTAGTACTTAGATGGGAGAATACCACAATATATCCTTCAAAAGTTGATGCCTGTTGTGATTGAAGTATATATTGTAATATATCAGATGGTTAATACATTGTAGTGATAATTCACCAAGGGATGAGGCATATTGTACAATTAAAATTCATTATTTTCCTATGACACTACCTGTTTAATTTTTTAAAGTAATTGTATTGTAGTAGCAGCTGCTTTTGATAAACAAGCCCAATTTCTTCAATCTATACCATGTTTCCCCAAATTCCTGCAATTGTAGGAATAATAAACATAATAACCATTTCCACTTGTATGTGTTTTGAAAAATCATGAATCTGGAATATGAGGAAGCCATAACAATTAATTAATGACAATTTATGGCAAGTCTTTGCATAGGAGAAGACAATAAAAAAGCTGTTAAGAATTCTTGAGGTTGAATCTGGTTCTGCCACTTAACAGCATAAATTCTAATTGTTCCAACTTCTTCATCTGAAGATGGAGAGTATAATACTATATTCTTCAGGTTTTTATGAGGTTTAAATTAGTTATTTAAGCCATTCTTAGTATACAACATATCCTATATGCATACTATATAATAAAACCCTAATATGCAAATTGACCGAACGGCGGAACAACTGGTCGCTATGACACACACTGACCACCAGGGGGCAGACGCTCAACGCAGGAGTTGCCCTCTGGGGGTCAGTGCACTCCCACAGTGGGAGGGTTTCTCAGACAGAAGCTGGGCTCATGGCTGGCAAGCACAGCAGAAGTGACAGGAGCACTAGGGAAGCAGGCCTAAGCCAGTAGTCAGACATCCCCCGAGGGGTCCCGTACTGTGAGAGGGCGCAGGCCAGGCTGAGGGCCCCCTCCTCACCCCCCCCTCAGTGCACAAATGTCATGCACCAGGCCTCTAGTATTAAATAATTACGCAGAGATAGTATCAGTATAACCCATGTATAAAAAATATGTAAATTTTTTTCTTACAGTTCTGTGTAAAATCCTCTGTCATGAGTGACAAGGCAATGCCTCTATACTTTTCTCGGCACTTACTTCTCTTCTTCCATTCTCTTGTTCTCCTTCTGAGAGTGATGTTGAACATGAATATCATATCTAGGATGTTGTTAGTACACATATTACCAAGAATTCCATTGCTCTGTAAATAATGGAGGTTAGTTTTTAAAATAGAGTCCATTCTCTATCTCAACCACAAAGTGTTCAAAAACATCTATTTTCCATTCAGGATAAAGTTCAGTGGAAAAATTTCAGATGTAGCTTTTCAGCATCCTGCTGTATCTCATTTTTGTTTTTCTGACTCTCCATTTCTTCTGAAAAGTGGCCTCTTAAATGGTCTCTGGCTTGTACATTACAGAAAAGTGATTTTGTGGCAGTGTACTCTAAAAAATATGTCCTTTGTTATCTATCATTTAATTTATGGAATATTATTTTTTCTCACTAAAAAATTCACACTGGAGAGGATGAACCACTCAGAGGCTGCCCCATCACTTGATCCCAGCATGAGCTTTGCTTTACAGTTTGATGGTTCCATGTTGGGCTGCACCTAGGGCTTCAGGACCCAATTTTATATCCCATCTCCCCTGAGTTCCAGTTATGTTACTCACTGGAATTCAGGCTACTCACCTTTTAGGCTTTAGTTTCTTATCAAACACAATGACTGACTTAAAAAACACCACCTCATAGTGTTGTGATTTGAATTAAACTGCATATACTGTCCATATGCACATCTTATATCTAGACTGTATATAGACGAATATGGTGGTTCATTGTATTATTTATCATAGTATTGGGCACATAATAAAACTTTACACCCTAGTTGTTAATTTTTTTTTCTAAGAAATATATGACAGTGAAGAGTTTACTCATTCCTTATATCAGATCAACTAATTGCTCAATTTTTAGGGTAATAGTAATGAGATGTAGATTATTGTGTGATAGAATACTAGCATTTTCACCTTTTCTCTTGGGATAAATGTGCTGTGGGTTGAAATAGTCATTGTATTTCCAAGTACAGATTAAACAGATACTGAATGTTTGCTAACATTATGGAATTTATATTTCTTTAAAGTACTAAACTGAAAGACAAAATATTAAAAACAAGTAAGTTTTAAAATTATACTTGCTGAATGTAGCAAGAATACAGCCAATTAGCTAAACTAAAGCCAATGAGTAGAATTCAGAAAAATTTATTTTAGTTAAGAAAATCCACTTAACTCTAAGAGATGTTGGGAGTCAACTTTTTTTCTCCATTTGATGGAGGTTTTTTGTTTTTTTGTTTATTTTAGTTGTTTGTTTTTGTCACTGGCATTCATTAGACAGGATGGAAAATTTTATCTGCTCATCCTATGGTTGTTTTATAGATGCAATTTCAAGAGTTTTTTGTTTGTTTGTTTTTATATCAAAAAGTCACATGACTTAAATACTGGGAAGATTCCCAATGGTAAAATATCTCCAGAGACACTAAAAACATTGAAGTATGTTACAGCTTGTGTGTGTGTGTGTGTGTGTGTGTGTGTATGTAAAAAAAAAACAAAACATTGTTAATTCTAACATAAAACATACTTATTTCCTCTTGCCAATACTAATTTTATTTTTTAGAGTTTTCTGCTATCATCACAAAGCCTTCTTATTTGGTTATTTGGTGAAATGTAAAACAAAAAAATATATAATCAGCTTACAATTTGCCATGCATTATACTGTAGCTAGAATCACCAGATAAAATATAGATGCCCAGCTGAATTTAAATTTTAGATAAAAAAAACAAATTTTTTCCAGTATAAATATGTCTCCAGTATTAACATTTTTATTTGCTAAATCTGGCAGTCTTAACTGTAATATATACTAAACACTATTTCCACTGTAGTTGAAGATTTAGAACATTTAATATTTTATATTTGCATAATATATAAAATAAAATTTTGTTCAGCAGCATTTTCTTTGGTACCAGTTTCTCCTCATTGTGTTATCTCAGTGCAAGATTGCAATTATTAATAGCATCTCATATCTAAAGAATGCTTTGCCATTATTTTAAATTTGTATTTATCTATATTAAGACATATACTATATTATCAGTGAAAAAATCTGCATTGAAGAAGAGAATGCTTTTTCCAGTACCTAGCTAAGCATAAATAGACTGCGGGCACGTATAAATTCACAGCCCAATAAACATACTTCCTAAAATAAGTTCGTGGTATAGATTTTTTTACTGGTGCATTCAAATGTGCATTTTATAATTGGTTTGTTTTCTTCTCAAGTCAGTTAAGCCCTTCTTGAGCCATTTTCTTCTATGGTGAAACAGGCAGTTAATTCAAAATACTGCTACTATTTCTTAACATTTATTTTCTTACTACTACTAGTACTATCACTACTAATAAAGTCGTTTAAATGCAATGTAGATATTTTTCATTCATTATTGGTTTAGAATTCAGATTTGGAATTTAAAATATCCCTGATAGGAATATACTAAACTGCCTTAAAGAATAGGATGTTTTCTTCCAGTTTCTACAAAAACTAAGTGAATTCTCACAACCTCTTCTTTAAAAAAAATTATGTTATACAGACATGAGCAGAGTAAGGACAATGGACTGGGTACAGAAACTCACCAGGGCAGAAATCCCTGAATGCCTAGCAAGGGGCAAAACTGGGAAAACAAGAATGTCACCCTCAGGGTAAACCAATCCTACCCCAGCACATCAGTTTGGACTCCTGATCTTTCATATCACTGGTCAGGCGGTGTAGACCCCCTGGTCGTTTTCCCCCCTCAAAATAACATCTGGGCTTCAGTTATATTTTAGCGCCGGGCCCAGAAAAGTGGCAAAACCATTCAAGTGATGCTATGGCTGCCTCCGGACCCCTACATGGACTAATGACCCCCTGTCTGGGCACCAACCAATCAGTGGAAAAGATAATCCTGAAAGGGCACACCTGGAAAGCTGATGAATATTCTACTGAGACCCTTCCCTGAGACCTCCCCTAAGATTTCCACCTGCAGAGCCTGCCAGAACCACTTCCTTCCCCGCTTCTTCCCTCCAAGGGATTCCAGGAGACTTGCAATCAGGGGAGCAATGGGCAGCAGCAGCCCCTTTTCTCTGGCTTCCCAGGGAGCCAAAGCAGCCCAGCCTAGGCTCTCCTGTTGTTTCTTCTATGCCCTTCATTGTTTCACTGTCCTAAGTATGTGTGTATATATATATATATATATATATATATATATATATATATATATATATATTTATATTTTAAAATATATATTTTATTGATTTTTTACAGAGAGGAAGGGAGAGGGGAAGGAAGAGGGATAGAGAGTTGGAAACATTGATGAGAGAGAAACACCGATCAGCTGCCTCCTGCACACTCCCTATTGGGGATGTGCGCACAACCAAGGTACATGCCCTTGACCGGAATCGAACCTGGGACCCTTCCCTCCCCAGGCCGACACTCTATCCTCTGAGCCAAACCGGTTAGGGCCTAAGTATATTTTTGTTGGCATCATGGACCCAATACCCTTTGGCTCAGTGCTGTGTAGCCCTCCCCTTTGGAGATCCCCATCCCCATGAAAAAAAATCCATTTTTCTTTATTCACTAAGAAAGCTATTTAGGCTGCCCGTGCACCACCGACTTTAACCTTTCAGTTAGTGTATAGGGTTCCTCTAGAACCCCGAGGAGACAGGTTTACTGTCTCTGGTTATAAAGGTGATTGTCAAAGGCATTGTTATGAAGTGTAAGGAGTGTATTCATATGGAGGGAAGACTAGTTTGATATTTTTGTCTTTATAATTTCTTTTTTTGAGCTAGTAAGAATGCAATAAAAATTAAGACAAACTTATTCTATACTGTGATATACGTTGAAATTTTAGTCTTTGTGCTGTTCTAGAGATAATATATGATAGTATATTATGTATTATATGCTATCCTATCATATGTTATCGGTTGTATATTATATCTCTGATGAGTCATATTAAACATAAAATGCCCTGAAAGTGGGGAAGGTTAGAATAAAATATTTTTTTTTTATTTTCATATTTTAGTACAAAATTACAACCTCAAAAACTAAAATCTTGTCAGTGGCTTGCTGGCTCTGGCATGCACTGACACCGACCCCTAGTGGTGAGATAGCCTGTCCATTGTGCATTTCTCTTATTCCCACCCAATTTTTTTTTTTTTTTTTGGTGGAAGGGGAGGGGCAATAAGGACTAAGAACCAAAGTAAGTAATTAAAGGTGAAGATGAAATAAGAATTTTAATAATTAAATTTTGTTTGTGCCACTTACGATTCCCAAAAAAGTGTAGTAAAATAAATTGTTAAAAGTTCTGAATGAGTGGATTAATTTGCATAGTAAATTCAACAAATAGCATAACTACTCCTTATATTTAAATTAGAGTTACCTTTCATAGAAATAGGAAAATAAGAATTTTAGTACTTTAATCTGCCATTTTAAATGAAGTTATATTTGTTTTAATAATTGTACCCTTTGTATTTTAACTCTCCAAAGATATACACCACTGAGTACTTAATCTACTTAAGGTATTACCCATAAGGATTAATTTACTTTACTTTAGATTTCTATAATAGCATTAGCATTTTTAAAAAGTGCTGCAACTTTTGGTATGGGAGCACTGTGGGAAACAGGGTCACATGTTATTAACAAACTATATAGAATGAGAAACTAGGCATAGTTTCTTTTTTTTTCCCTTTCTGCTTTTCATGTCAGTAAAACCCTAGATTGTTTCTTTAGAATTATACATAACAAATGAGATTTTTTGATATTTAATGCAATTAACAACAGTCTTGCAAATAAAATATTGGATCATTAGCTGTTGTTGTATATGTGTGTGTTTTTCCACCTAAAGTATAGTTGCAGCTTTTAATGTTTTGAAAATTTTTATTACTAAACCCTGTTCTATATGACTATTTTTAAGGAATATTGCCATACTGTTTTATTTCTTAAAACTATCCATTGCATTTAAAAGATTTGAGACCATAGTAGAAATAATTAATATCATATATTATAAAAGAAACATCATTTATAATTATATCAGAGGTTGTTCTAGGAAGAGCACCTCTGTGGGATGCTAATATATGTTTCCACTATAAAAGAATACTGTGCTGAAAAAAATAAGGAAAATAGATTTGAAATGGTTAAAAAGGCTTTTTTACCACAGATACTTTAGCACCTTTAACATTTTAATGTCTAGCTCTCAGAGAAAGGGATAGAGAATGCAGTGTTTTCCAAATTAATCTAATGCAGAATTTTTGCAAGCAGTATACA
Organism: Plecotus auritus; assembly: GCF_963455305.1. NCBI lineage: Eukaryota > Metazoa > Chordata > Mammalia > Chiroptera > Vespertilionidae > Plecotus > Plecotus auritus. The sequence continues at coordinate 33,002,194 of NC_137783.1, read as the reverse complement.
GTTGCAATAATGTGGAAAATGCTGACCTCTGTGTTTCTTCACATTCTTTGAATGTTTTCTTCTCCGTGATTTCCACATTGTGTTTTTGTTGATATACATGCACAGAAGTGTGTAAGGTCAGGTAGCTGACTGACAATGGAATAAGACAGACTTTCCCCCTAAGAGCATGAAATGGGAGAATCTCTCCCTGAAGGTGAATAGTTCTCACCTCCTGCCGCTTATTGGAAGGACATCTATATCACTTTAATGTGCCCCTTAAGCTGCTACCTACAGTCACAACAATTTCACTCAGGTATTAAATACAGCCTTAGCTCCAGGGCAAGATCTGAAGGAGCCTGTGATGCTAGCCCTCTTCTTGGGGAGGTCAGGAGCATGCTGGAGCATAAGACATCATCCTTTTTCTTAAACGGCAAGTAAATCATATGACTATATTATTGCAGAACTTCTCCCTAAATATCTATCCTCTGCTGAAATGAATATTGCACTTCTTGTTTTTATATATTTTAAAGTTGCATATCCAATACTCCAGGACCTGGGAAAAAAATTTAAAAGCTTAATGCTTTTCTATGGCAGCTATTAAAAGTTTCATTTTCACTGTAACATTTATATTTCATATTGTAAACAATCGTCAAATTAATTAAACCTAAACAAATATTCAGAATATTGAAGACCTCAGCATTAGAAGTTGCATAATTTGCTTGCAGAAATTATTATTTTTTAAAAAATAGTCAATAATTTTTCATGCTTTTAGCAGCAATTAAATGCATCTTAATGATTCTACCCTCTAGTAAAATTAAGACCTAAATTATTAAATGTCCCATTGATAGGAGTTCGTTAAAAGTTTGAACAGTTACTTACAAAGTCATATTGTGAAAAAGGTTTATTATTCTTAGATATCCAACAATAATAAGAACATTATGTTTTGCATGAATATACTTTCAAGGAATTTATGTCTGTATAAAGCATGGGGCATTTTTTCTTGATAAGCTAAAGGCTTTCTCATGGACGTATAGACCAGGGCTCAGTTTGTAGTTCTGGTTACAAAATTCTGAAATAAAATAACTCTGTATTTTCTAATGGTTTTCTGCAAGTATTCCCTCATTTCACTAGTGCAAAAACCCAGTGAGGAGAGCAGAGTACCAACTGTTTTCAACTTGGAATGATATAAATTATTTGGATTATATGTAAGGTGTAGGATTTGTTTATTTAAATGAAAGTCATCAATCCCAAGGAAATACAAAATAAGATTTCAGAGTCAGTGGTTAGTTTCATATTTCAAATTATAGGTGTGTTTTTTCTTCTGTTTTTAATTGGAACTTTCGTTAGCTACTTGGAAAAAAACAATATGGCAACTCTACTAGGTAGATATTAAGAAGAAAAAGTAACATTTTTCTTCCTTTTTATTTTACTAGCTATGGTAATTAGAGTCATTAAACTTAGTGTTAATAATATAAAGTTACAAAAGAATTGATATTTAGGCCTTCATATGTCCTTTCAGAAATTATTTTTCAACAAGATTCAGGTAGGTGTGCTTTTTTTTGTTTTGTTTTTTCCCACGTATTGATACTTAAAGAGAGAGAGAAAGGGTGAGAGAGATTGTTTGCCTCTTGCACACAACCCGACTAGGGATTGAACCCACAATCTAGGTCTGTGCCCTGACCAGGAATCCAACTCATTACCTTTGGTTCATGAGGCTATGCTCTAACCAACTGAGTCACACCAGCGTGGACAAGGATCAAGTTTTTATTCAATTGATTCTAGTTGCAAATAATGTATTTTAATATTTCAACATTCAAATCTTATGAAATAGATTATTTGGCTTTGTAAAGAAATACACTATTGGACAGCATAGAGACTTGAGGAAAATTGAAATTTCAGTGATGTAGGTTTATTTAAGATTTTTAACCTCTTCACTCATATTCTGAAGATAAATATCTAATCAGCATAAAATAATTTTTATTAACTGAAGGGTTTTTAATTTTCTTCTATATATCTGTTTCTCTAAAATACAAACTAAACAAATGTTTTAGGCTTGCATACAAATTTTAAAATACTTGTTTTAGGGTTATAGTTATTTAAAATTCAAACTATTATGAATATTAATGAGTTGACTTCTACATGGAAAGTGACCACTTTGGGAAATTGGACATAAAAAACCATTAGAGTTCTTTTGTTCAATATATTACACATTATAGATATATTATTTAAGTTATGTGTGTTATCATTATATTTCAACACTCTGAATAGACTCATGTAACCTTAAAACATATAATGGGTATTTAAGTATATATATATGTATTCCAATTTAAGTATATATATATGTATTCCAATTTTACATTACTTTTGTTTTGTGGCGGTCCTCAAAGTACACTTAAGGGGAAACCCCTAGTAATATGTTTAATATCTGACAACAGTTTGTATCTCACCATCTATACAAAATTTTTTTTAACTGTTTCTATAGCATTTTGTCAGTCACTGTCAAATCACAATAAATTTGTGCAATAATTATGAAATGTGTCACTGCAGTGAGCTAAAATAGCTAATTTACATATGTATTATATAAATAGATAAAAACCAATATTTTATTTCCCAAATTTAATCTAATGAACTCATGTACTTTATTATATCTTTAAAATTAGACATGGAAAGCAATGTTGCTCCTTGAGTTTATTAATTTTTCTCTGCAAATCCAAAATATTTCTGGACTGCTATACTCTGTTGATTTCCAGCGCTTCACATATCCTGTTGTGATCTACTGACATTTCTTGCTCAATCATCAATATCTTCTAGTTCTGCCACTGCAGGGTTAAACATTTATTATGTCTTTTTCCTTTGAGAGTCATCAACACCTGCTTTCATCTCCCCAGTACTTGCTTACCATAGCAGACTCTAACTGCTCTGTGCCATTGTCAGGTCAACAATAATCCAAAACAAGCCTGTACCTTGCAGGATGCATTCTTAGCTTTCAGTCCAGCAGAATACCTAATGCACTACCCGAATCATGCCTTACCTTAGAATGTGCAGACCCTTTGCTTCTTTTATGGACACACCCCATATGGACTCCCGAAGATATCTATGTCCTAATCCTTGGGAGTGTTGAATATATTACATTTTATGGTCAAAGAGACTATGCAGGTATGACTAATGATAAAGGTAATGAAATGAGGAATTTATCCTGGATATCTGGGAGGCCCACATGAGTCCTTAAAAATAGAGAACCTGCCCTGGCCACCAATCAGAAAGAGATACAATGACAGGAGAAGAGGGAGGAGAAATGTGAAGTATAGAATAGAATGGATTTGACTTGCCCTTGCTGACTTTATTATTTATTTATTTATTTATTTATTTAATGAACTTCCTGTGGGACATTTGTTTAAAAATATATTTTTATTGATTTCAGAGAGGAAGGGAGAGGGAGAGAGAGATAGAAATGTCAATGATGAGAGAGAATCATTGATCGGCTGCCTCCTGCATACCCGCTATTGGGGATCGAGCCCATAACCTGGGCATGTGCCCTTGACCTGAATTGAACCTGGGATCCTTTAGTCTGCAGGCCAGTGCTCTATCTGCTGAGCCGAACCAGCTAGGACAACCCTTGCTGACTTTATACATAGAGGAAGGGGGCACTGAACTAAGGAATGTGGGTGGCCTGTTCAATAGCAAATACATTTTTCTTCCCTAGAGCCTCCAGAAAAAAGCACAGCCTTTTCAACACCTTGATTATAACCCAGTGAAATGGCACCAGGCTTCTGCAAAACTGTAATGGGATCAGTTTTATTATTTTAAGCTTATACGGTAATGGTTATTTATTATGGCAACAATAGAAAACTAATACACAAGTCTTTGTGAGGGCTTTTATTAGATGGAAACATCTTTTCACTTGATCAGAATGGCATGGAGGTTGCTAGACTGGTTTCTTATCTTTTAATATGCCCTATATATATTTGCTAGTACTTCTCTGGATGCTGGTAGATTAGACACTTGAACAACATGGGTTTGAACTGGATAGGTCCACTTACACAATTGTATTTTTGTTCTGTGGTTGGGGAACTGTGGAGGGCCAACTTAAGTTATACACAGAATAGAAGCCCAGCAGCAAAATTGTGTGGCTCCGCCCACTTGCACCTGCCCCGCCCACCTGTCTTTCTGTGATTAGAGCCTGTGGGCCTCGCTGCATGAGTTGCGAGCCCCGCTCCACCACAGCATGAGCCATGAGCCCCACACCGCCACCTTGCAGGCGGGGGGAGGTGGGAGAAAAAGAGACTGAGAGGTGCACCATGCACCTCTTGGTGAGTCCGATCGTTGGTCGTTACAGCATGACGGTATTAGGGACACTGGGTTTTTATAATATAGAGGCCCGATGCACGAAATTCGTGCATGGGGGTGTGTGTCCTTCAGCCCAGCCTGCACCCTCTCCAATCTGGGACCCCTCGAGGGATGTCTGACTGCCCATTTAGGTCTGATCCCGGTAAGATCGGGCCTAAACGGGCAGTCGGACATCCCTCTTACAATACAGGACTGCTGGCTCCCAACTGCTTGCCTGCCTGCCTTCCTGATTGCCCCTAACCACTCTCCTGCCAGCCTGATTGATGCCTAACTGCTCCCCTGCCAACCTGTTTGCCCCTAACTGCCCTCCCTTACAGGCCTGGTCACTCCCAACTGCCCTTCCCTGCTGGCCTGATTGCCCACAACTGCCCTCTACTGCTGGCCTGATCGCTCACAACTGCCCTCCCTTGCAGGCCTGGTCTCTCTCAACTGCCCTCCCCTGCTGGCCATCTTGTGGTGGCCATCTTGTGTCCACATGGGGGCAGCCATCTTGTAGGTTGGAGTGATGGTCAATTTGCATATCACTCTTTTTTTAGATAGGATTTTTGACTGTGCAGGCATTGGTACCCCTAACCTCCATGCAGTGCAATGGTTAGCTGTATATATTATACATTTTCTTCAGATTTAGGGCTTTACCTAAAATGCTAAGATAATAGGAAATGTGATATTTAACATCTTGTTCACATAAATACACACACACACACACATTACCTGTTTATTCTTTATAGATTATACCTTCTTATCTACAATCAGATGTTTGTATTATTTAACACATGAAAATGTCATAAAACTAAAAATAAATTTATACATCATTAACAACCCAAAACTTATATAATCTATAAAAATTAAATGAAAGTTACTTTAGAGAATCAAGGAAAATCAAAAGATGAGTACTAGAATATTTATAATATGTAATACACAGAATACTACATACCAAATTTAAATACAGTGAAACTCGAATCGGAAACACTTCTCTAATTTTAAAAGAATAATTAAATAAAATATATTATCTTTGTATTCATATACATAACTTACAGAATAAAACAATATCAATCAAGAAAATTGATGACAAATAATAAAAGTAGAAATCGATTAGTTAAAATAATAAACACAGAACTGATTAACCCAAGAATTGGTGCTTTGATTAAAAAATTAAAATAAAATGGCATACTTCTAGTCTGATAAAACAAAGGGATATTCAAGGATAGATAAGAAAGAACCACTCTTAAGAAGAAAATGTCTAAAAAAAAAAGAATATGATTTACATGTATTTAAAATATAACAAAATGATGATTTTGTGATAATTTGCCTATAAATAAAACTAAATACTTTTCTGTCAAATGTAAATAAAAGCTGATAAATCATAAAAATATTGTTTTTGGATAATAAGATTCATATGTATAAAGTGACCTTTTCCCCAAAAAATACATCAATAATAGTAACAAAAATTAAATAACAATAACAATAGTATTGTTTTTGACCTTGGTTTGATCAAATTATTCTTAGTCTGAAACAATATATGTTTGATAGTAGTCTAGAGAATTTTAAAGAGTAAGAATGAGAGGAAAGAGCTGAATAATTAATTAAAAATAAATAAATAGTATAGACTGTACAGAAACTGATCAACATATGTTGAGTTTAATTTTTATAAGTCTAAAATTTACATTTTAAAATTTTCACTTATTTAACAGATACTTTTGAGTTCTTATAAATGCTAGGATCTCTTCTATGTGCTGGGCAGAGAGGCATTGGTAAGAAAATAAGGCCCCTGCTCTTTTGGATTCTAAAATACAGTGGTGAAATAGTTAATAAACAAATGTACAGATACATCAACAAGACTTTTAAAGTAGTCTTTAGAACCAGCCTATGTTGCTTAGTGGTTGAGTATTGACCTATGAACCAGGAGGTCACAGTTCCATTCCTGGTAAGGGCACATGCCAGGGTTGCAGGCTTGATCCCCAATAGGGAGAGTGCAAGAGGCAGCTGATCAATGATTCTCTCTCATCATTCATGTTTCTATCTCTCTCTCCCTTGCCCTTCCTCTCTGAAATCAATAAAAATATATTTAAATTTGCTTTTTGAAGAAAGTAAAACTACAGAGCTAGAAATGATAGCTAGACATTGGAGAGAAGAGTAGGTGTTCAGCTTCTAGTCAGAGGAAAAGGTGAAGGAAGCTTGACAATTTGAGGGGCAATTCAGGCCCGTGTGGCAAAAAGTAATGAATAGGAGGTAGAGTTGGATGGTAGGAGATAACGTCGGAGTGAAAGTCAGGCAGGGAATTTTAGGACTAGGTAAGGAATTTCTATTTATTTAAATGCAGCAAGAAATCAGGAGGGTGATATAGTCTCATTCATATTTTAAAATTATGATTCTTGTATTATTTCTTACATTTGTAACTGTAGACATATCCAGTTGCTAAGCTTCCTGTGGACAGCCCTTCCCATTAGCTTGTTGAATATTTTCACTTTTCATCCAGATGTTTTGCTGTTGGCATGCAGGAAGATGAGTGATGATAAAGGAAAATGTGCCTCCTTGAAATATGTTTTAAAATGTCTGTCTATTGTAAGAGTGATTTGGGAGTTATTAAAAATTCATCCAAAAATAAGCACTGTGCTTGTAATGTCTCAAATGAGAATTATTTAGCACCTTTGTTATTTTCATTCACAGTTAAAATGTGTTTGTATTTACATCTGCTTCACAGATATAAATTGATAGTGTGAAAATTATCATAAGCCTTTCTTGATGAAGCAAATCAAAAGTAAAGGAAAACTTATTACTATATTATGGTTGATTTGCTTTTGATATCCTGCATCTTTTGGATCATAATACCTTTGGAGAAAAACATGCTCCTGACAGCTGTAGGCTTTATTTTCATATTATTAGGTATTCACTCAGTGGAAAAGACTCTATTTTAGGAAACAGATTCCAAGAAACTAAGCACCTATTAACGGGTTAACACTGAACTTAATTTTTTCTCAGAGGTGTGATAGAGATTGTATGCTCCAGCCTTGTGTGTGTTTGTGTGAGCACATGGATGATTATCATTGCAAACACATTATTTACATGTCACCATCATGGCTGAAAAGTAGAGGCAGACTGTGCTTTTGTCTATAGGATGTTAGGTAATCTGTTAACTCTAAAAACAAGATCAGTCCATCAAATCCTGTGAAAGGTAAATCCAATCACCTAGATGGTTTTTTTTATGATTATTGTGTTTGTGTCATTTCAATAGTTAAGAAGAATCTCTGATGGAGTCCTTACTGTCAAGAATCTTTCTCTAATAATGGTCCTACTTATATACAGGGCGGGGCAATGGTAGGTTTACAGTTGTGAGTATGTGGAACACAGAGTTTATTCTTGTTTTATTATGTATTAATTACACCAACTAAAATGCATGAAATGTAGAATATTTAACTTCCTGACAATACCAGCAAAACATCGAATATTCAAGCCAACAACTTTTTTGTGTGAAAAAATGTGATATTTTTATCAGCTGTTTATCTTCTTATATCTTTGTTAGTCCCAGAAGCATGATTCCTTCTACTTGAATGTCAGGTTATGAAGTATGTGTGAATGTAGAAATTGGACAGTTTTATAGGGAGCTTAACTTGTAATGCTATAAAATGAAGTAAACAGGTTGATTTGAACACTTTTTATGTGATTTATAATGTTCACACACATATGTTGTCTTTGTTTTTCTGCAAATCTGCCAATTAAATTTAATAATACGAAAAATATGTCCTTTTCAGAAGAAACACACACAGAGAAAAAAACACATACCCTTTTTTACAGAAAAAATAATAATTCTCCCCATCTCCAATCTTCCCTGCCTTGTAACTAGGTAAAGAAAGCAATGGCACAATAAAATTCTATTGTATGGAAGTGTCAGTGTTGCTATGAAATTACATTCTCACTATTAACATAACAAGTGACAGACATTTTTTCAGAATTGAAATGTAAGACAAAAAGGAAAGAAGAATTAGAGATGCCCAGATGTATTATGGCGTCACTTAAAAGAATGAGTTAATTGACTAGGGGAAAGAACTGTATTTGTAAACACACAGATTTCCTGAGTTACAGGAAGGATTATTCAGAAAATTATTAGGATTGCCTAATGATATACCTTTTTACTTAATAAAAATCTATACCTCTATGTTAAATCATAATAATTAAAAGAATGGACTTAGAGAAAGATAGATACCATGTGATTTCACTTATATGTGGAATCTAAAAAAAACAAAATAAATGAACAAACAAAATCGGGTCATTTGACTTTGAATACAAACCTTAACTAATTTTTTTGTTGTTTTGCATTTCGTTTTACAGATATGGCAACTAAGGCATTACCCTAGGAGGTTATGCAGATAATAAGTGGGCAATAGTAAGGTAGTGCTTCAAAGTCTTCAAATCCCAAATTCACAGTCTTTGTAATATTACAAACCAAGTCAGTATAGGAAGAATGCTATTTGAGTAGTGATGTCAGTAAATACTTCCATGCACCTTGAAGGGAATTTCCCAAAAGCTTGATATCTCAAGTAATCAGATGAGACTATTAGTGCTTCACTTTATGAGAATTCTATTATTTTTATCATTACATCAATCTCTATGGTGATACAATGTGCAATGGAGCTGAAGACTGGAAATAAGGAAGATAGGAATAAATTGTTCTATTTTCCCAATTCTTTTTTATTTTATTATATGCCACTGAATTAAAAAATACACACAACATTTACTTTACAGAATGAAATTTGTGCAATAGCTTTATGATAAATATTATTGTTCCATTTTTTCTTTATTAGAGATATAATTTCAAAATAGTTACTTTATATTTATATAAAATGTCATTATAATTATATCCAAAAACATTAAATGACATTTATTAGGTGTCACTGCATGTCCAGCAACATGTATTAGGTGTTAATGTGTGAATAGCTAAGCATTTTACATTCATTGTCCTCTTAATCATTATAGTCCTCTTAAATATAGATTAGTGTCAGCATTATTATAAATATAAGCACAGATACTTTGAGACTTAAACAGATTTTCTAGTATTCTCAAGGCCATCACAGAGCTAATTAGAGACAGACCCTAGACTAAGCCTTCTATGTAACTTGGGATGTTTAGATTTTAACTGACTCCATCTATTGTACATGTGGCTCCTTCCTTCCTCATATCATGCATCTAATTTATTACAATTAGTGCTAAGTAGGCAACTATAAAGGATTAAAATTCAAATAATAGTATACTGTGATTCATTTTTGTTACATAATTTGGCACCTGTTATAGTCTATGCCCAGAATTAGTTTAGTGGCAGGCACAAAAATGAAATATGTATAAAGATCATCTTTGAGAAACTTTTATTATTAAAGCAGAAACAACGTGCATTAAAAGTGACAATGGCGCTGGCCCATGTGGCTCCGTTAGTTAGGCATCATCTTGTAAACAGAAAGGTTGCCTGTTTAATACACAGTCAGGGCATAGGCTGGGGTTGCAGGCTTGATCCCTGATAGGAGGCTTGCAGGAGACAGCAATTGATGTTTCTCTCCCACATTCCTGTTTCTCTCTCTCTCCTTCCTCCTCCCTCCCTCTCTAAAAATAAATTAAAAAATATAAAAAAAACACACGACAATTCAAAATGTATAGTAGTCTGTTCAATGCTTCTTTGCCTCTGACTATTTTTGTTCAACAGTTTGTAATGTTCTTTGTTATCCATAAATGAGTGAGATCATGTGGTATTTATCTTTCACTGACTGGCTTATTTCACTTAGCATCTAACAGTCTATCAAACTACAGCAGGAAGGTAGGGGAGGGCTGTGGGGGTAAGAGATCAACCAAAGGACTTGTATGCATGCATATAAGCACAACCAACAGACTCAAGACACTGGGGTGGTGGGGGGACGAGGGCAAGTGCTGAGGGTTAGAGGAGGCCGGTGGGAGGTCAATGGGGAGGGAAAACAAAAAGAGACATATGTACTACTATTTGTAATACTCCAGGGGTGGGCAAACTTTTTGACTCGAGGGCTACAATGGGTTCTTAAACTGGACCGGAGGGCCGGAACAAAAGCATGGATGGAGTGTTTGTGTGAACTAATATAAATTCAAAGTAAAGGAGCGGAGGGGAGAGCAAGAGAACCGGATAGAACAGCCGGATCCGGCCCGCGGGCCGTAGTTTGCCCACGGCTGCTTTAAACAACAAAATTTAAAAAAAATGTATTGTAGTAAGTTTCTTTACAATTATATGGGTAGGTAGAAAGGCTTGTAAAGTACTATGGTATCCTTTTATCATTGTGGCCACTTACCTCTAGCCACGTGTTTCAGAACTCCCTGCACATTAACTCTTAAAAGCCTTTTAACTTTGGGTAAATCCCGAAGTTGTTCCCATATTTTAGTGACCACTTTGCAGCAGTAGCCACAGGAAGCAATCATTGGCTCCAGATCCAGCACCTGATTTCAGAGGGTATGATTTACTGTGCTTTGGACCTCCTCTATTGTAGATTTATGTGATTCAGGACCGGATTCAGCGTGTGTTTCGCAATCAAGATGTTCTAATACTAGTAGGTGGGCTGTTCTAGGAGTTAAGCATCTATTACAAATGTAATCATATATAACTAGAATGAAAATCATAAAATTGTGTAAGACTAAGTATTTCATGAGGTTAAATCTATCTACCACAGGGCATAAGGAACATTAAACTTATGTTTCCCAAAATGAGTACTAGCTTCTCACAGGTGACCTTTCTAGAAGACACATATGAAACAATATGAGACAATATCTTCATTTAAAAACCTTCCCAATGTGATAAAATTAGTAAAATTAGTTTTGAAAAAATAAATATATACATAATAAGAAGATAAATATATTATGTGTACATATATACTAATTTGATTTCTGCCCATATATATGTTGAAATACATTATATAGAATACATTGGCACAAAGAAGAGGGAGTGATAAATTGATTGTCAAATTTGAAATAGACTAAGTAAGCTGTAGCCGGTTTGGCTCAGTGGATGGAGCGTCGGCCTGCGGACTGAAGGGTCCCAGGTTCCATTCCGATCAAGGGCATGTACCTTGTTTGCAGACACATCCCCAGTGGGGGGTGTTCAGGAGGCAGCTGATCGATGTTTCTCTCTCATCAATGTTTCTAATTCTCTATCTCTCTCCCTTCCTCTCTGTAAAAAATCAATGAAGTATACAAAAAAAAAAAGAAATAGACTAAATAAAATAAAATAGGATAAAGGAAAATTACTGTTAAAGAAACAAAATTACAGTTACACACATTTGAATAGATATATAGCTATACCTATATATGGATGCATCATTCAAAATGACCTTCTATAAATACTAACACATTCAAATAAATAAAATGTTATTAAAATATAAAGAACACAAAAGGTAAAAATATGCAATTAAGATAAAGGAGATATGATATCCAAGTCAATAAAATACAATGTTTGAAACTTGATATAATAATGAATAGATAAAGGGCAAGAATCTACAGAAAATGAATTGCAAACATATATACATGTTAAATAGTAAAAAATCAGCCTGGCTGGTGTAGCTCAGTGGTTGAGCTTATGAACCTGAAGGTAGTGGTTCAATTCTGATCAAGGGCACATGCCCAGGTTACGGGCTCGATCCCCAGTGGGGGCCATGCAGGACTCAACCTGTCAATGATTTTCTCTCATCATTTGTGCTTCTCTCTCTCTCTTCCTCTCCCTTTCTCTTGGAAATCAATAAAAGTATATTAAAATAATAAATAAGTAAATAAATAATAAAAATAAGAATAAAATATGAATTAAAATAAGAAAAGAGATAAAGAGAAGATAAATGCAATCAAGTAGATACAGCTTTTTTTTTTTTTTTTTTTTTTGGTTTGACTCTCTCCAGTAGAAGAATTGGAAAAGAGAGGGATACTTGAAGTAAATTAGGCTAGTCAGTGAGGTAGGAGAGATCTTTAAATTATGACTGGAAGGAAAGGGGAGAGAAGAAACAGAATCTAGCACCTGGGATTGGGAGGTGGTTAGAAAGAGAAAAGGCTTGCCTTCAGGTGTAAGTACATTTCTGCTTTCCTCTTCACATTTTAGTCTTCAAATTTCCCACATCTACTTTTAAGATATGCTATCAGGAAACTTTTGAAGAACATTAGTGCTTGGATTGTTGTGTGGGTAAAAACAAATTTCTGATAATACCTAAAAAAAAACCCCAAAACTCATTAGCCTCATAATAACTTGAAAAATGGTAATAAATAATAAAAATAATGACAACCTTCAGATTCCCAAATAGTATTATCAGAATAAAAATACCAGGGTCTATGAAATACCAGAGTACACAGATAATAAAGGGGAATTGCAATCACTAAAGGAAAGGAACAGTTGAAAAATTAAAGATTAAAATTTTAAAGATTTAAGACTAAATGGTAAATTAGAAGAGGAATGGGGAAAAAGGATCTAGGACCTTGATAACAAACAGGATATCTATAATGTAGGTCTTTGATGATAACAGAGAATATAGACTCTAATTTTTTCTTTTGCTCATTTCTTTCAGATTATTGTTTATTCACTATTTCTATCGTATATTAATTCAGCCTTACTTAACAGCTATAATCTAGTGCAGGTGTATAGTGTCGTGAATAATACAAGGAAACATCATAAACATGTTTTGTATGAATATGATCATTTCACATAGTGATAAAAACAATGAAAAATAAACAATCTTGTTGAGTGGACACAGAAGGTAAAATTATATTGTGAAATCAGGAAAAGTTGTTTTTTTTTAGTTAAGAATACTTCCTTAAATGACAATTAATAGTTAATTATGGGAATTTTAGGGGGGACGATTTTCATGGGAAGATGATAGAAAAAGTGTGGAGGCTTAGAAGCTAGTCTGAGGAATGGAAAGACCTGTTTATTTAGCTGGATTATAATGATTATAATGGATTATAATGAACTAAGAGGAGAGTGGTATGAGTTGAGATCAGCTAAGTGAGAAGGGATTGCCATACCCATAGGGTTTTGAAAACCTATGAGTTAAAATGGTTTTCTCTACAGTAGCAATATAAAAGCAAAACATATTTACAAATATATATTTTATTTCTAGGCCACCCTTTCTTCATGTAAGAAAAATAATATACAGTGCATTCTATCAATATGTGTACAATCCAATGACTATTTAGAAAATGTAGTGTACTTCTATTTTCAAACAGCAAGGGTTGCTCTTGTGCAAGCCCAATCTATGTCCCAGCAAATAATGTTACCCAGTGACTGGTCCTTCTCCAAGTACACATTAGTTGGTCACCTGACTTTCTACCTTTTACACACATATCCAATGAACTGAACTAGTGCTCATCAACCACTAGAAGCTTTATTTTTTTTCTAATTGCACATAGTGTTTAATTTTCTCCCCCTTTCTCTAAAGACTAGAAAGACATCCTATATAATAAAAGGCTAATATGCAAATTGTCCCCTCAACCAGGAGTTCAACTGGGAGTTCAACCAGGAGTTCAACCAGGGTATGGGGCCAGCTGGCCAACCGCCCATGGCCCCTTCCCAAGGCCAGCCCTGCCCCAAATCGCCCACTCCACACACCAGGGCCGGCCGGCCAACCTCCTGCGGCCCCTCTGCCTGGCCAGTCCAGCCTGATTGGCCCCAATTGGGGCAGGCAGGCTGGACCCCACCCGTGCACAAATTCGTGCACTGGGCCTCTGGTAAATAAATAAATGAATGAATAAATACATAGTACATACATAAATCAATCTAGGTAAATTAACAAACAAATAAGTTCTTAATAGAAGCAATGGTTCTTCTTTTACTTGAAATTGTTTAACATCTTTTCATAATAGTTAACCTGTACTGGGCAACAACTCTGCTGAGCACTTTGCATGTGTTTTCTTATTTAACCCTCATCAACTCTGTGAGCTTTTTGTACCATGATCACCTGTACTTTGCACATAAAGAAACTTATGCTAAGAATGATTGAAAATCTGTCAATTGATCAAATAGCTAAAAAAAAGTCAGAACCAACACTTAAATGCAAATAATAGAAAGCCAATTTATTTAGAGTCTATTGTCTCACCAAATGAGAACTCAGCACTTTCAGTATTTATAATGTAGTTTCTGTTAATACACAGGCATACAATTGCAGCAGCTTTCTTTCTGAACAAAGACATTTCTGTCCCTCACCTTATGTTAATGTCGAAGTCAAATTCTTCCCACAAATGCTTTGAACCAGACAGTGATTTAACCTGTCAGAGGGTTTATTTGAATCTGAATCATGTACTATCTTGATGTAGCTCTCCGACTGTCAGTGCTGGGTTAGCATGTTCTAATACAAGAGGAATTGAAAATGAAGTGCTATGCAATTGAGACTTGCATACCTTCTACCTTCACCGCACTGCTTTGAACTAAGATTTCTATCTGATGAACTTCTATAGTAGTATCTAATTAGGCTGGCAGTGAATGAGCTCTTGAATAAAAAAGTCATGCTGAAGATATTTTTGTTTTTTTGCCTTGTAGATTATATAGCTCAGAAGGTTTGGAATTTGTCAGCCATTTATAATAGGATTATAATGCCCTTTGATGAGTTTTGTTGGAATACTAGGTTCTTGTCGTGTACCATGGAGATAATGTTCCTTGTGTCTCTTACCAACTTGGTAGTTTACATTTAAAGAACGTCAGAATTCATATGCAGCCCCTTCCTAAAATAATTCAAATTATCTTTGGGATTGCATATAAAGTTTCATCATTTATCAGTTGAGATGTCTGAGAAAACTATGGTATTTTTCTATTAAGGCAAATGCTACCATATTCACTTGATTTTTTTATAATATTCAGTGTTATGCTATTTTCTGGAACTCTTTAAATTACTATAACTAAACAGGCTAAAATGTTATATGTGATGAACTACCAAGGACTTCATCTTGGATACTATGATGTTTTCTCACTAGATTTCTTAAACCCAATTTATCATTATTACAGTGACTTTCTTTAAGTGTTTTCTTTTTTCTTACACTGCTGGGTATCCTCACATTAAAATTTTCATTTAATCCTTCCTATAGATATAAATCTCTGAAGCAGGCTGACTGGGGCAGTCATCTATTTTTCAAGTCCAGAAAGATAATAAGGACCAAGTATGCTGGGTGTCTGTTCATGTGCTTAAATCCCTCTTATTGTTAAAATGATCCCACCTAAGTGTAAGAAGTAACTGAATAGATTCAGGAAAACCATGAGCTTTGTCAGCAGCTGACTTTGGGCAAATCATTTAACATTTCTATGACACATATGTATTCTCTGACAGAAGGCGCAGGGTAGTGATTATTACAGTTTCTTTATGGTCTGAAATTTTATGATTTTATTTCTAGTTGAAGTCAGACAATTACCCTAAACTTTTAGAAGTGAAAGTAGTAATTAGATCTGGAGAGAGAAACTCAGTACCTGGTGTTTGGGGATAGGAGAGATTAACTTTTAATGTAATACTCTTAGTGGTCTATGTGTTTACTTCTTATCTTTAAGCTCTTGTTTTTAAAGGCTCTCTTTTGAAAGAATAATTTATGCTTTGAATTATTCCCACCTTTTGTCTTACATGTGCGAGAAGTCGCAGACCATTGAAAAGGCTAATAATAATTACCACCTATTCTTTTATGGCACTTTTATTCATTAAATGTGTGCAATATCTGTTTTTCTACTATGACTTTGTAACTGATAAATCATTGCTTGTAAGTAAGGTGAAGATTTAGCCATTGGTTACCACTTTTCAACTTGGAAACACAATGAATATATTATCAAGTAATTAAAATCTTACCCACACTCTTGTTTCCAGTATTAGAAAAATAAGTTTCATATTAGATTTTTCTGATAACTAAAATTATGCTGGACTTTCAGTGTAAAATTATAAACTCAAAAATAGAAGAAAATGCAGGTTTAGAGTAGATTTCATTAAAAGTGAGAAGGAAGAGACAGAAACATCGATGTGAGAGAGAAAAAAAAGTGAGAAGGATATATTTATGTTTTGAAGGATAGAGGAATTATATGCAAAAACATGTGGCCTACAGTTCATTTTTCCATCTAATTTTCCATGAATAATACTTTCTTAGTTGTACATTTCAATGCATTTTGCATCTCTCCAAACATTGATGCTAGTCACTTTACCCCTTTTATTCCTAAAGGACATTGTATATGCAACCAATATTACATTTTCTAACTTTATTTTAATTAATTATTTACTTAGAATTCTTTCCACTTGATTGTGAGTTTTTCAAAGTAGAATGATTCTCATTCATATAAAATATTTGAAATATAACAAATAATATGTCAATTTAATATATAATCTGATATAGTTAAGATATACTGTGGTAGTTAATTCAAATTGATAAAAGTTTTTACATTTAAACAGTTGTAAAATACTTACAAAATGTATTATAAGTATCAATGCAATTGATGTATTTTGCTAGATGTGTGATCCTTCAACCCACAGATAATTTTAATGATGCTAAAAAATCAAATTACTTAGTCTATTTCCTTTTACTCCATATGCATGAATCTTTGATATATACTTGTAAGAAAGTAGCATTTTTAAAGTATTTCAAGTATACTAATAATGGACTAGCTTTAATAATTTTAAAGACGATGGAGCTTGCCACTTTTGATGAATATTTGTCATATAACATTTTGTTCCTTCATGTAATTTACTAAACCATTTCTAATTAATCATAAATATTCAACCAAAGCATGAGGCTGTCTAGAAGGTAAAGGAGAGAGGAAACAATGGTACAAGCTGTCACGTTTTTACTAATAAGACAGTATTGAATACAAATTTTCATCTTAATTTTTATGTTTATTGATTAGAGAAAGAGATAGAGAGAGAAACATGGATTTGTTGTTCCGCTTATTGATGCATTCATTGGTTGCCTCCTGTAGGTGCCTTGATGGGGTATGGAACCCACAACCTTGGTGTACCAGGACGATATCTTAAAAGAGCCATTCATCTTTGCTTTCAGCCCCATGACTTTAACTTAGTAATGCATTGAGAAGTACTGTATTTTTCCGTGTATAACCCCCCCCCCACTTTTCTAACCCCAAATTAAGAGATCAATATTTTAAACGTAAAACAGAACACATTTTTATTTAGTAATTACCGCAGGTAATTTTACATACCAGTACTGTGATATTATGCAGCATATCACTTTATTCAGCCTCTGTTGCATCACTGCTCTCTTCATCACTATTAGTTCCACACATAACAATTTCTTCAACTTCTAGTGTATCACTGCTGTCTTCTGAGTCACTGTCTATATGTGTGACACCATCCTCATAAACTGGTGGCATTTTCTGAGCTAACTTTGTTCATGTTCTCATGGCCAACCCTTCTCTCCTCATGAAATTGAAGCACCATTTTGCCTTTCCTGTAAAGTCAACAATGTTCATTTCACTTGCAAACATTCTTGCCTGACTCTGAATAAGCTTGGTTGACACACATAAGCCACTCTGGTGCTGCTCCATAATCCAAGTCTTAAGCCTCTGCTCCAAGTTTGCCCATTTTGTTGGTTTTCCTGTTAAGGCCCTCTTTTTTTTGGCATCTTAAGGAGTTGTTCTCCCTGTTTCCTCCACTGTCTGGTCATACAATCATTGGGAGGAGGTCCAAATTATCTCTCTGCAGCTCTATTTCCATGCTCTTTTGCGTAGCTGATTACATTCAGTTTGAATTTTGCAGAGTAAGACAATCACTTTTAGGTATTTATCTTTCTATTTTTTGACATCTTTAATAGCTCACAACGCTTAAGTCCCTGTTGCATCTGCACACTCTCCACCTCCACTCCAATTATGGCATCAGCTGACATCAGTAACAATAAGGCCCTGATTGGAGGAAGCCTGTTTGACAAGGTATGGGCAGCTACACCAGCGCGGCTCCCTCCTTGGCTGACTTCCGTGTATAAGACGCCCCTCAGTTTTCAGTCTAACAATTTTAGAAAAAAAAAAATAGCATCTTATACAGGGAAAAATACGGTAATCTATGTTATCCTTGGCAAATAAGACATCAGGACATCACAATGATATGGTGCTTCAGGAAGGTGATGAGTAAGGCCATGTGATACAACAGTAAGAAAAAGATGATTTTATGTACTGCTTCCTCCCATTATCTTCACTTCCATAACTTTTTCAATTAAATTTCAACAAAAATGTCAAATCCAAAGTGGTTTCAAATTCCTCATCTGCCTTTTGTAAAATGACTCAGTGTGCCTGCTATGGGAGCTACTTATTACAGTGTGTTGCTGAGTGTGCAATTCAATGAAGTCAGCAGTCTGGAAATTTTCTCAGATCTAGACCATTAATGTAAATTATTTTCTGCCTTTTCATAACCTTATGTCTTAAGCACTTGACAAAATTAGCATTTACTTCTTTAGATTAGGCCTAATGTGAGTTCTCACAAAACATGTGATAAGGTTGAAATTTCTATGACCCAGAGTTTTAGAGGCCAGTTAAAGTGGATTTTTTAAATTACTTTTGTTCTCTATTTAAAACACTCAGCTGTCTCTGTAGTTTTCTTTAAAACTTTCCTTTTTTCTGTTTCATTATAGAAAGGAAAATGTAAATATACTATTTTATTTACTCCAGTTGATTTTACACTTTCCTCAATTTCTAGACATTGCAAATAGGAATTGATATACCCACAGTTTTATCTTGAGTTTATGTCTAAAGATAAATGTCTTTGTAATGTTTGGTATATAATGGGTAGTCAATAAATACTTGCTGGATAAATAGTAGATTATGTAGGAAAGAAAAATATGCCAAAATAGTATAAGGAGATTGCTGTACCTTTCTCATATTTTTAAATCAGCTACAGTATCTGCAATTAGTAACTTGAACACTATCAATTCCAGGTGATGTACAACTGCCTTACTTCATAAAATAACATTCAGATCTCCCTGTTAGAAATGTTTTCTCATTCAGCAAAACAAATCTAGTCTCTCTTTCTCTCTCTCTCTCTCTCTCTCTCTCTCTCTCTCTCACACACACACACGCACATCACAACAAAAACATTATTTTTTTATGTATTACAGCACTTCAGTATTGAGCATTGGGCAATTGGGTAAATCTCTTGCTTCCCAAAAAAGTGATTTAAGAAAAAAATAGTTTATTTCTTTCTCTGGACCACACTTGTCCTGAATATGAACCCAAGTCATAAGGACCCATTTTAATGCCAGTTTAAGGCTCATACCTAACAAAGTTGAAAGACTTTGACTTTAATGAGATCTTTGAAATAACCAATTTTTTATCACCCTACTTCCAGTCATGTAGTATAACGAATTCTCTGTATTTTGCACTAATTTGGTCAGTGAGTCTCATTTTTTCCCCCAGGAATATTCTAGCTAGTATAGTGTCTATTAAATCCAGTTTATTTAGATTTTGAGTTTATGCATGTGGTGATGAAATCTATATAGTGAATTTTTGAATAAATCTTTAAACAGTTTTCCTAATTAGTAAGATTATGATGCATGTGTCCATTCAGAATTCAGTATTTAAATAAAATACATACTAGGGATGGATGTTTGGGGAGAGAGAGAGAGAGAGAGAGAGAGAGAGAGAGAGAGAGAGAGAGAGAGAGGCTTTATAAATTTGGTCTCTACCTTTAACCTCTAAACTGTAAATGGCAAATATAAATAATTCTTAAAACTTAACCACTTTGTTTAAGGTGCAGGACTTCCACTGGGCAAGGTTTTATGTGCCTACCACCTACTTCAAGTAAGAAATGTGTTTGAAAAAGAATCTGCTTTCTTTTACAGTGTAAGTTAGTTTTCTCTAATTCTCAGTGGCCTAAATTGTATTCAGATAGCATGATTTTGGCATTATTTTGGAGGTTTAAATTTATCATTTACTTCTTATTTTAACATTCATTTTTCCATACACATGCACATAATTTTATCTTTTTTAATTTTTTATGAACATGACAATTTTAATCCATTCATTTGATTTGGCACTGTTACTTCTAATGGAGTTAATCTATCCCTTTGAAAAATAATGGGACATAATTGCGGCCTTTTGAAATTTGGGATTTATTTCAAACATTTTATTAAAAAAGTACTAATTTTAATATGATGGTTTATTTTAAAATATAAATATGAGAACTATGATTTATCTATTTCTTAGTTGATTTTTTTCTTAAGATTTTGTTTTATTCAAATAAACTTTTCTATGTCTTTCCTAGTTTCTTTCTGAGTTCAAAGTCCATCTTGCTTCTTGTTAAGTCATAACTCAGTTTGCCATGCCCTATTATTCAAGGGTTCTTTGTATTTCATTTTAATCTTAGAAAAGTTTTGAATTCTGGGATTATACCTTAAGATGCCCCTCAACCCTTAAGAGATTTCTGAAGATTATACCTTAAGAAATCTCTCAAAGAAAAGGTGAAACAGACAGATGATTTGAAGAACCTGAAAGTGCTGATCTCTGTATCAGTCTTCAGCCCTCTGGTACCATTTATGATCCTGCACATGGTGAGAATGACTGCTCTGTGCTTTCCTTCGCATTAAGTACAGCATTGCACAATACAAAGAGACACACTTTGGCACTTGCTTGCCAATCTGCTCCAGCTGCCTACAAATTTGGTTTATATTTTTGGAAGGAGACTTAATTCCTATGTGATCAAAACATTATAAAATCTTAAACAGTTTGGCAGCCTAACTTCTATATGACAAATTATTTCAAACTCATAATCCCTCAATTTTCTTAAAAAAATAATTGAACAAAAAATAATAAAATTGTGCATTGAATGTGGACTTTTAATCACTTGTTTAAAGTCTTGTGTGTAGCTAGCTCAGCATTCTCTTGTTCTAAGATAAAGAAAATTCCGTTTTCTTTCGTGTTAATCATTCTTGGCAATCTTTTCTTTCTCAGAGCCAAGCTCCTCTAGATCCCTCTGGGGCACTAGCTGCTTCAGCTGTTGTCCTTTGTGTTTTTTCATTCACGTTACCTTACCTACCATTGTCCTCAAAGTGGTAGCAAAAATAAAGGAGAGAAAATCTGGCACAGCTCTTACTGAATTATAAATACACAGAAATAATGAGCAATAGGAATAGGAGTTAAAGGAAATTATAATTTATGATTGCATAATGCTACATTAGGGTGCTTTCTATGTCATTAGCTTTTCTTCTCTTAATATTTGCTAGCAAAATTTAACCTATCTCTTTAGTTTTCCCCCTATTGTTTTATCTCTACTCCAGTTCAGCTCAGCACAGAAGTATTGTTTTTTAATCTAATATACAAAGGTGCTTATTCAAATATGCTTGCCTTCAGAATACTGTGCACTGTTTCTTAAAAACTTGATTCCCAACACCACCCTAGATTTGCAGAAACATTTAACTGTTCTATATATAAACATGGAGACACTATTGAAGTAATTGAAATACATCAAAGAACAGCCTAGCATCCTTATCCTGTGGATCTTTGTTCTAGGGACAGGCACAAGGGCAGGAATCTAGTTGGAATTTCTATTTGGAGAACACTATTGCAGAGCAAGAATGCTGCCCCAGATGTTTAATTGCAGCTCCCAATAAAAAAATGTATACAGATAGGGCCTAGAGGTTGTTACACACTCAATCTCATCATTAGAAAACAATATTAATAATACCATCTTCATTGCTTTTCAAGTTCTTATGAATATTAAAAATTTCTTGACTAAAACTTTAAAGCTGGTAAGTATTGTATTTCACTTTGACTACCTTAAAAAACACACAAATGTCAAAAGAGCATATGGATTCATATTTCATAATAGTCAGATATAGCTAGAAGCAGATTAACATGTAGGATCTTCTTGAAAAGTTTTACATAGCACAGGATTCCAGATCAAAAGAAGGTTAAGGACGATATTCTAGAAGATCTTGAACATGAATATAGTGGTATTTGCATATATATTCAATTCCTTTTATGTTCAGATGAATATTGGAAGATGAACAGCAGGGGGTAATCTATATTGATTACAATTTAAAAGAAAAAAAAAAAAAGGAATTATGACCTTGGTTAGCTGTTATGTTAACTAGAGGCCCGGTGCACAGATTTGTGCACACTGAAAGGATATTAATTAGAAGAAATATTTTAGAGGCCTGGGAGGGACTGCAGGAGGTTGGGTGCAGGGTGTGTCCGGCCCATCTCGCCCAGTTCTGATTACCTGGACCCCAGCAGCAAGCTAACCTACCAGTTGAAGTGTCTGTCCCCTCTTGGTCAGTGCATGTCATAGCGACTGGTTGAACGAAAGATTGGATGCAGCATATTAGGCTTTTATATACATGGATACTTTTTGCTTTTTAAATTAAAATTGAACATAGCAGTTTTTATTAAGTCAGAACAGATGGTTGAACTTCAAAATGCTCAACATTTGTCTTTGCTGAAAGTATAAGTGCTCTGTTTCTCAGGTAGTGTTTTTGATTCTGAGGGCATTTTGCTTGCTCATTTGTATTTAGTTTCAGAAATGTAGTTGAATTCAGATATTATCTTTTTTTTTTTTTGAGGTATTCATTTTTTTTTTCCTCCTTAGCTTTCCTTACCTTTTATTTTCTTTAGTATTTATCTAGTGGAATATACCACTTTTGGAATACAAAGACCTTGGTTCAATCTGGTTCCACCAGCTTTAGCCAAAATATCTTGAGCAATTAACTTCTTTAAGTAGATTTCCTCATCTATAAAATGAGTAAAATAAAAGTACTGCATCATAAAATTAGTCTGAGGATTAAATAAGAGAATGAATGGGAATAATTAGCCAAAAATGTATTACCAAGTAAGTAATCAATAAATGAGTTCAATTACTCTTGTAAATATTGGCCGTTGCTTAGAGATTTAAAGTAAAATATGACACAGATCGAGTTTTTGAGTTCAAGCTTGTAGCTGATATTTATAATCATTATGAGATGTCAGACATCTGCTTTTTCATTCTTAATGCTTAAAGTGTGAACACAGATAAATGCATTCAATGATTACATGTTGAAAGAATCAATAAGTTGAAAAATTATATGCAAATATTGACAGAATATTGTCCTCCCTTAGCTTTTTACATGATGAAGGTATTATGGCAAATGGCAAATTAAATTTATTTAAGCAAGGATTATAAACACAACAAGTATACAGCCTATGGATAGTTTAAAATACTTTCCTAAAATATATTCCTATTACTTTGTGATAACTATGGTCTATGCATGTTAAATACCGATAAAGACCTGGAGAAAGTTCATGAGACTCAAGTATGCAGTATATCTTAACTCATCTCTGAAGGCTCCTTTCTACATTTTGCATTATGCAACTTACACACATTTTTTCCTTAAATAAGCCCTCAGTGATAATCCAACCCCATTTTCTCTTCATATGTCAGGAATTTCTATCTGTCTAATTTGATGATGACATGCAACAGGAATGTCTCATTCCTCCTTATCCTGGTATATGTTTACTTATACTCTCCTTTGTCTCAGAAAATGGAATAGATCCTCTGCTTAAATCAAAACACAATAACTCTTTTCTTAATCTCATTTACTCTCTTGTCTTCTGGGATCCTGCTCTATCAATTGGCTTTCTTTTCTGTCTGCATTTTTAATATTCCTATTACCAATTTATTCATTAGTTAACCATAAGAACATGTCCATGACCCAGTATTATACTGAAAAAAAGGTAACCTCCTTCATCCTTTATTTCTAAAGTTATTGTATTACCTCTTCCTTTTTTCATGGTTTATAAGCTGTTAAAAGGTTTCTTGCTATGTGTGTTTCCCTAGTAACATTTAGCCTTTAACCCATTATGTTTGTATTATGACTCACCTTCCAGATTCCTCTCTCTTTCTCTCTCTCACTCTCCAAATACAGATGTTCCTTAGTTAATTGTTTTTGGCCCACAGATGTTTGTTATGTGCTCCCTCCTATATACTAGTACTACATTAGTTTTAATTATTAGAGCTCCCAATAACTCTGCATCCTGAATTAAATTGTGTAATAGTAAGCTGTCATTCCTTTCCTTTAATCCTATCTACTTCCACTTCCTTAAGTTCAAGTTTCCTGTTGTAAAACTCTACTACCTGGATGTTCTTTTGGTACATAAAACTGAAAATTGGCTATGCTTTCTGTCTCTTTACACACACACACACACACACACACACACACACACAAATTCTCCAGATAATAATTTTTTTTTCCTTCAAGCTTTCAGGCATCAAATTATCTCCTCATTCTCTCCACATTTTTTACACAGACATTATATTCGAGGGTATACTAATTGCCCCATATACACTGAGTGGCCAGATTATTATGATCTTTGAACGCATAATAATCTGGCCACTCAGTGTAAATATATGTGTGTGTGTGTGTGTGTGTGTGTGTGTGTGTGTGTGTGTTAGAGGCCCGGTGCATGAATTCGTACATGGGTGGGGTCTGGTCAGCCTGGCCAGGAGGTGGGTACATGGGCAATTGGCCGGCCTGCCTACTGGTCTAACTCCTGGTCAAGGGGACAATTTGCATATTAGCCTTTTATTATATAGTATACATACTGAGTGGCCAGATTAATATGCATTCAGAGATCAAAATAATCTGGCCACTCAATGTAATACACCCTCTCAATTTGGAATGATCCTGAACATCTCTTGGTTTTGCAAAATCATTCTCTCTAAAGCTACTGACAATGAAGTTTTAGAACTTCTATCATCTATTATTTCTTACCTATTCCTATGGCTATTTTCCTAGCTCAGGTTTACATTGCTTGGGATATTATTTTCCTCACTCTTCACTATATATCTATATTCATACTTTTGTTGTTGTGCCTCAGATGAGTTGCAACATTGTTATGTGAACTTGTAATTAACCCAGCTATGTCAGAGTCCCTATCCAAAAACCAGTGAGAAAACAGTAATTCTTAGGGAGTTTTAAATAATATATAATATTCTATATAATAAAGTGATAGTATGCAAATTGACCCTCACACCCTAAGAAGATGGCTGCCTATGACCAGGCCGGCAGGGGGGTTAGTGAGGGACAACCAAATGACTGAACAAGCAGGCTGCATGGGGTGACCAGGCTGGCACGGGGGTTAGTGAGGGGCAACCAGGCAGGCAGGCAGGTGACCGATTAGAAGCCAGCAGTTTAGGATTGTGAGAGGGATCAGGCCTAAACTGGCAGTTGGACATCCCCCTAGGGGTCCTGGATTGGAGAGGGTGCAGGCTGGGCTGAGGGGATTCCCCCCCCCCCCCCCCCGTGCACGAATTTCATGCACCAGGCCTCTAGTTCTATATAATAAAAGGGTAATACGCAAATAGACCGAATGGCAGAACGACCTGTTGCTAGGATGCTAGGATGTGCACTGACCACCAGGGGGCAGACGCTTAACACAGGAGCTGTCCCCTGGTGATCAGTGCACTCCCACAGGGGGGCGCTGCTCAGCCAGAAGCCAGGCTCATGACTGGCGAGCACAGCGGTGGTGGCGGGAGCCTCTTCCGCCTCCACGGCAGCTCTAAGGATGTCCAACTGCCAGCTTAGGCCTGCTTACACCATCAGTTGGACATCCCCTGAGGGCTCCCAGACTGAGAAAGGGTGCAGGCAGGCTGAGGGCCCCCCTCCCCCCCAGTGCACGAATGTTGTGCACCAGGCCTCTAGTTATATATAGTTATATATATCTAGTTATATATAACTAGAGGCCCGGTGCACGACATTTGTGCAAGGGGATCAGCCCTCGCAGCCCAGGCTTCATCTGGAAGGTCGTCTGGAAGGACATCTGGAAGGTCGTTTGGCTGTCCAGTCTAATTAGTATATTACACTTTTATTATTATAGACTAGTGGCCCGGTGCACAAAATTTGTGCGTGGCGGCGGGGGGGTGGTCCTTCAGCCCAGCCTGCACCCTCTCCAATCTGGGACCCCTCAGGGATGTCTGACTGCCAGTAAGTACAACACAGATGAGTAAGAGCCTATAATCTGATAAATAAAATTATTGGGAGGTACTGTTTTGAGGTATTATTACATATTCCCACACATTCTCCTTTGTTTTCTCTTTTTCCTCTCTCCAAGATAAGTAGCTAGTTCTGCCTTTATTGCTAATGGAGAAAGATTCAACAGAACATTCTGGATGGTGGCTACCTGGGTGTAGACATAGGTAAACATTTATTGAGCTGTACAATTGAGATTTCTGTATTTTACCTGGACATTTGGCTCTTGTGTTTGCATAAACATAAGCAGTGGCTTCTAACCCACAGGTTAGAATCATTCAGGGACACTTAAAATTTACTGTTGGCTGGATACTCTCCAAATCAGCAAAATCAGAATCTATGGAAATTGAACAGAATTGGAACACTAATTTCTGAAGGGGTAGACTTGTTGTTTGGAATATTACACACACACACACACACACACACACACACACACACTCACTCACACACACACACACATACACACACACACACTCCTCAAGTAATTCCCATGAACAACTATCATTGAAAATCAACCCCCAAGGGAATTCAGAGTCCTTGTAAGGGGGCAGAAGAATTCAAGCACAATAAATAGACAGTTGTGTTGCTAGAAACAGCAGGAAATGTGGGCCTTCCCTCATGCCCTACAGCAGCCTAAAAAGCCTCAATCTGCCTGCCTGGACTCCCCAGGCACCCAAGGGAATGGGACTTTACTGGCAGTCCCTGGGGCTGCCTGCGCCCCCTCCCCAGGCCCCCAATGGACCTGGACCCCACAGTTGGGGCCTGGCACTGCCTGCCCCACCTCCCTGGGCCCCTGATTCAATGGGACTTTGAGGGCGGGGCCTGGCACTGCCCATCCAACCTCCCTGGGCCCCCGATTGACCTGGTTAATTTGCATATCACTCCTGATTGGTTGGTGGCGTAGTGGAGGTACGGTCAATTTACATGTTTGTCTATTATTAGGTAAGGTACTAAAGAGGAATATGTGTCTCAGGCAGTGTGTTTGTTTGTATTTTTGGATATAGATATAGATATAGATACAGACATATGTATCTTTGAGCACACTGCATAAAATACATGCAAGCATTTAATAAATATTGTTACCTCATGTTATTATCATAGAATAATTATCAGTCAGCTCCATTATCCTGCAATCTATTTTATGTAGTAGTATGGGCTTTATCCTCCTGCAATGCAATGTTAAATTTGTCCTCAACTTACTAAAAATATTGAAAGGGTTTACAGTGTGTTATAGAATAATGTGAAAGCATGTTAGTCTAAAATTACAGCCCTCTATAATTTGATCTTCATCAATTATAAACTTATCTAATACTTTTCATTTTTTCACCTCAAATTTAATTCAAATTGAATCTGTGATTATTCTCTACTTTGTGTTATGATTTGTTACTTCCAAGGGAATTTTTGGCCCCAGATATGCTTCCAATTTAGAAATTGTATCGAAGTCTAAACAAGACCAGATAAAATGCTAAATAAATAAATAACCTAGATGCCATCTTTACTGACCCTGAATTTTCATTACATTTGATTGGTGCCTTTATTGTGTGAATCTTTATACATTATGTTGCAGAGCACTTATTTAGGATATGTTACACAGCAAAACATATTGCATTTAATAAAATATTACATTCATGAAACCCTTGAATAAAAGCACAAATAAGTCAAAATAGGCTAGAGTTGAACTCTAATAATATGATATTTGATAAAACATATCTTTCAGCTCTAGTAAAGATGTATAAATAAGTGATACTAAGCTATAATTAATCTACACATTTTATTTCAAAGGCAATGTTTATTCAATGAGAAGTTATCTTTAACTGTAAAATAAGAACCTCAAAGTTCTACAAGTAGGTCACTATAATAATTTCCAGAATAATGAAAGTTGATTTTTACATATGATTTTAAAGGTGGGCTCTAAATATATGTGTTGAACTTTACAATGAAAAATATAAGGTAGTTTAAAAATAGTCCTTGAACAGTATATATATATATATTTCAAATTGTAAAACTAGCATGATCATTGTAGAAGGGAACGTTAAAGAATAAAGAAAGTCACCAGAAATCTCATGAGCCAGATAAAACTACAGTAACATTTTGGTATTTTGGTATCTGTGACTATCCATGTCTCTTCTCTTTATTTCTTCATATTTCCAGCTCTCTGTTGATGCCACTTTCTTTCAACACACAGATGCAAACACACACACACACACACACACACACACACACACACACTAAAGTAGTTCTATAAAGTACGACTATAGCATAACATGAAAAGTGGAATGTTAAGAGAATTTGGAGATACAAGGAGGGAGGCTGTATGATTCGGACACTGGAGATTTTAAGTAATAGGTTATATGTAATTTGATTCTGCTGTCAGTGAGGTGTTTCAAAATTTTCATTTTTATTTAAAAAAAAAAAAAAAAAGGTTTAGCCACAGCCTGGAGAATGAATTGTAAAGGAACAGCTGTGACTGTTGGCAAGCAGCCAAGTCAAAAGGTTGTCACTGCAATGTCGATTAGAAGTGATGAAAGCCTGGAACACAGCAGAGTCAATAGCGGTGGGGATGGCAGGTGGGAATCATATTTGTGAATTTATAGAGTTAGATCTGATGGGATTAGGTGCCAGTTAGATGTGAATTTTAAGGAATATAAGGGAATAAAGATAATTCCTAGATATTTGGATCAGTTGACCAAACAGATGGTAATGACATTTCTTGAGATCAGGTACATAGAAGAAGAAAAAAAGAGGAAGGTGACTTCACTTCTAAACCTGTTCAATTTGTCGTGAATATGAGATATGTAAGTGATAATATCCAATACAAATTTGGATATGTGGGTCTGTAGTTTATCTTTGAATCATAGAAAAAGACTATACACACATACACAAATATACACACAGAGGATATTTGGTACTGTGTTCCTGAATGCATCTAACTGGAGAATTTTAGTTTTAACAAATAGCTCTTCCATCCTATATAATAAAAGCCTAATATGTAAATTGTCCCCTTGACCAGGAGCTCGACCATGCGGTAGGGCCGGCTGGCCAACCACCTGTGGCCCCTCCCCCATCTGGCTGCAGCAGGCAACCGGGAGAAGGGAGGCCCTGGCTGGCAGCCAGCAGCCACTAGGGACCCTCCCCTTGCATGAATTTCGTGCACTGGGCCTCTAGTTTCAAATAATAAAATCTTAGCGTGTGTGTGCATATGCATGCATGCACACATGACCAAGAGTAGGTAATAGTTTACCTAGTTTTGTTTTAATCCTGAATGTTTATATTATAACTAGAGGCCCAGTGCACAAATTTGTGCATGAGTGGGGTCCATCCAGCTTGCCCCCTGGTCGAACTCCCGGTTGAGGGGGCAATTTGCATATTAGCCTTTTATTATATAGGATATTCTTTCAAGAATATCTTTCAATAATATATGCTTATTTTGTTGTGATAATGAAATTTATTTATTGTTTACATGTAAAAATGCAATATTTTACACAAAAGTGATTTTTAAAATAAAATATTAAAAGGTCTTTAAAATGGTATTTTGCAATTGGAATTTTATGCATGATGCTTTTGTTTGATGTAACTACCTACTTTCCTAGTGTTATATAGTTAGTTATCTGTTAGAAATTAAGATTATAACCATTATTCCTAATCAATTCCCACAAAATCTACTGTAAAAACTGTGGTTAATTTTCTCAAAGTTTAGAAAAATATTAAAATTCACAATTTAATAGTTTATCAAATAAAAAATAACCTTAAATCCCTTTTGGAGTTAATTATTTTAACATATCCCCTGACAACTTGATGTTGATTTGTTGTTGTTTGTTTTCATTTTGGGTGAGCATGGGTGCAAGGGTGATTTCTTTCCCGAGTTCTCATCCAGATAGATTTGAAAAATGAAGCCATGGACAAAAGGTGGTAGGTGAGAATTACAGAAACTTTATTGCAAGCAAATACTACCTCTAAAGCCCTAATCCTACATTTCTAATTCTAAGACTCTGTCTCTCCTGGCAAGAGAGACAGAGGAGTCCCCTAAAGAGGGTGGCCACTGTTCTCTTTGTCTTGAGGATTTATATCCTAGAGACCACACTTACCCTTATTGTGCATTTCCCACCTTGGGACTTCAGCCTTGTAATCAGTTCCCAAGGCCCCTAGATCCGCACTTCTTTTTGGTCATCTCATCTCTTCAGGTTGGAGTTGCTTTGTTCTCCCTTATGGCTTTCCCAGCTGCTCAGGTCAGGACTGCTTTAGATCTAACTTTTGGTTGCTTTAATTGCTCAGGCCAGAGATACCTCTGTCCTCCCTGTAGCCCGCCGCCCTCCCTTCCTGTCTGCCTAATTAAACTAGCTACCTAACCCTTATCAATGTAAACTAACTTACTGTGGTAGAAGAACATTTAGAAAATAACACACCTGTTAATTATTTCTAAAAGTACTTTTCTTCATCAGTGAAGGTAGTTTTTAAAAAGGGTTATAGATGTTTCATATACTTATAGGAAAGTATAAGATTTTCATAGCTTATTGCATTTTGACAAACTGAACATACCCATGGACCCAACACATATGTCAATAAACAGAATGTTTATATTATTATTTAGGAAAAACATTACACTGTAATTTGATATGTACATATTGAATTTCATTGTATTCTGCCAGTATTTTAAAAGGCAAGAGCACTTTAAATCAAGGAATGTTGTACTGAGAAAAACCTGGAAGAAAGTCAAATTCTAAAAGAGCATTAGAGAGAAGTTTACTCAAACATACCCTCTTTTTCATCAATCTGGCTTACCTCTCACAGTTCCTTTTTATCTCCCCTCCACCTTTCAAACTCATCCACCTTATTCAGTGATGCATGCTGGAAAATAATGGGAAGTAATGTTAGAAAGGTAGGGAGGGATGCAATTTTGTGGGGTTCTAAATGTCCCTCTAAAAAGTGTACACTGTCTACCATTCAAGCAGCACTCTTTTAAGGTCTTGAGGAGAAAAATAATCTCTATAAAAATGTTCAGGAAGATGAAGTAGGTGGATTAGTATAAAACAGGTTAAGAGGTACAAGTGAGATTAGATATAAAGAAGGGTCAATTAAAAAAGCTGTAGAAATGATCTAAAAATAAAATAAAAAATGTATAAGCAGTGTAGGATCAAATAGCTCCTCCAACCTCATATATTGTGCTTTCTCTTTCATTCCTCTTTCTCTCCTATTACACCAATCTCATTTGAAATCTAACAAATGCCTTCAATGCTCACCTCAAAAATTAGCATCTTCCAGTTGATATCAAATCTTCGCTCTATTGCATTCTCATTACTAAATATTTGTTTCATTTTAGCACTTACTATACTGACTATTTCTAGCAATCTTTATTGCATGCCCAGATTCCCCCATCAGCTATTTGAAAACAGGATTGTTTGTTATCTTTGTTTGGTAGGCCATTTGCATGGAGTATTTTTCATGGTAAAAGTTCAATTGAAGTTCTTGAATAAAAATTTTATTCAAATAAATGTTATAATATTATGTAGATTGAAATGAGTTTATAGAAGGGAGAGGGAAGGAAGGAAGAAGGGAGGGAGGAAGGAGGAAAGGAAGTTAATGCCTGACTGGATTAAGGTACAAATGAAAGTTGGTTATTGTTGGATTGTGGTGTCGTGTGGTTATGTAAGGTAGTATATACTATTGAACAAGACTGGTGACATGTCACAAAATATAAAGTTTTGTTGGAAATATTTAATTGAAATATATTTGGTCTGGCTTCCTCTTTTGAAAGGCTCATTTTATGAAGTAGGCAATTGTTTCTGCAACCCCTGAAGTACACTACTTATCTACCGCTGCCAAAAAGGTAGTTACTAGTTTCTCAACTGATTTCAGACTTACACACAGGAACCAAATACTTTCTGAAAATGTTCTCAAGAAAGTCCAAAAAAACATATTTACAGTAGGCTCGAATAAGAAGATAGTAACCCACTACCCTTTCCTTGAATCAAAGCATGGCATTCTCCAGGGAAATCTTCCACAAACCATCTACATTATTTTTTGTGAGACTTCTTTCTATAACTTTGATTTGTCTGGTGATGCAAGAATAGTCCAGTTACGCATCTGATGTTCAGCTTATAGTTATTTTTTATTCTTAATATCTGTTTTATTAACATTGCATTGAATATCAGAGCAATAACTATTTCACTTCAGCATAATATTACAGATAATTTTTAGTTTAAGGATATAAGACTGTGTTAATTTAGAATTATGCCAATAATTATGAAGGTCTGAGGGGTCACCCTACTTTCAAGCTAACGAGTTGGTCAGCCACAGTTCCATGGTTGCTGGTAACAGACATTGATTCCTGGGTCAGAGATTAAGGGCTGTTTATCACTAAGCATAGTAATAGCATTAGCATTTTTTGCTAGTCCTCCTATCTCCAATTTCCAAAGGGTGATGTGAAGAGGCCCAGATGACTGTTGCATGGATAGTGAGTTATATTACAGGAGTGGAACACTGAGTTAAGGGAACCCAATGTTTTATAACCTGTAGGGGCAAACCCTTCCTTTGCTCCAGAGAGAGATATTATCATTACTCTACTGGAAAGTAGGTTTATCTGCCTATTGTCACAGAGCTATTTACTATGCAAACCACCTTGAAAATGGGGTCCCTCAGTGATTGAGCATGAACCAGGAGGTCATGGTTCAATTCCCAGTCAGGGCACATGCTGGAGTTGCAAGCTGGATTCCAGTGTGCGGTGTGCAGGAGGTAGTGGATCAATGATTATCTCTCATCATTGATGTTTTGAATTCTAGTATCACGGCCCACAAAATGTCCTGAATGCTCTTGCAAAACAAGTTGTATTTATTATTTTATTCTAATTGCTATTGTAGGGAAAAAAGCACCTTAATTCCCAAGTCTACAGTTTTTAGAAATAACAATTATTCCATTAAATTAAAGATTGACCCTAAATCATGCTATCTTATTTTCCCCCTGTCTCATTCTCATTCAGGCACATTTATTTTCTTATCTGTGAACTACTATAATAGTTTCCTATTTTAAGTTCATCACAGATAAGCTTTTGCACATGGATCTTTTCAGTTTATAGATTAATGAAAACCTCTAACTTTTTCATTTTTCTATGAAGTGCTCTATGCCATCAAATGCTTCCCCTGGCTTCTGTGCACTGGAACATGAACACTTAAGATTTTATCTCTCACTACTCAAAGTAAATTTTTTTTTTACCTCAGATTTATTTTAAGTTTCCAGTTTCCCAGTTTCTACTCTGTACTGCTGTTGTATGAGTAAAAACAAAAATACTACATTGATATTTCCTTTGATGTTTATTTATTTTATACATTTTGTCTATTAAAAATTGTATTAGAGATAACAATATGTATAAACTAATTCAAAGGGAAAAATGTCAATTGACCACTGATTTACAATTAAAGCTTGATAGTTGCTGTAACATTCTCTTCTTCCTCTATCAAACCACTGAAATATTGACATTATAGAATAATGAGTTCTTACTCACCTCAAATAGACCTTTGGCATACACTATTCTGCTATAACTTTCTGTTAATAATTTCTTCATGTTATATTTTTATACTCTTCTGCCCAGTGTCATGCCACATTTTGTAGATACGGAATAATTATTTGTTGATTATTTAATTATCCAGAAACATATTATTAAAAAACTTCTTTTGGCCCTAGCTGGTTTGGCTGAGGGTCCCAGGATTGATTCTGGTCAAAGGCACATACAGGGGTTGGGAGCTTGATCGCCAGTGTGGGGTATGCAAGAGGCAGCCGATCTATGATTCTCTCTCATCATTGATATTTCTATCTCTTTCTCTCTCCCCCTTCCTCTCTGAAATCAATAAAAATATATTTAAAAAAACAACAAAACAAAAATATATTCTCTTGCCCACAAATGAGAATGGTCAGCTGTTGAACATGCTTATTCAGTAATGCATATGATTTCAATACATGTAAACACCCACATATTATCCCGTCAGGCAAAAAAAATTGTGATTTTTATAGAGGAAAAGTTTCCAATTATTATTTTACTACTCTTTTTCTTCTGTAGTCTCAAGAGAATATTGAATTTTAGTCCACCCATAAAACATAGGCAAAATATATTAAATGTACGTAGATGCTAAGATTCTTGTATTATTTTTCCAAATTGCATTTTTGACATATGGTACATTCCCATTAGTGTCATCATCTAAGTTAAACTATGTTAGGATGGCTAGAGAGAAAACAAAGCTATAAGAAGCCCTAGAATGAGGCATAATTGATTTCGGTCTAGAATACAAGTTCCCTTTGTGCTGAAGGTATTGCTTTTGCCCCTTGCCTCTGTGGCTGACTTATGGAAACTACTATAAATGAGTTCTCTTACCTTTTGGAATTCACTTGACTCAACCAATAGAGAATTTGAGAGAAGGAAAAAGTGAAGTTGAGGCTTCTATTTCCCTTTTTCCTCCCAGTGGTAGATGCAGGGACATGCCTCCTTTGATTAAATCTGAGAGCTTCTAAATAATAGCTTTCCACAGCTAATTATCTCTCTGTGAGTTTGTATAGCTGTTCTCTCTTCTTACTCGTTAAGGCTTGTGAGTTTACTTTTAAAAAATTATGTTTTCATTTTTAAAATATTTTAATTTTTAATATACATTTTTAATGATTTTAGAGAGGAAGGGAGAGGGAAAGAGAGAAACATCAATGATGAGAGAGAATCATCAATCAGCCACCTTCTGCACAACCCCCACTGGGGATCCAGCCAGCAACCTGGGCATGTGCCCTGACCAAAATCAAATTGTGACCTCCTGGTGAATGTGTAGACACTCAACCACTGAGCCACACCAGCGAGACAGTTTACCTTAATTTGGATTCTTCTATAAATATCTGATTTAAGAACTTAGGTATAAGTAGTTTAATCAGAGTTACCCTCAAATCATCAGGATAAGACAAGAGGAATAATCAGTAAAAAATGTATATTTGAGCTTGTTAGAACTTTGGGCAACTGGGGTTCAAGCCCTATGGAGACCCCCTTAGCAACTATGTAGAATGTGCATCAGGATTTTGAAGGGTAGAGCTTGCATACTTACCCTAAAACCCCACCCCAAGTGGATTGCTCCTGCAATGTAAACTCCTTCCATGAAGCTCCTATCCACCTAGATCTCCTTTGGCTTCAGTAGAAAAAAATCTCAAAGCTGAATAAGAATGGCTGGCATTGTGCACAATTTGTCCACCATGTGTGGGCTGGAATCAAAGGTAGCTAAGGAGATGTAAAATCTGGCACCAAGTGCATCTGTTGCAAGGTAATAAGAACTGGGTCACTGTTACCAGCTTCAGGGTATAGCAGCTTCCCCTGTGGCTTTCTTATTCTTTGCCCATAGCTTTTAAGTAGTATCCTTATTAAGCTTTTCTCAAATTACCCAGTTGGAGTGCACTTTCCTGCCAGAACCCTGACAAATACTTCCTTTGTCAGTAACGTTGGCCATAGGACATAATGCTGCAAAATATCCAACATTTGGCTCTATCTTTCCTCACCTTTGACCAGACTTCCTAAGTTTATCAAACAACATCTGGCACTCAAACCCACCTCCTAAATACTCTACTGAGATAAGCGGCTTGATTATATTTCATTAAAGTATATCTGTGTTTGCCAGGTTTTGTGTCTCTGTAATGAGTAAATAATGTAAATATATCTAGCAGAGCACTGGGGTAGAGTAAGCCCTGTGGTAGGAGAAAGACAAAGGATATATTCCGCACAGAGGCCACCGGCCAAGTAAGAATAGAAAGACACTTCCAATCTGAGAAAATGTAGTGCTGACAGTGTACAACTGAGGACATGGAAACCGAAGAGACTGAAGTACTTCTTGTAATAGAAAATGTTTATATAGTATGGTCCTTGGAGGTCCCACATCAATTAAAAATATTCTCAAGTTGTATAGTCATTAAGCATAGTAAAGTACCATATGTCTTTGTTTGGTATTTGAGTGTTTTTGAAGAAACATTATTTTCCATTATATAGGACATGAGAATTCCTTTGTTACTGAAGGAACTACAAAGCATAGGGCTACAAATTTTATACTTAAGTTTGTGGCACATAAAATATATCAAAATGAATTATTTTTCTGACATTCTCATTTTTGTCACTGCAGAAAAGTGTCACTCACTAATAATTTATTAAAAAGCAGATACATGGTTTTGTTTATAAGCATCATTTCTTTATATATTTTGTTAAATATAGGCAGAATTCATCATCTGCAATATTTTCCCCAGTAGAGAAGGAGTTAAAGGCCCCTAGACAATAATGGTAAACATTGCAAGGATGAGGATACAAAAGCGATGTTGAGGAAGTAAGTTTTAGTGTTTCACCTTACCTGTTGTTTTTTGTATTACAGACAAGTGCTTGCTAAGGTTAGGTTATGCTTCATAATAGTATGAAATATTGCCTCAAGCTGTTTTACCTCTTTGGGAGCTCTAGTAGGATGTAACTTTAAAAAATGTAGAAATGTTACAATTTTGTAAATTTAAAGTGCACAGTGTGTTTCTTTTATATATTTATAGATTTCATTATGATTGCCATTGAAGCAATATTTATCACATTGCATTATATAGGACAATATTTTTTTCTGTATTCATTATAGTAAGCATTAGGTCTGTATGGCTTATTTAATACTCATTACATGTTTTTCAATCAACTTTTAATACACAGACTTGTTTTCTCATTTGTGTAAACATGGTAAATATATTTTAATGGGTGATATCCAATTCCTTTTTGCTTTTGTATTTTGCTTTAAGCAATATTGCATTATAAAATGTTCAGTTTATGTCCATATCATAATAGCTTAATGAGTCCTAAAATCTGAAAGGAAATTAAGTGGTGCAATCAAATTCATAGAGGATAGAAAATTCAATGAGATTTAATAAGCCAAAATTTTAGGAATGTAATGAATAGGTGTAACATTGTTCTAGGGTTGAAATTTGGTGTTCTTTCATTTAATCTCTCAATTCTTCACATATTTATTGATTTGAAATATCTATGTACCAACTTTGAGCCAAGCACGCTGATATTTGATATGAATACTGAATTGAACAAACATCATGAACCTGACAAATGTCAATCAAGTAATCACTATTTAGTTATACATTATTAATTTTTAAATGGAAAATATGAGTATATAAGAAAGCATCCTACAAGGAGAGTTGACATTATATAAGGGATCACTGAGCTAAAGCAAAGGGATTTGGACAAAGCTACTGACATATTCAGAGTTAAGGGAAAGATTTATGCAAATGCCCTGCCTGATGTGAGAAGAAGCATGGTAACAGTGGTGGAAACAGAGATTGATCAGGAAAGAGGTTCAAAATGTTTGCAGTAGTAACAAGGTACTGATTCTTGTAGAAATTTAGATTCTTATGAGAATTTTGTGTGTGTGTGTGTGTGTGTGTGTGTTTTTTCAAGAAAAATCGGCGTGACAAGTCCAAATTTGCACTTTCAAAAGTATTTATAGGTGCAGACTATTTGGCGGGGCCAAGAGAAGATGAACATTTGTCCATTAGGGTGCAGTTTCATTGCCCATCTGAAAGGCCACAACTGGAAGGAAAATCTAGATGGAGACTACATGGATGTATTTGTGAGATATAGTTTGGAAATAAAATCAAAGGGATCTGGTGATTAATTTGGAAGAAAGAGAAAGTCATCAAATATGATTCCTATGTTTTAATCTTATGGGAAATAAATCCATAGTACTTTTACATATCAAATTAGAGAATACTTGGAGATTATTAAATTCTTGAAGTAGGATATATTAGGTGTTTAATTTCGTATATATTGAGTTGGAGAAATTTTAACAAATGCAAAGTGATGTTTAATAGGCAGTTGGTTATTCTGCTCCCTAGTTAAAAGTCTGGACTAGATCTAGTATTGAAAAGATATCTATGTAAACATCACCATTGTGTATTTTTTCTATGTAATGTGTTTTGCATTGTTTCTGGAAATATATGTCAACATTTAACGGCTGATAGTATGACTTAGTTTCAAAGGAGCTAGAAATTTGAGAGGAATGTTTAAAAAGACATGATTTAATGGAAGCAAAGAGAAGTGTTCTAGAGCAGAATAGGCACTTGATTTCGACAAACATTGAATAAAGCTCAATATGATAGTATTTAAAAACACCACTGAATTTAGAAATACAGAGTCCATTATTGACTTTGGTGAGTAGTGTTTCTATTGACTATAGCAATCTACCAACTACATTGAAACGCAGGAAATGAAATTGCTAAGTAGAAGCACATTTTAAATATTTGACTTCATAGAGGAAAGGTATATATTAATTGATACTTGGATAGCTAAATTACTTTTTAAAAATATGTTTTTGTTGATTTTAGAGAGAGAGAAAGTGAGAGGTATAGAGAGATAGACACCTTGATGAAAAAGAAATATCATCAGTTGGCTGCCTCCTGGACTACACCCACTGGGGATTGAGCCCGCAACCTTGGCATGTGCCCTGAACAGGAATCGAACCAGTGACCTCTTGGTTCATGGGTGGATGCTCAATCATTAAGCCACACCAATTGGGTGCTAAATTACATTTTGACAATACCTCACAAAACAAATCTTTATCAGTAAAAAGAAGAAGAAGAAAAAAGAATTCTGAAAGTTACATCCAACTTTCCTAATTCTGAAGATTTTTATAAAAATGATTATATTGTATATATTTTCAAAATATGTGACTGAGTGACTAAATGACCCTGCATAATTTTTAACCTCACAGCTTTGTCAACCATTAGCATAACTTATAGGTATGAGTAAAGATGCAAAGGATAGACTAGTCAACAAATAGCAAGCTTATTATTTTTTAGATGAGAGTAACTGGTACAACACAAAGTAACTTTGATGAATACTAAGACCTTTACAAGAAATAGGGATGTTTACAAGCTGGTTTCAGAAATATACTTTGTGGATAGTTTTCCACAAGGCAATTTGTAATTGTCTTTTTCCATTGTCAAAAATGGACCAGAAGATTTAGTGTTGTTTGGATGTCCTAGAAGCATCCAAAATTAATTTCTCACATGAGTTTTGAGCATTACATCTGTTTTTGTGGTTTTCATACACAATGGCTAAGACTTTAATCATGACACATTTTTTGAGCATCTGTAATATAATTCTTCATTCCACACTAAGTATTATTTTCTTGATCTTTAACTTTTCATTCTATTTCAAATTATATTCTCTTTTAATTTCCAATCCTCCTTCGAGAGCATGGTCTGTCTCTACTAATATAGCTATAATTCTTTCCCACTGTTTTCCAAATATTGTTTGTTTTGTTTTAATTTAAAATCTGAAAGAAAAGGAAGAATACCTTATAATGAATTCTTGAGTTTTAAAAAATTATTCAGTTTTAAAGCATGCATTACATATTTTAAAATCTTAAGAAAAATAAACTTGAATTCTCTGTATGTAAATCTTTGAATTGGGGATTGAAAGTACTGAAGACATCACAGAAGAACTCTTAGTTTTCTTATATGTCCAGAAACATAGTACATAGTTGTAATTATTAACTAATCTCCATGTTTAAGTATATTTACCATTAGAAAATTCCTCTATGTTTGAATTTCTTAAGCAGTTTAAAGCTTATATACTGTTTCAAGTTCAGCCATAAAAGCATTGATTATTTGTACAATGCATCTTCTTGTCTGAAAGCTTAATTCTGCATTTTCTAGTAATATCTAATCTACTTTTCATATTCCTAATAAACTGAAAAGTTTTTTTCAGTATCTGGCCTTGCATCTTTTTCTATCTCCTAAATTAATCATGTTTTAATTCCCTAAAATGTATGTGTATGCATGTTGTATGTGTGTGTGTTTGTCAAGAAAATCTATTGAGATATTTATTTCCGTTTGCTATCTTGTTGTCCTTTCCTCATCTTTCTATTTATTCTCTCACTTTAAAAAATTTATAGGCTTTATGCCTTTTGTTGCTTTAAGAGAATAATATCCTTTAGGATATATAAGACATTAACTTTACATCCCTTCCTTTTGTTTTTGAAGACTTAGTATCTAATAGAGGTTTGCAGTGGAAAAGGAGGAAATGGATGAAGGCAAGCCCTAGAGGAAAAATTCTTAAAAAGAAGAAGAGCTCAGAGGTCAAGAGAGAAGAGACAGGTCTGATATTTTGACATGGATAGTGATATAGGCCTTTTGCTGAACTCCACAAAGTTTAAGGCACCTAGGGCTGGGGTCAACAAAAACACCTGCAAAATATCTGGGGAGCTTGTAACCTAGGCACTGAGTTTTCACACTTGACATATACCCATGCCCTGTACGTGACAAAGATGTAGTCGTTAGACCTCAAGGGGCCGTGACAACTTGGGCGATTGCAACGCAGTGGAACCACTGAGAATCCAGCTATGCAGGAACCTCACTGAATACATTAGACACCTCAATAATGACGGATTGAATTTTGCACCAGCCAAGTACAATGGAGGACATGGAGTCACACTTAATTTCACATAATAAAAAAAAATTGTAGTTTTAGCTACTACGCATATAATACTTTAAAGATTTGATAATATAATATTGATAAGTTAATTATTAGTCCTCTTCCACTCATTTGCCATGCACCAGCAAGATTACCCTCTTTCTGTTCTTATTTGCACTATGATTGTTTGTGTGTTAGGCCTTTGTACTTGTTGTCCCCTCAACCTGAATGATAGTGCAGATTCCTTGTTATTGGAGTCTGATTCAGTTAACACACCACCTGCTCGGTGAGATGGCGACTGAAAGCCAAATTTATATCTGCCTCCTATCCTGAGTTATTCTATCTTTATAGTGCTTACTCTAAATGAAATTATCTTGTTAATTTATTGATGTGTTTCTATATTGTTTAAATCACCCACTAGAAAGTAATTCCCGTGAGTCCAGGAGCTTTGCCTTCTTTCCTACAGATGTAAGCCAGTCACGTGGTTAGGCTCCTTGAATGTTTATGAAGTGAATGAAACTGGCCTTCTAGTCTCTTTGCATACTGGCAGACTTCATGACTGCATTCATTTATAATTTCCCCTTCATGATTTTTGACATCAACGTTATACAGTGTTTTAGACTCTATAGAGCATGATGGGGTCCGTTTTTAACCTTATCACTATTGTAAGGATTTAAACAAGCACAGAGTCTTCTCAGTGGTGTTTTTTTTTCCATATTATTTATATAAAATATGTCAGGATGATTAAAGTCCATATTTTTATGATTGTTAATACAGACTTAGTGTAGAACTGAGTAAGACACAAATAACAGATTTATCAAGACTTTAAAAGCAACATCAAGTGTTGTGTAATTTTCCAAAGCAGGTTGTTATTTAAAAGAGTTAATGAGCTGGAGGTATATAATTCAAAGAAACAGATACAATTAGGCAAAGTATTGATTTACCCATTAGAAGACAATTAATCATTTTTGTTGTAAGCAAAATTGGAAACATTGGTTGTTAATCAAGAAATGTGCTTCACTCTTCAATTTTAGATTGCAAGGTTCAACTAGATTTTTTCCCTAGTTATTAATGCTATTGATATTTCTCTTAGTCTTAAAACCAGGAAACAGATAAAAAGTATAAATAATATGAAGAATGGCACAATGTAAAATAACTATTAATAAAAAAATATAAATTATATACCATAAAAATCAACTTTGACAATAATCATTACTAGTTTTGTTTATCATCCCAGTGAATGAAACATAATATGGCTTCCATGAATTTTTATGAACTTCATAACTGTTGCAATTAAAAAATTTCACAAACCTCAAGTTTTATTGGTAGATGGGTTTTACTAAAGCTCCCCCCTCTTCTTAGCACAGAAAAAAGTAGAGAAAGGATCTAGTCTTGTTAAGTATTAGAACCATCAAAACTTTTGACTATATCCTAATGTGGCAAATATCCATTGCCACCCAGTACACACATAGGTGCACATAAACACACACATATATGCAGGCATGTGTGTACTCACACACCCAGGTTTGAGTGTGTAATTAAAACAAAATAAAAAATAAACAATATTTGTGTTTACAACATGAGACCTTTTTTAAAAAATATATATTTTATTGATTTTTTACAGAGAGGAAGGGAGAAGGATAGAGAGTTAGAAACATTGATGAGAGAGAAACATCTATCATCTGCCTCCTGCACACCCCCTACTGGGGATGTGCCCGCAACCAAGGTACATGCCCTTGACCAGAATCGAACCCGGGACCTTTCAGTCCGCAGGCCAACGCTCTATCCACTGAGCCAAACTGGTCAGGGCATGAGACCTGTTTTGTTAAAGCATATTCAATATTAAAAGTGGTATGGCCCTAGCCAGTTTTGCTCAGTGGATAGAGCGTCAGCCTATGGACTGAAGGGTCCTGGGTTCAATTCTGGTCAAGGACACATGGCTGGATTGTGGCCTTGGTCCCCTGTAGGGGACGAACAGGAGGCAGCCGATCAATGATTCTCTCTCTCTCTCTCTCTCTCTCTCTCTCTCTCTCTCTCTCTCTCTCTACCTTTTTGAAATAAATAAAAATATATTTTTAAAAAAGTGGTAGGGGCCCTAGCAGGTGTTGCTCAGTGATTAGAGCGTTGGCCTGAGGACTGAAGCATCGTGGGTGCAGTTCCAGTCAAGGGCACATATCTAGGTTGCAGGCTCAGTCCCCACATGCAGGAGGCAACCAATCAATTTGTCTCTCTCATATCAATGTTTCTCTGTCTCTCCACTCTCCCTTCCACTCTCTGAAAAAAATGGATAAAATATCCTCAGGTGAGGATTAAAGAAAATAAAAGTGGTAGGGTATGACTTGAAATTTGTAATGTCCTATCTTAGATTGAAGGCAGGTTTTGTTGTGCATGTGGCCCAGTGTGGATTTATGTAGGACTGGGTTGTATGGAGTTCTCTTGGCCCTGGGAGGCATTGCTATTTTTCTTTCAGAGGGAGAGAAGTGTGTGAAAGAGCTATGGTTGACATTCTTCCCAGATCCCCATTCTGCTGTTCATATGAATCATAAGAGACTTTTTACCAAGATCAAGGAAAGAGCATCGGTAAATATTAGAACTAATAATATTTGGTAATTTCAATATTCATTAATTCCAAATGACTGTGAAAACTTTTTCAGATATTATTTGACTCATCACAAGCACAATTACAAAATGAAAGTTGTTTCTTTCATTTTAACAGCTGAGGAGAATTCATAGGAGGCCTTCATGCCACTGGCTTACTTATTATTAGGTGTTACATCAGATGGCATTTCACAGTAACTTGGGTTTGCAATAGTTACTTTTTCATACTACAGTTACTGAAGCTAGCAAATCTGACTCATAATAATTAAATCGTGTCATCTTATGAAGGCCAAGCTCGATCTTTTGTTAGGCAATAATGGGAGAACAGAGAGCAGGGCTTTAAAATGTGATTTTCTAATTCTGTTATTTTTCCTGCTTTTACTGGATGGTATTCTTCTGTAGTAGGAAATATAACTCAGTTTTTCCTAAAGAGAAATGATGGTAAGTGGTTAAATTTTGGTCTTAATGGTTAATTTTAGAGTAAGGATTTGATATTACAGTTTCTACTAGTGATGGTTGATGGATTTTCTCTCAGTAATAATGTCTACCTCTGACTCTTAATCCAGTGATGCTTAGTCTACCTTTTTGTTTGTGAGTAAAACAATGCCTAATAGCTATAAAACATCAA
Organism: Plecotus auritus; assembly: GCF_963455305.1. Lineage (NCBI taxonomy): Eukaryota > Metazoa > Chordata > Mammalia > Chiroptera > Vespertilionidae > Plecotus > Plecotus auritus. The sequence goes on along the minus strand of NC_137783.1, from coordinate 32,958,257 downwards.
GCAATTAAAGTTCAATCTTCTGTGATATAAAAGCCTTTTGGTGATTGATTTGTATGGATTAAAATTATACCTAGGGAAGTTTAAACTCATATATTATTCTCCAAAAAATTCCCTATAGTAAAAATGGAGATTTCAAATCCTCTTTGATTTTTCTTATTAAATTTTATTTTCATAATATTTTACCAGGAGAGCATTGAATTTTCATCTCATTGAGGTGCTATTGTAAATAATTTTATGACATTGAAGAGGTCACAATGTCTATAAATTTAGTGAGTAAAGCATTAGGTTAAAATACACATTGATAAACAAATCTGGATGAGGAGGGTAATGAAGTATGAAAAAGGACAAAGTAGTTCTACTCTTGTTACCTACATTCCTTCTTTACTGTATGACTAATCAAGCTAGATTTTAAAATTGTGGTAAAAATCTTACCCTTTATTTCTGATTGAATTGCAATCTATTTTCTTGTTGAGTTATCATATCTGATATGACTTTAAAATGCTGTTATGATTATTCAGTAGGAAAGAAGATAATTAAATCAGTATCAGTGATACTGGTTATTAATGAGTAAACTAAGAGAAAAATTGAGAATAAAAAGAAAAATTTGGGAGTCAAAGTAGATAATTAAAATGCAGTTGGAGTAGCCCTGTAACTGGGAAAGAGTAAATTCATGAACTAATTAGAGATAAGCCCTTTAGAAAAGAATTTGAATCCAGGGATCAATCAATAAAGGATATGTGTCTAAGTAGATACTAAATGGATCTCAGAAAGAATGCCTTAGCAAACACAAATTCGAGGATTCAAAAGTGACTAGAACTTTTATCTTCTGCTAAAATAGCTTAAATTTAACTTTTTCTGGATTATTATAATTGCCTAATTTTGGAACATGTGATAATTTGCTACTGAAGAGAAGGTTGGTATAAATATGATTCCTGTTGAATCAGATAGTGGTGGTCATGTAATAATGGGCAATTTGTGGGATAGAAATACAGTCTACCAAGAAGCTCCGTCCATTATTATGGATGAAGCCAAAAAGTAATTTCAACACTATCTTCCTCATTGCCCTGTTATAAAATACAATATTCCAGGATTTTTATGATTCCAAAAGATTTTATAATGTGGAAATACCAATATTTTCATTTTGTGAGGCAATAAGTTTAAACTTTACCACCCAACCTGATGTGAAAATACTGTTTTGTTTTGTTATAAAATCTGGACCTATCTCTATTCTCCTATTTTAATGTTTTTGTCCCAAACATGTAGGGATAATGAAAATTGTGACTGATAAAATTTAGCTAGAGAGTATGAGAAGGTTTTTATTGGACAAATGATCCACTTAAACCATGGGGTTTTTATATTAAAACAGATCAAAAACTCTAAAATCTTTACAAAGAATTTATCCTCTCCAAAATTAAAATAACCTTAAACCCCTTTCCTAGTATACCTTGCCATGAATACTCTGACTACCTTTACCTTTACCTTTTGATGTATGTCGTAAAGAAATCACAACCATAAATCGATTTTTTTTTTGGTTCTATGTGGAAGGATATGAGTTTGAATATAATTTACAAAATCACTCTTTTAGTATTTCTAAATGATTAATTTGTATTGCAGTACATTGAAATACTAGTCATTAAATATAATCCATGGAAATTTAATCCAAGAAAAGAGGGAAGAAAGGCAGAAGAGGCACAAACATTTACATAATGATTATAGCTTAGATTATATTCTCCTTAAAAAATACATGCCAGCCCTAAATGGTTTGGGTCAGTGGATAGAGCGTCGGCCTGTGGATTGAAGAGACCTAGGTTTGAGTCCAGTCAAGGGCACATGCCCGGGTTACAGGCTTGATGCCCAGTGGGGGTCATGCAGGAGGCAGCCAATCAGTGATTCTCTCTTATCATTGATGTTTTTATTCCTCTCTCTTCCTCTCTGAAATCAATAAAAATATTTTCAAAAACTGCTAAATAAATTGCTATTGTACATGTGCTTATAGTGATAACTAGAGTTCCGGTGCACAAAATTCGTGCATGGGGGGGGGGTGTCCCTCAGCCCAGCCTGCACCCTCACCAATCTAGGACCCCTCGAGGGATGTCCGACTGCCCGTTTAGGCCCGTAGTGGGATCGAGCCTAAACAGGCAGTCGGACATCCCTTTCACAATACAGGACTGCTGGCTCCCAACTGCTCGCCTGCCTGCCTTCCTGATTACCCCTAACCGCTTCTGCCTGCCAGCCTGATCACCCCCTAACTACTCCCCTGCAGCCTGATTGATGCCTAACTGCTCCCCTGCCAGCCTGGTCACCCCCAACTGCCCTTCCTGCAGGCCTGGGTCCCCCCCAACTACCCTTCCCTGCCAGCCTGGTCACCCCTAACTGTTCTTACCTGCAGGCTTGATCGCCCACAACTGCCCTCCCGTGTAGGCCTGATCCCTTCCAACTGCCCTCCCTTGCTGGCCATCTTGTGGTGGCCATCTTGTGTGTTGGATGGTCAATTTGAATATTACTCTTTTATTAGATAGGATGGCTGCTCGCCTCCCAAGACAATAATATGTATGTTTGTAGGTTTGTGTGAAATATGTATATACCTTTTACATATTTTTATATATATATATATATATATATATATATATATATATATATGTGTGTGTGTGTGTGTGTGTGTGTGTGTAACGTGTATGTGTTTGTACAAAGGTATATATGTGTATATATAGTTATATATGTATGCATAGTTATATGTGTGCATGTTTTATTTTTTAATTTTTTATTTTATTTATTTATTTATTTTTTATAAATTTCTTTATTGATTAAGGTATCACATATTTGTTCTCATCCCCCCATTCCCATCCCAAACCCCTCCCCATGCATGCTCCCAACCCCCTGTTGTCCGTGACCACTGGTTAGGCTTATATGCATGCATACAAGTCCTTTGGTTGATCTCTCCTCCTTACCCCCACCCTCCCCTACCTTCCCTCTGAGGTTTGACAGTCTGATCAATGTTTCCCTGTCTCCAGGTCTGTTTTTGTTCATCAGTTTATGTTGTTCATTATTTCCCCTAGATGAGTGAGATCATGTGATACTTGAAATACACTTACAAGAACCAAAAATGAGACAAGCAATAATGGTTATGCTGAGAGGCAAACGAATCAGTCTGTAGTGAGTTTCTTTCTGGGCCAACGGTTCTTCTAAGTCCCAATTTCAATGTCAAACAGTTCCTTATATGTGTGCATGTTTTATATACACATAACTATATATACATGCACATGCATTTTATACATACTCTTATTTTATTTTAAAATTATCTGACAATGAAACCAATTTTTTAAATACCAGTTGAAATAACACTTGGGTTCAAATAAATTCTATTTCACATTTTTTCTATCTGAAAATAGAGAAATTAATAAATTTATAAGAACTCATAGAGATCTCTACTAATTGTACTATATTTATAACCTGTGAAGAATATTATACTTCATATTCTCTATATATTTTTTTCTAAATTTTTATATTATAGGAAAAATCTGTCTTTCTATTTAAGGATACTTTCTATCAGACAACTGCTTTGTAGATTCTAGGATGCTATTTTTGACATCTAAAGTTAATGCCCCAATATAACAATTTAAAGTCCCGTACTTGCTTTTATGAATTTGCCTTTGTAAAAATGACATTTGCTGTGCATATTTCCTCATTAATTAGGAATGACAATGGGTCAGAAAAAGCTAGGTTGAGGGACTAAAATATTCTTATGAATAAAAAGAAAACAGATTTTTAAAAGCTACATATTTTTAAATTTTAAAAAGACTCAACTTCTGAGGATTTTCTTTGGGGTTTGGTATAATGTTTTTGACATTTCAGTTTATACCTTCACTTCTTTCATGTGAATGTGAATTTAAATAACAGCAAAATTATGTACAAGAGGCCCACTAGATTTCAGATGAAAAACTTTGGGGAAAAAAATGTTCTTTTCAAAATAGCTATAAGTAAGAAACATCTTTTAGTTCTAAGTTCTGACTTCTTTATTTTGTTGAATGAGGAATGGCTAATATTTTCATGAGTTAAAGTAAAATCTATCTTATTATAAAATTCCTATATTTTAATGTAGATTCTCTTATTTTGGGGTTACTAATCTCTCTCTGTTACTGGACTTTTTCTAGCTGCATTTGAGTGTCATCGTGTATCTGGCATTTTAACAGCTGACAGCACTTCTTCCCTTTTTTCCTTCGTAGCAGAACTCTTCAGGTGTGTTGTGTGTATTGCCTCTTACCACTTTCTTACCTCTAGTTCATGCTTCAGCCACTCAGATCTGGGGTCAGTGCCACTATTCCAGTTGTGTCCAGATTGTCAAATACAACAGACACTTCTCTGACTTCTGACTGTTACTCACAGTAGAGTTCAACAAAACTGGTCGCCTTTTCTTTCTTTAAATACTCATATAATGGCTTACATACCACCATGTATACCAGGTTTTCTTTCTCTTTTGCCAATAAAAATTTATATTCAATTGTATGTTAAATACTGTAATTCAACAAGGTTCTCTCCTAGAATTTCTTTTCTTCTGTATTGCCTTGTTATTCTAAGAGTAGAGTTCTAGGGGTACCACTGGAATAAGCACTTCCAGATGCCCCCATAGGATAATGCGTGATTTTTATTTGTGTGGAATTATATTTCTTGTTTGGCAAAATCCAATGTCCCTTAAACCAGTTCTGGAAAAGGGATAGCTGGCAATTCAACAGAGTTCAAACTAGGGTCAATGTTCAGAGATTCCATTTATGGTAAAGATGAGTCCAGTATAGCATCAGGCTAATTGAAGTCCATCAGTCCATTGAGTGTATTCCATATGGCTGTGAGCCATGTGGGAAAATGCAGGGGAGTATATACCCTTCAACAGAGGTCTCAAGAGAGCAAGAGTGCCAAGATCACAACAGCACAAGCACCAAGAGAGAATATTCCATTTGTTCTGAAGATAAGTATCTCAGATTTCTACCCTTGCAGGGGCCATGCCTATTCTGGCTATTGACTTGCTCCCCAGGTATGATTTACTGGTAAGAATTTTCCCACATCACAAGGACCTTTCTGGGCATGCGACTAAATTGTGTTTGTTCAGTCCTTTTCCCCATCCATCTGCAGGAAATAGACTTGGAGAGTGTTAAACTGTAGCTTTTTGGCAAAGTTGTATAAATGGCAGGCCTATATTATCTAGTCTTCCTATTCCTTTCCTGTTAATAATAACCAGGTTATTAATGGTACCAGGTTGATACTTCAAGACTCTGCTTCACAAGGGACATGGATCAGTAGCCATTCATGACTGTCTTACTGGAGAACATTCAGTTCTATCTCTCATGCAAAGTTGTTAAAAGACATCAGTTTTATTTTCAGCTCTACTGCTAAATAAATGATGTAATTTTAGGCAAGCCTCCTCAAATAGCACCTCTCATTTATCCATAATAGATATGTTGGGAAGGTCAATATGCCTATCACCGTTACTCTTTTTGAAATGAAAAATGCCTGAGACATGTAAGACATTAGCATCATTGTGATGAAATAATACAGGACAGGAAACCAGAAAATCCATCTTACAATCTGCCATCTTTTAATTAGGTCTGTGACCATGTATGTGTGAAATTAATAATTGGTTGCAAGGCCAACATAGCCTTCAATTTCAATTTTTATATCAGTTTCCTTTTTTTATGACCCATTAAACTAAAGTATTTAGTTATATATAAAATAGTCAATATGCCTGGCTTTTTTCTTTCTGCAATGACCTCTAATTCTAAGATGGAGAAAACAACTTTTCCCCATATAATTTTGTTTATCTACTCAATGAGTGTAATACTATATTTATATGAATCTGGTTATCATTGTTACATTCTATTAATGTTGTTGAAGACAAATTACACCCATTTATTGATACTGCCTTTTTGTGCAATGAATTAGAACTTTATGAAAGAGACTGGGCAATACAATTGATTTACAATATATTCACAAATAATGATGCATTTAGTACACAGTGTCATTTCAAATCATGTTCAATAGCATTTAAAATGCAAAATAAATGAAAATAAATTGGGCCTTAAAAACAAGAAATAAAAACTTACAAAGAATATTGTGAAGCTTTATTTCACAAATGATTATTGCTAGGAAGTTTTCTTTCTTGCTAGATTTTATTCAGGAAGCTTTGAATTGAGGTAATATTTTAGAGCAGGTAACTGGAACCACCTAATGTTCTTTCTTAAATTACCACAAAAGAACTAAAACAACACTGCTATCCCTAGGGGATTTTTTTCTTTGTACTTAACATTCAGATTCAATAATTTGTCATTCACCTGACTGGAGACCAATCCAGCGTTACAATAAAAGGAAGAGAGACTTCTATTTTGCCAGAAACCATGAAGAACTAAAATAGCACCCAAATGGAATGTAAACATCTTTTTGATTATCTCAAAATTTCTAATTAGCAATGGTGGTTAATGTAAATATGTAATATATATGACCTAATTTTAAAAATATCTTTGCACAAATAACACTGGGTAAAAATTAAAAGGAAGTTGAAAATCAGTAACTTATTTTGATTGCATGAATTTATTTTTATTTTATATTTTCAAAGTTGATAATGTTAAATATGAAGATAAATGTAATTCCTACTTTGGGATCCATATATGAAATCATCTTACTAATAATCATTAGATGAAATGTAATATAATTTAGAGGGCATTTTCTAAATCCAGATATATATTTTATTATCTATAAACACTATTTTGTGAAATGTGATATGTCATTGAAAAAGTCTTTCCCACTCATAGGTTTAGGAAATGCTGATATCAATGAAGTGATACATGTATGTTGCATAATTTATGAGAGTCTTTAATAAACTAATTTTCCTAATAAATCTCCACTGCAGGTACATAGGTTACATATTTATCTTTCTCTTATTTCAAATTTTTAAAAATACCTAAAAGCTTTGTAATAGTTCATTGTTTTTCATTTGAGTAGGCCAGTTTATATGAAAGGACTTAACATTTTATAAAACTTTTATTCATAGTCTATTAAGACTGTCAGGAGACCTTATATGATCATATATGAATATTTGAAGAAGTTTATATAAATTACCACTTCTTAATTATACCTTGAGGAATTATATCTCAGTTAACTTTTTAAACTCAGCCTCTTTTTATTTTTTAAATGTATCTTTATTATTGAAAGTATTACAGATATCTTCTTTTCCCACATTGACCCTCTCCACTTGCATCTTCTCCTCCTCCCTCCCAGGGCTTAGGCACTATTATCTGTGTCCATGAATTATTCCTCTATGCATGTAAGTCATTTCATTAATCTCTTCCTGCCCCCAATCTCCCTTCTCTCTGAGATTTATCTTGGAATATATCCTAAGAATCCTGAAACACCGATCAGAAAGAATATATTCACCCCTGTGTTCATGGCAGTGCTATTTACAATAGCTAAGGTTTGGAAACACTCTGAGTGCCTATCAGTAGATGAGGGATAAAAATGATGTGGTACATGTACACAAGGGAATACTATGCAGCTATAAAAAAGAAGGATCTCTTACCCTTTGAGGCAGCATGGAGGTACCTAGAGAGTATTATTCTAACTGAAACAAGCTAGTTAGAGAAAGACAAGTATCACATGATCTCATGTATATGTGGAATCTAATGAACTAAATAAACTGGCAAACAAAATACATCCAGAGACATGGAAGCATAGAACAGACTGATGAAACTCAGCCTCTATTTAAAGAAAATAAATAAATATATCTGTCTTTTGGGACATTAGTGACTATCCAATTATATAATTCATGTAATATAAGTAGAGCAAAACTTGGCTCATATTAGTTATTGTTATCATGGAAACTTGAATGTTTATTTCAATGATGATGCCTCTACCACATCAGTCCATTGCTATGTGTTTTTAGGTTGGATTTTTATTTAATCCCATCTCTTGAATTATCTGCTTTTTCTAAGTACTTCTTTTAAAAAAATATATATTTTTATTGATTTCAGAGAGGAAGGGAGAGGGAGAGAGAGATAGAAACATCAATGATGAGAGAGAATCATTGATTGGCTGCCTCCTGCATGCCCCACACTTGGAATTAAGCCTGCAACCTGGGCATGTGCCCTTGATCGGAATCGAACCTGGAACCTTTCAGCTCTATCCACTGAGCAAAACCGGCTAGGGCTCCCAAAGTACTTCCTGATATTTTTCAATTTGTGCAGCTGCCCTCATCTCAGAAAATAAGTTATTGTCTTACTCAATCTCACCAGTTCTCACCACTTTTCTCCCTTAGACTGGCTGTATCTTGATTGCAACTTCTACTACAAATTGATATATAGGGGTTATTTTGAATATTGTTCATAACTGATCATAGTGTGTGTGTTTGTATGTGTGTGCACACATACACACATTTGTCTTTTCAAATAAGTAAATTTCCACATATAATAATAGCAGCCTCTTAAACTTCTTTTTGAATTGGAAAAATAATTAAAAGTGAAATCATTGAAATGAATCTATTTTCAAAGGTGGAAGGTAGGGTATTCATAACTGATTTAATAAGATGAAGGAAGTCACAACCTGAAATGCAACAGGTAAATGGGCTGACAATCTATAGAAACAGAGGCTGAGAATTTGGAGGCACTAGGATTGCAAAGTGGAAAGACAAGATAAAGGATAGAAAACAAGGAAGTTATTAAAAGTCTGTACTTGGGTCCTAGCTTGTTTGGCTCAGTGGATAAAGTATCAGCCTGCAAACTGAAGGGTCCCGGGTTCAATTTCGGTCAAGGACACATGCCTAGGTTGCGGGCTCGATCCCCAGTAGGGGCATGCAAGAGGCAGCCTATCAATTATTCTCCCTCATCATTGATATTTCTATCTCTCTCTCTCTCCCTTCCTCTCTGAAATCAATAAAAATATATTTTAAAAAAGGTCTATACTTGGAATAGTCACTTTGAACTCTGCTTCCCTTACATACGCACATGCAAACAGTGCCATAAAACAAATATATTGATGCTTGTTTTCACCCGTGACATATTTCCACTCATTACTCACTGTCACTTTCCCACCACACAATTGATTCTTCTAATATTTTTTTTTAACTTTAAAGACTTAGGGCAAGCATTAATTTTAAAAAATAAAAAGATTTCCAAAACAGATACAATCTAAATTCCTATATTAAAATGCTAAAAAATATTTATATACATATGTGAACTTATTTATTGTTGAATTTGGCATGGATATAATTTCTCCAAAAATAAACAAAAAGATAATAAATTTAAAATAAGTGCAAATGATTATGAGATAAGGTTACTCAGATGCACCATATATTCTGAAAAATTATATCTAGTTGTGTACTTCTAGAGGTCATTCAGAATTGGATTTTAGGGGAGTTGTACTATATGGTGTGGAGCATTTTACCCAATTTAGCAAATAATATAAATAACTGCAAACCATACTATGGGCTTTTCCTTAAACAACAATGACAAACACACACCGGTAAAAGAAATAAAGCTGTTCAACAATATGTCTCAACATTCCTCCAACAAATCTTATAAACATAAAGGCCCTGTAAACAGATTTACATGATAAATCATTGAGTAGCTCCTTATTGAATTTCTGTGATGTGTTTTCACACTGTTTATTTAGTGCTTAGACTACTTACAAAGCATTGCAAATGTTTATCCAACCTTTACGAAGCTCGCATGCTTGGACCCCATTAAGTCCAATGGATCACGAGATGCTTCCAATTGATTCTGCCTTGTTGTCTTTTAGGCTATTGCATATTGATAGATAGGTTGCTCACTGTTCATTTTCTCAAAAACGTACGAATATGTTCTAGTGTAGGTCAGTTTTTAAAGCCAGTTTCCCCGTGAAAATCTAATCACCAATGAGTTATATAACCTCATTGTGGTAGAGGAGAAGTTATAATGTGGATGGAATTTTTATTTTCAAAGAAGGTAGATTGCTCTACTTTAAATATATCTGTATATATATATTTTGTAAACGTGAAACCTCATGACCATATCATTTAAATTGAATTTTGTAGTTTGACTTTATTCAAACTCGTTTTTAAAACCTATTTGTATTTTCCAACTGCAATAAATTCCATTTTATTTATATAGGATTTAACCTGTTAGATATTTTGGGTATTATTGTTTTTAAATCTTTTCCTTCAACTCTATTAATGCATCCCACCTGCAATATTTTGTTAATGAATATGGCAATAAAATCTCATAACAATAAAATTGATATGTGTAATATAATCTTAACTAGAGGCTCGGTGCACGAAATTCGTGCATGGGGCCGGGGGGTGTCCTTCAGCCCAGCCTGCACCCTCTCCAATCTGGGAACCCTCGAGGGATGTTCTACTGCCCGTTTAGGCACGATCCTACTGGGATCGGGCCTAAACGGGCAGTTGGACATCCCTCTCACAATCCAGGACTGCTGGCTCCCAACTGCTCGCCTGCCTGTCTTCCTGATTGCCCCTAACTGCTTCTGCCTGCCAGCCTGATCACCCCCAAACCACTCGCCTACCAGCCTGATTGATGCCTAACTGCTCCCCTGCCAGCCTGTTTGCCCCTAACTGCCCTCCCCTGCAGGCCTGGTCCCCCCCAGCTGCACTTCCCTGCAGGCCTGGTCACCCCCAACTTCCCTACTCTGCAGGCTTGATCGCCCCCAACTGCCCTCCTTTGCAAGCTTGGTCCCTCCCAACTGCCCTCCCCTACTGGCCATCTTGTGGTGGCCATCTTGTGTCCACATGGGGGCAGTCATCTTTGACCACATGGGGGCAGCCATCTTGTGTGTTGGAGTGATGGTCAATTGCATATTATTATTTTATTAGATAGGGTTAGATAGGATAGAGGCCTGGCGCATGGGTGGGGGCCAGCTGGTTTGTCCAGGATCAGGGTGGGGGTTCCCTTGGGGCATGAGGTGACCTGGGCGAGGAGCCTGTGGTTCTTTGCAGGCTGACCACCCCCCCCAGCAACCCAAGCTGAGGCCCTGGTGTCTGGAATTTGTTTATCTTCTATAATTGAAACTTTGTAGCCAGGAGTGGAGCCAAGCCTCCTGCTTGCTCCATGGCAGCAGCCATTTCTGTTGGGATTTATTTATCTTCTATAATTGAAACTTTGTAGCCTTAAGAGGAGGCCAAAGCAGGCCAGGGCTGCAGAAGCTTGGCTTCCTCCATCGCCGGGGGCAACCCTAGCCTCCTGCTCTCTCCAGCTCCGTGGCTGCCGCCATTTTTGTTGGGATTTATTTATCTTCTATCATTGAAACTTTGTAGCATTGAGTGGAAGCCTGGGCCAGCAAGGGCAGGCAGAAAGCTTGGCTTCCTCCATTGCCGGGGAAACCCAAGCCTCCCTCTTGCTCTCTCTGTGGTCACAGCCATCTTGGTTGGGTTTATTTGCATATTCACTCCTGATTGGCTGGTGGGCATGGCTGTGGGCATGGCTTATGGCTGTAGTGGAGGTAAGGTTAATTTGCATATTACTCTTTTATTAGATAGGATGTTTTGAAAGCTACCTTTTTTCTAAGTTACAGTAATTGCTGCTTGGATCAGCATTGATATAAAAAGGTAAATTTGTTTTATATAAAGGAAAATTGTATTTTAAATTCTCATAATCAAAGAGAAAACCAAACCAAACCCTTATTCATAGTTTCTCTTTCCATGTTTACCTCCCTAATCCTTTGCCATTTTCTTCCTTTTCTACCAGTTCATAATCTTATATACTACAAATTTTTCAGCCAATGATATATTCTTTCATGAATAGAATTTTTAAATACTGGAAAAAAGGAAGAAAGGAAGATGAGAAGGAAGGAAGTCCAGTCTTCAGAATGTATATGCCTGAGAGAGATGCCAGTGTATTACAAAGATAGCAAAACAAAACAAACTTTTATTTGTAGCTTAAAAATATATATAATTAATAGAATTAGAGATTTAGTGTTTCATTTTTATCTTTATGTCTATTTTACCATTCTAGCATAGTATGTTGTTCATAATAGACACTCCATTTTTAAAAATTGTTTAATAGTTTCTCCATTTTAGACATTATTTCAAGGCTGAGTTTTTCTTGGATATTAAGAACATTAAACTGGTTGTTTAAAATCATCTATACTAATAAAAGGGTAATATTTTAATTAGACCGGTTAGACCAGATGTCTTCCAGACATCATTTAGACGTCCTTCCTGACAAATCCGAGGGCATGGCCGGCCTGCAAACCACCCGCAGCCCCTCGCCCAGGCTGGCCCCACCCGCTAGCAGGGACCCCCATCCTGATGGGGGCATGGATGGCCTACAAACTTCCCAAGACCCCTCGCCCAGGCCAGCCCTACACCCCAGCAGGGACCCCCAACCCCAATCTGGGGCCCCCTTCAGGGCAGGCCAGTTGGCCCCCACCCATGCACCAGGCCTCTATCCTATATAATAATATAATAAAAGGGTAATATGCAAACTGACCCTAATGGCAAAACAACCAGAACGACCACTGGACCGTCACTATGAGGCACACTGACCACCTCTTGGTCCCTTCCCCCAGCCATCACCCGATGGCAAACAGGGAACCAAGGGTGGGTGGAGGCGGCGGGTGGGGTGGCTGTGGGCAGCTGGGGAAGATGGCCTTGATTGCAAGCCAGACCTAGGGACTGTAACCTCGCACAAATTTCGTGTGCCAGGCCTCTAGTTATTAATAATCTTATTGTGGTAATCATTTAAAATTTTTGTGTATATCAAATGATCATATTGTACATCTTCAAATTACACAATAATGTATGCTGATTACTAGGTATATCTCAATAAAGCTGGGAATGATAAGAAATTTTAAAATGTACTGCTAAAGTTATTTTTTTTGCATTGAATATAAATATTGAAATTGCTTTATATTTAAGTGAGGCCAATTTCATGTCTGTATCCTTTCAAATATTACATCTTCAATATTCTTGATGTTTCTTTTAACATTTATCATGCTTTTGGTTAAATAAAATAATACCCATCAAAAAGGTTTAAACAATTAACAAAATACATTGATCCACATTATTGTAATAATCCAGAATTTGGATAGATTTCTGAGATTGCTTGGTTAGGGCTCTGACTCTAATTTTCATTTGTTGGTTTGTTGGTTATCCCTTTCCGTGGAATTCACATTGACTTCAGGCTGCCTTCTTGAGTGTAGAATAATGTCAGTGTTGGTTTCAGGAGTATTATCTGCACACCAAATTTCCAAGCACAGAATCAAGAAAGACTTCCTATATCCCCAACTTTCCAGCAAAAGCCCAAAATACACACTAATTGGACTGACTGAGATCATGCCCGCTGTGGACCATTCCTGTGACAGAACTGCATGTACTGACTAGCCGAATATCATGTATCATTTCATCGTAGAACTAGATGTGGTACTGCCTCTCCCAGCTCACATGGAGACTAAGCAGAAATCAGTGTTCTGAAGAAGTCAAATAGAAAGTGACATTGTAGACACAAAAAGTGTAGACAACGTGCTCACAACTTGTTTTGCCTCATGTTCTGAATATTTTCATACTTTAAATCCTTCAATATTTTAATGCTTCAATATATTGAATTTTTCTATATATTAAAAACTTCCAACTCACATAAATGAGAGAAGCACAATATTAAAAATATTTCAAAATAATGAAAAATAGGAATTATGATATAGGCAATATAGAGATAGCAATATCATCAAGACCGCTTTATTCTTACATAGATTCTGAAAATTGAAAAGTGATCTCTTTGCAAAAACAAATTAACAAAGAAACACAATCATGACTAGTTCTCCCCTCCCCCTGCTGCCATTGTTTTTAATTTATTTGTAGATACCTATTGTTAAGTGACAGGCATGTATTTTATTTTAAAAATTTTTTACTTATTTATTTTTTTATTGATTAAAGTATTACATATGTCTCCTTTTCCCCCCATTGGCCTCTCCCCTGCCACTCACCCCACTCCACCCCGCAGCACAAGCCCTCACCCCCTGGTGTCTGTGTCCATTGGTTAGGCTTATATGCATGCATACAAGTCCTTTGGTTGCTCTCTCCCCCTTATCCCCACCCTCCCCTCCCTTCCCTCTGAGGTTTGACAGTCTGATCGATGCTTCTCTGTCTCTGGATCTGTTTTTGTTCATCAGTTTATGTTGTTCATTATATTCCACAAATGAGTGAGATCATGTGATATTTATCTTTTTCTGACTGGCTTATTTCACTTAGCATAATTCTCTCCAGGTCCATCCATGCTGTTGCAAATGGTAGGAGTTCCTTTTTACAGCAGCATAGTATTCCATTGTGTGGATGTACCACAGTTTTTTAATCCACTCATCTGCTAATGGGCACTTAGGCTGTTTCCAAATTTTAGCTATTGTAAATTGTGCTGTTATGAACATATATATCCTTTCTGATTGGTGTTTCTGATTTCTTGGGATATAGTCCTAGAAGTAGGATTTTTGGGTCAACTGAGAGTGCCATTTTTTATTTTTTGATGAAACTCCATACTGTTCTCCACAGTGGCTGCACCAGTCTGCATTCCCACTAGCAGTGCACAAGGGTTGCTTTTTCTCCACATCCTCACCAGCACTTGTTGTTTGTTGAGTTGTTGATGATAGCCATTCTGACAGGTGTGAGATGGTACCTCATTATCATTTTGATTTGCATCTCTCAGATGACTAGTGACTTTTAGCATGTTTTCATAAAGTCTCTGGGGCTTCTGTATGTCGACTTTCAAAATGTCATGACTAGTTCTTATCAAACACATTCTGCATTTCTGGGAGAATGGTACATATTTTTGAGAATATTCACATTAGTTGCTATTACATGCATGAATATATGTGTGTACATTGAATTTAACATACATATATATGTGAAGGGTGTCAAATATTTCTAGGAAAATTATAACTTGTTGCTTTGTAGTTCTAGGGATGATAAGTTTTACTATTCCAATTTAGCATATATATGTATATACATATTTATACTTGTAAGTATGAGAAAAATACATGATATATCATAAAGGCACATCAAACTATCACAAGATGTTATAAATTTGTGGTTATAAGCAAAATTCTGGCGTTCACCTGCTGGAGATAGAAACCCAGTTTCATCAGTTCTTATCCAAGTGACCTTGTCTAAGTTGTTTGATTTCAGTTTGTTTACTTATATAATAAACATATGCATAGCGCCTGTCTCACATGGTTGTTATGAAGAGAAATTAAGATAACTAATATGTTTACTTAAATATTATTTTGTGTAAGTTAATTGCTTAATAAACTTAGCCAATTTTATATCTATTAATATGTTTATTAATTTATAACCCCAACAATGATATAGAAAAATTGACTCTCTTACTAAACAGTTCACATCCAGATTTGTTTTGAATTTTTAGAGTTTATTTATTATTATTACTTTTTAAAATTGGTTTTATGTAGAAAGGATGAGAGAGGGAGAGAGAGACAGAAACATGGATGAGAGAGGAACATGGATTAGCTGCCTGGTGCACACCCACTACTAGGGATCAAGCCCATAACCAGGCATGTGCCCTGACCCAGTATCAAACTGGAGACCTCTTGGTGCATATGATGATGCTCAACCAACTGAGACACATTGGCCAGGGCTGAATTTTCAGGGTTTAATCTAGAGAAATACTACACTAGATGTAGATAATATTCTACCTCTCATATTTTTCCTCTGGAATTCTATTTTCCAAGACATCTTTCAAGTTACTTTTCTCAATAATGGGTGTCTGATCATTTTTTGGCAGTATTTCGCTCTCGGGTGGTTACCTTGATAATTCAAGTCTTGCCTTGTTTACTTAACTAACTTGGTGGAAAGCAACCTTGCATGTCCCTGGAGTCCCGGAGAGCAAAACCTCTTCCCCAGCCTCCACTTTCATGCCTTCTGTCAATTAGGGCTGGGTGCAAGCCTTTTTCCAAGGCCGCACTCCTTACAAGAGAGCATAGAGAGCATTGGATGTGAGCATAAGACAAAAATATATTCTTCCAAATCTCTTCTTGTCACCTGTTAAACTACTGAGGAAAAGAAATCCCCCAAGAATTTAAAACATAGATTGAATTTGCCTTATTTATTTTAAATCAGATGCTCCTATGGTTCAACACCATCTAGAGCCAATCTTTAATTAATATTTAAATGCAGCATTTTCTTTTTTTTAACTTGTGAGATGATAAGAATGTGTTCATGTTATTATTTTTAAAATGTAAATATACCATTATATGTGGGAGATCTATTACACATAAATATATGCACACACATGTGTGCACACACACACATAGATGAACATGCATACATCAAGCTTCCATTCCTACTTGCTGAAAGCCCTTACCTTCTTTCATTTCTTAAAAGGTCATTAAAAGGTCAACTAAAAGCATGGGATTAATTATATGTCTAATATTACACATCAGCTGATTAGTTGAAATGTTTGCAATTGCCTATTTTATAGATCAAAATATGGTCTAATATATGCGGTTTTATGTGGTTCAGCCTAATATTGAGGAACCATCCTATCTAATAAAAGAGTAATATGCAGATTGACCATTACTCCAACACACAAGATGGCTGCCCCCATGTGGTCAAAGATGACTGCCCCCATGTGGACACAACATGGCCACCACAAGATGGCCAGCAGGGGAGGGCAGTTGGGAGGGACCAGGCCTGCAAGGGAAGGTAGTTGGGGGTGATCAAGTCTACAGGGGAGGGCAGTTAGGGGTGACCAGGGTGGCAGAGGAGGGAAGTTGGGGGTGACGGGGCCTGCAGGGAAGGGCAGTTGGAGGAGACCCAGGCCTGCCAGGGAGAGCAGTTGGGGGGGACCAGGCCTGCAGGGAAGGACACTTAGTGGGGACCAGGTCTGCAGGGGAGGGCAGGTAGGAGCAAACAGGCTGTCAGGGGAGCAGTTAGGCATCAATCAGGCTGGCAAGGGAGTGGTTTGGGGGTGATCAGGCTGGCAGGCAGAAGCAGTTAGGGGCAATCAGGAAGGCAGGCAGGCAAGCAGTTGGGAGCCAGCAGTCCTGCATTGTGTGAGGGCAGTCGGACATCCCTTGAGGGGTCCCAGATTGGAGAGAGTGCAGGCTGGGCTGAGGGACACACACCCCATGCATGAATTTCATGCACCGAGCCTCTAGTTTATTATAAAATCATGAGACACTATGAACAGTGCTTATTTTTAATAACTACTTAATAACAGGATCTTTTCCAAATTTCTTCTTTGTGACAGGTTTTTCACATTATAATTCAATCTTCATATTATTTCCACCTTGGCATAGAACTGATTCATTATTGTTCAGAAATAACATCAATTTAATAACTACCCAATTATATTTTTATTCATGTCTGATTATTCTAAGGTGATAATGTCCTAAAGTAGCAGTTGTGAGAATAGTAGCCCCCAAATTTGAGGGTTGATATATAAATTGAGCAGTATTTATATTAGTTTTAGCACATATTTAAATTGGCTCTTGATTGGTAGCATTTGTTTAATGCATGCCTAGTCAGCATAGTTTAACTCATAGCTTGATTGTTCAGAATATGAGTTGTAAAATCAGACTGTCTATTGTGGTACTAGGGGCCCAGAGCACGAATTTGTGGACCTTGAAAGGAACTGTGGCTGCGAGGCTGCGGTAGGCACAGGGGCAGGTCTTGGCCCATCCTCTGCTCCCCTGCCAGGCCCCTCCTGCCACCACCCCCCTACCCCCAGTCTGCTGTCTGCTGGTAGCCCTGCTCCCACTGCCACTGCTCACACCCGCTGAAGGTGTCGACTGATTGGGGCTGGCAACAGCAATGGGTGTGAGCAGTGGTGGCTGCTGCCCTGATTGCCCCTCAGGAGCAGGGGGAGGTGGAGAAGCCCTCAGGGGCAATCAGGGCTGGCAGCCGCCACTTGGACCCACTGATGGCACTGAGGGATTGGGACTGGCGCCGTACACCCACTGCAGGTGCAAGCGGGCCTGGCACTGGGTGCAAGCAGTGGCTCTGGCACTGGCAGTGGGTGCGAGTGGGGCTGGCGCAGGCAGCAGGTGTGAGCACGGGGCGGGACTGTGGTGCATGGGAGCAAAGAATTTTCAGTAACCACCAGAGGCTTGCCCTGATGGCAGTGACTGGCACCCAGCCTTGGTCTGGTGTCTCCGCTCACTTGCTCCACCATCCCACTGCAGCCAACGCCCGCCATGTTCTGTGCACGCATCGTAGTGGCCAGCGCACGTCATAGCGACTGGTTGTAATGTTGTTCCGGTTGTTCTGCCATTCAGTCTATTTGCACATTAGCATTTTATTATATAAGATGACTCTACAATATAGTAGCTTTGCAATTTGGGGCCAAAATACTCAAACTATTAGAATGTTTGCTTCTACATCTAAAGGGGAATAATAAAATGTAGCTTTAGGGATTTTATGAAGTTTGACCAAGATAAGAGCCAATGGTCAGCACATAATTATTAATACACTAGGGGCCCAGTGCATGAATTTGTGCACCCTGAAAGGAACTGTGGGCCACAAGGATGCAGTGGGCACAAGGGTGGGTCTTGGCTCATCCTCTGCGGCCCCGCCCGGCCCCTCCCACCATGGCCCCTGGTTTCTTGTCTGATAGCAGCCTTGCTCCCACCACTGTCGCTCCAATGCGCTGACAATGAAGGCCACGCTCATATCCACTGATGGCGCAGAGCGGTTGGGGCTGGCGCAAGCAGCAGGTGCAAGCGATGGCTGCTGCCCCAGTTATCCCTCAGGAGCAGGAGGAGGTGGAGAAGCCCTGAGGAGTGATCGGGGCTGGAAGCTGCTGTTCGCACCCACTGGTGGTGCCAAGTGATCAGGACCGGCAGTGGGTGCAAGAGGGTCCAGCGCCAGCAGCAGGTGTGAGTGCCAGGCACGACCACGGTGCACAGGAGCAAAGAATTTTCAGTAACCACTGGAGGCTTGTCCCAATGACAGCGACCTATGCCCCACCTTGGTCTGGCACCCTCGCTCACCTGCTCCATCATCCCAATGCACCGATGCCCGCCATGTTCCATGCTCTGCCGCCGCCTGCTGCCGACACCCACCATGTTCTGCGGGTGCACCCTGGTGGTCAGTGCATGTCATAGCAACCAGTTGCTCTGTAGTTCCACCATTTGGTCTATTTATATATTAGGGTTTTATATACATACTAGAGGCCCGGTGCATGAAATTCGTGCATGGGGGGGGCGGGGAAGGGGGTCCCTCAGTCCAGCCTGCACCCACTTCAATCTGGGACCCATTGATGGATGTCCGACTGCCCGTTTAGGCCCGATCCTGATAGGATCGGGCCTAAACGGGCAGTCGGACATCCCTCTCACAATCCAGGACTGCTGCCTCCCAACTGCTCGCCTGCCTGCCTTCCTGATTGCCCCTAACCACTTCTGCCTGCCAGCCTGATCACCCCCTAACCACTCCCCTGCCAGCCTGATTGATGCCTAACTGCTCCCCTGCCAGCCTGCATGCCCCTAACTGCCCTCCCCTGCAGGCCTGGTCCCCCTAACTGCCCTCTCCTGCAGGCCTGGGTCCCTACTAACTGCCCTCCCCTGCTGGCCTGATTGCCCACAACTGTCCTCCCTTGCAAGCCTGGTCCCTCCCAACTGCCCTCCCCTGCTGGCCATCTTGTGTCCACATGGGGGCAGTCATCTTTGACCACATGGGGGCAGCCATCTTGTGTGTTGGAGCGATGGTCAATCTGCATATTACTCTTTTATTAGGTAGGATAGAGGCCTGGTGCATGGGTGGGGGGCCCGCTGGTTTGCCCTGAAGGGTGTCCCAGATCAGGGTGGGGGTTACCTTGGGGTGTGGGGCAGCCTGGGTGAGGGGCCTGTGGTGGTTTGCAGGCCGGCCACGCCCCTGGTGACCCAAGCAGAGACCCTGGTGTCTGGGATTTATTTATCTTCTACAATTGAAACTTTGTAGTCTTGAGCAGGGCCAAGCCTTCTGCTTGCTCCGTGGCAGCAGCCATTTCTGTTGGGATTTATTTACCTTCTATAATTGAAACTGTGTAGCCTGGAGTGGGCCGGCCAGCGTATGCGGAAAGCTTGGCTTCCTCCATTGCTGGGGAAACCCAAGCCTCCCTCTGCTCTCTCCGTGGCCGCAGCCATCTTGCTTGGGTTAATTTGCATATTCACACCTGATTGGCTGGTGGGCATGGGTGGTGGGCGTGGCTTGTGGGTGTAGCAGAGTGATGGTTAATTTGCATATTACACTTCTATTAGATAGGATCAATTATCTTCGTATTCTGACTTGTTATAAAATAAGCCTTATTACTTTGAAACATTAGCCTGTATTGGTTTGGCTGGTACTGACTATTATTAATGTAATAGCTGTTTTCAGGATATAAAAATAGTACATTTCTAGTGGTAACTTGCAAATACCTCTTTAAAGAGGTTACAATATAAAGAACTTTATCTGTCAGCATTTGCCAGGGAGTGGTGTATTGGGTAAGGTAAGTGAGGATGGAGATGTATATTCATATAATGTAGGTAAATAATATGGCAGGGAGGAAAGGATTTTAACTGTTGAGCAATATACAGTTATAAAGGGAATCCTATATATAAAGGGAATCCTATATAATAAAGAGGTAATATGCAAATTGACTATCACTCCAACACACAGGATGGCTGCCCCATGTGGGTACAAGATGGCCACCATAAGATGGCCAGAAGGGGAGGGCAGTTGGGAGGGACCAGGCCCGCAAGGGACAGCAGTTGGGGGGGGGCAGGCTGGCAGGGAAGGGCAGTTAGGGGTGTTCTGGCCAGCAGAGGAGGGCAGTTAGGGGCAATAGGGCAACAGGGGAGCAGTTAGGCATGGATCAGGCTGGCAGGGGAGTGCTTAGGGGGTGATCAGGCTGGCAGGCAGAAGCGGTTAGAGGCAATCAGGAAGGCAGGCAGGCGAGCATTTGGGAGCCAGCAGTCCTGCATTGTGAGAGGGATGTCCCAGATTGGAGAGGGTGAAGGCTGAGCTGAGGGGCACCCCCACATGCATGAATTTCATGCACCGGGCCTCTAGTACATAAGGAATTGGAGATTTTCTCTCCTGTTATAGGAGAGAAGCTTTGGGAAGGGGAAATATATCTAAATAGGATATTGATTATTAAATATTTATTTGTTTCTTTTTTTAAATATTTATGGATAGAAACATGTTTCTAGATGGCACAACTAGATTTAGGTTATATTAAGACATACATGTTTCAAACATTGCTGGGTAGCTCAGTTGGTTAGAGCATCTTTCCCATATGCCAAGATTGCAGGTTCAATTCCCAGTCAGGTCACATACAAGAATCAGCCAATGAATACATAAATAAGTGGAACAATAAATTGATGTCTGTCTCTCCCTTTCTCTCTCTCCCTCTCTCCCTCCCTCTCTCCCTCCCCCTTCCTCTTTCTCTATAAATCAATACATTTTTAAAAAAGAGCTACATGTTTCATTTCATATTTGAAGTGAGCTCAATTTGTTTCTATAAGCAATTGAGTAGATTTTCATTTATTTGAATATACTATGTCCTTAGTCTGAAAAATAGAAGCTCAAGGTCTTATGGCATGTCACAGTAGAATTTTAATGCACATAAGTTATAGAAATTACCTACTAGAATAATGCTGTTAAAAAATAATTTCAAATGTAGAGTTTATAAATGTATATATTGTGTCAAAATCATAGTTAAAAATGTGTGGAAGGTGGGTAATTAATTATTCAGATATATTGAGCAAAATAGGCAGCCTAATTGTATTACTAAATACAGAATACAGCAGGAAAATACAGAGAATAAATATGATTTTGTTTGTTTGCTTAGGGGAAATGATTTGATGTTAACTCAATAGCATGAGATATGGAATAGAATAAGAAATGTTCTGCCTGTTAAAATTTTTTAAAGGAGCATAGCTTCTTTATCTTCATTAGCTGAATTGAAAGTACATCAAGTAAAATTAGATGTAGATATATGCAAATGTTATACTTGGAGCATGCTAATTGGTTTTTGAGCACATAAATGTCCCTTTTGAAATGGATTGCCTGTTGGTGTTAAGGTTTTAAATCCATAATGGATGGCACCACATCATTGCCCATTTAGAGGCTAAAGAGGTCAATTACAGATTTCACAAACATTAAATATAGTACAAAAATGTTGTCACTATTATTGAAGATGCATTTATCTACACTTCATCCCTTGAACTCTGTAATTCTGCAATTTTATCTATCATTAACCAAAACTCATCTTATGCAGTTAGCACATTATAAATCTCTCTCTTTTAAAATCTGTGTTAAAAATGTACCTTTTTTTGAGTCCTTATCTGTCCTTGGAGCCATAGAAACAAGTCCAGCCTCTTTCCCAAGAGAGCTGTTCAAAGTTTGAAGTCACTTTTGAACGTCAGTAATTTCCATTGCAAGTATGGATTCCTCACGTAATGTTATCACGATAAAAAATAATTCCTCAATGTTCTTTTAACGTTTAAAATGCAGTGTTTTGCTTAAGAGCCAAATTGCCCTGTTGAGTATTAACTTTGTGACTTTGAACTGTTACTTAATCTCTCTGTGCCTATTTTCTCATCTGTAAAATGGGGGTGATAATAAGACCTCATAAAGTCAGCAGGGAGATTAATTTTACTATAGCACTCATGCAGTTGTCAGGAATTGCTCTTACTGTTATCATTATTAGTTTTATTATTATAAAATTATCTTGACCCTCATTCTAAATACTAATTTAGAATACAAGGTTTGTATCTGTTATAATACATAGCCAACTCAATGACTATTAAAATCCCAACTCCCACTTCACAAGCACAATTGCTAGTTTGCAATTACTTCATGCACTTATTATTTTTGAATTCAGTGTGGGACCTTATATTGGTCTTTTACCTATATTT
Source organism: Plecotus auritus (assembly GCF_963455305.1). Lineage (NCBI taxonomy): Eukaryota > Metazoa > Chordata > Mammalia > Chiroptera > Vespertilionidae > Plecotus > Plecotus auritus. Next base: position 32,935,406 of record NC_137783.1, on the reverse strand, counting down.
TTATTAGTTTCAGCCTTCTGCTTCACACTAGCAAATTTGGTTAAATCATTTTACTTCATTAATGCATTTAGGTTTCTTTTAAAAGTATATTATAAAAGTATACTTATATATATGATTTATATGTGTCCAAATATTAATTCATGTCATAAATAACAAAAGTTGAGAAGAATTAGAGTAAAGAGATATAAATGCTTTAAGAAGCTTCTTTACAGTTTGAAATTGTACATAATATAGATACTTTTAGGTATTGTCCTGAAAATTATTGATCTAAATATCCTTACTTTAGCCAACATGTGCCTATGTAGTTATGTTTCTGTGAGGGTTTATCAGATACATGTATGATAAATATCCTATTATGACTATCATATACATAAGGACTCATTGTGTTCTTATTACCTTACTACTTCCTAACCCTATTTAAGAAAAACTTAAGTTCAACCTGTAGTAATATATGCCTAATACACCTATATAAATTCTCATTTCTAGAGAGTCACTTGTCCCTTAAACAAGCAGTTCTAGAACCAATATTGTGATTGACTTTAAGACTGGATCTGATATTTGGGTTTATTTCTTTGAAAGTAATAATATTTACCATTTTTTCAGCCTTCTAGTAGTTTTATTCTAATTCCTCAAATTTCAATACTAATGATTTAGTGAAATCTGGACAATTATCGGAATTTTGAAAAGATAATGACTGGGCTAAGAGACTGCTTAGAGTAACCAGGTATTTTCATATATTTTATGAGTTCTGTGGTGCAGTGAAAGGTGGAAGGAATAGTTTGGGGGTACAGAATTATCTTGTATATCTCACTTCAACTTAAGGACAATGTCATGATAGAGAACTTGGATTCTAAATCCAACTGACTAAGTAATCAATTTTAATAGTTCAGATATCCCCAGTGTGCAGATTTTCAATGTATACAAATACCAAGCGATTCAGGATAGAGCTTTATTTGTTTCCTACAAGTGTTCCTTTGATCTGCTCTACACAGTGTTTTCCAGCCATACTCAACTTCCAGTTTACTTCTATCATATATACCATAGCTCACTTAAGAAACTTGGCCACACTCTTTCTTGCCCCTTGTTTATAAGAAAAAATAAATTCTTCCCCTCCCTCTTTTTCTCCCTCTCCTCCTTCATTTACTTTACTAACTGCTAGTTGTCTTCAAAGTTTATCTCTTAAATCACTTTCTTCAGGAAGCCTTCTCTTACCCACCACTTGAGATCCATTCATCCACTAGTTCCTATTGTGTCATTGCTAAGTGCTCCCATAGCACTTTGTAGGACTTTCACTTGTTACACACCGTTTGAGTAGCTGGTTCACACATCTATAACTCTACTATATCCTGCTAACAATAAGAAAAAAATAACAACTATGATTTAAGAGCTTTTCATGTACATGTATGTATATGTATATATGTATTTACTTACATATAATAATATATTTATACTCTATTTACATATTTATAAAAATATAAATGTATATTTATATATAGATACAGATGTACTTTTTAAGATCCCTTTGAAGTTATATAAATACCAGACTCCTGCATGAAATTTGTGCAAGCGTAGGCTTTCCTTCCCCCCAGCTGCCAGCACCAGCTTCCCTCTGGCACCCGGGATCCGGGCTTCCCTCCTGCCACCATCAGACACCCGGGACCCGGGCTTCCCTGGCAGCCCCAGCTTCGTACGGAAGGTCGTCCAGATTAGCATATTACACTTTTATTATTATAGATAACAGAAAAAGATGTAAGTAACTTGTGCATCATTACACAGTTCTCAAAATGAGTGGAATTAGAATTCCCTGCAGTAGGCACCTAATAACTAAGTTAATATCTTTAAAATTCTAAAATAAAAAGCAGTTTCCAAATGATCAACATATGCTATAACATTGCTCCTTTTTGCATTTGCTTTCTGAACAAGAAGTAAATAGATCCAGTGACACTACATTAGAGACATTCCTATTTTTCATACAGAACACTGTGTGCCCATAGGAAAATTCTCAGCGTGCAGTAGTTGCTCAAAATACTAATTAGTGGAATTAGTCATTATTAGTAGAGTCCCAATGAAGATGTGTGCTTTTCCTACTTTGTGAGGTTTGGCCTGAGGTATCATTTATCCATTCTATGCCATTGTATACCTGTATTTGTGTTATGCGATTTTATTAATTTTTAAAACATTCTATAAAAGCAAGAATTAAGATTCACCTGAAAACCAAATAAATATTCATGAAATAATCTCTCAAATTCACATTTACTTTCCATATGCATTCAGAGTTCAACATTAACTATAGTATTTCCAGGTAACTGCATTTGTATTATAAAGGTAAAACTATATTAAAGACTATGTCCTTGGTGGCTGCTCAAAATTCTGAACTTACTCAACCTTTTACAACTTTGAAGGATTTTGACAGAAATATACATTTATATTACTGAGTTCAAAAGAAGCATTTTATTAGGCATAGAAGGCTGGGATGTTTCAATGTTATAAAAGAAACAGAGTGCATGGGGATATTATTTAAAGCAAAACATAGAACACATGTATTTCACATTAAGATGTTTATATGTTTTGTAGACATATAGTATCAATATAAATGGGGTTTTCTTAGTCAACAAGTATACTTTGCTGAATTGTATTCTTGTATGTCACTGAGTTTTACCAAAGTCTTTTAAATTACCATGTGTGATTTTAATTGGAAAGATATTTGTTTTTATCTCTTAGGCTATGCCATTGTCCCTTTGTTGCATGTATGTGTGTGTGCACATATGTGTATGCTTTAGGAATTTATTCAGTATATCATGGCTTATTTGCTTTATTTCTGGTTTAGAAGATAAATGAAAAAGTGATATATTTATCTCATAAATTGGTCATTTGATAATTGATTTTTATTTTAGATTCTTAGAGACATTAGTTTCATAATCAGGAGTTTTATTTTGGTCTTACAAATATGTATGTGTTGTGTGTGTGTGTGTGTATTTACCTGTTTGCCTATCTGTTCCTCACATAGTGTACTCTTTTCTCAAGGTCTAACTTGGTGATCTAAAGCTAGTTACTCACTGAGATGATTATAACTGCCATGCTGTCAGTAAGGCTTACATTTCTTTCACATAAAACAAGGTACACATTTTATGTAAATTAGTCCTAATTCTGTCTCTTCAGCATGTAAGTAATGGTGAAGCTTGGCTACTCTCACTTGTTTCTTATACTTACACTGAGCAATTCTGAAGCTACTGTCAGTCCACGTGATGAAATGGGAGCATAAAACAAGAATTTCAAAGCCTTTGAGGGCTTACCATACAAAATCATACCCATTTATTAGAGTGAAACTCATGCCCCAAGCATAGATGCAAATTAAAATACCCCTGGGTTACAAATATGAATAGTTTTATGTAGCCTAGAAAAACGTTAATATTTGAATTCATGGGTACTAGTCAGCAGTGGCTTTGAGAGAGATTTTAAGTAGTGAAAAGTGACTTTCTGTATTTAGAAATATGACCCAAATTAAACCTAGTTCTACAATCTATATGTGATGTGCAGGCAGCCCTTTTCATAACAACGTAGTCTCTAAATATGAATTTGATTGTAAAGAACTGTCCACCTTCTGTGCACCCTGACAGATCAGTTGTTTTCATTATTCTGCATTTCTTTCTAATTCTTATTCATGTTCATATATATTTTAGCATGGCATCACAATTACACTTTCATGTTCTGTACATTTTTTCCTTAACTTATTAATTATATCTTTATTTTTCCATGTGTCTATAAAGCATTCACACTTATAATTTTTTTTAAATATATTTTATTAATTTTTTACAGAGAGGAAGAGAGAGGAGAGGGATAGAGAGCTAGAAACATTGATGAGAGAGAAACATCGATCAGCTGCCTCCTGCACACCCCCTACTGGGGATGTGCCCGCAACCAAGGTACGTGCCCCTGACGGGAATCGAACCTGGGACCCTTCAGTCCGCAAGCCAACGCTCCATCCACTGAGCCAAACCGGTTTTGGCAACACACTTATAATTTTAATAGTGGAATATTTCTTTCATAAATTCCATCATTTTAAATTCATCATTGTCATTATTTTACGGTACTACTTCACCTTCTTCTCTTAAAATAATCTTAAGAACTGTATTTACTGACTGTATATGTGTATTTTATTACCTATATCAAAGAATTTTAAAAGGGCTTCCTAAGTGGCCATATTGTACTTTAGGATGTGGCAGGTCATGAAATGGTAATTTGATGTATTGTGAATTACTGTCCCAGTCTAGCTCAAAATAACTTCAGTAGATTTTTTCAAGACTGAAGCCCTGTGGGCAGAGTTGTTAGAGTTGTTCTAAGTTGAAACTAAAGAAGTTCTTCCAAAGACCTATAAAATTCTCCCTTTTGATTATGGGTGTACCTGGGTTTAGTGACATTAAGAAATTAACAAGTGTCTGGAGTCAGGGGCAAGGTATGATTGTTAGCTTCACAACTACAGCGAATGTAGGTCTGAAGAGCTTTAGCATTTCTTAATTATTTTAAATTTTATGTCTTCGTTGTTTTTGTTGTTAATCCTCACCTGAGGATACTTTTCCCATTGATTTCTTAGAAAGAGTGGAAGAGAGGGAAGGAGTGGGAGAGAAATGTCAATGTGAGAGAGACACATCGATTGGTTTCCTCCTGCAGGGGCCCTGACTGGGGCAGAGAACGGACCCACAAAACAGGTACATGCCCTTGACTGGAATTGAACCTGCGACCTCTTGGTCCAGGCCTATGCTCTAACCACTTAGTTACTCCAGCCAGGACTAAATTATGTATCTTAATGACAAGTTATATTTAGAAATCTATGATAAACTGAACAGTTAAGTTTATATATCTGCATGGGCCTATTTATTTTTTAGCCATAACCATCTTTACATTATTCAGCAGTTATTTATTAAGTGCCTATTAGGTATAAATATAATTATAGATTCTAGAGATATATAGATAAGGTAAATTTCTTGCCCGTTTGAAGTTTGCATTGACATCCTAATTATTGAAGAGTTTCTGGACATTGTCAAAATACATTTACCGTCAACAATTTGTTATTAACTGTTTGTTTGTTTTCACTGAAGACTTCATAGGAAGATATGAAATATTTTACATTGAATTGTCTACAGGAAAACAAGAAAAACCTCTTTGAAAATTAAAACATCCCTGTGGGATTTCTGCTTCAAGCTAGTATAATATAATAGATATGGATTTACACTTCTACATGAAACAACTCATAAATGAAATGAAATATGTAAAGCACCACTTTTCATAAATTGGATATCAGGACAGTGATTTCGGTGAGAGGAAAACAGATTGAGAGCTGTGATTGCCTTGCGTTATGCTTTGGAGAGATTTATCCAATCTGTACTGCTCAGGGAAAGCCAGGTAATGCCTGGCAACCCCTCTGAGTTCAGGAAGCAGAGGTGGATGACTGGGAAGGCTGAGGCAGCTCGAGTTAACAGGACTGAGTCCTGGACAGGAAAGAGCTTCCAAAGAAACAGACCGTAAGATTTTGTGAGTCCTCTCCAAGGTTTCAGATGAAAATAGTTTGGCACAGTAGGTAAGGAAACAGCCTGAGGCTTTGTGGAGAGCCTACAAAGAACAGAGGGATACTCCTCAGAGCTCACAGAGGACAAGAATAATCTCATTCTAACTAACCAGAGTGGAACACTCTCATTTCCAGGGTGGAAAGAAACTCTACATTGGTTAGAATACTCAGAAGAGAACTATCTTAGTAGTGGGGGATTATTAGTCCTAGACTGAACACTGCACTGGACAGAGCTAACAAATTTAAAACAAAAAAAGCCTTTTCAGAAAGAATTACAATAGTTCCAAGTAATGAAGTCATGTGACTCCTTGCTGGAATGATGCTCAAGAAAACCAGCCATGATGCTGTAGGTACAATTCACAATGTCTGACACCCAATGAGACATTCCTTCATATTTAAATCAGCAAGACACTACACAGTAATAGCTATGGAGTTGACGGAGGTTATCATTATCTTGACTATGATGATGTTTCATGGATTTATGTATATGTCAACAACTATCAAGTGGCACTCTTAAAGTAGATGCAATATAATGCCAATAAAGTCCCAATAAAGTCATAAAAAGCAAAAAAGTAAAATGTAAACAAACAACAAAAGTTCTGTTCTATTTATTTTTTTCTAGCCTGCTGTACTATCTCTTTACCCAGCAGAGCCTGGAACAAATTTTCTTCAACTTACTTGCTAATCCAGCTCTTCTCAGCCTTCAGTCCCAACTCAAGAATTCAAAAGCCTAGTTACTTGAATGTTGCTGATCATATTTTTTTAGGTTGCCTTAGAATATCATTTAATGATCAGTGATTTCAATCTCTATTTTACTTGTTTTTACAAGTCAAAGATATATAACATGTATAATAATATGCATATATTATAAATAACAATATAATTATACTATCAGATATATATTTTATGCATAATATGCATATATGGCATGAACACATATATATTATATGTGTGTGTGTGTATATATATATATATATATATATATATATATATATGTTTCTATGTATAAATATATGCACACACACAAAGACAGAAAATATACTGTGACTGTGACAATTTTGACAGTTTTCATGAGTAAGGTACGTAAGGAATTAAGCTATGTGAAATCATATTAATTAGTTTATTTTACTGTAGATTCCCAGGAAAAGCTGTTTTTAATTAGGACTCACCTACAGAGAAACATTTTTGAATTGAAATCTGGTTGTGTTATGGAGAAATATTTATGTGGCTTTTCAAAAGACACAGCAAATCAAGGACAAACATATATAAGTGAAGGAAAGTTTCACAAAACCATACTGAGTAAAATGCATGCTGATAATTTTCTATCTTACTGGGTAATATTTTGTTTAAAAACTATAGTAAATCGATTCCTTTTTCACGGATGGGTCATGACTTACAGTGAATACGCTTAAATGTATTTATTTTTTAATTAAATGTAGTTGTTACACTGGCTAATAAGATTTTGTAGATTTCTAGTGTGCAGTTCTATGATCACCATCTGTGTATTGTATTGTGTGCCCACGACCTAAAGACATATTTATTTATGCATATTTCATATGTGTACTACAGCTAATGTTCTCTTATGCCAAGCCTTTAGTACAACTTGATTTTATCAAATATAGTTGAAATGTTACTTCAAATATTCATAAACCAGTAATTACTAACACCTTTCCCAGGTGTTTGTAACAGCTGCAGAAGTTACAACACATTGTTTCAGAGTTGGTTGCTCTTTCTGACTCCTGGGAATAAATTATCATTCTGAGGTGGTTACAACTTTTCTCACTTCATGGTTAAAGGGAATTAGAATTAAAAGTTTTATTACATTTCAGAACTTGACCTCATCAGAAAAAAAACAAAACAAAACAAAAAAAACAACAACATAATTTTAAGGGCCAGAGGAAATGACCTATTACTTTTCAGAGTTCCCTTGCAAACCCAATCAATGATATCATTAGCATGGTTTTGTCTTCTAAATGTTTCAGAGCATCTTGTAGACTTTTGCATACTTGCAGTATGATGGGTTGGAAAAGGATCAAGCCCTCTTCATTTTTGGATCTTCATGTGGACACAATGAGGCTACATCCTTTCTAAAAATTTTTGGAACATGTAATTTAGTAATGAAAATGTGGAATCAGCAGGACCAGTGAAAAACCTGTCACATTTTTTTCCAGACCAACATCATTCCCTTCTGCAAAATTTACATGAATAGTTCTTATGCTAGTAAAGTGGAAAAAAGTTACACCATAGTGATTAAAATCACTATGTCTCAGTGTTTGGGAGTTTGGGGTCAAAGATTCACCAACATTTAAAAACCTCTGCCTGTTCTGTGCTACTCTCATTTACAGCTAGCAGTGCAGCACTTTATTTTACACACACATTAATGAAGCATCAGATAAAATAAAAATGCGCGCTGTGAAAAGATAAACTGATCGGTACAGGAATATTGGAAGGGTATTAACTTGGAGAGAGGAATTCTAGCACCCCAACTAGAATGGACCCTTAAGAGAGGTGACTGGTTATAGCCTTTAATTAGTAGCTAAAGACTTTTTAAATGCAATGCTATTTATTTATTTTTATTGTGCTGTGTGGTATACAAATCATTTTAAAGTCTCCAGTCAAATGACTTGCATGACTTTTGTTTTTGGGGGAAAATATGAACATTGGTTAATTTCCAGAAAGAGTTGGAACAGAATAAAAAGAAGAAAATAGAGTGGGGCGTAAAAAGTTAGTAAGATCTAGAAATTCAGAGCCAAAGTGGCTGTTTAAATAAAATATAATACTGAAATAATATGCAGGACTTTTAGTGGAATGTGGAATAAGGGGCTCAACCCAATCTATTTCAGTTAAAAGGGTCAAGAACACACTATTTGCTATCTGGATTTCTAGATAGGAATTTCACTAATGAATTATCCATTAATTCCCCTACATGACTTGCCAAAATAGCGAATCTCAAATGAGAAGATGAATATCATCAAAATCCCCTGATCATTTCTCAGGAGGCCAAAGTAGCTTTCTCCTTCTGCCCTGGCCAGCACCATCTTGGATCAAAGATAATTCTTATTCCTCTCTGGCTCAGTGTCAAAATGCTTATGCCACTCTTTCATTCTTTTTTTTTTTTTTTTTTTTTGCCTCTGGGACTTCCAGGAAGAATTACCTCTATAACCCAGTACCGTTATACATGAACACTGGAATTATGATGGCAGCTAATAAGGAAAGAAGAAATCCCAAAAATAACAAGGATGAAAAAAAAATATTCCTGAAAATGCCCCTAAAATTCTAGAGTCCTCAGACATTATTTTGATTTCAAAGAAACCAGGACCTCCATTGAAAATCACTAGTTAGATTTGCTGGGATCTGGGAACCACAATTAAACACAGAATTAAGAAAATCTATTTTATAAATTACATGGTAATCACTATGGGGAGAATACAGTAATTTTACAAACTCCAACCCCTATATTTGTGACATAAAATTAGAGTTGTCATCATGGGTAAAATTCTATATTCAGTAATCTATGAAAGAAAGTTAATATTCAAAGCCCTGGTACCCCTCAGATGTTCAGTTTTATGTTATTGTTACTCTTTCTTTGTTGGTGTGTTTTAAGCAGAAGCAGAATTTTGGAATCAGGGTGATTTGAATTCAAGTGACTAGCCTGGAATGTGTGTGCTCCTGTTCTTTAAGATGCTCTGTGATCTGTTATTCTGGAGTTCACAAGCCTGCAGGTATATAGCCATCTTTTTGGACATAGCTGGAAAAGTTGGTTCTATATACCTTCTTAAATTTTTATTACTATAAAGGAGCAAAGTTTTTTTTTTTTAAGCATTCAGTCATTTATTTATACTGCAGGTACACAATTTAAGTGTATAGTTATGTTTCTGAAGCTATTTTCCCATTGCCAATACCATCTTCCTAATGGTGGGCTGCCAAAGTCATTTTTAAAATTCATTTTACTTATGGGTAAAAAAAGGGTTGAGTATTACTTATCTTCCTTCAGTATATACCTATTGACTCACACCAGAACCACAAATTACAATGGAACTCAAGAAAATAGCCTGGGTTTCAAGTTCAACAGTATTAATTTGCTTATTGACCCTCCAAGGAAGTAGTTTGGTGTTGGCATTGCTGTGAAATAGTGTCTACTTCAGTGAAGGAAAAGTATAAGTCCATATGCTTAAAGGACCACCAAATAAATTATCTTAAATGCATTATTTCTCAGATGTCAAAATCTTTCATATATTTACTTATCCTATATAATAAAAGGCTAATATACAAATTGTTTCCACAACTGGGAGTTCAACCTGGAGTTTGACCAGGAGGCTGGGCCAGCTAGCCAACTGTCCATGGCCCCTCCCCCTGGCCGGCCCTGCCCCCGATCACCCTCCCCACCCTGACCAGGGGCAGGGCCAGCTGGTCAACCTCCCACAGCCCCTCCCTCTGACCTGCCTGGCTCAATTGGCCCCAATCGGGGTGGGCTGACTGGACTCCACCCATGCACGAATTTGTGCACTGGGCCTCTAGTTAGTTTGTTAAAATAGACTCACAGATAAATTAGCCTGGTATTTTTATTCCTACATAAATGGTATTTTTGGGCAAAGTTTGCCTAGCTAGTCACTCTCAGAGATGATATTAGAATTTAATGATATTCAGGTTAGTGGTCAAATATATAAATACAAATGGAGAGTCATTCAATTCATGGCATCAATTAAATATAAGAACAGGTACATACAAAAAAATGAAACTAGACCACCAGCTTACACCATACACAAAAATAAACTCAAAATGGATAAAGGACTTAAACATAAGACAGGAAACCATAAAAATATTAGAGGAATCCACAGGCAGCAAAATCTCAGACATATGCCAAAGCAATATCTTCACTGATACAGCTCCTAGGACAGTGGAAACTAAAGAGAAAATAAATGGGACTACATCAAAATAAAACGCTTCTTCACAGCAAAAGAAACCATTAACAAAACAACAAGAAATCCCACTGCATGGGAGAACATATTTGCCAATGTTATCACCAATAAGGGTTTAATCTCCAACATTTACAGGGAACTCATACAACTTAACAAAAGGAAAATAACCAGATCAAAAAATGGGCAACAGACCTAAATAGATACTTTTTGAAAGAAGACATAAGGAAGGCTAAGTGACATATGAAAACATGCTCAAAATCACTAATCATCCGAGAGATGCAAATCAAAACGACAATGTGGTACCATTTCACACCCATCAGAATGGCTATCATCAACAAATCAACAAATGACAAGTGTTGGCGAGGATGCGGAGAAAAAGGAACCCTCTTGCACTGCTGGTGGGAATGCAGACTGGTGCAGCCACTGTGGAGAACAGTATGGAGTTTCCTCATAACACTAGAAACAGCAATCAGAAAGGATATATGCACCTCTACGTTCATAGCAGCACAATTCACCATAGCTAAGATTTGGAAACAGCCTAAGTGTCCATCAGCAGATGAGTGGATTAAAAAACTGTGGTACATCTACACAATGGAATACTATGCTGTGGTAAAAAGAAGGAATTCTTACCATTTGCAACAGCATGGATAGAACTGGAGAGCATTATGCTAAGCGAAATAAACAAGTCAGAGAAAGATAAATATCACATGATCTCATTCATTTGTGGAATATAATGAACAACATAAACTGATGAACAAAAACAGATCCAGAGACAGAGAAGCATCAATCAGACCGGCAAACCTCAGAGGGAAGGTAGGGGAGGGCAGGAGGAAGGGGGAGAGATCAACCAAAGGACTTGTATGCATGCATATAAGCCTAACCCATGTACACAGACACCAGGGGGTGAGGGCATGAGTGAAGGGGTATGGGAGGATAAGGACACGTATATAATACCTTAATCAATAAAGGAAAAAATAAATAAAATAAAATATATAAGAACAGAATATTTTCCAGAAGAAGTAGAATAAAAGACGGGCAAGGTCATAGGCCTACCACTGAAATTTGGGTCCAAAGAAGTTAACAACCAATTTTCAAAGACAAAGAGACTATTCCCAATACCATGGTCATCCCAGCCTTTTTGTATGCATTGTCTCCAGATATATCATTGCCTTACTTCTTGGCCTGACCTAATACAGGTCAGGATGAAAATCAGTAATTTTTTTTCTTTAGTCCCTTTTGTTCTAAACAATCTATTCACTTTATTGTTCCATGACACTTTTATAAGATAACCAGGCAGTTTTTCTTGTAAGGTTATTTTTTATGTGTCTTTCCTCATAGTATCTTTTTTTTTTTTTTTTAATAAGAGAGAGAGGTAGGGAGGATGGGGAGAGAGAGAAAGATCTATGTGAAAGAGACACAGATTGGTTGCCTCCTGCTCAAACCCCAAACGGGCCTGGGATGGAATCTGCAACCTACCAGTAGGTACATGCCCTTGAGCGGGAATTGAACCTGAGACCCTTTGGTCCTCAGGCTGATGCTCTAACCACTTAGAGACATGGGCCAGGGCGATTTCCTCATGACATCTTTTACCCTGTTCCTTTATTCCCTGTATTTCCTAGAAATTGGAAGGTCGGTCTAACGGCTAGATTAGACTCAGATTAAGCTTCTTTGGCAAGTCAGTTTCATAGATCATGTTATGCCCTTCATAATTCATCTTACTAGTGGGCATACACTATGTTGTCCAACTATTAGTGATTCTAATTTCCAGTTATTTGCTTAAGAGAGTATTGTGAGATGTGTTCATTTTAAAGATAAGTTTTCCCCTAGATATCAGTAAGTATCCTGTCTGTTTTACTTTATCATCTTGTAATTGTCCTATTCCAAAACCTAATAGGTGTAATATCTATTAGTGAATTTTGATTGAATCAATGAATTGATTAAGAGGTTACAAAATGGTTTTTTTTTCTGATTCTATCATTCCTTCTAAGTATGTTAGTTGGCATTCTTCTGAGAAGTATCTTCTATCATTAACTAGGGATAAAGCACAGTTCTTCTTAAAAATGAATAGTAAGCAATTATTTCTTTCCCATGAATTAACCATTTTTCTGTTAAATGGTTAGAATAGTAGTCATCTCCAGTGGTGGCATACCTGTTTTTTGTTTCCTTCCTCATCCCACTCTCCTTTTATATTATTACTAGTGACCCGGTGCATGAAATTCATGCACATTAAAAGGTGATTAATTAGAGGAAATCATTTAATATTGCTATTTGCCCTTTCTCTATAATAGAAGTGTCAGAGATGAAAGAAAATTAGTAAAATGTATATGAAAACCTTCCTCCTGTCAAGAGTCTGGGGCACACCACGGGACCCAGAGTCAAGTCCCCACCCACCCACATGCACCTCAAAATCGCATGAGACCCAGACCCGGCCAGCCCCGTCATTGGGCTAGATCCAGACCCAGCCAGTCCCACCCTTGTCAAGCCCTGCCAGGCAGGGAGCATAGCCTCAGGTCCCCTGGCCCAGTGCCAGGATGGGGGGCGTGGCCTGAGGTCCCCCAGCCCAGACTGGGGTGGGGGGCATGCCTTGAGGTCCTCCATCAAGCCCCGCCAGGTGGGGGACACGGCCTGAGATCCCCTGTCAAGCCCCGCTGGGTGGGGGGCATGGCCTGAGGTCCCCTGTCAAGCCCCACTGGGCGCGGGGTGTGGTCTGAGGTCCCCCAGCCTGGTTCCGGGGTGGGGGGCGTGGACTGAAGTCCCCTGTCAAGCCCCACCTGGTGGGGGGCATGGCCTGAGGTCCCCCAGCCTGGCGCTGGGGCGGGGGGAGCAGCCTGAGGTCTCCTAGCCCAGCACCAGGACAGGAAGTGCACCTTGAGGTCCCCCGTCAAGACTCGCTGGGTGGGGGGCATGGTCTCAGGTCCCCTGGCCTGGCACTGGGGCAGGGGGTGCGGCCTGAGGTCCCCCAGCCTGATGCCAGGGAGGGGAGTGCAGCCTGAGGTCCCTGTCAAGCCCTGCCGGGTGGGGGGTGGGGGGCGCAGCCTGAGGTCCCCTGTCAAGCCCCATGGAGATGGGGAAAGGAATAGCCTCAGGTCCCTGCTGATTGCTCGTTAAGGCTCCTTAAGGGAACTTGGCCTCAGCTATGGGTGCAGCCATCTTTGGGAAGGAGTGATGGTTAATTAGCATATTCCCTCTTTATTAGATAGGATGAACTGAGGGATATATATTTTTCCAGAGATTTACACTTATTTACAGTTATCATTTCGTTTGTTTTTCTAATCAGCTCTTCATTGAGTAAAATGTGTCCTTAAGTTGACTCCTTCAGAGGACTTTTATGTACAGTATTTTCCCATGTCACTGTTTATTTATTTATTTCTATAGCCCAGAAGGGGTTCTATGTAGAATGAACTATTTTTGGGCCAGTTTTATCTGGCACATGGTATGCCATTTAATATGCATATTCTTAATATCTCATGTCATGAAAATTTTCTGGAATTTTAATTTTAAGTTCCTGCTCCTGTGAGGGGTAGGGATTTTTTTCCCCACTGTCTTTCTGATTCATTTTATCTCATTCTTTGCTTCATTTTCATGGTCTTGGCTCTATTTAATTATTTTTTCGTACATCTAGTTGAACTATTCTTGGTAACTATAGTTTTGTCATAAATTCTGGGTAGATATTACCTTCCCTTTATTGTCTTCAAAGTTTGTTTAGCTCCCATTTCTAATTTTATATTGTTTATTTTTACTTTACAATATTTAAATCTTTGATTCATAACTTACAAATGCCTTTATAATTATATTAATTCATGAGGAAGAGTTGTGCGACAGTTTCTTTGTTTCTGGGTGGTTTTTGTCTGCTAAAAGTTTAATTTTTATGTCCTACTTTCTTCTTCAGGTTACTTTATAAGTATTTATTTTACCAGGTTAGGTTTTTGTTTGATTTTTTTTTTTTTCTTGAACTCCATGAGTCACCCTGGTATAGTTATCACGCATGTCTCTTTTACTGACGCAAGCTTACGGGTGACTTCTGACGGCTGCATGGGCGTGGGGATCTGACTAACTCAACTACATTCGTTCCCTCGTGATCACTGTGCTTTCTGGGTTTTCCCTTCTCTGGAGCGCGGACTCCTGCTCCACTACTGCCCCAGGTGGTCTCTGGGCAGCAGCTGCAGAGTTGTCTCCTGCCCTGTGTTTTAATGAGGTCCTCCCTGAGAGTCCCACGTCGCCACTGCTGAGCCTGCTCTCAGGGCTTTTTCCTGTTTGTTTCCCTCTGAAATGCTCCTCAGCCACTTCTTCACTGCTCGGAAGCTGCTCCGCTGAGTGGAGGAGAAAACCTTTTAACCCACTAAATACATTTCTTTGAAATACTCTCTTTCATATTGAACTCAAGTAAGAGTTCAAGCCTCGTGCTCTCCAAATCTCACATAAATTGACTGTTTTCTGGATACCACTCTTTATATTTCTGCTCGCGAGAAATCCGTCAGAGGGATTCTACCAACCTTCAAACGCCACCCTCTTTTCTTAAGTGCTGAGTCTCCTTCTGCCAAATCCTCCTCCTCCCTTTCAGTTCATCTACTCTGTATACACAAGCATGCGCTTTATGTTGAAATTTCTGCTGTATTTTCACATGTCTGTCAGATGGAAAGCACAGGTGTAATTACCCCCACTTAATAAATGAGGGGAATGAAAGTTACAGAGGTTAAATAACTTGTTAATAATCACTTGTCCAGGGTTCATAACTGTAACATTCTTCATGACCCTACCATTCTATACTTGACCTTGAGCATATTACATACCCAATAATGTCTCGGTTTTATCATCTTTAATATTAAAAGATTTTCTAACAAATTTTAATAATTTTTAATTGAACCATTAAAGACGTTCCTGAAATTCAACTTTTTACCCTAACTAATTGCAGGTATATGGTGTGTACAAAATATTCAATATCCTATATAATAAAAGGCTAATATGCAAATTGACCAAACAGCAGAATGACCAGTCACTATGACATGCACTGACCACCAGGGGGCATATGCTCAATGCAGGAGCTGCCCCCTGGTGGTCAGTGCACTCCCACATGGGGAGTGCCACTCAGCCAGCAATAAAGATGTCTGACTGATGGCTTAAGCTGACAGTTGGACATCCCCGGAGGGCTCCTGGACTGCCAGAGGGCACAGGCTGGGCTGAGGGCCCCACCCCCCACCAAGTGCATGAATTTCATGCACCGGGCCTCTAGTATCCTAATATATAAAAACCCTGGGTCCTAATGACCGGAGGCTGACCAACCTGAAGTTAGTGCTGGCCCTGTCCCCAAGCAAGCGGTAAGGAGCAATCAGGAAGGCAGGCAGAGGGGTTAGGAGTGATCAGGTAAGCAGACCAGAGGTTAGGGGTGATCAAGTAGGCAGATCAGTGGTTAGGGATGATCAGGTAGGCAGACCAGCAGTTAGGGGTGATCAGGTAGGTAGGCGAGCAGTTAGGGGCAATCAGGTAGGCAGACTGGACCCTTGCAGGGCTGGCCCTGCCCTCCAACAAAGAAAGAGAGAGGCCCAGGCCAGCCAAGCCATTGCACCACAGCCTGTCACCTGCAGAGGGAGGCCACCAGTGGCAGGAGAGCGGGGGGCAGCGCTGCACAGATGGCAAGCAGTGGCAGTGGTGGGGGTGGGGCCAGCTGCCTGCAGCCTGAGGAAGGAAAGACCCAAAAGGCCCTGATCTCAGGCCAGGCCTAGGGACCCTACTCAAGGGGTCCCGGATTGTGAGAGGGTGCAGGCCGGGCTGAGGGACCCCCCTGAGTGCACAAATTTTCATGCACCAGGGCTCTAGTATTATATATAATTATTATCAAATGATCTTTAGTCATTACTGAATAAGAGTATGCTAATGATAACAACTTTTCATATTTCCATCTCTTAGATTAAGAAGATATTTTATAAAATAGCAGTTTATTTATTTATTGTTTTTAAAATATTGTTGAAAGTATTACATATGTCTTTCCCACTCCCCCCATTAACCCCTTACAGCCATCTCCAGCCCCAGGCCTACATCACCCTATTGTCTGTGTCCATGGGTTATGCATATATACATACAAGTTCTTTGGTTGATTTCTTCCTACTCAACCCACCTTCCCTCAACTTCCCTCTGAGATTCCACAGTCTGTTCTGTGTTTCTATGTCTCTGGATCTATTTTGTTCATCCAATTATTTTGTTCATTAGATTCAGCATGAGTGAGATCATGTGATACTTGTCTTTCTCTGACTGGCTTATTTTGCTTAGCATAATACTCTCCAGGTCCCTCCATGCTGTCTCAAAGAGTAAGAGAGCCTTCCTTTTCACTGCTGCATAGTGTTCCATTGTATAAATGTACCACAGCTTTTTTATACAGTCATCTACTGATGGACACTTGGGCTGTTTGCAGGTCTTAGCTATGTAAATAGAGCTGCTGTGAATATAGAGGGGCATACATTCTTTCTGATTGGTGTGGGAAGTGGGATCACTGGGTCAAATGGCAGTTCCAGGTTTAATGTTTTGAGGAAACTCCATACTGCTTTCCATAATGGCTGCACCAGTGTGCATTCCCACCCGCAGTGCACTAGGCTTCCCTTTTCTCCACATCCCTCTGGCACTTGTTCTTTGTTGATTTGTTGATGCTAGCTATTCTGACAGGTGTGAGGTGATACCTCGTTGTCTTTTTAATTTGCATCTCTGATGATCAGTGACTGAGCATTTTTTCATATGCACCTTGGCCATCTGTAAGTCCACTTTGGAGAAGTGTCTGTTTAGGTCATTTACCTATTTTTTAACTGGATTGTTTGTTTTTCTTTTGTTAAGTTGTATGAATACCCTATATATTTTGAATATTAATCTTTTATCAGATGTGTCATTGCCAACTATGTTCTCCCGGTCAGTGGGATCCCTTTTTTACATAATTTTGGTGATGCGATGCAGTGAAGTAAAGTAGCATTAGTGTGGCTGGAGGTTTTCAGAAATCTGACTAAACTTATCTATTTCAGAAATTTGTTTGAGTCTTCATTTATTAGAGTATATTGCTAAGTTTCTCAAGATCAAAAATTAATTATGCTGCTGGAAGCATCCTTTATCCACAGCTTTTGCAAAGCTTTGGGTTTAGTTTCAAGATACCTGTGTAAAAATGATTTTATTTTGTAACTGACCTATAAAATTATATTTTGATTATTAACTTACAAGGTTACGTGCCATAGAAAAAGGAGAAAATTAAATTGATTTTATGGATATAAGTACATGTTCTATAAGTTTCAGATTTTTTTTTTCTTTTCCACTAACAGCTACATTTGGAAAGAAAGACTATAAAGTGAATGAATGTGGGACTAAACAACCTTGTTTATTGGTTTTGTTTTACCTGTTTTTCTCTATTAGAACCATGTGAACATCAATTTACGAGTTTTGAAATTGTATATACACAAAGCAATTACTATTTGGAGAAATGATTACAAAACCAAAATACTTGTTTATTTCTGAGATAATAATTGTTTGAAAATTATGGTACAATTCTGGGATGGGGGACACAAAAGAAGAAAAAAGCTCTTCTTTTATTTAAATTGTGGAGAAATAGACTTCTTTGATATGCTAATTATAACTCTGTTTTTCAGCCTTCAAGCTTCCTAGTAATTTGTAAAGTATTATTTTAATCAATGCAAACAGCTATACCTCCAGAGTTTGATTTGGTTCCTGTTGCCAAGAAAGTTTCTGAAACTAATTAATGCAGATAATGCTTTATTGAACAATAAGTAAAGGAATAAATGCTGTTACTAGTTTATAATATTTTAAAATTATTTCAAACCAAAATCTACATAATTTTTGAAGAGCATCTATCATATAAATCATTAAAATAAGAAGTCCCCTGTGTTTTAGGTCTCATCTACCCTATTCAGCTTCTTCCTTTTGTTGTAGTGTAACCCCCATCTTACAGAGGACACCTCAAAAAGTCGAATTATAGAGTCATTTATTAAAACCCGGCGGCATACGAGGCAGCAAAAGCACTCCAGACCTCGCAGCCCCGAACAGCTTGCCACTTCTGGCTTATATGCAGAATATCACAAAGGTATTGATTACGTCTTTGGGTCTGGAATGAGGAACCTGTTTCATGAAAAAGCATTTTTACAGAAGCAGAATTTGAACAACTTAGTTATCTAAAGTATCTACGAATCACTGAATCAACAGAAACACATTATCTGGGACCACTTGGAAAATTTAGAATAATTGTGCTGTCCAGATTCCGGGACCACTGAGTCAACCGACACTCAGTTATCTGTAGCTACTGAGACAATTTAGGATCACTATCTGTCCTGGGTCCCAGAGGAATGTGCTTCGATGACCAGTGAGATCACAATCAATGGGATATTCAAACCACCATCAATGGGGTTTTCAATCATACATAAGTTCAGGAAATCAAAATAACTTTTAAATGAGTACAGAACCCAAAACAGCAGGGTTAAAATATTAAACAGAAATTTTTACCCAAGTATGGTTGCTACCATACTTCACTTTGTAATAATAATAATAATAAAACTTAGATGAAATGTTATAATACCTTTGAAACAAGCCACCAATATCTTCAGTAAATTATAAGACTAAAAGGGCTAAAGTTATCTAAATGTTTTTATTTTAGAAAATACATATAATAGAGCAGGGAATCTATTTAGAAATAAAATAGCGTGGAGGACTCCACAGGCACAGCATTGATCTGTAAACTAGGGTTTAAGAAATGCTGCCTTACTAACTGCTGAGAGCTGGATGTAATGGTAAGTAGTTTGTGAAACTATAGAGGAGAAAATAAAGGCCTGCCATAAAGAAGTTTACAGGATAACTAATTGAAGTAGGACTGTGAAGAAGGAAAAATGTTTAAGAACAGTGTAACCTTTACTATGAGAAAGCTACATGCTACATGCAGGATAATGCTGACATATTCAGGAGAGATAAGGTGGGATAGAATGATAGGTAGAAGGCATTAGGATATTTTCTTCTTTTATTTATTTATTTATTTATTTTTACCTTTTAAAGTCTTCTTATTGAATTTACTGGGGTGACATTGTGTGGGGTCTAAGTTCCCCTGCCAGGAACAGGATCATCATGGATGCCGGGTATTAGATGGAGAAGACATGAGAAGTCATAGGCATATAGGAAGAGTCTTTATTGCAGTCCAAGCCCATCAGACACAACAGTTCTTCCAAGTAGCCTTACAAGTAGTCCAGCAAACATAGGAGCCCTTGCTAATACCGTAGCAAACAAAGGGCCCCTTGTAAACATAGCAGCCATGGCTAACAACGTAGCTAGACTAGGCAGCCTCCTACATGAAAGCAGCCTCCGACCAGCTGGTCATCAACACCTCTTTATACCAACTTAGACCAAAGAGGCTTCTTGCCAAGTAGCGACATCAATACTGAGCTACAGAAAGGCTCGCCTGCCCAGTGCACACAGCACAATCCCTGTACCCTTGCTTGTGCACCTGCATATGACAAATTGGCCTAGACGCAGGCGTCCTCAAACTATGGCCCACGGGCCACATGCGGCCCGCCAAGGACATTTATCCAGCCCTCCGGGTGCCGCTGCCTGTCCTGCTTAGCAGCCGACTCGTCCTGGGCCCACAGTGCGCATAGGAATTTGTTCATAGTTTTTTTTTTAAAAAAACTATAGTCCGGCCCTCCAATGGTCTGAGGGACAGTGAACCGGCCTCCTATTTAAAAAGTTTGAGGACCCCTGGAGCATCTGGCATATTCTGGACAGGGCCCCCACACTCCAACTGGCCTTGACCATCCGGTGTACTTTGATTAGGGTTCCCACACATTGGTTCACAAAGTCATACAGATTTCAAATGTGCAACTCACCAAAACATCATCTGCACACTGCACCATGTGCACGTTGCCCCAAGCAGTCTCTTTAAGTCCCCATTTACCTCTCCCTTTGCTCAGCTCATGCTGGAGTTACAAAGAGCCCAGAAGAAAAGGGTGTGTTTCAAATTTTCTAGACTTATGCAAGAATTGAATAAACAAATCCATCCAAAGAGTCTAGCACAATACTGAGATACAGAGGTACTCAAGAAATGTTAACTAGTGTTATCTTTATTACTGATTATTTTCCCTCTATTGCCTAATAGTGCCTTATGCATAATAGCTGTTCAGTTGGTAGTTGACTAATACATAAAAAGTAAACCTATATTAGTGCATTTTGAATTACCCAGTTTACAAAGAAAAATAAATGTGATCATTACATTAACATTTTGCTTATTCATGTTTTAGAAGAGAGTTTGTACACTAGTATCCCCCTAGTGGATATGTGGAACCACAAATAGTACTGAACCCTATATATATATGTTATGGGTTTTTTTTTTTCTATACATGGATATATATGGCAAAGTTTAATTTGTAAATTAGGCAGAGGAAGAGATTAAAAACAGTAATAAATAATAAAATAGAAGTTGATCTGATAACTGAGATGCCTAATAAACACAAGAGCATATGCTTATAATTAGCCATCAAAACTACAGTAAGATAAAACTTCACTTATACTAGAGATGCTTTAATAAAAAAGACAGATTGAAAATGATATTGGTGAAGATATGAAGCAATTAGAACTCCCATGTATTCCTGATGAGAATGTAAAATGGCGCAGATGCTTTAGAAAACATTTTTGCAATTATTCAACATTTTACACTAAAAGTTACCATATGACCTAGCAATTCCACTGAGGTATATACTCAAAAGAAAGAAAATCATGTGACTGTACAAAAATGTGTACATGTTATTATTATTCATAGTAACGAAAAATGGAAACAAGTCAAATGTCCATCCACTGATAAATGGATAAATATAATGCAGCATATCAACATGAGGGACTATTATATTATGATAAAATGAATAGACATGTGTGCTGCAAAATGAATAAATCTTGAAAACATTATGCTAAGTAAAGGAAGCTACTCATAAAAGAACACATGTTGTATGTGTCCATGTATGTGCCTTGTCTTAAACAGGCAAATGTACAGAGACGGAAAGTAGACTTGTGGTTGCCTAGAACTGGAGGAGTTGAGGGGGGATAAGGAACAACTGGTAATGGGCACAGAATTTCTTTTTGGAATGAAGAAAATGTTATCATGTTGATTGTGGTGACGGATGCAAGCCTCAGTTAATATACTAAAAAAAAAAAAACCCACATTAAATTATGCACTTTAATTGGTGAATTATATGATATGTGAGTTTTAGTCAATAAGTATGTTCACAATGTTTGAGGAATATAAAGGGAATTATTTAATCTCTTTGGCGGCATGTTTCACAGCTATGAAATTGAAGAATAACTTAATTTAACTTAATAATTTTAATTCTAGTTAAATAATGTGAGCAAAAAATGCAAAGGTGAAAGAACAAAATTGGATGAATCACAATACCAGATATCAAGCTATACTACAAAGCCATTGTACTCAAAACAGCCTGGTACTGGCACAAGGACAGGCATATAAATCAATAGAACAGAACAGAAAACCCAGAAATGGACCCAAGCCATTATGCTCAATTAGTATTCGACAAAGGAGGCAAGAACGTACAATGGCGTAAAGGCAGTCTCTTCAATAAACAGTGTTGGGAAAATTGGACAGTTGCATGAACTTAGACCACCAACTTACACCATACACAAGAATAAACTCAAAATGGATAAAAGACTTAAATGTAAGTCGTGAAACCATAAAAATCTTAGAAGAAACCTCAGACATCTCTTGTAGCAATACATTTAACCAATATATCATACAACTTAACAAAGGAAGACAAGCAATCTAATTTAAAAAAAATGGGCAAGGAACCTAAATAGACACTTCTCCAAAGTGGACCTACAGAAGTCCAAGAGACATATGAAAAATGCTCACCACTAATTATCAGAGATGCAAATTAAAACTTCAATATGGTGTCACCTCACACATATCAGAATGGCTATCATCAACAAAGACAAGTATTGGTTAGGAAGAGGAGAAGAGAGAACCCTAGTACACTGCTGGTGGGAGTGCAGCCACTTGGGAAAACAGTATGTAGTTTCCTCAAAAAAGTAAAAATGGAACTACCATTTGACCAAGTGATCCCACTTCTAGGACTATATCTAAGAAACCAGAAACACCAATATAAACCCCTGTATTGGTAGCAGCACAATTTATAATAGCTAAGATTTGCAAACAGCCCAAGTGTCCATCAGTAGATGAGTGTATAAAAAAGCTGAGGTACATTTACACAATCAAATACTACTCAGCTGTAAAAAAGAAAGCCCTCTTACCATTTGCAACAGCTTGATGGACCTGGATAGTGTTATGCTAATCAAAATAAGACAGTCATAGAAAGATAAGTATCACATGATCTTACTCATAGATGGAATCTAATGAACAAAATAAACTGATGAACAAAATAGATCCAGAGACATAGAAGCATGGAACAGATTGAGGAATTAGAGAGGGAAGGCGGGTGTGTGTGGTGGGTGGGGAGTGATTAACAGGGGAACTTACATGCATATATACGTGGCCCATGGACACAGACAATAGAGTGGTGAAGGCCTGGGAGGGAGGGTCTGGGGTGGAGAGGGTCAATGGGGGGAAAGAAAAAACTACATCTGTAATACTTTCAACAATACAGATAATTTTTTTTTTAAAATGCAAAGTTGATGATGAACAGTTAATGGCAACTAATGTATAATCCTGAAACAGGAATGTGGGAGACATGAAGAAAATAGTGAAATATAAGTTCAGGATATTATTATGTGAGAAGGATTTGGATTGTAAAACTGCCAAGTAATAGAGGTTATGTTCTATAATTCGAAGCAAGCATTAGATTTCTGAGAGAAGAAAATGAGGTGGGCAGTATAGTGATTTTTAAGATCCAACTCTGTTTTAGTAATGCTAATGCACTTGAAGGGTGCATTTTAAAAAACCAAAATCCTTTATACAATGTGGCCTTACCTTCTGGAAACATGGGTAAATATATCTACTGAGTGGTTCACAATAGATTTGGTTGATGTATTGTCCCTTGTCACCAGTTAACAGTTGTAAGTTGCATTGAACATAGTGTACATATGCAGAATTTTCATCTATCTCTGCATAACATCTGTGATGTGTTACTTAAGGTGATTTTTGTCTCTGATTTTACTGAATGCACTGTGCTTTTAGCATATCTCAGAAGAAATATGAAAATTCAAACATGGTATTTTCTACATTTCTAGACATTATAGCTACCCTGTTGATTATATTAACATAATCTATTCACATATCCACTCTACTGTTTTATGATCCTCTCTCATGGTATATATATTTAAAATTATTTTATGCCCCTGGCCAGTAGCTCCGTGGTTAGAACATTGTCCCACACACCAAAGGGACAATGTGTGTGTGTCCCACACATCGAAGGATCTGGGGTTCAATTCCCTGTCAAGAGCATGTACCTGAGTTGTGTGTTTGCTCCTTATCCCTGTTTAGGGAGTCAACCAACTGATGCATCTCTCTTATATTGATGTTTCTCTCTCTCTCTCTCTCTCTCTCTCTCTCTCTCTCTCTCTCTCTCTCTCTGTCTCTCTTTCCCTCCCTCCCTTCCACTCTCTCTGAAAAGCAATGGGGAAAAATAACCTCAGGTAAGAATTAACAAAACAAAACAAACAAAAAAAGAAAAAAATTAAATTAAATTTGGAGGTAACGTTAACATACAAATTAAATCTGTGTCTTTATAACAGAAATATAAGGAACAGTTAGTAACAGATAATGGAAAGGAAAGTAACTTGCAAATTGTTAAATACTATCAATATCAAATCGCATGTTTATTTACTCATGGCAATTTGATTACCTAAAAAATTGATTTACGGTTTATGTATAAAATATTATTTTAGGAAATAAATTTTAATTCTTTGCCACTACAATTATATTTTTAGTGTCTTTCTACACCTTAACTCTTTGCATTCATGGTACCTTGGAATAAGAATGCAAATAAATAGACTTTTAATTTATATTCATAATGAGTAACATCAACCTAACCTTGGTAGTTCCTGAACACAGGAACAAGTGCTAAAGCAATTTTCTCTGGATAAGGATTTAATTTTACTTTACACAGCTTTCAGAGTTATTACAGGGTCAATTTAAAAGGAAGAGGCTACAATATAATAATAGTGGTTCACTGATGAAACCTGCACATAGAATCCATAATTAAAATATCCAATTATTATCGCTCACCTATGATACATGGCTTTAAAAGAGCCTGGCTTCTTTAGGGATTTTATCAAGATTTCCTTAGTGGCAAGAGGGTACTAATTAAGGGAAGCAAGTGGATTTGTTTGGTCTTAAGCTGGCAGTTGGCTTGATTTGGAGTTCCTATATCAGAAAAAATATCAAGGATAGAAAGTGAGATACCTTCTTACCTCTTTTACTTTTCTGTTTCTGTGTGCATGTGTCAGGTACTGGGAAGTGAACTTGAATCTTACTAATCTACCCTGAAGAATCATCAAGTTTTCTGTTTCATACCTGCTGCTTTTAGCAATTGGTAGGCAAAAGAAAAGAAGTCAGGACCAGGAAGCAACATAAAACACTTACTTATATAAAAATTGCCACTGCCATCAAATTTCTCAAAAACTTCAATTCAGAGTTACTTGAAATTCATCAACTTTTTTGTTAGTAATTAATTATATACAGTTTAAGTTGAACATGAAGTTGGAGTGGTCTTTAAGATGGGGCTGTATTCCCAGACCCAAAACTTGGATTGCTATTCCTAACTTGTTCTTTACTGAATGGTCTGGACAAAGTCCTAAGCATCTTTGAACTAGGGAAAACAAGGGTGACAGGATACATTAAAAGCTTTCTGAGATTGCCCTAGCCGGTTTGGTTCAGTGGGTAGAGCATCGGCCTGCAGACCAGAAGGTCCCTGGTTCAATTCTTGTCAAG
This sequence comes from Plecotus auritus, assembly GCF_963455305.1. Classification (NCBI taxonomy): domain Eukaryota; kingdom Metazoa; phylum Chordata; class Mammalia; order Chiroptera; family Vespertilionidae; genus Plecotus; species Plecotus auritus. The sequence goes on along the minus strand of NC_137783.1, from coordinate 32,910,010 downwards.
GGCACATACCTTGGTTGCAGGCTTCTCCCTGGCCTGGGCCCTGGTGCAGGAGGCAACCAATTGATGTGTCTCTCTCACATCTATGTTTCTCTCTATAACCAATGGAAAAATATTCTCGGGTGAGAATTAACAAAAGAAAAAAAAAAAGCTTTCTGAAATTACTATGCACATTCCATAATTATAGGTTATTATGTATTATGTTAGTTGAAAAAATGCAAAAAGCTACAAAATCACAAAAAGCAGGGCCTACCCTATTAGTTTCCTCTTTATTATTTCTCTCTCTAAAAGTCAGTGCCTCTCAGAAATGATAGTGGATAACAGTGATCCCCACCCACTTACAGAGTGTGGTCACATGGAAATGATGTTATTTGTAAGGCACAAACAAGGAAATGGGCAAGGTTGCTCACACTTAAGTTGGCCATCTGCTCTGGGGAATTGTGTGCCAATAATTTAGCACACCCAGAATCCATGTGTGGCCCGCTAGTGTGAGGCAGAAAGCTCTCCCTGTGTATAAGAATAACCTGTGGATTCTGGTTTTAAACTTTGTTATAGGGCCCAGAAATCTGCACTTCCAAGTGTTAACCCATGGGGTTTAACACCACACTTTGAAGGGCATATGTGCTGACCTAATTGTTGCTTCTCAATTGAAGGACATGTAATAGAATTCTTTTAGAACCTTGAGAAAGTAGTTCCAGACCAACTATGGTTGAGAGCAGTTTTTTGCCAACATCATGTTAGCATCATATAGCAGAATGAATATCGAGTTTAAGGTCAAAAGTTCTGGTTTTCTTCCCAGTTGTAAAAATTACTATGACTATAGTAAAATCAATTAACCTGTTTTTTCCTTAGTTTCCTGGGGGAGAATTCAAACCATTCAAAGAGTCTTGATTAAGATTAAGAGAGATAGAATATTTGTGCAAACACTTTATAAGCCATTCAGTGTTTTATAAATGTCTGAATTTGTATTATATTATTATTTGTTATTATTATTATTATTATTATTATTACATTTGCTTTGGAATGTAGAGGTTATTTTCTTAGTTGAATTTTCATGATTATTTAGAAATTAATTGCAAATTCATAAATGATTTATTTGAAGTAAATGACTTGTTTCTGCTCAACATAATATCTTTCAAAAAACATTTACAAAATAACAAACAGAAATCTATCTAAAAGATTGAAGTTAGAGGATAACATAGCTCACCACTGTAACTTCATAACTTCTAAAATGCTTATAAATATGATTTTGAAATAATTTTAAGTATCTAAAATTAACATTATATTGACTTGATAAAGGAGGGTTATAGTTTGAAAGTAAAATACTACAGAAAAAATTAAATGCAGTTTTGAAGGAAATTGAGTAAATATATAATCTATCAGCCTTGTTAGTAGTGCTACTAATTCATAATTCGGACAACAAAGTATTGCAAGTTATTCATAAGGGATAAAACCTTCTCTGACTCAATTAAGGAGTTTATATACAGTTGATTACATATCTTTTAAATGTTGTACCTTATTAGGGAGTGTATTCTTTTTTAAATCAAACAACAGGTATTAATTGAATTCCTACTCCTTATCAGGTATTTGGAGTATAAAAAGGAACTCAGGCTAAGACCTCAGAAAGCCTGATGTATTGTTAGAAGCTTATAAGGGTATTAATATGAAAATATAATATAAAGTAATACTAATTTAATCATTGCAAGGCTTATAGATTCTTTGAGAATGATAAAGTGCTACATATAGATTTATTAAGATGGCATCTGAACTAAACAATGGGGGTTAAGGTAGGCATGTCAAAGAGGTTAGACTTGTACTGACCTCAGAAATTTCAGCAAAAGGAAGACCAAAAGTGGACAAATAGTGGAGCAAGTCATATATTAGAAACAAATGAGTGGAGCAGGCCAGATATTAGAAAGCGGAAGTGTTGGAAATGGTGATGACCTGAAGAGTGGATTCCCCAAACTGTTCCATGTTGATTGTTGTCATGTGAACTTGTGAACCCACTAATATCATATATTTTTATATTTTTAAACAGAGCCAATTTCAGACTTTTGAGTGAAATTTTCATTTAAAATATTGGCTACTAATCTAATTATTTTGTTAATAAATTTTAAACACCACACAACACATTCTTGCTGACCCAGCAAATTTGGCCCATGCACTACACTTTCCAATCTCTGCTCTAGTTAGGAGCTATGATAAGTTAAAGAAGGCATAAAATAGTTTAAGACCTATCAGGATTTCTAAAATGGCTATGTAACTATGAAGACTCATGTCTACACTAAAATCTCTTTCCAACTCAGGAAATCAAAAGTATGTATATAAGAAAAAAGTACATGAAAATTATATATTTGGGTTATAGACCTAGGAAACAAGGATAAAAGTGAATTGAAAGGATATGACATTTGGACAAGCTTCTGCATGAATTTGAAAAAGTTAGTTCTATTTTTTTAAATAGTAAAATAGAGAGGGTTAGATAGAAATATTTAACTTCTCTAGGTTATGAATAAGAATCTGTACTATATCTTAAAAATATAAAAGGGAATATCTCTTGCAACATGAGACCAACACAATGTTTAAATTACACATAGACATATTAAATGAGAGGCTTTCCAGAAAAGGAAACAATCATAGATCCATTCCTAAGAAGAGTGAGACTTCAATGCCAGGCAGTATGCTTTTAAAGCACTTATATTCTTACTAGAGGCCCTGAGGCACTAAATTCATGCAAGAGTAGGCCTTCCTTCCCCTGGTTGCCAGCACCGGCTTCTCTCTGGCACCCAGGACCCGGGCTTTCTTCCAGCTGCTGGCAGGCACCCTGGACCTGGGTTTCCCTCTGGCTGCCGGCAGGCAGGCACCTGGGACCCAGGCTTTCTTCTGGCTGCCGGCAGGCACCTGGGACCCGGGCTTCCCTCACAGACCCAGCTTTGTCTGGAAGGATGTCCAGAAGGCTATCTGGTCCAATTAGCATATTACACTTTTATTATTATAGATTACTGATGTTATGATAGTCATCAATCAATTGACTATGGCCACTTAATCCAAAATAATTCACTATTGAAATTACAAAGCACAGATATAGCCTCAAGTCTTTTTTTCACTTTTCAACTACCTCTTGTTTGGAGAACAATTCTGTATGTTCCATTCTGGCAGAAGCGCATACTTACTAAAAAGTAAGGACCCACTGGGTTTGTTATGAGATTATTTCTCATCAATCTTGTTTCTCAAGTAGAAATTCACAATTGTCAACTAACGCAGTGAGTTAGTGCAAGCTTGTCCAAGGGACTCTGCAGGTTTTGTACTTGGTTTCCAGGTTGAAAATAATAAAGTGTCAGGGGTGAAATTCTTTGAAAAGACCAAGAGTGATGCTAATTTGCATTAAGCCCTTTTTGGTAATGCCAAAATTAAACTTTTTTTTTTTGTTTGTTTTGTTTTGTTTTTGTTTTTTTTTTAGTAATGCCAAAATTACACATTCTTCTTTTTGGTGTCTGTTAATATCTGGATGACCCATCATCTAATACATATACACAGTTAAGGAATTATTACTTTATTTTTTCATTGTCATGTCATTCTGAAGTAATGAATGACTAAAACGCATGGATACAGCATAGAGAAGATAAGAAAAAAATATTAATTAGATTTTGCAACTCAAAAATGAGAGCATATTTAAGGAAGGAGAGGCTAAGGTTATTAAATGCCTTTTCAACTTACAAAATTTTCAACTCATGATGAGTGTATCAGGATGTAACCCCACCTTAAGTAAAGGAGTGTCTGTAATTGTGGCACAATAAACAAGAGCATTTAGTTTGTTTATGGCATGCAGTTATCTGCATGTGGTTTGTTTTACTCTTCATTATATGGTTGTTCTGGGGAAGAAATCTCTTAATGAAATAATATAGAAATAAGAGGTTATATTTTCCCTTCAATTCTCAATAGAAATGTTTGTCTATTTGTTAAGACTTCAGCTATGTTTTTTGCATAATTCTTATAGCTTCAGGAATGTAGACTCTCCTCTGTCTCACCTTTGTGTCTTTCTGACAAATAAATTACTTGCTAAATTCTCTAAATTTATATGTTCTGTTTGTGCCAAATACAGAAAATAGTTCCTGCCATGCATATCCAACTTCACTTGAGAAAAATCTCAAAAAATCTCAAAAAATCACCTTCCCAGTTCAGGAAATAGCATAAGTCAGGGCTTGTGATACTCTCTATTCAACTCAAACTAGAGGCCTGCTGCACGAAAATTCCTGCCAGAGTAGGCCTTCCTTCGGCTGTCAGCACAGGCTTCCCTCTAGCACCTGGGACCCCAGCTGGCTTCCCTTTGGCCCTGGCTTCATCAGGAAGGACATCCAGAATGACGTCCAGAAGACATCTGGTCTAATTAGCATATTACCCTTTTATTATTATAGATGACAAGTTTGTATCTTCTTTACTCTTGGCAAAAACCAGTTTGATCCCTCTCAAAGGACTTTAAAAAAATCAGTTATGTGGAGGAGATATGGCATGTAAATTACATGAAAAATGCCTCAGATTTTAAGATATATAATGATGGCTTCTGCTCTTCAGAATGGATGATGATGAGAAAATATACGATTTATTCTTCCCTCATAAATCAGTGTCACAGCTTCAAAAAATAGACATTTATTTTCAACTCTCTTTTTAAATAAATTCACCCTATTAAACTTATTCACTTAAGGCAAATACCAACCTACGTTTGGTAACTATGGATGTTTACAAAGATAACAACTGGAAATTATATTGCACTTTATATTTATTTGAATTAGAACTCCACTTTTGCAGTGGTCACCTTTATACAAAAAAACGCATTAAAAGAGACAGCTCATGGAAGCAAACTGTGTAGTGATTGTGTAAGTGCACTTTTGGGGAGAGGATAAATGCTTTTAGCTAAATGCAGATGAATGAAAAATTGTGAATATCAAGGTATTGAATGTATTAGTATACAAATTCTAACACCTTAAAGAATGATTTAGATTGTATAAGTATGGGATAGAAATATTGATAATACAGACAATTTCAGCTTAAGGAGGAAACTTTCCTGCTGGTTTGAATATGCTTATCCTGGAAATATACATGATTTTTTAAAAAGTTATTCAAATTACACATTTTCTGTATAACATTTTCTGTAAGTGTACACACATTATGTAGGCTCTAAAGTCTAACAAGATAGACTCCACTACATCATTATTTCACACAGGCCAGTGTTTCTCAAAATAAGACTCTCAGACCACCAGCAATAATATCACTTACCAACATCCCAATGAAGATGCATTTTCTCCCAGAGTCCTCTGCTTCATAGGTGATGAATTCTCATTTTATATGTAATCTATGAATTTGTTATTGGTGCATGATGTCCCCATCTTCCTCAGACGGAAAACTTTAGTGGTTCACATAACATTCATATCTGTGAAAGCCATCATCTATCTCATGGAGTCTTTTGTTTTATGAATTTTGAAGGGTTTTTTTCTCTCACATATATTTACATCATCCATACCTGAAACAAGTACCTCACAGCTTCACAAGACAGATAATTCTATTGTAGTAGCATGCCTATTAATTTTTTTCTTCCTTACAGTTAGCTAGATTTTACTGCTTAATATCTAATTTTCTTCTCAAGAGTGACACAAAGCAAGTCTTCATTCTTGAAAATATTGCAGCTATCTGGAGACTTCTGTCATTAGGTTTTACATTATTCTTTCTACCAACACAAGTATTCCTAATGCTTTAATCAGCAGACATATTAGCAAATCAAAAGACCTAAAGAATATCTAGTCTTGTAGGTGACTAGGCTCAGAGATGATAAACAGTAATTTGCCTTAATATTTATATACCTAAGCAGTATGAGTTGAGATTAGAAACCAGGTCATATCCTTTAATAATAGTTTTAACATAAAAGCATTAATTATGATGTCTTAATTTAAATTTTTTGCAATTATTTATGTTGTTGGACGTTTCGTTTTTTTTAAATATATTTTATTGATTTTCTACAGAGAGGAATGGAGAGGGAAAGAGAGTTAGAAATATCAATGAGAGAGAAACATCGATCAGCTGCCTCCTGCACACCTCCTACTGGGGATGTGCCCACAACCAAGGTACATGCCCTTGACCAGAATCGAACTTGGGACCTTTCAGTCTGCAGGCCGACACTCTATCCACTGAGCCAAACCAGTTTCAGCTTGGATACTTCATATGTGCCTTTGAAATGGCCTATCATTGTAGAACAAATTCAAATTTGAACATATTTTTATGTAAATCAAATGTTATACTCAGTATTTTGGAAGGCTTACATATGTGGAAGGCTCCAAAGTTTCTGAATGTACTCTTAAGTGTGATTAGTGGAAAAAAGGTGATAAAAGTGCTTCAGAGAGCTGACCTTGATCATGTGCTGTTTAATGGATTTTATTTTCTTTTTACAAATTATTTATTGTTTAAAGTATGACATACAGTATTACATATGTCTCCATTTTTCTCCATTGGTGACCCCCACCCCCCAACACATGCCCTCATCCCCCTAGTGTCTGTGTCTATTGGTTATGCTTTATATGCATGCATACAAGTGTTTTGGTTGATCTCTTACTCTCTCCTGCCTTCCCTCTGAGGACTGATGGACTGTTTGATAATTCTATGTCTCTGGATCTATTTTTGTTCATCAGTTTATGTTGTTCATTATATTCCACTACTGAGTGAGGTCATGTGATATTTTTCTTCACTGCCTAATTTGGGGGTGCTGTGAACAGCATGGGGCTCCCACCTCCTCAATTTTCTTCATTAATTGCTGGTAGTTGAATATAAAACTTCTACAAATGATTGAAATACACATTCTCTGTTTTCCATGACTTGTGATTCTCCTACCCAGATTCTACCCCAGAGCGAAGTGATTATAGAGTTGTCTTATTGAAACAATCAATTTAAGGATGATGAAATGTAGAGGATAATTATAAGAAGGGTTCATTAGACAAAATTAAGGCAGGGTCTATAATAAATCTCATAATTTGCACAGCACTTGACTTTCTAGACTACTTATATGGATCTTTAATGGCCATATATTTTATTCCAAATGCTTAATTGGATAATAGGACTTTCTAGTGATGGTTACAAGGAAGATCATTTAAAAGTAAACTGATAAACCTTCAGTAGATTAGGAAGATTGTCAAAGATAAAATGAATATGAGTCTGCATCTCTCTCTCTTTCTCTCTCTCTCTCTCACACACACAATGCCACACCAAAGTGAAATGTACCAAAATGAAACTCAATATATAGCAGTGTTCAAATTCAAAATGTAACCTAATGTCAGTACAGAAGTTAAGAGCTAAATTTATTTTAAAAATGGGGAAAGAAATACTGTACAGACAGGTAGGGTACAATGATAAATAGGGTTAGTTTTAACTTTACACACATAGCAATTCATGCCACTTCATTCTTCATGTATTGTAGAACTATCTAAATGCCATAATCTCCTCAAAGGGGACAATTAGTTTTATAACAACAATTGGCAGACTTTTCTGCATCTGTAAACTTATTGAATCATGTGTGATGGCTTTTGTAATCAGCAATTCTCTTTTTATTGGTAATATAGAAAAGTTCCTTTATAGAACTCAACTTCTTAAAAAATAATATTTTAATGAAAGATTTTAAAAATAAAAATAAATGCAAAATATGCACAATAATAAAAAATTTAAAACTTTAATAAAGAGAACTGTATTACTTTATTATTATTTAGCAAGAACTTTATTCTTTATCAAGAATTGTTTTTATAAATTGTTTTGGTCACCCTGCAAGTTAAATATTTTTTAATTAAATTTCCACATAAAGTCTAGCTCCAGACAATAATTCTATTTCACTTTTGTATCTTTACTTCTTTGAATGAATGCCTATTCATTTCTTACAAACAATCCAATTAAAAAATGGGCAAAAGACCTGAATAGACACTTCTTCAAAGAAGACATACAAATGACCAATAGGCATATGAAAAAATGCTCATCGTCATTAATCATCAGAAAAATGCAAATTAAAAGCAAAATGAGATAGCTCCTCACACCTGTCAGAATGGCAATCATTAACAAATCAACAAAAAACAAGTGGTGGTAAGGATGTGGAGAAAGGGAACCCTTGTGCACTATTGTTGGGAATGAAGATTGGTGCAGCCACTATGAAAAGCACTATGTAGTGTCCTCAAAAAATTAAAAATGGGCCCTGGCCAGATGACTCATTGGCTGGAGCATTGTCCCATACACCAAAAGGTGGTAGATTTGATTCCCACTCAGGCACATATTTAGTTTGTGGATTGGATCCCCAGTCAGGGTGCATACAGGAGGCAACTGTTTGATGTCTCTCTCTCTCTCTCTCTCAACTTTGGGTGAGGATTTTAAAAAATTAAAAATGAAATTGCCTTATTACCCAGTGATTCCATTTCTAGGAATTTATCCAAAGAAATATGAAACACTAATTCAAATATACACACACACACACACACACACACACTAGAGGCCCAGTGCACGAAATTCATGCACAGGGGAGGGGGGTGTCCCTCAGCCCAGTCTGCACCCTCTCCAATCTGGGACCCCTCGAGGAATGTCTGAATGCCCCTTTAAGCCTGATCCCGGTGGGATCGGACCTAAATGGGCAGTCGAACATCCCTCTCACAATCCAGGACTGCTGGCTCCCAACTGCTCGCCTGCCTGCCTTCCTGATTGCCCCTAACTGCTTCTGCCTGCCAGTCTGATCACCCCCTAACTACTCCCCTGCCAGCCTGATTGATGCCTAACTGCTCCCCCGCCAGCCTGTTTGCCCCTAACTGCCCTCCCCTGCTGGCCTGGTCACCCTTAACTGCCCTCCCATGCAGGCCTGGTTACCCCTAACTGCCCTCACCTGCAGGCCTGGTCATCCCTAACTGCCCTCCCCTGCAGGCCTGGTCCCCCCCAACTGCCCTCCCCTGCTGGCCATCTTGTGGTGGCCATGTTGTGTCCACATGGGGGCAGTCATCTTTGACCATATGGGGGCAGCCATCTTGTGTATTGGAGTGAAGGTCAATTTGCATATTATTCTTTTATTAGATAGGATTAGATAGGATAGAGGCAGGGTGCACGGGTGGGGGCCAGATGGTTTGCCCTGAAGGATGTCCCGGATCAGGGTGGGGGTTCCCTTGGGGCATGGGGCGGCCTGGGCGAGGGGCCTGTGGTGGTTTGCAGGCTGGCCACAGCCCCTGGCGACCCAAGTGGAGGCCCTGGTATCTGGGGTTTATTTATCTTCTACAATTGAAACTTTGTAGCCTGGAGCAGAGCCAAGCCTTCTGCTTGCTCCGTGGCAGCAGCCATTTTTTGGGGGATTTATGTATCTTCTATAATTGAAACTTTGTAGCCTTAAGCGGAGGCCTGGGCCAGCCAGGGTGTGCGGAAAGCTTGGCTTCCTCCATCGCTGGGGAAACCCAGGCCTCCCTCCTGCTCTCTGTGGCCGTAGCCATCTTGGTTGGGTTTATTTGCATATTTGCTCCTGATTGGCTGGTGGGCATGGCTTGTGGGTATAGCGGAGTGACGGTTAATTTGCATATTACTCTTATTAGCTAGGATATATATATATTCATTGCAGCCTTATTTACAATAGCCAAGATTTGAAAGCAGCCCAAGTGCCCATTAGTAGATGAGTGGATTAAAAAAACTGTGGCACACTTACATGATGGGCTACTACTCAGCCATAAAAATAAGAAAATTTTACCCTTTGCAGCAGCATGGATGAACGAGGACCATATTACTTGTTTGTTCTTTTGTGTCAAGCTCCAATCTTGACATAACACTATTTTTTGTTTTCCTGGTTTTGAAAGATTATCCGATATCCGATTTTTTATCTTGTTATTTTCCCCCAGCTTTGGGATAAGTTGACATATGATATTTTATAAATTTAAGATGTAAAGTATACCTTTTCATATTGTTGGTAAATACATATTTTAATTAAAAGAACACTTCTGTTATAATGTTTAAACATATTAAAATTTTGGTGCTATGCAATGGCATTCACTATATTATAATAGACAAAACCGGAAATCAACAGGTTCTGGACAAAAGTTAAAAGAAATTAATGTTATTAAAACTTAGGGTTAGCACATTATGCACTCTATCTACATCCTACATGAGCGATTTTTAACCTTTTTAATCTCATGGCGCACATAAACTAATTACTAAGAGTCTGCATCACACGGGAAACACGTTTTGCTGTTGTGACAAAAATGGGTACAATTTTGATTTACTCACACTGAACAGCTATTTTTTATGTTGGCTCTTGTCCCTTATTTTTTTGGACAATGTAAGGGAAAAGAGGTCGATGCCCCTGACTAAATTGTCAGGTATTGCATGTTTTAAAAATACTTGCAGCATACTGGTATGCTTCTTGCTGCACACAGGTTGAAAATCGCTGTCCTAATAAAATCAATAATAATTTTATTATAAAAATAGTTTGCTACAGTTAAAGACCAATAGATGATTAACAGAGTAAAACCTGGTCTAATTTGGCCAAAATTTTATAATTTGTTTTAATTAAAATGTTATCATTTTCTTAAAATGTTTAAGAGATTAGAAAATTTCACTCTCTCTAGTTACTCTGCAGTCACTTTCCATCCTTCACTATACTTGAATTATGTTCTTTATACTCACTGTACATATTTATCTTTTCTAGTTTGTTGCTTGTATATATTTTTTACTCAAAACACTTTCCCTATTCGTGTCTGAAACCTGGCATACTAAATATACTGAACACTTCTTTTGGCTTTGGCTACCAGGATATAGTCTTGCCTTATGTTATTTCTCTCTGGCCATTCTTTATGGAGTGTCTCCTTTTATCTGACTCAAAAATGTGTCAGTTTCCTCCTGTTCCACCTTTGTTTGCTTATGTTTATTTCTATGTTCTCATCATATTGTGGACTGGCTTATTTTTGTACTATGACCATCCCTTTTCCCCCAAGAAAAAACATGGAGTCAAGTACAGAATAACTGGGAGGTGAAATGGAAAGAAATAATAAGAGGAAGGAATCAGGTTGCTGTCTGATGAATAATACTTATTTTAGAGTGGGGGAACATCATGACCAGAAGCAAGTGTTCCCAGCGGAACTTAATAATAAACAGTAATAACCAAAACAATGGAGAGGGTTCATGTGGACCAAAAGGCAGAGACCAATAGACCAGATAGTTTTTGATAATTACATTCTATTTTTCCACAGAGAAAATTATGCATTTGAATTACAATTGGGTAGCCAATGATAAACCAATGTACACTCATAGAAAGGAGTCATCTCTTCTCTTTTCTCTGTGACTTTTTCCCTGAAAAGAGAATGCAGAATCATGGTTTATTTACAAAAAGCAGAACTTAAAAGACTAAAAGGCTGAGTGATCCCCTGTGGATCCTTTAGGTTTGTGGCCTGTATATATTGCAGTTGAACTCACATCTATTAGATTCTTGCCACTTTCCAAGTAATATGTGAGGTTCTGAGGAGACAATGATTTTAGGGCATGCTCTCTGCACCTTAGAACATAAGAGTCCTATGAGGAAACAGACATTTCTATAACGTACTGCCTGCTTTACTGGTAGTATAAGCTAGAGTATGTGTTGCTTTCAAGATGTAGAGATTAATGGTGTCTTTTTGAACACTTTTAAGAAAAAAAAAAGCATTGTTCCTATGCATATAACAGGAAGTGAATGTTTATATGACAGAAGAAAAAATATCTAATAAGATAATATTCTATGTATAGTTATCAGTAACTACATACTTGCTGTCTAGTAGTTTATTATACCAGAGTGTACTTTTACTGATCAGTGCCCCTTCCCTTTTGTATTCCCCCAAATTGAAATATTTTGTTGCGGCCATACACTCACACACACTAGATGTCCAGTGCACGAAATTTGTGTACTGGTAAGATCCCTAGCAGCTGCGGTTGCTGGCCAGGGCCTCCCTTCCCCAGGCCAGCCTGCCCCCTCATTGAACTCCCAGAAGAACTCTGGTCCAGGGGACAATTTGTATACTATGTTTTTATTATATAGGATGAATATATATGAGATATATATATATATATATATATATATATATATATATATATGCATTTATATAGCTATGTCTTTATTTATTTAACTTGAGTTTGGTAAAATAAGTAACTGTTTTGGAACTGAAGTATATTTTAATTGTTGCAGTTGAAATGAAATTAAAATGATCTGATCAATTTCTACTCCCTTTAGACAGGGTTGTGTTTTATTTATTTTAAAGTATATGTTTTATTGATTTCAGAGAGAGGAAGGGAGAGGGAGAGAAACCTCAATGATGAGAGAGAATCACTGATCCACTGTCTCCTACACTCCCCTGACGGGATGGAGCCAAAAACCGGGGCATGTGCCCTGACCCAGGAATCAATCATGACTTCTTAGTTCATAGTTCGATGTTCAACCACCGAGTCATGCAGGATGGGCAAGGACTGTATTTTTAAGAGCACTTCCAGAGAAAAGAAACCTAGATCCTCCACTATTGATAATCCTGATGCAGACATTCAAGGACATTGGTAATACTCTGCCACAGTTTAATTACATATGGGGCACAGGATTCTGTTTGCTATGTGGGAAATTCTTGAAGTATCCACTGTTCATTTCTCTCCCCTGTTGCTTAGGGAATATCATGTTTGTCAGTTTAATGCTGGTAGGAATTTACTTTGACTTTAGGGTGAAGGAACTTATTTCTTTGCTTATGCCTTTGTCTTTATTGAAACCTCCCTCTGTGTAAACCTTTGGATTGCACATTGTTACCACATGTGAAGCTGAATGAGATTAAACCTATTAGCTTAATCTGAATATATTTAGAAAGTAAATCTGAGTATATTTAGAAAGCAGATCTGTTAATCTGCTGTATTAAACATGGTTTATGTTCAAAATGAAATGTTAAGAGGGAGGAATTCTGTATTCATGATACAAATGCAACATAGTTTTGGCAGAACATCTTTGCATGAACCCCTGTTGCTCTTCACCCCTGTTGATTCCCACAGGAGAGAATTACCTCATGTTCATATCGGAAAGAAAACTCTGTCCAGCTTCCTAAGGTATTACTAGTACGCAATACTCTCTTTCATGTCATGACCTTGTTTCCTTGAAAAGCTTTGCCTTCCCACACTTCCTATAACTGCCCTAAGACCTGGCATTTCTTATGTTTGCACCTAATCTGACATTGTCTGAGCTTTTGCAAAGCTTCAGAAATGGATCCCAAAATCAACCAATTAACTTGTTGCATTAGACATAAAGGTTGACAGTGGACAATTTTATAAACGCATGCTTTTGTTTCTTCCATAGCATGCTTGGAAACTGCACTAGCTGTGTTCATCTCATAATTTCTCAACTGGATTCATTTGATAAGCCATGATTTTATGTGTTTTGGTGAAAAGAATACAACATTGCTTGTATGGGTCTATGATGATAAAATAATAGCTAAAATGACTTAAGTGATTCAAGCCTGGGTTCAGCTTTGGACAGTAACTTTTTGTTAATTCCTTGCTTGAGGGAAAGGGAAAGGAAAAAGAAATGCTTTTGATATTGTTCTTCTGTTTCAGTGTGTCAATCTTTATAACATGGCAATGTACAACTGAGAAAGTAACCTGGACTTAGAGGCCAAATCTTGGCCTTGCCATTTATTTATTAACTGTGAAACCCAGAGCAACTTCTCTGAGTTTGAGAGGGTGATGATTTCTGTTTCTTCCTGTAGTTGTGGCACTGAATAGATAATTACTAAGTGTTTAATATGCAATATCTATAATAATAAAAGTGTAATATGCTAATTAGACCGGACGTCCTTCCTTCCAGATAAAGCCTCAGTGGGTGGGGGTTGCAGCAGAAGTGGCAGAGGCCCCTGGCCACAGCGGGCAATTCCGGGGCTGGGGCCAAGGCCCTTGCATCAATTTTGTGAATGAGGCCTCTAGTATGTTCAATAAGCATTTATTTCCCCTGTATTTTATCATAATTATTTTTGTATTTTTAAATTTATACCCACACTCTTGTCTTTGTCTTCATACTTTAACTCTTGCCCTTCTAATGAGACATGATATCCAAAATGTCACATAGAAATACTATATCGAAGCTAAGAAAGTAGAGTGTGGCTGTAATGGTGCAACATAATTTGAGGATTGTTAGAAAATCAATTTAGGATTTTTTGATGTTGTTTATTTGCCTAAATAGTATTTTAGTTTTAGTTTTTTTCTTATTTTAAGGGACCAGTGTACTATGATCCACTTTGATGACAGGATGAGATGAGACTATGTCTTTATGTTTTACCCATTATGCAATTATATAGATATATTATTGTAAATATTGCTTAATAGAAGTTATAGTTGGAATAGTTATTAAACTATTTTGCTACCTTATTATGTAGATTTAGTTTCAGCCTCAGATTTTTAAAGATTCATTGTATTCTTAAACCTAAACCAAGTTAATTTAGAAGGAGGGAATATTTAGTACATATATATATATATATATGTATATATATATATATACACATTTCTGGCTGCAACAATCAAAGATACAAATTGTAATTAAGTATCCTCTTTGCTGGTTAGATTTGAATAGAATATAAAATTCTGTGAGATGCATTATCTAAACCACAACCTCACATAAATGAACAGAAGTCAGTTATTTTAGAGTTCCTTTCTACTTTAAGATTTAATCTTGAGGTTTTAAATTTAAATAGAATAATACTAATAAAATAACATTAAATTTACTTTTACTGCAGATCATTTAATAATTTTACAAAGCTCAAGTTAAAAAGAAGGAAAATGGACTCATAGGGCAAGGATTTCCAGTTTTGCTTTGCCTTTATATATTTTGTTAATTTCAGAGCATGAAATTACTCCCCTAACATATATCACATTCAATAAAAGTGATAAACTGAGGCATCAATATCTTGTTGAAAACAATATAATAACATCATAGTTAAAACCGGGCAAAACATATGTTCCAAAAAGGGCAATTATTATTTGTACCATAATAGTAACAATGTTTAATGGGCTAGATGGCACTGGGAATAAATGGTGTTGCCAATTACACACCCTCTAATTATATGTAATTTACTTGTTTGATGTTTATTGCCTATTGTTTATTTTCTGTCTATTGCTATATTATAATTGCTATTTTAGAAGACTTTTAAAAATGTTTATTGATATATTTCAGTTGCCTAGAAAAATGCTAATTACACAAGCTACAGTGATCAATAAATATAATATTAAATGAAAAATAAAATATGTAAAGAATTAGCAGCAACAACACAAGTGTTAAAAAACTGATTTTTTTTTCAATTTCAATGGGAATACATTTTTGAAAAATGTCATGTTTGATAAGTTACAAAAATACAAATAGATACTAATTTGTCTTTAATATGAACTGAAAGTAAAAAAAAAAATCCAGTGTTATATTTAAAAACATTTAAATCTGTTTTGCTCACTCTTCACTTCAACTGAAGAACAAAGATAAAACTATTGAATCACAAATAAACTTATTTTTGTATCCTTGGGATGAATAATAAAATTAAAAAAATATTAAGCTAAAACATTAACAATTTTAAAAACATCTTAAGGAAAAACAATTTCAGCATCAGACCTTTGCATTAACTTAACATTAGGACATAACTTATATTCACTTTATATTCATCTGATTTCCACAGGAAAATATTCTAAGTCCAGCAAGTGAATTATTTACAGGAAATTCATGCAGTTGAATGTCTTTTCATGGAATTTCATATAAACCACACCATCCAGGGCTCATGTCATTTTTTAAAATGTGACAGTAGTTCCTTTATGATGGGTGTTAATTTCAGTCCTGTTACAAATGTGCTACATGACCTTAAACAGTCTTTTAAGACATTGTTTTATACCCCCATAAATATGGGTTTCAGTTTCTATAACTGCTGAGTTTCTATTTGCTTCTAAGATTGTGTACCTATGTGTTTCCAAATTCTACAAATATGTATCTCTTCTTACTTCACTATATGCAATCTTGTTTTTATGTTAAAACATAATATTAACAAATATGTCTGTATTTATTTTTTATTTACTATTTCTTCATTTTAAAGAAGTAAACACGTTATATTGAAGCAATGGTTAGTTTTAGAATTAGACAATCTTATATTACATAGTATCTATATATTAGACTATTATAAAGATAGTTTTGTAAAATATATTTATATATATATATAAAATATATTTTACAAAACTATCTTTATATATATATATATATGATAAAACATTCTGTAATGCTGTAATGTTTGTCTTGGGGCTATAATTGAAAATGGAATGCATTATACTATTTATCAGGTGCTTGTCTTATTCTAAGTATTGAATTAGGTATTTTAACTTCCACTTTCTCATTTACTGAGAGAAGTTAGAGTTGTCAAGAAACCTGACAGCCAAAACCGGTTTGGCTCAGTGGATAGAGCGTCGGCCTGCGGACTGAAAGGTCCCGGGTTCGATTCCGGTCAAGGGCATGTACATTGGTTGCGGGCACATCCCCAGTGGGGGGTGTGCAGGAGGCAGCTGATTGATGTTTCTCTCTCATCGATGTTTCCAGCTCTCTATCCCTCTCCCTTCCTCTCTGTGAAATATCAATAAAATATATTAAAAAAAAAAGAAAGAAACCTGACAAATTTAAAGACAATATATTGTTAATGTGATCTTATATTAACTTAGATCTCTTGTCCCAAGCCAACACAATGAATTTTACTTTTTTCAAGATGTGAAATATAATGCTAAATAAATTATTGTTTTAATCATATTGCCTCAAACGTCATTTCAACATTTTCCAAATACCAAATTATTGCAATGTGAAATGTATTACTCTTACATTTTTTACTAAATACACATATTGAGTACATGTATAGAAAGAAGGGATTTTTTTTTATAAACTATTTTATTCCTCAGGTGCATTTAGTGTGTATATATATATATATATATACATATATATATATATATTGTCCAGTTTAGTTAAACCATCTCTTGTATCAAATTTAACAACAGTATTCCTTATGCATTATATCCATATTCATTGTGAAATTTGAAGAATTAGCTTCCAAATGATCCAATACCTGGACCTGAAAGTTTTGTTAATATAAGGTTTAATCAGAAACAACTCTTTTTTAATGGTATAAACAAGCATTGCATTAGTTTCTGTCTGTAGTAACATATAGAGCAATTCTAAAAATTAAATCAGTAGCAGATGTTATAAGGAAATAATTGATAGGTAACAATAGTTTTCCCTTAATTACAAAACTTTGCTCAGATTCAAATCTGAAAATGAATTTGGCTCATCAGTTTTGTTCTATTTACAGGAATTTGCAATGTCATGTTTCTGAATACTATGCACAAGAGCTACAAATAAGGTACAGTGCACATTATTTTATATTGAATTTCACATTTAAAGCATCATGTCAATACTTTAGTAACTAAGAGTTGTATCTCATAAAGAAAATCTTAAATAACTCGTAAGTTTGGGAATCCAAGTTACAACCATCATCTACTTAGGGGCAATTATTTTCTGATTATTGTTTTGTTCTATTGAAACCCATTTGTATGGATATGTCTACTGTGCTGCTTTTCTCAAGTACCAGTTATTAGTGGAGCGGGTGGGGGGGGGGGAAGTTGATGTAGTTCTCTAGGTAACTGTGATGAAGCAATTGATCTACTGAAAGGACATCATTTAGAAACGTGTTCTAATCCAACAGCCACAAGGACAAAACCATGGGAAACTTGAATTTCTCAATGTCAGGAAAAACATAAAATCTAAAATCTGAGTGTGGAGTGGTGTTAAGACACTGAAAGTTCATTATTTTTTAGTATACAACTCTTTATTCTTAATATATAATGATTTAGGTGAGTCATTAAAAGTGAATAATGTTAAATAGAGTTTATGTACTATCTAAGACTATACATTAATGCTAGAATATATATTGTTTATTTCTTGATATATTCTGGGAACTTTTGTATTTGACATCAAAAGCATTTTGATATGCAAATATATTTACATGCAACTCTTTCTCTCTGAAGAGACTCTTGTTTTTGAGTACTTCTGCCTGAGTGCTTGTTAAAAGGAAGGAAGGAAGGAGGCCAGGGGAGGAAGGACAGAGATGTTGAAATTTGAAAAGTAAATGTCAATCCTGTAGGCCCTCGCTTTTAGGAAAGTTGACTGACAGGACATGCATTTTTTTAAAGGTCTTACTGGAGTGACTTGGGGTTCAAATTGCAAACAAAAATCTAGTTCAAGGAGTTGAACTACTGTTTTTGCTAGGAAAGCCAATTATTTCTTAGTGTACAAAATAAATCAAGCAACAGCATTAAGGTTCATTATTTTAGTCATGTTTTCATTCTTAGATTCTCACTAGAACTTTCATAAGAATCAACAGCTGGATAGAAGAATTTGGAATCTGTTCAAGGCTCATACTTTTCAGCTGTTTCTCCTCGTTTTAGAAAGAGGCAAAATTACACGTGCATGGTTTATGAGTGTAGCTCTAAATACATATTTCTAATTGAATATAGTAAAATAAACTTGAACGTTAAATGACAAATAACTCATTTGCATTTATATTCAATTATTTTTGCTTTAAAAAAACAAATCTTTGGTAACCTTAGATACTTTTAAATTATTTTTTGCTCATGATAATATAAATTTTAAAATAACAGTAATGTGTGTGACTAAAAGAAAATCCTAGACATATTCAGCATGTCTTTTTCTAGTGAACATACCTCAAAATAATAACTAATTATTCTTTCAATCCATGACATAGTTAATGAGAGAAAGAGAAAAATATCTTGGAATAAAACAATCCAAGGTTAACCAGAAAAAGGTGTACAGAAGAAATTTCTTATCTTCTTTAGTTATTCTATCAGATGGCATCATATAGTTACATTTTTAAGGGAAGTTTACTAGTCTCTGATAACTGAAGTGCACCAAGTAATGCAAAGTGGCAAAACCCTCTTTTCTAAGATGTTCAGAGAATAGTAGTTGTGAAAGTTCAATCATAGTATAAGAATCAACTCCAATATAGACAGAACTCGTTCCCTGTCTTTGAGGTATCTCTCTGAGTGTACAGTGAAGACTCATGCAGACAATCAGTTCAAGAATTGCTCTGACTTCAAAAGTCTTATTCTGTGTTTGGACCAATCTTCCTACTGCCACATTCCACTGGCGGTGGGGTAGGAATAATCTATGGAAGTATAATTACCTGGGCAGGAAATCTAGGAATTTTATAGATTGGGGCTTTTGTTATTGACTTTTAGGGGGTGAAAGAGAAATAAAAAATATCCACTACTCAAATGATCAGTGAGTGACTTTGCTCTATGCTTACCAAGATAAACATGAAGATACACTGTGTGTGCTTATTTTTATTGTTATTTCTAAGAAGCTGTCTTTGTATGTCTATTTTTATGTATGTCCCATATTTTAAAAGATAAAGCAGTGCACAGCATGTTTTCTTATCTGAATTCTTATACCTGCTTATTCTGTCAGAGTGATGAATATGTATAGATAGGCACTTAGCAAGAGAAAGTCTGAAAGTGATGAAGATAAGAAAATACTTAGTATTCGAAGAAGCAGATAAATGAAAAGGAAGTTTGTTGGTTACATTTGGTATTCAGTTCTTTTAATCAGTGATGGAACTTTCAGCAGGCTTACAGAGTTTTTTAGAATATAGTATTTGACATTCACTACTTCTTACATGCAAGCCCAAAAGACATTCACCAAGCAGAATATGACTGCTTTGGCTAATGCCATCTATTCAATTTTTGTAATGCTTCATTATAAACAGGCTCCCTTCATTCAGGTGTCATGTTTTATTTCTTCATGGACCTTTGTTTCTAGTTGGTCATTGGGATAACTGGATTTTAACACTGAAATAACCATCATCTTCATCTATGCTAGTTATAGCTTGCAATATAATCAGATATTAGACATTTGAACTCCAGAATGTTTTGACTTTAAAGATTAACCTTCAGGTCAGTCTGAATTACCTTTTGATTCTGTCTCATTTTTCCTGTGTTATATCCCTCATCCCTTAGTCTGTCTAGCCCATATTACCTTTGCTTTTTTGGTTTATGTTGTTTATAAAGTGACTTCTAGAGTCTCCTATACCTACACTGCCCATCACTTAAGGCCTCATTAAAGTGCCTCGTAGTGAAAGCAAAATGTGAGGTGTTTGAGTCCAAGTTCACTGTCTTGCAAAACTGAAAGAATGGATTTGCAACAAAAAATGGTTAGTGGAAGCAAACTTTATTGAGAGAAGTCAGTCCTGGAAAAGGTGCAGCTGGGGTTCTTAAAGCAGGCCAGTGTCCTGAGCTTCCTTTCCATGCTGCATTTAGGTGTAGTTCAGCATCTATGTGCATTAAAGTCCATTAGTCCATCTGTAGAGTTCCACATGACCATAAGCCATGTAGACACAGGGAAATAAATATCCTGAGATAGGAGAGCCCAGTATGCTGGAGAGGGGGCACAGAAGGAGAGAGAAAGAGAGAGAGAGAGAATGGAGAATGCACTTTTAAATCTAGGGAGTAGGTACATGACTTGCTAGCTCCTGATTCTGCCATAGTAACATTCTTGGGATTGGTTATATGCCTCACTGCCTTGTGATTGGTTATCGGCAAGCTGCCTGTCTTAGTAACGTTAACACATTTTAAAACTCATGGCTCCCACATGCCCTTCTTTCCTTGCCTAGCTGGGTTGTCTTAGTAACTCCTCCTAGTTGGGTTCCCCTGTTCTACTTCCTCCTCCCATAGTCCCACCCCTGTCTATCTAGCTTCCTTCTCTCTGCTCACTAGTAATTCTTCCCTACACACTACAGCCTTCGTAACCCAAAGTAATTATTATCCTTACCATGTATACTCTATAAACAAATACACATTTTAAAGCCTTTTTCATCTAATAACACTGAGTACTGTATTTCTTTATTAATACATTTATTGTATTATTGTTGTCTACCCAAATAGATGAGAAGTTTCTGGCAGAATTGGCAATGTTTCTATGAGAAGAGATGGATGAAACAAAAATGCTTCGAAATCCCAATAATTAAAATGGCCATGCTTTATAAAAGTAGTAGTTAAGAAATTAATTAAAATAAGTTAAAGGATTGTCTTCTCATGAGAAGCATACAGAGAGGTTCTTATAAATGTTGCTTTTGCAGTGATTAGTCATGCAATGCCACCGTGAGAGGAGAAATGTTTGACAAATCACAGCAAAATAACATATCTAGAACTTTTAAACTGATTTCTTTCTCCACATAGTTAAATTCCAAGCCGATCTGTCATGAACCAGATTTGATTTGATGGCTTCTTTAAAATGTATCCATATTCAGAATTATATATATTTTGACAGTTAAAAATGTTATGAACTTTTTCACACAATTTATAGATTGACTCTGTTAAAGAGCTTAACAAAATGTCTGATACTTAGTAAATGCTTAATAAATAGTATATTCAATTAATAGCAATCACAGAAACGTTAATTGTTAACTTGATTATTAATTATCTTTCTTGGTGTTCAAGTGGATTGTTTAGAAAGGATGTCTTATTCTTTTATTGGGTGTTTGATTATCTCAAAATTTCTGTCTTTTATGAGCATAATAACACATTTGCTGGAGTAGAATTTTAAGCTGAAATGTTTTTCCCTTATGAGTTCTGTAGCTGTTTGTAATCTGGTGTTATTCTAGATAGTTTAGGAGCCAATCTAATTCTTATATGTCTAGCTGTTTTTTTCCTCTCAAGAATCTATCTTTCTTTGTCATTAACATTTGCAAATTCCAGGAGGATGTGTCTTGTGTAACACTTAAGTTGTCTGGAAACTCTCATTTTTTAAAATCTGATCTTTAAATGTGATCTTTTAATTAATTTCCCATGCTCTTTCTGTCCACCATTTTCCTTTACTTTCTTTAAATCATGGGCTGAATCTTCCATATAAATCTTTCATCTCATTATTTTTCTTTTTTGATTTATTTTCATTTTCTTTGAATTTTTGGGAAATTTTACTGCATTATCTTCTATTTAGTAGATGCTTATGTTCCTTCTTCCTACTGCTTTATATTGCTTTTGTCATGATTTTTAATTTGACAAATTTGTTTCTCCTTATCACACTGGTCTTTATTAGTTCACATTATTCTTATAACTAGATCGCATGATTTTACCGACAAAATTAAACTTGAATCTTCCAAGAAACTAAAATGTATTTCCTTTACACTGTAAGTAATCTGAACTACATTTTAAGCCTCCATGTTTTTCTTAGCTAAAGGAAATAAATAAATAAAATTTAAAAAGCAATCAAAATTTAATTAACCTAACTGTTCAGTCTCTCTTGGACAACAATTGCGATGTTTTGGTGATGCTAATTCCTCCTTTTACTTTTCTCCCTGAAGAAGTGTCTGGGTGTGCTCTATGTTTGTGTGGTGGTATGTGGGATGGCATCTTATATGGAGTAGAGTGTAACTGAGAAGACCTCATGATGATATACATATTTTTAAATGTGGCTGTAGGCATTTTGCTTTTTCTAGTCTTTGATATGGCACTTTTTGTATCTATGGATCTTTTCATTTAAAGTCTGAGACACTGTATGGTTTGTGGTCTTCATTGGGGCTCAGTAGTGACCTAACATCTTGCTCTGTATGAGGTCTTACTCTGAGGTTCATTGGCTGTGATGAGTGAGGCACCCTCTATAGCCTTCTGTGAGGCCATTTGTCCTTGCTGCAAAGACCCTTTGGGTCTATCTACTCCTTCGCTATATTCTCAGGTAAGATGATTTTTCTGACACTGAAAAAAATCTAAAATTCAGATCTTTCCTTTCTCTCACAGCAGTGAACTTCTAAGCTTTCTTTGATGAGGCTTACAGAGTCCAACAGAGTGTAAGGGCAAGAGAACCTACTCTGCAGTTGGTGTTACCTTCCCTTATATAACAAACCTTCTCTCCAATTTTGTCTGTATTTGCTACTCTCCTATCATCTGGTTTTTCTTCTATCAAATATCCTAAATAGAAAAGGGGAAAGCCAACCTTTTATTTCCCATTTTCTCTCTATTAGTCAGATGAGAGATCAATAAATCTGAATCCTATAGGTTCAGTAGCTTTTATGCTAAATTGAGTGGGACGACCAGAAAATTCTCCTCCAATACAGAAACCTAACTCAAAGGCAGCCAAATCACTTATCAAATTGATTTGTATGTTAGAAGCTAGAATTCTCTGTGTTTCTTCTCTCAGCATTCTCTCTAAAATATATCCTACATTTTCTGAGATATACTGATGTCTTAGGTTGACTAGAGGTGATAGTCTAGTATTCAGAAGACATGAGAGAAGCCCAGAGTAATTTTCAATTAACTCTTGAATTTTGCTAAGAGTGTTAATAAATTATTTTTTAATTACCTGCTTTATGTCCGGGAGTGAATCTACATCAAATGGACTACTCATTTCTAATCTGAGATGTTATACATTCTGATAGCAATTTTTCTAATCCATTCCTTTTCTTTATTTGACTTGTTTATCCTTTTGATTTTGAGAAAATATTTTAATATTATCTATTTATAATTAATAATAGTGAAGGTATGCTTTATCTAAAGTTGGATTTCTTACAGCTGTAATCTTTCAAAGAGAGAGAATTTTAGGTCCAGATGAGTTGCAATAAAATGTCTCTGGAATTGAGCTAAATAAAATATATCATTTAAATAAAATAAAATATTTCTGGAATAGTTGCCAGCACCAAATGCAACAATACAATTAGTTTTGATGATCACCTGTGACAGCACAACCACTGTGTGTATGTATAATGCTGGAAGATTATGAATATTGTTGATGGATAAAGAAAAATGGTATCTCAAGTAGTATGCTGCCTCCTTTCCATTATGGTCTCTTGGGGTGTTCTGTTTTGCAATCATTAACTACAGAAAGATCTGTTCTGGTCAGCCATGTAACATGAGAGAAATGTTTTTCAATAAGCTGTATGGTACATAGGCTTCCTCTAATATTTTTCCTGCCCTCATAGTACATATACAAAGATAGTAGTAAATATTCCATGTACCCATGGACATATAATTCTAGAAATCACAAACTAACCTATAGTAACAGAAAGAAGATCATTGACTGGGAATGGAGAGAGAGCAGGCAGGAATTTGATGAGAGAGTGGTTTCCCATGAGCATGAGGAGACTTCTAGAGATGATGTTCTTTATCTTGCTTGTAATGATAGTTTCATGGTGATTACATATGTTAAACTTGTCAAAATATACAATTTCCATATGTGGAATATATTTGTATATCAATTAAAACTCCACAATGCTGTTTAAACAGTATTAATTATGGACAGTTATCCTATATAATAAAGAGGTAATATGCAAATTGACCCTCACACCCTCGCACAAGATGGCCACCACAAGATGGCCGGCAGGGGAGGGTAGTTGTGGGCGATCAGGCCAGCAGGGGAGGGAAGTTAGGGGCGATCAGGTTGGCAGGGGAGGGCAGTTAGGGGAGGGACCATGCTGGCAGGGGAAGGCAGTTGGGGGCTACCAGGCATGCAGGGGAGGGTAGTTAGGGGCAATTGGGCCAGCAGGGGAGGGCAGTTAGGAGCAATCAGGCCAGAAGGGGAGCAGTTAGGTGTTGATCAGGCTGGCAGGGGAGTGGTTAGGGAGTGATCAGAATTGTAGGAAGGTGAGCGGTTAGGAGCCCGCAGTCCTGGATTGTAAGAGGGATGTCTGACTGCAGGTTTAGGCCTCATCCATCCCCTGAGGGGTCCCAGATTGAAGAGGGTGCAGGCTGGGCTGAGGGAAACCCCCCACCCCCCAGTGCACGGATTTTGTGCACCAGGCCTCTAGTTATAAAATAAGTGGCATGGACAAAAATTCAAAAATGGAATTCTTGAATGCCAAACCTTGATTGTGGGATCCAGACTATGACTTCTAGTTGCAATTTTTTGAATATACAAGATAAAGTACCTGGAGTATGACAGTTTTATATTATTTTCCCATAATTCACTGAAGGAAAACCTAAGACTGAAACCAAAACAGGAAAAGGCTATTTTTTATTCTTATATATTAATGCCATCACTTTTATTTATTTTTTTTATTATTTTTTTAAATATATTTTATTGATTTTTTACAGAGAGGAAGGGAGAGGGATAGAGAGTTAGAAACATCGATGAGAGAGAAACATCGATCAGCTGCCTCCTGCACACCCCCTACTGGGGATGTGCCCGCAACCAAGGTACATGCCCTTGACCAGAATCGAACCTGGGACCCTTCAGTCCCCAGGCCGACGCTCTATCCACTGAGCCAAACCGGTTTTGGCTAACGCCATCACTTTTAAATAACTTTGCAATAATACACATTCTAAATATTCAAATGGAACTTCTATTAATGTCTCCCAAATTAATGTATTCTTGGTATGTTTAATATTTAGATAGCATTACATAATATATTTCATTTAATTAAAATTATGTTGCATTACTTTTTTGACCTATATTTTCTTTATATTCTGTTTGATCAGACTGGATTTTAAATGGGCTTGCATGTGAATCAATTAATTGACTTGAAAGAGGTATATATTTAGAATTTCACCTTATAAGCTTAAACACTTTATCTATATCAAGTTGTTTTATATAAATCTACATATAATAATAACTATAAACATATATTTTTTAAAACAGTATCTCTTGCCCGGCCGCCCATCTTACTTTCTTGTATAGTCCTTCTTTGGAAATCGGTTAGCAATTTGACATTTCATACAAATAAGTGCTGTATAAAGTACATATGTAATTTTTAATGTAATGCAAACTTTTTACATAGTCTTATTCAAGAGATTTATAAATGCATGAATATTTTATAATTTAAAATATGTAAATAAAAAGTATATGTTTGTATATACATAGAATTTATAATTTAAAATATACATAAACTTTACTTGTTACTTTAGAAATGTGGGTAGAAATAGCAAAAAAACCTGTTTATTAGCCCAAAATATATTTTACCAAAGTAGAACAGAGATGAAGAATAACTGGAGAGTATAATATCTATACCCTGTTTGGGTATAGGTAATGGAAGAAACAACTTCAAAATATCAAAATATCTAATAAATGACTTCAAAATATCTAATAATTATCAGATATCTTTCCTGGTGCAGAATTCTAAAGATAGGAATTTGATATTTATCTTAAGTCAAATACTAGTTAATGATAAAAGCCAAGTCTTATAGTTCTGAAAGCTTAGACATTAATTTAAGGAAATATTTCATGGATAATGAAAAATTGTCCTTAGTATTAAAAAGTAAAATAAAATACAAAAGGCACATTTCCCATTATTAACTATGTATGGGTTGCCGTACTTATGTAGATCTCTTAATATACTGGCTTCCATGTGAGTTTCATTTAACTTACAGTGTAATGACCTGGCCCTATATTTGTAATATATAGAAACAATGCTAGATAATGTAACTTACTGAATTATTTAGTCTGATAAATTCTTATTAAATTAAACAACTGGTCATGAGAGAGAGAGAGAGAGAGCAAGAGAGAGTTTGACTGTGTGGATGTATGTGTTCTTTGTTTGGGCATGTTTAGGAGAAGTTACTCAACTCTCCCAAACACTCTAAATTGACGAAATACTGTGTCTGACTTTTCTTTTTACTATTTATAAGATAAGCACAGAGAAAAATAGACCATTCACATTTTCCTTTAACACCTGAACTATGTATTATGTCCTTAACACTTGTTCTCCCTTTATGTGGGACTTAGTCTCCACTGGGGTTGCTTTCCCTAAGTTCTTCTCAGGGGATTCTACTGTCAAGAATCAGAATGTATGGAATAGTGAGAAGCAATACCCACTACCAAAAAGAACACTATCTCTGTCTTACATTTTGCTAAATATGAACATATTAGTGTCTGGATAAGTATTTAATTATTTTAAATGTTTATAGATTAATTATTATATATGTATTTTTTAGACTTTATATAGTACCTTGAAGGGTCTTTAGCATTACTTTTTTTTTCCTCCTTTCTCCTTTTATTTCCTCCCTATTGTGTTCTGTTTGCATCCTGCCAATCTCCTTATGACAAAACCTAGCAAAAATCAATATATTCTATTCTAAATTATTACTTTCTTCCCACTGTAGTAGTTATGAAACAAGTCTTTTTTTGGTGTGTGTGTGTGTGCTACTGATAGCTTTGTATAACATGAATAGTTGGATTTGGCATTATTACATTGTAGTACAATTCAAAAGTTTTCCAAATAAATAGCTCATCCAGATTTCGATAATCTTAGTGCTATATGAGAGTCAAGTATTCTAACTCAGGTTTGTTTCCCCTCCCTGTTGGGACCTTATTCATAGTAAGCCAGTTGATCAAGGCCAATTAGAATGTAGAGGCCCTGTTCAGAGTACACCGGATGTTTAAGGCCACTCTGAGTATGAGAATCTTAATCAGAGTGTCCAAGGGCTATACACAGATGCAAGAGCAAGGCCACAATAATCTGTATGTGCAGTGTACAAGCATGCCCTTCTATAACTCAAAAGACTGAGGTCACTATTTGGCAAGAAGCCTCTTTTGTCTAAGTAGTATAAAGTTGTTACTGACCAGCCAGTACGGGACTGGCTGCATTATGGGGAAGATGTATGACTGACCAGCAGGTTGCTGCTGTGGGTACAGAGGCCGCTGCTGCTGTGTGGGAAAGAGGTATTGTTACCTAGCCGGTGTGTGGCTACTGTATGGTACTTTGCTTTGAATAACTGTTTTGTCTAGTGGCTCCTTGTTAGTGAAACATTCTACATCCCTTACATGAGATGAAGGAGAAAACTCTCCAAATTTTATTAAATTAGATTATAGGGTATTTACACTAAAATCAAAGAATATATGTATTTAGAATATTCATCCTGTTGAAGAATCCAGCAGAAATTTATTTATTTATTTTTCTTTAGGATAGCAATGAATGTGTGTGATAGAAATTTTGATTGATCTTACTTCTGTTTGTGTTACCAACGTCAAGACCTTGGTTCGTGTCTTCTTGAAGGATGATGGGCCACGTACAGAAACTCACCAGGTCAGAAAGCCCTGGGATGCCTAGAAAGGGGCAAAACTGGGAAAACAAGAACTTTGCCTCCAGGGTAACCTATCCTCTCCCAGCATATCATGAGCCATGCAGTTTGCACCCCTGATCTTTCATATTGCTGGTCAGGTGGTTTAGACCCCCTGACCTTTTCCTCCCTAAAGATAACATCTAAGCCTCTAGGAGTTGTATTTCAGCTCCAGGTCCAGAAAAGCAGCAAAACCAAACAAGTTACACCTTGGCTGCCTCAGGATCAACTCCATTGACTAATAACCTTGATCTGGCACTGGCCAATCAGTGGAGACCACGACCCTGAAAGAGCACACCTGGAAAGCTGATGAATATTATTTTGAAACCCTCCCCTAAGATTTCCACCTTCAAGAGAAAGATAAACACCTGCAATGCAAATGGGGTCTAAGGAACTCCAAGAGACTTGCAACCCTTGGAGCAATGGGTAGCAGCAGCTCCGCCTAGGCTACCCACTGAACCTGTCTCCAGGCACCCCTTTTCTCTGACTTCTCAGTGAGCCAAAGCAACCCAGCCGAGACTCTCCTGTTACTTTTTCTATGCCCTTTCTTTTTTCACTGTCCTAAGTATATTTTTGCTGAGGCCAATAATTTCTCATTTTGCTGCACTTTGTCTCATGATTGAAACCTTTCCTTCAAAAAGATAAGAGCTGAGGTCTGGTTGTCTCGTCGGTAACATTTGGAAGTAAGAATTTGAAATATTATTTATCTAGTGTGTTCCAAAGTTTTTCATCAAATGAAGCTTAAGAACTTTTTTAGGGCTATGGTTTAGTTTTAGAATATATGCAAGAGTAAATTCAAGAGTGTAGCTATTATCTTCAGTCTTCCCTGGGTGATTATTTGACAGTCAGATAATGTTGGGTCTAGACAGAAAAAAACAACACTTCCTCTGTGGTCCTAAACTCCAATTTGGGAAGTCAAAATGTATCACAGAAGTTCCCCCTGGCAGCAGTATTTGCAGCTGGTTTACAGTGGGTTCCCTTGCATCTCATTGAACTAGATTATAAACAAAATCAATTTGGCATGAACTACATTCACTCTGAGGACAGTAGTGCTCCCGAGTGCATACTTCGATTAAATGTTTAAATTGACTGTTTATGGCCATGGTGACAATGCATCCTACTAATTCACTTTCAGTTCCATTGTCCTCTCCTGGAACTACCTGCCAAGACTGCAACAAGGGAGCTTTGGGTTGCTCTATTTTAATTAGTTAGAAGAAAATATCACTACTCTGAATAGGGTTGCCTTTTGAGGACTTTGCTTTTACATTTTGACTGTAAAGCAATAAAGTAAAATATATAGTGTAATCACTGAACAACAGATTCTTTTTAAAAAAATTTTTGTTGATTTGACGGGGGAGGGGAGATAAAAACATCCAGTTACTTATGCATTCATTGGTTGATTCCATATGTGCTCTGACCAGGGGTTGAACCCACAACCATGGCGTAATCTGGATGATGCTCTAGTCAACTGAACTATCCAGCCAAGGTGAGCAACAGATTCTTAAACCCATGTTACATCCACTGTTTTCTTAAAAAAATATTTCTAAAATAAAAGTATTTGATACACAACTATAGGTACTAAATAACTGGAAAGAATATGATTCTTGATATTAGATTGTTTAGTAAAAGTCCAATCATTTTGGGGGCAGATGGTGATGAAATTTTCTTTTATTTATTGCCCTCTTGAGGAATTAGGAGAAGTTTAATTAAGTTTTGTAGGTTTTTATTTTTTTATTATTATTTTTTTAAAAAACATATTTTATTGATATTTCACAGAGAGGAAGGGAGAGGGATAGAGAGCTAGAAACATCGATGAGAGAGAAACATCGATCAGCTGCCTCCTGCACACCCCACACTGGGGATGTCCCTGCAACCAATGTACATGCCCTTGACCGGAATCAAACCCGGGACCTTTCAGTCCGCAGGCCGACGCTCTATCCACTGAGCCAAACCGGTTTCGGCTGTAGGTTTTTATTTTTTTAAAAAAGGAGAGTATTTGGTCCTTTGCTGGCTCTTTAAAACATCAGTCAGAACATAACTGTGAGGAAGTAGATATTTTCTGAGTTTATGAGACTATGGAGAAAATTTGATAATTAAGACACGGCTCCTATAATATTACCTTTAAATGTAAAAATGAGATACTATAACAAGCTGTATGAAATAAATTTTAATTAATTTGGCTGAAAAGATAAAAATAATTATTTAGTGTATTGTTCATAACACTAAGAAAAGTGATATTATTGAAAGTCTATTATTAGTAAAGATATGGACCTTTTTTGTAATGATTTTTTAATTCTTATTTAATGCTAAAATGAAATAAAATTTTGTCTTAGAGATTTAGTGTCAAATAATGCAGATTCAATTATTCAACAAATGACCAAAACTAGGATCCAGCCACTGTTCTAAACTCCGATGATATAGTCATGAACAAAACAAAAACATCTGCTCTCATAGCCTTTACGTTTAAGTGATACTGATATTTCCAAGTTTGTGTTACTAATGCATTCTATTTAATTCAAAAATTTAACTGGGATATTCCTGTCTTAATTGACTTAGATTTTAAATTGTTCTGATAACTAAAGATAATCTTTACAATTGGAGATGCCCCCTAATTCATTTTGGTTATTGGTTACTAGGTCCTAGTCACAATAGCTATTGAGATGAAAACTATCATCTCTATGTAACTATCCTGGTGTTAATTATGGTGCCCATTTACTGAATTAATTTTGAAGTTACCAGGAATCCAAATCTGGGGGGTGAAACAAGAAAAAAAATAATGTTTTTTTGGTAAACAGTGGTTGAAACACTTTATGCTACTTCTATGCCCTAATATGAAACTCCCAAATTATTTTAGTAATAAAGAAAACAAAAGCACAACCTTTAAACTATTAACTCAACAACTAAAAACCCATATCTCTGAACTCCAATAGAAAGTAAATTAAATATTGCTTCTGAAAAACTCTGTAGAGACCATTGTTACATGCCTTCAGGCATAGCATGGGCAGAACCGAATTCTTACTTCCATTCTCTCAGAGGGCAGTTCAGATCTATTTGTCACTCCTCTTTAATTCCTCCTGACCCCGCTGAGTTAGTCCTCAAAGGGCCCCTGCCAGGAAGCTGCTGGGCCCACCTGGAAATCAAACTATGTTCTCCTTTTACCCTGGAGAAAAATCAAAAGTATCAAAGACATTTAAAATCACCATAAATCACAGAGAGCGTCTTTCTTCTTTTTCAAAATGTGCCCTTTAAAAGCCAGAAAACATGCTGGAAGCCAATGCTGTATTTAAATTCAACTCTGCAGATGTGTTTTCATCTAAAATCTCAGTGGTACTTTTATTGCAAATATAAAATATTCTCTGTGAGAAACTAGAAAATTATTCTTTTTTCTTTTACATAATATACCTTTAAATTATATATAAATTTAATTTGTACAGCATCAACAGGAAGTCAATCACATGTTACATAAATGTTTTTTTATCTTGTATTTTACCCCATTAAAGACTGAAAGTTTTCCTTCACATATCATTTAAATTTAACACACATTTACATATATGCATATGTATATAAAATCTAGTATGTACCTCTCTAATTTCTTATATAGAAACATAATATAACATTGTTTTCTTCTGATTAAGGGTCATCATTAAAAATTTGATTAATTTACCCATTTTTATCTATAAGAAAAGATAAACCAATCTATGTAAGTAGCCATGTAAATAGAAGTTTGAGGAACTTCACAATGCACATTCTGTTTTAGCTGTTGTTGGTTGATTGAAATGAGAGGTGCGGTATCTGAGATATTTAGTATGGAATCTGGTTCTAAAAATATTGAATCAGGATTTGGGACTTAAACATACTAGTACATGGACCTACTTCATACATCTGACCTCAGGAAAGAGGTAACTACTGAAGATGTGGGGAAGAAGCAGTACTTTAGCTGAATCTTGAATGTTTTCTTTGTTGTTTTTCTTTTAATTTTTAACAACATCTGGAGCCAATTTGGAAAATGCTAAGTTTTTAAAATCATGGTGGTTATAATATTGATCTGAAAACTTTTCTCAAAGAGCTATTGAAAGTGTATAGTTATAAATATAAAATCAATGTATTAATATTCATTAATTGTTTTATACAAACATATTAGTTATGTTATCGGTGGAAGTGGAGTCTTTGGGGTGCTGTGAGAAAATGAATTTCTTGCGGCCCCCATGGGAGGATAGGGTTTTGTGAAAAGCTTTTTTGATGATGTCAAATTAAGGGGGTTCCCTTCCAAGGTCCCACCTCTGTCCATCTTCCCATGGAAGACACCCAGTTTTGTCAGAATAAAAGCCTCTGCTCATAATTTCTGGGCCGTGTTAAAGTCCAGTACAGTCCAGGATCCGGCATAGCCGCGCTCCTAAGGCCATCTGGCTATGGAGCAAGAACAGGCAGGCGCGTGGGCCAATGCCGGTCACAGAGCAGGAGAGAGAACAAGAGCACAGAAGCTAACGAGAAAGAGGGCACTCTTTGGCTTGGATTTTAATCAGGAGCTTCTTCAAACCAACCAACTAACAACTCTCCAAGATTTTGTGCACTTCTGATGGGGTCTACCCCCTAGTCAATCCTTGTTCCCTAGACTGACAGGCAAGAACATTCCCTATGTCATCCTGACTTCTGTTGCACATGTGCCCATCCCCCCTTTGTTCAATAGCTTCTCCCAGTTTTCTGCAGGGAATGGACTGGAAGCATGAAGCTGTAGCTTCCTGGTGAAGCTGCCCAGATGACTATGGTTTGAATGTCTGGCTTTCCCTTTGCTTGCTTCCTCTATTAATATCAACTAGCTAATTATGACTATAATAATGATGTTGGTTAGATATAATAAAGTACAACTGTATTTCTTCATAAGTCATATTTTAATTTAAATATAATCAAGTTAAAGAATATACTTAATTAAATCTTTTATAGTTAAAAGAGAACCAACATTTAGTGTGTTTTTTCAAACAGCAACTTATAAGAATCATGCCTTTCTCTGTATTTCAATATCACTTTTCTGTTATAGCTTATTTCACTAAATACTGTGCTATTTCTCTCTTCATATTTTATTGAATAACATATATTTTCTAGAACCAAATAGCTCTTTGTTTGAACCTGATCTTTATGAAGTTCTAAATAAGTATCTTTGAAAAAGTCATTTTAATGTGGTGTGCTTCAGTTCCTTCAGGTTAGATGGGATATAGTAACATCTACCAGGACTTTTTGTTGAACACTTTTCAAGATAGCTTCAGTAAAAGGTCAGGAGTGCATAAATATCTTGAAAAGTGAGGAGTTATTAATACCACAGCTGATGAATGTTCTCATTATACCTGAAGGCAAATGAAGCCCATGCACATACACATATATGGTCTCTTTACTTTGCACCCTAATACACATAAAATTGTTTGAAGTAAGTACATTTGAATCCAAAGTTTTTAGACACCCATTTATTGCAATTGTTAAATATCAATATGTTGTTATAATCTGTTTGCTCATTCTCATCATCACCTATCATTTTGATGTTAGAATGTAGTTTTAAAATAAAAATAATATTGATTTACAGAACAAAATTATACAAATACATCTAGAGCAATGAATATGTGAGAGGTTCAAGAATTATAATTACTTTATTTTATCTATAGCTCTCATCTCTATGATATAGGTGTTATTATTATACATATTTTTAAAAAGAGAGATCAGAGAAAGACAAAGTTTGAGTAATTTTTCCTCAAGTCATAACAGTGGTTTTAAACACTTAAGAGTTTTTTAATCCCCAAAAGCAGAAGCAATACAATGAGCTCTTCCAAGATAAATAAAAAGGGAGAATAATCCTGGGTTGATCAAGTAAAGTATGTTCTGACTCTATCCCTAGAAATATCTTTGTAAGTGTACATGCCAATAAGGCCCTCACTGGTTTGGTTCAGCGGATAGCATCAGCCCGTGGACTGACTGGTTGCAGGTTTGATTCTGGTCCAGGGCACCTACCTTGGTTGCAGGCTCGATCCCTGCCCCTGGATTCGAGAAGCAACCAAATCAACCTTGCCTGTTTGGCTCAGTGGATAGAGTGTCTGTCTGTGGACTGAAGGGTCCCGGGTTTGATTCTGGTCAAGGACACACGTCAGTTTCAGGCTCAATCCCTGGTCCTGGCTAGGGTGCATACTGGAGGCAACCAATCGATGTGTCTCTCTCACAATGTTTTTCCCTCTCCCTTTTACTCTCTCTAAAAATCAATGGAAAATATCCTTGGATGAGGATTACAAAAAAAAAAAAAAAAAAAAAAAGGCATATATTTTATGCAAACTGGTTTGTTTATGTATATATGCTCATACCATTATTAAGTAGTAATACATTATTTGTTTTTCTGAGATGCTCAATGTTTAACAGTGTATGATATTATGTTATTAAAATTTTCAATCATATGTTGACCTCAGGGATATCAGTCATCAGGCATAGTTTCTTTAGTAACAACAAAATTGGTTAAAAGTAACATGCATCATAAATATGAGCCAGTATCAGAGAACTTACAATTTTAATTTGTGTTATGGAAGTTAGATAATTGTAAATTTAATCTGTCGGTTGATATTTTCATTAGGTGCTAGTTTTGAAAATGTGTTGATTGTAAATGAATTAGCTAGTTGCAAGTCTGAGTACATGGTATTACATAGACAACATAATCAGAAAGTTCCAACTATCTTTCCATAAACAATGAGGTTTCTTACAGACATGGCTTTACTAGGAGAATAAAACATAAATCACATAAATAAATTATAACTGTAAAACATGAATTAAAAAGTGGCCAAGGTTGTGAAGAGTCATTTAAGTAAAACAATACTTGGAAATTGAGGATAATCATTATTTTTATTGGATAATAATTTATTATTTAAGATACTTTAATTTGCATTCTAAATGGGAAACAAAAATTCCTGTGACATTTCTCCCCATAGTATTTTATCATTTAGATATTGTAGTTAAAGGGAACTGAGCACAGTGAGGTTATAATTTATTAATTAGCATGAAGTTTTCATATCTGTTTATTGTCTGAAATGTACAGATAATCAGTTGACTTATATGTAGAGTTTTACTCCATTAATAATTGTTTTATTACTTGTAAAAGTAGAGCCAGCTTAGACAAGAAAAAAATAAGGGGAGTTTCTTTATATTTGAGTCACAAAACTATGACCTCAAGGTAAGTTTTATGGAATATATTGGAAGATTATAATTAATTTGAAGCTACTTAACCCAATTACATTTAGTCCTTTTAACAACTTACCAAACTACATTTCACAAGATGATCTTTGCTTAGGTATATTACATCACTTGGTTATCCTCATTAAAAGTTTATAAATATTCCTGACCTTGGTATGTGATCCTACATAATAAAAGCCTTATATGCTAAGTGTCCGGTTGGCCAGCTGGCTGTTCAACCAATCAAAGCATAATATGCTAATGATATGCTAAGGCCGCTCAACCACTCGTTATGATGTGCACTGACCATCAGGGGGCAGACAGTTGACTGGTGGACCAGCTACTATGATGTGCACTGACCACCAGGGAGCAGACACTCCAACCAGTAGGTGATCTTGCTGATGGGGTGCAGCTGATTGGGACCCAGTGAGATGGGCTAGACATGCCCTGGAGCCCTCCCAGCTGGCCAATCTCCTGCATCCCTCCGTGGCCCCGATAGTGCACCAGTGTGGTCCCTTGGCCTGGCCTGCACCCTCTCACAATTGGGACCCCTCAGGGGATGTCAGAGAGCTGGTTGTGGCCTGATGGCAGAACGACCAGTCACTATAACGTGCACTGACTACCAGGGAAGACACTCAATGCAGAAGCTGCCCCTGGTAGTCAGTGCACCCCCACAGGGGAGCATCGCTCAGCCAGAAGCCGAGCTCACAGCTGGCGAGTGCAGTGGCGGTGGCGGGAGCCTCTCCCACCTCCGTGGCAGTGCTAAGGATGTCCAACAGAGCGGGCCTAAGCCGTCAGTTAGACATCCCCTGAGGGCTCCCAGACTGGGAGAGAGCACAGGCCAGACTGAGGGACCCCTGCTGAGTGTATGATTTTTGTGCACCAGGCCTCTAGTAATAATATAAATATACAATGTTGTTAGACATTACTAAAATATCTGAATATATTATAAATATTGACAGATTTATTTTTAAAAATTGTAACTTTAATAAAAGTGTTTCCATTTATTTTATATTTTGTAGCATTTATAATACCTAAAAGGTCAAATTTATCACTTGTTGAAGACGAAGCTGCCCAGAAAATTAGTGTAATTTATGGAATTTCTCACCTTTAGAATTGGTTCAATTTCTTTTTAATGGTTGGTAGCTTTTAGAATCTGTAGAGTACTCCTAGAACATTTCCAACGTGACAGGTTTGTCCTCTGAGACCTGGGTTTGTTGCCTCAACACCGTGAGCTCCACTTGCCCAGGAATGAACACTAAAGTGTTTCTCTCCCATGGAATTCTTAGAAATGAGATGTCAAAGATTACATTTTATAAGCTCTACGTTTTTTGCTAATCTGGCCTATTGGAGATGGATAACTTGATCATGTGATTGTTTTCTAATCTCAAGAGTTGCAATATACTTTGTTACTTCAAGAAATATTCCACTAATAACACAATCTCATAATCTAACCATACATACCATGATACAGGGATATTTGTTGGTGAGGGAATCAGAGTTTTTACCATTTTCATCAAAAGTGAAGATGGAGACTGTAAAACCTATTTAGGAAGCTTTTCGTAGTACTCCATAAAGTATCATTTGATGAGACAAAGTAAAACTATCTCTTAATCAGATAAAATAATCTAAAGCAAATTAATAGAGTTATATTAAAACATATGAACTTTTATTATGTCAAAATAATCCATATAGAAATTTATAAATATCCCCCAATATGTACTCCCTAATAGGATTGTGATTGATAGATTAAGTAGATATACATTGATTTAAAGTACATAGAGTAGACATAGATTTTCTTTTTCTTTTTTTTTTTTTTTTGTTTTTTGTTTTGCACCATGACAAAATAAGATTTATTCTAGGAATACAGGTAGAAACCTACATGATTATCTTAAAGCACACGCACACAATCGTTTGCAAGTGTCATGCTATAGAGGGGGCAGACTTGTTCACCATTGTTAGGCCTGAGTATCTCAGACAGCAGTGGGGTGTCAGCTATGAGGGCAGGGCTTCCCTCAGACACTGTGGATGCTCAATAAGCACTGATTGGACAATAAAATTAAGTCAACAATCATCTTACTGTCACTACCAGGCATGTTCAACCTCTTACAGAGCCATCTGCATAGCCTCTTCCACCCCCTAAATTCTTTTTTTTTTAAATTAATTTCTTTATTGATTAAGGTATCACATATTTGTCCTCATCCCCCATTCCCATCCCAAACCCCTCCCCACGTATGCCCCCACACCCCTGTTGTCCGTGACCACTGGTTAGGCTTATATGCATGCATACAAGTCCTTTGGTTGATCTCTCCCCCTTACCCCCTCCCTAAATTTTCACTTGTGACCTATGCTTTCAGAATGTTTTTATGCAATCATCCAGGTCAACTTTATCTAAGATAAAGCAAGTCCCTCTCCTTGAAACTAGGAGAAACTAATAAAAACATCAAGTAATTCCTTTTTTCACTATATCTGAGAAGCGTTTATAATTTTCCTCCTCTTCTTATTTATTAAAACTAGTAAATACCTTTTTATTCTGGGTTCAGAGTAGAATTATGTGAGAACAAATTATAAAGAGTTTAAGACAATATATTTTAAGCCTTTTTAAACATTACCACTTGTTTAGATTAGATTTCACTAGATTGAGTATATTGGGATTCCAATAGCTCTTCCTGATACATAGCCATGCCCACAGTTTGCCTGCCCCAATTTGTTGGAGCAAAGTCTATTCTTTTCTTACCCATCTTACCTTGATAGTGTTACATTCAGAGTAGTTTATTTAATGCTACCTTATTCTCTATCCAGATACTTTCTTGGGAAGATATGCAAGGATGTATGTGTGTTTATGCAGAGGGCAATGCGGTAGCTCTTCAATCATGATAGCCTTAACTGTTTAATCTTTATGAGGATGGAAATATGTTGTTAAAATTAGGAATAAAAATAATTTATATGTTTTCTTATTACTTAATAATTTAAAGTAATATTGATTCATTTAATAAGAACAATTTAGTCTAAGCCAAATCATATTTAGTGCCTAAGCATATAGAATATGACTTTTTAAAAGAATGTTTCCATTTATTTATTAACTTTATTCTTTGAGAACAGGTACACTAGAATCAGAAGTTTCTTTTTATTTCATCTGTGCTCCTATCCTTGGTATGTTAAGCTAATTATATGAGGGCTGTAGTGTTTTTTTCCTCTTAGATTTTATAATAGGCAATTTTTTTCTAATCCTTGGTTTCTGAAATTTGGAAGACATGGGAGTTGCTCCTCTCGTTGTGTACAGTCCATTCTTAGACACCAATTCTGTGAAGAATCCTGAGGTAATGGGAGTTCCAGGCATCCAGAGGAGTTTTCTTCTTATTGTCGCACAGAGGCCTTGTTCATTTAACCTATGATACATCTATTCGGTTCAAGTCGTGCTTCTCAACCCAGCTTGAGAATTAACTTAGGGATCCCTATGTCTCAGGACTGATCCAGAAGTTTTATTTTAATTGGTTTGAGGTGTGGACATGTTAAAACTCCATGCATAATTCTAATGTGCTGCTGTGGTTAAGAGCCACCCTTAAAACAGAGCAGGTCCTAAGACTGCCATGGAGCTACTTTGCAACAGTATGCTTTTTGCACAGTAACCATGTAGAGAGAAGCTTGAGGATTTTTATTTTTATTTTTAATTTTATCTTTTAAATCTAGTTGAATTAGGGGATGGGATTGAGAGAGTGATATGGGAAATATATTCATGTGGAGATTTGATCTAAGAGCTTGCAACACATTTAGGTGATTTTTAGAGGTTTATAACTTTAGATAAGTTCCAAAAATATTCCTAAAACAAAACTGTTAGGCTTTCGTAAATCACTGTTTTATACATGACAATCTTTCTAAAGATGTGACTTCCAGACCTCCTGCAACAATATCACCCAGGGAACCTGTTGAAATCTTACATTTCTTGGCTTTGATTTTGACTTTGTCAATTGTGATCTCTTGGGGACAGTAACTGGGTTTTCCAGGTGATGGCTAGACACACATAGCTGAAGAACCACTGATGTCCACTCAAGCTCTGAGGGCTGCTCCTGATATCATAACATCTCTGGGTAAAGTTAGCTTGTAGATCCTAATTTTATGTAGATTTTCTTTCCAGTTCAGCAAATTCTTAATATTCAGCCATCTGCAATGCCATATGCTCACCAGGAAGATATACAGGGCAAGAAAATACAGAGATTATATTAATATAATGATGGTGTTACTG
This sequence comes from Plecotus auritus, assembly GCF_963455305.1. Lineage (NCBI taxonomy): Eukaryota > Metazoa > Chordata > Mammalia > Chiroptera > Vespertilionidae > Plecotus > Plecotus auritus. Next base: position 32,870,481 of record NC_137783.1, on the reverse strand, counting down.
GAAATGGAAAATGAAAGGGTAAAAATGTCAGTTTCCCCCCAAGCCCATTCATGTATGATGTATTATATAACTCCTCCTTTTCAAGTGGATTGGAAAGTTACATGCATCTAGCCCTACTGAAAGTGTGGCTGTTGGGTGACTTGATGTGAAAATGTGTCAGTGTGTGGATGCACATATGGAGCTGCTAGCTATTCTGTGGGAGAAAACCAAGAGATTTATTGGTTATGTTTTATATCCTTCATGTCATTTCACTGGGTATGCTTCTGATCTTTAGGGCCTCTCTTATGGGGTCATTATAACTAAATACATAGATAGACAATAGTTATAGAGCTCTTACTATATACCAGGCAACGTGACATGTGCTTTAAGTATGTGGTGTGTTTTTTTTCATGCTACATATGAAGACACAATTTTTATTTCCATTTTCTACATGAGGAAATTGAGATTTGAAGAGGACTTAATAGTAGAACTGAGATATAAGCCCATCTTTTGATTCAGAATATAAAACCCCCATCTTTCAGATATAATGTATACTCTCCAGTGTAGAATGACTCACAACACTTGGGCTACTGTAATAAAATAGGTGGCTTTCAACTACAGAAATCTGTTCTCTGGTAGATCTGTGTATGCTAGGAGTTTGCAATCAAGATGTTGGTAAGACCATGAGTAAGAGGTTTGGAGAAAAGGCCTGATTTACTGTATTGTGGATGAAGAATACAAAGATGACGAGGTAAAGTGGGAGGGAAAAGAATCAAAATGGTTCATAGTTGGTAGACGGTCGAATGTAATCTGATAAAAAATCTAGAATTTTAACATCCTGACATGGAAAGAAGTGGAGAGGTTAAACCTTATCTGTAGGACCAGGCACCAGAGGAAAGGGAAAGAATTCAAGGAAAATTGAATTAAGTCATTTATCCAAAGATGTTAGTTACCCAAGAAAAGGAGTCCAGGTGCTTTAGAGAAAAAGATGTCTGTGCATAGTTCTCAACAACTGAGGACTGCAGTGATGCTAGGTTGACAAGTACATTGTACAATGTTACAATAACCTACAACTGCAAGTTGGGAATGATGAGCTTTGGGGAACATAGATGAAGATACCATTTGCAATGTATATCGTACTCTTGAGGTAGAGGATGAGTGTGTTGGTCTAGCCAGTAATACAGCTACTAGGATGCAAACTACAGAAACAATAGCTTATTTTATTGGTTTGTTTGTTTTGTACCTTAACTTTTCCCCAGTATGTATGGTCAAAAATAAGTAGTAAAAGGGAATTGATTATAATATGTTAAAATATCTGGTATAGTTTTATCAGTAACCATTATATTTATTCCTATTAGTTATGGAGTATGTGCTATTTAGAGTTCATATTTTCTCATAAATAGGGATTTAAAGTTAAATTAAATTCTAACTTTCTTTGCCATCCTCTGTTTAGATTATTGTCATTAATGAATTTGTCTATTAGATAACATCAAATATGATGAGGGTGAACTATAAAACAGCAAAATGTGAAATGCCTATAATTGGGATACATCTATTGCAGTAATTTGCACATAATAGACATAAAATAACTATTTGCCAAATGATTGAAAGTAATCCAAAGTTAAACATTCACCAACAGAACAGCAAACAGAACAGCCACATAGTGATAGTGTTTGGAGAGATGGCAGTTCAGATTCTCCAGAGATGGAATCCATTGAACAGTGCTACACCATGAAAGCTCTGAGAACTGCTACAGAAAGCACACTGTTTATTTTTATTCCCGTATCACCATCAAAATTAGCTGCCCAATACGTTCCAAGCTCAGTAATGCAAAGGCATTAGTGGATGGTAGCTGCAGTTGTCATGTGATACTATATCACAATTTCCTTTTTTTTGGGGGGCACCAGAGTTTAGGACTTTTAATTTGTCCCATAGCTGCTGAAGCAAAATTATAATAAGACATTCTGTTTTCCTTTATACCCCAACGCATACACACAAAAACTATTTGTAGGAAAAAAAATGGTTTTGTACACAGAACAAACAATATAAATTCAAAACTTACTGATAAGGGTTAGTTCTATCATCTCTGTAAAAATTTACACAAATATCCAGTCAAAGCCAACAGGGTATCTCCTTTGAAATGTTATCTAAATGGATTTCCAAGTAGACCACAGGACTGTATACTGTCTTGGAATGTCCTTAGAAGGCTCTGTCATTGATCAGGTAAAAGAGTAAAAACACCAGAGTCCTTTCTTTCAAATGGAAGAGGGAAAGACAGGGATAGAAGAAACTTCATCTTCTTTCCTTGTGGTTTATGGTCTCCTCCCCCTCCTCTGCCTCCTCGGAAGCCTCCTCGACCTCCAAAACCTCCCCGGCCTCTGCACCAAATCCACCTCAGCCTCCTCTGCCACCACCTCTGCTTCCAAAGCCACCTCTGCCTCCACCAAGACCTTCAAAGCCACCTTCACCCTTAGGCTTGGCCCAGTCCAAAGTAACTTGGTTTCCATCAATTTCACCATCTCCCATGGCCTCCTTGGTGGCTTTGGCATCTCCCTCACTGTTGAATACAAATCCTTTGGAAGAGCCCAGTCAGTGACTATCCTTGCCTGGACAGCGCCATCAAATGACTCCTTCAGTGTCTCTTCTGTAGTCTCCTCAGACAGACCCTCGACAAACAGAGTTTTGGATGGCTGGCTTCTTGCATTAGATGATCCTCTGGATCCTTGCAATTCCAGCCTGATTGCTCTGCCCTCTGTTTCTCTTTTATTACAGGAATTTAAAGCTTCTTTAGCATCTTCAAATGAAGCAGATTCTATAATGCATACCCTTTAGATTTGCCATTTTGTTTCTGGGGCACTTTGATAAAAGTTGCCTTCTCATATACTTACTGAAGAGTTTCTTCTGTTGCACTGTGGGATAGGTTGCTTAAAACCAGAGTTTTTAAATTCACCACTCCAAGTGCTATTCTTTCCACGTCTATAATCTTGATTTTGACCTTTCTCTCCGTATAGTACAGGAAAATGGATTGCCCATCTATTTCTGTTTCCTGCTTTTCTTCCAAGATTTTCTCTGCATCAGTTTCTGCCTTAAATTCAGTATAAGCAATCCTTTACTCTTTCCATCCTTGCTGACTAATCTGATCTCCATAGCATCTTCAAAAGCTTCTTTTAATTCATCCTGAGTAACTTTATATGGAAGATTTTTAGCCCAAAGTGTTCTTGCATCTCAATCTTTTTTACTATCTTTCCCCCCTTTTTTTTCTAGTTTAATTTTCGTAGCCAAAGAATTTTAAACCAGTGAGTTCTAAGGCTTTTTCTGGGTCCTCAGCAGATTCAAAATCCACGTAGGCAAACTTCCTAGACACACCAATTCTGACATCCACAACAGTAAGATCATTTTTAGCAAAAACATTACTGAAACTCATTTTTAATTCAGGAGCAGATTTGCTGAAGTTCAGGTTTCCAACAAAGAGATTGAAAGCCATAGTTGGTTCTCTGGCTTCCACTTTCTGTTCTTGGCCTCAGAGCTTTCTGTTTGGCCATTTTCCTTCTTTCATTTCCAGTTGCTTCTTTGACAGGCTCTTCCTCCTCCTCCTTCTCCTTTTCCTCCTCCCTCCTCATCATCGATATTTCTCATCATCATCTCTCTTCATCATCACCTTCTTCATGCTCATCCTCAGCTGTGCTCTTGGCCTTCACAGGAACAGCTTTTATGGAGCTTTCTTGCCTTTGGCTGGTGTAATCTCTATAGGTTCTTTTTTCAGAGTCATCTTCTTCATCATCTTCATCCTCATCCTCATCATCTGAGGCAGGAGCAGCAGCAGCAAGAGTTTTCATCACTGCTGCCTCAAATGCATCCTCATCGTTCCTCCTCCTCCTCCTCCTCGTCATTATCATCATCTTCTTCACTGTCCTTGTCATCTTCCTCATCACTGTCTTCCTTCTTAGCATTCTTGCCATTCTATGCTCCCTTGACTGGGGTGTGGCTCCCTTCTTACCAGGGGTTGCTACCAATGCTTTTCCTGTGTGCCTCTTTTCTTGCCAGTGTGGCTAATGCTTTAGCTGGTGTAACTGCTGCCTTTGGCTAGGGTTTGGCAGAGCCACTGCCTTTTATGCCAGAAGTGGCAACTGCTTTCTTGCCTGGTGTGGCATCTGCAATCGTTTTTGTTGGGGAAACCATCACCTTCTTTCTTGGAGTTGTGGTAGCCTTCTTGCCTTTTTTCGGAGGAATGATAACCTCTTCTCCATAGCTTTCATCTTCTTCATCTGACATGTCCTCATTTTCACTATCCTCTTCTACCTCCTCTGGAGGAGGAGCCATCTTCTTGGGGTCACCTTGATTTTTACTATCCTTTGCGAGCTTCACCCTGAAGGTGTCTTAGGATGGTGGAGTGTGTGGCCCGTGAGTGGTGTAGATGTGCCCAGAGGAACCAAACAGGGGTCGAAGGCGGTCACTAGTACTCTTAGCAATTTACTTTTGATAGGAAGTATGTCCAAACACTGAAGATATCACAACTATTGAAATAAGTGTTTATTTTTTTCCACAAACAAGAAAGCAAAAATATACTGTGTTCATTTCTTGTCACAAAAGAAATATTCCTAAGAGAACATTTTTCTTGTTCAGTACAAGAACTAATAAAATTTGAAAACAAAAAATGTTTTTCTTTCAGTAAATATTTGGCAGTAAGTAGATATGTGTTGCAGATGCCAGGTTGTTAATTTCATACCACCAATCTACTGTCTTTCTATGTTTGCATTTCTTTTTCTATTTAGAGGTGAAGTGATATAAAATACTTTTTCTGTCTTGCAAGAAAAGAGAAAAAACTTGTAATATATCTTGGATTTTTATTCAGTATTCTTCTTTCTAGAATTAGTGGGGGGGGGTGGAAAGAAAAGAAAGTAACTTTTAAATAAAAATGCTGGGTTTGGGAAAAATTGAAACTCATGGTATGTTTTTATCTTAGAATAATTTATTCTGAAAGTACTAGCATAGCATTAATAATTAGAAAACATTGCCATCTATGTTTTGTTGAATTCATCCTTTGGCTAATAATGAGACACAGCTTCTCTAAAGCATTCTATGCAAACCTGACAAAGTCCCGAAGAAGAACAGACATCTGGTACCCTACCAACGCTCTCTCAAGAAAGAAAATATCTTTTCCAGGTGACTAAAGTAGACTTCCTTCAGATCATTTTCCAAAAAGGGATCATAACCCACCCCTGAACTAATTGGCAGCAAAGGGATCAGACTTACGATGAATGGCTTAAATTAATCTACTGGAGTAATAATAGGTGTTAGGAAGTTGGACACAATGTCTTCTATAATATGTAACACTTTTTGAAGTAATGTTCTAATTAAATGAGAAAACTAAAATATTCAGAACTATGTCTGAAACATCATAAGGACTCAGTGCATGGCTGGTGTTCTTAAAATGTACTGTTCTCAAAACACAAATCCAGTTGACTGCCAAATTCTATATTTATTGACTCACATTTTGGAGAGAATTTTCTTATTTTCAGAAAATTTATAAACATCTTGATCTTCCCCAATTTGTACTACTATAGTTTGTTATTCACTGTTTTTCTGAATCTAGTTTCAAGCCTTGTTTCAATTAAACCGAAGTATTACTCTCCTGCCAAATTTATTTTTCTTGATGCTCTGAAGTATACACTGACATTACCCTTCATTGGTTACTTTACAATAGTTCTAAATTTTCTATTCTCCATATCCCAGGTGCCCAAACCATTACATTATTGGATTGAATCTATTTCCCTTTCTGTTTATTTTTAAAATTAAGAGACATTGTTCTCTTATGTGCTAACCATATTACGATTTCTTTCCTCTAGCTTTGTTTTTCCTTTTCATTTGAGTGATTAGATTGCCTATAGCACAATTCATAGATATTCACTAATGTCTATCATGGAAAGCCCCCTATGCTTCTTGCCTCCTGGAATTTACACCAAGGCTAATTTTCTCATCTTGGTTCTAGGCTGAACATATTGAATTGATTATAATGAACATAATATTACTGATGTGATGGACTGTCCCTTCTGAGATTAGTTTATCAAAAGAACATCATGGCATCTGTCTTGGGTACTTGCTTATGCGTGCTCTCTTTCTCTCACTGGCTCTTGCTCTTAATCTCACTCCTTCTTTCTCAAAAAGCTCACTCTGGGAGAAGCTAGCTGACAGGTTAGCTTCTGTGAAGCAGCACAGTGGAGAAGCACATATAGCAAGAGACTGAGACCATTAGTGTACATCTAGAAGCATCCTTCCCATTGCCACACCAGTTGAACTTTTGGATTAGACTGTAGTAGTCAACAGCTTGACTGCAACCTGCTGAGAAACCTTCATATAAATTAACTCAAAAGAACCTGTAGAAATTGAGATGTAATAAAAGCTTGTCATTAAGTCTCTAAATTTTATGGTAATTTGTTACATAGTAATAGAAAATTAATAGATCTATTTCTTACATAGATTTTCTCCATATTTTGCTGTAGCATTTCCATATTTTAACCTATTTCTTCTATTCATACTTATGTAAATCTTAATGTTGAATAATACATTATAGTTTCCTTCAGCAATTTTATATATGACATTTCCTATATGAAAACTGCCTTTCTATTAGGAACAAAAATGATTTAGGCTTTCTCTCTTTATGGTTCTTGATCTACTTTCTCCTAATTTCCACTTCACACCCTGCAGTCACCAGTATCTTCTATTTGCAAGACCTCTAATTTTGTGGGCTATTCATGTTTTGTTTTGTTTTTCTGATGTGTTTACCTCTTGTATGCAAAAACTGATATGTGTATCACTGTATCATGGCATGCCATTTCTTTCTATTTCTAAATAGCTTTAGATATATTAGTGAAAATAGTTTATTTGTTAGGCTTTATTGGAGCTACCTGCCCTCTATAAATTCTTTGCATTTGTACTGCTATACATGGCATGATGGATTTTTAAAGAGACTTCATTAAGGAGAGCTTTAAATATGATCACTTATTTAACTGATGAAGTCTAGGCAACGATTCAAACATAACTGCTACATTTTTTGACAGTGTTAGAAATTATTTCAGTGGAGGAACTATCACTCAAAACTTTGTTATATCCTTCATACAGCCTCCTAAACAACGTCATGGCTTTCCTTCTGACTGCAGGTTTGATTTGAGGGTCAGTGCCAGTTCTAATACCGACTCTAACATAGCCCATCAAATATATGAAGCTTCACAGATGTAGCTTTCAATCTCTCTCTTCTTCTTCTACAGTATTTGTACCTCCAATGCTTTAGTTCCCTTGTATTCTCTATTCTGGCTCTGATTTTCTGAATAAGAAAGAAGTTGGCTCACTTATATATCTTGTATAACAATAGTCAATGAAATATATTTATAAAAATACATCTTAAAATTGGGGTCCCTCTTTCAAAGCAAGCTGTCAATCATTTATTTAAAAAGTAATGTCATTATAATTAATGAAAGATGTTATTTTAACTTTGATCACTTATAAAAGATTAAAACATGATAAAAATTCCATGAACTATATGGCTTACACATGTCTTCATGAACATTAATGATAAGAATATGGGAAATTAGAAAATAAAAAGTGAAATGCTTTAGTTATTTCTATTATAATATGTGTATAATTAATGCAATTGATAAATGTTTATTTCTTCCCTTTTCAAAATTGGCTATATATATAATTAAAATGGGCATAAAAATTATAGCTCTTCACCTAAAATAAATTAGTTTTTTTTATTTAAGTTCCCCCCTCCTTCTATAGACAAGTAATTTGACTGAGCCTGACTTTTTTATTGTTGTACTTTATGTTATTTTCAGCCTTTTATTGACATATACTATAAAATTTCAAGTTATTTTAAATCTTGCAATTTTATTTATTCAAGACCAAAAAGGACAAACTGAGTCAAACATTTTCTGGAAACAGTAATGATACTGACCCCTATACTTGCATTTTCACTGAATTTGTTTGCAATTTTCTGTAGACTCATTGTTAAAATCTAATTTTCATACAAAGATGAACGTATTGTGTAAATGCTTAACACTAGTACAGAATTTTATACATTATTCATCTCTGAAGATTTTTTAAAAGTTGTTATATATTTAGTACTTGGGCAAATTGACTCTTTAAGCTACTTGACATTCAACTTAATGTCATTGTATCCTGTCCTATTAGACATACTAAAAGAACATTTACCTAGAAACTTCACATAATGTCCTAAAAAGTCACACTAAATCTTATCTCCTGAAAGGAGTAACTATAAAGAATGTTTAAATTTTCATTTACTTTAATTCCATAAGTCTGTTACTCCAGAAGAACAGAGATGAAAGTTATAGGGAAGGAAGAATTTCAAATCCTTCAAGAAAAATTGAAACTAAAATTACATTATTTTCTAGATTAAGAATAATATATGCAGAACTCTCAATAAATATCATAAAATAAATAAATCAGACCTAATGAACAAATTTGATTAAAATGGTAGGATATATAGTGTTACATTCTATATAACAATTTCATTAATTAGAAGATTTTCTACTTGGTTTTAATAAATCAATTCTGTATGAAAAGCACTAGGGAAAATTGTCTTAATAATCATGCATGTGATACAAGTAGCCAGGAAATTAAATCACTCATGAAGTTAATTTAAGTAAATAATGTTCCGAGTCTGAAAATAAACAACATATTAGACAAATATCAACATATTGACAAAGTAATCATTATATTAAACAATGTTAAAATATGTTTTAAATTTTGAGTGGGAAAAGGTAAGAAAAAATAATGGCAAATGTAAATACATGTATATTATTCAAAACTATTGAAGAAATAAATTATTTCTTCCCTTATCAGATCATAGCAAGAGCCATGTGTTATGTCTGAGGTGTTATAGTTTATAAAATACATCCACTAACGGTGCATGTGAAGATCGTGACCAATGTAGTAAAAGGCTGGAAAATCATATTAGTTGGAACTAAGACTTTTACATAAAAAGAGAGACTGAGATAAATATGAATAACATTACAGGTTTATGTTACTATATTTAGCATTAGATATTTTTGATCTTGTGAAATTGAACAAATTATTTCTTCATTTGGAGTTTTCAAGTTACTTAACTATTCTTTGTAAAATAATGCCTATATCACAAGCACAGGAAGAACACAGTTGTCACCCAAGAAATCTTACATTCTCCATATGTGACTGAAATATGAAACCTACCTGATTGAGAACTAGAAAAGATAGATTTGGGCGTGAGCTGCAATGATGTACTGTAGAACTTGGCAAATCATTTCTCAGTTAAGTACACATAGAAAATGACAGTAAAATAGTTTTAGGGGTAAAAGAACAAACTTTACAGAAAGGGGTTTAATTTTTTTCTTTTTAGAAAGAAAATGGAAGTCTTAGAAAAAACTTAAATTCACTTTCTAGGGACAAGTATACAGAGAGAATGGGAAGGAGGAAGAAGATATAAAAAGTGTGGTTGAGAAGGACAAATATGAAAGGATTATGCTCATTGTAATGGAAATTAACTATTACTAGTTAGATTTGGGATTTATGAATATTAATTTGGAGGGAATTAAGATACATAAAGGAGAGATATTAAGGTGTCTTTTCAAATAGAAGCAGCTTCATATTTCTTCCCATGTAAGAAAAATAAAAGGTTAAGGGAGCCTGGCTGATGTGGCTCACTGGTTGAGCATTGATCCAAGAACCAATAGGTCACCGGTTTGATTCCTGGTCAGGGCACATGCCCAGGTTGAAAGCTCGATCCCCAGTAGGGGGTGTGCAGGAGAGAAAAATCAGTGATGTTTCTCTCTCATTGTTCTATCTCTCTTTCCATTTCCCTTCCTCTCTCTCTCAAAATCAATAAAAATATATTTTTAAAAATGTAAGGGAGACCCATATAGAGAAGATGTGGTGTGGTGAATTCAGTTGAGACATAGCTAGAAGAAGATAATAAAAGGAGGGCTTTACCCTTAGGAGTAATGGTACACTCCTAAACTGTGGCCATGCTGATTTAACTACCATATTAATATCATACACTATATAAGGCTACATATATATATATATATATATATATATGTATATATATATATATATATATATATATACATCCTTCAAAACAAAGAGAAAAATCCTGAAAGAGGAATTATACCATCATGGTTCTATCATTTTGTTTTCTTATTCAGTGTATGTAATTTTCCAGTAATTTTTGTTTTTCAGTAAGCTGTTCTATTTTGAAACTATAAGGAATTAATGTCATGCCACTCACCACAAAAGATGATTTTTATTGCAAATTATGTATTTAAACATGCACATATCTACATTTAAACAATTATTTTATCAAAAAGACTTAAAAGTCTAAACTAGGTGTAACAAATATTTATTACTTAGATACAGAGATTTGTATCATAATAAAATCCTAACATGCTAAATGTCCAGCTGTTCGTTCTATCATTCAACCAGTTGCTATGACATGCACTGACCACCTGACCACCGGGGGCAGACACTCTGACCAGCAGGTTAGCTTGCTGCTGGAGTCCAGCCAATCTGGACTGGGCAAGATGGGCCGGACACACCCTGGAGCCCTCCCACGGTCCCTCCCTGGCCCCGATTGTGCGCCAGTGGGGTCCCTCGTCCTGGCCTGGGCCCTCTTGCAATCTGGGATCCCTTAGGGGATGTTGGAGAATGAGTTTTGGCCCCATCCCCGCAGGCCAGGCCAAGGGACCCCACTGGTGCACAAATATGTGCACCAGGCCTCTAGTCGTTTATAAAAAGAATAACAATGTGAAGATTGCAAATACTTCTGGTAGTTCTAGTAACTGTTGTTATTACATTCCCATGCTGATGTTCAGAGAGGGCTTCCATCCAATCATGAAAATATAATCATATAGAACATCAAAAAGTAAGATGTAAAAATAGATTGAAGCTTAGAAAAATGATTCCAATTTGATGCACACCCTCATAACCAGCTTTCCAACCCAGGTCTGAAAACTAGGGCACTAAAGGAAGGGATAGAAAATGAATTTTAAAGGGTTTCATGACAATACAAATAAGTAAAAGCAATGATATTCTAATAGTGGAAGAATTGTTTGTAAAATAGAACTTTAAAATATATTTAAATCAAATAAAATAATCAACATTTTATGGGGAATTACTAAATTTAAGATTTAGGAACTTTAGATTATAACTCGGATTCAGCTGTTTTTAAATGGGGGACCTACTGAAAATCTTTAAAGGTATCATAATTTTTATTCTCTATACAATACAGGGATTGAATTAGATTATATCTAGGATTTCATTTGACTTTGATAGTATATCATTCTAAAGAGTATTTTATGACTTCTTTTTTATCTAGCAAATATCACATGTTTGTTGTTGTTTTTTTGACAGTTGCTAATGTGATAGGGATTCAGAGGGAAACTCATTGTCCCCTAAACCCCCAGTGCAGAGGCCATGAGTGAGTGACAGTCTTTGCACAGAAATCTCTGTACACCACAGATCTGTAGGTTAGTTCTGACATACCTCCCCTAGTAAAGTCCTCAGAGGGTTACGTCAGCACTTTTCTTTAGTTTCAAGGATGAGAAGGCAACATTCAGCACTAGGAAAAGACACCTTAAGAAATGTCATTTGAACTTGTTAGGATAAGGTCCAGGGTCTGCCACAGGAGTTTTTAATCATTGGATTTCATGTGATGTTGATTTTTTTACATGATGGAGTCATGTAGAGATTGTGATACATCACAGAGGACCAAAACTACCACTTTCAGATATGGCAGTATTTTTTAAAGTGTACATAGGATCAGTAGGAGGGCATTTGATTAAGCTGATAGGGCTAGCAATCAGAATTCTGAAATCAGGATCAGATGGAGATTTTAGGGATTAATGTGATGAACCAGCTGGGGTGGATGGTCAAGGATCCAGCATAGAGATCAGTAAGGATCATGGAATAAACTATGAGACATATTATGTTGCAGGTCAAGCTTTTTATTTTTAATAATGTATTTCCAGGGAAAACAGGGCATGCTGTGAAGAAAGCTTCCAGTTCCACAGGGTTGAAAATTAAGGAAACTAAGAACTAAGGGCAAAAATTTTTATAATTTCCACTTGTGACTATGTTATTTTTAAAAAATATACTTTGAAGCTACGTGAAACCCTTTGGGGTCTATATCATTTGGGTATTTTCTATCAGTTTTACGGTGATGAAGTCTTTTGATTAGGTATTAACCAAATTATATTGTATGGTATTCTATATAGGTGCCTGCCCTGTACTGCTTCCTGAGTTAGAGTAAGATGACTTGTCCCTTTTCCACTGAAATGGTTGATGTTGAAGATCTCTCTGCTCCCAATCTTCATATAACAAAGTTTCTAAATCATTGTGTATGAATCTCAATTACTCCATACTGAAAAGAGAAGAGAGGATTTCTAGGTGATTCATGAGCAGTTTATTTGCTTGGACAACATGCCAGTCTTACAGGGGGACTTTTTTTTTTCCTCTAGAAAATAATCAATAGTTAATTTCAATATATGTACACCCAGTATATCTCAGATCCACATCTTCTGCTTTCAAGAGCCACATCTTAGTTCAGACATTGAAAAGCATGTAAAAGAATGTAACCTGTGCTAGCCTGTGCACAGAAACAAAGGGGGAAAAGACCAAAGGACTTGATTAAATTTTCATAATAATGCCCTGGCCCATCTTCCATTAAGCATATTTCTCAGAGTGGAAGATGTAGTCTTCGAACAGTTTTAACTTCTTGTTTATGTCTCTTACTGCAATAGTCACATCTCATGGCTAATGATTTACAATTAAAATATCCTCAGATAGTAATACTTGTGATATAGTATTTGAATTAGTCTCAGAGTAATTTAGGAATTCCATGGACTGGTAACTTTGTTGACTCTATTATGCACATTTGAGAAAATGTTTTGATATAAGCTAAAGATGACAAAGATTGCTTAGAAGAGAGTGCTGTGGAATCAATCAAGTCCACAATCTCTTTTCTTAAACATTTGCTGCCAAAACTCAGATTTAAAAATAGTTATAAAGGAAATATAATGCATATCCAGTAAATTATTTGATATCCCTGGTGGATTCTAGACAAATATTCCATCATCACACACATTAATATTTTTCCAATGAATGTGTCTGGTTAGTTCAGATTTTGCTGCCAAATGCCTTTACACCAATCTTAAATAAAACAGCTTTTGCTCTTTTTAGAGCTTTTTAGATTGCAGGAATTCAAATAAGATATTATTGTTATAGCAGCATCTTATAATTTTTATTTATCTATCTCTATACTAAGTTACCTAAAATTCATAAAACTAAAAATAACTTATTTTGAATATATTATCACAATATTTTTTTCATTTTTTCATAGATTTTATAGGAGTTAAAATAGAAAGCTCAGGCATCATTGTCTCCAGAAAGCTTTTCTATAATATCAATGTGTAGCCTGGCCAATTTCATCACCTCCATATTCTAATGGCCTCTCACTGAGCACTTACCACTCAACTATCATAGCTGTCTCTTTATGTTTGTGGCTCTCCATGTCAATCAGTTGATATTTTTCTTATGAGAACCATTCAGCAAAAGCAGAACCACTAGAAACAATTGATTTAATTTACAAATGTTATGCTTTTCATTCATAACTTGTAAGCTCACTAGAAACCAAAAACAGTTCAGCAAACATTTCTCTTTGTCATTTGTGATTGCTGAGCTACAGTGCTTATTTTTCTATATATGCTAATATAACAAAGACTTTATAAAGAATAAAAAATATACTACCACTCGGGTTAGCAGCAACGTGTGTGTTTCATTTAAACTCTTGTTATAAGGATTTGCTCAGTATAAGAGTAGACCAGTTCACAAAGTGACCAATATACCAGTTTTAAAAGAAAATGTGTTACTTTCAAATATTCATTTTGATTATCGCAGTTTATGTTAAATATGTACAATACTCAGAAATATGTATTTAGTAATCTAATAAATTCAGAATGTCTTAAGGGAATATGTTAGTTTACATTAATTATTGTTAAGTAATCTCTACAGACATATGTTATATTATCTTTATGTTTTCTAAAAATTATTCCAAGGATTCTTTTGCCAATGTTTCAAACAGCATATCAACTTTAATTTGTCATTTATAATAACTAGTAGTTCAGATTTACTATGAGAGTCTTCTTGTCATTTACTAATTTATCTTACTTGTCTAGTTTTTACTTTTTTCAGCATATTTATCCTACTTAATTTGTTATCCTTTCATCATAGGCTATTTATGGATGATATGTAATTTAAGATATTCATGTTCATTATATAATACTGCCTTTTACTGCTTTGATCATCTTACCCCTTCATGCTAAAATTGCCTGTAGTCAGCTATCAAGGAAATATATTCCAAAGTCCCTTGTTAGAAATCAATATTTTAACATTTTATCTGACATAGGTTTGTTTCAGTCACTTCTTTTTTCAGATGTTTTGAGTATCACTTTTTTGGAATCTAAAGGCAACCACTTATAATGTAATTTGCCAAAACCACAGTAGTATATATGATTTAATTATATATTCTATGGTGATTAATAAAAACTTTGGCATTTTAATTTGATGTGGTGGTGTTAGAGCCTTATTGTTTGATTTTATATGTATGTTTTCTTACATTTTTTATATATTTGTTGAAATTCTCACTTTGATTATACTCTCCTTACCTGAGTAAACATCTTTATGGCCATTACTTTGAACACTTTATCAGGTAAATCTCTTATCTCCCTTTTATTAAGGTATGTTTCTGGAGTTGTATCTTTGTTCTATTTTGTTTGAAACATAGACCTCTACTTCTTCATTTTTCTGGACTCTATGTTGGTTTGTCTGCATTAAGAAAATACAGCCACCTCCGCCAGTCTTCACAGTGTGTTCTCAGAATGTGAAGCTTATCATTCAGACTGGCTCTAACTCTTTGTTATTTCTCAGACCTTTGCCATGGTCCATGCTGGCTTCTTTGTTGTTAGTGGCTCCCAGTAGTTAAGGGTATGCCAAGACCTGTCAGAGTCCTGCAGGGAAGGCTCTCAGTAAGCACTGTTACTGGTCCAAAGTCCTTGTGCCCAGTGCTTTTAAGGCCAAAACTCAAACATCAGAGTTTGGAGTTAACAAAGGTTTATTGATTGAGAAAGTTTCAACAGAGAAGGTGGGTGCCCTAGTAGTATCTCAGATTTATCTTACCGAAGTATAGAGCTCAGGCTTCTTTTATGTCAAGGGAAGAGAAAATGGGAGGGGCAATGAGTAATTTATAACTACAGACATCTGAGCACCAGCAGAGGTCCTAGAAGACCATGAAACCTCTTGTTCCCAGTTTGTTGACCTCAGTTGATTTGTGTTCGGTCACCAGGCACCGGCAAATTTTGATAAGCAATTATTATTTTAGTAGTTGTTTCCTCCATCTCCTCATGAGAGGCATCTTCCAGCAAAGGACTGTTTTTGTGCAACTCAGCCCTCAAACAATATTCCTCTAATGATTAACCTGCATATATGCAAAACTAAGCAGAAGCTATTAGCTTGAAGGCCCTGGGAACACAGCAGGCATGAGCAACAGGCAGTCAGAGAGACCTAGCCTTTCATTTGGTTAGATACCTAGTTGCAGGCTGATTGGAAGCCAGATTCTCAGGGAGAGACTGGGAGCTTGGTGTTTCTTCCATGTTGAATTCTGATACGGTAACCTATTAAGAACTAGAGGCCCAGTGCAAGGATTCATGCATGGGTGGTGTCTGGCAGGCCAGCCCAGATCTGGGCTGATGGGGCTGGGCCAGTCAGGGGGAGGGGCCGTGAATGGTTGGCTGGCCCCACCCCCTGGTCGAACTCCAGGTTGAGGGGACAATTTGCATATTAGCCTTTTATTATATAGGATTGTTTCTTTGTTTGCTACACTCCTGTGGGCCTGTGAACACAAGCCCCACTGACCACCAGAACCAGATTACCCAGGGGTGCCTCCTCTGACAGCCTTAAAAGCCCAGGTGCCAACTGTGTGCATAGACTCCTTCCCGGGAGATACTGGTGACTTGATATGGGCTACAGGGAGAATATGGAGATAGTATCTGCTAGGAGGATCTCAATTTGTCCTTAGATGAGGGATAAATTAGAAGCCCCTCAGGCTACAGCTTTTAAGATGTGTCCTTTCAGAAAAGGCTGGGAAATGGCATTTTCTGTCTGCTGCCTCTGTGCTGAGCCCTGGGCAGGTAGGAAAGTGGGTCTTTAATATTCAGCCAAGAACCCTTTCTTTTCTATAGTCTTTGGGTTTTCTCAATGCAAGCTCTGTTGGCTTTCAGAGTTAGGTGTTTAGTATGTGGATGTCTTTAATATTGGGGTGCTAGATATTGGGTCCAAACCCTTCCCTACACAGGGTTGGAGGAATTTGAGTTTCCTCTCATTTGTATGTTTCTCCTCATTTTGACAAGGGAATTTTCTCATTTACCAGGCATGTAAGAATTGCTCAGCTAGTTTATGGATTTCTTCCAGAGGGAATTGTTCCATGAGTAGCTGTAGATTTGGTGTGTCCCTGGGAAGAGGAGGGTGAAGGAACCCCCAATGTTGCCATCTTAGACCAGAATATGTCTCTTCAATTTAAACCATCAATTCTTATAAGTCTTGACTCAAACATTTCAGATCCCAGAGCTCAAAAGTAAGCAGAAGACATAGAAAGGTCTTTGGATGGATTTAACCACTTGCTAAAGACCAAGATGTGCAGATATTCTACAAGTATAGGTGTTTTTTTTTTCATTAAAAATGTTAAAATTTACTAAGCTTAACTATACATTTTACTGAGCATCATATTGAAAACAATAAAGAACAATCTCTAATGTACAGATTGACATATAAAGAAAAATATGTAATTTAGCAAAATTAATTACCCAACATAATTTGGCTTTTTAAATTTTTTGCAGATAAGAGCAAATTAAGATATGTAGGACAGTAAAAAGAGTTTATGTTCTGGCCATACCAATGTCCTCTGGATCATTAAATAGTTTTACATGGCATTTTCTCATTGGAATATATTTTAGTTCTCTGCTGTCTTCACTTGTCTAAATCCTAATAATGCTTTAGGACCCAGCTTAAACATACCTTTTCATCAGACTCTCCTCTAACCTCCCTTTCTAAATTACTAAGATGCTTCCATTTTAAAACAGATTTCTTAAGAGTGAGATACATGTAATGAGCCCTAAAACATCTTATTAGGCCTGGACAGTATTGCTTAGTGATTGATCATTTGACTCATCAACCAAGAGGTTGCTAGTTTGATTCCCTGTCAGGGCACATGCTGCATTGCAGGCTCGATCCCCAGAAGGGGCGTGCAGGAGGCAGCCAATCCATGTTTCTATCTCTCTATTCCTCTCCCTTTAAAAAACACAAACCCATTAAAATAAAGCAAAACAAAACACTATTTTATTAGTAGTAATGTTATTATCAGGATCAATATTGTATCATATAAAGTATTTGGGTTTGGAGATCATATAGTAGCATATTCAAATCCTGACTGACATGGGTTAGCAGTCTGCCCCTTGAAAAATTTTCGTAAAATTTCTGAACATCACTTTTTTTATCTGTAAATGAGTCAGGGGAATTATACCTAATTCTGTAAAGCTTAATGTGGAAGACATTTATGTGATGTTCAGTAAATATTTATTCACACACACCCTTCTGCAGGCCCTCTCTACTATTTGCTTAAATGATTTAATTTGTTGCAGGAAAGTAAAAAATTGTACAATTTCAGTTTGCTGCTCACTGAGGAGTGGAAATAAGTATGTCCTTGAGTATACTTTATGATGTGAATGTTATAAATGCTCTGAGTAATCAATTTAATTCCAGGTAAATTGTATTCTGTTCTTTAGAGTCTAGGTAGAGTATGAACTTATACAACAAGGTAACTCTGACTGTAGTTAAAGAGTAAAACTAAACTACAAAAGGAACATTAGTCTTAATGGGAAAGAGAAGATAAAATATCCATAAAAGAGCTCAATATAATTCTAGAAAACAAATGAAAATATAAGACAATTAAAATACATAATAAGACTATAATGTACATGGGCAATAACACATCAAAGTAATGCACTATTGCAAGACTCTTTGTAAGACTACAGTTAGAGACTTTGAAGTTTGGTTCTGTCTTTTAGCACAGGCATTATGTAAATTAAATGGTATAGCAGAAGGAAAACAATTTGCTTTAGTAGTCATGATTATGAATCATGAAGATTAGACAGGGTCTTTGCATTTTTAACAGATTCAAGAAGAATTAAGAGTAGGGAACAGTTAGGAAAATCCTGAAAGGGTAAGTCAATGACAAAACTAAGGCTATTTACTAATTTGAAGCTGATATCATGAATTTTAAGCATTCAACTTTGTGCTAATTGTCTTTTAAACAGTAAACTTTAATGTGAAGTAGGATAAATGATATAGGTGATAAATGAAATAATATATAATACATGTGTAGAATTACCTTAAATATTATACCATGCCTGAATGCTATGCTATATAACATCTATCCTGATAGCTTTTAACAATTTTTTATCTCTCTCTCTCTCCCTGAAGAAGTAGTCAGGTTGGGCAGGGATCACTTAACAAACCCGTCACCTAAAGCAGTTAGTGTATTGACAGGGAAGAATTTTGGCTTAATAATTGGATACAGGTGAAAGAGAAGTAATGTCAATGTCATTCATTAGTAGTGATTATAAGTCCCTGCACAGCCCCTGTTTCCTCTTTCCTTGCAGCATCTACTTTAAAAACAAAACAAAACAAAACAAAAAAAAACTAAAGAGCTATATTGTTAGAAACCAAATGATAAGCAAAAGCAAATTTTTCATATTTTGAAGAGGAAGTTGAGCATGGCTAGTATCAGATTGCTGGAGATGACTATGTTGATAATCTTTTTTCTTTCCCATCTCAGTGACCCTCCTATCCCCAAAAAGCTTCCAAAATATAGAAGAATTAGGTCCTGATATAGGTGAAGTACATAGTTATCTTCAATTTGGAACAGAAAGGTTCTTTCATTCATCATTCATTCATTTATAAAATATTAAGCAAATCCATTCCCTACAAGAGTGACTCAGTTTGTTGATCATATCCTGTGCACTGAAAGGTTGCTGGTTCCATCCCAGGTCAGAGAACATACAGAAGGCAACAGATCAATGTTTCTCTCTCACATGGATGTTTCACTCTCACATGATGTTTCACTGATGTACTTCACACAGTTTTCTCTCTCCCTTCCTCTCTCTAAGCATGTCCTCAGGTGAGGATTAAAAAAACAAGAAAGATTTAACAAATCCTAAGGGATCTGCAATTGAACAAGCCACAGACACACACATGCGCATATTTTAAATCAATGACCTTGCAACCTTTTTCTATTTGACTATCCATTCCTTTGATTGATGAATAGATTTAATTATATTGAAGCTTTATGTACAGTATATCAGGTTGAGGTGGTGGTATTTGTGAGGTAGTTAATAGTAGAACATCAATAATCAAGTTAGAGAAAAGAGCATTTTCAGCCATTACTAGATTTTCTCTGGTGTTAACACTTAATATGAGGTAAAAATAAATAATTTGTATAAAAATACAAAACTGTATGGAATGATTTAAAAATATAAATCATGTGTTTGATTGTTTATATGAATATTATAGTCACTAGTTTCCCACAGTCTGGGAAAATTCCTGTGTTTCAAGTTGCTTACCTGGTACTTGAGCATTGGAAGTCATTTAAATATATTGAGGAGGTTATAATTATTTCAAGACAATTTCCAGTCATTTTTACTTTCAAAAATGCTGTGTATATAGACAAGAACATTACCCTTTACTCTTACACTCCATGCCATTTGCCTCATTTTCTTCTAACACTGAATTCTGGGCAGCCACAGTAGAATTCTACTGAGACTTCATTAAGAATCCTACATAATAAAAGCCTAATATGCTAAATGTCGGGTTGACTGGTCCACTGTTCAACCAATCAAAGCATAATATGCTAATGATATGCTAAGGCTGCTCAACCGCTCGCTATGGCATGCACTTACCACCAGAGGGCAGATGCTCTGACTGGTAGGTTAGCATGCTGTTGGTTTCTGGCCGATCAGGACTGAGGGAGACTGGCTGACATGCCATGGAGCCCTCCCGTGATCTCTCCCTGGCTGGCTAATCTCCTGCGTCCCTCCCCGGCCCTGATCATGCACCAGTGGGGTCCCTTGGCCTGGCCTGCACCCTCTTGCAATCTGAGAACCCTCGGGGGATGTCAGAGAGCTGATTTTGGCCTGATCCCGCAGGCCAGGCCTAGGGACCCTACTGGTGCACAAATTTGCGCACTGGGCCTCTAGCATAATAGATATTAGCATAATAGATAATAATGCCTCGCAAGACCTTGGCTATTCTTTCACTGCTTATATGCAGAATCTTGACCACATTATTCATTACGGCAGTTAGCACCAATAGAATTTTGACTAACTTTCAAAAAGGCAATCTTTTGTGTGGGCTAAAATTTAAAAAAAAAAAAAATGCTCCATTCCATAATTTGTCTCACCTTGATTCAGAGAGTAAACACCATGGAGTGAATCTCCATGTAGATTTCAGTGTCCACTTGCTATCTCACTCAGGAATCCTTGGTTTCCTCAAAGGTGTTATGCGGAAATTTGGAAATAGCAACTCCATTTGCATGTGCTATTTACTTGCCCAAAATGAGTTAAACCTCATTTAAAGTGTAACTAACAAAATACACATTCCAGAAGGTAATTGAGTACATTGCAAAAATGTACTAAAGTTTTCAAAAAAATCCTTATTCAGTGTGACTTCAAATTAAATATATAAATCTTTTCAAGCATTTTTAAATTAAAATATTACACACAAGCAGAATAAAAGTAAAAGAGAATAACAGTAATTTAAAGTGTACTTTTATTCCTGCTCTGGAGGCTAAAAATAAAATAATTGTTCTGATACATTTAAGTTCGGATAAGTTTTAAAAACATTGTATCACAATTTTCTGGAACACATCCTATATAATAAAAGAAGTAATATGCAAATTGACTGTCATTTCGCCATAAAGATGAGGCGCCCACAGCCAATAAGGAGGGAATATGCAGATTGTACAACAAAGATGGCGAGGGAGGAAGCCAAGCCAGCAGGAGTGGAGTGGGCCAAGCTGGCCAGAGTGGAGCTGAGAGGGGAGGGGCTTGGCTTCCTCCGTCACCCCAGCCACGGAGAAAGCCTAGCCGCAGGAGCTGAGTGGGCCAAGCCAGCCGGAGTGCGTGGGCGGGGGGCTTGGCTTCCTTGGTCTCAGGGACAGATTGACATCCTCCTGGCCATGCCATGGGGGTTTGCGGATATGCACAGCCCCAGGCCTTCGGTGCGCACATCCTCTCCCCAACACCTGGTGTGCAAACATCCCTCAGTGAGCTGTCACCCAGCGCACCCGCAACAGTACCAGACCATGGCGTGCACAAGTTCCCCTCCTCCCCCGCCCCTCTGCCGCACTTTCATCAACCCCAGCATGCCTACTTCTCCCACAGGACGTGAGCATATTCCCTCTCGCACGCTCCTGTCCTTTGGAGAGTGTCCGGGTGTTCTGGGTGCTGAGCGTGAGCGCCTGTGAAATGACAGTGAGAGGGCGGAGTGGTGATGCCCTGTTCCTGGCGGAGGCCAGTGCAGAGATGAGATCACCTCCATGGGGCTAATGCAGGTGCTGAGGTGGGAGCAGGTGTGGACAGACACACCTGGTGGGTGCAGACAGCCCCTGCTAAGGAGCCTTTGGTCAGCATTCAAGATCGGAAACCCAGAGGAGGTGAGGAGTTCCGTCCTCTCAGTGAAACAGTGGGATAGTCGGGGCGACTGCAGAGGAGGAATGTGCACTTTGGGTGCTGGCACCCATGAGCAAAGACTGCCCTGACTGAGCCTCGATCACTTGGGGCCTAGCGCACTCCTGCCGGGCAGCTGGTGACCGGAAATGGTTTTCTGAGTTAATGAGAGAAAACACTGATTCTCCCGCTACCCAAGAAGGTGGAAAGTGCAGTGGGGAGACATGCGGGGAGTGAGCGAGCTTCCCTGTCTGGGGGTTCCAAATATGCCATTGGTTCCTTTCACAGCTGACTGGAGATATACAGGGTGTCCCCCAAAAATGTATTACACTTTCAATACCTACTAATTCCAATGGGTTTAAGCATGAAAATAAAGAAACAACAATGGAGCTGTCATCTGTTAAAATTGTGAGCACAAACCGGCAGTCGGACATTCCCCGAGGGGTCCCGGATTGAAGAGGGTGCAGGCCGGACTGAGGGGCTCCTCCCCACCCCCTCACCCCCCCACCCCCGTGCATGAATTTCATGCACTAGGCCTCTAGTCAAGTGCATAAAATGATAGTCATCAGGTTCACAGTAAAAATCTATTAAAAAGTTTCCACAAAATTTATAAAGATATTAGATATTTGAATAACTAACTAATGCAATAAGTTTGAACTTTATTTCTAAATTTCTAATCAATGATTTTTGAATGTGGATATGTATTTTGACAGATGTTATAATACCCCTCCAAAAAATATAAGAAAACCTTTCTCTAGCCATAGATGCTTCCACCAGAGGGAGAGTCAGGAAAGCGAAGGTGTGGGGCATTATGAAGGCACATGTCTAAACTTCTGTTAAAAAAATGAGAGTATTTTGTACATGACATGGCTTCAGTTCACAGGAGATGATGTTCTTGAGTTTAATTATCTCCCTAAACTGTATCTTAACATCTTGACTTGAACACAGTTTCTCTCTCTCTCCTTGTCCTCCCCCTTCTCTAGAAACACACACACACACACACACTTTATAAATTAAGATTTCTGAAAGTATTGTAGCTTTCTAAGTCATCTAAATGATATAATACCTCTTTTCTAACCTATGTTCATTATGTGTGCATGCCATATGGAACTGGCTCTTTACATAACATTAGGATTCATAATATTTCAGCTCTGCTTAGTGATGAGCGGTTGTGTTACAGAAGACTGGAAAAAAACCAAGCCATGCTTAGAGAAAGGGAGTTATATTTTATTAAGCGCAGGGCCAGAGAAAAATGTGCCTTTCAAATTCTGGTGCCCCCCCCTCCCCCCCCCCCACACACACACATGGAGGAAACTTTTTCTATTTATACTTTTCCTAGCTCTTTTGTCTCCCAAATTTGGAATGAGACTTCCGGGCCTTCTGGGGAAGAAGGCCTACATGCTGGGAAGGGGCCATGAGACCATATCTCAAGGCCTGGCCTGGTGTAAGCACTGACAATTCTGTCTGGGGCATAGTCCACGGCCTCTCTGGAATGGGAGTAGTCTTATTTTCCTTATTATTTAAGCAAGCAAGCGTTTACAGAAGCCAAAATAGCAGGGTTAAAATTTCAAACAGCAGTTTTTACATAAGATGGATGCTTCATTTGGATATATACACTTATTTTTACTTATTTTAAATTGTAGCTTTCTAATCTCAGTGGAGTAACACTGAAGTATGTATGAAAGGTTACTCCAGCCAGACTCTGTGTTATATTATGAAATAAGCATACTCAATTCTGTGTTGAAAGTATTTTCTTGTTTTCACAAACAGTAATAGACTTTTGTGTTTTTTTTTTTTTTACTCGTCTTCACTTTACAGGTATTTTTAAATTGGGGACACATAACCCCAATCCCAATGTTTCGAGTCTGAGATGCATAAGGGACTCTTTCTGAAATTTCAGTTGCTCGTCTGGAAATTTTACTACATTTGTGGAAGGAAACTTGTTTAATAAACTTTATCATTGAACAACTCTTAAAATATTTTAATGGAATTCACTCTTTGTTACATAAATGCTAAAATATAAAGATTGAGTAAAAGTGAGGTAATGCAATATAGAGAAAATCTTAGTAACTATTAAAGTATAAAGCTGAGAAACAAGACCTCTCATTTGAGGAGGTTTTACATCCTTTGTATCTCTCAGGACATACAAAGAACGGTTAGCCAGTAAGAATAAGGATCAAGTGTCAGCCTGTCAGACATCTATAAATCACAAGTAAGTCAGTTTCTAATTATAAATGCCTTCCTTGGCATTCAATTCCAGCTCTAAGCATGTCAGGAAGAAATGTTAGTATTCTGACCCAGAGGTCTGGCGCATTCGACTTGCCTGATTGTTAAGCTTACATATTAATATAGGATGTACCTTTGTTTGGCTCAAATCCGTCTCCCTTGAAGCACAATGCAATTATTTTCCTTGCCAGTTTTTCAACTGGAAGGGCACACTCTACTTGTTCAGTTCTCCCTGAAGTTCATGAAGGCAAATGATGCAAAAACAATGAAAGGAATGCTTTAGGTAGCCTTTTTTTATGGGCTCTCTGGATATTGCTGAGGAGATGGGCTCCAATATTACATTTCAAAACCTATGTGTTAAATGTTCCTGGCTTTGTTAGGATTGTAAAAACTGGTGATGTTCTATTTCAACTGTGCTACCTGTGTTCCTCTTTATGGGCATGAAGTTTCATTACATATACATGTCATGACACCTCCCCACCCCCACTTCTCAGTGATGTCAACCTGCCTTCCTCTTTCTTTGGCTTCAAATGTTATTTACTGTGGAATTTCTGGATGATAACTGCATGCTGTTGAATAGTTAAATACCCCTGGCCGATGTGCTCAGTTGGTTGGAGTATCTTTCAGATGTGGGTTTGATTCCCAGTCAACAAATCTCTCTTCTCTCTCTCTCTCTCTCTCTCCCTCTTTCTCTCCCCCATACCTTCCTCTTCCTGTCTAAAAATCAATAAATCAAATAATTGTTCAATTGTAGAAATAATTTATATTCTTTGGTATCAGTCTCTACTATGGAAAGTGAGAGTTTAATTTATCTAAAACTCCAGTCAGTTTCAAAGAGATATGTTTAGATGAGATAATATATAGAAAAATAAAGTTTCATTTTACACATTGTATACCAAAATAAGTAAGATATTCTTTGGCATAGTTATAGAATTGGGTCAGAGATTGTAGGCAGGATGACAATTGCAAAGTCTATACCTATACTAAGACCAGTTTTCTTGCAGGTAGAAATCATGTTCTTTGATGAAGTTGCATAGGAAATTGTGGTTTGGTAAGATTTATTTTGGGTGGAAATAGAAGGCTGCTCCCAGGTTGCCACTGTCTCAGAAAAAGTCAAGCCTTGTCTTCATCAGGCCCAGAACAAAGACCAGTGTCCAGAGATTCGGTGTGATACGAAAGCTTAGTCCTGTGTCTGCTGTTGGCCCCAGGCGGCTGCTAGACCCATGTGGCTGCTACAAAACATGTGAATGAGCAGAGAGAGTGGTATATGTTACCAGGAGAGAGAGAGAGAGAAGGAGAGAAAGAGCTCTTTGTTAGACTGATTATATTATTTCAGGTTTGGGAAGAACAAGGTGCTTTTACAAAATAACCAATCCACTTCTTAATCTTTCACAGGCTTCTGTTGGATCCACCCCCTAACCAATCTATTCCCTAGATTTTCTAAGGTTCTATGTCCTGATCCAAACTTATCCTTTTCTCAGGCTTGACTGACAGGCCTCTATGGCTCCTGTTGTGCATGCCTGAACATGCAAGTACCTTCCCCTGTGCCTTCTTTTTTTTAAAATATATTTTTTATTGATTTCAGAGAGGAAGGGAGAGAGCTAGAGAGATAGAAACATTAATGATGGGAGAGAATCATTGATTGGCTGCCTCCTGCAGTCCCCCACTGGGGGGATCCAGCCACAACCCAGGCATGTGCCCTTGGCGGGAATAGAACCTGGCACCTTTTAGTCCACAGACCGATGCTCTATCCACTGAGCCAAACCTGCTAAGGCCCCTTGTGTCTTCTTGACTTCTATTGGGCATGTGCCCAGCTATGGAGTTTCCCCTGCTGTTTCTATTCCTCCCCTGGTATGCCAGCTTCTGGGGATTAGGTCCCTAGGGCTGGGATGCCCTGGAGAGTATGTGAAGCTGTAACTTTCTATGGAAGCAAGCAGGTTTAAACTCCCTACTTTATTATCTATACTAATAAAAGGGTAATATACTAATTAGACTGGGTAGACCGGCCATCTTACGGACGTCCAACTTCCTTCCGGACAAAGCCATGGTGATTGGGGGCTGAGGCAGAGGCAGTTAGGGTCAATCAGGCCTGCAGGGGCGGGCAGTTGGGGGTGACCAGGCCAGCAGGGGAGAGCAGTTGGGGGTGACCAGGCCAGCAGGGGAGGGCAGTTGGGGGTGACCAGGCCGGCAGGGGAGGGCCATTAGGGGTGACCAGGCAGGCAGGCAGAGGCAGTTAGGGGCGATCAGGCAGGCAGGGGAGCAGTTAGGAGCATTAGGCAAGCAGGCAGGTGAGTGGTTAGGAGCCAGTGGTCTTGGATTGTGAGAGGGATGTCCGACTGCCAGATTAACTAATAACACACATAAACTAATTACTAAACTGGCAGTAGGACATCTCCTGAGGGGTCCCAGATTGGAGAGGTTGCAGGCCATGCATAAATTTTGTGCAATGGGCATCTAGTGCTTAATAATGACTGATTTTTTTTGTTCATTTTTTTTTTTAAATATATTTTATTGATATTTTACAGAGAGGAAGGGAGAGAGATAGAGAGTTAGAAACATCGATGAGAGAGAAACATCGATCAGCTGCCTCCTGCACACCTCCTACAGGGGATGTGCCCGCAACCAAGGTACATGCCCTTGACCGGAATCGAACCTGGGACCTTTCAGTCTGCAGGCCGACGCTCTATCCACTGAGCCAAACCGGTTTTGGCTGTTCATTTTCTTTATTAATATATAGCTGCCTATGCTAACAGTTTGATATTGTATATATTTATAGCTCTTCACATTATTCTTTTTTTTTATTTATTTTATTTTATTTTTTTAATTGTTTGAAGTATTACAAATAGTAGTACATATGTCTCCTTTTTTTTTTTTTCCTTCCCCATTGACCTTTCCCCGGCCTCCCCTTCCCCCCAGTACATGCCTTTACCTGCCCCCTCCCCCCAGTGTTTTTTATCCATTGGTTATGCTTAAATGCATGCGTACAAGTCCTTCGGTTGATCTCTTACAGCCCACCCACCCCCGCAACCTCCTCTGCCTTCCCACTGTAGTTTGACAGTCTGTTCAATGCTTCTTTGCCTCTGTATCTATTTTTTCCCCATTTCATTCCTTTAAAAAAATCTTGCCTCTGCAGACTAGAAATAAACATATAATAACAAAAAATATTTGAGACCCAATTTCCATGTCCAACAGTTCTGAGTCCCCATTTCAATGTCAAACAGTTCCTTATGTGTACATGTCAGCAATGATATCTGGATGGTGGGCACATGGTGGCAATGCAGGTCTGACCCTCTCTGGTTTGGTCCTAGGCAACTTGCTGCGTCGCACAGCTGCTGACTGGTCGAGAATATGTTTGTATATTTTCAGAAAACAACTCCAAGACCATGTGGATTCCTGCAACAGAGAGGAATTGACAGGTCTGCTCCAACCACGAAGACAAGAGGAGAAACAGTCCAGAGATGGAAGATGCTGATGACACCTTGCCACATTATTCTTAATCCATGCATACTTTGCAAATCTAAAAAAAAAATCTTAGTAAAATTCCATAACATATATTTTAAAACTAGAACCTTAAATGAGTCCTTGTAGGACTTAATGACAAATTTTCTCCTGGTGTTTGAATCTAAATGCATTAGCAAAAATCCATTGTTATAAGACAGCAATTTTCAACCTTTTCCATCTCTTGGCACATATAAACTAATTACTAAAATTCTGAGGAACACACAAAATATATTTTTGCCAATCTAACAAGAAATAGGTATAATTTTGAATCATTCACATCTGATAGTTATTGCTGTGTTGGCTTTTGTCATTTTTTAATTTCACAATCAGAGAAAAAGGTCAGTGCCCTTGACTAAATAGTCAGGAATTGCATGTTTTAAAAACTCTGGGGGCACACTGGTGTGCCTACAGCAGCACACCAGTTGATAATTGCTGCTGTAAAAAATGGAAATAAAGAGCAGGTCACAGATTACTAAGCACAAGTTCCTAGAATCAGAAAAAAATGTTCAGAATGGCAGAGAAGATACCTGAAGAAAAGATACCTTGCAGAACGAGATGATGCTAATAGTTTTAAGAATAAGTCTGAATGGAGGGAAACTATAAAATTACAAGGACTCCACTATTAAATTATTCTCATTTGTTTATTCCCTCCTCTACTTCTCTTTGTGTCTCTGTTTCTGTCTGTCCCTGACTCTGTTTCCTTCTCTCTCTCTCTCTCTCAATACACAGTATACACAGACACAATTCTCCTTTCCCTTATCTGCCACCTTGAGATTATTGAGGAAGTTTATAAATCTTATAGTAACATAAAGAGACTAGGTCCAAGTTTTTTGGTATAACTAAAGCTCTTCACCTGTGACATGATTTATTCTCTTAATTCAGATCATCTCCCTTTGGTAAATATCCTCCTATCTAATAAAAGAGTAATATGCAAATTAACCACCACTCTGCTACACCCACAAACCACGCCCACCAGCCACACCCACCAGCCAATCAGGAGTGAGTATGCAAATTAACCCAACCAAGATGGCAGTTAATTTGCATATCCAGGAGTAGAGGGAAGACTGAAGACAGTGTAGAAGGAAGCCAAACATTGCAGAAGGGAGCAAAGCTGTGGAGAAGGGAGGGAAGCAGGCAGGGCAGGGGGAGAAGGGAGGGAAGCAGGCGGGGCGGGGGAGAAGGGAAGGAAGCAGACCGCCGCAGGAAGCCCTATTGCAGGAATCTTCCTGCAACGGGCCTCTAGTTATATATAACTATTGCATGAAGAGATTCGTGCAATAGGCGTTTCTTCCCTTGGCTTCCAGCACCGGTTTTTCTCCGGCACCCGGGACCCAGGCCTTCACTCTGGCTGGAGTCTGCCTTCTTCATTTTTATTGCAGACTCTGGCCAGAATCTGTTGCCTTTGTCTTCGCTGCAGACTCAAGCCTGAGTCTGCTGTTTTCGTTTTTGCTGCAGCCAGAGTGCCACTCCTGTAGATCCATTCGCCCCCTGCCCTCCCTCTCATAGCAGGCATCCTGCCCTGCCCGGCCACTCAGCACCTGGAGCAGCTGGGCAGCCACCATCTTTGACCTCTAATTTGCATAGTCCCTCCTGATTGGCTGGTGGACATAGCAGAGTGATGGTCAATTTGCATGTTTCTCTTTTATTAGTGTAGATTACTAAAATAAAGTGAAATGGTGCAGAACTAATATACTGTCATATCAAAATAAACATGGTTTACATAAGATCTGTCTAAACATCTCTGTAAGCATGTATGTAGGTAGAAAAAGAAATAGCTGCAAATGTAGGTGGTTAAGTAAAACAACAAATGTGTTTATTAAAATGGAATATAATATGTATGCTACATTTAATTAAAATATTAAATTTACTTCCATTTTTATTTATAAAAATGTTAAATAGAAATTAAAACAATTGATTAACTTCAGATAATAATATTGAATCATTCATTTAAGATTAAAGAGATGATTGCAAAAATATTACTAAGTTAAAGCAATTATGTTTTAAGCTACATTTTAAAATTACATAGAATAAATTGACTCCTTGATATGAAAAATTGAGGAGATAGTAAATTATCATTCTTCTCAATTTTACCAATCTCATTATTTAAAATTTTTTTTAATAGTTTTCCTTGACAGTTTGGCTCAGTGGATAGAGCATTGGCCTGCAGATTAAAAGGTCTTGGGTTTGATTCTGATCAAGGTCAGCTGTTGCAGGCTCCTCCCCAGCCTGGGCCCTGGTCAAGGCTCCTGCAGGAAGTAACCAATGGATGTGTTTCTCTCACATCGATGTTTCTCTCTGTCTTTCCCTCTCTCTTCCACTCTCTCTTAAAAAATCAGTGGAAAAGTATCCTCAGGTGAGAATTACAAAATACATTTTTAACAGTTTGTGATAATTATATTCAGCTTTTCAATCATATTTTCACAGTTTTTATTTTTATTTAATAGTATTCAATTCTCAATGCTTACTTTTAAAACACAGTTCTTCCAATACTGCCTGAATTTATAATTTTTTAAAATTTTTAATTGGTTCAATCTGTGTGTGTGTGTGTGTGTGTGTGTGTGTGTAAAAGACTCATGATAATTATATTAGCTAGTTTTTCACATCTAAGCATGCTTTCATTGTGTTTGATTGTTTTATTTATGCATAAACATTATCTTGTCTGGGTGTATCTTTAGGGCATATTTGTAAACATTGTCTGGTAATTTCTAGTTACGATTGCTATTTTGAAAAACTCTCAAGTTGGTTAAATCTCTCATGTTTTATTTTTAAGGGAATTTAATTTTTTTGGCCTGTATGACAGAAGAAAATTTATTCTATATTCTTAATTTTTAATATCTTAATGTGGATATGTTATTTTATTGGTCATTTATGTCTACTTTCCTAGAATGATTTGTCCTTTTAAACCTTATATTCTGCTCTTCATTCTTTTCCAAAAATTTACCCTGAACTATTTTGAACATCTTTTTATCCATTTTTAACAGTTTTTTTTTTTTACCTCAGTGATAACAATTACTCTTATGTTGCCCTGTTATTGCCCTATATTTGTTATCTTCTAATTATTTGATGTTTTCTGCTTTATGTTCACTTTTATTACCTCAAACTTTTCCTGTGTCATTATTTTTTTAGTTTGTCATAATGTTTATTAATTATTAGTTTTGCAATGGTCTGATTTTTATATCAATTAGTAGTTTTGCTAATTTCTCTTTATTGCAATCTATCATTATTCTTTTTTGAGTTGACATATTTAACTCATGATATTATTGAAGTAGTCAGTAACGTGAAAAGTACTGATGAGAAAAATAATTTTGTTTCCAGGACAATGGCATACTTTGTATTAGGTTCCTCACATGTCTCTTAAGATATGTATACCAAATCTCAAAGTCATTTTCAGTACTTTTATTTCATTGCTTAGATGTGAAAAATGTTTAACTGCTCTGATACAGGGTGGATTACTTTTCTTGCTTAAAAAATATGTTTCAATTTTTAAGGCAAGGCTCAGCTGTTACCTCAGTTTTACATATGTGTATGTATGTCTAATGTTTATATGCATTTGAGAGAGATAAGAACCAGGGGTGGGCAAACTTTTTGACTCGAGGGCCACAATGGGTTCTTAAACTGGACCGGAGGGCCAGAACAAAAGCATGGATGGAGTGTTTGTGTGAACTAATATAAATTCAAAGTAAAGGAGCGGAGGGGAGAGCAAGAGAACCCTCCGCTCTTACAGCTCGGCCGGATAGAACAGCCGAACAGGCCGGATCCGGCCCGCGGGCCGTAGTTTGCCCACGGCTGGATAAGACCATGATTCTTTCTTTTTAGATTGTACTAAATTTGCTATAAAAACTTTCACTCAGCTTTGATATTTATTGTACTCTCAATTTCTGATGATTCAGTCAATGAGATTGAACTCATGGAATTTTTATTTCTCCCAGATTGAGTCAATTTTTGTTTTGAATTTTACTTGTTCATCATCTCTCCTCACAACTCTACTTTTTTTCCTCTCCAAATTCAAGGACATTGGTGATAAATCTCAGAACTTTTTGAACTTCCCAGAATTAATTCAAGTGGGAATTAAATTTTAAGCTTCTTGTGCTCCAATAGAATTTTCAGGTCTTGCATCAATAGATTTTCTCTGTTTCTTTGACGAATATTACATTAGTTTTATAATATTGTTTTTTGTTGGCTTCCTTTACTTTTATGGTTATGGTTTGGTTAGTTGTTTGTATTTTTACAGTACTTTATTCTTTTATAAGTGACACAGTATTTCACCATGTACAGGGAAGAAGATTCTATGACTTATATATATTCAAAAATCTTTACTCAAAATTTCCTTCCAGGTGATTTAATAACATAAATTGGATTTTTTATAGAATTCTGTAACTATATCTTTCAAACTTGATGAGCTTAATACCAATGACAAAATGTTCTGATTCATTTGTAATTCTTTCCGCTTTATGGTGAATGAAGGCTATGTGAGCTTGGAGGGTATGCATGTTGGTAAAGATGTGTGTGCTCTTGGATTGAGTGTATGAGTATGTAGGGATGTGCATATATGGGGGCAGTATCTACAAATGTGGGAGAATTTGTATGGGGGCTATTTTGTGTGCATATACATACATGGATATGTATATGTGGAGGGCTGTGTGTGTGTTAGAGAGAGAGAGAGAGAGAGAGAGATTCTGTATGAATGGATGCTTCTAATATTGGCAAAACTATAGGAATTTGAGACATAAATTTCATGTCATAGATGTTAACTTTCTAGGTTTAGAGATAAATATTGACACTTTTACCAAAGCTAGTATTAACTCTAGAGGTAATTGATTAGAACCATGAGGATGTGCCTGTCTTCCTTCTGCAGTATAGATCTACTGAGTATTCTTTGAAAATCTTAACCATGCTATTGTTTTTATTCATAACATTATGCCATAATATTATAATATTGCATATAACATAGAATAATATTATAACTCAGTAGTCAACTAAGTTGTTATATTTTTTTTGCTTTTTAGACTTTAATAGCACTGAACTTCTCCAAGACAGTTATTCACTCCCAGTTACATCTTAGCATTCTTCAGTAAGACACCACTGGGCATGAACAACACAGTTCATGGGCATTTAACTATAGTTTTCTACACTGCATTAAAGAAAAGTCCTGGGTAAAGGAGGGAAGGAGGGAGAGAGAAAGGAGAAAGAGATTGACTCTACATGATTGGGGGTAGGGGTGGCAAGTACCAAAGTTATAGATCAGGTTAATAAATAAGAAATTCTAGTAACAGTCTTGAGTCTGAAACCCACAGTACAGGACAACAGGTAGAAACTCAGGCAGGATTTATCTGTTTTAGTCTTGGGCAGAATTTCTTCTATTCAGGAAACCTCAGTCTGTGTTCTTAAGACCCTCAAATGATTGGATAATGCCACTGGCATTGTGGAAAGTAGTCTGCTTTACTCAAAGTATACTGATTATAAGTGTTGCTCACATTTAAAAAATACCTTCACAGCAACATCGAGAATAACCTCTGACCAAACAACAAGGCAGCATTCCCTAGCCAAATTGACACATGAAACAAACAGTAATACTTTCAATATCTGCATCTTAATAATGGTGCAATCTTGAGATAGTTATCTTCTATGAGACTGTTTCCTACCAATAACATGTAGCTAATGACACATATATCACAACATATATTAACTACGATATATACATATATATACTATGCATATGTAGAATATATACACATATGTAGTTTATACATACAGAATCCTATATAATAAAAGGATAATATGCAAATTGACCCTAAAGGCAGAATGATCAGAACAACCGCTGGACCAGTCACTATGAGGCGCACTGACCACCTCTCAGTTCCTCTCCTAGGCCAGCAAGCTCCCATTGCCTGATGTTGAACGAGGAACCAGGGATGGGTGGTGGGGGATGTGGGCGGTGCCAGGCCAAGGCCCCTGCCCCACTGGTCGCCCCACTCACAGAGGGCAACCCACTGAGGGGGCGGGGCTGGTGAGCGGGCAGTAACAGCCAACCTCTCAGTCCCTTCCCCCAGCCAGCTGTCAGGCACTGATCACCCTATGGCGAAAGGGGACCCAGGGGTGGGTGGCGGTGGGGGGTGGGTGATAGCGTGTTTCGGGGCTGGCTGTGGGCAGCCGGGGAGGATGGCCCTGATCACAGGCCTGGCCTAGAGACCATACCCGCGCACGAAATTCGTCCTCTGGGCCTCTAGTGTATATGTAATTTGTTGCTTATTACCTTCTTCTTACATGTACATTGAACTGCTACTCATTAGCTGTGCAGTCCTACTAATTTCTCCCTTATTACTCTTCAGCTTCCTCACCTGTGAAATGTAGCATTTTGGAATAGAAATCATTGAGTTCTGTTTCAGCTGTAAAGTTTAATCAGCGGGGTCACCACTTCAGTGACATTTGTTTATTTCATGATTCACGAAACTCCTAACTGATCTCTATATTCCTGTGTTGACGGAAGGAATGTTGTCATCATATGGCACTAATGATCAGGCAACAGAAGGTCCTTATTTTTCTGTTAGTGGGAATAGTTTCAAGCCTGACCATCGACGTTTTCTTGCCTGGTTGCCCTGGTGACTCAAGACATACATTTCTGGGAAATAAGGTCCGTGCTCCAGATAAAACATTTTTTTTAAAAAATTTAAATACAAATGTACTAGCCAGGATTAGGATTGAGTGGCATATTAGTTCTTTAGGATGCACATGGGAATGTATGAATGTCAGGAAAATAATTTAAACTTTTCATAAAGGGGTTATAATGCAAATGCAATTGTTTACAACTTCTAATGTTTTCATTTGTCTGATTAAAACATGTCCACATAATCTCTCTGTACTTATGCATCTAAATGAAATTGGAATTTTAAATAGACATGTTTAAAAAATTGAGGACTGGTGCCTACTTTATGTATTCCATTGGGTGTTTGTTTTTTGTTCTCAGAGTTACTTTAGGTCTGACTAGACTACTGTGACTGATTTAGATGGTCAGTGATGGAATATCATTCATTGCCAACGCTTCTCCTGGGATTCCTCTGCCTGTTCCAAATCAGAATCTTTATATTAACAGCCAACAGGGACATTAGCTTTTTCATGAGCCCACTTTGGCATCAAGTTAGAGAATGCAAACATAAAGGAAGCTTTAGATGTGTAGATACTTAAAAGGCATTAAAGATCTGTAAACAAGTTTTTATTTCCTGGATTAAGAGTATTTACACCCAGAGGAAAATACACCTAAGTGAACATACAAATATGCACTTATCACTTTGTGCATTAGGTAACTGTTTTTGTTGTTGTTATTTTCCCTAAGCCCATATAAGTGAATGTATCTGTCTTAGATTTGAAGCACTCTAGAA
The DNA here is from genome assembly GCF_963455305.1 of Plecotus auritus. Lineage (NCBI taxonomy): Eukaryota > Metazoa > Chordata > Mammalia > Chiroptera > Vespertilionidae > Plecotus > Plecotus auritus. Next base: position 32,835,578 of record NC_137783.1, on the reverse strand, counting down.
GAGTTCTTATGCCTTTTCTATGTTATCGGGGTCTATTGAAGCATTATACCAAGGTGACCATTTAATGAAATAAATGTTTTGTGATGATCAAACCCCTAAATTCATCCAACTAAAGAACATTGAATTCCACTTCTTTCAAAGGCAATTTGTGCCCAGAGTGAAAACATATCTATAAACATGTAGAGGTCAAGATTATTTTCTTCTTGAGTGAATTAGCTTTTGTTTGTGATGCTGTGTGTTTACATAATCCCAGGTTTAAAAAAAATCTGTATTGTTGAAAGTATTACATGTCTCCTTCCTCCTTCCCCCATTGATCCCTTCTATCACACCCTACCCCAGCTTTCACCTCTCTGTTGTCTGTGTCCATGGGTTATGCATATATGCATACAAGTTCTTTGGTTGATCTCTTCACACCCACCCACCCCGCCTCCTTCTGAGATTCCACAGTCTGTCCTGTGCTTCTATGTCTCTGGATCTATGTATCTTATTAAGTTTATTTTGTCAATTAGATTCCACATATAAGTGAGATCATGTGAAACTTGTCTTCCTCTGATTCACTTATTTCACTTAGCATAATACTCTCCAAGTCTCTTCATGCTGTCTCAAAGGGTATGAGATCCTTCTTTTTTACTGCTTTTGGTATTCCATGTGTAAATGTACTACAGCTTTTTTATACACTCATCTACTAATGGGCACTTTGGCTGTTTCCAAATCTTAGCTATTGTAAATAATACTGCTGTGAACATAGGGGTGCATACATTCTTTCTGATAGGTGTTTCTGGTTTCTTAGGATATGTTTTTAGAAGTGGGATCACTGGGTCAAATGGCAGTTTCATATTTAACTTTTTTTGGAAACTCAATACTGTTTTCCATAGTGGCTGCACCAGTCTGCATTTCCACCAGCAGTGCACTAGGGTTCCCTTTTCTCCACATCTTAGCCAGCACTTGTCCTTTGTTGATTTGCCATTGGTAGCCATTCTGACAGGTGTGAGGTGATAACTCATTGTTGTTTTAATTTGCATCGCTCTGTTGATCAGTGACTTTGAGCATGTTTTCATATGTCTCTTGGCCTTTTGCATGAGCACTTTGGAGAAGACCAGTTTGTTTCTGAATCAGCAATTCTCTTGCTAATGCTACAGTTTGCATAAGCATTGAAAAGTTGAGTTGTGGGTAAACCAAATCTTCACTCCTAACAAATTGTTAATGAACTCCCACAAATTAGTAAACATTAGTCACATTGTGAAAAACTGGTAAAATGGAAGAAAAGTGGCTGTAAAAAATATCCAAGGTGATTGTTTAACAAGGTACAATGGTGCATCTTTTGCAATGTAGTTGATATTTGAACTGCGTGAATTATTTCAAGTATTGAAAATATTTTTTGTAATTCTCATTCCTATAATCTGTTCTTTTATTTTATGTTCCCATAAGTCTCATGAAAAATAAATTCTTAAGAACATGGAAAAAGTCAACACAAGTAATTTTTTGTTAGCTCAAGAATGAAAAAAAAAATACATTGCAGTTATCTTTTATTCCAAATCTCTGTTTTCAGGAATTCAAATAGCAGTGCTTCTGTGAGTGATTATATTTATCAGAATTTATTGAATTAAGCAGTGGCTACATATGCTTAGTGATAACCTACTTGTTCCAAGAATAAATTAACTTTCCATAAGAACAATCACCCTCTGCTAAGGAATACAGATTATTTCATATTTGTGCATAATTGTATTGATTCTGTTGGTAGGGACTCCATTACTCAGCCCTTGCCTATTCATTTTGTGAGGTACTAGAAGGTGAGGAAAAGTAGACAATTTATTTGCTGTATTCTCTCCCCATTATGCAAGAATATTTTTATATGTGAGTTGCTAAGTTTGGCAGAGCTTGCTGTTTTCTTTGAACATTTTTTTCTGAGGTAAAACCATCATTATAATTTAGAAGGAAAATAAATTTCAGTGTTTCAATTTAGAAATAACAGAATTGGATGACCTGAATGAAATGGATAAAACTATCTTCCTACAAGCCTCCATCTATGAGGCCCTAGATATGCTGGAGAAAAGGAACAAATAAGTGTTTGCAGATAAATGAGGGACTTTCTCCACTTTCAGAAGGCATATCAATAGGTATACTCCATCTTTTGATGGGACAATGTACAACCAAAACAACAACAAAAAAAGCTCCTGGGAGCTTTGGATACAATGGCCATATAATCTAGGACTAAGATGGAAAAGAAAGATTTATTAATAAATAGAAATAAGCCAGAACTACCAACTGTTCCATGTTGTCTTTTCTGTAGGCAACTAGGAGACTTAGGGACATTTGCAAGCCTGGTGATGAGATGCATAAATGCCATTTGTGCCATAAACTTAGGCACTCAATACATGCCTTTTAGTTTAAGCACAGACATTTAATTTGGGCTGACTACATTTAATTCTGGGCTTCACCACTTCCTAGATGTACCCATCTCCTGGTATCATGAGGCAATTTTGTAAGACTGTTTACATAAAGCACGTAGAACAGTGCAAAACATCCATTAGTGAATCCACAATGGTTACCTCTACCAGAATACTGTTTGTTGGAGTTTGTGATATTATTGGTTACGGTTCTGCAATAAGAGCTTTAGAATGAGAATCTAGGATCCAAACTGACCTCATAATGAATCTCTCTGTTTTCACTTTTACCACTGTCACTGTTCCACTATTATTTACTAGGACTTTCTCTTCACTACAAAACAGCCAGAGTAAATCTTTTAAAACCTTCCAATGCCTATCCATCCTACCTGAAGCAAAATCCAAGTCTTGACCTATAAGACCTGTGTATAAAAACTAGACCTAGATATCTATTTTCTTATTCCTCTTTTCCTTGCTCAACCCCTGCACATAACACCATGTCTTAGAGCTTTATAAAACTTGCTGAGTTCACAGACCTACGGGGCCTTTGCACTTGAAGTTCTCTCAGACTGGCACTCTCTTCATCAGATCCACAGCATAATCACTACATTCAGGTCTCTGATTTAATTCCCATCTGATAAAGGACTTCCCTGAGCTCCTTTTGACTACGGTTTCTTTTTCTGCTTTATTTTTCTTTGGGACATGTGCCACACTATCCAATATTATGTATCTGTGTATTTTCTGTCTCTAGTGATAGAATGTAAGTTAGTTTTCCAAATAAACTATGCAGTTTTTCAAATGTGCTAGAAAAAGTAGTTTATGTGAGGAAAGTGTAAGTAATTTATATGGGAGTTTTTTTTCATCACATGCAGCAAAGCTGTTTGAACCCTCATCCCAAATCACCGTATTGCAAATCTGCTTCCTCATACGTTGTTGAGCATCATGTTCAGAGAACTTGGAACATGGTCGATGCAATAGATATTTGTTGTCTCTGCCAGCTAAATGAAAATGGCAATTAGCTCTGTAATAATTTTAAAGGTTTCAATAAGCCCAACAGGCATTTTAATAAGATGCAATTGTTTTCCACCAGGTCTTCTGTGTTGAAAATCAGGACTTGGCTCCCAAAGGAGAGAAAAGCAATGAAATGTAGTTGATTTAAATGACTCTCTACTGAAAATTGCTTTTCTTCTCACTGTCTGTCTTATAGACTTTAGGGGAAAAAATAAGTAAAACTAAAAAGTACAATATTGCAAATTTAGCAGAACAAAGACACTTTTAAGGTTGAGACTCGGGAGACTAATAAATTTTTTTTTTTTTTTAATGGATCATCTTCTGGTTATTGGTTCCAATATTGCCCAGTTTAGGGTTATTGGATGTTACCATCTGTTGTTTGTTTGACAGTTTGTGGGGGGAAAACAAAACATTCACTGTAGTGTTTCTTGAGTACACATTTGAAAAGCATTATAAATATTTGTGTTCCGGCTAGTGAGCTCAAGAGAGACAGCAGCATTTTCATACTGAGTAGCTGTCTTTCAGAGAGCACATGTCAATGACAGTATTAATGTAGACATCACTCTCCTGTTAGAGAAGACACTGTCATCCAGAGGTGAACTGGCTCTCTGGCCATCTGCTGCCACAAGACATTTCCTGGCATCCATTCCCTACAACACATGTATTCCCATATGTGCACTGTGCACTTGGAACCCCGCTTCTGGCATGTCTAAAAGTCCAACCAGAGTCTTCTTAGTGTGTTTTCAGTAGGGAAAGCAAGTAGCTTTTGTCTCAAGAAACAAATTCTGGTGACTACTCGTGTTTGTGAATCCTGAGTCTGCATCCATGGTCAGTAGAAAGGAATGCTACCATTAGTTAGTTACATCGTCTACAGAAGGAAGGGTGGCCATATACTTAGTTTATATCTGCTTTCTATGGTACAAATTAGCCTATATTTTATGATTTACCAAATGGAAAAAATGAGGACATTTCCATGTCTTCCTCTTATATTTTTTACTATGGATTTTAAGATTGTCTCCTGACATACTTAAAATCTTGTAGATTACTTGTAAAATACCATTGAAAATTATGGCTCATACTTGACTTTTTTACCCCAACATTGCCATTTTGTTTTTAAATGTAAACCAAATTTGATTTTATAAATCCCTTTATTCCATATTTCATATACATGCCTGTGATTTCGCATAATGCTTCAAAAGATCCAAAATTGCTTGTTTGGGTGGGCTAATCTCCTTTCAATTTTTTGTTTGTTTCTGTTGTGTCTTGCCATGTTATATTCTACTCATACATCTACCATTTTAAATTTGGGTTGAATATGTTAACTTTGATGAACTTTGATGTGATTAGTCATATTTTTATTAAAGTATCTATATTAATAAAAGGGTAATATGCTAATTAGACTGGATGTCTTCCAGATGACCATCTGAATGTCCTTCCTAACAAAGCCGGGCCTGGGCGAAGCCACCTGCCCCGTGGTCCTGGGCACCAGGGCCTGTGCCTGTGGCCCGGGAGAGGGAGAAGCTGCCAGCCCCGCAGTCCTGGGCTCCTGTGGCTGTGGCCCGGGCAAAGCCGGCTTGGGTCCAGGGTGCCTGCGGCCAGCCAGAGGGAGGCAAGCTTGGGTCCCGGGTGCCTGCAGCCAGCTGGAAGAGGGAATCCTGGGTCCCGGGTGCAGGGCTGAGGCAGAGGTAGTTAGGGGTGATCAGGCCAGCAGGGGAGCCGTTAGGGGCGATTAGGCAGGCAGGCAGGCGAGCAGTTAGGAGCCAGCGATCCCAGATTGTGAGAGACATGTCCGACTGCCAGTTTAGGCCCACAGGGACCGGGCCTAAACCGGCAGTCGAACATCCCCCGTGGGGTCCCAGATTGGAGAGGGTGCAGGCCAGGCTGAGGGACCCCCCCCCCATGCACGAATTTTGTGCACTGGGCCTCTAGTATTAATACAAGGAAGAATTTCCACAAAACAATATAGGGTGATTGAAAGCTCTCACATATCATATCTACAGATTGATTGATTACCTTACTTAGTCAATAAACATTAATGGAGTCTATAATAAAGAAATTAGGCTCTCTGCTATCTCTTTTCTAGGCTCCTGTGATACAACTACAAGAAGATAAGGTCTCTACAATAAAGAGGTAAACATTTTAAACAGTAATGTAGGGTATACAGAAAGACTAACTAATTCTATAAAGACATCAGGCAAGGTTTTACTGGAGAGGGATACTCTGTCATGGAATTTGATTCTTAATTGAAAGCTGTACGTGCTCACTGAAAATTTTAAAACTGATTTTATGGTGGACTTACATGTTCAAGAAATCACTGAAGATAACAGGCTATAAGAGTAGGGTCTAATATATTATAGGGAATATTGTGCTTCCTCATGTTTTATGTGGTTAGTGCAATATGTAACATTTCTATAATATCATTATCAATTTCATATTGTGACACAAAAAAGAACATATTAAATTATATGTGATAATTAGCCAAGATGATTTGGGTTAGGATTTAACAGACACAAAGGATATTTAAATTGTGTAAATAGGGCATTTTCAAAACAGAACGTTTTCATGTTTTGAGGGGGGAAAATGGGTGATATTATTTCCACCCATACATTTTCTCCCTGTGTATTTTCTATGGGATTTTGGGTTAAATGAATATCTATTTTTTGTTTGCTTATTTTCCACGGGAACAAATAAGAGCATATCTGAGCTGCTGAACCATGCTCAGTCATAGACACAAAGTAGGTAAATAAGGCAAAACAATACGTTCTTGCTTTCTGTATCTTCTCTTTCCCATTTCTTCATATTCTAAGAACTGTCCATTGACATACATGATAAGAAACAGTGGAGACATTTGGGTACTTCTTTAGACCGGAGACCACAGTAATGGGTGGAGAGTGCCTTCAGATGCACTTGTGAGGTCAGTTTGTTTTTGTTCTTTCTCCAAAGTAACAGGGGGGGAAACGCCCCAGTTAACCCAGGCATCCAGCTGCCTGCCATCTTTTCCACAGTTGTCGCCTTTGTTCTATTTTCTTCTGTGTTGGGCCTTAAGAAATGACAACTTGGGTCGAACAGGGATTTTTATTTCTGGTTTCTGGCTCATTATATCAATTATTATTTAACAATCTCTGCTTTAGTGGACTTTAATATATGGCATATATATATCAATACACATGCATTTAAATCCTGTCACAGCACTTTGGAATCCATAAGCAAGTGATAAATTTACCCAGGGACTGAGAGAACTGGAAAAAGGAAATAAAACCTCTAGAATTTTATGATGGCACCCCTGTGGATATTCTTCCACAGGCGTTTACACAGAAGATGTAAGACTTTTCTTGGAAGCCTGGGAACAATAAAGAGACAGTACTAATATACTTTGATAGTGGGAATATGGCAGTGTTTGATGGTATGTTAGACAAGGTGTAGATTTATAAGCATTGAAAGTAAATTTTTTTGGTCTTTTCTGTTATAGCCCTGGGCATGCAGGGAAGAAAAATTGCAGACTGTTCAAAAAAGAGTCTTCAAAACTCTAAATCCAGTATCATTTATTGCAGTGGTCTGCAAACTCATTAGTCAACAGAGCCAAATATCAACAGTACAATTGAAATTTCTTTTGAGAAACAAATTTTTTAAACTTAAACTTCTTCTAATGCCACTTCTTCAAAATAGACTAGCCCAGGCTGTGGTATTTTGTGGAAGAGCCACACTCAAGGGGCCAAAGAGCCGCAAGTGGTTCGCGAGCCGCAGTTTGGCGACCACGGATTTATTGGGTTGCATGAAGTTTTTCAAGAACAAGTATTTTTAATCTTTGTGTTTCTAAGACATAAACAATTCTGTTAGGTTTTCCTAATTTTAAAATTATATGCAGGAGCAAGCTACCATTTCATAAAATGAAATAGAATAGTACAATTTGGTACAGCATTTGTTATCGGGTGGTTCATTTTTCACTGACAAAGATACCAACAGGATAGGAAAGCCATTAGTAGCTCTGAGTTTAAGATCAGAGAAAACTGGATTCAAGTCTGATATTTCCTGCCTCTGATTACTCAGTCTCCTTTATGCTTCATTTAATGTAACATGAAAAAAAAAAAAAAGAATGAAGGTAGAAGGCACTTACTTCACAGGGCTGTTGTAGGAAGTAGGTGTGAACGTCTATGAAGTGCTTAGAACAGTGCTGGGATGTTACCAATATTGTTAGCTTTTACTGCGAACCACTCTATTTCCTCAGTTATCAAATAATCACAGTAGTATTCTCTCTTCAAAGGTAAGTTTAACACGAAGCTCCTCAAGTGGAAGTGTCAGAACATTTTACTCTCATTTGATGCCATGCCAAACCAAATTAGGTTCTGAGGGAAAATGTACACCTGTGTGCATGCATGTGTGTGTGCACAGATGTGTGTGTATTTGTTTCTTTTAATACTGTATTAAAATATTATTTATCTTATTAGTTCTCTTGATTAGTGAGTGATTGGTGGATATCAAATTTTGTGATCAAGGTGAGTGCCTCACTCATTTTGCCTAATTCTGGCCCTAATCTCGCAGACCCATTCAAAGACTGGAGGAAAGTGGTTGATGAATGCCAATAAGGCAAAGAATATTTATGATTAGTCATCAGGGCAAAAAAAAAAAAGAAAACCTACCTTAATTTTCCTCAAATCTTACAGTTCCTACAAAGAAGAAACTTGATAGAGAATTTACCAATTTTTATAACAATAAACACAATTTATAGTGGCAAAGCTAAGGAAACTTCTGAACTATCAACAACAACAATAAAAAGATTAATCATCATAACTAGGAGACTTAATTATCTTCCAATTATCACTAGAGATATTAATAATATAAAGTTGATCTCCTATTAAGAAGCAGTAATCAAAGATGATGAAGCCTAAACATGTAAGAAAAATAAATATTATAGATCTGTATCATGTGTGCTTATCTACTTTGAAAATACAGTTCTGGAAATAGTGATGCTAGTGGCATAGACCAACTATAGAAAAGTGTAATTAGTCATAATTTGTTTTCTCATGGCAAATAAATATCCGCATATTTTAAAGCAGCATATAAGTTATTTATTTATTTATTTATATTGTTTAGAGTATTACATATAGTAGTACATATATCTCCTTTTTTTTCCCCATTGACTTTCCCCCAGCCTCCCTTACCCCTTGTCGTATGCCCTCATCCCCCGCGCCCCCACCGTGTCTTGTGTCCATTGGTGTGCTTATATGCATGCATACAAGTCCTTCGGTTGATCTCTTTTCCCCCATCCCCAACATTCCCCAGCCTTCTCGCTATAATTTAACAGTATGTTCAATGCTTTACTGCCTCTTTATCTATCTTTTCATTCATCAGGTTATAATTGACATTGAATATTATATAAGCTTCGGGTGTACAGCATAGTAGTTAGACATTTCTATATTTACAAACTGATCTTCCCACGAAGTCTAGTACCCACTGGTACTATACATAGATATTACAATATTAATGGCTATATTCTTTATGCTGTACTTTGCTTGCCTGTGAGTGTTTTGTAACTGCCACTTTATGCTTCATGATCTTTTTACCTTTTTCACCCAGTTCTCCAAACACCCTCCCATCTGTTACTTTTGCTCCTAATTTCTCATTTGTAAAATTTTACTTGAATGGAGTCTGAAAATGTATGTTTTAGGCCCTACAAAAATGAAACTGCCTCTCTACCTACTACATGGAGCTGCTAATGTATATAGGTCAGTGACACAGGTTGTGTTCAAAACAAACACATTCTGATATGTTGAAGCTTTGGTGCTTACCTACACTATTGTAAATATGCAGGGAAGCAAAGAACTTGAAAATATTGATATAATTTATCAATCATAGGTTGTATGCTTATGAAAAAGGCACATGTACCCTCTCTCTTCATTGGAAAGCATAATATAATTATATTGTATTTTCTTGTCAATATTTTTCTGGAATGATTAAGATTGGCTAAGTAGAAGTGAAAAGAAATGATATTAGCTTTATGAGAAAGGTGGGTATTTTATGCTATATGTAGTATTTTCCATAAACATATTTTTTTAAATATATTTTATTGATTTTTTACAGAGAGGAAGGAAGAGTGATAGATAGTCAGAAACATCGATGAGAGAGAAACATCGATCAGCTGCCTCCTGCACACCTCCTACTGGGGATGTGCCCGCAATCAAGTTACATGCCCTTGACCGGAATCGAACCTGGAACCTTTCATTCTGCAGGCTGACGCTCTATCCACTAAGCCAAACTGGTTTTGGCTCCATAAACATATTTAGCTATTTATTTAAAAATGTCCAAGAAACATTAAGCAAATACTTTTTTTAAAGCCCTTTTACATAAAATGCTTACATTTTTCTCTTTTCTGAGCAAATTTTACCATTTGTATATATACTAAATTAATAGATCTCATTAATTGGGGGGGACTGAATTGATGACATGGAGCTTTAACTGCAAATGGAGATTTGTCTATCTATTTGAACACCATGATACAATCAATGATCCTCCTTAAACTTCAGATTCAACAAACTTTCCTTTCCTAAACTATATATAGCTTACCTTACAGGAACTAAAATAAGTTTTTAAAGAAACAGAGGAGCAGGATATTTCAGTAATATTTGCAATAAAATGTATAGTTTCTCTTAAAAGCTATATAAAAAAATATAGCTTATAAAGCTAGCAAAGCAGAACATGAAAATCTATTTATTGTCTTGAAAAAAAAATTTAATGATTCAACCAGGGAAGACTAATTTTAACATGATTTCTTTCAAATTTAAGAACACATTTTATAGTAAAGGAATCAAAGCAAAGGATAAAAGAATGTAACACTCTTATGTCCAAAAAGACTGAGCAAGAATGTGGTAAGGAGTAGAGTCAGCAGCAAAAGGAATGTCAGTACACTCTAAGGAACAAAACAGTTGATGCTAATGAGCAAATCCTTTCATGTGGAACATGGTGATTGGAAAAAGTAACTTCAGGAAAGCCATGATGAGATTCAGAATGTGAATGCATATTTGGGTACATGTCTCCATGGGATTTGTCATTCCTCTCATTGCTTCAGATGGGTATATTCAGTAAGTTCTTCTTGATGTGCTAAGACTACCTTCCTTATCATAGTTAGAATGATTTCTGATGGGAAAATTGTAAACCTTTTCACACATTAGGGTACTCACAGACCTTGATAATGATTTCTTGGCCATCACTTGAATTTTTTTAGAAAACTTATTTTGGCAGCAGCTGATACTGCCACAGAGTATGCTTTCTTATGAGGTTAGAGCAATGGTCGGCAAACTGTGGCTCGCGAGCCACATGCGGCTCTTTGGCCCTTGAGTGTGGCTCTTCCACAAGCTACCACGACCTGGGCAAGTCTATTTTGAAGAAGTGGTGTTAGAAGAAGTTTAAGTTTAAAAAATTTGGCTCTCAAAAGAAATTTCAATCGTTGTACTGTTGATATTTGGCTCTGTTGACTAATGAGTTTGCCGACCACTGGGTTAGAGGACATTCACTTGCATTAGCAAGGCATAAAGAAAGGGGAATAGAAAAAGCACGTACTCTAGAAAAATATATAGTTTTTCTTTCCCTGTGGAGGAAAAGAAACTAATTGATCTTAGTCACATGACATGTGTTTGACATTTACATGAATTAAATTGATCACTTCCCAAAAGCACTCATAAGTCACACAATAAAGGGAGTTGATCCCTCTGTCTTGGGGTGATATCTTGCTATAATTTTCCTATGTATATAGTCTCCTTTATATCTGTGCCTTTATTTCATAGTGAAACTAAGAAATGTTAAAAAAAATGAAACACTTTACCTAAAAAAAAAAAAAAATCAAACCCACACATATAAAACACTTTACTTAAAGAACTCTGTGTTATTACTGAAACTTACGAAAATAGCCTTCAAAATCATGGACTTTGTAATATCCGGAATTCTTTAAAACAGGAGAAAAATATAAAAGCTTTGTTTTTTAAACTCTACTATCACTTCTAAGAATGAGATAAAGAATTTCAATTTATTTTTAATTTAAACTAATAGGAAATTATTGTGTTAAACAAAACACGACAACAAAAAAGCCACCTAAAAATCTTTTTTAGAAGAAATGGTTTATTAGGCCATTGCTAGCAAGAAAAAAGCAGGTCTTGGGCATGCAGTTTTGTTACTGAACCCCAATATTAGAGTCTGTCTGCTGCACTGGCTGAAAGATGCATGAGCAGGAGTTTGCAGTATAGAATGGAGGTCTATTAGGGAACTGGCAAATCCAGAGTGTGGGCAAACTCATGTTCTAAGACCCACCTCCCTAATGGCATGTAGGCTACAGGTTATATAGGGCAGATCACACACAAGAAACAACAAGCTATTTTAAGGTTTAGGGTAGTGCTGGGGTCTGATTGGTTGGAGGTGAGGTCAGGGTAATAAATCACTTCTTCAGGCCTTGAGGACAGCTCTATGGTCTGCTCTGGAGTCCCTCTGGCTTCATGGAAAAGTAGTCAGGAGTCCTTCCACCTTAGGGCTCAGGAGCTGAAACCTATCTTAATAGGTGTTCTTCAGCTTGCCAGAAGACCATTAGTCAGGTCCCCACTATTATCTTCTGCCTCAAGGGGTTGCTGACTATCTAGGGGAGAAACTAGATCTATTAGGGGGAGAGTAGGGGGAGAGGAGAGAGAGAGAAAGAGAGAGAGAGAGAGAGAGAGAGAGAGAGAGAGAGAGAGAGAGAGAGAGAGAGAGAGAGATGACTTCTAATGCTAGGATTCAAATGTAAATTTAATCAAAGTCATAAGGACACTTGGTTTCACTATGAACCAGCACCAGCAGGGGTAGGTAGAAAAGACAATCATGTTCAGTGCCCTGCAGTTGAGATCCTTCATGGAAGCAGTAGGGGAAGAAAGATGTAAGTGGTTTGAAAGAATTTACATTGGCTATAGATAAAGGGGGTGGAGGAAGATGACATGGGGCTAATTCAGGGATAGATGCACAGTCCCTAATGAAGAAATGTCCACTCCAATGGCTTGGTTGTAGGTAACAGATTAGAAAGTCCACGTGTAAACAAGAAGTGGAGGCTCCCACGGCGGGCAGGGTGGCAGCTGGCTGTTCTCTTTCAGATAATTGTGGAAATAGTCACTTGGAAGTTAATTTAAAGTCAGTTGTTAACTGATTAACTTCTCTTGTATCTTCTTTATACCCTCTGGCTCACCGTAATTTAATTTAGTTCATCTCAGAATTTTCTCATTGTCAATAGAATATGAGTTAAAGACCCAAAATATGAACAAGGAAGATAAGGTGCACTAATTGAATTTATATTTTCATGTAAGATTTTGAGAGTGGCATTTCCTTATTATATTCATTATCACAGATTTTTAAAATATAATATGAATGACCTTGCATGTCCTAAATACATTGGACCTGATCAAACCATTAAACAATATTTTTTAAAAAAATTAGTGCTTGCAGATACTTAATTGTGTCCTTGATGCTGTCCTAAAATAATTTATATTCTCTGAAAATCCTGTGTTTTAGTTACTCTAGTTGTATAACAACCTAAAAACATCATGACTTAAAGCAAGAACAAAAAAAAATGATCTCTCAGGAATTTTGAAAGTTCTCAGCTATCAGTTTGGGTCTCTTATACAGCTGTAGTGAGACAGTAGGTGGAGCTAAATATTGGGGGGATTCAGCAACTGAGAGAAGTGTCCAGGTGTATCTTTTTATGTAAGTAATCTCACAGTTTCTTCATCTAGTCTATCTGGGAGGCCTAATTTGAACTTCATGACAACATGGCCTTATCAGACTGCTTACATGGCAGTTTAGGATTTGTGTGAGGATTTCAAGAGAACTGGATGGAACATAAATAACCTTTTATCAACTAGTTTCATGAGTCACACAGTGTTACTTCCACTGGAGTCAGAGTAACAAACCAGCATAGATTCAAGGAAAAGGATCCTACACTCTTAATAGGAAGAGTGCCAAAGAGATATTGTAAGAGGAACATGTGTGATGAAACATACTGATGTGGCTATCTCTGGAAAGCACAATTTGCCACCATGAGTAATCATTACATAATTTTACTGAACAGACCCTATTATAATTCTTCAATTTCATTCTCATACTGAATGGAGACTTGTCATAATACATTTTGAGCTAGATATTAATCAATGCATTATGATGGATAGGTAAATTAAACTAAACAAAAATAAACTAGAATACATGGATAGATGGATGAATTAAAAAAAGAAAAACGGGATGTGAATTATACCTAACTTTGGAGTAACAACTCTGTACTAAGTTGTATGTTAGAAACTAGGCAGATATAAATAAGAATGAAACATTGTCCCTTCCTTGATATAGTTTACCATCTTCTGAGGTATTTAAGCACATCATTATAATTCAAGACAATAAAATGTATGATTTTAACATATGAATATAAGGTGAATTGTAATATTAGATATAGATAAAGCTAATAAAATGAAAAGATCTTCCAGATGTTAGTGTCATTGTGTGTGTTTTAACTCTCTCGGTAACTTTAGCATTTCAAGTATGGAAATGGGATGATGAACATGCTTTCTAAGAATACCTCATGTTAATGAAATATGTGGGTCTCATAGTAACCTCAAAGGCATAGTATATCATTCATGTGAGAAGCATTTAATGCAAATGAATTGATTGGAATTACCATAAGTTTCTCATCTTAGTACCATTTCACTTATAATTTTAGCAACAGAATTATCTCAGTGGTGAAGATCCAGGGCCATGATGTTAAGTAATGTGCTGGGCCAAGGATTTATCTTTCCCTTTTTGACAAATGAATACTCATTTTGGATTTAATATTCAGGCAATTAATAGAGATGATTAAGAATGTGGATTTTAGAGGCAAGCAGATTGATTATCTTTCTCTACCTTTTAGTGGTTATATGATCCCAGGTATTTAACATAGCATTATTAAGTCTCAATTTCCTCATTCTTAGAATGGAGATGATAATATTTACTTTAAAAGATTTATGGTAATTGTCCTATGAAATATAGTTCTACTGTTATTATTATAGCTTCTAAAATGATTTTTATATGTAAGGTACTATGAAGACTTCCACACAGATATAAGGTTTTATTATATTACATTCTCAGATTGATATTTCTGGAAATTTCTTTTAACCTACTTTAATATATTTAATATTAGGACTTTAATGATTTCTTTGGATGTTAAGTAGTATTTTATTGATGTAGATTATAGCTAAGGCTAGTCCCCTGCAAAGATTGGCATGAATGATAGCTAAAGTTTAGGTCACTTTTCCTTCAGTTAAGTATAGAGGAACCTACAAATTAATTCAAAGAATAGTCAGAAGGATTCACCTACTTTTATTAAGATAAAGTAAGTATATGAACTTCTCTTCAATAGCACTGCAGCCCATGATGTATGAGGAAGGACCTGTGAGGTCATTATAGCTCAGAACTGTCAAATTACTGCATTTCATACCATAGGATAGTAAAGCCGTGTATGGACAGGATCATCATTACTTAAGAATTCATCCTGTAACCAAATTAGGAATATTAGGTTTAGGTGAGTTCATGAGTGTAGATTCCCCGTGATGGGATTGGTAGCCCTACACATGGATGAAGAGACCAGACCTCTTTCTCTCTCTTCATCATGTAAGTATACAGAAAGAAAGTAGACATCTGTAAACCACAAAAGGAACTTGACCAAAAACCTGAACAATTAGGACCTTGATCTCAGACTTCCAGCCTTTAGCCTGGAAATATGAGAAACAAATGGTTTTTATTTAAGCTGCTCAGTCTATGGTATTTTTGTTGTAGCAGCCCAAACTGACTAATACAACTTCATTGAAAGATTATTGTGAGGCCCAGCTGGCATGGCTCAATGGTATCTGCCCTTGACCAGGAAGCAAACTGGTGACCAATACTCTAACCACTTAGCAACACTATCCAGGGTTAAAATCATTTCTTTACATCAGAAATAATATCATGTGAGCAGGACATGAGTCTTGAGGGAAGATGCCATGCTTTATTAAGTAAATAGAACTCAGATTTGCTAACATGTAGATGGTCACGAGGGGAGTGAAATAAAATAAAACTAAAAGAGAAGAATAAGGCCAGGTTTTCAAAGATTTCAGGGAACATTAATGGTGTCTACATGGGTGAGACCTAGACATTTGTGTCAGATATCACTTTGATTGTGATATGCAGAGTAGATTGAAGGAAGGCAAGAATGGAAATGATGCGTTAAAAGACTCTTGCATTTATCTTAAAGAGAAATGATCCAGTACAGATAGGCTAGAGCAGTGGTCGGCAAACTGCGGCTCTGTTGACTGAGTTTGCCGACCACTGACCTAGACTCTTGATTCCAATAATTACAGGCTGTTGTTCCTTGTGATTAAGCCCCTATCCCAGTGGTCAGCAAACTCATTAGTCAACAGAGTGGCAAACAGCGGCTCGCGAGCCGCATGTGGCTCACGAGCCGCAGTTTGCCGACCACTGGGTTAGAGAATAAAGAATAGATTTGATGTATGTTTAGGAGTTATAATTAACTAGTGACCGGGTGCATGGATTTGTGTACATTAAAAGGAAATTAATTAGAAGGTGGCCTACGGGGCAGGACTGGGCAAGATGCCCTGGGGTCAACCTCTCGTGGTCCCTCCCTGGAGTCTATAGAGTGAGTGGGGGTCCCTCCAGCAGGTGGGGTCCCTCGGACTGGCCTGTGGGGATCGGGCCAAAACCGGCTCTCCAACATACCCCTAGAGGCTCCCTCTTTTCTGGCTCCAGGGTGTGTCACCCGAGAACCACCACTGCCAAGTCACCATAGCTCAACAGCTCCTGCATTGATCATCTGCCCCCTGGTGGTCAGTGTGCATCATAGCTACTAGTCAGACAGACACTTAGCACAGGAGAAACCGGGAGAGTGTGTTTTCTAGTGATAGAAGAGAACAGACTCTAGTAGGAGAGATTGTCAGAGGTTCTGAAAGTATTGAAAAGGCAAGGGAAAAAAAAAGATTGAAAATTAAGACATCAGAAGTGAGATGTATAATAGTTGGTAGAATTCATATTAATGTGTTTGAGCAGTAAGTGGTAGAAAAGAACAATCTTTAAAAGAGTTTACTATTTAAGGAGAAGAGAGTGATAGCTAGAAACAACCAATTATTATTATTTTTTAATTTTTTTGTTTGTTTTTGAGCTGGGATTGGGAGAGAATTTGAAGAACAGAGAAAGACACCTTATTCTTCTTGATTGGGTATATTTTTTGATATTTGGGCTTGTGGTAGAAAACATTTTATAACTGATGCTCTTATAATATTTTCATTATTTCTGTTAGTTACCTATCTTACTTCCTTAATTAATTAAGTATTATGGCCCTGACCGGTTTGGCTCAGTGGATAGAGTGTTGGCCTGTGGACTGAAGGGTCCCAGGTTCGATTCCGGTCAAGGGCATGTACCTTGTTTGCGGGCACATCCCCAGTAGCGGGTGTGCAGGAGGCAGCTGATTGATGTTTCTCTCTCATCAATATTTCTAACTCTCTATCCCTCTCCCTTCTTCTCTGTAAAAAAATCAATAAAATATATTTTTAAAAAAGAATTATGAAGATACCTTTAGTCTTTGGTGAAGAACACATAGTTAAGTTTCCTTAGCAATTTGATATCTATTCAAGTATGTTTATAAATGCTGAAGAAGATTGCAAGTTAAATATTTAAAAATAAAAAAAAAAATCCTACTCTAAGCATGATATTTAAAACTACTATTTTGAGGACAAGTAATTGCATCCATGTCTTTCAACTCATAGGACTATCAACTTTAGCTACATTTTTTTTTCTGAAATAATTCTAATTTACCAATAAATTTTTAAAATGTTAATCATGTAGCTATCAGTGAGTTATTGCTAACTGCATTATTTTATAAAAAATGCAATCTAGCAAATGTAAAAATAGAACTGTAAAAGTAAAGGAACTCAGAATTGGGGTGTCCCATGAAATCAACTAAATCAAACACTCCATCAGTGCTTGGACCCCTAGACAATTTATATGTGTGTGTTTTTCCTCAGATGTTCTCCTCAGATAAAATATATATATATATATATATATATATATATATATATATATATATGTATATATATATATATATATACATATATATATATATATATATATATATTTAATTATGTGGAAATGCTGTTAGAAACAAGTGCCTAAAGAAAATGCTCAGATTTGTTCATGTTGCCAAGACTATGTTTTACTTATTTTTTATGTATTTTATGCGGTTCCAATATATTTCAGACACTCATTAAAAAAGACATAGAACAACTATGAGAGAAATTTTGTAGAAAAATAATCTTCAAACTTACAACTATAAATGCATAATTGAGTAGTCCTACTTATGTGTTAATACAGATCCTTTTTGTCATTCTATTTCTTATAGACATGTGCTACAACGTTGTAAGCTTATTAAGAATGGCCAAGCTGTTTTATATTCCCCTTAGGTATGAAAGAATTGTTAAGATAGAAGATCATTCACAACTTACTTTAATCAGCTCTGTTTTCTCAGTAATTGGCCTGAATTTTCAAAAAGGATATCCAATTCAGGATTCAGTTAGGTTGCAAGTTCAAATTCTAGTTCTATTATTAAAATCCTGTTATCAGTGCAAAAAGAAAATTAGCTCCCAGGCATATTTTCACATTAACAACCCTCATTAATATAGGTAAGCAGAATATATTCAATGTCATTCTGGAGGATGATCTTTGATTGTTTTCTTTTATGTTTTCTAACTTATTTTAGGATGAAATCTAGAGTAGAAAATTTTAAGATCATCTAAAGAGATTTAGATACCAACAAAGTTAATAAATTTATGATTCTAATGATATATTTTAATATATGAATCATTTAATATAAATGTGTATGTGTTCCTTCAGAAGGGGGAATTATTTTAATGTGTATCACGAATCTCTTCTAATAATGACAAATGCTGATCAAATATTTTTAAAGAAATATATGAATAGAAAGTCTGTACAATGTTATGTTTATAAATATGTATATTGTCCCTGTCTGGTAGATGGGCAATCAAACCACCAAAACAATGATGCCAGAGGCACACACTCCTTAATAGAAATCTAGGATTGTACATTAATAACATCTCACACCTTGGATAAGAAAAAAATTATGTGTCAGAGCTGTAATAATACATGGAACTGTTCTCTGGCATATGAAGGTATATTTTTATATTAATTTTTATTTAAATAAAATTATTTAAATATATATATATATATATATATATATATATATATATATATATATATTACAATAGTGCTTCTGTGATGTAGAATGAGAACCTGAGGCTTATTATGCCTCAGTATTGTACATAGATCTTCTTGTCACAGGAGGTCCCAAGTTGACGATGACAGTAAACCAATATAAATCACAAAATAAAGGTTTCAGTTATTGTAAACCTTAGGGATTTGTCAACCAGAACTGTTTTTATCATTGATTACTGAAAATTGAATAAAGTTCCTGGTTGTTCATGTTTGGGGGAATCATTTTGGGACTATTTAAAAGCTCACATTGTTTGAGAAAAATTCAACAAATTATTAATTTTCATTAGAAAGTATATTGAATGTTTGATCAGATTGAAACTGAGAAATATTATCTGTTTTGAATATGAGTTCTCTTTCCCAAACTGTATTTTCAACTCTTACAACCATTAATGGTAGAGTCAACCATTTCTAACAGAGGAGGTAACTGAGTAAGAAATTATTCTAACTTATTCTATTCGAAGGGAAAATTCTGGCTTGAGCAAACTGACAATAGCAATGCTTTCTTTTCCACCACACTCCCTATCTTCCTTTTCCTATGATCCAGCCTAATTTTTAGGAATATCTGCTCTTTTACATGCTTTGTTTACTAGTTATTTTCACCTATAAATGTAATTAGTAACAATCTAGGAAGATGTTATTAACATAGAGTGTTGATGGGAGCTTGATATATTTTTTATTGTAGCATTTTATTTTACTTTTAATTTCTTTATTGATTAAGGTATTACATATGTGTCCTTATTCCCTCATTATCCCCCCAACCCTCCCACTCATGCCCTCACCCCCCTGGTGTCTGTGTCCATTGGTTCGGCTTATATGCATGCATACAAATCCTTTGGTTGATCTCTCCCCCTAACCCCCACCCTCCCCTACCTTCCCTCTGAGGTTTGACAGCCTGATCGATGCTTCTCTGTCTCTGGATCTGTTTTTGTTCATCAGTTTATGTTGTTCATTATATTCCATAAATGAGTGAGATCATGTGATATTTATCTTTCTCTGACTGGCTTATTTCACTTAGCATAATGCTCTCCAGTTCCATCCATGCTGTTGCAAATGGTAAGAATTCCTTTTTTTTTTTTTTACCTCAGCATAGTATTCCATTGTGTAGATGTATCACAGTTTTTTAATCCACTCACCTGCTGATGGGCACATAGGCTGTTTCCAATTTCTTCACCGATACCGCTCCTAGGGCAATGGAAACTAAAGACAAAATAAACAAATGGGACTACATCAAAATAAAAAAGATTTTGATTAATATTTTATCAACCTCCTCTGACAATTTTAGAATCTAACAACTTGTTCAACATGCTTTACCAAGAGGCTCTGTTGTTAAATAATTTACATATAATATTCATACCTTAACAATGGGCAAGGAATATTCTCCAGAGTAATCTATACTCTCTTACTATTGCCATACTTATATCCATCTTTATCATCTAGTCTAGGAATAAAAATATTGTTTTTCAGGCTGTCAGGATAATTTTTTATGCAATTTGTTTTGTTTGTTTTTTAATTGTTTAATTTTTCTTTAGAGCTAAATCAGCATAAAATGAACATGAGTATAGTTAAAGGAATATGTGTTTCAGAAGATATTCCTGGTTCTATATTTCTACATGTTTCTATTAACTGGCAGAATTATTGTCATATCACTTTGAGTCTGGAATGGAACTTGAACTTGTTCCAAAATATGTGACATGGTAATCGGTTGCTATGGAAATTATGAAGCTCTAATAAATGAAGCTATAAAGCCGTTATAAATTCCTTCACTCCAGCAGGACATGGATTTGAAGGAAGAATACACATTTTGGACATCTGAATGATTGCCAAGAAGTAAATCAACTGTCCATAATCCTTTAAGATCCAGGTGCTAGGGGTGGCTCTAAAGGTGGCAGTCAGAGCTAAAAGATGGGGCTTCCTGGCTTATTGACTTGCCTGATACAGTGCCAGTGAACAGAATAACTGCATCCCTTCCACACTTATTAGCTCATTTCAGTCTGCTCTGCCATGTTAAGAAGAAGCTTGCTGGGCTCAGAAATAACTCTGACTCCACTTTTCCTCTGCCTGCAAGTTTGTTTGAAAACTTGTGTTCTCTGCGTTGAATGAATGGCAGTTTTACGCCAACACATTTGTCTATGAGTGCTTTTGAAGAACAGGCAAGAGGCAGAGAAGGACAGAAAGACAGAATAAACTTGTTTGCACAGTTGGGGAAAAGTTTGTCTTCCCAAATTTTGCTCTTTGAAATGGGGTAAAATAGTAGCGATTATTGAGTAAAAAATAAACCTGTATAAATCACAAAATAAAGGTTTCAGTTATTGTAAACCTTAGTGATTTGTCTTACTCCATCTAAAAATAATATTTATTTATACAAATGCATCTAATGTTGGGTCTGGTATCGAAAATACCAACAAATATTTACTGAGACTTGAACTCCTGAAGGATGATAAAATGTATATAAAATTTAAATACATTATTTTATAATTATAGATATCTGAGACCATTTGAAATTCAGCAAAATATACTGAGAATTACTTATAAGTTCCAAGTTAGCAGAGTGAGGAAGGTGATTCATAAAACGTTTTCCCTATCAACTAAAGTCTAATGATAAAAACTTTAAGTGACAAAAATAATTTCATCATTACCTATTGAATAGCTTTATATATGGGTGTGTGTGTACATGTGTACACACGCACACACTCACACACACACAGGGTATCTATATCACATCCTATATTACACACAGGATATCTATATTACATCCTTAGTATGGGTTTAGGCTCAAGAAATCAAAAAGGACATCTTGGTAATCTTCCCTCAGATTTACTATTATAGGCAGAAGACAACATAAAGCTGATTTAAATTTCATTTTACTATTGAAAGACGTTCCCCAGTCATTAGCCAATATATGAAAGTACAATGCATAGCAAGTACTACCTCTCCTACAATATGTGATCCTGAAGTTCCTCTGCACATGTAGCTTACGATTATGTTGAGATAATTTTACATTTTTTATTTTGGGAAATCTCTTCCTAAACTACTCTGGTTATAAATATTTCAACTAAAGTATCCAAGTGCTTGTATTTATTGGAGTTATGTTTTCCTCTGATAAAATAATATATAATTTTACATTTTGAAAAGTCTTAGAAGGTTTTCAAAAATACTGAAAATAAGCTTTGATAGCCCAGAATCTTCAAATACTTTATTTTATCAAATTATTTCTGCATAGATAAATATAATTTGGTGACTAGCTGAATATAGTAAATACATTACAAGTTAATTCAGTGTGGTAGGCAGAACTCTAAGATAGCCCATTGATCACCACCTGGAGATATGTCCTACATAAGCTTCTCCTGTTGAATGTGGGAGGGACCTGTAACTTGCTTATAACCAATAGCATGTGGTAGAGTTTATGGGATATCAATCTTGTGATGATGTAAAGCTGTGTCACAAGAGAGATGTAAGGTTTCATCTTGCTAGTACACACCAAGAGCTTCTCAAAGAAGCAAACAGTGTGTTATAAATTGTTTAAGAAGAGAGTCATCTGGCAGAGGGTACAATGGGCCATCTCTAGCATCTGAAGGCATCCACCAATCAATAGTGAGTAAGAAGTCAAGGCAGGACCCTCAATCACATAGTCACAACCAAATAGAGTCTGCCAAGGAAGCTGAATGAGTTTATACAGAGATTCTTTCCTACCTGAGCCTCCAGAAGATAGCATCCCAGCCAACACCTGGTCACAGCTTTGTAGACCCTGACCTGGACCTGCATTTCATGAAAGTATGAGATAATAAATATATATGTTCTTATAAGCTGCTGATTTTGTGGTGACTTGTTTTACAACATGCAATACAAATATATCCAGACTATAAGAATTGGAATTGAGAGGTAGCATAAATAGTTTTTTTTTCTATTTATACCAATTAAACTATTTTGTAATGTCTCAACTCTCTCTCTAGAAACATGAAGTATCCCTAAGACAAGTGTGAAATAGTTAAAAAAATAAGCATGGAATTTAAAAAATATTTTATAACAATTATTATCTACACTTTTTGCTTTATTTTCCTGGTTTTAAAAGTTTTTAGAATATATGAATAGTCAAATAATTTGACCTTATAATGTCTATTCTCACCCAAGCTTAAAAATAGTTCCTATATTTTCAAGTGTATCAGATGTACATAAAGATAAATGTCTCATCCTAAATCCAATACTCTTTTAAAATTAAATTTTAAAAATGGTATAAACAGTTCAGCATCTTCTTCACAGTTTACCTAGTAGCATTGCATATGTGCATACACAACTATATGTTTATGAAATTAGTTATTCCTTTCAGCATTGTCATAGAACTACGGTATTATGTGCCCAGACTGCTCTTTTAAAACAATAGAGAATTATTTTAAAAGAGCCTGTTTGAAATCTCAGCACAGCTAAGTATTACATAAAAATTGTACTGTTTCTTATTTCTCAAGCTCTCACTGTAAAACAGGCAAGTGCTGGGTTAAAAAAAATAAAAACAAGGAAAGATACCGATGGCAAAAAAAAAATTTAATTCTAGGTATCTTGAATCCTGACAATAAAGGGATGTCCAAATAAAAAATAAAGCTGTGAAAAAAAGAGCTGTGCAACATGAAATTTAACAGACTTATTGGTGAGACAAATGACTCCTTAGCCCCCAAGTGCCTGGTTGAGGTTTTACCCAACAGCTTTGAATTTCAACTCTAAATGACAAGCCTAGAATGGCTTGATCCCAGGCAACTTGGTGAGACACTGCTTGCAATGAGCAAGGCTATTTTGATAATACTGCAGAAGCTTTTGTTCGCTAAAGCTTTAATGTGGGTTAAAAAAAAAATAAAGCCGCCTCTACTTCTCTTTACTTTGCAGTTCCTATTAACTCAAGGACTCAGTCCTCATTCTGGAAGGATAGATGAAATCCTCTTCTGCCTTACTTTCTCAATGAGATACACTTGAGAATAGTATAGAAGTAATGGTTTGTTTAACTTTAGTTGGATACTCTGAAATGCCTTCTAACTGCATGCAGCCTGCTGTCTAAGGCTACAAGAATTATTCTATTTGGTTAATATGTTAATTTGCCAGAGCTATTGAATGGAGTAAGAAGTATTATCAGATAAGTAGCTTTGCATTATAATTAATATAATATAATATAAACCTCCTATTTGTAAGTATAATATAAACCTACTGTTAAAACAAGTCAATATTCCAAAAAGAAATTAAATACAGAAAATAAAATTTCTATCTTTGACCAGCTATTTTCTTGTTATTGTTCATTAAGTACCAGTGCACAGATGAACTGGCATGAATACAAAAGTTGATGGCAGTCTTCACAGCTGTATGTAGGATGTAACTGATTTTTGGCATGCAGCTAGAACATTATGTTTTGTTCCAGTGCTCTGTAAAATGTGTAAAATTCGTGTTTATGAAAACTTCTCACAGGGTACAAATACAATTAGTTTTATGAAATTTTACAATAACACACAAAATACGCATTTTGTACAAACACGAAAGTATCGAAGTAAACATGTGCAAATGTTTATCTCTGAAAGAAAATGGGGAATGAGAATAAGATGTGCTAAAAAGGAATTTCAGAAGTAGAATTTCATTAAAGAGACAATATGGAGAAAATTTACCAGTCTCTCTGCAATGATAATCACCAAATTTATATTCATGTGATATTGCCAGTCAGTACACACGTTTCTACACAAACTGGAATGCAGTTTTTAAGAGAGGGTGAATACTACCTGTTTTCAACTTTAAAAATTAGACAATTTATTTTATTTTGCCACATTTTTATAGATTTCATGATTAATAGTTTAAAGGCTACATAACTACTCTTAAAGTTATGTAATATAATTTGCATATCCACTTCTCCATTTTGATTGACTTTGTATTTAATGATTCATTTTAACGGTATATATGACACTTTTCATTTTCTAAAATAGATGAAGTCCTAATCCTCAATGTTTAAATGTTTAAACGAAACCTAATTTCATGTGTGTGATTGACTGCTATCCTTTGAAGAAACTCCTTTTCCTCGGGCTTTGCGTTATGCAGTTGAAGTATCTTACCTCATATAACAGACCGCTCTATTACAGGCAACAAATCTAGCACATTTACACTTCCATGAGATGTAGAAAAAGACATCTTTGTGTAGATGTGGATGATGGATGGCACAGCATTGTTTTTCTGGGAAGAAAAGGGTACCTCTTCCTCCGGATGCACACTGTCCCAAGCCAGAGCACAGACTCACAAGGTGAGCATGTTGGACTTTAGCCCCAATCGCCTCCTCCCCAGGCACAGTCACCCATGACCGTGGCTAAAAGCAGCAAAATGAAAGTTCAGGAAGTTAAAGTGTTTCAAACCAGTATTCAAACCCAAGTCTCTAACGTTTAAGGCCCTTCCTTCTCTTCTCTTCCCCTGTTTCCATGAAAGATGTCATCACTATCTGATTAACTTATTCAGCACTTCCTATATGCTTTACATGCAATATGCCAGACATCCTGCTATGCAATGCCTCATAGGCACATCCTATTTAATCTTAAAATACTGGTCCATCCTATTTTACATATGAGAAACCTGAAGCTTAAAAATGAAGCAGCTTGGTGAAGGTCAGCTGGCTGGTAAATTTCAGGATGAAGTTTCCAGTTCCCATAGTTGACTCCAAACCACAAGTGCTTAACCCTGGTATTGTGTGGTATCACTGTGAACCTCATGAGCTGGGACTGGGGCTTGGGATCTCGCTGTACTTCTGTGTACAGTGAATGCACATAGAAGTAGCTTCAGTTTCATACTCTTAGGCCACTCCAGATCCTTTGATTCAGAGTTTCCACAGCAATCTGCATTTTAACAATCACCCTATGATCCTTAGACAAATAAAAGCTTAGAACACCTAACTTATCAAAGGACATCCTTGCCTGAAATTCCATAGTGACTTTCTCCTGCCTATATCATAAAGAAACTAAACTTAAATACATTGCATTGCAAAGATTTGCTTTATCTGAAACTTGCTCTCTCATGTTTGTACCTATTACCTAATCATACCAAACTTTTGTTAAAATGATACTACTAATACCTAAAATTTCCAAGTAGATACCATATTCCATTTACTATTATGAGTCTTAGCAAAATATATCACATTTAAGTATCTTCATGCACCTGTGGGGGTAGGTATCATTACTATTCTAATTTCCAGATTAAAATTCAATTAAACATTTACTTTATATATAAGACACTTGGCTAGAAGCAGTAAGGCATGCAATAATAAATTAAACAAGGTCCTTCCTTTATGAAACCTAAGTTATTAAAGGTGCTAAGATTCACTAAAAAATCATCATGTTACCTACAAGAGTTCACTTGATAATAATGACTGGCCAGCTCCCTTTAGACCAATATTTTCCATTCCTAGAAGTTATGCAAATGACCACCAGATAGAATAAAATATATTTCTCCAAATACATTAAAATTAGAAACTACCTAAAAGTCAAAACTTAAGTATTGTGTTACATAAATTATATGTATGCACATGTAATGAAACATCATTAATACTGATTATTTAAACAAATTTTATTGTCAAAAGGAATGCCCATGATATTTTGTAAAAGAAAAAAAGGAGGTGAAAATGTGATGTTTATCCTAGTGCATTTTTTATTTATTATAGTTTCCCTAAATCCAAATACAGTGATATAAAAATTCAGCTATTGTAATTCATAGAGTTCAACTGTTAATGTTCTAATTCCTCACAGGAGGAGAGAAGAGATGGTTTTTCCCACATATGTGATATTTCAGTGAAGTGAAAAAGTCTTCCTAAACAAAATGTGCATGACTTTGTTTAAACATTTATCGATAAAGATATCTTTATTTAAACATAACTTCTAAGCTTTTAAAGCTTCAATTTCTACAACAGTAAAATGTCTCTGTCTCTTACAGTCCTCACCACTGATCCCACCCCCACCCCCAATCTTCTGAGTTTTGAAGGAAGCAAATTATTCAGTTTCTTTGAGTCCTATATAAAACTAGAGCAAGTAGGATTTGCTGAAGGGCTCTAGGACTTCACCTATCATTTATCTATGATTAACTCATACACATCTTACTGCTTGACATTTGTGACACATTTGGCTAACCTCAGATTATTTCTACATTCTTCAGAATTTCCCCTTTCCTCTGGAAAACTGAGCTTGCAAGATAAATGAATTTTGTATTAAGTGAGATGTTACTTTCTGAGAATGTATGCGTATGAATATGGCAACGCTCCAGAGGCATTCTGTGCAATTTTTTTCTTAAATGAGATGAGTGTATCATCATGATAAATAACCCACTTTGTCCATGAAGAAAATATGTGCTATGGGAGTTTGGTCTGTGTATTCTTCACCTTGTCATTTCTAACTAACCTCAGGATATCTGCTCTGTCACAAACACTACAATAATACATTCTGAAATTGTTTTTATTTTCAGATTCTTCTTTCTCAGAGGCTCAGATGAATGTGTGGACAAAATCTGATAAGGGCCTGAATAAATCCTAGGCATGGGAGATTCCTTAGAAAATGTATACCTGATTTAGACAACAGAATGCTTTTTTTCACCAGTTTACCTGCCCATTTTCAGAACTTTATTGTGAGGATGTTATATATCACAATATTTAAAAAAATGCGGTATAACTTTTCTTATAGTATGTCTCTCCATTATGCCCTAAGTCATATGTGCCCATAAAGACCTAAAAGCCTTGGCCAGCATCGGCCCATGGACGGAATAGTCATGGGTTCGATTCCCAGTCAAGGACATGTACCTGAGTTGCATATTCAATCCCCGGTCCCATGTGCAGGAGGCAACCAATTGATGTGTCTCTCTCACATTGATGTTTCTCTATCTCCCTTTCTCTCTCAACCCCTCCCTTCCTCCCTTCCACTCTTTCTAAATAAAATCAATGGGGAAAAAATATCCTCATTAAGGATTAATAATAAAAAAATACCTAAAAAGTCTATTTTTTTACTCCTGTAGAATGTATGAAGTTTCCTTATGCTCCAAAGATTTGGGGATCTATAGGGCTTGATATAAGAGAGTGGACTGTGAGAGAGAAAGAAAGAGGGCTATGTAGAGGGAGCATGATAAAAGGAGCTTAAGGGATTATTTTGACTTGTCACTAATATTGTCCTTGAGTGTAAGCTGCTAAACTTCTTAGAACTGATGAAGTAAAACAGCAAAAACAACCACACAAAAGAGAGCAGAGGATCACCAGACAGGCTGACAGGACACAGTACCCATAAGGCAGCCAATGGCAGTGATGAGTGGGCATCAGTTTGTCTTTTGGGCTGTAGCACCTGCTCCTAAGTGCTGCGAAGAGCTCAGCCATCACTGTGTGGTTTAGCACACTCAGCTCTCCCCTGTATGTGCTGTGAGAAGCAGGACAGCTAATTGCTGTTGCTTCAGCGCCAGTGAATCGACATGCTGAGCTAATAGCGACAGATAGAGGGCAGACAGATTCCTGCTAGCAGCTTCCAGTTAGTTGCTTGTGATAACTAAGGCAGTTGGCATACCTCTCAGAACAGGGAGAAAGAAAGATAGTATGCTTTCTGGGTTGATTATGTTGAGGTGATTTTTTTCCCCTCTGTAACATTTTCCTGATGATACAAGACTGGATATTAATGCTTCACAGAATCAAGGAGTGTCACGTGTGAACGAATCGCCTTGGACCTAGATGATGAACACGGGTTGTTTTGGAAGGGATGTGCAGGAGGCCGCCTTGGTAAGAAAACTTGCTGCATAATCTCACATGGGCTAAAGATAAAACTTTAAACCTGCAAGTAAGTTCTTTCTCCCTCCCCCTCTGCTTCATTTTCTTACTCTCTCACATTTAAGGCAGCAGCAAAGCACAGAGAAAGTTAAGAGCTTGTTTCAGGGCAATTGGTCTCTGTCATGATATTACTTTCTGTCATGCTCATTCAAAGAACAGAATGGTGATGATGTGTGAGTAATGATCTTCTGGGAGAACCAGCACAACTCCTTGTCCTCTCAGTTTTCTAATTACTGTGTGGTCTTGTAATTTCGTTGAGGTGTCAGTGTAATACTTAGACACACTTTTGAATGATAACTGTGTGGTATGTCTTTTTTTTTAATGTCCCTCTTCAACCACTTTCTTTGCTCGCTCTCTCTCTCTCTCTCTCTCTCTCTCTCTCTCTCTCTCTCTCTCAAAATATGTGGAAAAAAGGGCAGAGGTATCGGCATGCTATGTTTATTTTTTGTGTGTGCAAATGTGTGTGTGCGTGATGTTTTGTGCATGGTAGTTACTGGAGGTTATAGTCAGTGGATAAGTTAAGGTGGCTAACTCTGCCTCACAATGAACAGCATTATCTTTTGTGTTTTGTTATAATATAGAGTGTCCTGTTGTTTGCACAACAGATGTTTTAGTGCATTAGAAAATCTGCTCCTTTATGAAAGTGTCTGGGAGCATTTAGAAAGCAAATCCAGATGGATTTATCCTTATACTACAAAGTTAATACCATCCAGAACTAGCAACTTTCCCTCTTTGTGGTGTAGCCTTCACTTTAAAAACACACTTTGGTTGTTATAGGGAAGGAGGGCCCCGAGTAACAAGTTTCAGGCCCCATCTGCTGCTGCTCTAATGCGTGTCTCTCATGCGCACAGGTGGCCATCGGTGGCATGGACTAGTTGCATGTATGCAGACAGCCATTGTTAACTAGAGGATAGTATGACGGCCTCATGCAAGGTTAACTCCCAGTCCTTACTCATTGGCTTTCACAAATAGAGCTAATTGTCAAATGTAGTAACCAAATACTTAAGGGGTAGAGTTATTGTGTTGCTTAACATCAGAGAAGCAAATAATTTGTGGAAGAAGCATAAAATTCTTGCTGTATTTTTTTTACAGCACATTTGAATCTTTTTTATACAGGTTCTTGTGGCCTTATTTTTTACTGCAACTTGACTCTTCTATAAGTTTCTTTAGTTTTCTGTAGTTGTTGGTGTGTGTGCATTTATCTGTACACGTGAGTCTTCAAATTTCAGCAACTTAATCCCCATGACTGTGGGCTCGCTTTCCTATGAAATAAAAGAGCAATTTAATGTGTACCCAGTTGCACAGACTGGGGCATCCTCACCTCTCAGCTGATGCAATAATGACTGAACAGGGAATGCGAATCCCCTCACTTTGCCACAAAAATGAACCTTAGGCATTAACCATTCATTAACAGACCTGAATTGATCAGGGTGTGTACTAAATTACTGTTAGTTGTTCTTACTTTTGCATCCCTGGTCTTTTTGAGCTACTTGTCTGAAATATTATGAAGTAAAAGTTTTGAGTATACTTCATAAAGAGGCTTAAATAAAATCTTTCATTTTCTAAGAGAAGTCTTGGAATAATAATATTAGTGATATTATTTGATTAGCTTAGTGAGTCTCTGAATTATAAGAGCAGTCCCCCAAAACACTAATAATTATAATTCTAAGAAGAAAACAACTTAGAGTTCAAGTTAAATGTCCATTGCTTACTTTCTTAGTCTTTCCACATTTAAATTTTGTATAGTATGCATTTTACCTTTTTATCACCCAACTTTCTAAGCAGACAGAGACATAAACTGAAGTCATTTGTAAAAATTCTCCAGTATTTTGGTATACAGCCTAAGTTGGAAGTTAAATACAAAAGGTAATTATTATTTTCTTGTCAAAAGAAATAGCTATTTTTCTTTGATCACAAAATGTGTGTCAGGCAAATATATGTTGACCAATTAATTGCACCTTTCTAGAATCATTTTATCATGGGGGCTTTTACCTCCTGAATAAATGATTAGCCTTTACAGTTAAAGTAAAAAATAAAACAAACAAACAAAATAATAATAAAGTAATCCCCTAAATGTGAATGTCTTTAAGGGTAGAAGAGCATACTATCCCTTGTAAATGTGCAGGTGTAATTACAGACAATAAGAACTTTTGTTTCTATGTACATGGTTTGAAATAATATAAAACTTCTCTCATAAACCAGCTGTTAACTTTTTTAGCACAGAAGCCCCTGTATAGATTTACATTTTATTGTAGCCTTAACAGTGGGGATAAATATATGGTTTTAAGTTTTACCAAGGATTCCAACCTATGAATAAATTCAAGTTGGCAGAAAAATGATCTCCAGCAAGAGATTGCTTCTAAATCAACTGGGTGTGTTTATCATCTAAAAGTTTAATTTTGCTTTGGACTCTATGCTTAGAGTAGGTTTTGGTAACAGTCATTTTTATTTCTTGTCTACTTTTTTTAAAACAATTGTTCTTACTTTTTGCATCCCTGGTTTTTTTGAACTATTTTGTCACCCTATGTCTCTCTCATATATGTGGAAGGCTTACAATTATAATTTTTAAAATAAATAATAGTTTTACTTGATGGGCCTGGCTTTCTAAAAAGGTTTCGGTTACTCTCAACTAAAGTTTTAGTTTGGATATAGATATGTTTGTTTTGTAATGGGATTTTTATTTATTACTTTACAATATAGTAGATGGAAGATTCAAAAGTGATGATGACATAGGGGGCTTTATATATTAGTTTTACGCTCAAATATCATTGGATTGCATGAGGAGATATTGGAAAGAATTATAGGTATTCATTAATGCACACAGTCTATTTTGAGTGAAATAAATATTATGAGTAATGTATGGCAAGATTACGTCCTCTAGTCTCTGTACAAATTTCAAACACTCAGAAACTAATATGTAACTTTCAGTTAACTTGAATACTAGAGTCGCTTAGATTGAAATAGTGACAGGACCATGGAATATGCACAGAAACTCCAAATGCAAGCATACTTTCTTGCACATAAGAATGAGGAGGAGGGAAGTAAGGAGGTATGAGTATGAGTAGTATGACCTAGAACTGGAATCACCAACAGTAATGTATAAACCAAAGTGCCAGGTTTACAGGACTATGAAGATGAGTGTGATTTGGTCTCAGTCTGCAAATAAGTCACACACTAATGAATAAGATACAAACACACACACACACTCACTTTATTCATTGAAGTAAGGAGCAAAGAAACCTCAAATTCTGGTATAGACAACAATTATTTTCCTTGGGAAATTCGGCACATTCCCTAAGCATTTTTGCCTCAGTGCCCACAACCTACCAGAGTTTTTGTAAGGATCAGCCAAGATAATGAATAAGAAACCTGTAAATTGCTAGGAAGCTAATGTACAATTAATCATTCTAGTATTCTAGCAGTTAATTCTCAAGATGATTTGTATGTGTGTGTGTTTCTATCAGCAAACAATAACAAGAAAAGGATTTCCAATCTAAACAGTGAAAGTTTCTACCTGAGCAGGGTCATGGACCAATTTCCTTTTATCTCACAAGTTGTTTAAAGGTTGCACTCAACCTTAAATATCAGAGCATGGCTATTGAAGCCATAAATGTAAAAGGCAAAAGCAGTCATTATTTCAAGAAGCTAAAGCATATAAAGTACTTCTTCCCTTTGACCTGGTAAATGGAAAAATTCAAAACTTGTTTATTGTGCTCCTTGATGGATATGAAATTGACAGGAGGTGTAACTTTTCTGTAGCTTTTAGAGTGTAAACATTCTCAGGCCATGGCAGATGTGTAGTTCCCATTACTTTGAAAAGTCATTCATTCTAATGCTCAGTGAAAGGACGGGTTTCAGACAGAATTAGGCACCGTTTCCTGAACGGGGGAAGACAGTGTGTGCGATGAAGCGCATCATTCAAACGAGAACCTAGCTAATGAATGCTCTCCCTGTGGTTTTCATGGAGGTGTCAGAATGAGCCTTTTCTGAGTCTGCATCACTGGATCCTTATGGAAATGCAAATTGTTTACCCAAGGACAGTGACTTTCCTTTTTGCTTTATCATTTAAGGGACTGATTTCTTCAACTTTGCAGCACACCACTGGAATCCAGAGAAGGTTCATTAAAACGGGATGAGCAGTTGTTATTTCTTTAGAACCTTAAGTCACTGTCTGAGAGGTGACAGCGATACATAGAGAGAGACACATAATAGTCATGTGAAGAACGGGAGAATCAGAGAGACTCACAAAAAGAGAGAAGAGATAAAGTTAGAGTAAAAGATGAGCTAAAAAAAAAACGAGGGCTGAGAGAGAAACTGACATACACAGAGAGAGAAAGAAGAGTCAAGTCAGAGTCAGATAGACAGAAATGAACAGGAAAAAAACCACCAGACTGGCAGAAAGACAAATGGTTGAACAAGATATATAGATGGGGAAAGGCGGACAGAGACAAAAAGACTAAAGACAGAGATCAGAAAGGGAGATTGAGAAAGACAGACAGACTAGTCAGGTAATCAGGTAGAAAGACAGAGGAGGAGAGATCCTGTGACCCAGAGGAGAAATGAGATACCGAGGGAGTATGTGTGAGAAGATGAGAGGAGAGCAGAGGGAACTGAGTTCAGTTCTGCTCTAGTCCCTTTGTAGTGATGAACATGTTACCTAGCATCTCAGCCCAGTTTCTGTCTGTAACGGTTTATCAATGGATTAATTCCCATATATAAAGTTCCCTAGCACAGGACCCGGAACCAAAAAATGTCTCAGTAAACGGGGACCAATATTTATCATCATTTTCATCAACACTTAGGTGGAATTATAGCAGCAGACGTTTCTGAGTGAGAGCTCAGGTCAAATCCTTGTCTCAGCCCTTATTCCACATAGAATATGGTAAATGATTTAGCATTCATAAGCTATAGTTGTTTCACCTATAAAACTCAGGTATTCTTTTCTGCCTCACAGTCATACTCTATGAATTAAATGGAAGAGTATATTTCATTTGGGGCTTTGCATAGCATATTTTAGTAGTTTCACTAGCTCGCTCATTGTCCAGAATTTAGTAAGTGCTCAATAAATATTTAAATCAATGAGTGTATATTTGCTCTGAATATTAGTTTCTGTGAAGTAAGGAAAAGCTGAAATGATTTTGTGACATTTTAATATAAAATATTAAATAAAACCATCAATTTCCTCCTGTCTGCTCTGGAGAGAACGGTGGTATTGATTTGCAGAAGTCTTCCTGCTATCCTTCCCCTTTCTTAAGAACAATTAAAGTTAAAGTAATAGTTGTGATCAGGAAAATTTGTCTTTCCTGTTGGTGACTTTTAGTCATATTTATTTACTTACTTACTTACTTACTTACTACAGGGACTATTTATAGAAGAGAAAGGTGGTCAGGATGTGGAAAAAGTGAATGACTGTAATAAGAGGAACAAAGATGGCCTAAGGGATAAGGAGAAGTTAGAACAATTACATTAGAAAAAGGTGTGAGAAAAAGGATTTGGAAAAGTGAGATAAGCATGAACCTACCTTTATGAATTTCAAGAGGAAATGGCTTAAAAGAGCATAAGAACGAATATGTAGCCCTAGCCAGTTTGGCTCAGTGGATAGAGTGTCAGCCTAAGGTCTGAAGAGTCCAGGTTTTGATTCTGGTCAAGAGCACATGCCTGGGTTGTGGGCTTGATCCCCAGTTGGGGGCATGCAGGAGGCAGCCCATCCGTGATTCTCTCTCATCATTGATGTTCCTATCTCTGTCTCCCTTTCCCTTCCTCTCTGAAATCAATAAGAAAATATTAAAAGAAAAAGAATATGTATGGTTCATAAATGAAAATCCTATAAAATAAAAGCCTAATATGCTAAGTGTCCAGTCATCTGGTCAGCTGTTCAACCAATCAAAGTGTTATATGCAAATGATATGCTAAGGTTGCTCAAATGCTCACTATGACATGGACTGACCACCAGAGGGCAGACAGTTAACTGGTTGACCAGTTGCTATGATGTGCACTGATCACCAGGGGGCAGATGCTCTGACTGGTAGGTTAGCTTGCTGCTGTGGTCCAGCTGATTGGCAGGACTGAGCAAGATGGGCCAGACACTCCCTGGAGCCCTCCCGTGGTCCATCCCTGGCTAGCCAATCTCCCACGTCCCTCCCCAACCCTGATTGTGCACTGGTGGGGCCCTCGGCCTTGCCTGCACCTTCTCACAATCCGGGACCCCTTGGGTGATGCCGGAGAGCCGATTTCGGCCCGATCCCACAAACCAGGCTGAGGAACCCCACTAGTGCATGAATTCATGCACTGGGCCTCTAGGGTAGATTATAAAAGCACTAAAGCTATTTGTAGCTATAAGGTAGAGTATGAGAAATTAAAGCACATTGTCAAAAAATAATTGAAATGTTCAAAATTTTTTTTTATTTTTTTTTATTTCTTTTTACTTTTTGAATTTTTAAATACTGAGTTCTCTTCACTAAATATATTCCTTATACTTGGCTATATTTAGAGGAAAGCACTCTATGAATGTATGCAAGGGTTTGATTCAAATGCTCTTTTTCTTCTGTCTTTGATGTGTTGTTAAATTTGTTTGATAAACGAATAAAGAAAAGAATAAATATTGAGCCTCTACTATGTGCCATAAATGATTTATGGTACTTTTCTTTTTTTTATATATATATTTTTACTGATTTCAAAGAGTAAGGGAGAGGGAGAAAGAGATAGAAACATCAATGATGAGAGATAATCATTGATTGGCTGCCTCCTGCACACCCCACACTGGGGATCAAGCCCACAACCTGGGCATGTGCCCTGACTGGAAATCGAATCATGACTTCCTGTTTCATAGGTTGACACTCAACCACTGAGCCATGCTGGCTGAGCATAGTACTTTTCAATATGTCAGTCGTTTAACCTGTGCAAAGTAGATGATGTAGAGCAGTTTTCCCCTACCTCATTAATTTTATTTCTGAATATCTTTGCATGAGTCCCTTCATCTAATAGGTGTTGACAGTCTGTGAAACAACCTTACTTTTTATCTCATGCTGTTAGCATGGAATAGAATGCTCTGTTTTGGAGCTAGTGTTACATCAATTTGCTAATAGTTTACAGAAGAGGGCAGCGAGAATTTTAGGGATCTTTACAAGGATTATTGAAAAATTTTCACTCGATATATACTGAGTTCTGAATAGCATACGTTATATGAATTTCTATTTACATTCATATATCAAGGTTAAGAATGGAATAAAATTCAGCAGAGCTTTAGATAATAAGGCTTCATTTTAACATTGTGGCAAATAATTTTTTCCAGTGATGGTAACATCAGTAGAAAATGTGTGAGTGATAAAATGCTAAAGCAAAGAACATTTCCAGCATTTATGTGTCACTGATGACGAGGCTCTGAAACACTTTTTGGCAGTCCTTTGTGTAGGTGGGCTTTACCGTGCTGTATTCAAACAGAGGTGGCCTTGTATTCAATGCCCCCAAATCTGGGGGATCTGTGAAAATGGCTAAGCTCTGGAGCAGGGGAAGGTTTAGGGGAAGGTTCCTCAGTGCTGGGAGAGGGAATCCTGATAATTAAAACAATACCCTTGTTTAAGGGATCTCAGCTAACATCACGTCCCTCCCCTGCTTCTCATGGTATGTAATTCGATTTGCTAAGCTTCTCACATAGTCTGCTGAGGAGTCCATAGGCTTTATATTATCGCCATCTCCCCACTTTTGCCATTTGCTATGTAGTTTTCTGTAGTCAGCAAAATACGTTACCGGTCTTCCACTTTCAAACATCCACAGACTTGTGGAAATTACACATTTTCTTTTGCCACTACTTTGTCCTCGTGGCTTAATATTTCTTCTACTTCCTATACTGAGCTGAGTTTTTGGAAGATAACAGCTAAGTACTTTTGATCATCCTATATCTTAATGTTACAAATTTATACTTCAAAATAAAAGTAAGAAAACTTGGTTTGGGGAATAATAGGTTTGTAAAATAGTTATATTTAAATATGCACTAAAATTAAAATGTTCATTGCATATCTTCATAATGGCAAGATATCAGAAATATAGCAATTGCTCTCTGTAAAATGGTGATTATAATCATTTCTCCTTTGGAAAGATTTGGTTTTTAACGTATTTAGTATATGCTTGTTCCTTGTCACTGAATTATATTTGCAGCAATTAAATCACCTCAAGCCTTTATCTTTTGCTTAAAGCAAGCATGCAGGCGTGCACAGGCACTCACACTCACACACACACACACACACACACACACACACACACACACACACACCTCAAGTTAGGCTTACTATCACACTCACTTCTGCTGCAGTGCAATTTAATGTCAAACATGAATGTTGAAGGCATAGCAGGAGGGAGGAATAAGCTGTTACATAGCTCATCAGGAAATTCTCTTTCCTGCAGCTTTTCAGCTAGTCAAAGGGTAGGAATTTAACAAGGGACAAAATAGAAACAAGATTTTCCGATAAAGTACTGCATTCACACAGAGTATATCTTAGGGCGTTTTGTTTTGTTTTGGGGGTGATCATATCAAAGAGATTCTTGTAAATATTATGAAACATCTTGGTTGTGAATTCAATTTTAGGTTAAGGATATTTTTGAAGCCACCCACTATGTTAGAGGTGCTTATTTATCATGTAGGAAAAGTCAGCCACAGTGCTTAATGTTGCCTCCTTTCCTGTGGAGTTAGGATCTTTCTTTTATGGAAAGTGATATTCCTTCTTGGATGTTTCATATAGGGAATGACCAGGTTTCCAAGGGTCCTTGATTCTATAAAGAATTAGATTAGTAATTTTGAATTCAAATTCAATGACCCATTAAATGATTTATTATAGCAGTTCCACTGTTTCCATTGCAATATGGCTCCAACCCCTACTTCCTTTCTGCAATGCCAAATACCAATATCACCAACTACTTACCTGAAATGCCAAATACCAGTATCACTACTGACCTCCTTTCTGCTGAATTCAATAGAAGGTTTCAGGCCTTGTCTTACTTTCTGCTTTATTCAATACTAGAGGCCTGGTGCACGAAATTTGTGTACTGAGGGGGGGGGGAGTGTCCCTCAGCCCAGCCTGCACCCTCTCCAATCTGGAATCCCTCGGGGAATGTCTGACTTCCGGTTTAAACGCACAGTCGGACATTCCTCTCACAATCCAGGACTGCTGGCTCCCAACCACTCGCCTGCCTGCCAGCCTGATCACCCCCTAAACACTCCCCTGCCAGCCTGATTGACACCTAACTGCTCCCCTGCTGGCCCAGTAACCCCCAACTGCCCTCCCCTGCCAGCCCAGTTGTCCCCAACTGCCCTCCCCTTCCGGCCTGGTCACCCCAAACTGCCCTCCCCTGCAGGCCTGGTCCCCCACAGCTGCCCTCCCCTGCCAGCCTGGTCACCCCTAACTGCCCTCCCCTGCTGACCTGGTTGCCCGCAACTGCCCTCCCCTGCTGGCCATCTTGTGGCAGCCATCTTTGACCACATGGGGGTGGCCATCTTGTGCGACAGTGTGAGGGTCAATTTGCATATTACCTCTTTATGATATAGGATTGCTGACTATGCCTTAATCTTTGAACCTCTCTCATCTCTTAATTTTTATAGGACAGATTTCTCTTTTGTTTTATTGTTATCTTTGCTTTTTACATCTTATTTCTCAAGACACATTTCAGGTTCATTTTTAGGTTGATCTTCCTCTGTGTATGTCTTACATTTTAATGTGCTCAGTTATACCTCCTTCCTTCTCTTCTTTCATTTTATATTACTTCTGATTTATTTCATCTACTGTTAAATTCTTAACCAATTTCTTTCTGCAGATGACAGCTAAAATTATATCTCTCACATCTACATATTTCATTCCAAAGTTCAGATCTGCAAAAACACCTGCCCCTTGGAACTTTCATTTGGATATCTTATGGGTATTTCAAATCCATTAATCATGTGACTGAGTTCATGATTTTTTCCCCACCCCTACATCCCAGCCTCTCCTTCTTCTTTCCTGTAATGTATTCTTATTCAGGGACTAATGACAACCAACATCAAATTGCTCCAGCTTAAAACCTATGTATCAGACTTCTAGTTCTCTCTCACCCTTTTTGCTCATATCTTATCAAATACCACAATGTTTCTGTCAATTCTACCATCTTAATAAAATTAGAATCTAATCCTCCTTCCATCCTTTCCTTTAGGTCATCATCATTCCCTACCTAATACCCAACTCATCTGTTTTCCATTTCATCATTTGCTGTCCCTCTGTTTCCCTTTCTACTACCTCCATCTTCCCTCTATAATGCTATCAATCTTACCATGTCACTGCCTTGCTAAAATATTCCAAAGCTTTCTCATTCTATTTATTCAGATTCTCCCTTGGATCACCTCTCTCTCTCTGCCTAATCTAATTTATTAAAAGGGAAGAAGAAAGAAACATATCATTCTATGTAACTGAAAACCCAAAAATGTAGATATGGTTTGCTACAAGGATTTAAGGCTCATATATAACTTTCAGATGCATGTCTTCACTTGCTTTCTCTGCTAGTTGAATCTGTTTTCAAAATCTTTATATATCTGCTATTAGTAGCTTTGAGCTCCCACCATTACAGCACCTAGTACTAGAGAAAATAAGAAAGTTCATAATCTGATAATTCAACCAAATATATCTATGTTGAGTCTGCTTGGCTGTGATTTATCTGAATGACTCATCTACCCTATGAGGGGAGAATGAAAACTGTAGATTGGCTCATTTTAAATTATATGCTATTAGAGGCCCATTGCACGAAGATTTGTGCAATAGGCCTTCCTTCCCCTGGCTGCTGGCACCGGTTTTCCTCCGGCACCCAGGACCCAGGCCTTCGCTCTGGCCATCACCTTCCATCTTCACTCCAGCCAGAGCCTTCAGTGTTCACTCCAGCCAGAGCCTTCAGTCTTCTCCGCCCTGGCTCGAGCGCCACTCCTGTAGCTCCTGGTCCCTCCACCCTTCCCCTCATAGCAGGCATCCCGCCCAGCCCGGCTGCTCTGTGCCTGCATATGCAAATTAACCCATCATCTTTGTTGGGTTAATTTGCATACTCGCCTGATTGGCTAGTGGATGTCATGAAGGTACGGTCAATTTGCATATTTCTTTTTTATTAGTGTAGATACTGTTGGTTCCTGCACTAATATAAGGGTCAGTTCTAGGAAGTAAAGACATAGTGTGATTTGGCTCACAAAAATAGAATACTTGAATGTAACTAAAGTGGGAAAAATTTTAATTGCCTCTCACCTAGAACCAAATTGTTTAGTCTTTTGACACTAACGTTTATTATCACACAATGATGTGTGAAATCCTTAGACATGTTCCCTAAAAAGTTAAATGTAAATATTCAAAAAATATATCCTTTTTAAGTGAAGGACTGTACCACGCATCATATATAGTTATCTATATAACAGTCACAAATAGACTATATTAAGAGCTATATTATAGATTTTCATGTTTGATCATTTAGATTCTTGCACAATGGATTTTTTAAATATATTTTTATTGATTTCAGAGAGAAAGGGAGAAGGAGAGAGAGATAGAAACATTAATGATGAGAGAGAATCACTGACAGGCTGTGTCTTGCATGCCCCCTACTGGGAATCAAGCTCTCAACCCCGGCATGTGCCCTTGACCGGAATCAAACCCAGGACCCTTCAGTCTGCAGGCCGACACTCTAAGAGGGCTATATATTTTTCTCTTTCCATCTTTATGTTGGATAGTTTTTAAAATTTATCTTTATTGTTGAAAATATTATAGCTGTCCCCTGTGTGTTTTTTCCCCATTGACCCCCTTCTACCCTCCATCCGCCCCACCGAGGCCTTCACCACACTGTTGTCTGTGTCCATGGGCTATGCACATATGCATATAAATTCCCCAGTTAATCTCACCTCCCCCATCCCTGCCTTGCTCTGAAAGTAGGATATTTTTGAAACCCTTTAAACTTTCATATATAATTTATAAACTGCTTTTAGCATGCATTTGTCATCCATTCCTTAGAGACTCCCTTCTCATTTAAAATAACAGTGTAATCAAATAATTAATATTATGCAATTCACTTATAAAAAGGAGGTTAAATATTACTTTTTACATCAAAATTGACATTCTATACGAAGGCAGATAGTTTAAGGACCCAGTTTTTTGATGTTACACTTCTAGGTTACATGAGCAAAATGCATATCAAACAACGCTAATTATGTTACATAACGATACGAATATCTTTACAGAGTTAACCTTGGGAGAGTTAGCAAACATAATTGCAATGGTTATAAACTGTAAAAGTGCTATTGTAGCGGTAAAGTAATATCAGGGACTGCCATTCCACATTTTATTTTATTCTCATTGTTTTAAAGTAATAAGAATTGTTGACTTAGTAATAGACATGCTGAAGGGAAGAAAACTCTAAAGTCACATAAAAAGAATAAATCATAAGAAATTGTGGTTTGTCATTTCATCATATTAACATAGATTTAGGAATCCATAATGCATTATATTCCAGAAAGCATCTCCTTTATTAGAAATTCTGCTACTATACTTATATTTTTCATATTTACATTCCAAGGATTGCTTATTAAATGAATACATCAGATTTATTTTTCAAGACAGCTGTTTTTTATGACTAATCTATGCTTCATATCTTTGATTTATATAACAGAGTAATATTAGATATTTGTAGTCTGACTTGCATGAATTCTTAGAAACTGTTGTTGAGAATGTTTTGTCTGTGTTTTATCTGGTCTTTTAATAATAGAGTGTTTTATTATGGAATATATTTTTGAGAAGCCTTTATTATAATTGGTAGTATATAATGAAGCAATATCATATTCAAGTGCCTGTGCTTGGTAATTATACATCATATATGATTCATTCAAAGTTAATTAGAGGGTTTAACTATGGACTTCCCTAATGATGTGATTCCTAAGATCTCCTAGTACTGATGGGAACCTAGCAATCATGTTCTCCTCTAGTTGTCAATTTTGCTTCATACATTTTAAAATCACAGAATGATGACTGATGGCCATGATGAGACATTCCCTTCTTGTAATCCCAGAAATCAGTCATTGTTTTTCATGTTCATATACTTGGAGAATTGATAGAGTATCTTATGTCATAAGTGTGGCCACTTAATACACTTGTTGAATAAATATATGAATAAATATAGAATTCACAATGAGTACTTCAGTCTATGTTTATAGGAACTCAAGTACAAAAACAAGAAAACTACTTAATGTATCTTCTTACATAGATTTCATTATCATTTATTTTTTCACTTCAATTAAAGTTTGATATAATAAATTTTGGTATTTATGGCCAATATTTATTAATATTAGTAATGTACACTTTTTATTTTAGTGAATCAAAAATGTATATACATATATATTTAATAAAACTTTCCATAAAGTATTGAGACAATTTGGGATATTTACCATTTGATTTTTTTAGAGATGCTAAATATACTATATGTAAACATATAAGGTAAGATGTCCTTATTGTGCAGTGGCAATAAAAATGAGGTCCTCATGTAAAAGACTTACTGTGATGTTAAATACTTCTTTCCTGAGCCTCCCAAGGATTTTAGTTTAATAAGTATAATCTTCTTTAACCCACAAAAATAATGGATAATACATTTGAATGAGATGAATATTACCTATTTTTCCCCTATTTTGCTCATTTACTTATAATTTCCCTAAGCACCGATTAGACTTGGCTGGTAAGAATTCTCCAAGGAAAAACTGGATTTTTTGTGTATACCTTACTAATGATTCTTTTATGTATATTATGTAAATAAGTATGAATTAAATACCTCAATGCAAATGAAGTTGTTTATAATAATTGCAGTCACTTATCATTTTATAATTTTATTGGCATTTTGATTAGTAGATTTTTATATGAATATTTTGAAGAGCAAAAGAAAAGAAACTTTGCCATACATATGCTTCTAATTTGATTTGTTTACCCTGAATAGTGTATACAGTAATACCTCAAACTTTATAAGTAATGTT
Source organism: Plecotus auritus (assembly GCF_963455305.1). Lineage (NCBI taxonomy): Eukaryota > Metazoa > Chordata > Mammalia > Chiroptera > Vespertilionidae > Plecotus > Plecotus auritus. Next base: position 32,793,079 of record NC_137783.1, on the reverse strand, counting down.
TTGAGTTATAATTACTTTCGTCTTTATACATTTTATCATTTTACTATTGTTTTCCTATTTCTACCTATTAGTATCATTACATAGGTATACATCCAATAGTTGATTCATTATTTTTCAACTAATTTTTGAAAATTCTGACTTGACATGGTAAACAATAAATTGCCATTTTAAGGAATGTGGACATAAAAGTGGGATGGGTGATCAGACATTAAAAATCAGTATATAGGTCATGTATTAATCACCTATTGCTGAAATAATGCTGTATAACAAATAACCTCAACACTTCAGTGATATGAAAGAACAAGCAATTATTGCTTATGCATCTAAGATAGTCACTTGAGATGGAGATGAAGAAATATGAGTGAGTGTGGATATTCTATCTTTTCTAAGATTTCTGTCCCTGAAGAGATAGGTGGCAGGATTTAAGATTTCTCCAGAGTACAATATACTTTTAATTTTTTTCTTGCCTTAACCTTAGTTTACAGATGACTGGAATAGACAGTCTTGAAAGATGAGCAGCCATTTAGATTTATGTTTATTTTTTTTTATTTTTTAATCCTCACCGAGGATATTTTTGCATTGATTTTTAGAGAGAGTGGAAGAGAGAGGGAAAGACAGAGAAAACATCAATGTGAGAGAAACACATTGATTGGCTGCCTCCTGCAGGAGCCCAGACCAGTGCCCGGGGAGGATCCTGCAACCAAGATACATGCCATTGATCAGAATCCAACCCAGGACCCTTCAGTCTGCAGGCTGATGCTCTATCCACTGAGCAAAACCAGCTAGGGCCATTTACATTTATGTTTATACTAGAGGCCCGGTGCACGAAATTCGTGCACGGGGAGGGGGGTGACCCTAAGCCCAGCCTGTACCCTCTCCAATCTGGGATCCCTCGAGGGATGTCTGACGGGCAGTCAGACATCCCTCTCACAATCCAGGACTGCTGGCTCCCAACAGCTCGCCTGCTGCCTTCCTGATTGCCCCTAACCACTTCTGCCTCCCAATCTGATCAACCCCTAACCACTCCCCTGTCAGCCTGATTGATGCCTAACTGCTCCCCTGCCAGCCTGTTTGCCCCTAACTGCCCTCCCCTGCAGGCCTGGTCACCCCTAACTGCCCTCCCCTGCAGGCCTGGTCACCCCTAACTGCCCTCCCCTGCAGGCCTGGTCACCCCTAACTGCCCTCCCCTGCAGGCCTGGTCCCTCCCAACTGCCTTTCCCTGCAGGCCTGGTTGCCCCAACTTCCCTCCTCTGCCAGCTTGGTCATCCCTAACTGCCCTTCCCTGCAGGCTTGATCGCCCCCAACTGCCCTCCCTTGCAGGCCTGGTCCCTCCCAACTGCCCTCCCCCGCTGGCCATCTTGTGGTGGGCCATCTTGTGTCCACATGGGGGCAGGATCTTTGACCACATGGGGGCAGCCATCTTGTGTGTTGGAGTGATGGTCAATCTGCATATTACTCTTTTATTAGATAGGATAGAGGCCTGGTGCACAGGTGGGGCCCAGCTGGTTTGCCCTGAAGGGTGTCCCGGATCAGGGTGGGGGTTCCCTTGGGGCGTGAGGCGGCCTGGGTGAGGGGTCTGTGGTGGTTTGCAGGCCAGCCTTGCGCCCTGGCGACCCAAGCAGAGGCCCTGGTATCTGGGGTTTATTTAACTTCCACAACTGAAACTTTGTAGCCTGGAGCGGAGCCAAACCTTATGCTTGCTCCGTGGCAGCAGCCATTTCTGTTGGGATTTATGTATCTTCTATAATTGAAACTTTGTAGCCTTAAGCGGAGGCCTGGGCTGGCCAGGGTGTGCAGAAAGCTTGGCTTCCTCCATCACCATCACCGGGGGCAACCCTAGCCTCCTGCTCTTTCCAGCTCCGTGGCTGCCGCCATTTCTGTTTGGATTTATGTATCTTCTATCACTGAAACTTTGTAGCCTTGAGTGGAGGCCTAGGCCAGCAAGGGCAGGTGGAAAGCTTGGCTTCCTCCATCGCCGGGGAAACCCAAGCCTCCCTCCTGCTCTCTGTGGCCGTAGCCATCTTGGTTGGTTTTATTTGCATATTCACTCCTGATTGGCTGGTGGGCATGGCTTGTGAGGGAGTGATGGTTAATTTGCATATTACTCTTTTATTATATAGGATGCAAGCTGATTACACAGCGGAATTTTGAAATTCTTCCTTGAGGGTTAAAGAATGATGAGGAATCAGTGCTCCCTTAGGAACATTTATTCAGACCAAACGGGGACCCAATTACGCTTATCACAGGTGTGCAGAGAGTAACCTTGCCAGTTGCTTCTTGAATAGGCTCTCATGAAGTATATAAGGTGCTTATTAGGCATTACCACAACTGTGAGCTTTAATTAAAGGGCAAGAAAAGGAAGGAAGGAAAGGGGGAGGAGCTTGGGGGTAAAAAATGAAGCACATTTTATTAAAGTATTAATTCTGAGGTATAGAGCCAGGTAGAACAACAAGGAGGGAAAGGTTGAGGCAGAATCCTGTGGATCAGGAAGGATTAAACAATTATTTCTCTGAGCACCTAAGGTCCTAGAATAGGTGATTAGTTTTCAAGGGAAATAAAGAAGGAAAAACATTTTTATACACTAGAGCTAGCTTTATGCTGTCTTTGATTTTATTTTCCTTGTCTTTGTTTTCCTATAACCTGATTTTGAGTCACCTTTGGATAGCTGAAGGTTAGTTTTGTTCTGAAATGCAGACATTCTTTTCTTCTTGGTCAGAGTTGTTCTGGGTTAAAGAAGGATTGAAGACTGGAGTGATAGGTGGGAGGCATAGGGTGGGATGAAGTGGGTGAATCAGAGGTAGAAAAATTAAAATCATATCTTACATAAAATAATTCATTAACCTAAATTCAGCTTCTAATTACTCAGGGCCAAAACTAGTATGGTATAAGGGTATGAGGAAATTAAAAAGTATTAACATCCTGTAATATATATTTGTATGTGTTTACACATACAAACATGTATCGCTTTTTGCTTTGTAAACATTTTCTTGTCTTATAATACCACACCACTTTTCCTTTGGGACACCCCTCTCCCACCATTAATTCAAATTCATGTCATTTGACTTGTGATATCCCACCCGACTGCTCCGTTAGTTCAGACAAGAAGAGGCATGAAGAATCAAAAGCACATTGGTTGTGTACTAATCTAAACTAAATAGACCTGAAAGGTTTTTAAAAAAACAAAATGCAGTCTTTTTGTGTCACACCAGGGAATTTTGCTGTAATTCTAAGGAGAATGTTAGTCTATTTATACTAGAATATATGCACACAGATACATGCATATGCCATGCTTTAAAAAACAATGAGCACATTCTTTGTGCATAGTTATTTACTTAAAAATGTGCCAGAGCAGGGTTAAATTTGTTGGTAGGTACAGTGCAACCAAGATCCATGTTGTAAATTCAGAATGTACCCCCATCTATGCACATTAACTTTATTTTTTGTCTTTGTATAACACCAGGAGAACATGAGTCTGAGTTTATAAAGTTAGGACTAGATTTATTCCAGCTCTCCTGAGGCTGGCTGTGTCCTTAGGATGGTTTAGTGTGGTTCAGCACTACCAATGGGCACTTTCCATGCAGTTTTTCACTCTAATATCACAATTTAATGTGAATCAAGTGTTAGAGTCTTTGACCTCATCATAAATTGAGCCAATTTTAACTGTATATTCACTCTGTAATTATCAAGGGCATCTAAACTTATTTCAGTACTTAATATGAGAATTAATCTGACCAGTCAGAATTAAAAAATATTAACAGAATTTATTTAAAAAATATTGTTAGGGTCACCTAAGGAGGAGCACACGAGGCCAAAAGGGGTAAAGAATTACAAATTTATTGTTACATCTGCTAGCAAAAGGGCTGAGACCAAAATGGCATCAGCGGGGCAGAGTAGTGGGAGCGGGATATTTATGTCTCCTGTAAAGTTCAGTCAGAGTAACCAGTTGGACCAGGTGCAGATGGGGGCCAGGTGTAGGCGGTCCACTGGAAACTGGGTGAGGCAGTTTATTGGAAGCCAAAGGCATTTAATCATGAGACCTATAATGAGAATAACAGGAAAATCGCCGGGAGGGGCAAGCAGTGCATAATGGATTGCAAGCATGTGCCTAACAATTATACTTAGTGAAACTTGAAATAGTAAATACTTTGTAGATATATACTAATTTTAAGGAGGATTTTTTTGTTATTCATAAATTAAGGTAAAAACATCAATCAGAAAAAAAAAGCATAAATGAAAAGAAATCTGACCTTAAAACCTTGATAAAAGTAAGCAGAACAGAAACTGCTCAAAAAATTTTTCAGGTCATTTTATTTCCTAGTGCTTCCATATAGCAGAGCATGATTAATGATACTTATCCTTAAACAATAGCTGTTAAACTTCCATGAAACTATTAATGGATTTTGTGACTGACATCTAATGGAACTACAATATTCTCAAAATATTTGGCTAATGTAGAATAAATAGGGAGAAAACACCTGTCTCTCTACAGCAGAAATGCATGCTGGTAAAAGCAAGGGAATCCATCAATAAATTACCCTAAGATCAAACCCCCACATTGAATTTACCAATTTGAATACCTGGCATTTGTTTTATATATTTTATTGATTTTTTTACAGAGAGAAAGGGAGAGGGATAGAGAGTTAGAAACATCGATGAGAGAGAAACATCGATCAGCTGCCTGACCAGAATTGAACCTGGGACCCTTCAGTCCACAGGCCAACGCTCTATCCATTGAGCCAAACCGGTTAGGGCCTGGCATTTGTTTTAGCAACAGTGTCCTTTGCCCTGCCTATTGTCAGTAGCTCACTGCAAAATCTGGTGAAGGACCCTTACTGCTTGCATGTGGGAATTGAGATGTTTCTAATAACTCCTGAGTCAGGGTCTTGGCTAGTATCTTCTCATCCTGTCTGCACACAGTATGCACACAATTAGTAATTCTATTCATGGTTATCATTCTTTTACTAACTCAACTCTAATGATCTCCTTCTTTCCAGCAGGATTGATTATAATAAAGAAAATATTTAAAACTCCATGGTTCTAACTGACATACTTTGGAAAACACTTAACAGGTCCTCATTTCCAGCTTTTTTTTTTCTTCTATAAATTACCTATATTTTCTGTTGGCAAAAAGAAATCCATTTTAATTTTCTCACTTTTTTTATTTTCTGTTATTCTTCAAATAAGTGCAAAAGAGAGTTACATAAATTATTTAAAATGACAAACTGAATGAAAGTTTATGTGAAAAATGAGCCATGACAGAGGAAAAAGAGCACCTTGAAACTGCAAAATGATAAGTACACTTAAATTGGATGGATTATTGAACTGAAGCAATTCAAGGTTCATATAAGTTCATGTTACCTTCTTTACCTCTCCTTTATTGTGAGGAGAGCTCCCCATATCTAAATGAAGTGACTGACTTTCTTGTAGGCAAACTTAGCTCTGGCTTCAACCCCTCCTTGAATTACTTCTTCACACTTTTCTTAAAAAAACCTCCAAGATTGCTTTCTATTTTCAATTGCAGTATATTTGACATATAACATTGTGTAACTTTAATATGTACAACATGTTGATATGATATATTTATATATTGCATTTTAATCTATAATATGGTGATTGCTGTTGTAGCATCAGCTAGCTCCTCTATAGTACAGCATAATAATCATCATTTGTGTGGTAGAAATAATTAAGATATAGTGTCTTAATAAGTTTGATGTTGATGATAGTATGGTATTATTGTCTATAATCCCTATATTGTGCATGAGATTTCCAGGATTTATTTATCTACCACTTGCAAGTTTGAACCCTTAAACATTTCTCCTCTTCCCAGCCCCTCAGCCCCTTATTATCACCATTCTACATGTTTGTTTTTTAATATTCCACATATAACTGTTATCATACAATATCTGTCTTTCCCTCTCTGACTTATATCACTTAGCATATTGTCCTCAAGGTCTATCCATGTTGTCACAAATGGCAGAATTTCCTAATTTCTCATGGCTGAATAATATCTCATTGTAATATCCCATCTAATAAAAAAGTAATATGCAAATTGACTGTACCTCTGCTACACCCACAAGCCATGCCCACCAGCCAACCAGGAGCGAATATGCAAATTAACCCAACCAAGATGGTTGTGGCCACGGAGTGAACAGGAGGCTTGGGTTTCCCTGGCGATGGAGGAAGCCAAACTTCCTGCACACCCTGGGCAGCCCAGGCCTCCGCTGAAGGCTACAAAGTTTCAATTATAGAAGATAAATAAACTCCAGATACCAGGGTCTCCATTTGGGTCACTGGGGGGTGTGGCTGGCCTGCAAACCACCACAGGCCCCTCCCCCACGCCCCAAGGGAACCCCCACCCTGATCCGGGACACCCATCAGGGCAAACCAGCTAGCCCCCACCAGTGCACCAGGCCTCTATCCTATCTAATAAAAGAGTAATATGCAGATTGACCATCACTCCAACACACAAGATGGCTGCCCCCATGTGGTCAAAGATGGCTGCCCCCATGTGGACACAAGATGGCCACCACAAGATGGCCAGCAGGGGAGGGCAGTTGGGAGGGATCAGGCCAGCAAGGGAGGGCAGTTGGGGGTGACCAGGCCAGCAGAGGAGGGAAGTTAGGGGCGACCGAGCCTGCAGGGGAGGGCAGTTTGGGGCAACCAGGCCTGCAGGGGAAGGCAGTTAGGGACAATCAGGCTGGCAGGGGAGCAGTTAGGCATCAATCAGGCTGGCAGGGGAGTGGTTAGGGGGTGATCAGGCTGGCAGGCAGAAGCGGCTAGGGGCAATCAGAAAGGCAGGCAGGCAGGCAAGCAGTTGGGAGCCAGCAGTCCTGGATTGTGAGAGGAATGTCTGACTGCCTGTTTAGGCCCGATCCCGGTAGGATTGGGCCTAAACGGGCAGTCGGACATCCCTCAAGGGGCCCCAGATTGGAGAGGGTGCAGGCTGAGCTGAGGGACACATAGCCCCGTGCATGAATTTTGTGCACAAGGCCTCTAGTGTGTGTGTGTATATATATATATATATATATATATATATATATATATATATATATATACAGACCACATTTTTAACCCATTCATCTGTTGATGAATACTTGGGTATTTAATAGACCAAGGGAACAGAAGAGAACCAAGAATTAAACCACTGCATATATAGTTAACTAGTATTTTGCAAAGGAGCCAAGAAGACCAATGGGGAAAGGATAGTTTCTTAAATATTTTTTTTTTTTCAGAAAATTTGGATAATGACATGCAGGAAAATGAAATTGTACCCCTGTCTTACACTACTCACAAAAATTAACTTGAAATGGATCCTAATCCTATCTAAGAAAGAGGGAATATGCTAATTGACCCTCACGCTATTGCAAAAATGGCAGCACTCACAGCTAATAAGAAGGGAATTTGCTAATTGACTGTCCCACCCTCAAAGATGGCGGTGCCCATAGCCAATAAGGAGGGAATATGCTAATTGACTGCCCCGCCCTTAAAGATGGTGGCACCCACAGCCACAAGATGGCGGTGCCCAGTCCCCTCAGCCCCACTGGGGCAGCAGGCATGTGGCAAGGCCAGGCCTGCCCCCAGGTGAATCCGGCCTTGCCGCACGCCTGCCTCCAGAGTCCCCCAGTTCTCTCAGCCCCCTAGCTGTCCAGGGCCGGCCCAAGGTGCAGGCAAGCCTCGGATGGCACTGCCCAGCTGCACAGGGCTGCCCAAGGCTCAAGTAACCAGGGCCAGCCAAGGCTTGTGCTGCCAGCAGTGGCAGCAGCAGAGGTGTGATGGGGCATCACCTTCCCCTGATCACCAGGTCGCCTCCCGCCCTTGAGGGGTCCCAGACTGTGAGAGGCAGTAGGCTGGGCTGAGGGACCCCCCTCCTTTGCATTAATTTTCATGCACCGGGTCTCTAGTGTAAATATAAGACATGATACTTTAAAACTCCTAGAAGAAAACATAGGAAAGAAGATTCTTGATATTAGTCTTGGCAGTGTTTTTTGTTTTTTTGCCTATAATATCAAAAGATCAAAGAACAAGAGCAAAAATCAAGTAGGAGTACATCAAACATAAAAGCTTCTGCACAGCAAAAGAAACAATCACCACAATGGATATTTCATTCCCGTAATCGTAAGCAGTGATAACTGCTGACAGCCTCCACTCATTCCCAGTTTAGAAACTGGCTTCAGGTGAAGGAGCCACTGTGACCAAAATCCCACTCACACCCTGCCAGGAGGCCAGCATCCCGTGACTGGTCTCAGGGTGGTGTTGGTTGATAGAAGAGCTAGCTGATGGTAGTGGGTGTTATATAAAGACCCTTAACAATTGCCTCAAGGTGAGACTGCTCATAGGTGTTCACTCTGAAATAATTGCATCCAAATAGCTATCTTAAAGTCTGTTTCCAGAGCAATCAACCTATGTCACCCTTCATATTTCCCCAAAAAATAAAACAACCAGAAATTGATTATTTTAATTAAGTTTGAACAAAAGATTGAGATTTATATTATATTCTACACAACATAATCTTAATTTTTTCTCTTAAAATGTATTTCTTCTCCTCAGTCTCTCATTCTTTCTCCCTGTAGACCTCCTTTTGACATGTTTCTCTTTCACACGGCCTCCAATCTCCTGTTGTTATACCTGAACTGTCTTCTGTTCCTCAAAATACAGTGGTAGCATCACCTACCCCCACCTGCAAGAAACATATGAAACAAACAACCAAACCTAATAAATCAAGCCTAGTTATCATCTGACAAAATGAAACCTTCTTTTAGGGGGAATTTTGTTTGTTGGACTATTTCAGTTATTGGCATTGTGTGTGTGTGTGTATGTTTGTTTGCATTCCCTTTAATCTGAACTGAAAGCTTTCCCTGAGGTATCCTCTCATGCATGAATGCTCTCTACCAGAAGTTGCTCTTATTCCTCTTGTACACCAGTATTTACCTCCATGCACAAACTTTATAAAATATTGGTATAAATATTTATACTTCATATTTAATTAGAGGCTAAACTGAAGTCTAAGGTCTACAGGTATAAGCTTCTATTGATTGTTTTGTTTGTTTTTGATAGGAAGGTTGCAATTTGCAATAGTATATAAATAAATCTTGCTTCTAGATCCCAGAAAACTTAAGCTGGGATCGCTCAATTTTAGCACCTCGTTTGATGAATCATCCCCTTGAATTAAAATGTTAGTTGATAAAGTAATTTCACTGGGTTGAGATCCTATAAACTGGAATTGCAATAAAACCTCAGTGTTGTTGGGATAAATAGGGTAGGGGAGGCCGGGAGGAAGTCAATGGGGGGAAAAAAGGAGAAATATGTACTACTATTTGTAGTACCTTAAACAATAAAAAAATAATAATGACAGTAAATAAAATTATTTCTATAATTACTCTTCTGCCCAAAATTTTGCCAGCTATTTATTATCAAGTCTTTGAGGCATTGATTCTCAGTAGGTTAAATCATGTATTTCTTTAATAGGTAGGAACAACATCTATAGATTTCCCACATAATTACATTATATTTTGACCTAGGTTGCATTCAGGGTTAATACTGCATTGTTAATAATAATTGGATATGATACAGTCCAATTGCCTTAGAGGACATATTACAAAGCTAATTCTTATGTATAAGGAAACCTCTATGAGAAAAGCACATTTAAAAAATATATTAAATAGATTATCTTAAATGCAGGAGGTAATTAATACAAAATAAAGCTAGTATGAAAAAATGAGTAAATGTCATATACTAAAACTAATAAACCCCTAATAATGATTTACCTAAGATTTCAAGAGCAGTGGTTTCTAATATATATCACTCATTAAACACTGTGCTAAATTTTGACATTTAGTTTTGCCTACTAGTGGAACTGAAATGAAAATAATGGTCTCTGAGGCTTAGTGGGTAATACTGTTGGAATAATTAATCATCAGTGACTTTAAGTATGTAGGGTTTGCTACTAATATTAATTAGTGTGTGTGTGTGATTATAGCATATAAATATGCCTCTGTATGGGGGGATTTATTTTTGGAGAAATATATATTTAAAATTTGTGATACTTGTTTCTTCTTGGTCTTTAGTTCCATGATATAATACATTTATGTGATCTCATTCATTCCAGATGCCAATGTCAGTTTATAGTCAACTGTTTTTTTTATTATTTAATGATTATGACAGTAATGTATCTGTAAGAATATGAAGAATGACAGCTCATCTGGACTTGACTTTATTGAAGTGTTAAGCATCAGGTGTTAAACAATAGATTGCAGAGTTAGAATTGGCTCTTACACAATTACAACACTGGCTACATAAGAAATCAGCTTATTCTTATTGTATGGTACAGATGGGGTTGTTTTTCTTCCATAGGTAATTTTGGCAGCAGCATTAAATGATATTTTCTTTTTATTTTTGAAAGTTATAAAAACAGCTAGAAACAATCAATAAGGAACTTTGAAAAAATAGTGTTTCTAATCAAGGGTGAGAAGGGCAAGTTATTGACCTACTAGTAATGATCTAACATATTTATAGAAGAATCAAGAAGTGCTAGAAACAACATGTCTCCATGTGACAACATGACAATCATCTCTGCCACCTTCAAAGCACTCATAGTTGAAAGGTTTAACTAGATCTCTCCTTTCCTAATGTGACACTGAAAATCATTGGGGGTTGAAACTGCATCTGCAGATGTGGGTGATTGATGACAAAAGCTAGCAGCTAAGTGTCAGGGGCATATATCTACTTTGTGAAGATGAGAAATTAAGACCAGTTCTAATTTGTAGGAAAAACCTACAGATTAGGAGAAGTGAATGCTTGTGTACATTTGTATTTCATTTGTAATATATCGATCATTTAGATCTCATTCCTCCTTCTAACACAATATTTCTAAGCTTAACTGTATTATACATTATCAACGTGGTAATAATACAAGGGCTAGTTTAATTATTTATTTTGGGAAGTAAATATTTAATTATTGAAAAATGCTTGAATATGGACAGTACAAATGATAGAGTTTGCTTAAGAATGTGCATTTAAAATATCTTCTAAATAAACATGCTTAAGCTTTGAGTGTAGCTGATAAATTAAAAATAACTACTTAGCCCTAACCGGTTTGGCTCAGTGGATAGAGCGTCAGCCTGCAGACTCTAGGGTCCCAGGTTTGATTCTGGTCAAGGACATGTGCCTTGGTTGCGGGCCCATACCCAGTAGGGAATGTGCAGGAGGCAGCTGATCGATGTTTCTCTCTCATCAATGTTTCTAACTCTCTATCACTCTCCCTTCCTCTCTGTAAAAAATCAATAATATATATATTTAAAAATTAAAAAAAACTACTTAAATTCATATAATATTTAGCTATAAAAACATGTGGGATACTTTATTAATTTCAGGTGCTTAAACTTATTCTTTCAAATATTCCTAAAATATATCTTATAAAACAAGGAAGAGGGTAAATAGATTAAGGAGTGGCTTTTCCTGTTAGCTGTTTTCCATTTAAGGGCTGACATTTGTAGCATGTGTTTTACAGTGACACTTACTTCTGCCAAATACTTAATATGCAGAATTCAAATCCTCTTTCTTTTGCAAGGTGGTCTGATAGGGGAGATTTTTAGATGTGACTTTGCTGGAATTTACATACACAGATGCTTTTCACTTATTAATTTATATTCAAATATTGAAGCAGACCAGTGTGCATGTGTGAATAAATAGAAGGTGCACTTTGTAAACCTTTTAGGATAGATGTGTGAATTTAAATCAAACTTTAACCTGTCTTCAGTACCCTGAGGTTAAATCTCAGTATAACAAATATTTGTATTTATCAAAATAAATGTCTATTTGCTTGGTATTACTTCACATTGGCAATTTTTAAAGCTCTAAGCCCTTTAAATTTGTGGAATTGTTAGCTTACCAAGTTTTTCATAATGTCTTTTTACATATTTTAAAAATTATTGAGGCACACTCGTTGAAAATTGCTGGTTTAAACCAATATTTTTTGAGTAATTTATATCTTATATAATAATGATCGTAAGATGGTTCAGGAAAATATATTATCAAATATCTAGCTTAATGCTATTGGACCATATGTTAACACAGAAAATAAGAGTTAAATATATGTTTTCACCAAATGGATCACTTTGACAATATGGTTTTTAAAAAGTTACAATGAATTTGACAAGTTTAAATTTTTCTGAAATAGGAGTTCTTTCATTTTCCTTCTATTTGCCAACATCTCTCATAGCACAAACAGGTGGGCATTCAACTTCAAATAGAGTTAACATTTGTGGGGGGGGGGGGGGGGGCGGGGATTAAAGCAGTATTCTGGCAGAAGGAGGCTTTGTTATGGTTAAATCATTCCTAGGAGCTGAATTCAAAGACCTATGGGAATTATGATGGGTGTGAAGCTACCCATCAACAGTGTGAGAAGTTACCATGGCAGAGGGCAAGGGGGCACAAATGGCATTTCAGAATGTCAAGTAGATATCCCAAGAAAATCCCAATATGGATCTTCATCAATATTTAGGACTCCCTCCAGCCTTAAATACTTTCTCAAAAACTAACTGGCCATCTTAAAAACAAAGTTAAGCAAATCTATAAGCTAGAAGGAAGATACACATTCAAAGAAAAAAAAGCTTAAACCATTATATTTCAGGAAGTACAAAATGAGGACAGTTCTGGGGTCTAGAAAAGAGGAATGCATGCGGGGTCTGGTTTAGGTAACTGCTGTTGGGATGTATTCCTTCCATTTAATTTTGCTCTTTGTACTATATTCTGCAGCATAAAGCAATTGGTTACCTTGTTTCCAAACCCAAGCTGTAGGCCAGGGGAAGGAGGGTGGGTGGACCACCTTGATTTATAGAAGTACCAAGGTTGTATATACCAGGACATATTTGAAAAATTATAGGACCCTAAGCAAAAGGAGGAGATGGGTTTGCTAGGCAGGCAAATACAGTAAATGCCCTCCTCCCATGTTGCATTTCAGGCATCATTGAACCAAAATGAACACTCAGACATGAGCCAAATGTATTTTGCTAAAAGATCGAGTCTGTTAGTGTCAGCCTTTAGAGTTTACTAAGAGAGTTTAATATCATTCATGAGGAAGTAGCAGGGAGGAAGCCTTCAATGTTTAGTATAATGAGTGCTAATGAAATTTGATTTCTGTTAGTCTAAAATGAAGTGAGCTCTGTTTCTAATTTGATCCCTTGTAACCTTAATAGCAAAATCAAATAGAATAATGGAGTGAAGGATACTATAATATCACATAGTATCAAGGCCAAAACTTGAAACTGTTAATAGAATCAATCAGTCCATTAAAAAAGGCTTCTCTAATCTAAAGGCAGTCACGCATGTCCTAGGTAAGTTGTCTATGCCTCAAGCAGCATTATCAACAGAACTCTTTTCATTGATGGAAGTGTTCTATATCTGCATTGTGAAATACTATAGCTGCTACCCACATGTGACTAATAGCTCTTAAAGTGTGTCTGATATGACCATAGAAACTAATTTTTAAGTTTATTTCATTGCTAATTTAAATAGCAACAAATGTATTTGTTGACCATGGTTGACCACAGTTTTAGACAGCAGATACTTTGAGTATGTACTTTCATCTGGTATTCAAACCAAAAGTAGAGATCCATATAAGAAATTGTATTACCTAAGCAATTCAAGAAATGTATTAATGGAATAAGAGAAGGATTATTTCTTTTTCCTTTTTTTTTTCATATCCCCACAATCACGATATACACCAGGCAAAGGACCCAGGCTGGGGTGTATATGGGGTAGGTTTACTCCACCTCTTTTGGTACAATCAGTGTAAAAACGCAGCCTTGGTAAGTGCCAGGGTGCCAAGTAGGATTATTTCTGTCACTGCTGTGAGGTGCAAACAATAGATTATACACTAACACGTTTATACAAAAGAATATATTATTGAGGGATACAGATGCCACGTCTTGCCTGCTGACTTTTTGGCACTGGATTCTAGAAGCTTTTATCACAACTGCTTCCACAGGCAGGGTGCTTCTGCTCACCTTCACCAGCACAGATTCGAGACACTTTGTATTGCTGTCTCCTGTGAATATGCCACATTTGTGGAGCCAGGTTGCCTGCCAGACTTGTAGCCATAAGAAAATCTAGGTTGTTGAGTTTCTACATTCTATTGGGATGTACAGAATCATAGGTAAATTTACAAGGGAGCTAAGTTCTCCCCAAATCACTAATGTTTACAAACATCAGAATAAGTAAAACTTCATCATAATATCAGTCACCATATCCTCAGAAATATTCCTACAGAATGCACCTTTTATGTAACCCAAGTTCAATTATATGTGCTTGGTAAAAAGTAGGAGTAGTGGGAGATGAAAAACACACACACATAATCTGTTGACAACTGTGCCTGCCATTCTAGTCAATAAGTGTATGGCCTGGAGTGACTGGTGCTATAAATCCACTGTTATCTTCTTCGATGCCTGTTTCCCATAGCTCTGAAGGTGAAATATTTTGCAAATTTAATTAGGAGTAGTGTTTACAGATATATATTTTTATATTCTACTTAGTTCCTATATAAGAGATAAATACAGAAATCTGATTTCTTATATACAGAAATTTCATTTATCTTCTAATTATTTGGTTGATTGAGAGAAATGATGAATTTGTCATTTCTGCAGGCTCAAATGATCCAAATAATCTGAGGAATTAAAATGAATGAATATTTCCACACAAGTCTTAAAAGGTTTCATCTTTTCCCAGCCAGATTCTTGTCCTTGGTATAGCTGACTCACTAGATTTCATATTTAAATTTTTTTGGCTTTCTAGAGTTTTGAGATTAAATCTTAGTTCTGATTTTTAACTTTCTCTGCTTTGTGGCTATAGGAGATGAACTCTTCTTTATATGCTACCAGGAGACACTCACACATAGTCCTTAGGCTTTAATGGCTAAATCATCCTCAGCCCATCATGGTGTTTCTCAAAGCATGAATTGCCCTTAGCAAGAACTATCTCGTTTTCCTGTTCTTTTATTTTCTATGCTCACATAATTCCCAAACACTTGATACAATCCACCTTCTAGAGCATTTCCTTCCACTACTACCCTATCTCAGTTCACTACCACTGGGAAAAATTTTATAGTCATAAACTACCTTGTTTCATAGGTTCCGGTGATGGCTTCTTCATTGCCTGCCAGGCAGCATGCATTCTAGCGACAGAATCTCATCTTCATGTCAGATTTCTCTGGTCATTTGTGGAGCTATTAATTGTGATTGGATTCCCCATAAAGCAGACTCTGTAATGGAGACTAACTTGGATGTATATGAGAAAGTTCTTCCAGGACCAATACTCATTAGTCTATATCTGACCGTCTTGTTTATTTTTGTTATATGGTCTTTTCTCCTCATGTACCTGGTGTGTGTGTGTGTGTGTGTGTGTGTGTGTGTGTGTGTGTGTGTGTGTGTGTGTAAGAGAGAGAAGTGAAACTATTGCAGAGAGAATTTGAGACTTTGGGAGATGCTATTTTTCTACACAGGGATTTTACATTTGCTTTTGCTAGGAAAATAAGGACAGTACCCACAATCAATTCAATTTCTGGAATTGACAGAATTAGCAACTGAGCTACAAACTGTTTGCAGAGCTGTATACCTATGCTTCATTCTACCTTGTGGGTGAAAACCTTCAGATTCACAGCTGAAAGTAAAGTGTTTATCATTTCCTGTTTATCAGGATATGGGCTGCAATTTTCCTCCCTAGATCCACAAAAATGGTAAATACTTCATTTCACCCTTTCAACCTCTCAGTGGTCCACTGATGAATCTGGAGATGTCCGCGGGATGGAGTCATACCCAAATGCTCAGCTCACCTCCCTGGATTGCTGTCCTACCTGTCAGTCCCCAAATCTTGGCCTTATAATTCTTCACTAGTTTGTTAACTCTGTGATGCCTTCAAGCAGGTTTTTAAATTATCTTATCCAGCTTCCCTAATAATTCTCAGAAGATAGGTTTATACAAATTACTTACTTCACCATTAACCGAAGTCCAAGTTGGTAGCCTTCAAAGTACATTTACATAATAATTGACCTTCCAGGCACTAATCTTAAGAATTTTTGGCTGGCAATGTGCTGTACTTATTATCATACAGCTTAAAATGCCACAATGCAGATGTGAAGAAATGCAAATTCCAAAGATAACAATTTACACTACTAGTATACATACTACAATTTATCTGGGTGTGTGCATATATGTTTAAAAGCCATCAAACCAGAAAAAAATATTTTGTGAAGCACACATCTTACATGTATGAAAGATAACTATGATATAGCTATAAGTTGCTTTAGAAAAGTAAATTGTGTTTGAGTAGTAGAAATTTTGAAGAAGTCCAAAGCAAATAATAAAAAGAGATGATAGGGAACTATCACTCTAATGTAATGTTTTTTCTCTGTAAGAAAGTGATATGGTTCTCTCTCTAGATTATGCTGAAGAGTAGTGTCCCTGGGAATCAACTAGAGAAAATATTATCGGTGGAATTTTTATATTTCTTTTGTGAATAGAATAAAAAGTGCTTTTCTGACTTAAGGACACATTTTTGCTTTCAACTTGTCTCTCTTACCTAACTCCTCAAATACCACCATTAAAAAGAAAATTAAGATACAAATCAAAGAAATATGCATTTCAGTTGTATGTTATAGGAAAGAAAAGATCAATGAAAGTATAATCTTTGAGGGAGAATAATACAAGAAAGAAAATATACAAGCTGTTCATTTAACTTCTGTGGTATTTGCTGATTCCTGTTTGGTGTAGTCCCAGAGAGGTTGAATAATATAAATACTAGAACGATGAAAAGATTTAGAAAATTGTATCATAGATGTATCATAGCATGGAGAGGGGGAATCTTCATATTTTCTAAGGTATTTTCCATTAGTCCATATGCATTTACCCATATGCTTAACAAGCATATCCTATTCATGTGACCTTTTCTTTGTTTTTTCTAGATGTCCATTACCTTTTTTATTTAAGTAAGATTTTATAGAATGAACTTCCTCAGCTCAACTATAACAAATATTTATTAGGCATGTATTCAACAGACAAGTTTTATAAAGTAAACAGGGTCATAAAACTTGGTTTTAATTCAAAACTCAAATGCAATGCATGGCACAAAACCAGCCACTCAATAACAGAAGTCATTCAGTCTTCACAACAGCCATCAACATCATCGTCATTATTATTTGCTAGGTATTGATTTTACTATAATGATTCACATGACATGACCTCTTTCATTGAATGGAAGAGGAAAGTGTGCCCATGTTTGCAATATTTAGGGCAGGGATAGATGCAGTCTATATACCAATGTGAGAAGCTAAATGAGGTATTCAATGGTCTTGATGGTAGGAAACTTGAGAGGAAGGAAAGAGTTTTTCAAAATTACACAGTTATTTGCCAGTATACCTTGAGTAGGAAGCTTCTAGCAGTTTAGAGCTGCATGGGTGTAAATCACTTCCAGATTGGCGTGAAATGGTTTGGATTGCTGACAAGGGCAAGGTCAGGAAAGGCTGATTATGCAATGGAAGGCCCCCAGGCTTGCTGTTATAGGGAATGATGAGGAGTCAGGGGATTTTGAAGGAATGGTTTATCTCTGCCAAAACCGGAAAAGGAAGAAACTGAGAAATTAATCTGAGTTAGATTCCAGTTATTTGAGATATAGGGTGCCCTTCACTCATGCATATTCATTCATTTTTCAGAGTGGTCCTTCAGGCTTATCCACTTCTTAATTGTTTCACAAATCTGCTCATTTTCTCTGGGGTCCCCTACTGTAAACACACAGAATATGACCTCAGCCTGTAGCTCCATTCCTAAATTTGTTGTTTCATTTAGTTTTAATGTTGGCAAGTATAGTTTTCTCACATAGATTATAATATCTCTGAGAATTACATCTTTAATAAATAAAGTAATAGAATAATAGAGGTAGGTAAGGCCTTAGAACTCCTATAGTTCTTTTTATTCATTTAGTAGTGAGCTGTGGACCAGAAGCTCCTTAGTAGTGTCCACATACTTACGTGTAATTCTTTATTGGAAATTTGTATCTTCTCTGCCATTGTTAATTCATTCAATCATTTATTTATGTTGGTATAAACTGATATAAATAGATAGTTGTCTTATACTTTGGATAATCATCTAATATTTATAGATGTTGTGTTTTATTATTAGAGTTAAATGTTTTCCCCTAGTCCTTTTCTTTTTTTTCTTTTTTTTAATTTATTTTTTAATTGTTTGAAGTATTAAAAATAGTAGTACATATGTCTCTTTTTTCCCCCATTGACCTCCCCCCACCCTCCCCTTCCCCCCAGTACATGCCTTTACCTGCCCCCCAACCCCAGTGTCTTTTATCCATTGGTTATGCTCATATGCATGCGTACAAGTCCTTCAGTTGATCTCTTACAGCCCCCCACCCCAAAACCTCCTCTGCTTTCCTGCTATAGTTTGACAGTCTGTTCAATGCTTCCTTGCTTCTGTATCTATTTTTCCCCCTTTTCTTTCCTTTAAAAAATCTTGCCTCTGCAGACTAGAAATAAACATATAATAACAAAAAATGTTTGAGTCCCAATTTCAATGTCCAACAGCTCTGAGTCCCCGTTTCAATGTCAAACAGTTCCTTATGTGTACATGTCAGCAATGATATCTGGATGGTGGGCACATGGTGGCAATGCAGGTCCGACCCTCTCTGGTTTGGTCCTAGGCAAGCTGCTGCGTCACACAGCTTCTGACTGCTAGCGTGGCAAGGCGT
The DNA here is from genome assembly GCF_963455305.1 of Plecotus auritus. Lineage (NCBI taxonomy): Eukaryota > Metazoa > Chordata > Mammalia > Chiroptera > Vespertilionidae > Plecotus > Plecotus auritus. The sequence goes on along the minus strand of NC_137783.1, from coordinate 32,774,338 downwards.
CGTCAGCGTCTCCCATCTCTGGACTGTTTCTCCTCTTGTCTTCGTGGTTGGAGCAGACCTGTCAATTCCTCTCTGTTGCAGGAATCCACATGGTCTTGGAGTTGTTTTCTGAAAATATACAAACATATTCTCGACCGAAAGTTAATAAAGGAATCTTTTCTATATAATTGATTTGGGATCCTTTTTATTTTTGCCCAAACAATTTTCCTTTGTCTTATTTAGACACCATGTGTGTTTTTCATGGGTGTCTTGCTGTTAGCATTACAAATAAAAATTAATTTTGTAAAGTAAAAATCTAGATGTAATTTACTTATAGGATATTTTTCCTTACATGATAATACCCTACTATCCTCCCTTTTTTGATTAATGGAGGCTTTTGTAAATTTTATAATGCAGTCTTGATAACTTTAAATTTTAATTTTTTGCACAAAAATATGACTGCTTTAGTTTCATTGCATGTTCAGGAATTTTATCATGAGATGAACTACCAATAGAAATTTTAATATTTATGATTTTTTCAATTTTCTAAATTTTTGTTAAATATTTTAAAATATTTTAGCATTTTAATACATTTTAGCCAATTAATTATAATTTTTTAAAAGCCTAAAACGATGTCTGCAGCCCTGACTGGATGGCCCAGTTGGTTGGAGCATCGTCTGGTACACCGAAAGGTTGCTGCGGGTTTTATTCTGGGTCAGGGCACACATCTAGCTGCAGGTTCCATCCCCAGGCGGGATGCATGCAGAAGGCACCATATGGATATTTCTCTCTCACGTTGTTGTTTCTGTTTCTCTCTCTCCATTCCTCTTTCTCTAAAAAAATATCAATAGAAACATATTCTCAAGTGAGGATTAAAATAATAATAAAAAATACGTTGTCTGCAAATTAGAAAACATAAAGGTGTTATCATGTACCCTGTTTAACTAGAAATGCTATTGAATCCTCAGTGTTAAAATATAGCATTTATAATTGCAACAGTTAGCAAATATAATTTCATGTTGAATAGGAAGTTTATATTAAGAGCAAAATAATTGTGTAATGGATATATTTTTAAATATATTTTATACCTTTAAAATTAACTGATTTTTATCATTTTAATTCATATTATTGATCCAGGAAATATTCATTAAATACTCAGTATGGTCCCTTCCCTTGAAGAGCTCATACTAGAGAGAGATAAAATAAATAACCCTTTTTATAGTGTGATAAATGCTATAATAGAAAGATATTTAAAATCCCTGCTAACAATCTTTAGACTTTTTAAAGCTGGACACAGGTTAAATATTAATAAGATAAAATGTTAGAAATGTTTGATAATGATTTTGATCAAAGTGAAAATATTTGCTGTTGCTACTGTTATGGTGTTTTTTTTCTCCTAACTAGAACATACTTTGTTTTACATACTTGATAACTGTGCAATAAATGAATGAGTGGATAGGTGAGTCTTCATGCAATTAAAAGTCACATTTCAAATATAATTAAAAATTGCAGGTCAGACATACAAGAAAATTGACCAAAGAGCTCATTTAGTCCTTATGTAATAGTTTTATGAATTTTAAAAAATATTTTATTTATTTCAGTTGTTTTGCTATTTTAAAACATTTTCCCCAAGACCACTTAATTAAAGCACTCTTCGTTAATCCTTCAAACTCACACAGCCAAGAGGATTTAATCTTTGTAGTTCTCATTAAAATAAAATAAAATTACAAGGGGATATCACACTGTGCCATAATTTTTAACTTTAATTACAACCAAATATATAGATGACAACATACAGGATAAGTTGGGAGAACAAGGGCACTTAAAGGAATTTATAATTATGTCTTGTATCACCGATCAGCTAACAGCTGAGCACGGCTCCTATTTCACAAAGTGTACTATTTCAGATAATAAGGCCTGATCCTTTATTATATACATATGACTTTAAACCTTAAAAACACCTTTATATATTTTTAAATATATTTCTTTATTGATTTCAGAGAGGAAGGGAGATGGAGAGAGAGATAGAAACATCAATGATAAGAGAGACTCATTGATTGGCTGCCTCCTTCACGCCCCCTACTGAGGATCGAGCCTGCAACTGGGGCATGTGTCCTTGGCCAGAATCGAACCTGGGACTCTTCAGTCCACAGGCCAATGCTCTATCCACTGAGCCAAACCGGCTAGGGCCACCTTTTTATATTTTTAACCAAAATAATAAAAAGTATAAATATTTTATAATGATTGTTTTTCATACATATTTAACAAATGTGTATATATAATATTCTAAGCAATGTATAAAGTAATACATTTCACCATGCCTAATTCAAGCATCAGTTTTGAAACACAATGGAGGAATTCTTGTTATTCATACTTTCTGAAGCATCCTGGCCGATCACATATAGGCTTATGTGATTTGTGAAATCTCTTTTAAAAATAGCAAGGTGATGTCATTCTAGTTACTTGCAGACATGGCATTATGGATTATTCCCCTGTGTGATTATGGGCTTAACTTCAGTTTGAAGTTCAAGTAAGATGTTTGAAATCTCAATAATATCAGTAGGTTCCTGATTTCTATTGAGTTGTTGTTTTTTTAATCTGTGCTATAGTATTGAGATTATTCTCATGAAGGCCAAATTAATGTCCATTTTTTCTATTAAATGATACATGTTTTCCTACTTAATAAAAATATTTATCCAAGTTCTCTCTCTCATCTGTAGTGCAGAACTACAATAGGCACTGGAATAGCTGTTCAGATCTGAGGGAGGGAACACAAACAATGAAACTTGACCTGGAGCATCCAAAGATGCCAGATTTACAGTGTAAGTTCTCATAATGGAGATAAAATCATGTTGCTGTTGTTATGTTAATAGTGGTCATCATAAATTAATGACAGTAGTTAATATGTACTATGAAATCTGTACCAGGTACTTATTTTTATTGAGGATTTTTAAGGCAATGCAATGATAGGTATCTCATGCACACTATCTCAGCTGCAAACCACCCTGATAAATATGATGTATTACCCCAAACAATGATATATTTAAATAATTGAATTCTGTTTGGTGCTTCATAACTGGCTTTGAATTCTCTCAGCTCCCTGAACTTTAAAATGGGGAGATTTATGTATTAAAATACATTAATGATAATTAGCTCAATATATACTAACAGATTTTATTATTTTATAGATGAGAAAACTAAGTATCAGATAGGACAGGCAACTTGCCTAAGATTTCATAGCGATTAAATGTCATAGTTGAGATCTGAACATATATCTTGTCTAGATCCAAAGTGAAATCTAAATGACCAAAATGCAAAGAAAGTTTAAAATGAGAATGTCATAAACAGGAGTTGGAGTCAAGGGTAAAAATTTCTTAAGAGACTCAATGGCAAGGAACCATATAAGAAAGAAGCAAGGATTGTTTTTTGTCTTCAATAGATTTTATTTTGAGGTTTGGAGCTTATTTGTGTGAGTGTATCAGATTGATTTAAAAGTCAAAAATGACAAGAGATGGCAAAAATCTAATTTTGATTATATTTGTTAACTTGCATACTGTTTGATAGCTATGAACACTCACTTCGCTACATAGGTTTTGAGATGATGAATACTTTGCTTGTTTGCCTCCAGTCTTACGAAAACTAATCTTGGAATACAGGGATTATAATGGTACAGTGTTGTCTTTTCATAGCAATTATTAAGAATTGACACACTTTAATCTAATTTTCAGACCTAGACTGCCATGTCTACTCTTATTGACTCTATCCTATATAATAAAAGCCTAATATGCAAATTGTTCCCTTGACCTGGAATTCGACCCAGAGTTCAGGAGGTGGGCCTGGCTGGCCAACTGAGGGAAGGGAGGCCCCGGCCAGCTGCCGGCAGCTGCTAGGGACCCTACTCATGCACAAATTTCATGCACTGGGACTAGTTTCTCTATAATTCCCTAACACAAACACCTCTGCATGCTGAAGGAGTCATTCCATGTTCACTGTTAAAGAAATATATTTTATATGGCACCTGAGTAAATCCAATCCATTCTTATTTATTTCAAAACACATTTGCCAATTTTGAAATATACTATCACAATTCTATAAATATACACATGTCCTCATGAAATAAATAAATAAAATACTCATTTTATTTTTATCATGATGGGACTCAGACATGTGGATCAAATGATTTCTAAGGTATGAGTTTTACTAGATAGCCTCTGAGATTCTATTAAAATTAGGATTCTTTGAATTTAAAATCCCATACATAGATATCATATAATATATGTAAGTTGGTGTTTTTCATTTTTCTTTAATTTGTGTAATTTTTCTTCTTTGATCTGAAATATAGTTACAGTGATCTAAGAATAGGTTTCAATGTTCAATTTTTAAAATAGAAACAGCAAAAAAAATGCTAAAATATTTTCAATTTGACTTTCCACAAAATATTCACAAGGTCTACCAGAGGAAAGGTGATGTTTAAGGTTTTAAAGCTCTCAAATGCACGCATGATTTTTTTCATCGTCTGATATCCAATTTAAATTGAATATATTATTGTTTTGGATCAACTGCAATAAAACATAAATGTACTAAAAAGTCAGAGAGGCATTTATTAAGAAATTCTAACAAAATTAATCCTGATTCTATGAGTAAAATGGTGTTCTCTTTGAGTACAGTTAAGAAGATGACAGGGCTCTATGGTTTGAAGGAGATGATGAGAAATTTGGTTTTGGACATTATGTTTGAGATCTCTATTAGATCTTTACTAGGTTTACAGTTGTGAGCACATTAAACAGTTTAATCATGTATTATTAGATATTAATTATTGTATTATTTTCCATGCAAGCAACTGTAAACCTACTTTTGCCCCACACTATAGATAGATCGATAGATCATTTACCCACCCCCCACACAATACTCACCATACTTCTTTTGCTACTCTATCTCTCTTACCAGTTCTCTCCTGCATATTTTCTGTGACAAAAGAAGCTTTAACATATTACTCATTTTTAATCTCCCAATTTTATTGATATATTTTTCTCTTATTCCAGATATATTATGATTGTTTTTCTTCAACTAGGATATATATATGGTATACAGACGATATTTCACACAAAAAACCTGCTCACACCATTGCAGAGAAAAGGCAATTACACTCATTACTAGTTAGACAGCAGAGGATAGGGTACTTAATGTAGAGCTTGGGATCCTAAGAATGAAGATCAGAATTTATCTCCTTGCCATGTGAAACATGAAAGGTCATGTGAATATGGTCTTCTCCTGTCTTCTATGAAATTTTCTTTCCATTGGCAAAGTCTTATCAATACCATTACCCTCTGAGGGATTATGCCATACTGCAAAGAACAGTTTGTACTTTGAAGTCAGCGTGACTTTGGACAATGCATTTAACGTACCTGAAATTTGAATATCTATACATATAAAAAGCCAGCGACCTGAACACTATAATAAGCAGAATGACTGGTTGCTATGATGCCCACTGCAGCCAGCGAACTGGCCTGATCCAGAGGGTGTGGCCAGCCAGCCAACCTCCTACAGCCCCTCCCCCCAGCCGTCCCCACCCCAGATTGACCCCCACCACCCCATCAGGGGCAAGGCTGCCAGCCAACCACCTGTATCTCCTCCTCCTGGCCAGCCCTGCCCTGATGAGCCTGCTACAGCCCCTCCCCCCCAGACAGCTCTGGCCCCGATTGACCCCCCACTCTGATCAGGGGCAGGGCTGGCCGGCCAACCACCCACAGCCCCTCCCCACAGCTGGCCCGGCCCTGATGGAGCCCTGATCAGGGGTGGACCTGCCAGCCAACATCCCACTGTTTCCTTCTCCTGACAGGACTGGCCTCAATCTGCTGATTGAGGCTGGTCCAGCTGGACCCCACCTATGCACAAATTCATGCACTGGGCCTCTAGTTTGTTCTATAATGTAAGGATAAGACACCTTTATTAGAGGTTTACATAGCAATTACACAGGCTAATCTGTACAAATACTTTGCACAGAGAATGGCACAGTGTATGTCACTAGGTACCTAATAAAAGTTATTTTCAGTCTTTTAAAATTTGTTCAGTCATTTGATAAAGCTATTGAGTACTTACTATGTACAAACTTAAGTCTGAGTAGTGGGAACACAGCAATTAAAAATCAAAATTTTTGCTCTCATGGAACTTATATTTGTTTTATTTTTCATCTAATTTTGAATTTTCCTTTCTGTTCTATTTGTGATTATCATCTCCAAACCTTTTGTACTTTTATCTTTCAAATTTCTTTTTTTGCTAAACTTGTTTGACAGCAGTTCATAGAAGTCATTGTCACTCTGGGGTGTATAACAAATTCTAAAAGGAGGTAGATGAAAAAGCATTTCCTACCCTTCTCTCCTGAAGCAGGTCATAAATATATGTATTTTCCTTTACCTCATTCTCTACTCCAGTTTGTCACAATCATAATTGTTGAACTCAGGACAAGGACATCTTGGAAAAGGTTCCTTCTCTTCTTCAGATTGATTGAAAATGTCTCTTTTCACTTTTAAAATTGGTCATAATAGATCACATGTGCATGTTAATAAGCCAATATCCAATTTTTTTCCCAAGGAGATATAAAGATGTCTCTTGAAACTTAGAAAAAGGCTAAATAGTCTATATTAACATTTTAATGTAAGTGCCACCCATTCCCATAATTACTTCCAAGATCTCTTATTTTGCAGTTAGCAATGTAAGTACAGGCACTTTGAGAAAGGGAGTATTTCATGATAGTATTAGATTCGGCCCAATTTGAACTTTGAAACTTCCTAACATCTGTGTTTTCAGTGCCTCACAGAATTGAGCTGCAATTTGTGAATCATATTCAGACTTTGTAAACATATATGACAGGGATCGCAGTGGTTGCCACCTGTTGTAGTGTACGGACATGCTGCAAGGATTTGCTGGCAAAGTCCTGGTTGGTTTTTTTCCTCCAGTATCATTCTTTGTGTTTATCTGTACCAACCACCTGGCACTCTCCTGCTTTCACAAAAAGCCAGGGTGGGCCCATCCTCAAAATGAGCCTCCTTATTCCCTGAGCAACAGATGAAATAATGTCCTCTCACAGATGGTCTGCGGTGTATACCTCGGTAGAATATCTAATTATGACAAGCAGTCGAGGATTAACTGCAAGTTGCAAGACTCAACTTTAATTGTGACGTAAATCTATGCTCTAAAAGCATAGAGCAAAAAGAATATTTCAAGATGATAATATTGGCACTATCCTCTGTTTGAAATGTGTGTTTGGCAGTTGTATTTCATTTCATTGCAATATGTCTAAACAGCTCAAATGTGTGACTGCAGTTTAGAAATATTCCTATTCCATTATAAAAAAAACAAACATTCGTTTGCACAATTGTATATTTTTAATGCTATTTGCAATGGTAAACACTTTTTTACATTTACAATATTTTCATAAATGCCTACTCTAAGAGGAATGTTTTAACTATTAAGATGATTAAATAATATACATATATAATGAATTTTTCAAAATTACTTTTAAAATCAGACAAACTTATAGCTAAGCTCTCAACAGTATGGTGTTTATTTTGAGAGATTCAAGAATGTTTTTGTTTGTGTTTACTGAATGATTCATCTAATTACTATTATATAATAATTAGAAGCATCAGATCTTAGATTTGTGATATAGGAGAGGAAAATATTTTTCTTGCCCTTAGGGTCCTGATTGGGTCTGAAAATTAAATTGACAAAAAAAGCATGCAAATGTATTTAATGTGAGTTTTATGTGACATGAGAGTCTTCATGGGAAATGAAGACCAGAAGAAACAAACCTGAATATTTTATACTAGGTTTGATGAAAAGTGGACAGTCATGGAGAAACATAATATAGGTCAAGGACTAGGAGGTGAATATAGTAAACTGGGAGAAACTTAACAAGACCTGTTTGTAAGATTCTTCTCATTGTCCCTTGGTCTTTACAATTGAAGAATCTCTGGGTACAGAGATGGTACCTCTCATCGGCAGGTCTTATGATCTGTTTTAGGAGAGAAAGGTAGGGGAAAAATGGAGTAACTTTTTGCTTCTGCTGTTTTCTCAGATTCTTTTCTTTTAAAATATTCAGTATGCCTAGGTACCATATTTTGGGGTAGTGTGTTCTAAGCCCCCTCAGTGAGAACATTCTATCTTCATTGTCATCAGATATTACTGCAGAGCTTTCAACCTCATGTTTTCTTTGAAGGACTATCTTACTCATAACAATATTCAAACCAGTTTAGTGCAAATTCATGTTGTTGTTTTTCTGCATGTGCAACATGCTAATATCTCCAGCAGTAATTTTTCTTGAAGTTATTTACATGTAAATATGTTGAACATTAATTTTCACTCTAATTACCATTTTAGAAAACTAAAAATAATGAACTATGAAAATTTCACTCTGATATTCTTTCTAATACTTTTGATTATATGTGCTTCTGACATTATGCTGTAACTCAGAAGTAGGTAAAATGTTATTTAACCTGAAATTAGTTGGATTGTTGGTCGGAGTCCTCACTTTCCTAGAAAGATTGGTCTTCTAATCATAGTCAAGCCCTGATGTCAGTGGTGTGAACACTGTGTTTGGACTAACACTGTGATACACATATTTTGTTATCACTATCTAGCCTTTTATATCCTTAACTTTTACTATTATCTAGTCCCTGGGAAGAATGTATCATTTCTTTATGAAAGATTTCTCAGTAAGACCTACATTTTGATTATAGAAACCAGTTATTTTTGGCTGACCAGAATCCTTTCTTCATTATTTGGTAAAAACAAACAAACAAACAAAAAACAAAAACAAAAAAACTAGTTTTCCTTTGGTGAATTACCTCTCACCTATTTTAAGTCCATTGCTTTCAAAGTGTTACTTCACAGTTCCAGAGATGGGTATTACCTTGGTCATTCTGTTCCCTGACAAATATGCCTATTTTATGTGCCATTCAATATAAGCAAAACTAGAGTGAAAATTAAGATTTTTGTCATAAATGCCTGGAAAGAATTTCTTTTGTGGTAGGGCACAGGGAGGAGGGCAGGGAGTGTAAGATGTGAGAGTTTGTGATGACCATCTTTGCTACCATTAGGGGACTGCCAACCTGTAAATAAAGCTCGCATGGAGGAAGCCAGAGAAATAGAGAGGCAAGTCTCTAATGACACTGAGGCTCTGAACACAGTTTTTCTTCATTTGAACTACCAGTAACTTGAACCGCCAGTTCATATGAGTCAATATGTTCACTTTATCTTATGAACTATCAGATATGTACATGCAAAAAAAAAAAGACATGCTTATTTTTCTATTTTAGCATTGATAAATTTGAACTAAAATAGTTCCTCACCTTCCCCCACCACTTCAATTCATCTGGGAAAGAGCAGATTTATTAACGAAGAGATCATGAAAATTATACTAATAAATTTTACCCAAGTTTGCATTTCTCTGCATTTAAACTCAATATTTAATTCTAAACATTTTAAATTCTTTGTGATATTCACAGTCCTATTAAATAAACACAAAGGGTGGATCATTGAATTCAGTAACTTCAAAGACAGAAAATGATCAAGGGTGCTAAAATCATCAAGCACTGCTACTGTAATAAAACATGGGCTGGGGCAGCAGTCTATGAATCGCATGGATACTTACCCATTTGCCCTGGGATCTGAGTTGATGTAAATAAGATATTTAGCAGCTACTTCTGCTCTTCTCATTTTCTAAAGTGTTAACAGATTACATTGGGCACTGGATGGTATGTGTGGAAGGAGGCATTCATCACTTCAGCCAGGTTATTAATTGAAAAATATACGTGTGTGTGTGTGTGTGTGTGTGTACATGTTGTATTATCCAGATGCTATCCCATTTTATTTAAAACTTGAGGCCTGGTGAACGAAATTCATGCAGAGGGGTTGTGTATCTCAGCCCAGCCTGCACCCTCTCCAACCTGAGACATCTCTCACAATCCAGGACTGCTGGCTCCCAACCGCTCACCTGCCTGCCTTCCTGATTGATGCCTAACTGCTCCCCTGTCGGCCCAATTGCCCCTAACTGCCCTCCCCTGCAGGCCTGGTCGCCCCCAACTGCCCTTCCCTGCTGGCCTGGTTACCCCTAACTGCCCTCCCCTGCCAGCCGGGTTGCCCCTAACTGTCCTCCCCTGCAGGCCTGGTCACTCCTAACTGACATCCCCTGCTGGCCTGGTTGCTCCTAACTGTCCTCCCTTAGAGGCCTGGTCCCCCCTAACTATCCTCCCCTGCTGGCCTGGTCACCCCTAACTTCCCTCCCTTGCCAACCTGGTTGCCCCTAACTACCCTCCCATTCCAGCCTGGTTCCCCCAACTGCCCTCCCCTGCAGGCCTGGTCGCCCCAACTGCCCTCCCTTGCAGGCCTGGTCCATCCCAACTGCCCTCCCCTGCTGGCCATCTTGTGGTGGCCACCTTGTGTCCACATGGTGGCAGACATCTTTGACCACGTGGAGGTGGCCATCTTGTGTGTTGTAGTGATGGTCAATTTGCATATTACCTCTTTATTATATAGGATAATTTTCTTTTAATATCACATATCACAGTCTGCTTATAAAGATGGTTATAGTGATATGTTTTAAATGCCTTCTTAAAATCTAATTTATTATATAAAAATATTTTGTTCTGTTTTTAAGTGTGCTGATAAGAAGTAAGATAGATGGAGGGAGAAGAAAAGAAGAGTTAGAAACAGAAGTGAAAGGAACATGGAGGTCAGTGAAAGAGATGCCTCCAGAAAAAGCCAGACCTAGGAGACAAGGGTAAGAGAAAAAATCCAGCACAATGATGGAAATTTGGAAGAATAAAATCATGCATAGAAATAATATAACTAGGAAAGCCTCTGCTAAATATAAGGCTGAAAGAATATAGTCTAGTATTTATCAGACTTAAAAATTTTATAAAAATGCATTACTTTAGTAAAAAGAGTTCAAAATTCAAGCCAGAAGTTTAAAGCTTAGATTTGTATTTGAATTTTTACTTGTAATGCTATCATGCAAGCTTCTCTTCAGTCTAAATCAATTGAATATTCTCATTGATCTGGTTCTCCTTCCTTTAGATAAAGGAAAAAAGCACCCACAATTTAAGTATAAAAGAAAGGTCTACATTAATATTTGAAGATACTGAAAACTGAGTGATTTTGTATATTTATACATGCAGAAATTTTAATTTGATGAACTATTTATTGCATGTAATGGACTACATGGTATATAATTTATAATTTAAAATTTTCAAATAATTTTATTTATATCAGAAACATTCATGTTTCAGAAATGTTCTCATCAATATTCTACTCACCTAGAATTTGTTAGGGTTTTTTCAGTTGTAAGAGAAAGAAAACCAGCTCAAATAAACTTAAGGAATAAAAAGTGTAATGAGGACTTACTGAGGCTTAGCTACATCTAGTGACTCAAACAGATTCCTCCTTTGACATGGCTATTATAAATCATGCAGAGAAAGAATAAAACTGTGAAAGTCTTTGCTGAAGAGAAGGCTGAAAGAATATAGTCTAATATTTGTCAGATTAAAAATTATATAAAAATACATTACTTTATTAAAAAAGAGTTCAAAACTCAAGCTAAAAGTTTAAAGCTTAGATTTTTTTTTTTTATTTTGTCCTTCCAAGTTACCTTTGTTGTGCTGGATTCATTCTTTTATCTTTACCTCCTGGGTCTGGCTTCTTCTGTAGGCAAACAAAACTTGAAGGAATAATCTAATTGGTCCTACATAGGTCCCATTGTTGTCATCGGTGGTTGGCAGGGCACTTGGACAACTATAAGGACAACAAAGGAAGTGGTTCCCAAGGAAACATCGATTAAAAAATAAAAGAAGGGATACTAGACAGAGAAAAGTGACAGGAACTGCATACATCTCAATTATTGACAGCTGAATATATATATACAGTTCTAATAGAGACCATTTCAAATTGCCCCCCCCCCACATCATATGACAAAACTATCTCAGCTACAACTGAAATTATCCCTGCCCAGGAGAGCATTCAATTTTGTGTTTTATATTTCTTAGGTATTTTTTCTTCTAAAAGACATTTATTATCACATGTATTGAAAGTTATAGTAATTCTATTAAATGAGAATTGCTTAATAAAACTCAAACTTACCAAAGCCTTCTCTATCATCAAACAAAATAAAACAAAGTTCAAATAGTAAACGCATTTCCTATTTTGAATTTTATTTTTATTAACATAAAATTTTGCAGTGGAAATGTCAAAGAGACTATTAGTTAAACTGCTGAATATTGACTTACATATACATAGAAAACTGACTGTGAAGTCATTGGCGCTGACCCAAGGCAAAGCCAAGACTTTGAAAGACAAATACAAAAAGTTTTACACACAAAAGAGGTGATGGTTTTGTTTAAGGAATCATGGGTTTGTCAGATTGATTGCACTGTATCTCTATATAAGCCTTTGACTATTTCACCGAGCCCATTGAATTGATCTGTGTGAACCCATCTTGCCCATTAGGCTGTGTGTTTTTTGTTTAGTTTTGGTTTGTTTTTTGGTTTCTTTAGAAACCATGTCCATGTGTGGCTTGTTCTCACCTTATGGCAAAAAGAAGTCAAACTGGAGCAGAGAGCCAAACAAAAATGGAGTCTAGCACTGCAATCAGGAACTTCCTCTGTATTTACGCATTCAAACAATCCCTGTTGCTGGTTTCTTATCCTGTACCTGACACTATGGAAGGAATAAGTGCTAATAAAATAGATTTGTTCTTTCACTCATGGAATTTACATAATGGGAAGAGAGCAAGTAATATTTATTTAAAATCCACTATGCTCTATGCTCTGTAGTAAGTACTTTTCCACATTTATAATAATACTAGAGGCCTGTTGCATGAAGATTCGTGCAAGAATAGGCCTTCCTCCCCCTGGCTTCACTCCCAGCCACCTGGGAGCCTTTGCAAGTCTTCGCTCCTGGCTGCCCGGGAGCCTTTGCAAGTCTTGCTCCTGGCCTCCTCCCAGGAGCCTGCAAGTCTTAGCTCTGGGCCAGAGCATTGCTCCTGTTGCTCCCTCCACCCCCTCCAATCCCCCTCATAGCAGGCATCCCGCCCTGCCCAGGCGATCCCCCCTTGAATATGCAAATTAACCCACCATCTTTGTTGGGTTAATTTGCATATTCACTCCTGATTGGCTTATGGGTGTAGCTGAGGTATGGTCAATTTGCATATTTGTCTTTTATTAGTGTAGATTCATAATAACCCAATGAGGAGAGCACTGCTTTATCCTGATAACCCAACAGATATCTTTAGTTCATTATTATTAATCTTAAGTAGTACATTATAGAGCTAATTTAACTGGTTTAAAATGGAAAATACCAGTTAGATCTTTATATATGGGGTTCTGTTTAGATTGGTTCATATTTCATACATATCCTATATAATAAAAGACTAATATGCAAAAAGATTGAATGGCGGAACAACTGAACAACGAGTCACTATGACATTTGCTGACTACCAGGGGGCACACCTGGAACATAGCGGGCATAGGCAGCAGGTGACAGAGTGCAGAAGATGGCAGGCATCGGCTGAGGCGGGATGGTGGAGCAGGTGAGCGGGGGCACCAGACCAAGGCGGGGAACTGGTTGCTGTCATCAGGATGAGCCTTTGGTGGTTACTGAAAATTCTTTGCTCCTGCCATGGTCCTGCCTGGCTCTCGGACCTGCTGCCAGCACTGGTCCCGCTTGCACCTGCAGCGGCACTAGAGCCACTGCTCACACCCGCTGACGGCGCCTGGCGCCAGTCCTGATCACTTGGTGCCATCAGTGGGTGCGAGAGGTAGCTGCCTGCCCCAATCGCCCCTGAGAGCTTCTCCACCTCCCTCTTCTCCTGAGGGGCTGGCACCGTGACTGTGTGGGAGTAGCAGTAGCAATAGTGGGGCTGCCAGCAGACAGGGGACCAGGGCCCACAGTGGGAGGGGCTGAGCAGGGGTGTGGAAGATGGGCCGAGACCCACCCCTATGCCCACGGCAGCCTCAGGACCCGCAGTTTCTTTCGAGGTGCACAAATTTGTGCACTGGGCCCCTAGTGTTTAATAAGATGCCAATAAGACCTGTAAATATAACATATACCTTATTTATAATCTAAGATCATATATTTTTCTCTTTCCTGCTTTTTTCTACTCATACTTTTTTTTTCTAAAACATGTCTTTGATTTTAAGTAATTTTATTCTTCAATTATTATCTTTTGCACTGAGGCAGGACTATATAATAAATCTGACTGGAGCTGAAGCCTTAAGCATTTAAAGAATGGAGCATATTAACTCAAGAAAACTTATGCAGTATTTTAGCTAGAGTAAATTTAATAAATTTTACTCTCTAGACAAATCCATAAAATATTAAGATATGTTTTTAAGGAAAAAATGTATTAATAATTTCCTGAGCTCGGCACTCCATGAAAAAATTAAACTGACATTGACAATGCTTTCTACATAAAATAAAACTATAAGGATGAACAAACATGACAAATAATTTTACCTTAATCTATTTAAAATATTTCTCAGATTTTAGTCTGAATCTTAGAAAAACTTACATATGTTTATTGGCTGGGTAATATTTCCCTGGCACATTTACAGTAATCTGATAATTGTGTAAACAACAGCACACTATAAATGATTATATAAAGCATTTTGAAAAGAACTGAAATAGACATATGTCATGCTATCTTTGCATTGGAATATAAATTAATAAAATCTGCTAAAGTATAATTTTTTAAAAATGATAAACTAATAATAAATTACAAATATCAGTGTCAAAATTTCTTGATTAGAATTTCTAGTGAAAATGTGTTTCTGTATTATCAAGCAAAATTAAAATAAAAATATCTTTATTTGAAATACAGTTGATCCTTGAAAAACAGAGGAGGTCAGGGGTTCCAACCTAACTTGTGTAGTCAAAAATATGGTTGACTAGAAGCCTTACTTATGCCATAAACAGTTGGTTTACCCATATTTTGTACATTATATGTAATATGTGCTATATTTTTAGAATATAGTAAGCCAAGGAAAATAAATATTATTAAGAAAATCGTAAGGAAGAGAAAATGCACTGGCAGTATGTATTGAAAAACAATCTGCATATAAGCAGACATGTGCAGTTCAAACCCATGTTGGTAAAAGGACAACTGTAACTTGATGTGCATCATATTAATGGTACATATTGCTGTTAGTCCACCAAGGCTTAATAGTGATTTTATTTTTAGTATCCTAGGGTCAAATTATATTTAGTCTGATGTGATATTGTATATTTTTAATATGAATTGCAAGCCATGGAAAAAAAATAGTAGATCCATTATTTGCTAAAGAGTATCTACCAAGCCCTGACTGGTTTGGCTCAGTAGATAGAGCATTGGCCTGCGGACTGAAGGGTCCCAGGTTCGATTCTGGTCAAAGGTATGTACATTAGTTGCAGGCACATTCCCAGTAGGGGGTGTGCAGGAGGCAGCTGATCGATGTTTCTCTCTCATTGATGTTTCTAACTCTCTACCCCTCTCCCTTCCTCTCTGTAAAAAATCAATAAAATATATTTTAAAAAAAAAAGAAAATCTACCAAGAATAACAATAATGCATCCTTGGCTCAAGGTTGACTGCACTATCTCAATCCACTAGAATATCACCCTTAAACTAGAATTTTATAAAGAATTATTGCCCTTTGCAATAACATGGATGGGGACCTTTAGAATATCATGCTAAGTGAAATATGTAAGACAGAAAATATCAAGAACAATATGATTTTACTCATATGTGAGTTATAAAATGGAAAACAACAAATGAACAAACAAGACAAGCAAACAAAATTACATGCACAGACAAAACAATATGGTGGTTATCAGAGAGAAAGTGGGCTGAGGAAGGGGTGCATAATACAGGGTAAAGGGTGTCAAATATATGGTGATGCAAGGATGTTGGACTCTAGGTAGTAAACAAAAACACATTTGAAACTTCTATAATTTTATTACTTAATGCCACCCCAATAAATTTAATTTAAAAAACTTAAAAAGCAATTTTCTGGTGTTTTTAGTCTAAAGAATCTAATCTAAAGATTCCATATTAAAGAATATAGAATATATTTGGACATGACCAGTCTTGTCCAAAACCCCTAGTATATTACTCAGTCTGCCACTTTGTTTGACAGTAAAGTTCTGGGTAATAAACTTTAAATACAGAGCGGATTAGGGAAATGAGCCAGTACCCTAGTGCTGAGGTCACCTTTTCTGCTCAGGGACAAGCTATCAAGGGAGACCATTTTAGCCATTTCTTAGTATGAATGTATTAGTATATTGCTTCTTGCTATTCAGAGAGCTTTTACATCTCTATCATCCTTAAAATAGTACAATGGCAAGGAAGTCAGTTGTATTAAAAAAATGAAGACAGAAATTATGTCACTTGTTAGGATCAAATAAATAGTTGGGGTGAAAATATAATTCAAATGCCATTTTAATTCATGCCTCCCTTTTATTAATCAACTAGAGGCCCGGTGCATCAAAATTCGTGCACTTGGGAAAGTCCCTCAGCCCAGCCTGCACCCTCTCACAGTCTGGGACCCCTACGGGGATGTTCACCTGCCAGCTTAGACCTGCTCCCTGGGGGATCAGGCCTAAGCTGGCAGTCAGACAACCCTCTGGCAGCCCAGGAGCCCTTGGGGGATGTCCAACTGACATCTTAGGCCCACTCTCAGCAGGGAGCAGGCCTACGCAGCAGTTGGACACCTTAGCACTGCAGAGGTGGTGGGAGAGGCTTCCACCAGCGTGGCTGTGCTCGCAGCCCTCAGCCTGGCTAGTGGTTGAGCAAAGTTCCCCCTGTGGGAGCGCACTGACCACCAGAGGGCAGCTCCTGCATTGAGCATCTGCCTCCTGGTGGTCAGTGCACATCATAGCAACCAGTTGTTCCTGGTCATTCTGCTGTTAGGATCAATTTGCATATTACCCTTTTATTATATAGGATACCAACCAACATCCTCTGATACTCAATGTATCTAAATAATATGAATTTCATATATTTAACATACAAGGATGGGATATAATGTGGATAACCCTTCACTTAAGCATATCACTACTATGTGATAAATATTAGGCAGTCAGTATATGGCTGCTGGATTCAAAACTAACCTTTGAAGTAGAATCATGAGTGTATTTATGGTATGGATTTTTAAAGATCATTTTGTTTTTCCCTATTCAGGTGTCTCTGTTGCTAATTTATTTGAACCCAAATAGTGGGTTTTCTTCTATATGAATTACTGGTATACACCTATTTTACACATTCAGACTATGCACTACCCCTCATATTTTTCAACCATGTATGTCGTTGATTACCAGGGATGATAGATGAGAAAGTTTGGATGAAATGTAAATCCCTCATGACTGCCGAAAAAACAGCAGGATACCAATGCTTTTTTGTCAGTTGGCTATAACATTTTTATTGTTTACAAATCCTAAAGTTGCATCAGCAACGTTTTGCTGGAGCAGAGAAGACATCAAAGAATGTAATAGAATCAGACAGTTCAATGTATTCCTTGAGGGATTTGTATACATGATAAAGACTGTAAAGCAAGAAAGATTTGTATGACACAAAGGAAAGATTGTATTATTCTTCAAGGTGTTTAAAGTAGAATTAGTTTTATACAACTTCTGCAACAATTGCTAGTGCTTATACATAGTCTTGGTAATACAGATGTATCTGCAAAGCAAACTAAAAGTACTAGAAATCTTCTTTAATTTCCATTTCTCCAGATAAAATATTTTAAATAACAGTTTTATAATGAAACAAGCCTTTTCTAGGCATTTTATTAATTATAGGCTTTGAAAGAAGACCATGAGACTTACTGGTGCCATGTATTATTTTCTTAATTGTACTAAGAACATGATATCCTTCATAAAATATATGCACAGTTTTATAACTAAATGTAATCACTTTTTCAATATATATCTCCTTCTGTCATTCTTTATCCCTGCTTTACATTCCTCCATCTGCCCCCACCCCCTTTCCCTCTGGTAATCTCCATACTGTGGTCTGTGTTTATGAGATTTTTGTGTTTTTTTGTTTTGTTGTGTTTTGTTTTGTTTTTTGCTTAATTCCTTCACCTATTTCACCCAGATCCCCAACCCCTATCCCCTCTGACAGCTATTACCACTTTTTAAAAGCTCCCTATATAATTTCATTAGCCAATGAAACCCAATAAATTCAATAAAAAAGCTTTTGCTAATATAATGGGGGTGATAAAAATATTCAGTAGTTCTGAATATTTTCTTTATGTTGATTATGGAGAATTAGCATCTTTTGCCTTCTAGATTAAGAAAGAAAACACTGTAAACATTATAACTAATTCTGCCTCCTTAATATAATATGGAAAGCTCTAGAAAGGATTTTAAGAGACGTGTCAATTCTTGACTTTGAAATTTTCTAGATAGCAAATTGGCTAAATTTTTCTAACATAGAGTGATGAACTAGACTGTTTTATAAGGTCCTTACTAGGTATAAAATATTATGTTTCAAATTTCTAAGCTCTTTCTTTGTGCTAGATACCTTTGAGTATTTGAAAATATCAGAATATTATTGTCAGTTATATGCTCACAGGTGCCATCTGTTTGTGCATAGTTTATAAGCAATTTTAAAAGCACACCTTTTTGAACAATAGCAAGATATAGTGGAACAATCATGGACTTAGAATTGCACAAGTCTCGTTATGAATTCTGGCACTCCTACCAAGTAGTTGAATGTACCAGGGAAATTTTTAAGCACCTTGAGCCTCAGTTTTAATTCTTTAGCATAGTAGGGATAATAATTCTTATCTGGCAGGATTGTAAAGAATAAATGAGCTAGTGTGCTTATTCATGGAATGCTCCTTACTATTTCTGAATGATACTTTCAAGCCCACCTATGTAATTTAAATATATTTTGAAATTATTGATATTCAAAAAGTTCAAAAATACTTAGTGTACTATTTAATAGAGACTGTATGTCCCTAAGTGTTATGAACTCTCTTGCTATTTCTCTTTAATGTCCTTTTAACCCACTTGTTTATTACAAAGACATCAAATTTTCATCACTGTTGCTATTGAATGTAGACCTGATATTTTTAAGCCAGTATAAACTAGATATAACCACCATAAATAAAATTGTGAAATTACTAAATTTTACTCTTGGTAATGATGATTGACTTGGGAAAATCATTTTAAATTTTAAGTATTCTCAATCTTTTGTTATGTAAATTAACAAAAAATTAGATATTATTGTATATGAAACCAATATAAGACTGACAGTATTGTTGCCAGTTTTCTTTATTCTAAATAAAATAGCGTTCTATTTGCATTAAGCACCAACAATGTTTATATTGATTTAAAGTTACATAAAAAGATGATAATTCATAACAAATATTGTTTGAATTGTCTCCAAAATTATTGATTTTTTTAAATTGAAGTTAAAATAAGAAAAGCTAAAATTAGAAAAAAAAATCTCCAGTATGAATAATACAGTGAAATAAATTCTTTATAATTTACTTAACTCATCACAGTGGAATTGTAAATGCTCACTGCCATATGTTTGCCTAATTGATCTGTATTCATTGAGGAGACTGTTTTCTTTAGCTAGTTGACTAGCTTGATTAAAGAGGACTAACTATTGCGGTGGTGGTTAGTTATTTACCCTATCATTAGCTTTTATTTATCTTGTGGATAAGCTAAGAATGTCACATTAAAAACATGAGCTATTGCTTTCAAATTACCAACAGAATAAAATAGTTTTTTTAAAGTTAAAATATATAAACTGTAAAAAGAGATATAATCAATTATCTTGAGAGAACAGTGGTTGAGAAATTAATTTCTCCAACCATATTTTCAATTATCCTGAAATAAAGACAGAAAAAAAAGAGGAAGGAGGAAGGAGGGAAGGAAGGGAGGAAAAAAGAAAGGAAAGAGAGAGCAAAGAAAGAGCAAAGAAAGAGATGGCACATTGCATTTATCTGGGTAGTAGTAACTTTGATAATAAGGTAATGATATTAATATCTATTACTAACTAGGGGCCCAGTGAACAAATTCATGGACCTTGAAAGGAACTGTGGGCTGTAAGGCCGCAATAGGCACAGGGGTGGGTTTCATCCCATCCTCTGCGCCCCTACCTGGTCCCTCCCACTGTGGCCCCTGGTCCCCTCTCTGCCTGCAGCCCACCCATCAGGAGCAGGGGGAGGTTGAGAAGCCCTCAGGGGTGATTGGGGCCAGTAGCTGCCACTCACACTCACTGAGGGCACCGAGAGATCAGGACTGGTGCCGGGCGACAGCAGCAGGTGCGAGCGGTCAGCTGCGGGTGCGAGCAGGGCCAGCGTCAGCGCCAGCAGTGGATGCAAGTGGCGGCTCTGACGCCAGCAGCAGGTGCAAATGGATCTGTCACCGGTAGTGGGTGCGAGCAGTGGCTCTGGCACCAGCAATAGGTACAAGTGGGGCCAGTGCCAGCAGCAGGTGCGAGCACTGGGCGGGACCGCAGTGCGCAGGAGCAAAGAATTTTCAGTACCCACCAGAGGCTCACCCTGATGACAGCGACCTGTGCCCTGCCTTGGTCTGGCGCTCCCACTCACCTGCTCCACCATCCTGCTGTGGCCGATGCCTGCCATGTTCTGCACTCTGCTGTCTGCTGCCAATGCCTGCCATGTTCCACATGCGCCCTCTGGTGGTCAGCGCACATCATAGCAACTGGTTGTTCAGTTTTTGGTTTTTCCGCCATTTGGTCTATTTGCATATTAGGGAGCACTGACACCCCTTCCATCCAACACACACACACACACACACACACACACACACACACACACACACAGCTTTCTTTAATATATGAGTAAACTGAGTTCAGAGAAGTTAAAAATAGATGGGGATTAACCAAAGAACATATATTCATATATCATAACCCATGGACACAGACAGTTGTGCCCTGAAGGCATGGGGAGGGTGTGGGTGCAACATGGACAGGGTCAATGGGGGGGGGGTAAAAGGGGACATCTGTAATACCTTCAACAATAAAGATATATATTTTTAAAAATAGATGTTCAAAGTCACTAATCTAGGTAGTGGTAAAACTAGGTTCAAACTCAGATCTGTGTTACTCCAGAGACTGTGATTTTAACTGTACAGTGTAGGCTTGGTAGTAATCATTTACTCAAGAAAAACCAAAACAAAACAAATACCTAGGTTTTTAAACTTCAAACTTTGCTACCACACATTTATTGTGTCAATTGCATTGACCTTTCTGACCTTTGCTTAAAGGTACAATAAAATTGAATAATAAGCGAAAATACTTGGAAAGAAGTGCCTGGCTGATTAAATATTCTGTGTATATCTAAGAAGAATGTATAGAGCCAATTTGAAGAGCTTCCAAGAAAGAATAGCCATTAAAATGAGTAAGTGGAGCTCTGGATTTTACAAAAGGAACCAGAGAAGCTATAATATTAAAATATTTCAAATATAAATTATCTTCTTGTAAGCAGGCCAAAGAATAGCTAGAGTTTTGGATTCTTCTAATATGCTCCTTAGTGTTAATGGGGTGAACTTCTACTATAATTTAGCATCCAGGAAATAGTTTATTTAAAACAAACTACTTTAAAATGTATGACTTTTTAGTTTTGAAAATAAGTTTCTGCAAATTATAATCATTATTGTCATCAAATCATTACATTTTATTTATGTTTCTTAAATAAAAAGTTATTTGTGTAGTTACTAAAGCACCATTGTAAATGGGGAAACGTTGGTCTGAGAATTATAAGGTTGTTTTGTTTGTTTGTTTTTATACAGTATATTTTTACTTATTTCAAAGAGGAAGGGAGAGGGAGAGAGAGATAGCAACATCATTGATGAGAGAGAATTATCTATCTGCTGCCTCCTGCAAGGCCCCTACTGGGGATCCACAACCCAGGCATATGCCCTGATCAGAAATCA
Source organism: Plecotus auritus (assembly GCF_963455305.1). Taxonomy (NCBI): domain Eukaryota; kingdom Metazoa; phylum Chordata; class Mammalia; order Chiroptera; family Vespertilionidae; genus Plecotus; species Plecotus auritus. Next base: position 32,752,416 of record NC_137783.1, on the reverse strand, counting down.
AACCAGCAATCTCTTGGTTCCTAGGTCCATACTCAACCATGGAGCCACACCAACCAGGCTACTAGGTTGGTTTTTATTGGCACATCTAACTAGTCCTTACTTCCTGAAACACTTTCACATTTACTATGTTAATTTTGTGATTTTGGTCAAGGTATCCTTACAGACATTAATGTTTGCTGATTTCTTTTCAGCTTTTGGAAAATAACGGGGACAGAATAGTTTCCTCAAGGTACGATTTTTCACAAAGAAACAAAAATAGCTAGCTTAACACATACTGAAAGAGAGAGAGGGAGAGAAAGAGGGAGAAAGAGAGACAGAGAGAGAGAGAGAAATTAATACACAAACTCATGGTCAAGGGCATGGAACCAATGCATCTTATCTGTCTAACCAGGAATAATGATACATTAAAAGGTGTGAGGGTAACATTTAAAAGTTAAATATTCCAGTTCAGGAATGCTTTTCAAACCTGTACTTAAACATTACAAACACAGAAGACGATACTTTGTAGGGCATACTATGGAAAATGTCTGTGCCTGTTTATATCAGCGGTATCCGGTATAGTATTCGGGCAGCCTAAGGCCTTGTTGAGCCCTGGTTAAAATCTTCTGAATGGCATTAAGGTTCACATGAAACCCATTCTTAGAATATCTTAGAATCAAGGAAACAAATCTTATAATTCATTGTTTTGTCTTTATTATACCTTTTTAAAAAATATTTCGTTTACCTTTCATTAAGGACCTAAAATACTCTGAGAGCCCATGGACTGTGGACTGTGATTCCTTTAAGTCTTTATTTTTAAATTTTATTTCCATAAATACTTGTTAAGTATTATTTGCCACTTACTGTGCAAGGTGCTGGCAAGACCAGTGTTAGAGGGGAAAAGAACAAGGACACTGTTCTTACTAAAGCTTACATTCAGGATGGAGGGGTGAGGACCAGACAATAGTCCAAAAACACAACCTAAGCGAACTCTTAGGACAAGTGTTATAAAGGAGGGTCACACAATGGTGGGAGGAGTTTTAGGAGTGAGGAACACTAGACACTCAGTTATTTCAAAAATAGAATATAACCAATGACTGATCTTTAAAAACGACTTGGTCTTCTTGGCAGAAGCATGGTTCATAAGCTTTTAGAGTCTATGTAAATTCCTCATTCTCTTAGTGGTTGCATTTTGAAATTATATGACCAGAACATTATCATATGCCATTTCACTGAAAATGGACTTCTCCATGGCCTAGTGAGTTGTTTGAAAATTTTATGGAAATGTATTTCAATGTTGGCACAATTTAATTAACTAGTATCTTATAAATTTTAATTCTAAAATGTGTGATAATACTTCATTGCTTGGAACATTTTTTTTTTTATTTTGGGCTAAGAATTTCTAAGTAGACTGTTTAATGGATTCTTACAGAGAACATGATAGATTGATTACTTTGTTCACTCACTTATTATTCTTTAAGTCTTCAGATTACTTAATTGTAGCTGGTACTTCAGGAAAACTGTGTGTAGGGAAACATGCAAGAAGAGGAATCCTAGGACCACCATTCACCTGCTTGCAAGGTTGACCCCAGGGATGGTGTTGGAGAACTTGGATTTCTTGACAGTTCTCATGATAACTAAAAAGTGTGGCTCATAGTTACATAAATTGTGCAAACAACGTGAATTTGACTAAACACCTGTTTGCCTTCTCAGAGCCTGGGATTTTTTTATGTGCTAGGACATGAGCATTAAGCGTCTAATGAGCTTCTGTGATGAACTAAATTTCACTCCTGTTGTTACAACTCATTGCTGAAGGATTTACCTACATCTGTGGGACTCCAATGGGCCAGGATTCTTGGAAGCTTGCACCTGGTATCCTCTAAACTTTGCCTATGTGCCTTGTCCCTTTGCTGATTTTGCTTTGCATCCTTTCGCTGCAATGAATCATAGCCGTGCATATGCTGAGTTTTATGAGTTTCCGTGAATCACTGAATCTGAGAGAGGCCTTGGGAACCTCTAACACACACAGGAAAGATAAATATTTTTATATATACTAGTTGTGATCTCAAAGAGGATATAGTCTTATTTGTACATGAGACTCAGAAGCAAAATCTTGTATATCAGTGGTTCTCAACCAACAGCAATGTTTCCCAAAGGGGACATTTGGCAATAGTATCTGGAGAAATTTTCAGTCGTCACACCTGGGAAAGGGGGAGTCATTCAGTGGGCAGAGAGAGGCCAGGGATGCTGTTGAACATTCTACAATGTGTAGGACATCCTCTACTACAAAGAATTATGTGGCCAAAAAATGTCTATAGTTCTGTGCTTGAGAAACCTTATGTAAGTATGCAAGATAATAGTCAATTAAATATCAAAACCAAAAATGTGGAAAATGAATAAAAAGGCAGAATGCACAAAGGGAAAATAATTTAATCTGAATTAAAGTTGCTACCAAGCCTAAAACTCTTTAGAATGCTTATGAAACTACTGGAGACCTGAATATGCATATCCCTCTCAAATAGTTTGTATAACTACATTACCCCCAGTGTTTAATGAATGGATTGTTTGAAATATAGAATGTCATTTTCAATAGGAATAGGAGCAAAATTACCCTCTGGCAAGATGTGTACAACCCCACTACTACTTTAAATTATAGTATGTAAATATTACACGAATGTCTTACTGTTGCTAGCAAGAAATGCATTTGGAACACATAGTTTCAGATACCTATTATCTCTGCTGCAATTCTGGCAGTGGTTCTGAAAATTACACTCTTCATATTAACAAGAAATGGGCAATAAATAGATTACGTTACATTACTCCTTCACATCTTAAAACAAATTCTTACATTCTGGAGAATAATATTATAAATGACAATGGTAGGGCTCTGGGGACAAAATTAATACATAAGAGTCACTTAGACTTTAACTGTGCCCAGAAATAGGTTATTCTCAAGATGTCAGTATGGTGGGTTTAGGGGGATAAAAAATGAGATAAGGCTTTTTGTGCTTCTAGGTCAATAAAAGGTTGGTCTCAGTTTTAAGTTAGACAGGAGTATGACAGACAAATCTTAAGAAAATGAGAGGGGTCTGGCTGGTGTTGCTTAGTGGTTGAGCAGTGAACTATGAACCAGGAGGTCATGGTTTGATTCCCAGTCAGGGCCCATTCCTGGATTGCGGGCTTGATACCCAGGGATGGGTGCAGAAGGCAGCTAATCAATAATTCTCTCTCATAATTAATGTTTCTGTCTCTCCCTCTCCATTCATCTTTCAAATCAATAAAAATATATTTAAAAATAGGAGGGAATAAAAATTCTTAGGGTCTACTATATGTATTCTTAAAAAACTGTTGATATATAATATACTAGAGGCCTGGTGCATGAAAATTCATGCACTGGAGGGTGGGGGTCCCTCAGCCTGGCCTGCCCCCTCTCACAGTACGGGAGCCCTCATGGGTGGAAGGCGACCTGGCCATGCTGCACCTGCTGCCCCAGCAGGGCTGAGGGGACTGGGCACAACCATCTTATGGCTGTGGGCACCACCATATTTGAGGTTATGACAGTCAATTAGCATATTCCCTCCTTATTGGCTATGGGCACCACCATCCGTGTGAGGGTGTGATGGTCAATTAGCAGATTCCCTCTTTATTAGATAGAATATGGGCATTTTGAGAGAGGGTAAGTCAGAAATTCACTATGGTTTGTGTGTGTGTGTGTGTGTGTGTGTGTGTGTGTGTGTGTGTGTTCTCTGGGGAATGAAATTGTACCACATGAACCTTGGAATCCATCCATAGCATGAGAGAGCAATATCCTATATATATTGTTGTTTGCTGATAGTTCGAGCAAATTAAGCATTTTGGAATCAGATCTGGAGTCAAATTCCAGTGTTTCTACTTACACTGTGACTTGAGATATGTTAAGTTGATTGGATCTGAATTTGAATCTTCATAATTTGTAAAATAGTTGTGTAGTTATTAGGGGAGAATATGGAAGTTTGATGTGGAATTCAAAGTAAGTGCTTAATATCATATTTAGCTCTTATTCTCCTGGTGACATTTTTCCACTCAAATGATGCACTGGAATGAAAAGAGAAGTATGGAATACATTCAGCACTTTCTGGAAAACTGAGTTATGTCATTTATCTTTGTGGATACATGGGAAGGGGAGCGCATGGGATTCAATGACTTAAGGGTAACAGAAGCTGACAGACAGAAAGAGACTTAGTTCACCCCAATCACTCTTGGAAGTGGGCTCCTCACTTAGAATAAGTGATATTTGGAAATAGTCAAAAAGTGGATGAGAGTGATCATATAGCAGAGGACCAAGAAAGTGGCATAGTTAAACAAAGTAATTGCCACTTCCTACAACCGCATCAAAATTACAATTAAACCATAGGACAGCCATCATTCAAAAATCTGGCTGAATGGAACATGTATAACTAGAGAATTAAAGAAGAAGCCACATTGAGACTGTTAGGAGGCCATAGGCATGGAACAGGCTAATTAAAAACCCATTTGTGGCATTTTTTTTAAAATTGGGAGGAATATCTTGGCTGCAGAGGCCCCCATGAGGAGCAAGGGTCCCTACCAGACCCCTCAGCCCAGGGTTCCAGTGCCTGGAAGAGAAGTCCCTGTAACTTTGGGTGATAAAAACCAGCAGAGATTGTGGCTGAGAAAGATGAAGGCTGCTAGAGTCCCAGTCAGCTCCTCCTAAAGGGCTGGTGCAGGGACTTACTTGGACTCACTCCCTCTGAGTGTCAGTGCTGGGGCAGCAACTTGAAAGGATGTAGGGGCATATGGGAAGGAACAAAATTGTCTTGCATCAGAGCAAGAACTGGGGGGCAGCTTTCTCCCCAATGAAAGTGCTGGCAGAGATCATTGTTCCATTTCTGAGGCCTCCCCACCACAGTGCTGAAAGGCAGTCACCATATCTGAGTCTCCATCAGCCTGGCCCACACTATTCTCCCCTTCCTGGTGACTCCCTGAGACCCCGCCCCACCCAAGCTGCTTGCAGTCACTTTTCCATATGAATGGCTGTCCTGACTCAGGCCTCAGACTTCCATAAAATCTCTCAAACAAGCAGCAGCCGGCCTCAGCATGTCCCATTCCTCTTGATAAATTGCTACAGGCCCAGAACTAGCAGCAACCTACCTTGGTTCACAGCTTGGCCTCTCCTAGACACTTACAGGCCCAACACAATTTGCAGCCATATGGGTGATCACTGTTAGGAGGCAGTAGATGACTTTGCACCACCCTGGCAGTCAGCTTCAGACCACGCCAAATGACAACCCTACCAAATCCACAAATGATACACTGAAGGGGAGACTTGGTGAGCACCAAAGCCCCATTGAAGCAAGTCCTGCTCCACAGTGGTGCTCCTGCACAGCAGCTCTTCCACTGTAGCCACAGCTTGTCTGCAACTACATTGGCCTAGGGGCCAATCCATCCCAGTAATGCCAACATCAATCAAGGTTCAATTACAGCAGGACAGTGCACACAGCCCTTACAAGGGGACACATAGAATGCCCAGTTCGGGTGACTGGGGAGGCTGAGCCACTGGACCCTATAGGACACCTACTACACAATGCCATTTTACCAATTCCAGAGACATAACAGCTCTGCCTAATAATATAAATAAACATAGTGTAGCATCCAAAATGCAGAAACAAATAAACATGTTGCAAATGAAAGAACAGAAGAAATCTTCAGAAAAAGAACTGAATGAAATGGAAGCAAGCAAACTACCAGATACAGAGTTCAAAACAATGGTTATTAGGATGCTCAAGGAACTTAACAAGAACTTCAAGGAACTTAGTGAGAACATCAAAGACATAAAAAAGGACCAGTTAATAATGAATGATACACAAACTGAAATGAAGAATAATTTACAGGGAATCAACAATAGGATAGAGGACACTGAGAATCAAATCAGTAATTTGGTGTATGAGGAAGCAAAAAATACCCAATCAGAAGAGCATAAAGAAAAAAAGAATAAAAAAACAGTGTAAGGTACCTCTGGGACAATCTTAAGTATACCAACATTTGCATCAAAGGGGTACAGGAAAAAGAAGAGAGGGAGCAAGAAGTTGAAAACCTATTGGAAAAAATGACAGGAAACTTTCCTTACCTGGTGGAAGAAATAGACATTCAAGTTCAGGAAACATAAAGAGTCCCAAACAAGATGAAACCAAAGAGACACACACCAAGACACATCATAATTAAAATGCCAAAGGTTAAAGACAAAGAGAAAATCTTAAGAGCAACAAGAGAAAAGCTCAAGTTACCTACAAGGGAGCGCCCATATGACTGTCAGCTGATTTCTCAACAGAAACTTTACAGGCCAGAAGGGAGTGGCAAGTAATATTCAAAGTAATAAAAAGCAAGGCCCTACAATCAAAATTATGCTACCCAGCAAAGCTATCATTTAGAATTGAAGGACATTAAATAAAGAGCTTCACTGACAAGAAAAAGTTAAAGGAGTCCATCACCACCAAACCAGTATTACATGAAATGTTAATGGGTCTTGAAGAAGAAGAAGAAGAAGAAGAAGAAGAAGAAGAAGAAGAAGAAGAAGAAGAAGAAGAAGAAGAAGAAGAAGAAGAAGGAGAAGAAGAAGGAGAAGAGATTTAAAATATGAACAATAAAATGGCAATAAATACATATCTATCGATAATTGAATCTAAAAATAAAAATAAATGAACAAGGAATCTAATGAACAAAATAAACTGATGAATAAAATAGAGGCATGGAAACATGGAACAGACTGATGAATCTCAGAGGGAAGGGGTGACGGGGTAGGAAGAGATTAACCAAAGAACTTATATGCATATATGCATTACCTTTGGACACAAACAATAGGGTGGTGAAGGCCATGGGTAGAGCGGGAACCAGGTTGAGGGAGGTAATAGGGGGAAAACAAGAAGTATCTGTAATACTCTCAACAATAAAGATTTTAAAAAATGGGTGAGACACTGTTCAAAAAATAACTGTTTTCAGTTACTAAAAAGCAGCACAGACTTTTTTGGTATATGAGGAAGCAAAAAACACCCAATCAGAAGAGCATGGCTGGAAATTAAGGTCTCCATGAAATAGTCCTAGAATTAACTATTCTTTTATGTGCTATAGAGCTAAGTGGTTTATGATTTGAGCTTAAAATATTGAAAAACCAATTTAAAGGCAAAAATGTAAAAAAAAATCTGAAACTTGCAGTTGGGGCATGTTTTCAAAATTTTAAAAAGTAATGGTGAAGATTTTAAAAAAGAAGATTTAGTGAATTTGGAGAAATTTATCTCACTTTACAGATAAGAAGTTTTTCTACTATTCCTATTAATGAAAATAATTTCTTGCTAAATGACCACAGCTACAAGAAAATATTACATAAAAATATCTTATTTTCTATCATTTTTGTCTCACTCAACAATATTGTAACTAGTGATGAAGTATCCCAGACATTTAGAAACGATTGAAGAAATGTGCTGGCCAATATTTGAAAACAGTTTGGCCTTCACTGCAGGTTGGTTCTACATTCTGCTTTTATTTATTGTCAGTTTCTAAATAAGTAAGTTCTGTATTATACCAGAGCAATCTTGCATTAACTGATGAAAAGTACGTTTCTAAACCTGTCTAAAGCATGGAAATCCCATGAAGTATTAGCACTATGTGGAATCCAGGCAGAAACCACCTGTCAATCTTGCTAATTGAGTTCAAGTTCAGTGCCACACTTGGTTATGTTGTGAAACACATTCAGCCAGCATACATCAGTAGACAAATGCCTACTACAAGAACAAACTCGTTTACCCTTTTAAGAGATATTATATATTTGTTGATTCTTTTTGTCTGTTTTATGCGTTGTTGATTAGATCACTCTCTTTCCTTTTTGTGTTTTTTTCACCATTTATGTAAAAGGATTTAGTTGGTTTTTTTCACCTTTCTTTGAATAGTGTTTCCTGTGGATAAAAGCAATCAGCAATCTAGCTTTCAACTGAGCTCCCAATCACATGCAATTTACAAAATCTTAAAAGAACACAGGTAGGTACTAACTAGTAATCAACTTAGCTTTGGAGAAACAATTTAATTTTTTAGTATCTGCCAAAATCATAAGCCCCTTGAGTTGATTTAAATCATTGAGGTATGATTGCTTTCAAAAGATTTTTTATTTATTTTTCCCCTTCTCATGATGTGCTTATAAATTAAAATAAAAAAATATTCAAAAATTAACATAATTTATGGCATGATAGAAACTTACCTTATATAATTTAATTAGTGATCAAATTAAAAAAGAAACTGTTAAGAATAGAGGCCTTGTGCAGCTGTGTGGCTCAGTGGTTGAGTGTCAACCTATGAACCAGGAGTTCATGCTCCGATTTTGGGCTCAGTCCCCAGTAGCGGGTGTGTAGCAGGTAGCCAATCAATGATTCTCTATCATCATTGATATTTCTATCCCTCTTTCCCTTCATCTCTCTGAAGTCAATTTTTAAAAATCATGAAAAAAAAGAATAGGGGCCTTTGCAATTTCTTGGAAATATTTGAAGAAGAAACCTTTGTAACCAAATATATCATTTTTAAATTAAATCCATTGGGCAAAAATGATTAGTAAAATCACCTAAGGTTCTTACTTCAGCTATATAATACATCATCTGTAAATTAAATTACATTTTGTGCTCAGCACCCAAAGCCTAGTATTCTTCTGTCACCATATATTTGACTCCCTTTACCCTTTTTACCTCCCTCTGCCTCTTTCCCCTCAGACTGTCACCATGGTGATATTGATATCTATGAGTTTGCTTGTTGGTTGCTTTCTGTTTTACATCCTACATATGCATGAAATCACATGGTTCTTGTCCTTTTCCATTTGACTTATTTCACTCAGAATGATACTCTCAAGATCCATCTACATTGTCCCCAATGGCAGTATTGCATCTTATGGCTAAGTTGTATTCCATTGTATATATGTACCACATCTTCTTTATCCAATCATCTATTTAAATACACTTCCTTTGTTTCCATGTCTTGGCCACTGTGAATAATGCTGCCCTGAATATAAGAGTGCATATAACTTTGTGAATCAATGTTTTCAATTTTTTCAGGTGGATGCCCAAAAAAGGGGTCACTGGGTCATATGGTAACTCTATTCTTATTTTTTTAGTATCCTCCCTAATGCTTTCCTTAGTGGCTGCACTGCACCAGTTTACATTCCCACCTGCGGTGAATGAGAGTTTTTTTTTTTTCTCCACAACCTCTGTCTCCAACAATTGTTAATACTTGTCTTGTTATGAATAGGCATTCTAACAGGTGTGAGGTGGTATCTCATTGTCGTTTTGGTTTGCATTTCCCTAATTGCTAGTGAAGCTGAGCATCTTTTCATGTATCTGTTTGCTATTCGTTTGTCTTCTTGGGAGAAATGTCTGTTCATGTCCTCTGCCCATTTATTAATTGAATTGTTTGGTGTTAGTTGTATGAGTTCTTAATATACAGTATTTTGGATATTAACCCCTTGTGGGAGCTGCTGTTTGCAAATATCTTCTCCCATTCAGTCTGTTGCCTTTTTATTTTGTTGATGGTTTATTTTTCTGTGCAGAAGCTTTTTAGTTTGATAAAGTCCCATTCATTTATTTTTGCCTTCACTTCCTTGCTTTTGGAGTCAGATTCATAAGACTAAGACTGATAAGTTTTGTACCTATGTTTTCTTCTATGTAATTTATTGTTCCAGGTCTTATATGTAGGTCTTTGGTCCATTTTCAGGTATTTTTATACAACGGGGACAAACAGTAGCCTGGTTTCATTTTTTTTTTGCATGTGGCTTTCCAATTTTTTGAGCACCATTTATTGAAAAGGCTTTCTTTTCTCTAGTGCATGTTTTTGACTTCTTTGTCTAAAAGTAAAGATTATCGCTTTTTGCAGATGACATTACTCTTTATTTAGAAAATCCTAAAGACTCCACCAAAAAACTGTTCAAAATAATAGACAGATAGGATAAAGTTGCAGGATACAAAATCAATATACAAAAATTTATTGCATTCCTATGTACTAAGAATGAAATTTCAGGAAAAATGGAAAAAACAATTATTTTTGCAATTGCAACAAAAAGAGTAAATTACATAGGAATAAACTTTCAACAAATGTGAAGGACCTATACACTGAAAACTACAAAGCATACAAACAAGACACAAAAAAATTGAAAAGTATTTTGTGTTCATGAATTGGAAGAATCAGCTTAGTTAAAATGTGCATGTTACTCAAATAATATACAAATTTAATGCAATCCTTATCAAAACTGCAATGGCATTATTTTTAAAAAATAGAACAAAAATAGTCAGATTTTATGGAACCGCAAAAGGCCCCGAATCCTAAGGGGAAAAAAAAAAAAAGAAGCTGGAGGTATCGTAATCCCTGACTTCTTATCTAATAAAAGAGTAATATGCAAATTAACCATCACTCCGCAGCACCCACAAGCCACGCCCACAATCCATGCCCACAAGCCAATCAGGAGCGAATATGCAAATAAACCCAACCAAGATGGCTACGGCCACAGAGAGCAGGAGGGAGGCTTGGGTTTCCTCGGCAATGGAGGAAGCCAAGCTTTCTACCTGCCCTTGGCGACCTAGGCCACCACTCAAGGCTACAAAGTTTCAATGATAGAAGATACATAAACCCAAACAGAAATGGCGGCAGCCATAGAGCTGGAAAGAGCAGGAGGCTAGGGTTGCCCCCGGTGATGGAGGAAGCCAAGCTTTCTGCACACCCTGGTTGGCCCAGGCCTGGCTTAAGGCTACAAAGTTTCAATTATAGAAGATACATAAATCCCAACAGAAATGGCTGCCACCATGGAGCAAGCAGAAGGCTTGGCTCTGCTCCAGGCTACAAAGTTTCAATTGTAGAAGATAAATACCATGGCCTCTGCTTGGGTCACCAGGGGGCATGGCCGGCCTGCAAACCACCACAGGCCCCTTGCCCAGGCTGCCCCTCGCCCCAAGGGAACCCCCACCCTGATCCGGGACACCCTTCAGGGCAAACCAGCTGGCCCCCACCCATGCACCAGGCCTCTATCCTATCTAATAAAAGAGTAATATGCAGATTGACCATCACTCCAACACACAAGATGGCTGCCCCCATGTAGTCAAAGATCCTGCCCCCATGTGGACACAAGATGGCCACCACAAGATGGCCAGCAGGGGAGGGCAGTTGGGAGGGACCAGGCCTGCAGGGGAGGGCAGTTGTGGGTGATCAGGCCAGCAGGGGAGGGCAGTTGGGAGGGACCAGGCCTGCAGGGGAGGGCAGTTAGGGGAAAACAGGCTGGCAGGGGAGCAGTTAGGCATCAATCAGGCTGGCAGGGGAGTGGTTAGGGGATGATCAGGCTGGCAGGCAGAAGCAGTTAGGGGCAATCAGGAAGGCAGGCAGGAGAGCAGTTGGGAGCCAGCAGTCCTGGATTGTGAGAGGAATGTCCGAGTGCCCGTTTAGGCGCGATCTGGTGGGATTGGGCCTAAACAGGCAGTTGGACATCCCTCGAGGGGTCCCAGATTGGAGAGGGTGCAGGCTGGGCTGAGGGACACACACCCCCATGCATGAATTTTGTGCACCAAGCCTCTAGTATAATTATATTACAAAGCAACAATAATCAAAAAAGCATGGTGGTTGCAGAAAAACAGACACACAGACCAATGGAACAGAATTGAAAGCCCAGAAATAAACCCACATGCATATGCCTATCTTTTTTTATAACTGCCTCTCATAAACTTTCCGTTTTCTGGGTCTTTTTTAAATTAAATTTATTGGAGTGACATTGATAAGATTATGTAGATTAGAAGTATAAAATTGTATAGTGCATCATGTGTATATTTCATTGTGTGTTTACCAGACAAAGTCAAATCTCCTTCTGTCACCATATATTTGATCCCCTTTTCATTTTACTACCTCCCCACACCCACATTGTCTAACATTATACTCTACAGATTTTGTAACATTGTTGTTTGCCATATGAATGTTTAACAATTTATAAGTAAGACACTACATGATATTCCAATGCTATATTTGAATACTATGCACATCTTTGATAATTTATGGTAACTGCATCATTTCCTGCATCTAGTTTTTCCCCTCTCTCTTGTGTGTTCATATATTTTTGTACATTAGTTTTGTATTTCTATTTGGCAAATTATCTTTAAAGCAACAAGTGTTTATTGTCTTTCTGTTTCTGAAGGTCAGAAATGTAGGCCTTGCTTAGCTGGGTTATCTGAGTCTGAATACATCACAAAGCTACAATCAAGGTTTGCCTGGTCTATAGCATCCGACGGCTTAACTAGGGAGTGAGTGGGCCTGCTCCTACTGTCACTCACGTGCTTGTTGGCAGGATTCAGTTCCTCCAGGGCTATGAGACTGAGCACCTCAGTTCTTACTGGCTATTGGCGGGAGGCTTCCCTCAGTGTTATCACACAGTCTTCTCCATGAAGCAGCTCGCAACATGCAAGTTGTCTTCAAGGGACTGAACAAGTAAGAGGACTAGAAAGAGTGAGATAGAAAAAAAGTCAGACTTTTTTTTCTAATTTGAAAGTGATTACTCTCAAACATGATTAATATCAACCCTACTATCAAGGAGAAGGAATAGGATATGAATATCAGGAGGAGGGATCGATGAGAGCCATTTCAGAAACTGCCCCACCGTGCATGATGTGTGGTGTGTGTGTGTGTGTGTGTGTGTGTGTGTGTGTGTGTGTTTTATAAAATAAATTTTTTCTCTGAAAACAATTTAATATTACTTTCTTTGAATTTCTTTATTTACCAAATATTTTACACCCCAACACACAAGGATAAAAATATATTTTAGCATCTACCATGTCACCCTTAATATTTAGGAGCAATATTTAGGGATACAGCATAGCTTATGTTATGTTAAGGATTCCACTTTTGCCTGTATATTGTATTGTAAAAGATATATTCATCTCTTGCTCTTTTTTTCTCTCTCTCTGAAGTGGTGGCAATTTATAATAACTAGATTAAAGTATACTTAGAAACCAAATTAAGAACTATGCTTTGGGTTATTGGTATAAGCTTGTTGAAGTATGACTAAGTGGTCCTGTGAGCATTATTATAATCTACAAATGTTTATTTTCCCTATTTTGCCATGGCTTTATATTTGCATGAAATAAATATGACTACTGAAATAGGCACTTTTGGGTAAAATACAAATCAATAGTAACATGCCACTTCAAAGGACTTATATAGTCTACATGTGTCTCAAATTTCACTAGTCTGTAAAGCCTGACCCTAATTTTACTTGATTATATGTAAGGATTTACTTATTTACTGGGCACCCAGGGATTTCCAGGGCCATGTGTCTATTCCAAAATCTTTCCTGGTTTTCACTTGCTACCTCTATTCACATCTTTTTCTGAATTCAAACCTATAACCAATTTTCTGCAAGTTATTCACGTCTGGCTTTCTTCATGCTTATGTAGCTCTTTTCTAAATGCTTCAACTGAGCTGAGGACACCTATACATTATTTTCTGCAAATATAATAAGAGTAAAGACAAGTTTGTAAGCTTTAACAAAATTATTTTGAAGATTTTTAAATAGTGATGAGGAAATTTCAACAAGAGGACAGTTAAAATCCAGTATACAATATGGCTGTTCTCAAAGAACATAAATCCATTAATTTCTATAGCCATCTACTACTGGGTAATACATTACCTGATTAGTTCCCTGTTGTTGTTTTTCTTCTTATGGTATTACTTAGAGCTAATGTCACCTATCTATGACCTTTATATTTTCACTATGGATCCCTGGAGAAAGTAATGTGGGCTTTTTATTTTTTATTTATTTATTTTTTATTGTTTAAAGTATTACATATGTCTCCCTTTTGCTCTATTGACCCCCCTCCAGCCACTTCCACCCCCCAGGAAAAGCCCCCACCACCCTAGTGTCCTTGTCCATTGGTTATGCTAATATGCATGCATACAAGTCCTTTGGTTGATCTCTTACCCACCCCTCCCCACCCCCTACCTTCTCTCTGAGGTTGAATGGTCTGTTCAGTGTTTCTTTGTCTCTGGATCTATTTTTGTTCATCAGTATGTGTTGTTGATTATGTCCCACATATGAGTGAGATCATGTGATATTTATCTTTCTCTGACTGGCTTATTTCCCTTAGCATAATGCTCTCCAGGTCCATCCATGCTGTTGCAAATGGCAAGAGCTCCTTCTTTTTTATAGCAGTGTAGTATTCCATTGTGTAGTGTACCACAGTTTTTTAATCCACTCATCTGCTGATGGGCACTTAGGCTGATTCAAAATCTTAGCCATTGTACATTGTGCTGCTATGAACATAGGGGTGCATATATCCTTTCTGATTGGTGTTTCTGATTTCTTGGGATATATTCCTAGAAGTGGAATTACTGGGTCAAATGGGAGTTCCGTTTTTAATTTTTTTGAGGAAACACCATACTGTTCTCCACAGTGGCTGCACCAGTCTGCATTCCCACCAGCAGTGCATGAGGGTTCCTTTTTCTCCATATCCTCTCCAGCACTTGTCATTTGTTGATGATAGCCATTCTGACAGGTGTGAGATGGTATCTCATTGTCGTTTTGATTTGCATCTCTCAGATGTTAGTGACTTTGAGCATGTTTTCATATGTCTCTTAGCATTCTTTATATCATCTTTCAAAAAGTGTCTATTGAGGTCCTTTGCCCATTTTTTTGTTGGATTGTTTATCTTCCTTTTGTTAAATTGTATGAGTTCCCTGTAAATTTTGGAGATTAAACCCTTATCTGAGATAGCATTGGCAAATATGTTCTCCCATGCAGTGGGCTTTTTATTGTTTTGCTGATGGTTTCTTCTGCTTTGCAGAAGCTTTTTATTTTGATGTGGTCTCATTTGTTTATTTTCTCCTTAGATTCCATTGCCCTAGGACAGTGCTTGACAAACTGCGGCTCGCTAGCCACATGCGGCTCTTTGGCCCCTTGACTGTGGCTCTTCCACAAAATACCACGGCCTAGGCGAGTCTATTTTGAAGAAGTGGCATTAGAAGAAGTTTAAGTTTAAAAAATTTGGCTCTCAAAATAAATTTCAATCATTGTACTGTTGATATTTGGCTCTGTTGACTAATGAGTTTGCCGACCACTGCCCTAGGAGCTGTATCGGTAAAGATGGTGCTACAACATATGTCTGCTATTTTGCTGCCTATGGAATCTTCTAAGATTTTTATGGTTTCCCATCTTATATTTAAGTCCTTTAACCATTTTGAGTTTATTTTTTGTGTATGGTGTAAGTTGGTGGTCTAGTTTCTTTTTTTTTTTTTTTTTTCATGTATCTGACCAAATTTCCCAGCACCATTTATTGAAGAGACTGTCTTGACTCCATTGTATGCTCTTGCCTCCTTTGTCAAATATTAATTAAGCATAATGGCTTGGGTCTATTTCTAGGTGCTCTGTTCTGTTCCATTGGTCTATTGTCTGTTCTTGTGCCAGTACCATGCAGTTTTGAGAACAGTGGCTTTGAAATACAGCTTGATATCTGGTATTGTTATCCCTCCAACTTTGTGCTTCTTTCTCCAGGATTGCTCTGGCTATTCGGGGTCTTTTTTTATTCCATATGAATTTTTGGGGAGTTTGTTCTAGGTATGTGAAATATGCTGTTGGTATTTTAATGGGGATTGCATTGAATTTGTAAATTGCTTTCGGTAGTATGGACATTTTAATGATGTTTATTCTACCAACCCATGAATATGATATGTTCTTCCATTTGTTTATGTCTTTCTCTACCTCTTTTTTCAATGTCCTATAGTTTTCTGAATACAGATCTTTTACCTCCCTAGTTAAGTTTATTACTAAGTATCTTAATGTTTTTGGTGCAATGGTAAATGGGATTTTTTTTTAGTTTCTCTTTCTGTGAGTTCATTATTGGTGTATAAAAAAACCCATAGATTTCTGGATGTTGATTTTGTATCCTGCTACATTGCCAAATTAATTTAAGTCTAGTAGTTTTTTGATGGAGTCTTTAGGGTTTTCTATGTACAATATCATGTCATTTGCTAATAATGACAGTTTTACTTCTTCTTTCCCAATTTGGATGCCTTTTATTTCTTCTTCTTGTCTGATCGTTATGGCTAGCACTTCCAGTACTATGTAGAACAGGGGTGGTGAAAGTGAGCATCCCTGCCTTGTTCCTGTTTTTAGGTGAAATGGTTTTAGTTTTTGCCCATTGAATATGAAGTTGGCTGTAGGGTTGTCATATAAGGCTTTTATTATGTTGTGCTATGATCCCTCTATTGTGGGCTTTTTATTTTTTAAAGGAAAGTAGTCAACTTTAGGATAAATAGAACTTTTAAGCCACTCTGCTGGTCACAACATTAAGAAAAGACTAAGTTAAAACATGTGGAGTCATCATCATCATTTTAGCCAGGTTGTTAATTTTACAGACACTATTGTGAGATGTATCTTTTATAAACTATTTACGTCCATCTCCCTTTCTGCCACATTGTAATCTGTTCTAACACAATGACCAAAGGGATCTTTTTAAAAGAGTATGCCATACCACATCATTTCTCTGCTCAGAATTCTCAATGCCTCTTTACCTTATTCTGAATAAAAGACAAGTTTTTTAAATGTCCTACAGGTGCTACATGATCTGACCTCCCCCTTCACTCTCTAAAATCATTCCCATAATAGTCTCCACTTCCATCACTTGGCTCAAGTCACAGAGTTCTTTGTCAATTTCCTAGAAACTGTGAGGCCCACTCCCTTCTCTGGATACTTGCACTGTCCTCTCTGCCTTGCATTCTCTTCACCATTATCCATTTGGCTGGATTCCTCACCTCAGCTTTTCAGTGGGGCCTGCCCTGGGCACCCTATTTAATATTATAACCCACATCTTTGGCCTCCTTTTATACCTCCCCTTCCTTTCTCCATAACTGATCACCTTCTAATAGACTGCACACTTATTTATTGTGCCTTGTGACTCTTTATACTAAAATTTAGACTCCAATGGGACTGAATATAAGTATCTTTTGTTCATTACTGTGTCCTGAATTGCCTGTTTTATATTTTGTTGAATTAATATAAGTAGATTTTTAGTATTTTCTAATACTTTTAACATTTGTTGATTCTATCATGATTTTCTCTCTTTCATCATAATATTGATAGTTTAGGTTTCTCTCTCTCTCTCTTTTGTCTGTCTGGATGGGGGGGTTCATATTTTTGCTGATTTACTGTGCCCCGGGTCAGCTGATAGAAAGAACTTGAACTTAAGTTTTTTAGCCTCTCTGTAGTACACTGTGCTGCTCTGATCACTTTAAGTATAAAATTTCTTACCCATACCCTCTCATCATTATCTTTCTCAAGCATTCTTATCTACTTTTCTATCACTTTCTTTCTGTAGCTAATCTCTCTATACACACACACGTACACACACTCACACACACACACACACACACACATACAAACCTAATAATATAACAATAATGAGATTGATTTTGAGGCATGATATGTAGATTCAAGCTCAAGATCATTAGTTAATAAACATATCATATGCTTACCTCTTTTCTAATAAGTGCTTATCTATAATGACACTTATTTTCTTGGGAGATTAAGTCAAACCATGGAATTTGCTCTCTTATTAAATATTTCTGAGCTTGTAGTCATTAAAAAATATGTAAAATACTTTTAATCCTGCCATTTACTCCCAACCCTAAGAAAGGAAAAATATAATTAAAATGTAGATACAATAAAAAGTTCTTACTCTTTAGCCTGATCTCAAGTAAGTCCTCGTTAAAAAGGGAAAGCTATGCCCTGAGGTTTCCACACTTATATTTGTTGCTGTGACCTCCATAAATTCAGACGGATTTCTGTTTAAATCTCTCTAGTTCACACGCTGACCTCTGACAACCGCGTCAGCCATATCTTCAGTTTTTGTCACCAGAAGTGAAGTCTGACATGCAACTGGCCCGCATTCTAAGCCCAACCTTGTATGCTTGTCTTTACTGTCAAGTATTATTAAGCTCAGCCACTCACATGAATGCTATTATTACCTCTTTCTCAGTTTTAACTTGAGACTGCCCTTTTGTTCTCAAAAAAAAGATAAAGCTGCAAAAATAGAATTTCCTAGTTTCTAAATAACGTCTGAACTATCTTAGAGTGAAATACAATTTGCAGACTACTTATTTATGCATAGCACATATTTACACTTCTTCTTATATCAGAAAAGGAGCTGCTCAGTTGTAAATTTGTATCAACCAAACTTAAATCAATTGCTTTCTCATAGTGTATTTACTCTTCACTTTATAACTTAAACCTTTATTCATTGTCTAAAAACATGGACATTCTCCTAGAAATGGCGAGAGTAGTAGTATCCATTATGGTTATCATCTATTTTTCAATATGACTCATATATCCCTAAAGTTGAATCATATAGTTTTTATACATAATTGTTCAGTGAAGGTATACTACTCTACAGCTAATAGTGATTTATTAATGGATAGGAAAGTCAAATCTATTCAAATAGTTTACATAGTGACCTTTGGAAAAGATAATTATTTTATATTCAAATTCAATTTAAGCATTGTATTGGGAATAAAGTGGTGAACTAAAACAGATATATATCCTGTCCTCATGAGATTCACTATATATATATATATATATATATATATATATATTCCTGATATATATTTAGTTTGGAGACTGGCAGAGGGAAAATAAATTGTAGGAATTACCAATCTCAATGTCTTTCTTAACAAACATGTGTTTAGTAGTTTCTATTAGGTTAATCATGAAAACGTGGTTTTTTAACTTAAAAAAGTCTTCTCACCCCAAACTGAATATAATAGAATGTGACACTACATAATATGTTAACATTGACTTGGGTATATTTGCATGCATCCCAAGTATAGAAGTTACAAAAATATTATAGTAAGTGAACAGAAAATATCCTATCTAATAAAAGAGTAATATGCAAATAGACCGAACAGCAGAACAACCATACAACTAATCAAAGTGTAATATGCTAATGATATGCTACGGATGCTCAACCACTCGCTATGACATGCACTGACCACCAGGAGACAGATGCTCTGACTGGTAGGTTAGCTTGCTGCTGGGGTCCAGCTGATCGGGACTGAGCAAGATGGGCCGGACACACCCTGGAGCCCTCCTGTGCTCCCTCCCCAGCCCAATCATGCACCAGTGGGGTCCCTCAGCTTGGCCTGAACCCTCTTGCAATCTGGGACCCCTCGAGGGATGTTGGAGAACCGGTTTCAGCCTGATCCCACAGCCACTCCCCTTGGGAGGGCGCCAGACACAGGGCTCATGGCTGCTGAGTGATACTGCATCAGCACAAGCCTCTCCCCATCGGGACTGATTGGGCATAAGCCCACAGCAGGCACAGTGAGGCCGGGATGAGCAGGAGTGGCAGGTAGGAGCTGCAAGCGGCATTGGACTGCGGGTTTCAGCCAATCCCTGCAGGCCACCCAGAGGGACCTCACCTGTGCACGAATGCGTGCACCGGGCCTCTAGTGAAGACATAAAAGGCTTTGTGTGTGACCTGGAAAGGTTATGCTTTGGGAAGGATAGGAGGACTCTTAAAATTTGAAGAGATGTCAAAGAACAGCCTTGAAAGTTAACCCTCTTAGACATGGACTGGAAGAATTTAACTTCCCAAACCCCATGGCCAGTTAATGGAGCAGTCGCTGTGAAATGATGTGCTGGCTTTACTGAATCACCTAACTTATTTAAGAGGCCTCCAAGATTGTTTTAATTTGTGCTTGGGGAAAGTTACTCAGTCTAATGCAGTATTTCAAAAGTTATGATTCCTAAACTGGAATTCGATCCTAATGCTATGAAATTTAGTGACAAAGCCTTTTAAGAAACAACTTTGTTGAGTCTTACTGAGGATAAACATTGGCTGTTTTATGGGATATATGTGTACACACTGATCCTATAGCACATTGGACACAGATGCAGTCTGCATGTGTGTAGTAGGTTCTATTATTTTATGTACCTGTCTCTCTGCTCACCTCTACACCACTGAAAAGGGCTGCTGCTTTAGTGTTTATGACCAACAGAGCTATTTACAGAATCATGATGTCTGCGATAGACAGTTCACCTCACAGGATACCTGACACCTTCCTCAAAAAGAGATCTCCTTCTCTGATTACAGTACTGTGACCCACTTTAGTCTGTCTGGCATTGTTCTTTCTAAGTGGTGTACAGCTGTAAAGTTGTGAAAGAAAATATAACTTAAAATAAAAGGGCTGCTTAATGGACAAAGTTCTGATGAAGCTTAAAAATTAAAGCTCAAGAAGGTTAAATAACTTAAGTTGGAGATATTGTCAACTTCTGTTATGTTTACCACACTCTAGTGCTTCATTGGCAAGCATCGGACATGAGATTAAATGAGCTGCTTGATTCTTCTGGGAAACCAAAGTATAAAATATAATTCTAAACTTCCTCAAGTCTAAGTCAAAATGGAGTTGGTAGGCAAAAGGTTCACTCTTTTTGATAAACTTAATGTGTTTTGCTTCTTTGACTCTAAGCAATAAAATTGGTTTGGTAAAATGTTTTAGTTAATTTCTCAAGCTAAATAAATAAGATGCTTGTAGAATAGAATAAAACCTAATTGATATATGCCCTAATAAATTCAAATGTTCTTAGACCTTTATCAAAAAATACTTAAGTATTTCATAATAGCTATATATATCTATACACACACACACACACACACAGACACACAGACATTGATTATATCAGAGATATGCATGAAATCACATGGTTCTTGTTATTTTCTGTCTGGCTTATTTTGCTTAGCATGATATTGTCAAAGTCCATCCATGTTGCTGCAAATGGCAGTATTTCATCCTTTCTTATGGCTGAGTAGAATTCCTTGTATATATGTGCCACATCTTCTTTATTCAATCATCTATTGAAGGTTACTTCCATTGTTTCCATGTCTTGGCCACCGTGACTAATACTGCAACAAAAACAGAGGTGCAAATATATTTGCAAATAAATGTTTTCATTTTTTTTGGATAGAAACCCAGAAGAGGGGTTGCTGGATCATATGGTAACTCTATTCTTAATTTTTTGAGGACTCTCCATGTTATTTTCCATAGTGGCTGTACCAGCAGTGAATGATGGTTCCTTTTTCTCTACAAATTCTCCAACCCCTTTTTTTAGTTGTCTTATTATTAATAGACATTCTAACATGTGTGAGGTGGTATCAAATTGTAGTTTTGATTTGCATTTCCCTAATTGCTAAAGAAGTTGAACATCTTTTCATTTGTATGATGTTGGCCATTTGTTTTTCTTCTTGGAAGAAGTATCTGCTCATGTTCTCTGCCCGTTTTTAACTGGATTGATTGTTTGATTTTGAGTTGTATGAGTTCTTTATATATTTTGAATTTTAACCCCTTGTCAGAGTTCTTGTTTACAAATATTATCTCCCATTCACTTGGTTGCCTTTTGGTTTTATTGGTGGTTTCTTTTGCTTTGCAGAAGCTTTTTAGTTTGATAAAATACCATTCACTTATTTTGCCTTTACTTCCCTTTCCTTTGGGGTCAAATTCATAAAATCGTCACTCAGATCAAGGACCATAAGTTTGGTACCTGTGTTTCCTCTATGTAATGTATTGTTTCAGGTCTTATATTTAAGTATTTGATTAATTTTAATTAATTTTTGTACTGTAGTCTAGTTTCTTTCCTTTGCATGTGGCTTTTCAATATTTCCCAGCACCATTTATTGAAGAGATTTTATTTTCTCCATTTTATGATTCTGGCTCTTTTGTAAAAAATTATTTGCCCGTTTGCATGTGGGTTTATTTCTGAGCTCTCAATTCTGTTCTGTTGGTCTGTGTGTCTGTTTTCTGGCAATACCTTTCAGTTTCGATTATCATCACTTTGTAGTATAATTTAAAGTCAGGGAATGTGATATCTCTGGCCTCTTTTTGTTGTTGTTATTTGTTTATTTGTTTTTCCCTCTATCTCAGGATTGCTTTGACTATTCATGTTTTTTTGTGATTATACACAAATATGATGAATTTTTTTCATATTTCTCTTTCTTAAAAAAATTCCATTGGGATTTTATGGAGGTTGCATCTCTATATTGCTTTGGGTAATATGAACATTTTAACTATGTTGATTCTTCCAATCCATGAACAGAGAATGCCTTTCCATTTCACTGTGTCTTTTTCAATCTCTTTTAATAATGCTTTGTAGTTTTCATTGTATTGGTCCTTCACATTTTTAAAGTTTATTCCTAGGTATTTTATTCTTTTTGTTGAAATTGCACAAGGAAATATTTTTCTTTAATTCTTTTTCTAAAGTTTCATTGTTAGTATATAGGAAAGCAGTGGGTTTTTGTACATTGATTTTGTATCTTGCAACTTTTTTTGTTTCTTGTTTCCAACAGTTTTTTTGGTGGAGTCATTAGAGTTTTCTATATAGAGAATCATGTCATCTGCAAAAAATAACACTTTTACTTTTTCATTCCCAATTTAGATGTCTTTTATTTATTTCTCTTGCCTGATTGCTCTGGGTAGGATATCCAGGACTATGTTGAATAAGAGTAGTGAGAGAATTTATATGCATATATGCATAACCCATGGACACAAATAATAGTGTGGTGAAGGCGGGGCAGGGAGTGGGGTAGATTGTATCATTGGGGGAGACAAAAGAGTACATCAGTAATATTTTCCACAATAAAGAAAATTTTTAAAAAGGAGTACTAAGATCAGACACCTTGTCTTGTTCTTGATCTTAGAAGAAAACTTTCAGTTTTTCACCATTAAGTATGTTAGCTGAGGATTTGTCACATAGGGCCTTTATTATGTTGGGGTACTTTCCTGTTATACCCATTTTATTGAGTGCTTTAATCTCAAATGGATGTTGTATTGTATCAAATGTTTTCTGCGTCTAATGATAAGATCATATGATTATTATCTCTTAGTTTGCTAATATGGTGTATTACATTGATCAATGTACACATGTTGAACCATCCTTGTGCCCCTGGAATGAACCCCACTTGGTCATGATGTGTTATGTTTTTAATTTATTGTTGTATTTTATTTTCTAGCATTGAAAGCTATATTTGTAAATCTCATCCATACCACCTTCTTTTATCAGATGTCTATGATATGTCTATTTTAAGCATGGGTTGCTACAATCTCTCTTACTACATAGTGAGATTCAAAGTTCACCTAAACTATCCATCTATTTTATGATTATTTCAGCTCATTCCCCCTGCGCCCCCGCATTTTCCTACTGGCACTTTCTGGAATATTGACACAATGCATTTTCTTTATCGTCTCTAAAACCTATGCATGGATTGAAGATGATTGGAAAACATATCAGATGTTTTCATAATATCTTTTAAAAAATTCTATTTTCTCAACATTTAAATTTTGGAGTGCCTCAGAAAACTGAATTATCCTGATAATATATAAAAAAGAAATATTTAGCCGAAACTGGTTTGGCTCAGTGGATAGAGCGTCGGCCTGCGGACTGAAGGGTCCTGTGTTTGATTCCGGTCAAGGGCATGTACATTGGTTGCGGGCACATCCCCGGTGGGAGGTGTGCAGGAGGCAGCTGATCGAAGTTTCTCTCTCATCGATGTTTCTAGCTCTCTATCCCTCTCCCTTCCTCTCTGTAAAATATCAATAAAATATATTTTAAAAAAAGAAAAAAAAGAAATATTTATAGTATTTCAAAATTCAACAAATTTTAATATGTTCTTTCATAAGCAAGGGTAGAAAAGCCAGAACCAATTAAACATCATACAAATTTTAACACCACTAATAGTGAAAGTTTTGGAAATTAAACTATGAAAATGATTATAGAAACAGAAGGTATTGCACATGAAAATAAGTGATACTTTATTACAAATTCAGTAGTACTTCATGTAAAGTCTTACTACATAGCTAAAGACAATAGAACTGAGGCTGAAAAAAATAACATACTAGTATATTTGGGTTTTAAATTAAGGCTAAATTATAAAAGTAATAAATGTATATATTTTAACACTGCTTTCTTTTGAGGAGGTAATCTGATATTTCTGGACATTTATAAACAGAAAACTGCTTACTAGAAATAATGTATGTCGCAAAAGTGGTTGTTCTTTTAGTGTAACATTGGATTATATAATAGACTCTAAGCTCTATTCTTGGTTCTTTGGGTCAAATCAATTTCAAAGTTTTTGGTTCTTTAGTTTTCATCTATGTACTAGCCAAGACCTTTGATTTGTTTTGTTTTCCTAATTGTATTGTCCTCGGAATGGACATTTATGGCTTGTAGAGTCCATATGAGTTTAAGAAATTCATGGTGATGATTGGTTCCATTTCAATAATGAAGTTCACTTGTTTCCAAGTGTTAAAGGTGCAAGGTTGTCAGATTAAATGTCTGAAAGGGAACAATAGACCTGCTCATACTATCATTATTAGAAAGATATGGTGTCAAGGCCTTTTTAAAACTGTTTCAATAATATGTTGCATTGACTTGAATTATCAAAGGTAAAGCATTCTCTTCCTTTAGAATGATAAGTAATTGCATGGGTCATAGAAGTGAACTTTCAAAGAATCTTAAGGTACTTGTAAATATAGCATTTGCAAACTACCAACACTGGAAAGTAGTTTCTCATAACAGGTGACCAAATATCCTGGTTTTCCCCAAAGCAGTCCTGGTGTATGCCTGCTGTGCAATTATCAACAGCACCCCCTTTCACTCTCAAAAGTATTCTGCTTTGGAACATAAATGACACAGTCATCTTACTGCTAATTATAACACTTGAAATGAAAATAATTAGGTAGGTGGTAAACGAAGAAAAGTATTGAAAAACCAGGCCAGTAAGTGAATAAGAGAAATAATATTAATAATTTTGGCTTTGTGCTTTTATTTTGTTTTGTTTTGTTTCTGCTCACATAAATGAAAATTTCATTTTGTTCTTGACTAAGTATTTATTGCAACACCAACTAGAGAAACACTTCTATCTCATCCACTTTATGGCAACAAGCTATGGCAGGGTGGGAGCAGGGGCTAGAAGGGAAGTGGAATCAAAATCCTTTTGACACAAACATGCTGAACTCTCGTCTGTGGCCAATAATGAATGAGCTAATAATAGCACAATATATTGATATTCTGAAGCTCCGAAAGGGGAATCATATAGTCTAGAGAGGCATATTTCACTCAGAAGTTTAACCAACAGTGAGAATCATATCATGTGTTATTAAATAGCATTAAACTAAACATGATTAATTTTAAACTAGCAATATCCATCACAATATTTCTCTAGTGCTATTTATTGCTTTCCCAGTGTTTGTAACCCTCAGAGGCAAGCTCTTGTCACTAGGTAACTGATGTTCTGTTTACTGGTTTTAGAAAGAATCATCTCATGATTCTCCTCTGGAGAGCAGACTGACAGCACCGATTGGAGTTAGTGGAATCAGAGCAAGAAGGATTACTCAGGCTCTTGCTTGTTGGGATTATGTCAATTTCTTTGTGAATTGCTGTTTTAGGCAAGATATAATATACAAGCAGGGGTTGTTAGTAATTGTTCAGACTTCTTGAACATATTTCCTCTGCTAGCCGTATCTCTAAGGGCTGTTTCTCATTAAATCCTTACAAAAACAATAGAAGGCAAAAACTATTACTTTTTATCATAAATTTTTAAATTGATTTTAGAGACGGGGGGAAGGAGAGAGAGAGAGAGAGAGAAAGAGAGAGAGAGAGAGAGAGAGAGAGAGAGAGAGAGAGAGAGAGAGAGAGAGAGAGAGAATGAACCACCTATTTGTTGTTTCACTTAGTTTTGTATTCATGGTTGAGTCTTGTAGGTTCTCTGGCCGAGAATAGAACCCACAACCTTAGTGTTATCTGGATGACATTCTAACCAGCTGAGCTACCCTTCCAGGGCTATCATAATAACTTTTAATATTATTATCTTCATATTTGTTTTTACAGAAAATAAAACTGAAGCTTAAGGAGATTAAGCAATGTATCTTTTGAAGGAAATGTATAGTTTTGTACAAATACACAGGGTAGGCAAAGGTAGGTTCACAGTTGTATGTGAGTTTATTATTGCATTATTATTTATTAATTATTGTATTCTTTCTATTTGAACAATTGTAAGCCTACTTTTGCCTTACCCTGTATGATAATGATTCAAGTAGATTTATCTCCTACTCTCTTCAATCCATCCAAGGATAAGTGCAAAACATCAGAACCAAGAATAATATCCTTATTTACTAAAAATGGATCAATAAGTAAATCAGGTGTTTCTATAGCATGTGATTCAGAACCTATGAGAAATATATTTGCAAAGATTGTGTTCACTGATTAAGCAACTGCTTTCTAATTATAACCAAGGGTAACATTCCTATAATGCATTGTTTGCCTTTCTTTTTCCTCAGAATGAAATAAGATACTCAATGATCATGAAAATATAAAGCAAAAAATCCAGTTATGTTTCCTAGTCAATCTATAATTATTCTTCAGGGCACTTCACAACATGATGCCTTACTAAAGAGGTAAAAATTTAAAGCCCTCAGAGGAAATGGTAAACGCAAGTGTGTGCTTCAGCGGTTTTGTTCCTATTTTTTCAGTGATCTTTAGAATTATTACAGCTCACTATCTGAGAGGACAGTTATGAAATTCTATTCAAGTACTCCAGGAATTAAGATGACTACACACACACACACACACACACACACACACACACACACAGCACCACCACCACCACCACCACCACCACCACTTTATTCTGGCCTGATGCTGCTTACCTGAAGTTAAGGGTGTGTGATTAGGAGGAAAATATTGAAAGTAGTTCAATTTAAAGCTAAGAAGAAAGCCAATACTGTAGGATTAATAAACTAAGAGGTGAGGCAATCTGGATACACAGGTAAAATCCTGATTATAGAAAAAGAAAAAAGAAAAGAGATTTATTACTAATAGCAATAAAATTTATAGGGCTCACAAAGGAATAGGAATGAGCAGTAAATGGATTAATAGTGGGAAAGAAAATTCGTTCTACATCTGAAACCTTCATCAAAATAATTTAGATTTGTATTGTTTTTAAATATATTTTTATTGATTTCAGAGAGGAAGGGAGAGAAAGAGAGATACAGAAACATCAATGATGAGAGAGAATCATTGATAGATTGCCTCCTGGGTACCCTGTACCAGAGATCAAGCCCACAATCCAGTCATGTGCCCTGACCGGGAATCGAACCATGACCTCCTGGTTCATACCTCCATGCTCAACCACTGAGCCACTCCAGCCAAACAAAATTGCTAACTTTAATAAATAAATTGGGAAAAGTAGCAGGATACAAAATTATGCGTATTTGTCATATGAGAGCCACATTTTTGTCATACTTTTTTTTTCCATTTTACAACTTAAGCTAGGCTTATTTTAAACAAAGAAAGATGTCCAAATTATTAATAATAGGATAGTTTTATTTATTTCCTAGCAATAGATAAATAACATATTCATTATAAGATTGGCTAGATAAATAATATCTTCATTATAAGATGGGCTAGATTTGTCTAGTCTAGTGATCATAATTCCATACCTTCTCCTTCTTACTACTTTAGGACAATTCATTCATTTGTTCATTTATTCATTGTCTCCATCTGTTATTTATGTAACGGTTGAGCATGAGGTCTTGGTCTCTGAAATTGTTTCAAACTGTAACTGGTTTCTATACGAGCAACTCAATTCTAATAGGAACTGTACCAGGGTATGCTTTACTTAGACCTTTCTTTCTGAAGCTAATGTGGGCATGGGTGAGAACTGTGGAATCTTAGTATTAAGATATTGCTGCTGATGCACTATTTATTTCTCCTATGAGATACTACTTTCTCTGAGTTTGAAACACATTTCATTAATTGTCTTACCAAACAAGTTTTCTGTTCCTCCTTTGGGTCTGACCAGGCTTGCCTGCCAATTCACATAGCTGTTAGGTCAATAGCCTAGGTAGACAGCTTAAGGCCCATTTCCTTTCATTATCCAAGAGAGATCAGCAATTAGGAGTGCACCAAGTTCAGGTACAGTGCTCCATGTCTCTTATAAACATGTTGAAACCCTTTTAGAATTGCATTAGGAAAGCAGATCTGTATAACAGTGTAGTTTGGTTCTGTCTTATGAACAAGATTGCCAGCTTCCTTTTATCTAAGTTCTAATATATATCCTCTGGTTTTGTATTTCACGAGAGGCCTCAAATATCTGCATGCTCCCCAGGGATGGTGGTTGAAAACAATAATTAAGAAATATGACAATAATTCCAAATTTTATTTTACCTTCACCTACCCATTTAAGCTGTGCCTCAAGATACCAATGCAATTTTAATTCTAACTATGACTCTGGGTAAAGTTTAATCATTAAACTAATGTTTAACATTATACATAGAGATCTTACCTTTTTCAAGTAGACGAGGAGTTCCTTGAGCACAGGGAGTAAGTTTGATATGAGTATATGTCCTTCACAGAAATTAATGGAGATTCCTCACATATTTACTAATTTAGTTCTTTCAAAAAGCTAAGCTCATATTGTATAGAATGGCTGAAAACTGGGAGACTGGTTTATTGGATTCCTATATGTGTTTCTAGTAGTATCTAATAATTTACCTTAATAGTCTCAAGCATATTTTGGGATAAATTTAGGAAGTGATGTGACTACAGATAGCTTTGCATCTTTGTATAATTTGAACGTGTTTTTAATCCTTTTTCTCCTTTTCCATTATTAGCAAATGGGGATGACTTGAACATTGTTATAATTAACTATGAATGACACATTACAATTCAGTAGCACTGTATTTTAAAATAATTTTTATGACACTTAATCTAATTAGTTTTTGTAGAAATAGTACTTATTATTCTATTAGAGCTCCAAAAAATTGTGAAAAATAAATTTTTAATGATTTTTTTTATTTATAAAATGTCTCTGGAGGTCAAAAATTTAACAGGCTTCCACCAGCCCTTTTGTGTAGTCATCTTCATATCACTTTAATAACACATTAAGAAATTGCTCACATTACATGATATTTTTTAAAATAAAAATTAAAAATCTTCAAGTATCAAAAGTTGGTGTCTAGTCAAATTAGTATTACAATTATTGACAAAGCATTGCCATTTAGAATTAATTTTTACAAACTTGTGAAATTTTACTTTAAAAAACTTGCATTTTAAATAAGAGTTCAGTGTAAATCGCCAAAACCGGTTTGGCTCAGTGGATAGAGCGTCGGCCTGCGGACTCAAGGGTCCCAGGTTCGATTCCGGTCAAGGGCATGTACCTTGGTTGCGGGCACATCCCCAGTAGGGGGCGTGCAAGAGGCAGCTGATCGATGTTTCTCTCTCATTGATGTTTCTAACTATCCCTCCTCTCCCTTCCGCTCTGTAAAAAATCAATAAAATATATTAAAAAAAAAAAAGAGTTCAGTGTAAATCACTCTGACTCATTACTCTTTTACTTATTACTAACTCAGAGAACAATCAAGCTTCAATTACCCTCAAAAGTAGTACCTCTAACTCATATAATTTATTACATTACAAAGTTATTATTAAGTCTAATATAGTCATCATTATCTCTTCAGCTTAATCTGTCTACACTACTGCTTCAAACTGTTTCAGCCATAACTCATTTTATTTCAGTTTCTGTATAAATTATTTTTCCATACCCCTGGGCTTTAACATCAGCTATTTCATATTTGCATGGAAACTCACTTATGATATAGAGTATTTTTTTGCCTTCAGCACTCCCTTCCTTACACTGCAGGTGGTTTGTAGACTTAATGCAGATTCTGGAAGATTCCATAGGAGCACATCCTCATAAGCATGATTTCTTATATGAAAAACAAAACACTTAAACATGATGAAAAGGTAGATAAATTGTTCTAAGTGAAAATTAAAAATGGTCATCAAAATATATAAGTAAGGTAGAGAGGAGGCAATTCATACAGTAAAAGGATATATTTGTAACACATGTAACCAGAAAAGAGCTATTAAAAAGAATGTAGAGGAAACCCCAACCAATCAGTAAGAAAATAATATGAACCCTGGGGAAAAATGGGCAAGAGGCTTCAACTACAACCTCACACAGAGTCTATCCCAGGAGGCAGTAAACTTATGAGGAGTCCAACTTTAGGAGGAAAATGCAAATTAAAACTACAGCTAGGTATCACTAGACACCCGTGTGAAGGGCTAAAATTGAAATAAAACTGACACAGAGTAGTTTAAAGGAGGCAAATCATCCAGAATTATCAGACTGCTTCTAGTATAAATGTGTGTAATCACTTTAAAATATGGTTTCACATTGGCATCTAAATTGAAATGGATGCATATACTATGACCTCAAAATTTTCCTCCTAGGAAGGAAGTCATCAGAATTGATGCAAAATACCAGCATGTTCTCAGCAGCGTGTAAATAGCCACAAACTGGAAACAACTCAGATGACCATCAACAATAGAATAAGTGAATAAGCTGTGGTAAATGAATTATATATGGTCACAGATTATGTTACAACTAAATTAATGTTCTACATATTTCTTTAAGAATATTGATTGATCTTACTAACAAATGTTCAGCAACATTAGCCACATACACAAAATACTGTTTTATACCATTTCCATAACATAAAAAAAATAGACAAAACTATTGTATGCAATTGGAAGCCAAATGAGAGGAGATATGCCAAATGTTTTTGGTGGGACTATAATATCATTGTTCTTTACTAACATAGTGTTTTCACGGGTATGTTCAGGCTGTGCTAATTTACTGATCTGGACTCTTCATTTTGTATATTTTTGTAAAGTATGCTGTATTAGAACAAAATCAATGGTATAGATAGAAATACAGATGGAGATAGAGATGATGATAGAGATAGAGATAGATTGAGATAGAAATAGATAGAGATAGAGATAGAGATTGTGATAGAGACATATGTGTATAAGAGGAGATTTATTTTAGAAATTGGCTCACATGGTTATGAAGGCTGAGAAATTCCATGATCTGCTATCTGCAAGCTGGGGAACCAGGAGAGTTGATGGTCTAATTCAGTTAAAGTCCAAAGGCATAATAATTGAGGAGCAAAGAGTGTAGTTCCAAGTCTGAAGTAGAATTTAAAGTAGAAATTTAGCATAGAAATTAAAATACTAAGAATTATTTGTCATAATAAATACCAGTTATTTATCAGGTTATATTAGAGATGATTAATAGAAAGGTTATAGCCTTCAGCTGTCAAAGCTTTTTTTTTTTAACTTTTTTTTTTTTACACACAGGCAGGATGAAAATGTTTTAAAATGAAAAGTTTTATAGCTAATTAATAAAAAGGATAATGTCCTGTGAGTTACTTTACCTTAAAAATAATTTATAGCAGAGTATTATTAATGTAATCTATTTGGCAATCCTATATAATAAAGAGCTAATATGAAAATGGTCCTCACGCCCTCACACCCTCACACCATAACAGCTCAGACACTCAACGCTGGGGAGAGAGGAATGGGACCAGCCAGGCTGTGGCCTAGGAGAGAGACAAGCCGTCTGCCTGTGGTCTCAAGAGCCAGTGGCTGTGCCTGTGCCTGCGGCCTGGCCCGGGGGAGGGACAAGCCGCATGCTCCATGGTCCTAGGCACCAGCAGCTGCGCCTGCAGCCTGGGAGAGGGACAAGCTGCCTGCCCTGCGGTCTGGGGTGCCAGCAGCTGGGGCTGCAGCCTGGGAGAGAAACCAGCCACCCACCCCACAGTCCTGCGCACCTGCGGCTGTGGCCCTGGTGAAGCTGCCCACCCATGGTCCCCTGTGACTGCTGCTAGCCCAGGTGAAGCTGGCCCGGGTCCTGGGTGCCAATGGCCGGCAAGAGGGAGGGAAGCCTGGGTCCTGGGTGCCTGCAACCAGCCAGAGGAGGGAATTCTGGGTCCCGGGTGTGGAGCAAGGCAGAGGCAGTTAGGGGTGATCAGGCCTGCAGGAGAGCAGTTAGGGGAGATCAGGCAGCCAGGCAGAGGTGGTTAGTGGTGGTCAGGCAGGCAGAGGTGGTTAGGGGTGATCAGACAGGCAGGCAGGTGAGCAGTTAGGAGCCAGCAGTCCTGGATTGTGAGAGGCAGTTGGACATCCCCCAAGGGGTCCTGGATTGGAGAGGGTGCAGGCTGGGCTGAGGGACAACCCCCCTCATGCATGAATTTCATGCACCGGGCCTCTAGTCCTATCTAATAAAAGGGTAATATGCAAATTGACCATACCTCAGCTACACCTATCAGCCACGCCCGCCAGCCATGCCCACCAGCCAATCAGGAGCGAGAATGCAAATTAACCCAACCAAGATGGCGGTTAATTTGCATATCCAGGAGTAGAGTGAAGACTGAAGACAGCGTAGAAGGAAGCCAAGCGTTGCAGAAGGGAGCGAAGCTGCAGAGAAGCAAGCAAGTGGGGCTGCAGAGAAGGGAGGGAAGCAGGCGGGGCAGGGGAGAAGGGAGGGAAGCAGGCGGGGCGGGGGAGAAGGGAGGGAAGCAGACCGCCGCAGGAAGCCCTATTGCAGGAATCTTCCTGCAATGGTCCTCTAGTCTTAATAATAAAAGGGTAATATGCAAATTGTTGTCACATTGTGACACCATAAGGCTGTAACGCTGGGCCAGGGGAACTGAGGCCGTGCTCCCTGCCCTGGCACCAGGGCTGGGGGACCTGAGGCCACGCCCCATGCCCCAGTGCCAGATGTGAGACTGTGTGGTGGGGCTGGCGGGTCTTGGTGTAGCCCAATGGGGGTGGGGTTGGCCAGACACTTCTGTAATAGAGAAAGGGCATAGAGCAATATTAAAATATTTCATCTAATTAATTCCCTTTTAATGTGCATGAATTTTGTGCACTGGGCCACTAGTTATATATATTGTTCTTACTGACGCTTGTTTTATTATTTTGAACTATTTAATTCAGTTATTTTTCATTAGTTACATTTAAACACATTTCCCCCAGTTATGTCCCTTTATAATGCTTAGCTCGTGTAACATTGGATTATTAACTTATTTTGATAATTTATTTAAAGTTCTCCCTGGTTTAAAAAGAGAGCTATAAAGAAATGTCATGATGAGAGTGGCTCTCATTTACTTGAGTACTTATTTTGTGCCTGTGTTTATGTTAAGTGTGTGGCATCATTATCCCATTTAATCTTTACTATACCGTTTTCATTTTGGTGGTGCTGCACCTGAGATTCAAGTTCTTACTTGATTGGTGATCTTATTATTTTGAGTTCTTCATCAGAGATGTTTGGAATTATTCCCTTTTGGAAATTAAGAGAATCTTAGGTATATTACTCAGTTTAGAAATTATGGAACTGATATTACTAGATCTTATACATACTGAAATCACAAGCCTTAACCATTTCTTATTTGAAGCTATTTTTTATGTAAGAGTTGGTTCAGGAAAGGCTAAATCAGAGAACAAAAAGAATATTTAACCAAATTATATTTCATCTACAAAGCATCTGACTTGAGAGAAAATCAAAACTTAAATGCCTGAGAAATTCTTTTGATTTTTAGAGTTTAAGTAGTATGACATAATTTGAATCTCTAAATTTTAGTAGAATTAAAATCCTGCTGGAATCAAGTGTATACTAATTTGAGAGTTAAAAAGCAGTAATGAGTTCTATAGATAGACTGAATTATTGTTTTTTACCTCATATATATAGGCATGGAGCAGAGAGCAGTATAGATGTGATCTTGCCTTTGAGGTGTTCTTCACTTATCTGTTTGCTGGTCTGTATATATGTAAGTACTGATATATTTAGATGTGCAAGGGTACACAGTAAGAATTGAAAACATATGTAACAAGTGGCATATCTTGTGAGCTTGACCTACATCAAGAAAATAGTCTATAATTTTAGTTTAGTGTATGCAGATAAATAAATAAAGCTAACAACATTATGATCAATGTTTTAAAATTATATATTGCTATTTCTTTCATGGCAGCAAGTAATTTGGGAACAAATAAAATTATGGGAGACAAAGTTATTTTCTTTGAAATATACTAATTATTAAATATTACCTTGCATTTCATATAAATTTTAAAATATATCCCTAATTTGGTGATTTTCCTGCCTCCCCCATAAAAAAGTTATAAAGTCAATAAAGTTAAATTTCTGGATGATTTATAATTTCTAAGTAGAAAGCCTCAGAAGACATAAGATATTCTCTTCAAATCTTTCAAATGGTGTCTCTACATCTCACGTACAAATCACTACTAGGGTGTAAAAAATGTATTAAACAGAAATTCAATTTTCTTGAGGGGTGATGTTCATATCTACAGTGTCTATAAAGTACAAACAAATTTAGAGAGTAGTGTTGTTGAAAAGTTTTGCATTGTCATTTGTTGGCATTTTAATGTTCTCACTTCCATACCTAGAAGAGTCTTTCCCAGCTCCTGTAGTAGAAACTTTTCATGATTAATTGATGCAAAAGGTCATTCTTGATTCCCAATTTGTCACTCATGAGGCTCATAAGAGTTTAATCTGGGGCTGTGGTATTGAAGCAGAATTATAGGAACACGTGTCCTCAGCTAAGGAGTTTTACAGCTGAAGAGTTACATCAGGAGAATTTCATGATCCAAAAGCTTCCAGTGGTTATGGACTATCTCAACCCTGTCTAAAAATAATTCAGCAAGGAGATATATAGTAGATTACCACTCATTAACTATGTTACGTGAATAGGATTATTTGTAACCTGCCCCTAAATACAAATAAAATAAAATATAAAAACAGGGAAAGTTGTGTTTTCAGAGATATATCCACAAATCTAGACATTTGAAGTAACTGCTTTTCAACAAAGGTGCAATTTATTTGTGGGTTTTTATATCTGAAATTTCTGTTAAGTATACTTTGCTAATAAAAAAATTATTAGAAAAACAGATGTTCCTGTTCTTCTGCTATGCAGGATTATAAATCTGCTGGTCATGAATAATTTTGTTCTTTTATTTCCATCATGCTATATACGAGCGACTTCAACCTTTTTATCTCATAGCACACATAAACTTATTACTACAACTAGAGGCCCAGTGCACAAATTCGTGCATGGGTGGTGTCTGGCTGGCTGCCCCATGGGGCCCCATCGGGGCTGGGCTGGCGCAGGGGCGGGGACATGCAAGAGGTTGAAGGGGCCGATCAGGGCCCCGATCAAGCTGGTTGGCTGCCAAGGTGCGTGTCATACTGTCCATTTGTCCCCTTGTTCTGGTTGCTTGGCATATATATATTATGTGACACACAAAAAAATAGCAAATCTTTGGCCAATATGATAAAATATAGGTATAATTTTTATTTATTCACACTGTATGGCTATTGTTATTTTGGCTATTGTCATTGTTTATTTGACAATCTAAGGAAAAGAGGCCCGTGCTCCTGACTACATCATCAGGTATTGCACATTTAAAAAATTTTTGTGGTACACTGGTTGAAAATTGCTGCTTTTTACTGTTTCTCCTGGGACCATTGGAAAGCATGAGCAAAGATCCCACTCTACCCACTGAGAAGAATTCCTTTCACTCATAGGCAGAAATTTCAGGGAAAAGCTTGGCATTTTTTCTCACTGACCTTTATTCCCCTAAACCTGTTATCAGATTCTATAGAGGATAATATAGTATACTAGAGGCCTGGTGCATGGATTTGTGCACCAATGGGGTCCCTTGGCCTGGCCTGCCAGGATCGGGCCAAAACCAGCCTAGTACACGGATTCGTCCAGGGCGTGTCTGGCCTGTCTCACCCAGTCCTGATCGAATAGAACCCAGCAGCAAGCTAACCTATGGATCGGAGTGTCTGCCCCCTGGTGGTCAGTGGCATCATAGTGACTGGTGAAACAGTTGAACAGATGGTCAGACAATTATCATGTTAGGCTTTTATTAGATTGGATACCTGTTGCAGGACTGCTTTTCTAGAAAAATGGATGTAATTAGCAGAGCTCCAAGCAGAATAGGTGATTTTAAAAGTTAGCAAACCATGTTAAAAGACCGGGATAACTTTAGTTGAACTGTTATTATTATTAATGCTTTAGTGATCTCCCATAGCTTAAAACTCAAAATGCTAATGCTCTGGGGTAGCATATGAAACCTCTGATATGAGACCCCCATCACCTCCCCATGCTGTTCCCCATAGCTCCAGTGAGGCCCGTGCACATGCACACATGGCTTTCAGTACCATGAAAGAATAAACGTGTTTCATGACTGCTTTTGACCATGCTTTTCACTTTAACTATATATTAATTATCTACTGCAAAGCACTCCAAACGTAGCAGCCTAAAAACAAAAACAAAACAAAACAAACAAAAAACACACACAAATTCTCTCAAACATACATTAGCTAGAATTCTAAGGGTAGCGTAACTGGCTGGTTCTGACTCAAGGTTTTTAACTGTGTCGCGGTCAAGATGTTAGTTGAGCCACTGGGGTAAGATCTTCCAGGCTCACTCCAGGGCTTTGGCAGGCCTCAGAAAACCTGCTTCCAGACTCCCTTACTAGTTTATGGCAGGTCCCAGCTCTTTGCCATGTGGGCCTACCCACAAGGTTGCCCCATGACCTGGCAGCTGGCTTGGAAAATAGTTTAAAAAGTGAATTCAGTATTATGAGAAATTTCCCAATGACTATCTCCTGTTTCATATATTATGATGTGGCCTCAGCTTCCTTTTCCAAGCTGCTCACACCCAAACATCCTAAAGTCCATGGAAACATGTACTATTTCCTGATCATACTGTGTTCTTTAAACCTCCATGTTTTTACAGCACAACCTGTGCCAGGAATGTGCTTGTCTGTCCTATGAACTCTAACTCCTCCTCCAAAAATATGCTACAATGTAAAATCTCTACCTACAGCATTACCTCCTCCAGAGTTGTTTACATTTTCCCCAGTATACCTGGGACATGGTTCCTATTTGTATTATAATATACACTCCCTTTTGATTTTATATACCTGGTTATTTTGTGTGTGTGTTGTGTTGTTATTTTTTGTCTCAGTAGAGGTGAAGAACACACCAAAAGCAATATTAGATCCTCACTGCTATGTGCTCTGTAACTTACATAGTCATGCAACTAGAATCTGATAATTGCATTTTTGGGTTGGCCATCATCTACCTAATAAAATAGTACCATGCTAATTGACCGTACCTTTGCAACGCCCACCAGGCAATCAGGAGTGAGAATGCAAATTAATGGTGGGTTAATTTGCATACACAGGCACTGAGCAGCTGGGGGCATTCCGCACCACCCCAGCTGCTCCGGGCTATCTGGGCAGCATGGGAAGGCAGAAAGGTGGCTCCAGCCAGAGCAAAGGTGGTGCCAGCAGCCAGGGGAAGGAAGGCTTATTCTTGCATGAATCTTCATGCATCCGGCCTCTAGTAATATAATATTGTTATTTAATTCATGAATGAACAATGATAAAAATATCAGAGATATATCAAACATGATATATTTATCTCATCAATACATTCTATGTCCCCTAATTACTCATGTAAATTGCTTTCCATGCCTGATAAGTTAACATGGAAATGATTAGAAACAAAATGTAGATTTCAATCTAGAATGTTTATCAATCCTAATCGTGAATTGGTAAGTTATTGGTTTAGAGACCAGTGCTTTCTATGAATACTGCATAATAATTAAGCTCTTTGCTGCTGGGGATTTTGTAGTTACCACATCCAAAGAAGTGTACTTTGTATTTGAATGTTTTAACTAAAGAACATGTTTTCCATATGTATTTGTAGAATGGCTTATATTACCATCATTTAGCTCAAATACTTGAAAATGACCTATTTTATACCCATTTGAATCTATTACTTATATAGGTAAAGAAATATAAATATTAACAGTAGGGATTCTTCTTGTAAGGTTTTGGTAATTTCGTTTACACTGTTAGATAAAAAAAAAACATGATTAGAATATATTTTGAAAATGTTATTGATAAAGCAAGAACTCAATCTAGTAAATATAAAAATATTGAGTTACTATTTGAGCACCAGATCTATTATTCTTAGATACCTTTGTCAAATCATCTAATTTTTTAATTATTAATTTTCTTGTGACTTTATAAATGCTCTTAGCATATTGCCTGAACTGGTTCACATTTCTTTCACAATGGTCAAGTATAAATGCAAGCCTGGTTCTTTTTTTCTGTGGAGCCACAGCATTCTACTGCTATTTTCCTCATGAACTTTTCCTTTTAAAAAGGTAATTGCCTTTCACAGTTGATTTAGAGATGCTGCTTTTGGAGTTTAACTTCTGTGCAGATCTTGAGTTGTAATAAAAATTTAATAAGGGTTAGCTTATCTCTGCATCATCACTAACTAGCAGCTCTAATTTCACATGCTTTGTTTTTCAAAACTAAAATATAAGGAAAAAACAATGTAAGCATACTTATCTAAGTGTATTTTGAAACACCTAATGTCTATTTTTTAAAAGTGTATACTCATCAGGCAATACAGTACTTATCTTTAAGATCTAGAGCTATTAAACTTTGGATTCAGGGAAGTAAAGTTTATGCTGTAATCCTACTTATATGAGAATGACGAAAATTTATTAGCTATTTTATTCAGTGTGTTCCCAGAGTTAGTGACTATGATTTAACATCATAGTAATCCTCTTGGTTTATTATATTAGCCCAACTCTAAAGGAGTAAAATGGAGGCTTAGATGATTACATAATTTACCCAGACTACCAAACTGATAGATACTGGTTGTAAGGCTCAAGCATAAGTTTTATCATTTCAAATTCTATATTTTCCATTCTACTCTTTCCACATTTATCCTCATTTTAAAAATCATGCTTTCATTGGGCTGACACTTTTTTTCCCAATTTAATGAACACCTCAGAAATAGATTTAAAAATATTAAGTTTTAATACAACGAAAACTTCGTTTTGTTAAACAAAGTAGTTGAAAAATAACTCAGTAAATATTGCCTATTAGTATTTCCTTAAAAATAATAATATAAAGCCAAACTCATTAAATTAAAATTTTCAATAATACCTTCCAAATACCTACCAAAATATTAAAGAGCCTTTCAACTATTTTTCTATGAAAAAAAATCCATGCATTTGTAATAAGAGGTCAATTAAGAGTAGACAATTTTAATTTTCTAAAATATATCAGACCTGGGTCATTTAAACTGGATCTACTGTTCTCTTGGACTTGGATTTCCATATAAGATTTGGAACAGAAAAGATCTTAACTTGAAATACTGTATATGTAATTAATGAATCATTATATATTACATATCATATAGCTGATGCACCTGAAAGATAGGAATGCACATATGTATGTATATACATATATATATATGCAAGTGTGCATGTATATACATACATGGTGGGCTTATTTGGAAAGTGAGTGAATTGGATGAGATTAGGGTGTACTTAGAATGTGTAAAGCATATAACTTCATGAATATATGGAATCTGGCAAAATATGATAGACTTATAAGGGGGATAGATGGATACAGCAAGATAGGGAGACAAAGGACCAAAGAGTGAGAATTAATACATATCCTAGCATGATGAACGATGCAAACAAGTTATGGATAACAGAAATTGTAATTAGCTTTTCCTGTCTATACTGTTGTTCATGTTGAACAATTTAACACTTTCAATTTAAACTATTATATAAATGTAAGTGTAAAAGCATAAAGGAATTGCTGAATTATTTATTCTGATACTTCTGTTAGGTTGTGTTTTTTTTCCTATTTCTCTCTTTAAATGTATATTGACATACTGTTCTCATACATTTATTCTCTGAGGTAGCACACTGTGAAAATTATTTGATTTGGCGATAAGGTGTAAATTATTGTTGCTGCTAGATCTTCTACAAAGGAAATGAAAACTTTGAAGATATAATTTAAATATCCAGCTGGCATTGATCTAAATGATTTGTCCACCCTCCTGAGTATTTCTTAAGTATAGAAAATGAAATTTGAAACATCTCTATTACAATTTTATTTTAATAAGTTTGACAAGTTCAAAGCTACTTTTATTATTATATATCCTAATGTATACAGATTAAATGGGGAAAAAAGCTTCTTTTATTATCATGGTGAGATATTAAATGGCTTCTGTTCAGAGAATGTACACATGCACTTGACATTGGAGTGTGAAAGAATTTTTGCTTTAACTGATCAATACCTGGCTTTGTAATAGTTTCAACTTATGCCATTAAGAGATAAATACAAATAAATTACTTTTGTGATTTCAAGTAGTATATACCTTAGATGCACTTATGTGAAATAAAAATATATATCTACACATGTTTTATGAGATGGGACATACAACTGTTGTTATATTTTCCTGTAAGATCATGTAAGGCTTTGAAGATTCAATATAAACATTAAAGTTGTATTAAAACAAAAGATTTCTTTATCTCCTTAACAATATAACTTTAAAAATATATTTTAGTATATAAATATGATTCTTTTAAAAATAGATGCATATAGTATATTACATATATAGTATAGAATTTCATCTATCTATCCATCTATCTATCCAAGATCTATTCCTAATTGGAAGACATTGTGATCACTTCCAGTGTCTTGGTATCAGAGCTGATACATCATACCTCATACACAGTTATTTGAAGACATATGTGAATACATATGTAGGATAATTTTTAAATATTGAATTGCTATTTATTATAACACATATATTTTAATATTTGTCAGATATTACCAAGTTATTTTCACTAAAAATTATAGCATTTATATTTATTAGCAAGGTATGAGAGAGTGCCTGTTTTCCCACAGTTTCTTCTTCACCATAAATAACCAAATTTTATCTTTGACAATCTGGTACATAGAAAATGGTATCTTCTGGTTTTGTTATATATCTTTCTCATTAATGTTATATTAGTGTATGTATGTGTATTTTGATAGATAAGCATAATTTATAAATAATATAATATGAAAAATGGAATATATAAATGAGTGAAGGCTCTGTGGGAAAACCCATCTTTGTGTCTCTAGCTTCTGGTGATTCTAGGCATTTTTTTATTTGTGGCGGCATTACTCCAATCTCTGAGTCCATGTTCACATGACATTCTCCTGTGTCTCTATCTGTGTCCTCTTGTATTTCTTATAAAAACACCTATCATTGGATTTAGGGCCTACCCAGTTAATGCAGTATAATTTCATCTCAATATCTTCTATTTAAGTATATCTGCAGATACAAAAATTACATTTCTGTTTTGACCAAATAAAGGTCATGTTCACATGTTCTAATTGTTAGGATCTAGACATATTTTTTTGGGGGGGTCCCTATTCAAAAACTATAAACACTTAAAAATTATTGATCTTGATGTAGAAGAAAAACATATTGCCTAACATATGAGTAATTAAAATTTAAGCAGGATGCTATGCTTATATTACTCACAGTTTCTGCTTTTGTAAATATCTACCCTTATATTTTCATTCATCCATATATTCTCTTTTCCTGTCTATATCTGATAAGGCTCATCTCAGATATAATTTCCCTAAGAAATCTGAATTCCCTTCCAGATATGAGTGATCTTCTTATAAACCTGAAAAATCTATCATTTGCTGTTTATGACACTGAACACTTTCTGTCTTGTACTATGGTATAATCAATACCTCCTCCTAAACTATTTTTTATTTATCACATTAACATTTTACAAAAAAATAAACAGGGGCTTTGAAAGGCTCAAAAATTTTCCCAAGGTGATGCAGAATATAAGGGGCAGACTCAGAATTGTCACTCAGGTTAATCAGACACTGATGCCACACTTTTAATCATTATATATGTCAGTATTTAAAGTATGTTCAGTTTCAAAATGTTGTGAAAAGACATTGGACATGGGTTTGAAGATCTTGCCTCTATTCTTTTGTGTGATCTTGCTGAGACTACCTAACCTCTCAGTCTTAGAAGAAATGAAAATGTTTATTTTTAATCATTTTACTATGGCAGTTAACAGACAACATTTATTTAAAGTACCTAGTAAGGTGTCTAATAATAAAATGTAGAAACTAAATAATTGTAGTTGCATCTGAAATTTGATGATGGAAACAACTTTGAATCTCTGGCAGCTCCTCTTTCATGGTAAGTGTCCACTATATAAATGAATAGTTTTTAAATTATTAGTAAGATGTGGTGATGTATGGGAACCATAGTTCTAGATAAATAATTCATGTCAGTTTTTAAGCACCTAGTTCTAGTTAAGTCATTCAGGCCAAAATTGTAGTTAATAAAAGAGAAAGAATAGTTTCATTATCTGCTGCTATCCAAATA
Source organism: Plecotus auritus (assembly GCF_963455305.1). Taxonomy (NCBI): domain Eukaryota; kingdom Metazoa; phylum Chordata; class Mammalia; order Chiroptera; family Vespertilionidae; genus Plecotus; species Plecotus auritus. The sequence goes on along the minus strand of NC_137783.1, from coordinate 32,710,243 downwards.
TTTGGAATAAATACCACATTTGAAAATATTTGGGTAGGATTCAGTTATGAGATTTAAAATATTTTGTTTAATAGAAAACTTTTAAAGGGATTTTTATTTTAAAGTAAATTAAATGTAAAAGTAAACAAAATAAATTAGTTGCATTTTGCCTGCATCCCAATAGCTGAGGGTGTGGGGGGCAGGGGGGAATTCAAGTGGTAGAAACTATATTACCTTTCCCCAATTAATCCATGGTGTTACTTCTCCAATAAATTCTTTATACCTTCTCTTTTTTTCTCAAACCTCCAACACACCTTTCTTGTCCCTAAACTTCCACATGCCCTGTGCCTTCTTTCTAGAATAATGAATGAATTGTGCATGTCCACTGGAGTTCATCCCCTTTCATAACATGACTCCTTTCTTATGATTGTGCCCATTCTAGCTTTTGTGCTCTGTCTTCAGTACTCTCTCCCATTGGTAATAGCCTGTCTTTGCCTACATGAACATGTACTCACATATCCAATCCTTTGACTAACCACCTCTACTCTCTTTATAGCCCCACAATTTTCTACTCAATTGTAAAAAAAATTTTTTTTCTAAATTCTCTATATTTCTGGGAAATCTCTAGGGAGGCGTCTGTTCCCACTTCTGCCTGAAACCACTTCTTTTCAGGACACCAGTGACTTGCTTTGCCAAAGACTCACTGGTCAATTCTCAATCCGTGTCTTCCTTCACCTATCAGTAGCACTTGGCACTTTCACATCCTCTTCTTTTTGGAAACCCTGTATTTTGGACTCAAGGTCTTCATCTTACTCCTTCTCATTTGCTTTAGCTAAAGCCTTTTTATTTTATTTTTTACTACAAAATATTTGCAAGTCCCATTTCTTCTCCCTTTATATTCACTCCATATATGGTCTGTATCAGTTCTATGATTATTCTATGACTGCCAACTTTGTATCTCTGCTGATTTCTAAACTGATTGATACCAACCTGTGGATCATCTTTCCATGGTGGTCTAATAGATAGTTCAAACTTTAATTTTCCAAGCCTAACTCTTGATTTCTACTCAAAATCGACTTCTCCTTCATCATAACACACCCCAGTAAGGGGCGCCTCCACTCTCCTAGCCTCCTCTCTAATTTCATCTACTACTAATAGCCTCTCATTAATTGTGCTGCAGTGAAACTGGACTATTTGTTTTTAACCAGGTTTGGCATGCTCCCAACTCAGAGCCTTTGAAACTGGTATTTCTCTGACACATCCCTTGCTTTATTCGATACCAGCTCAAATGTCATTTTATCAAAGAGTGCCCTCCCTTACTGAATATCCTAAATAATTAACAAACCTTTCCCTGCTGAAACTCTCTCCCACTATGTACTAATGCTACCTACATTTGTGTATTTTTTTCTCGCAAAAATATGAGTTCCGTAAAGGCCTGGTTAGACAGTACTTTTCAAACAAAGTAAGAAGAGGTTCAAAGGAGACAAGGATGTCTGACCATTGTGTTTTATTTTTTTTAATTTTTTTAATTGTTTGAAGTATTACAAATAGAAGTACATATGTCCCCCTTTTTTTGCCCCCCATTGACCTCCCCCCGGCCTCCCCTACCCGCCAGTACATGCCTTTACCTGCCCCCCCACCAGTGTCTTATATCCATTGGTTATGCTTATATGCATGCGTGTTGTTAATATTGAGTATCAGTATTAAATACAAGGAGAAATGCATCTCAGCATGAGATGGCAAGTATACACTTCTGGTTTGTTTTCATAAGTTGTAGAATTTCACTGTAGAAAGGAGGAAAAATAACCTCAAAATTGACCCTGAAGAGTATCTCTATAGACACACTACTGAATTATTGATCTTTTATTTCTATTTATTTTTCATTCATCTCCAATCATTATATTTCCCATGCTATGCAGGAGAAATAGATAACTCAACACTATTATCCTGAGGGAGAAACCTGACTTGCTTTTATAATTGAAAGAAATCTATAAAACAGTGAATATATTTGATCAGAGTTTAATAACATAGGTTTTGATTAAATATTATCTTGGAAATTTAACATACATAAGCAAATATGTCAAGTACACAAATAAATACACATGGAGATATCTTAGAGAAATGTTCTTAATCAATCACATATGTGATATTCCCAATAATTACAGTTATACTTAAGTTTAGAAGTTACTGGTAAATGATTGTCTATTTTATTTGGTTTTAAGGAACTAAGTAACAATAATATTTTGTTGTTGTTGTTGTTAATCCTCACCAGAAGATATCTTTTTTATTGATTTTTAGAGAAAGTAGAAGGGATGGGGAGAGACAGAGAAACAATGTGAGAGAGACACATTGATTGGTTGCTCTCGCCTAGACCTGGCCAGGGATTGAGCTTGCAACCTAGATGCGTGCCCTTGACTGGAATTGAACCTATGGCCAATGCTCTAACCACTGAGAAAACCGGCTTGGGCAATAGTTTTTTAATAACCAATAGAGTTTAATTTCAATTTTCCAGAAGTGTTTTACTTCTATACAGAAGTTTAAACAAAACTTTCCTTATCAGACTAAGTTATGTGCTTTCTCTTATTAGTTTTTTTGTTTGTTCTATAAACAAGTAACAATTTCCAGACTCTTACCTCTTCTGTAATTACTGTTGCTTACGAAAGCTCCTTTTAGAATGAGATTACAAGAAAATTATAGACATCAGCCACACTTAAAGTTTTTAATATGACACTTAAAATAGCTTTCACTCTGCATGTATTATTTGGCGAGTGGAAGATAGTGCATGATACAATTTTAATTCTCAGGTGTTTTCAAGAGAAGTGATTTTTAGAGGCTAATCTCTGTACACAGTATTTCCCACTTTAATTAACAATGCCTCATAAAACAGTATCTTTTGCTAGTGCTTCTGTTTGGATAAAGCCTCTTTTGGTAAGTGTTACGGCATAATTTGTTTTTCTCTTTGATACAGCAATATTCACAAAATAATTTTTAGTCTATACTAACAAATTCCTCTTAACATATATTTTATTATCTATCATAATACAGGCCCAGCACATGAAATCATGCGTGGTTAGGGTCCCCAGGCCTAGCCTGCAATCAGGGCCATTTTCCACCTCTCGCCAGTCTCTGGCAGCCACTGTTGCCGCCAGCCACTCAGTTTCCCTCACAGGCCCTCATCCCGCCCCGCCACCTCCACCAGCCAGCCGGATCCCCTCGCCTGCCTCCCACCTCATAGCGACTGGTGGAGCGGCCGTTCTGGTCATTACGCTTATGCTCTGGCCTTTTATTATATAGGATGTTTTGAAATTCACATTGATGACAAAAGTGGTATGCAGAAGTTTCTAGAATTCCAACTATATCATCAGGGCTTTATTCAATTCAGTTTTATATTAGTACAAGAGGCCCAATGCATGAAATTCTGCAAGAGTAGGCCTTCCTTCCCCTGGATGCCAGCACCAGCTTCCCTCTGGCATCTGGGACCCAGGCTTCCCTCCAGCCGCTGGCACCAGGGACCCTGGGCCTCCTTCTTTGGGGTGAACATGGAGTCCTGTGATTGATCGCCTGGCTGGCGGGTGGCCTGGGCCTCCCTCTGCAGGGCGATCATGGGGCGATGGCCGGACCCCCGACCAATTGCATCGCACCTGCCTCGGCTTTCCTGGTGCCAGTGAGTGTCATAGCATGGTCCTGGATGGTAGTCCGGATGGTTGTTCCAGTTTGGCCATTCAATCGATTTGTATATTACGCTTTTATTATTTAGAATTGTTTCCAGCCACATTTAGATATTATTTTACTATTAAAAATTTATATCTTCTTCAAGTATAATATTATCCACTATTATGGTCATGTACAATATAATTTTGGTATCAGTCTGAAACTGATTTAGGAAGGCTTAATTGTAATCCAATTTATTAAAAATTAGAAACAAGTTTTATGATTGCAATTATTTCTTGCAAGTCTTTTCTTTTTTCTTTCTTTCTTTTATTTATACGTTTCAGTGACAAAAAAACTTGCATAACCTTAAATCCAAAAAAGTGCTTTCATTGGAAGTTTAAATGCCAATGTTGACAATGCTTACAAAAAGATAAGTAGCAAATACCAAAAACTGATTTAAAAGATTTCCTCAAGCCATCTTTAAATCCTAAAAGTAATAGAACAAAGCTTATAGAAATGTCATAAAAATGAGTTTAACCTGGAATTTTTATATGACCCTTAAAATTTCTCACATGATTAGAAAATTTAGTACATAAACCAATACTTGAGGCAAGAATAAAATTTGAAATGATGATGACTGTGTCCTAAATGCATACTTCCCTGGTAAGGTAGATTTTCATTTAATAAAATTTTAGTGGATATATATCCATACATACTTTGTATTATTTTTTAAGTAACTACATGGCATTTCTGCAAATTCCTTTTGAGAAAATCCTGACAATAGAAGTACTAAAATGTTCATGACGGGCATCCCAACACATTGTAGATATTGCAGATATTACTTAGATATATTTTTTCCCAGGCAGAAAGGCACTCTAAGCTATTAAAATGTTCAAAGATTGTGACTATGAAAACAGGTACGGTGGAATGAGATGTTAGTATTGTGGTCCTAAATACATAGAGAGAGCTATGATTATGTAACTGGCAGTTCATTATATACCCATTTTGGAGGTTTCAAATTATTGTACTGTGAGCTAGACAGCACAAGCAGTTATGTTTTTTTGGCCAATACTATATGTTAAAAATGTTTAACTAAAACAATTTATATTTCATAATTCTTATTAAAATCTAGATACTTTGTTTTATTCAAAATATTTAAAAAATTCAAAACTGGGAAATTATATTTACACAAAGAAGCTAATATCAGTTTAAGTCCAGCAAAGTCTTCAGCTCCCCCTCTATTATTTTCTGGGCCAGCTTCACTTATTTACAGTATCTTCTTAAGTCTTATAGTCTTACTCATTTTTTATGCCTTCTTTCAGCAACTGCGGCTACTTACAATACATACAACCTAACACACATACACCTACTTTTCCCAATTTCTCTTTTCTGTACCTTAACAACCATTTTATCCCATCCACTACAACTGTATCTGATTATTTTTTAATCCTTATAAACCCTTTGTATATCAGCCTTTAGCAAAATATACTTTTGAAATGTATGACAGATTGGTGCATATGGACATAGGGATGGAATTTATTTTTTCTTCAGTTTTTCCTTTCACTATACACTAATCATTATTAAAATTCAACTTCAAAATCATCCATAAAGTCTGATTTCATCTTTGCCTATGGGCAACATATTAATAAGTAGAATCTTAAGACTTCTACTTCCTTTCATCCAAGTCTGAAACTATAAGGTGTGTGTGGGGGGGGGAGGGGGTGTTCCTAGACATTAATTTTCATGAAAGGCAATGCTTTTTAATGATATATTTTCTAAGAGAAATATCCTGCTGAATCATGTAAAATTTGAGACTTTTCAAAGTTTTAAAAGTCACATTGTATGCTTTATGAGTAGTAATTAAAACCTTGAACCTATGAACTTTAGCAATATTCTAAGGAGAAACTTTATAGTGACTACTGCTTACTAAACAAGAATGCTAATTAAGTAGAAACAAAACTATAATTCATATTTCTCTCATGATTTGTTTAAGACTTTTTGTTTTTCCAAAAAATCTTTTTAAAGAAAGTACTTATTTAACACTTTCCATTAATTTTGCCATTTCAACAAAATATTAAAATAGTATTATGTGGCTTAAGTTCATTTCTTTTATAGTGATTTTTCTATGAAGACCCATATTAAAAATAGACATTATATATTACAAAGGGCTTTACTAATGACAGTGCACTCAGACACAGAGGTAAAATTTGCTTATTTTATTATTAATAAAGCATAACCTGTATGAGAAAGAAAAAATATATTTTAATTGTATTTGCTCCTAAAACATTCAGAATCAAACACAGTAATCATACTGAGTTATCATTCACTGATAGGACATAATTTTATAATCATAAAACTGGCTATTCTTATATCCTATATTATAAAGAGGTAATATGCAAATTGACCCTCACACGATAACACTGTCACAATATGATGGCACACACAGCGAGGGCGGGGCAGTGGGGGCGGGGCCCGGCAGCTGTTGTGCACGGGCCTGAGGCAGGGCATCAGGGCAGCGCTCCAGGAGTTGGGGCCATCCCACAGTGCACCAGCCACACAGGGTGGGACTCCAGGACTCGGAGAGGTCCCATGACGTGGCGGGAAGAGAGGGGTCCCAGGTCTCGCGATTTCGCACAATGGGTCTCTAGTACATATATTATCTACTATAATATATATTACACATTATATATATATATTGATTTCAGAAAGGGAGAGGGAGAGATAGAAACAAACATCAACATCAACAATGAGAGAGAATCATTGATCAGCTGCCTCCTGCATACCCCCTACTGAGGATGAAGTCTGCAACCTGGGCATGTGCCCTGACTGACAGGAATGGAACTGTGACTTCCTGGTTCATAGGTCAATGCTTTTAAACCTTATTTCTTATATTTGAGTGATTTTCCCCCTTCCTTTTTTTCCATGTACATCTTATTCAGATATCAATTTCCTATGGAAGTTTTTATTATATTCATGAAAAAATGACATTCCTGTTTTCAGTGACACTCCCATCCATATCTCTGTTGAAGAAACATCTTTATTTCTTTTCTGTACTGCATTCTATTGTTTATCCTGTTTTAACTTATATATATTTTATTCTCCAACTTAGTAATTCTTAAACTAAGTCATCATTTTTTTAATAATTTGCCACAGTACCTGTGTGACTATTAAATAATTTACAAAGTATTGATTGATTGAAAATGCATCATTTCCTTTTTACAAAGTTTTTTCATAGCCTTAATTTAATTTGCACTTATTTTGTTTTTAACGCTATAGGTAAATATCCAAAACTTTACATTATATTACTTATTGCTGTTATTTATAAATATCCAAATGTTTGAGGCATTTTAAATCTTATATCTCTTTTCAGCTGTTTCAGCCACATATAAATTGGATCTATTTTTAAATAAATTCTATTATGGTTATTTTTCTAGTCTCTAAAGAAATTATTGCTTACCAGACTTCTGTATGATCAAATAAAACTCAGTATTACATTAAATATAGTCAGTTTAGGAAAGATCATAATGGCCTTGATGAATTTGTAACCTAAATGAAGAGCTTACAAAGCTCTTACACAATGTTATTTTTCTAAATCAAATTATTAATCTCCACATGTTTTCCAGTTGAGAAGATTAAACACTTCCTTAATCATATAGATTTATAAGATAAAAGGTAAAAGCGTAAATAATTGCATTAAAACAAAATGTATAAATATTTCTAGAAAACACTGTCTTTTCTGTATGTTTTTCACTATTAAACTATTATTTAAGATGATATTTCTGCAACTAACTCATATTACAGATTTCATGCATAATTTCTTAATATAATAAAAAAGCACAAAGTGAAATTGAAAAGAACAATCTACCATCTGTTTATAAAAATTAATAAAATATTTCAAATGATTTTAATAACAGTAATATATATCATACTCAAAATATTCATCTTTAACAATATTTATTTTTTATCATCATCAATCATACAGATTTAGTCTTTAACCTATTTTAAATTTTTAAGTTATTATAAATGAACTTTTCCAATTCAGTTTGCTGAGGACTTCACCTAAAAATTCCTGCAAATACAAGACAAATCTGTAGAGTATGTAGTTTCTGTACGTACCTACATAGACATAGTATTCACCTTTGTGATCCCTGGTTAGCATGCATGTAATGTGACCTATAAATGGATCTTAGAAAAGGTGCAACCCTAAGTTCATGATAAGAAGAGGGGCAATGGTTAATTTATTTGTTTTTATTATTTTTTAAACATTTTTATATATATTTTATTGATTCTTTACAGAGAGGAAGGAAGAGGGATAGAAAGTTAGAAACATCGATGAGAGAGAAACATTGATCAGCCGCCTCCTGCACACCTCCTACTGGGGATGTGCCTGCAACCAAGGTACATGCTCTTGACCGGAATCGAACCTGGGACCCTTCAGTCCACAGGCCAACACTCTAGCCACTGAGCCTAACCAGTTAGGGCTAATTTATTTGTTTTTAAATAAACTTCTTATGAAAATGTAATTCAAAACCCTCAAAATAGAATATGGTAGTTAGAATCAACTACCTTTTACCTTTTATTCTTTATTGTTCTTATCTTACAACTTAAGGAAAACAGTTTTTGTACGTGAGATTTTTGTGAATATCTGACCAAAGGAAACCCTTACAGAAATGCTTAGTTGTTGTACCACAATGCTAAAGACTATGTTCCATCTATACTTCAAGTCATTAAAAATACAACTGTTGTTCTCTGCAAGACCACTCTCTTTTTTGTTCAATGTGTATTTTCTAATTTATGTTCATTACTTCCATTCTCATCCTCAATTCCATAAGCTGCCATCATCCAAAGATTTAGAACAAACACTAAACTGATTGACTGTTTACATGCATAAATTTTTTATAAGATCCTTCCACATATTAATATGTTGTTACTGGATCCAAAGCACAACAAACCTGGTAGCATAAAACAACACTGATCTTTTCACAGTCTCTGTGGGTCAGGAATCTGGCCACAACTGAGCTGCATCTTTTGCTCAGTGTCTTACAAGGCTGCAATCAAAGTGCCTGTGGATCTCCATGCTCCCGGGGATTGATTAGAATCCCCTACAAATCTAATCAGGTTATTGGCAGAATTACTTCATTTTTGATTGTATGACTGAGGGCTGTTGGCAGAGGTCACCCTCAGGTGCAAGAGGTTACCTGTAGTTCCCTGGCACCTGTCCTTCTCCATAGGCTGTCTGCAATGAAAACATTCCCATCTTCAGGCTCAGACAAAAAATATCTCTCGTTCCAATGTGCTAAGACTGAGTCTTACATAACCTAACTGAATCAAGGGCATGGCATCTTGTTACCTTTACCATATTCTATTAGAAACAAATCACAGATTCCACCTTCAGTCTTTCGGAAGGGATTACACAAATGCATGATTCATTCTGGGGCACTTTAGTGTGTTATTCTCTCACCCTGTTAACTGAAAACTATGCTTGGACCTTTATCATTCCCTCTCTCCTTCCTCCCTCTTTCCCTTTTCTCCTTACTTCCTTCTTTCCTTCCCTTTTTTCCTCACACTGTTATAGTCTCTCCACCTTACAAAGTACCTGCCCAGAATCAGCACTCAGTAAACACTATGTAGTAAATTTTTAAAATTAATATTCTTTAGTGCTCCTATTATTTTTTTTATTGTTCAAGTTTTTATCTATCAACTGCAGCAGAATAAAATGGATTTTATTAACCTGATTTTAAACCAAGTCTCAGAACTTTTCACTAGTTTTCTATTCATATGGCAAAAAAAGAGGCAAAAGTAGAAATGCATCATGAGTCTCTCCCATCCCAAAGCCAGGACTTCCTATTATAATACATCCAGAAAGTCACTGGCATTATCACAATTTCAACTTTAATCTCTCCTGACTGACTTAATACTTTGGCTTTTGTTAATGGATTTTCTCTAAGAGAAAAATAATTTATTCATCAATTTATTTGTGTTTCCTGGGCTATTCAAACTTCACCAAACAGGATTAGTCATAATCTGTTTCTTATGCCAGAGAATGACATTATACAGTACTCTCCTTCAAGCTTCCTTTTAAAAGCACACATGCACTTGCCCGAGCTTTAAAACTCATTTTACATTTCCTTGGTTATACTTTTAAGTTTCCCCATAGATAAAACAATACTTGGCCTTGGCTCTGGCAGGGTAGTTCAGATGGTTAGAGCATTATCTTGATACACCAAGGTTGAGTGTCTGATCCCAGATCAGGGCACATACAAAAATCAACTAATGAGTGCATAAATAAGTGGAACAATAAACTGATGTTTCTCTCTTTCTTTCTTTCTCTCAGGTAAATAAATACAATAAAAGTACTACAATACTTGGTCTTTTCTCATTTCAGAGTGCTCACTGCTTTCAAACTAAATATTTTCCTGTCATTTTCTACAACATTATGGGAATATATTTACATCTAAGACTAGTTTTGAGATGATAGTTCAGAAAATATAGATTTAATAGAAATTCATTATAATTGGAAATTAAATTTTAATGCTCCCCTAATTTGGAATCACATTACTAAAGTACTTTGAAATGACATGTGAAGCAATAAATAGGAAATATGGTATTTGCTTAATAATAAAGTCACAAGGAAACGAAATTGATTTATTTCTTCAGAAGAAGTAGTGTCTTATGTACACTAAATATATAATAAATTCTTATTGATTAAATGCATGTAATATCATTAAAACAAATATCCAGTATGTATAGCAATAGTGGACATAGATTTTTAAATCCACTCTCTTTTTAAAATTTTGACTTATTTATTTTATTAAACTAAATAGTATGTCTAGGTTATTATAACATGTGGTTTATACCTGTTATTGATTAAATTGAATGTTTTGTTATTAGGATATGCTTTTTTAATGTAAATTTAATATGCTAATTATATTTGTCAGTAATTTGTTTTCTTGGAGAGGAGTATTACCTAGGAAGAAAACCAATGTCCCACTCTCCTCTATTTAAAAGAAACTATCATTAAAAGAAAAGAAGAGCCTGGCTGGTGTTGCTCAGTGGTTCAATGTTGACCTATGAACCAGGAGGTCTCAGTTCAATTCCCAGTCAGGGCACATGCCTAGGTTGCTGGCTTGATCCCCAGTGTGGGGTGTGCAGGAGGCAGCTGATCAATAATTCTCTCTCATCATTGATGTTTCTCTCTCTCTCTCTCCCTCTCCCTTCCTCTCTGAAATCAATAAAAATATATTTTAAAAAAAGAAGAGACTCACTACAGACATGTTAAGGTACTGGGTGAATTTTCCAGAGGTCCACCAAAGTTTGTAGAGGAATTTCTGAACTTATACTCTCTTTATGTGTATCATGTGGTTTCAGACAATGTATTTTAACTTAAATCAGTTTCACTTAATGTTTACAAATGTTGAGTATATATTTAAAATGCACAAAGCTGAAATGCAACACATTGTCTATAAACAGAGAAAGAGAGAGAGAGAGAGAGAGAGAGAGAGAGAGAGAGAGAGGAAAAGAGAGGACTACAAATAAATATACATTTGAAAGTGGACATCAACCAAGGCTTTCTCAAACATCATGGCATGTCAGATAACCCTAGCCTGGATAGTCTGGGACAGACTAGAGAGATACCTCTGATCTCACAGTGCCAAATGAAAACATGTTATTTTTCTGCCTTTACCTAGAATTATCTACAATCTAACCATTTCTGTCTTTACAGTATAATTCAGCTAATGATTAAAATAAATATATGACTAGGGAATAACATGAATATTTATATGTGTAGTATAAATAAAATCTAAATATATCTCTTTACATGTAGATTTTATGTGTAAATATGTAATATAAAGTTATATAAATATATTTGATTGTATTTTATTTTATATGCAAATATATTTCATTATATTTTCTACATTATATTAATACAATGTATTTTATAAATAAAATATATTTCATATTATAATAAACTAGTGCCCCGGTGCACAGATTCGTGCACATTGAATGGAAATTAATTAGAAGGTGGCCAGTGGGGCAGGACTGGGTGAGAAGGCCTGGACATGTCCTGGATATGTAATATAATATTTTCTACAAACAAATATTTTCTTAATAGAGATATATAATATAAATTTATATATAAACTATACTAAGAAGATATAAAGTGATCTAGAAAGACAATATATCTGAAAGACTCTGAAATTTTATTTTCTTTTAGTTTATATTACAAAGGTAAAAAAGAAACAGAAGGTGATTTGTCAGGTCATTCTTATGAGTGATACCTAGTCCCTGTAGCAATGAAACATTCTTGAAGTTTCCCACTGTGGTCAGGTAAAAGAAAGGTTTCCCACCTGTCAGTTATGAAAGTTCATATTTGGGGTGGTGAGAAGTGAAGATTTTGAAAAGCCTTGTGTCTTCTATTTAATAATTGAGACTTCTTTGAAAGGAAGTTTGCTTTCTTCTATTGCAGTGGTTCTCAACCTTTCTAATGCCGCGACCCTTTAATACAGTTCCTCATGTTGTGGTGACCCCCAACCCTAAAATTATTTTTGTTGCTACTTCATAACTGTAATTTTGCTACTGTTATGAATTGTAATGCAAATATCTGTGTTTTCCAATGGTCTTAGGCTCTACAGCAGTGGTTCTCAACCTGTGGCTTGCCCGCTGATGTAGAGCCTAAGACCATTGGAAAACACAGATATTTGCATTACAATTCATAACAGTAGCAAAATTACAGTTATGAAGTAGCAACAAAAATAATTTTATGGTTGGGGGTCACCACAACATGAGGAACTGTATTAAAGGGTCGCGGCATTAGAAAAGTTGAGAACCACTGTTCTAGTGTACAGTATACATTTCTACCAATAAATGCAGAGCAGTTACAAATTACATTTTTTTAAAATATATTTTTACTGATTTCAGAGAGAAAGGAGGAGAGAGAGATAGAAACATCAATGATGAGAGAGAATCACTAATTGGCTGCCTCCTGCATGCCTCACACTGGGGATGGAACCCTGAACCCAGGCATGTGCTGTGACTGGGAATTGAACCATGACCTCCTGGTTCAACCACTGAGCCACACTTTCCAGGCACAATTTTTTATAGCTCTGTCTAGATGTTAGAAATTGGAAGTACCAGAGTTTGACTGAACAGATTGTTGAAGGGCAGATGAATATGTATAGCTCTCACTTCCCTGAGAGATTCCAGCTTGCTTCCTGACATGGTATTGATTTGGGATTTCTCTTCACAGTATTGGCAGTGGGCTCCAAACTTTGATATATCAAAGAAGTTAGTGGTTATTCACATAGCAGTCAGAGACATTCTTTGAAAAAATAAAAAATAAAAATGATGACATTGTCAAAAATGTGCCAGAAGGAAAACTGCCATGATGTCAACCAATCCAGCTGCAGGGAGCATGGATAACCACGTCAAGGGCAGAACATTGTGTGTTCCTAGTCTCCTTCCAAGGGGTGAACAGCAATCTGTATTCTGGGCAGTAGATGTCTTTGAAGGTGCTTTCAGCTAGAGTTGCAGGAATAGATATGTTTTTCTTGTGAAAAATTTTAGGTTATGAGAAAGCATTTTGGTTTGGTTATAATCTTAATTTCTGAATGATAATTGAGTGTGAAGTGGCAGTATAAAGTTTAAAAATGTAAGCAGATATTTTCATGGCACTTATTACCTTTTAACATGTTATGTAACTTGTTTGTTTATTGTTTCTCTCTCTTCATACTGCTAGTATGTAAGATTCATGAGAAAAGAGATATGAGTGGGCTTATCCTATCTAATAAAAGAGTAATATGCAAATTGCCCATACCTCCGCTACACTCACAAGCCACGCCCACCAGCCAATCAGGAGCGAGTATGCAAATTAACCCATGAAGATGGTGGCTGGCCCCGGAGAGAGCAGGAGGCTTGAGTTGCCCCCAGCGAAGGAGGAAGCCAAGCTTTCCACCTTCCCTGGCCTGCTTTGGCCTCCGCTCAAGGCTACAATGTTTCAATTATAGAAGATAAATAAATGCCTACAAAAATGGCTGTGGCCACGGATTGAGCAGGAGGCTTGGCTCTGCTCGAGGCTACCAAGTTTCAATTATAGAAGATAAATAAATCCCAGATACCAGGGCCCCCGCTTGGGTCACTGGAAGGTGTGGCTGACCTACAAAACACCACAGGTGCCAAAACCAGTTTGGCTCAGTGGATAGAGCGTCAGCCTGCGGACTGAAAGGTCCCAGGTTCGATTCCGGTCAAGGGCATGTAACTTGGTTGCAGGCACATCCCCAGTAGGAGGTGTGCAAGAGGCAGCTGATCGATGTTTCTCTCTCATCGATGTTTCTGACTATCTATCCCTCTTCCTTCTTCTCTGTAAAAAATCAATAAAATATATTTTAAAAACAAACAAATAAACGAACAAAACCGCAGGCCCCTCGCCCAGGCTGCCCCATGCCCCAAGCTAACCCCGACCCTGATCCAGGACACCCTTCAGGGCAAACCAGCCAGCCCCCACCCATGCACCAGGCCTCTATCCTATCTAATCCTATCTAATAAAGGAATAATATGCAGATTGACCATCACTCCAACACACAAGATGGCTGCCCCCATGTGGTCAAAGATGACTACCCCCATGTGGACACAAGATGGCCACCACAAGATGGCCAGAAGGGGAGGACAGTTGGGAGGGACCAGGCCTGCAAGGGAGGGCAATTGGGGACAATCAAGCCTGTAGGGGAGGGCAGTCAGCGGTGACCAGGCTGACAGAGGAGGGAAGTTGGGGGCTACCAGGCCTGCAGGGGAGGGCAGTTAGGGGTGACCAGGCGTGCAGGGGAGGGCAGTTAGGGGTGACCAGGCCTGCAGGGGAGGGCAGTTAGGGGTGACCAGGCCTGCAGGGGAGGGCAGTTAGGGGTGACCAGGCCTGCAGGGGAGGGCAGTTAGGGGTGACCTGTTTTGTCTTCCTGTTCCCTGTAGACTTTTGAGTTTGGAACCGCTGAGTTAGAGGAACAGAGTTCCCACCCCTCTTCTATCTCCTTATTAACAAGGCCATTTTGAGCAATTTTGTGTGAACAAATTCTTCAATTTACCAAGAAACTGAGCACATCATTCTCCCAATAAGACTTACTAGTCTGCTCACTGGCCACTAATATCCCATTCAGTTTCTTTTTTTACTGAGAGGTTGCAAAGGAAAACAAAGGAATTAAAATGAAATTCACCAAGTGCTTCAAAAAACAGATGTGGTAAAAATTGATGGTTTATGCTTAGTCTTACTTGGCATAGTTAAGTCAAACTCTTAGCATTTTAATTATACTAAAAGGAATTAGCATTTTAATAATGGGTTTTCTACTTTAATTGTGTAACACATATTCCCAATAAACTTCATGTATGATACTAACAACTGGTTTACCATCTTAAATTGTTGCAGAACAACTTACACTGTACGATTGAATTATGCTATAGACAAGTTTAATAACTTAAACTGATTAACCATTTGATTCAATTTTAAAGCAAGTGTGGTTCTGATATTATCAATGTGTTAAATTCTCAACTTACTTGCTTACAAAGTAAGAAACAGAGGAGATAGCTTTCCTTAGAGATTACTTGTCTGCAAATTCATGTGGATAAAGAGTTCCAGTGCATTAAACAAGTGTGTTACTTTGTTAATGGATAGTGTGGCACAGGTAATTAACTATGAAGTCATTAAGACTCTTTTGTGCTGTGATAGTCATGTTTACCTATAACAGATTAATGAACTTGTCAAATGTTTCTTCTTTCCTTTTGTTATTTCAGATCAGCCTTGAGTGGAACTTGACAGAAGATGTTACAACAGTTTTATCTCTGGAAATGGTTAGCTTCGGGGATCATCCTTGGTTCTTTCTTCGGAATCTGCTTTGGCCAGTATGATGATGGTAAGTAAGGCTGCTTTTAGTCTGACCTTTATAGCTAGTGAGGGTTTCTGTGGTTAAGTGGTAAATGAAACACACCCCAGAAATGAAGAATGCTAATTTGTAGTTCATTTATAAAGGTTAGTAGCTCTGTGTAATAATTTGCCTTAATTAAAATAATCCTACAGAAGTGGCTTCCAATGCACTTTGTTCTTAATAAGGATTGCAGTGTGATACAAAATCCAATGCAAGGCCTCTAGCTGAACAGTTACTAATTTTCACTGAGCAAATTCTTAGTTTCTATCAAAGATAGATAGATAGATAGATAGATAGATAGATAGATAGATAGATAGATAAATGAGTCCTATTTAACAACCCTTGAACTAACACAAGTATAGTGGCCTTAGAGAAAACTTAACAACAGAAAAGTTACTAGCCCTAGCTGGTTTTGCTCAGTGGATAGAGCATCGGCCTGCAGACTGAAGGGTCCCAGGTTCGATTTTAGTCAAGGGAACATGCTCAGGTTTCAGGCTTGGTCCCCAGTAGGGGGCATGTAAGAGGCAGCCAATCAGTGATTTTCTCCTATCATTGATGTTTCTATCTCTCCCACTCCCTTCCCTTTTGAAATCAATAAAAATATATTTTTATAAAGATACCAGAATTTCCTATAAGAAAAGATCTCAAATATAGTCAAAAGTAGATGCCATTAGTGATTTTAGTGTTAGCACTTTTAACTGTTTTGTATTAGTTCATTCCCCACTCTTTTATTTGGAAAGAGTAAAAATATAAAAGACTTCACATTAGACTTTGTAAGTCAATAGTAAGTCACTTTAGAAAGGTATATTCATCATCAAACTCCTTAGAAACTATTTCACATATTATGTCTACAGTGGCCCAAATATGCCTATCTTAGATATTTCGATATTGAAGGAATCTGTCTTAGAATACTATATAATGAGAGTTAGGATATATATAATGTTAAGTTTAATAGAAAAAAAATGGGGAAAATGGGGAGGGGGTGCTCCTCACCCTAGAGTTGCTATTTAAGAAAAAAAAAAGAGTTTTGTCCTTTTATTTTTAATGTTTATTGTTCTTACCCAACATTTGTTCAGCTTCCAGAGTACACAGGCAAATAACTGTTACCTATTGGGGTTACTGACTGGGAGCTTGGTGATTGGGGTCTTGGTTCTTCTTATCAATGCAGAAAAGATTTTAAGGTCAATGAAAATGAAATATAACTGAGGCCTAGGGAGAAAAAGGTCGGGGGAGGGGGTGTCTAAACCACCTGACCAGTGATATGCTAGGGGAGGAATGGTTACCCTGGGGGTGAGGTTCTTGTTTTCCCAGTTTTGCCCCTTGCTAGGCTTCCTGCCCTGGCGAGTTTCTGTACTTGGCCCATGGTACTTGCTCTGCTCATGTCTAACATAACCATCTCCTCATCTTTATTGCCCTGTGAACTAATTGCTCTTAGTGGCATCAGAGATTGTGAATTGTGTTTATGCTTTGCTTGGTTAAATTCAATGATCTAGAGGTCAATGAATTATTTTAGCTTTATCCCAAACAGTGTTCAAATGTGCACATATTAAGATATTCTCAGTCCTCCCTAGTTAGAAAAAAAATATGCCCTCTTTGGGGATTCACACAAAAGTTCAGAATAGCAACTATTTTCATAAAGTCAACAGCCTGTTCCCCTGAAAAGTTTGCTAATTAGCACAGATTTGACTTCAAGTGCATCTGAATTTAAAATTCATGCCAATGCTATTTATGGAGATTGTGAATCTCCAGCCTAAAAAATGTACTAATAAAATAAATAATGTAACCATTACTTTTAAACAAAAATAAAAATTAGTGCAACTTAAAAGAGCATGTCTTTATATTCAAATAATGCACTTAAAATTCTGCCCGGGAATATATGACAAATCAGTATGTTGATATTCCTTTTTCTTATCAGACATTTTATTTTGTATTTATATTTCATGTTCATATGGAGCAAGCAGGGAAGAATTCAGTGTCGTTGCTAACATTAAACCTTATAAACCCTGTACTTCTTAGAAATGTACTTAGGCTATCAGAGGAAATCACTACAGGTTGAGCCTGTAATGCTATAGATTGGGTTTCTTAATAATCTCATCAAAGCCCTTGGTCTTTCTAAATGTGCTTGCTTAGCCTCCCAAACAAGATTCTTAGGGCACTGTTGGCCATCACATAATCTACTCTCTGAGCAGAGTGGAACTTCACACCTGTTAATTGGTAGTTTGTAGGAAGCTGCCCCATAAGGCACTGCCCTCATGGATGACTTTCTTTATAGTTTTTTTATAGCCTTGGCTGGAAAGCCTTCCCAGGTGTCTGCTGGAGGCAAGTGACTCAGTACTTAGAAAGACTGAAGGGAGAGGAGCTATGGCAGGGCAACATAAATGCTGTACAGTGCTTTATAGAGACTTCTTAACTTTATATGCCTTTCAGCATTTCATCCTATCATCTTCCAGGGTGCCCCCAAAGCCAGTAATGGTTCTATCCCTTTAGTTCTCCCCAGGTCTTTACCTCTCTCTGGTCTCCCTCAATTTGGGACTGGGACAGCACTTTTATTTTATTGTTCATGAAAATGGTTTTCATAGTTACCATTTTTTAAAAATAAATCATATAAAATTGTGAGCCCACACTGTGCAGGAATGAAATCAGTACTAGGCAAAGCATGGCTAACACACAAAATAATAACACTTGAGTAGAATACGTGATATGAATTTCTTGAACGGTTTGTTGTTGTTGTTGTTTTGTCCAAGTGCTTGGGTATGCAAGTACCTGGATAGATTGAAGGAAGATAATGGTAATATTCAAAATCATGATAGATACAATGAAAAGTAAAAATGAAAACACCTTGCCATAGATAATCCACTGGTTGGATTAGCCCATTTTGATAATTGGCAACTGATTTATATAGAATTAAGTGCTTCACATAGAAAAACATGAAAGAGAAAATGTTAATATACACTAAGGCTATTAGTATAACAGTCTTGGGTTTTCTTAAATTAAATGATGGGATTGTTCTGGATTTTTAATTAAGAACAGCATCCTTATGCTTTCCTGTTTATTTTCTCAGGCATAGAAGAGTTGGAAGGACAAAAAAATGTAAAGTTTTTATTTCATAAATACTTTCCTGAAATGGAATATTTTAATTTTAGACAAATATGTGAAACTGTTTCAAAGAAAAACATATTATATAATTATTTTTAATGTTTTATAACAAAAATTTTACATAAAAACTTTGGCTAGGTTTTAAATCATTTTATATTTCTCGTTTGAATTGCTGGGATAAGCTTTTAGATTCAGTAATAAAATTTTTAGGTTGCCTATTCTATAATGGGAATTCATTTGTTTGATGACAACATATCTAAGCAAGCATTAATAAGGGATATTGATAGCGTTATATTAAATTAAAAAGTCATAATTTAGCTAACTGACAGAAACTTAGAGAACTTAATAGATTTGTAGTTTATGGTCTCCCTCCCCTCAACAGATCATTAGGATTGATATTTTAGCTAAACTTTAATGCATTACCAATAATGACCATTTTGTTTGAATGGAAATATGTTTCTTGATCCAAAATTGAGTTGACGGGAGCCTTAAAAGGAGGTGTCATGGGAAACAGAGGAAGCAGGACCATCTGCTGAATTTTGTGTTGTGTGGGAAAAAACATCTATAAAATACTAGAGGTCCAGTGCACGACATTCATGCCCTGGGGGTGGGGGGGCCCCTCAGCCAGGCCTGTGCCCTCTTGTAGTCTGGGACCCTTCAGGGGATTGGGCCTAAGCTGGCAGTCAGACATCCCTCTTGTAGTCCGGAGCTCTTGCAGTCTGGAACCCCTCGCTCCTTACCACCCACCTACAGCATTCTCCACCACCGCCACTGTGCTCGCCAGCTGTGAGCCCGGCTTCTGGTTGAGTGGCACGCCCCCTGTGGGAGTGCACTGATGGCTAGGGGGCAGCTCCTGTGTTGAGCGTCTACCTCCTGGTGGTCAGTGTGTGTCATAGCAACTGGTTATTCCACCATTCAGTTGATTTGCATATTAGGGTTTTGTTATATAGAATATTATTTGTTTTTACAAACACTATCATTCACAATAAGGTAAATTCACTAAGTTGTGCACAGAGTTTGCGTTTTTGTTTATTTTGTTTTGATTTTGAGTTCATAATAAATGATGAAAAGGAAAGAGAGAGGGGAAAAAGGGAAAATGATTATGGGTAATGGGTATATGTTACTATTTCTTCTGCATTTTAAATTGTTCATATTAAATCCTTTTTAAATATGTATCACTGCCATAATCAGATAGGAAATGTATTTGTTAAAAATAATAACTATATATCATAACAGTATGACTAAGTTTGAACCAAATGTTAGCAAGGTGTATAAGGTGTATGTACAATGAGTGTGTATGTGTATGTGTGCGTGAGAGAGAGAGAGAGAGAGAGATTTTTCCTAAGTGTGTACAGATCATGCAAGCCATACCACCTTTTAAGGAAAGGGTTCTCCCTGGCTGATTGAGTGTTTAGCCTGGAAACCAAAAATCTTCTGTCCTTCCCTTGAGCTGTTGAATAAATCAGCATATATCTCTGGAGTGACTAGAACCCTTGTGTAGTGTAAAAGCAGAGCAACTACATGAAGAGACCCAATTTATAATCTAAAAGAGTCCCAACATTTCCTGAGGCTTAGTGCCCTATAAACTAGTAACTCTGAAACTCAATTTTAATACAGTTCAGCACAGCATCTGACATATATGACCAATGGTTACTAAAACCTATCTTTATTGCTACTATGACCTTCATTACTTATAAATAATTATACTTCTTTTTCATAAATTTACATATTGATTTATCAATGGGTATTTTGTGTTCCTGAACAGTATATGCTATTCTTTCTTTATATCTCTCCAAATTTACCAAGCAATTTGAAGACTTAACTTTGTTAAATTAAATTTTATACTGACAACTGTAAATGACTTTATGCTTTTCTTGGAAAGCTTACTGATTCAAATGAAACGTTCAGTGAACTTTGGGGAACATTTTCAGGTTCATTTTCATGCTTGTTGTTACATATCCACGGAAGGTCAGTACTGAGATAGGCATGTCAATCAATTAAGGCTATAACCAAGTTCTAAACTGCAGTGGTTCTCAACCTTTCTAATGCCGCGACCCTTTAATACAGTTCCTCATGTTGTGGTGACCCCCAACCATAAAATTATTTTCGTTGCTACTTCATAACTGTAATTTTGCTACTGTTAATGAATCGTAATGTAACTATCTGTGTTTTCCAATGGTCTTAGGCAACCCTGCTAGCGGTTCTCAACCTGTGGGTCGCGATATTAGAAAGGTTGAGAACTGCTGCTGTAGAGACTAAGACCACTGGAAAACACAGATAGTTACATTACGATTCATTAACAGTAGCAAAATTACAGTTATGAAGTAGCAACGAAAATAATTTTATGGTTGGGGGTCACCACAACATGAGGAACTGTATTAAAGGGTCGCGGCATTAGAAAGGTTGAGAACCACTGCTCTAAAGTCTGATGCTACGTTTCTGACACTAAAAACCGCAAACTTCATTGTTATCAATGCATCTCACAGTCATGATGTAGAGTAACAGTGGCTTGCACTAATTAGAAGAGAATGGCATATAAATTATACTGTGGGTAACAGCATTATAAGGAAAATGTTAGCTGAAGTACTTGTGTGTCTAAGCAAGATGTTTCCCCCCTTTAAATGCCTTAATAAGAGGTGGTTAAGTAAACTGAATAGCTCTGGAAGAATAATTAAATGATCACCATAGCTCATGTCACTGGGCTATTATAGAGTGTTGCATGGGGCTCTGCTACAGCAGTACCTCTGCCTCATGGATTGTATATTCTAATCGTGGGACACTCATTCACTCACCCAGATCATGCTGGATATCTTTTAAAATTTTCTTGTTCTTTGAGTTTGTTATTTCTAAACTTAATTCTGTATCTTCCTCTTGTTAACATGATCTTTCTCTGAACATTGTCTAATGCAATCATTTCTTTTTATACTGTTTCAATTATAATTAAGTTACAGATAATTATTGGGGACTATACTTAATTAATTTTCAGTGAATATGGTTGTCTTTGAAGCTTAATTCCTCACTTAAATATGATTTCTTATGGCAACATACATATAGTAAGAAATATAGCAAATATACATGAACTCAGGCAGACACACATATAGAGGTCATGGATATTACACATTTTAGACAAAAGTAAAACCATGCATAGCATATATTGTTATTCAAAATTTTTATATAAATATATTATAGACATCTTTCCTTTTTTACCCCTTTCACTTATTCTATCTTATAGATTGTATTTAGTGTGTTTTTATTCTGATAAGTTAAATTCAAGGTTTAACAGTAACTTTGTTGTTTTTCCTATAAGCAGCCTTAAAATCCTAAAAGTTTGTCTTTTTATTAGGCTTTATAAATTATTACATTCATATACATTAAGTAGATTACAATATTATGTGGTATCTATAGTGGGATGACACAAACAGAGCATTGTTATTCTTAATACTTCAATACAACTTTTGCAAACTAAATTTCATCTTTAGATGAAGTCTTGAATGAATACTCTTTTTTTAAAATATATTTTTGTTGATTTCAGAGAGGAAAGGAGAGAGAGAAAAACATCAATGATGAGAGAGAATCATTGATTGGCTGCCTCCTGCACACCCCCTACTGGGGATTGAGCCCACAACTCAGGCATGTGCCCTTGACCGGAATCAAACCTGGGACCCTTCAGTCCAAAGGCCAATGCTCTATCCACTGAACCAAAGCAGCTAGTGCTTGAATGAATACTCTTTGTAAGGTTTCCCTACACTTGCATTTCTTGTCTCCTCTTTTAAAGGTGAGCAATCTTGTGGATCTTTCTACCCCCAATATGGATTTAGTTCTAGAGCAAAGGTTGGAAAGCATGTCTTTCTTCCTTCGGCAACAATTTCCAACTAAGCAAGTTTAGAAACATGAACTCTATGACTTGTCTAAGGTCTGACCTTGTGCCCAAAAGGATTACCTCAATAGCTCTTGTATACTCTAGTTAGGTTCGATTAAAACCTATCTGTATATTGTGCAAGGACAGAGAACTAAAAGGCCAGGAAAAAAAAAATACTCTGATAATCAGAAGACCAATTATTGTACTTAGAGGATTCTCTCTGCTAACACACACACATACACACACACACATTTTTTCTTCCCCCCCCCCCCCAGTGTAACAGAATAGCCTAATATTGAGACTTTAAATACTCTCATTTGCCCTAATAAGACAGGGAAAATAAGTAAAAGGCCTAATTCAGTGTCCAAGCAATTCAGATAAAATTAATGATAAATGACAATATGGATGACTCCCTTTGTGATTTAGACAACCTGAAAAATTTAAACCCACTATAAAATAAATGGCTTACCCCCTAACCGTGTTGAAAGACAGAACTGATTTTAACTGTTTTGTTCTTTTAATAGAAATTGAATTTGGGCAAAATGTAATTGTAATCTTGCTTGGTTCTGAGTCTTTAATGATTCAGACAACACAAAATAGAGGGGCTTTCCTTTGTTGGGTCTTTCTTGTCAAATCTCTATATCTGTTAACACCACTTTTTCTCCAATTTCCTTAAGCTCTGCAATTTTGTTTTTTTTCACACCTCCATTAAAACTGCACTCTCCAAGGCCTCCAATGACTACTCTCTTGGGCAAATCCTATAATTTTCTAGCATTTCGGCAAAGAGTATTATTGATCTACCTTTCTGCAACTTTCTTTTTCTCAGAGACTGAGTTTTTCTGATTATATTTATGTCAGACTTCTCCATCTTTATGGTGGATAGTCTACCTTTTGTTATTCTGTAAGTTCAAAATTGTCCCACTTTTGTTTATATTTCCAAAAAGAACTATATTTTATAATAAACAAATCTGCATATTTTTTATTATTAAGCCTTGTTCTTGCATTTCTTGTCTCCTCTTTTGAGTTCCTTCTGAGTTTTCTTACACAATGCATTCATCTAACTATATATCCACTGCATATATCACTACTTTTTCTCCAGCCCATTTTTATTTTTTATAGAAGATTTAATTAGTTAACACTTTAGTGAATATCAACTCTGGGAAAAACATTAGAGAAACAAAATTGAGGCAATCCCTTAATTCATGTATAATAATGAAAGAGATAATCAATACAGTGTCATCTATGAAATAATCGAATTAGGGACAATGTATGTGTTTTGGGACAATGCACATGGAGAATCTAATGAAGAATTTGTGGTAAAGATAGTCAGAAAATGCATGCAGGATGAGTTTTGTTTTTTCAAGTTAAGAAACTTAAAAATGTGGAAATTTCAGAATCACTGAAGAATACTGAGTTGTTGTTCTGTGCAGCTTTGAGGATTGTACATGCTGTTTTATTATTCATTTAGGGAAGTCTTGATATTAAAAACCAAAGGTAACAAAACAAGTACTTGATTGGGATCGTCATCTAGCTGAAACTCACTTATAAGCTTATCTCTTTCACAGAACTCCAGCTAACAGCAATCATATCTCTTCTCTGTCTCCATCTCTCTCACTGTCTGTCTGACTTTGTCTCTGTCTCTATTTCTGTCTGTCTCTCTCTTCTTATCACACCACTAGAAGCTGTTGTTTCATTGCTTGTGGTACTCAGTTTTTGCAATTGATTGTATTTAATGCCTTATTACATACTATTATTATTTGTTTGTGTATATATATATATATATATATATATATATATATATATTGCATTTGATTTATTCTGACATGTTCTAAAAGTTTCTTGAAATGACGAATAATACCACTATTCATTTTATGTGTAAACAGTGTCTCTTTATAATAACCACTAATATTTATTTAGCACTTATTAAATAATTCTTCCATATATATTATCTATATATATAAAAGCCTAAGCAACTGTTACGACCGAACGACCGATCGACTGGTTGCTATGACACACACTGACCACCAGGAGGAAGCTCAATGCAGGAGCTGCCCCCTGGTGGTCAGTGCACTCCCATAGTGGGAGTGCCACTCAGCTGACTGACATGTCCCTGCAGCCCACCAGCCCTGTGGTAGCCACTCACTCCCTTAGCTCCACATGCAATAACCCGTAACATTAAAATTTTAACCTTTCCTTCCAGATGTTACTCAAATTCTACTTACACTTTGATATTAACTAATTCATTATCTTTTGATATTGTTGCTAATGACACCCAATCAAAATTAAATGAGTATTATGCTAAGCGAAATAAGCCAGTCAGAGAAAGATAAATATCATATGATCTCACTCATTTGTGGAATATAATGAACAACATAAACTGGTGAACCAAAACAGAGACAGAGAAGCATAGATCAGACCATAAAACCTCAGAGGGAAGGTAGGGGAGTGTGGGGGTAGAGGGAGAGATCAACCAAAAGACTTGTATGTATGCATATAAGCCTAACCAATGAACACAGACACCAGGGGGTGAGGGTACGAGTTGGGGGAGGGGGGGCAGTGGGGGGATAAGGACACGTATGTAATACCTTAATAAAGAGAGAAAAAAGTTAAATGAGTAGGTTGGCAAAAATACAAATTTTCACTTATAAAGTAAATACATTTGGGGGAACCAATGTATGACATGATGAGTATAGTTAGTAATACTGTATTGTAAACTTGAAATTTGCTAAGAGATTGGATCTTACATATGCTCACCACATTAAAGAATGGTAACTATGTGAGGAGATGGATGTGTTAATTAGCCTGATTATTGCAATCATTTCACAATGTATAATTCTCAAGCCATCATGTTGTATGCCATAAACATTTACAATTTGTATTCATCAATTATGCCTCAGTTAAGCTGAAAAAAGAATGTATTTACATTATAACATGTTACATAAGTTTTGTCTTTATGTTTAGATATGTTCCTGAAAGCAGAGACTGTCTCATTTACTTTTGTTTCCCTCGGTGCTTGGCAAAATGACCCAATTCATGATTATTGAAATGGCATTGGATAAAAAAAATAAACAGACTGAGGGATGAAATGTCTCTTTTAACAATTTAGGAGTAAATTGGTGAGCTTTGTGGGTAGTAGCTGGAGTTTATACAACAATTCCAAGACATATTTAATGAGAATTTGATTCATATGATGTTGTTCAACATTGGCATAGGGACAGAAGCAATCAATAAATACCTGTGGTAGGAAGACATTACGCACACATACTTTTTGCATCCTGTTGGGCAAATATAATTTTTAAACTCATGTAAATTATATTACATTTAACTTTTTTGAGATTCACTTAGTATTTATCCCACGATAGTGTGTTTTTTAGAGAATTTTTTGTAGGAAACTAAAACTCAATAGAGCCTTTCTTTAGGTGTGTTTCCTGTCTTTCTTTTTCTGATTATCAGCTGCTGTTTTGGGCATTTGTTCATAATGTTGTGGATCATGCTGCCCCAATTCTTACTAATTTTCCCTAATCTTGTAGGGTCCTATACTGCACGAGGGCTATTCAGTTAGACTGCTCCGTGACAACTGGTCAGCTACTCTGAGTTTATTAAGTGTCTCTATTGAACAATTGGAATACTGATGAGAACTGTTTTTAAATAACATGTGTAAAGGACAGTGCTGACTCTGTCATCAATATTTCTTATGGTTAGATCCAGGAGTTGGTCACAGTTGACTTGATATCCAGAGTATCCTCATACAGGAAAAACACAGCATTTTAAAATAATGCTGATACTGTATTATGCTTATCATTTTTTCACTTATTCACTCATGCATTCATCCAGGTACTGCAAACATATGTAACATATATTATGTGCATATCAGTTTTCTAATTATAATAGCTAACATTTGCTGAGTGATTTCTATGTGTAAAACTGCTTACACATACTACACACCCTCCACTTCTCACATTGCACATATATATGCATAATATATGCATCATAACATTTCAGTTATACAAGCTTATGTAGTTTTAAACAAATATTTTAAGTGACAACTGGGTGCCAAGCCCTATTCTAGGTGTTGTAGATATAGCGAACAAAACAGACAAAATTTTTATGAGCTTAACTTTATATAAAGGGGAGACCAAAATAATCAGTCTTAATAAGGAAATTATGTAGTATGTTCTTATATGAAAGGGGTAATATAAAAAATAAAACAGGTAAAAGGTAGAAGAAATACATAGGAAAATATAATTATAAAGGATCATGTGGGAAGGACATACTAAGAAAATATTGCCCTAGCCAGTTTGGCTCAGTGGATAGAGTGTCAGCCTGAGGCCTGAAGGGTCCAGGGTTCAATTCTGGTCAAGGGTACATGCCTGGGTTGTGGGCTCAGTCCCCTTTGTGGGGGGTGTAGGAGGCAACTGATCAATGATTCTCTCTTATCATTGATGTTTCTATCTCTCCCTCTTCCTTCCTCTCTGAAATCAATAAAAAAACACATATATTAAAAAAATAAACCAGGTAAAAGGTAGAAGAAATACATAGGAAAATATAATTATAAAGGATAGTGTGGGAAGGACATACTTAGAAGACACTCTTTGAGTAAAGTTTTGAAAACAATGAGTGACAAAGCCATGGAGATTCCTATGGATGAGCTTCAAAGACAGCACACAGTGACTAAAAAGTCCTTGAGATGAGGACCCATGGCTGGTGGTTTTTCTTATTTTGTTTTGTTTTAATTTTGTAAATTACAGTTTACGTTTAATATTATTTTGTATTGGTTTTAGGTATATAACATAGTGGTTAGAAATCATATACCTTACATAGTGCCCCCCCTGATATTTTCAGGATCCAACTGGCATCATACAGAGTTATCACTGAGTCTGTTTCAATTTTGTTTGTATAGTTCTTTAGATTCCACATGTAAGTGAAATCATATGGTGTTTGTATTCTTCTGACTGATATTTCACTGAACATAATACCCTCTAGGTACATTCATGCTGTTGCAAATGGTAAGATTTCATTCCTTTTTATGGCCCAGTAATATTCCACGGTATATATAGTGTGTTTGAAGAACACAATCAGAAGCAAATGTTGAAATGTTGAGCTGATTGAGGGAGAGAGGGGGAAGAGATAGGATCAGAGAGGTTATGGGCGAAGTTGATTGTGCAAGGTATTGTAGGCAACTGTAAGGACATGGAAAGCTGCCAGTGCTTCAAGCAGAGGAGTGAAATGATTTTAGTCAATTTTTAATAAAATTGCTTTGGCCCTTGTGTTGAGGATCAGCGGTCAAGGTCAGGGTGACCAATGAAAAATTTATTAACAGTATTCCAGGCAGAAAATAAAGATAGCTTAGACTAGATCTTCATGACACTGGTGGTAAAAATGGTTGGCATGGATGTATTGTAAAGCTGTAGACAACAGAGTTTGCTGGTGTTCGATACAGAGAAGACAAAAATATGGGATTTAAAGTTTGATATTAATATATTTGGTATGACCATCAGGAGAGGCTGGGCAGCTGCATGCATCAAAGGAATAAAAGTAGCGAGAAAAATCCCAGCTCAGGCAGCCTGGTTCAAGCTGCCACACTCTCAGCCACTGTATTTTGTAGCCTTCATACAAAGTGTTACAGGATTTGTGAAGTATAATAGTATAAGCACTGATCCATAAAACCTTGGGAAAATGAGGCAAGCTATGCTCATTTCCTATAATATGTCTCCTAGGGGCCCGGTGCACGAAATTCGTGCACGGGGGGGGGGGGGGGGATTCCCTCAGCCCAGCCTGCACCCTCTCCAATCTGGGACCCCTAGAGGGATGTCCAACTGCCTGTTTAAGCCTGATCCTGGTGGGATCGGGCCTAAATGGGCAGTCAGACATCCCTCTCACAATCCAGGACTGCTGGCTCCCAACTGCTCGCCTGCCTGCCTTCCTGATTGCCCCTAACGGCTTCTGCCTGCCAGCCTGATCACCTCCTAACCACTCCCCTGCCAGCCTGCTTGATGTCTAACTGCTCCCCTGCCAGCCTGTTTTCCCCTAACTGCCCTCACCTGCAGACCTGGTCACCCCTAACTGCCCTCCCCTGCAGGCTTGATCGCCACCAACTGCCCTCCCTTGCAGGCCAGGTCCCTCCCAACTGCCCTCCCCTGCTGGCCATCTTGTGGTGGCCATCTTGTGTCCACATGGGGGCAGGATCTTTGACCATATGGGGCAGCCATCTTGTGTGTTGGAGTGATGGTCAATCTGCATATTACTCTTTTATTAGATAGGATAGAGGCCTGGTGCACACATGAGGACCAGCTGGTTTGCCCTGAAGGATGTCTCAGATCAGGGTGGGGGTTCCCTTGGGGCGTGGGGTGGCCTGGGCAAGGGGCCTGTGGTGGTTTGCAGGTCGGCCACAACCCCTGGTGACCCAAGCGGAGGCCCTGGTATCTGGGGTTTACTTATCTTCTACAATTGAAACTTTGTAGCCTAGAGCAGAGCCAAGCCTTCTCCTTGCTCCGTGGTGGCAGCCATTTCTGTTGGGATTTATGTATCTTCTATAATTGAAACTTTGTAGCCTTAAGCGGAGGCCTGGGCCGGCCAGGGTGTGTGAAAAGCTTGGCTTCCTCCATCACCGGGGGCAACCCTAGCCTCCTGCTCTTTCCAGCTCCGTGGCTGCCGCCATTTCTATTTGGGTTTATGTATCTTCTATCATTGAAACTTTGTAGCCTTGAGTGGAGGCCTAGGCCGGCAAGGGCAGGCGGAAAGCTTGGCTTCCTCCATTGCCGGGGAAACCCAAGCCTCCCTCCTGCTCTCTGTGGCCATAGCCATCTTGGTTGGGTTTATTTGCATATTGACTCCTGATTGGCTGGTGGGTGTGGCTGTAGTGGAGTGATGGTTAATTTGCATATTACTCTTTTATTAGATAGGATTTCTTTAATGTATATTTATTAACATCTACAGCATGCCAGTTTTGTGCTAAGTTCTGGGGATGCAAATATAAAAAGATATGTTTCTCAACCTCATGAATGTTATTGCCTACTTCATATGAAATATCAGCAAAAAGGACAAAAAATGAATGGCAAGTATAAATCAATCTACTGTACATTTTGAGAGGCTGAATTTAAATGGATGGCATTTATGCTGCCAGATTAGAAGGGTGTTAAAGCCCATGTTTGTTGTGCTTAGGCGTAAACATATTTTAATTGAATTTATTGGGGTGGCATTGGTTAACGCAACCATACATGATTTGAGTACACAACTCTATACCACATCAACTGCATCCTGCCTTATTTCCCACCACCGAAGATCAAGTCTTTCCACCACTTTACCTTCTTCCACCTCCCTGTACCCCAACTTTTCCTCTGGCAATAACAATTTTTTAAATCAGATAGGTTTGAGTGACTTGGAAAATGCATGAGGAACTACACTAGATTTAAACTTGACACATATAAATTTTATATGTGTACACCAAAGCAAAAAAAAATAAATAAATAAATAAGGGGATTAGTAGGTGATAAAGCACTGGTATTCTTGGGTATGGAAGATTATCTATGGCATGAGCTTTGGAATCAGATAGAACTTTTTCAAATCCTGGCAAAATCAATATATATTTTTTGATGAGCTATATAATCTAATACTCAGATCTCCATCAGTTAAACAAGGATAATAGCAACTTTTTATTAGATTGGTGTTAGGATTAACTGACATATAAATAGCTTAGCATGCTTTCTGGTATATAGAAAAGAATAAGTACATATTTTACCTATTTTAGTAATTATTAGTGTTTT
Source organism: Plecotus auritus (assembly GCF_963455305.1). Classification (NCBI taxonomy): domain Eukaryota; kingdom Metazoa; phylum Chordata; class Mammalia; order Chiroptera; family Vespertilionidae; genus Plecotus; species Plecotus auritus. The sequence goes on along the minus strand of NC_137783.1, from coordinate 32,679,989 downwards.
CAAATTGAAGGTAGACTTAATGTTTGCTGATCATTAATCAATATTTTTAAAAAATTTTCTTAGAACAATCACTATAACTTCCACATTCTCCTTTCTGTGTACTATAATTCTTTTTGTGATTTTCTGTCCATCTAGCCTGTGAATTTCTCAGCTGCATTTATGTATCTGGCATAGCATAGAAACTTAGTAGCCATTGGTATCTATATCTCTTTCTTTTTTTTTTTAATTTTACCTTCTTCAATTTTATGTCAATTTTCATTAGTTTTTCTTTTCAGAGAGGAACTTCCATTAGTTCCTTCTTATTACTCTTTATTTACTAATATGCGGATGTTTCTCTCTCTCTCTCTCTCTCTCTCTCTCTCTCTCTCTCTCTCTCTCTCTCTCTCTCTCTCTCTGTCTTGCTTAACTCTTGTTATCTGTCTGCTTCTCTTTAACTAATATAAATTCCAGAAAGTACAATGAGCATTTTCTCATAACAGACTTCTCACTCATGCATCTGCTTTAAAAAGATAATTTTAACCAGACTTCCCAGAGTGCATTCTTATAAAAATTTCCAGAGTGAACACATACCTATTTTAATGTCTCCAAAGCTTTCTTCTATTATCATATGAGGAACATTTATGCCATTCAATTTCCTTCCCAATGAGAGTGAAGTTTAAAAATATTTTCAATTCTCAAAATTTCTAAGACTTAAATTTGATGTAGGACCTTTGTCAAATAGTATTTATTACGTTTTATTTCCATTGGAGTTCATTTGAATATATAAAGTGAGATATAATCCCAGAAAAAGAAAACTAGAAAGAATATTGTCCAGTGAACTGCTGATCCTGGAACCGAGCCAGTTCATGCAACATGTATTTATCACTGAGAGCATCTTAGATACATTAAACCTGAGAGGAGCAGCCCTTTCTATCCTCTTTAAAGATTGTTGTTGACAATAGTTTCCCAAAACAATGACATCTGAAAACATCACGATGTGTTTCTGTTTATTGTATAATATTAACGCTTCATTCCAAAACAGAAACAAAAATACGCTTAAAAACTAATTTGCATATTAAAGACTAAGAAAATCAGCTTCTATTTACAGAAAATTCTTTTCAAGAGTTTTTGGAGTACAATGCCCATGCTAATGTTAAAAGATATATTAGGCAAATATACTTGCAAAGAAACTCTGTAATTTTAAATTTCCTACTAGCGCTATCTCATCAGTAGAAAAAATGAATGGGCATAACAACTGGCCAGATGATGAAATTGCTAATAAGAATAACTAGAATCTTATGAGAAAGAACTTTGAAAACAGGAGATTCAACCTTGTTCCCTAAGAAAGGAAAGTGTCAATAGTATTACACCTTGTGGACTTGGACAAATGTATTATGATATAAAATGCAACAACTTAAGATTGCTGACTTATTTTGCTAGAGTAAAAAAAAATAAAGGATAATTTCTTTTAAATCAATGACTTAGAATATTAAAAACATACTTGACCTAATTTAGAATTCTATGCTTATGTGATTCCTGTACCCAGATTTCAAATCAACATGTTTTTGGAGCTATACCAAATTATAAAAACATATTTCTCTAACAGAGAAAAAAGTCTGTCTTTAAAAAAATATGTGACATACTTTTTTAAAAAATATGCAGAGGAATAAGTGAATTTAAAAGCATGTATAAAGGCAAAAATGATATTCTAACCTCAGAGAATTTCTAAATAGAATTTTCTCATAATGCTGGATATATGCCAAGTTTGTCAACACATGCATTGAATCTATTAGCAAATTATACTAACCAATTGAGTCTATTGCAGAACTTAATAATATGAGCTATAAAAAAATAAAAATATTCTTGCTGACAATTCTGCAATGTTTTCATTATTATTATTTTTTAGCTTTGTTGACACTATTACAGATATACCCATTTTCCTTCCCGCCTTGACTCACCTTCACCCAGCCCCTACACCCCTCTTCCCTCTGGCCATCACCGCACTGCTGTCTGTGACTATTTGTCATATAGGTGTATATATATATATATGTGTATGTGTGTGTGTATATATATATATGCTATCCCTTCACCTTCTTTCATCCAGTATCCCCTCCCTATCCCGCTCTGATAGCTGTCAGTCTGTTCCATGTATCCATGCCTCTGTTTTTGTTTTGTTCATCGGTTTATTTTGTTCATTAGATTCCACATATGAGTGAGATCTTATGGTATTTGTCTTTCCCCAACTGGCTTGTTTCACTTAGCAGTGTGTTTTCCTAAGTATTTGGTGAACATCCTTTCAGATTTGGGGTTTGGAAATCATTTTGAACAGGTTTAATATAAGGAATTATTTGAAGAGATGATTCTAAAATAAATAAAGGGACTTATGTTAGAATAAGTTTATCAAGATTTATCATAAATCCTCTCCTTCAGATTGGGAGGTTACAATAGACATTTATAAGGAATAAACTTGGGTAAAAATAAAAACTAATACTTTTTATATAAAATATATTTTGGTCATTTAGTGCCAAATATATACTTTTGGCTTTTTTATTTTTCAATGGATTTTGCTTTAAAATGTAAGGAAGTAAGAATAATGTAAAATGAATTGCCACTGCTATCCTGATCCTGGTCCTTTATCTGGTTTATGACATAATCATAATTGCTTCAGGCATTGAAATGGATTTTCATATAAATCACAGCATCATTGCTAGTGGATATTTTTCCTATTTCATTAGATCTCTATTAATACACATGTAGTATGTCTGATGCATTAATTGCTTTAGTCACTATTTATTCATTTAATTATTTATTCACTCAACACATTTTTATTGGGTCAATTTTATATGCCAGGTACTATGAAAAGAGTTGGGGCAAGGAGTTTATCTCAGATGGAAGAAGTAATATATAAGGCTCCACAATCAGAAGTTAGCATGGTGTGATCAAGAGTCTGAATGAAGGCAGTTTAAATCAAGTGCTAATGCTATTGAGGAAACCTATAGGGACCAACCTTTGTTGGCCAATGAGAGTAATTTTAATCTTAATTTTAAGTGAAAATATTGGAGTTTTAAAAGAAGGAGCAGAAGTAGGAGAAAAGGTGTGACAATATGATTCAATTTATTCTAAACCAGATCACTACCTATAATGAGAAGCAAGGCTTTGTGTGAAGACTGATGGAAAAAAATAACAACTTAAGATCAACACCTATGGCATAGCCCAGCTGGTGAGGCTCAGTGGTTGAGCATTGACCTATGAATCAGGAGATCATGGTTCAATCCCTGATCAGGGCACATGCCTGGGCTGTGGGCTTGATCCCCAGTGTAGGGTGTGCAGGAGGCAGCCAATCAATGATTCTCATCATTGATGTTTCTGTCTCTCTCTCCCTTCCTCTCTGAAATTAATAAAAATATATTTTAAAAAAATACCTGTGGCATAGTCCAAGCATGAGATGATGGTAGTTTAAACTCTGAGGGTGTTGGGGGTGTGTTGGAATGAAACTGGATCTAAAGACTAGTTGAGAGATTTAAAAAGAATAAATTACACAGAGAAAGACACATACACACATGTGAAGTGTTATTTATTAGAATCCCGGAAGGAGTAGAATAATGGGAGGCAAAGGTGGGTATAAGTAGTTATAGAGTAGGATCATTCACTGATAAAGAAATCTTAAAAGGACCACAACTAGAGGGGACATCATGAATTTAGTTGTGGGCAGATTGTGTTTGGAATTGCAAGCAGTTAATTCAGAATGATGTTAAATTTTTACAGTATTACTAGTAAATAGTTCTAAATGTTTGCCCTGATTTTCTAAAAAATCATCAATAAGTTTAAAAGTTGTCAGTTTTTTACTTTATTCTGACTTTAATTTTTATTGAGAGAAAAATTATATTTTATTTTTATTTTTAAAATATATTTTATTGATTTTTTAGAGAGAGGAAGGGAGAGGGATAGAGAGTTAGAAACATTGATGAGAGAGAAACATCCATCAGCTGCCTCCTGCACACCTCCTACTGGGGATGTGCCCGCAACCAAGGTACATGCCCTTGACCAGAATCGAACCTGGGACCCTTCAGTCCGCAGGCTGACGCTCTATCCACTGAGCCAAACCAGTTAGGGTGATAAATTATATTTAATTATGATTACTCTCTGGATCCTTTACTCAATGTTGTATATAATTAAATGAATCACATCCAAAATATAATTGGTAAGATAATTCTATATTGGGCATTCCTATAAAGAAAAATAATTAAACCTATTTTTTTTAAAAAATGACATTGATATTTTATATTTAGTTAACTTCTATAAAAATCATAAAGTCAAAATGATATAGAAATAAAGGAATGTCAGTCTAGTATTCTAGAACAGATAAGTTTTCTCTAAAAAATTAGTTTCTAGGCCTTTTTTTCCTTTTGATATTATAAGATGAATACATTTAGACTCTGCTTTTCAGTTTCAATCCTTTGACTAAATAATATTTTAAGAACCTAAAGCCAAATAATATATTTTCCTCCTCATAGATTCTTCTGAGGTCATATTTCTCTGAACCTCTATACATCAAGTTACAAACTATGGAAATTGCAAGTAATTTCAAAATTTTTGATGGCTCCATTATACAGTACAGCAAATTTGAATATGTAATTTATTCATAAGCATATGTATGCAAACTTCTGAGAAGAAATTTAAGAAAAATTATTATTCATTATTTATCCACACCCATCTGTAGGCCAATATGAAAACATAAAACACAGGTATTAATTTTGTACTATTTAGAGTAATACTCACCTGAGAGTTTTTCTCCTCCTCAAGGGACACAGGAGATAAAGGGACAGTAGGCTCTTTATTATAGGGTGGGATACAAGTGTGAAGGAGGGAAACTAGGCATTATCCAAATCCCATTAGCTGTCTCATTTTTTTTTCTTTTTCTTTGTTGTTTCTGTCTGGATAAATTTTTGGCTGAAAAATATAGGTCTTTATTTTTTTAAATATATTTTATTGATTTTTTTTACAGAGCAGAAGGGAGAGGGATAGAGTTAGAAACATCTATGAGAGAGAAACATCAATCAATCAGCTGCCTCCTGCACACCTCCTACTGGGGATGTGCCCACAACCAAGGTACATGCCCTTGACTGGAATCGAACCTGGGACCTTTCAGTCCGCAGGCTGATGCTCTAGCCACTGAGCCAAACCAGTTAGTGCTAAACAAGTAATTTTAAAGCGATCAAATATTTTAGCCTGGCCTAAAAGTGCTCCTTACTTTACCCAGCTTCCCTATTCAAACTCACCTACTAAACTTTTACCTGATCAACAAACATGGCATGCAACTTTAAAAGTTACTCAAACAAAACATGCATTTTAAGCTTTGATATCTTTCATAGTGTTTGTCCATTATGTCACCTGAAAACGTTGTGCTCATTAATGAAGAACCAACTTGGGCATCTTTCCCAGAAGCTTCCATTGATCTTCATCCCCTGTAGAGTTATTCACTCTCTGCTATATGTGCCTCGTGTGCCTTGCATGTAGTGTATCATTCATCACCCTAAATTAATTGCTCATTTTTTTTTTTCACCTAGACTACCAAGAACTGGGTCATATTTATATCTTTCTATATGGGCATTTTGAATGTATTTTACTATCCAGTTTGGTAGGTTACCTTTAAGGACTACTTATTTTGCCTGTGGGCTTGGCTGTTAGCCCTCTATTAAAGATAGATCCCTCCCATCTGTTTCAGCCAATCTCTCCATGGTTGGAATCATGAAATCATTTGCTTTTTGTGCTTGTTCTCTATAGGAGACCCTTCAACTTGGTTTCAATTCTTGTTTCTGGTATGCCTTCTTGGACATGGCTATTTAGACTGTCCCTTTTTCTTGAGCCTTCCAGTGTTCAATCTTGCCAATGTGGCCATGTACATCCATTTTTACTCCTAGATGAAATTCAACCCCAGACTCATATTGCTCGGTGGATAAAATACACATTCACAACTATACCAATAAATGTGTTAAATAAGTTAATAGTTAGATGAAAGAGAATATGTGTTTAAAAATAACATAATTCCTGAATATTTCCTTAATTCCAGAAGCAATTTTATTTTCTATCACTCAAAACATTCTCCTTATTACAATACATGAATGGGTAGTAAAAATCATTTAAATTCTGAATTTATATTGTCTCTCATTCCTTTGAGAGATAACTGCACGGTTATCAAATTCCTAGTTTTATTTTTTAGACATGCTTTATGACATTTCTAACATTGAGTACAGATAACAAACAATAACAATTAATCAAAGTTGATTTTAGTTGCCTGAAGTGTTATCTATGAATAATATGGCATAGCAAACGTTCTCATAAAATGTGTTGATAATGCACTACTGAAATACAATCCTATCTAATAAAAGAGTAATATGCAAATTGACCATCACTCCAACACACAATATGGCTGCCACCATGTGGTCAAAGATGGCTGCCACCATGTGGACACAAGATGGCTGCCACAAGATGGCCAGCAAGGGAGGGCAGTTGGGAGGGACCAGGCCTGCAAGGGAGGTCAATTGAGGGTGATCAAGCCTGCAGGGGAGGGCAGTTAGGGGTGACCAAGCCGGCAGAGGAGGGAAGTTGGGAGTGACTGGGCCTGCAGGGAAGGGAAGGTTGGGGTGACCAGGCCTGCAGGGGAGAGCAGTTGGGGGGACCAGGCCTTCAGGGGAGGGCAGTTAGGGGTGACCAGGCCTGCAGGGGAGGGCAGTTAGGGGCAAACAGGCTGGCAGGGGAGCAGTTAGGCATCAATCAGGCTGGCAGGGGAGTGATTAGGGGGTGATCAGGCTGGCAGGCAGGCGAGCAGTTGGGAGCCAGCAGTCCTGGATTGTGAGAGGGATGTCCCAGATTGGAGAGGGTGCAGGCTGGGCTGAGGGACTCCCCTCCCCTGCATGAATTTCGTGCACCAGGCCTGTAGTCTATAAATAAACAATTTATATGGTTTATTTTATTTTCAACAACATTAAACACTTAATAAAGTCAGTTTTTTAAAGTATTACCAAAATCATTTAGGAAACATGCACTCAACAAACTTTCAATTTTACTAATACTTCAGTAGCCAGTTATATACTTGGTATTTTAGTAATTATTCATTAGTTTATCAATTCATTTAGTCAACAGGCACCCATTTCCTATATTCTGATGGACACCGTACTATGTACAAATGTAATATTAATAGGGCTTTTGAATGATCAAAGATTACTGTTTTCCAGGTTTTTTTACTAGAGTCTTTACATCTATTAACTTTAATCCTAATTAAAACCATGTAAGTACCTGAGGTTTATAGAGACTAAACTATCCCATTATTAGATGAGACACCTCTAATGCAAGTACAGGTACATCTTATCCCGAAACTCCTGGTATTCTACTGCACACCACACAAGCACAGCCCTCCATTTGCAAATGAGTTCCACTCACCTGCCTCGCTTTCTTCCTCCCTCCCTTCCTTCCTCTCTCTTTGTTTTCTCTTTTAATTTTTTCTTTTCTTTTTTATTTATTTCTTTCATAACTTTTAGCAATAAAACAAACAAAATACATAAAGTACATTCGTGATCACATAATGATGTTCTCTGTGGATATATTTTAACCCCATCTATTAAATATAGCAAATGCTACATGATATTAAATTTCTATTTTAACTCTAAATTATCTTCTTTTATATCAAATCAATTGTAATTTGGAATCCATTTGAGTTTTCCAAGTAAATTTCAGTAATGAATTTTTTGTTTTACTTATTTTTTATTAGCAATTTCTAAATACCATTTTTTTAGTAAAATATTATGAATATATATGGTGTTCTTCTTATTTCTGATAAAACATTAGTTTAAGCTAAATGTGTTTTTTCCAAGACTGTAAAATATAGTTAAAAATTAAAAATTCAAATATTTCAATAAATTTAGGCACGAGATAACATGTATAACCTGAGGCATGATGAAACTATGCAGTGCTCCTGCCATCAGCTCACCTGAGGGGTCAACGAAGGCCAATGACAATCTGAGACTTGAGTTTTACTTGAATAGTTTATGTCATTTGCTTAGATGGCTAGGGCTGGAAACAGCAATTTCAGAGACGTGAACACAAAGTGGAAACTAGTCTACCTCCAATAGCCTAATAGAAAGTCAGGCAAAGAAAGCAAAATCAATTGAAGTAAACTGAATAATTAGGCTGCGAAGATTGGACTTTATTCTAAGGTAATGGGAGTCAAATAGGCATTCAATCAAGAACTAACCAGAAAGGAATTGTGATGTTAAAGAAAATGTATCTGATAGTAGTCAGCGAAAAAGATGCATCAGGTCTTGAAACAGAAAATAAATGACTGAAAGAAAGCAAAGGTTAAGGGGAGGTTAGAGGAGACACTGGTCAAAATGGGAATAGAAAGGAACAGACATGCAAGGCAGTAGAGAGGGAAAATCTACTACATTTACTCATGCATTTGCAACAAGTAAAGAAAAAAGATAAACAGATTACACTGAAACTTGACAGTGGGATTTGAAATGATGAAAAGAAGCATTTAATTGAAGTCTTGCAGAACAGGTTAAAAGCATTAGGATAAATGACACCAAACCAACTGAAATATCCCAGGACCTGTGAAAAATGGAAACTAAAGTCTTGTCACTGATTATTGTATTTTCTCAAAATCCAGGGCGTCAGTAAGTTCTTTCAAGCACTGAGTTTCCATGGGGATACAGTGTCTCTCTTCAGAAATAGTGAAAGCCAAGGACATCTGATACCTCACTGTCCCCACTCCCTTAACTAACTTTCTCTCTCCTCTCTCCCCAACCCCTGGTAGAAACAGGCAGCTTTGGCCATGACCTTCAACTCCCCCTCCCCCTCCACTTACAAATGTAAAAAGTAATCTATCTCTTTTTACATCAGGGAGATGACGCCATAATGTCCTCCTTTTTCATCTATACTTCCTTGAGCATCAACATTGTCAACCAATCCCTTTCTCTAATATCACTTCTCTGGGTATGCACCCAGGTCAGTATCCTGTTTTCTTTCTTCTCCTGTGGAGCATCCCCCCACCACCACATTTTAACATTCATTAAGTTTTCTACGTGACTTTATTTATTGAATCACTATGATTACTTATAAGGTAGATTGATTTGGGCTAAGCAAGGATGAGATTAAACAGAAATTGGGACTTGAGAAGATAAGGGGTTTGAAAGTCAAGATAATGCTGAAGGACTGTACTTTTTAAACTATTTTCTTTTCTTTTTAGGGTAGAGGTTGAGTAGTCACAGGCAGAGAATATATTGAGTATGTTCCATTTTCTGAAAGAGGTAGGTGGAAACATCTGCTTAAGATATCTGATTAGGTAGATAAAAGAAATCGTAAAAATAATCCTCACATTTTGTGAATTCCTTATAAACACTGTTTGCATATATCATCTAGGTATTCTCACACATTTTTTTACAAAATAATCTTGGAGAGGTATGCAGAGGACAACATATTTAATAAATTTAATATGCATTCACAGGTATATTTTATTAATACTAGTAATTATTGCTCCTAGCAGAAGGTTTGGAAGGTCACTCATCCATAGATTTTTATTTACTTGAAATAAAATAACCCTAGCAATAATCCATTTTAAGATGTTTTGTTATGTAAATAATTAAACCGAATTTAGCTTTTATGGGTGACTCTTACTCTACAACTTATGTTAAGCACTCTACTTGGATTTTCTTGTTTTGTCTCACAACAATCTTGTTAAAACATAACTTCATAATCATTATTTCATTGTTATTAAGAATGAGTTTAGTGCAGCCACTGTGGAAAGCAGTATAAGGTTACTTCAAAAAAATAAAAACAGAACTGCCTTATGATCCAGCGATTCCACTTCTGAAAATGTATCCAATGAAATCCAAAACACTGATTCAAAAGAATATATGCAACCCTATGTTCATTGCAGCATTATTTATAATAGTCAAGATTTGGAAGCAGCCCAAGTGCCCATCGTTAGATGAATAGATAAAAAAGCTGTGGTACATTTACACAATGGAATATTACTCATCTGTAAAAGAAGGAAATCTTACCCTTTGTGATAGCATGGATGAACATGGGGAATATCATGCTAAGTGAAATAAGCAGGTCAGAGAAAGACAAGTACCATGTAATTTCACTCAGATGTGGAATCTAATGAACGAAATAAACAAAAAAGCTGAATAGTGACAGTTTCATAGACAGCAGGATGACAGCTATAGGGGGAGTGGGTGAGGGTGTGGAGGGATTTAGCAAAAAAGGAAAAAAAGCAAAAACTCGTGGACACAAACAATAGTGTGGTGATTGCCTGGGGGAGGATCAGTGGGGGGGCATGGATGAGGGTATAGGGGGGATAAATGGTGATTGTCAGAGACTTGACTTGGGGTGGTGAACACACAAAACAGTGTGATATGTTGTGGAATTGTGCACCTGAAACCTGTATGATTTTATTAACCAGTGTCACCCTAATAAGTTCAGTAAGAAGGAAAAAGTGAGTTTACTTGAAATAATTTCCTGGCTCTGCCTCACGATTTATGTCCTAGGGTGAGGCTAGCTGGCCATGAATATCTGCATTTGGGAAACGTACCAAGTGAGGAAAGAGCTGAATGCAATAGGGCTATTGTTGTAGCCCAAATATTACTGCAGGAAGGATGTGCGTGTTTTTTTGCTACAGCTAAACAGCTGGTGTTTTGATAAATAAATTGCAACCTCTAATACTCATGTATTTTGTTAATACACATAGTTTGCCTGTAGCAAAACTAGAGATATAAAAATGTCACTTCTCATATCATGCTAAAATGACAGGAGTTTAAAGCACATTTAACTGGGAAATAGCTTATATAGCTTATATTATTCTTTTCCTGAAAATGAAAAGTTAGAGTGGGCTGAAAACTGTCAGTTTAGCTGCTTATTTGGATCATCCATAGCCCTCTTCTAGTTCCTAATACTCTTCTTTCTCCTCCTACTTCTCTATTTCTCTCTTACTTCTGCTTTATTATAAACTAGAGGCCCAGCGCATGAATGCATGCATGGGCGGGGTCCGGCCGGCCTGGCCCCAACTGGGGCGGATCAGGGCCAGGCCTGTTGGGAGGAGGAGATGGTGGAAGGTTGGACGGCCAGCCAGCCCACCCTGATTAGGGCTGATCAGGGCTGGGCCAGCTGGAGGGAGAGGCCAAGGGCAATTGATCTGTGGGCCCCAACCCCCATTGGGGTGGGGGGATAATTGGAGGCAGGGCCAGCCATGGGGAGGGGCTGTGGGTGGTGTGCTGGATGGCCCCACCCCCGATTGGTGTGAGGGGGCAATCAGGGAATGGAGCTGGCTGGGGGGAGGGGCTGCAGGCCAATTGGGGTGGTGGGGGCTGATCAGGGGTGGAGCTGGCCATAGGAGGAGCTGTGAGCAGTGGGCTGGCTGGCCTCACCCCAGAATGGGATAAGGGGGGTCGATTGGGGGCTAGTGGCCTGGGGGAGGGGCCATGGGTGGTTGGCCAGCTGGCCCTGCCCCTGATCAAAGTGGAGGGGCCAATCAGGGGCGGAGCTGGCTGAGGGGAGGAGCCATAGGCCTATCAGGGTGGTGGGGGCCCATCAGAGGCAGGGCCGGCAGCAGGGAGGGGCTACAGGAATTTGGCTGGCTGGCCCTGCCCCCTATTGGGCTGGTGTGGGCAGATCAGGGGTGGGGTCAGCTAGGGGGATGCCCAACCCTCGATCGGGGTGGGAGAGTCCAATCAGGGGTTGGGCTGCCAGGGACAGGGGCCGTGGGAGGTTGGCTAGCTGGCCCCACCCCCAGATTGAGCCAGTTCGCTGGCCACAGTGGGCTTCCTAGCAATGGGTCATTCTGGTCGTTACAGCATTACAGTCGCTGGCTTTTTATATATATAGATATATAGATAGTAATGAAGAGCTACATTGCATAATGCATTGCTTATCACTGACATGGGTATATATATAATCTCATTTTGATGAGATCCAGGTACCAGGTCACAAAGTTGTAGCTATATGGGCCTATAATATAGTTATTTTTTACATATGCAGAAAATGTAGGTTTTCTTTCTCTTATTTTAATAAGATAATTTCTGAGAAAGATTGTTCTAACACACATATTTACTCTTGCTCAAAGACAAGTTCACATATAAATTAAGCAATTAAGAAATTGATAAATATATTATCTTGAGGATATAAAATTTTATCCATGAGTAGCTCAGCAGCTACCATGCCAATATAAATAATCTTGATAATATTCTTAGGCCATTGTAACTTTTATCAAATATTTATGTTTCTAAAGTTGCAATTAAATTATATTTGCAATAATGATGCATTGCTAATAAACTAGTTTTTCTTGTTTTATACTGAATGTAAAAAAACTCTGTGTATAGAAACGTTTCAAATAAATGATATACTTTCAAATTACCAAAATTTTTAGAGCATACTTCCACAAGGAACAAATTACAGAATAATTCTCATGTCCCACATACTGTATAACCTTAGTGTCACCACTGGAAATCATCCACCTCCCATTTTCTACTTTATGTATTCAATTTGTGTTACTTTATCACATACCTACTGCACTTAATAATAAACATTGAAGTGTTTATTCTCAGTTAATTCAGATTATCTAATCACTCACCTCATGTGTGCTTATTCTTTTAGGTAATAGTCACCTCCCAGTGTGCTTTTACCCTTACTTTTAGCAAGCATGATGAACAGTTAGAAAACATTGTGTGAATGGATAAGTATATGCACCGTGTCCCATGAAAAATAAATTAAAATCCAAACCCAAGTGAGCCATGGTGAAACTATCAGCATTTGCTGAGTACTTATATGTTAGGCATTAGACCAGGAAATCCCTGCACTCTATCTAATTTGATCCAATTACAAGTCTTTGACATGAGTGTTTCTCCTTCACGCAGGAGAACATACAGGTTGGAGGAAGAGGTTGTAATTGTCAGAACCCAGGATGGAATAGCAGATGTTTGTTCCCAAACCTTTGTGCTGCCCACAGTGTTCTGTAGTGGAATTTGGCCTCCTGCTGGCAATTTCTGTGGAAAAGTGCAGAGGAATTCAGGAAGGTCCAAGGAGAAGGCTGAGGAGGGAGATTAGCCTGACAAGACATTTGTAGTGACAAAGCACTTTATCAGTGCTAATTTTGTTTAAAGCTTTAATATTTAGGTCAGATAGTACAAGTAAAAATGTAATGTGAAATAATTTTTGTGGTTATTTTGATCATGAAAAATTTTCAAGTTTTAATTGTTTAAAACATCCTAAAGAAAAAAGTTCTGACTTTCAAAAAGTCTAAAAATTTAAGCCATTAATATTCCTTTAAAGAGCAATATTGCCTTAATAATAATCCTTAGAGATAGATAAAACTTTCAACATTTCCAACAGCTTCTACATTTTTTTTTAATTCTTGGAGGAAGCAACACAGCATAGATTTGCTACTGGCAGGGAGTTGTGAAATGCTTGAATGATCAAACAGATGGTAAAACTCAAAGTCTCTTCTAACTTCACAGCCGCTGTAGGGCTGTGATGGCTCACATTTGTGTTGTTACATTTCAAATATTTCAAGAATTGTTTCCGTTATACTACATCTATCTATATATATAAAAGCCTAATATGGAAATAGACTGAATGGTGGACCAACCGAACAACTGAACAATTGGTTGCTATGACATGCGCTGATCACCAGGGGGTGTGCGTGGAACATGGCTGGCATCGGCAGCAGGTGGCAGAGCGCAGAACATAGCAGGCATTGGCCATGGTGGGATGGCGGAGCTGGTGAGCGGGGGCGCCAGACCAAGGCGGGGCACCGGTTGGTGTCATTGGGGCAATCCTCTGGTATTTACTAAAAGTCCTTTGCTCCTGCACACCGCAGTCCCACCTGGCACTCACACCTGCTGTCAGTGCCGGCCCTAATCAGGCCCCAATTGATTGGCGCTGTCAGCAGGTGTGAGCAGTGGCTGCTGGCCCCAATCGCCTCTGAGGGCTTCTCCACCTCCCCCTGCTCCTGAGGGGTGATCGGGGCAGCAGCCTCTGCTCACACCCACTGAAGTTGCTGGCCCCAATTGTACCCGATGCTGGCACCGGCCTCAATGGCTCCTCACTATCAGCAGGTGCAAACAGGGCTGACACCATCAGCATGTGGGAGTAGTGGCAGTGGGAGCGAGACTGCTGGCAGAGAGGGGGCTGAGAGCTGCGGTGGGGGGGCCAGGCGGGGGTGCAGAGGATGGGTTGAGACCTGACCCTGTGCTCACTGCAGCCTTGTGGCCCACAGTTCCTTTCAAGGTACACAAATCCATTCACTGGGACCCTAGTATAGTTATAATATACATATAGTTGTAACATGTATGTATCCTATCTAATAAAAGAGTAATATGCAAATTGGCCATGCCTCCGCTATACCCACAAGCCACGCCCACCAGCCAATCAGGAGCGAGTATGCAAATTAACTCCACCAAGATGGCTGCGGCCATGGAGAGAGTAGGAGGCTTGGGTTTCCCCGGAAATGGAGGAAGCCAAGCTTTCCACCTGCCCTGGCCTGCCATGGTCTCCGCTTAAGGCTACAAAGTTTCAATTATAGAAGATAAATAAATCCCAACAAAAATGGCTGCTGCCACAGAGAGAGCAGGAGGCTTGGGTTTCCCTGGTGATGGAGGAAGCCAAGCTTCCTGCACACCCTGGCCGGCCTAAGCCTCCACTCAAGGCTACGAAGATTCAATTATAGAAGATAAATAAATCCCAACAGAAATGGCAGAAGCCACGGAGCGAGCAGGAGGCTTGGCTCCACTCAAGGCTACAAAGTTTCAATTATAGAAGATAAATAAATCCCAGATACCAGGGCTTTAGCTTGGGTCACTGGGGGGCGTGGCCAGCCTGCAAACCACCACAGGCCCCTCGCCCAGGCCGCCCCATGCCCCAAGGGAACTCCCACCCGGATCAGGGCAAACCAGCTGGCCCCCACCCATGCACCAGGCCTCTATCCTATCTAATCCTCCTATCTAATAAAAGAATAATATGCAAATTGACCGTCACTCCAACACACAAGATGGCTGCTCCCATGTGGACACAAGATGGCTGCCACAAGATGGCCAGCAGGAGAGTGCCAGTTGTGGGCGATCAGGCCAACAGGAGAGGGCAGTTGGGAGGGACCAGACCTGCAAGGGAGGTGAGTTGGGGGCGATCAAGCCTACAGGGGAGGGCAGTTGGGGTGACCAGACCGGCAGAGGAGGGAAGTTGGGGGTGACTGGGCCTGCAGGGAAGGGCAGTTGGGGGGACCCAGGCCTGCAGGGGTGGGCAGTTAGGCATGACCAGGCCTGCAGGGGAGGGCAGTTAGGGGTGACCAGGCCACCAGAGGAAGGAAGTTGGGGGTGACCGGGCCTGCAGGGAAGGGCAGTTGGGGGGGACCCAGGCCTGCTGGGGAGAGCAGTTGGGGGTGACCAGGCCTGTTGGGGAGGGCAGTTAGTGGTGACCAGGCCTGCAGGAGAGGGCAGTTAGGGGCAAACAGGCTGGCAGGGGAGCAGTTAGGCAGCAATCAGCCTGGCAGGGGAGTGGTTAGGGGGTGATCAGGCTGGCAGGCAGAAGCAGTTAGGAGCAATCAGGAAGGCAGGCAGGCAAGCAGTTGGGAGCCAGCAGTCCTACCGGGATCATACTTAAATGGGCATTCAGACATAGCTCGAGGGGTCCCAGTTTCGAGAGGGTGCAGGCTGGGGTGAGGGACACCCCCCACCCTGTGTACCAATTTCGTGCACCGGGCTTCTAGTTTGCATTTATGAATGAATATATGTGTATGTATGTATATATGTGTATGTATGTGGCTCTGTATTGCTTACTAATCCCTTTGCAAATGGTTTTTATTTATTTTTCTTATAGATATAAAGTAGTTATCTTTATAATTAAATAGCCATATTTTATGAAAAAATAAATAAGCTTATAACTCTGGTGAAGAAATATATAATTTTAAAGTTAAAGTAGTCTTGGATTCCTTATCTGCCTCCATTGCGGTCTCATCTAATCAAACCCAAAGTTGAAGAGCTCACACACTCACTTGTATTTCTGAATCATGTACATTTTCTGCACACAGTTCCCAATAATTAATCAAGCCATTTTCCTCTTCTGTTTGGGGGGGATGCATAACACTCCTTTTCTTCTCCCCTTGTAATCCTGGTCAAACTCTGTTAATCTGCTAAAATCTTTAAATGATCACTTCCTAATATATATGAAGAGCTAGGTGGTGTCACGACCAAACGGGCAACCAGTCACCATGAAGTGCATGGAGCACCTCTCGGTCCCCTCTCTCCCCCAGCCCCCGAGCAGCTCACCATGAGGGGGACTGGCAGCGGGGCGGGACTGGGGACTGTTGAGCGGCAGTGGCAGGCTGCTTCGTAGGGTGGCTGTGAGCTTAGCGGAGCAGTCACCCAGGAGGCAGCAAGTTTCGCAAAGCATTCGCGGGGCGGGGGAGTTTTGCAGAGCAGTTGCGGGGTCAGGGGAGCCTTGCGGAGCAGTGGCGGGGCGGGGGGGATTTTCGCAGAGCATCCAGTGGCAAGCTTCTCGGGGCAGCAGCAAGCTTCACAGAGCAGTCAAGGGGTGGGGGGAGCCTCGCGTAGCAGTTGTGGGGCCGCGAGCATTGAGGAGCGTCCTGGTGTGGGGAGCCTCACGGAGCATTGCAGGGTGGCAGAGGCCATGCAACTGAGGCCAGGCTAGGCCTAGGGACCCTAACCGGCATGATTTCATGCACGCTGGGCCTCTAGTATTTGTATAAGTAACTTCACAGATTATTCCAGAAAATATCAAACACACAGAGCCTCTCAACCATAATATTCCACATTTCTTCCTACCTAGCCTCAATTATCATGACTGTGGTGTGTGTGTGTGTGTGTGTGTGTGTGTGTGTGTGTGTGATAGAGAGACAGAGAGACAAAGAGAAAGAGAAACAGAGAGACAGAGAGACTAGAGCTTTATATTTCATCTGGAAATTGTGATGGCATATGCTTCCTTTTTATTTATGCCATAAAGTTAATGACATTTGCTGTAAAATTATTATTATTCCACAAAGTAGTTTTGCCAGTAGGTTTGTCTTTTTTCTTTTCTTTGTTCGCAATGTCCATATATTTTAAACTTTGCCTTTAGGGGATGGGAACATTTTTTCTCCCTTTTGAACTGAATGTGCTTTATGAATATAGTGTTGCCTTCTTTATCTGAAACAAGCAATAAAAAATATATACATATATTGTTTCTAGCCCTAAATCCATATTTTGTATAATCATCTGTATTTCCTTAATTTTTCAAATAGTATTGCTTTTTAAATTGAAATGTAAAATTATACTGTGCCTCTTATATGTTAAAAAAGTATAATTAAGTGAAACCCATTTTTTTGTCTAACAGTGGTATTTTTATGTAAGTGAGAAACATATAAAAATTATAACATATTTTGCCGAAACCGGTTTGGCTCAGTGGATAGAGCGTAGGCCTACGGACTGAAAGGTCCCGGGTTCGATTCCGGTCAAGGGCACGTACCTTGGTTGCGGGCACATCCCCAGTAGGAGGTGTGCAGGAGGCAGCTGATTGATGTTTCTCTCTCATCGATGTTTCTAGCTCTCTATCCCTCTCCTCTCTCTTCCTCTCTGTAAAAAATTAATAAAATATATTTTTAAAAAATAAAATAAAATAAAAATTATAACATATTTAAATAGATTTATTTAATTTTTAAGTATCTGCTGCCATTTTAAAGAAAACAACTAATAGTAAGTAAATAAATATTATCTCCAGGAGACTTTGTTAGTAGCTAAGTTTGGTTAAATCTCTAACATAGAAATTTGATCATTAACAAGTATTCTAGTTAAAGAATAAATAAATCTTCCTCATTGATTTATTTAATTCATGTTTATGACCAGCATTATTCTAGGTAATAGCTCAATGAATCAGACAAAATCTCCTGCCCTCTTTTGGCTTACAAACTAGGGAGTTTCATGTATTATTGTACAATGTGTTTGTCCATTCATGGTATGGCCTTTGAGGGCAAGAAAAATGATGTTCAATATAAATATTAAAATATCAATATCAAGATGGACTTTACAAAGTAAATCTAATTAATAGTAATAAGATTCTTGCTTAAAACTCTGAATGTATTTAAATAGTTGGGGTTTTTTTGCTTGTAAATTACTTTATATTTCATCTCAGTACAACATTTGTCCCACTCTTAGATCACACAATATTAAAATACAATATTAAGGTCTAGTTTTATAACCAGGCTTATTTACCTCATAGAAATAAATCAAAGTCAAAATTTTCATCTCATAATTTAGAACATAAAGAGAACCACACACTATATATTGTTCTCTTTGTTTTCTAAATGTTTAAATTATGATTTTCTTTAAACTTTGAAACATTACTTTGAGGGGTGTATCAATAAAAAAAATATAATTTACCCTCTGAACCTAATTTAATCTAAAATTATTCTAGGTAAATAATAATTAGTCATTTTCTTTTAAGAAAGAATAAGTATTATATATTTAACAGTGCAAACAGTAATTTTCTGTTGATAAGGCAATTTTGTATTATTTAATAGGTGAGTTTAAGTGCTTTATTTTTCCTTGTCACTCTCTGTAATACCAATTTATTTTAATAAATATATTTTATAGAGTTTTAGAAATATGTCTCTTATTTCATTATGCAAAAGGCCCTCATAAGATAGGTGAAATTTTTTGGTTTGTTTATTAACTGAGGATTCTGATTTTACCTTATGTATTCATTTTATTTCATATTTTTACCTCTTCTAATTTTGGGATTAAGTCTTCTGTTTCAAAAGCGAGTTGTGTTCCCACTCTTCCAAATTACTACAGTCACTGTATAGAAACAGCAAAAGGGTTTTAAGACAAATGTACCTAAAGAAAAAATAATAATAAAGGAAATGAAATTCATTTTTTTGTGTTTTTTTTTATGATGATATTAATTTTTTTAATTATTTGAAGTATTACAAATAGTAGTACATATGTCTCCTTTTTTCCCCCCCATTGACCTTCCCCCGGCCTCCCCTTCCTTCCAGTACATGCCTTTACCTGCCCCCCCGCCAGTGTTTTTTATCCACTGGTTATGCTTATATGCATGCATACAGGTCCTTCGGTTTATCTCTTACAGCCGCCCCCCACCCCTCAACCTCCTCTGCCTTCCCGCTGTAGTTTGACAGTCTGTTCAATGCTTCTTTGCCTCTGTATCTATTTTTTTTCCCCATTTCATTCCTTTAAAAAATCTTGCCTCTGCAGACTAGAAGTAAACATATAATAACAAAAAATGTTTGAGTCCCAATTTCAATGTCCAACAGTTCTGAGTCCCCGTTTCAATGTCAAACAGTTCCTTAAGTGTACATGTCAGCAATGATATCTGGATGGTGGGCACATGGTGGCAATGCAGGTCCAACCCTCTCTGGTTTGGTCCTAGGCAACCTGCTGCGATGCACAGCTGCTGACTGCTAGCGTGGCAAGGCGTCGTCAGCGTCTTCCATCTCTGGACTGTTTCTCCTCTTGTCTTCGTGGTTGGAGCAGACCTGTCAATTCCTCTCTGTTGCAGGAATCCACATGGTCTTGGAGTTGTTTTCTGAAAATATACAAACATATTCTCGACCAAAAGTTAATAAAGGAATCTTTTCTATATAATTGATTTGGGATCCTTTTTATTTTTGCCCAAACGATTTTCCTTTGTCTTATTTAGACACCATGTGTGTTTTTCATGGGTGTCTTGCTGTTAGCATTACAAATGAAAACTAATTTTGTAAAGTAAAAGTTTTCTAGATGTAATTTACTTATAGGATATTTTTCCAAACATGATATTACCCTACTACCCCCCCTTTTTTGATTAATGGAGGCTTTTGTAAATTTTATAATGCAGTCTTGATGACTTTAAATTTTAATTTTTGCACAAAAATATGACTGCTTTAGTTTCATTTTTTATTGATTTTATTTTTTGAGTTTATTTTTGTGGTTGTTTTCATCTTTAGAAGAGTAGAATATTGTGGAAAAGAGACAACTAAGAAGAGGAATTATCAATCATTTCATTGCTTTTTCAGTCATTTTTCTTCTTGTCCTTTTCCTAGTTAGAGAAAGTTTTAAGTACAAAAGTTGTAGGAATATTGATAAACTAGGGAGGCTTATGACAAATACAGGAAGCTAAGAAGGTGATTTACTATGCTATTTTCAAATCTGCGTTGGGTATAAAGTCTCGACTGCCCTTTAAGTGCTTGGATTGAATGCAGAGTAATGAAAGCCTGATTTGGTTGCTCTTACTTTTATCTCATTATTTCTTCAGATACTCAGCTGCCTCCTGTGTTCTATCACTGTGTAAAAGAACTACTAGACCCTTTAAATTCTCCTCCCATTCACATATGTGTTCCTTACTGGCTAGTGTGCTATCATCTCAGCTTACAGAGCCATTTGTTGACATAATTTGTTGGGCAAAATAATTCTCCTGAGATATGAATAAGTTTAAATGTCTAATGAGAATTTTTATTTTCAGTAGGATTTTTAAAGTACATGCTAACAGAATTCTGATGGAATTCATGTACTCTTTTGGGGATAAGTGCATTTGTGTCCTTTGTTCCTAGTTCAGTCCTTCTCATTGCTTTACCCAGAAGTTAAAAACACACACACATAAAAACATTGATATTTCTGGTATATACGTACCATCACTTCCTTATGCTGCAAAAGGACATCATAGTATCTAATGACACATGAGTTGGGGAAGACAAGGTAGTTGGCAAGAGATTTACAGACAATCAAAGTGGGAATCCCAAATATGAGAATTAAATTTCCACCTCTGGAATTGTAAGAAAACATGTTATATTGTGTTTGTTTCTCTTGGCTTTTGTGCACTGGGCTTTACTATGGTCACCTATATTTACATCTGTGGTCACTTAACCCAATGAGATATTTTTATTAAACAAATAGTTAAAAGATCTACAAGGCATGCACCCATAATGTTTCATCCTGGAGAAGTGTTGCTATTTTAAAAAGCAAACATCCATAACATAAAACAGAAACAAAATTAAACAAAACAAAACAAAACAAATAATATCATGTGTTTTACATGTATTTTTCAAATGCAACCTACAGCATACACTCCCCTTGAATATACACTTTTCATTTCTTTGCCATTTCCTGGCTGCTTCTTTAACCCATTCTCTTCAATTCAAATCATCTTCAGGAAGTCTTCTCCCAGGCCTCAGGCCTGACTGCCTCTCATTCTTCTTGTATATTTATTATTTCTTACCATATTTATTATTACAAAATCCCCAAAGAGGTGGTATAGTAAATGATAACTCTACTTGGAGGGCACAATCATGGAAAGATTAAACATGCTAAGCCAGAATGTTTTACAGAGAGAGGTGGATGATAGCTTGGGAGTACTCTTGGCTAAAGAGACTGAAACATGAGGTAGGACAAGTATACGGTTTACAATATAAATTTTGGAGTCATAAATCTGGGTTTGAATCATACTCTGCAACATACCAGCTACATGACCCTGGAACAGATAGTTAACCTCTTGAATCCAATTTTTTAAAATTGTAAAATGGCTGAAAGGTACTATCTCATGAGCTTGGTGTGCAGATGGAATGAGATAATGTGAGTAAAATGCTTCCTACTAGATGGTCAGTATAAGGAAAGAATTTTGAGTTACCAAGTTTTTATAAGCAAGCTCAAAAGTTAAAACCATCAGACAAATACAAAGCCAATCGTTTCCAAGGCCTAAGAGCTAATACACAGTGTTTGTGAAGAGATCCTTTGAAAGAATGAGGATCTTAGTGGACAAAGGCCCTTCAATTCTAAGGCTCTGATCTGAGCAGACTGTATATACATTCCCTAAAAGGAGTACTGACAGTAATGTTTATCAGGACAGCTAAATTCATGGAATAAGATAAATATAAGGGTTTAAAGTTATTGCTTTCATGTAATAAAGGTAAATAAAGATAAAATAATGTTATGTGATGATTTTACCCATGACATACCCACAGTATCACTGATGGAAGGACTATTAATAAATAAACATGGAAATAGAGTTTTTAAAAGAACAGAGATATTATTTTAATGATAAATATGTTTTAAAAATTGAATTACGAAACAGATCCAGAGACAGAGAAGCATCTATCAGACCATCAAACATCAGAGAGAAGCATCTATCAGACCATCAAACATGGGGGTAAGAGGGAGAGATCAACCAAAGGACTTGTATACATGCATATAAGCATAACCAACAGACACAGACACCAGGGGGGTGAGGGCATGAGTGAGGAGGTGGGAGGGCAATGAAGGGATAAGGACACATATGTAATAGCTTAATCAATGAAGAAAAAATAAATAAAAAAGAAACTTTCAGTCAAACACTATTAAGAAGGTTACTTCATTGTAGAACATCATATAAACTTAAATATGCTAATAAGCATTGTGAATATTCAAGCCAACAATAAAATTTGTATTATTTCTCAAAAAAAATGAATTACATAAGTAAAGTTAAACAAATATTTAGTTACCTAATATAGGATGTGGCAAGAATAGGTTTACAGTTGTTTGTATGGAAAGAATACAATAATTAATAAGTAATAATACAAGAATAAACTCTGTGTTGTGTATACTCACAACTGTAAACCTACTTTCATCCAACCCTGTATATTATAAGTAGCTCTGCCTTTATACACATTTTCTCTAGAGGGCAAGTTGAATTTTTTACTTTCTATAGATATTCAGTGTTCTTCAAAGTGTCTTTCTTATGAAAATGTTAAATTAATTGTGGGGGTGGTGGTTGGGGGTGGTTAAGAAAACACAGTGCTTATACTAACATGTATAACTGTTTGATTTATATAACAAACACAATCGCAGCAGCAATATATTTTCTGGATGTTAATAGCCTGAAGATCCTTTTAGAAGTAGCATTAATCAGTCAAGGATGGGTTATTTTATGATCTTTAATGGCCTTTCTTGATAGATGGAGATTTTGTTTACAGATTATTTTTCATTGAACTGCCATATATTGCGAGCTATGATTCTTTTTTTTTTTTTGCAAGATATGATTCTTAAGAGATGCTCTCAAAATAAAATTGTGCTGCTGAAAAATCTGTTCACAGCAAATTAAATTAGATAGCTGCATTCTTTATGAAGCATAGGTAATGGAGCAGTATGCTAAAATGCCTTTTCTGAGACATTAGTGAGGAATGTCTTAAACATACAATTTTTCCCCAAGAAATATTTCTTTGCTTCTGTGCAAGTTTATGAGCCTACTTGTTGTTCCTCCACAGTAATTTATGTAGAATACATAACATTTGAAATTTACTTTATGATGTTTGAATATTGTAATGAATATCTGGCTTCAGGTCAGACATTACCAACAATTTTCATTTTTTTAAAAATGAGCAAAAAGAACAGTGCTCATTTATATTTTCTAAAGGTTTTAATAATGTTGAATATATTGAGAGTGCAGTGGCAACAGTTTTAATAATTGTCACAGTTAATGTTTTGTTTCCCAGAAAATAATTGTTTATTGTACCTTTGAGGGCACCATTATTCACAGACTTTTAATACATGATTATCATTCATCTTGTTGCTAATATTTTGCTCACATAAGTCTTGTAAATTGAGTGTAGAGTCTAAAAGTTTGGGTATATTATTTTACTTCAGAGTACATTTTTATTTCTCAAGCATTACTGACTTTTAAAATCTCTACCTAGGGATTTAATGTGTTACATGTTATTGTTGTTTTTCTTATTTATTTATTTATAGCAATAGCTATAAAAACACATGGTTGTATTTGACTGACCTAAACTAAATAAGTCATCCCTCAATGTGGAAGTTGGTCTTCTAAGATATTTTAAATGCTTGGCTTTCTAAAGCATATCATCTGGCTAGACATCATTTTATTTGGTGACTTTATTTTATTTTGAGTGAAGTACTCATACAGAGACCCTATACTGATCTTAATAAATTTTCTCTTTAACTCACATTGGTATATCCCTTTTTTAAAAATAAATTTTTATTGATTTCAGAGAGGAAGAGAAAGGTAGAGAGAGAGAGAAACATCAATGATGAGAATCACTGATTGGCTGCCTCCTGCATGCCCCCTACTGGGGAGGGAGCCCACAATCAGAGCATGTGCCCTTGACTTGAATGGAACCTGGAACCCTTCAGTCCTCAGGCCAACACTCTATCCATTGAGCCAAACCAGCTAGGACTATCTCTTTTTGTTTTTTTGTTTTGTCTTGTTATAGGTATTTGCAACCACCCACCATTTGCCCTTAAAGTGACAACACCTGGGAATTGGGAATTGAAAGCTGTAAACCAGGGAGACTGTAACAGAAGACAGAATAGGGTTTTCTTGCTTATCTCTGTTTCCTCTCTCATCCTTCCCTTAGAAATCTGCTGTATTCTTGGTTTCTAATTGGGTTTGATATGACTTTGCCTTGACTTTTTACTGTCCTTTCAACAACCTATTTGTATTCCCTTCTGCATGTGCTTTCTGAACAGCAAGAAGTCTAACCTGACTTCTTTGCTTGCCTGATTTCTGATGTCTTCATTCTAATTAGGCTATTGATTGCTGGTTCTCTTCAAGGGCATTCCTGTTTTTCCTCACTCAGGTCTAAAGTCTGGCCTTTCCCTTATAATCTTAATCCTGATCTATTGCTTCCATATTTAAGACAGCATAGAGAATAAAAATGTTTATTCACTTTCCTTCTGTTTTTCTGATAGCAAGAGAGACACCAACTAGAGAAGCATCTACAGTCAGTATGAGACTTGAAATTATTCTCATGTATCTCACAATTAAGATGATTTTTATACTCTGTGAAAGGTTGGTGGTAGTTGTTCTTAGAGTTCTTAGTTTGTCTTCCTTTGTCTTCCCACCCAAAGCAGGCATTCTCTTACATCAGTCTCCACCTGTCAGAATTAGTTATCACACCTATGACCAACTCCTGCAGATAAGTTTATGTTCATCAAGAATAAATCCCAAAGAAACACAAACTGTAATATAAAGTAAATACTTCTTTTCTATGCTTTAGTGCATTTAATTTTGAAACTTAATCTTTCTAAGTCATAGTTTCCACACTTGTAACATGGAAAAAAACTGGCCTATATTATAAGTTGTTAAAAAGATTTAAGATAATGCATGTAGAATAAGCACTTAATAGACACAGAGTAAACACACTATATATGATACTTATTTGGATTATAATTTTTACTTCATCAGACTGTGAGCCCAAGGATTAATCCTCAATACCTGGCACAAGGCCTGGAACATAGTTGGCACTCGATCAAACTAGTTTAAATGAATAAAAGCTACTTTCTCTACTCTCAGGACAACATCACAAATAAATAAAACTGCATGGCACTTTTTTTTTCTTACTCTCTCAAAATTTATTTTAGGAAAATTTCAAGATTTATACTACAACCACATACATGCATCCAATAAGTAAAGAAACTGCAATAACTGTCCTCTTTAAAGTGAATGTATAATAAATACTTCAAAACTAGGTTGAATTTTCCAGAAAATTAATCTTAAAGGAAAACTGGGAGTAATTTTGTGTCTGACTTGATTTACCAATCAGTTTTATTTTATCTTGTTCTCCCTTCTTGGTACAAGACAGTCTTAGCATAAACCTTTTCCAGATTGGGCTTTCCCAGATACCATTAGACTAACTCACCTGTGGCTTTGAGGCAGAGGAAAATGGCTGTTTTTAAAATTTCTTAGGACAGCAGTATCATTTTTTTTACTTAATGAGCCTCCGCACATGAACAATTAAGCACTCGCAATTGAATGGAGCTAATTATCCAAAGCAAGAACATGTCTCTAAGAACCTGCTGAAGTTGATTGCAGCTCTTATCTGTGGTGTTATCTGTTAAACTGATAGTATTAATGGGTGGAAAAGTAGTGACTGGGAATTGTACAGCTTTGGTACACCCATGTTATAAAATTACTTATTAAAATAAATATTGCTAGGAAGACTAATGATGCTGATAATAAGAGAATGAGGCTTTTGGTTGACCTACAACTGTGAGATTGCTATTCAAGAAGGAAAGTCAAAAAAATATTTTCTTTATCTAGTTATGAGTAACTATTTTGAGGTTTAGCTTTAATTACTGTAAGATAAATTTCCTTGTTCTAAGGTAGGGAGTCAGCCATTTAGTAAAGTATAGATGGATTAGAAATGTTCAATAATTTAATAAAGGCTGATTTTTTTAAATATTCAGCTCCTTTAAGAAACTGGGAGTATCTGCCTATCTCATTTGGGAAATGGGAATTTATAGAAAATTGCTATATCGGGATTACTAAAATCAAGAACTGAAAAACCTCACAGGATTGATTTTCAATGAAAGCAGTTTAGCTCATAGTTGGGGTATATACTGGGTGATTTATTTAAACTAAACCTTTAGTGCAGCCAACTTCATTGAGTCATTTATAGCTTTTAAGTGCCTTAGTGAACCTATATATCTAGAGTTTCTAAAGGTGGACTTCTTGAAAGAGGCCTTACATTAAAGTGTATTTATATGTTGTTCATTTGATATTTTTAGTTGTACAATTTAGCATAATTTATATTTTGATACTATAAAAACACTAGGGGCTGGTGCACAAAATATGTCCCTCAGCCCAGCCTGCATCTCTCCAATCTGGGACCCCTCGAGAGATGTCCGATCAGGCCTAAATGGGCAGTCAGAAATCCCTCTCACAATCCAGGACTGCTGGCTCCCAACCGCTCGCCTGCCTGCCTGGCCCCTAACCATTCCCCTGCCAGCCTGATCGATGCCTCACTGCTACCCTGCCAGCCTGATTGTCCCTAACTGCCGACCCTGTCGGCCTGGTCACCCCTAACTGCCCTCCCCTACAGGCCTGGTCGCCCCTAACTATCCTCCCCTGTAGGCCTGGTCACCCCTAACTGCTCTTCCCTGCAGGCCTGGTCACCCTCAACTTCCCTCCTCTGCCGGTCTGGTCACCCCTAACTGCCCTCTCCTGTAGGCTTGATCGCCCCCAATTGCCCTCCCTTGCAGGCCTGGTCCCTCCCAACTGCCCTCCCCTGCTGGCCTGATTGCCCACAACTGCACTTCCCTGCTGGCTATCTTGTGGTGGCCATCTTGTGTCCACATGGGGCAGCCATCTTTGACCACATGAGGGCAGCCATCTTGTGTTGGAGTGATGGTCAATTTGCATATTACCTCTTTATTATATAGGATTATTATTATATAGGATATGCTAATTAGCTTTTCATATAATGGGAAGAAACCTTCTATTTGCTCAATACATTTTTATATTTTAACTGCTCCTGACATTTCCTTTTTTAAATCTTTAATAATAGAATAAATGTTACTATACTTATCTTCCTATATCTAAAATACATATCTTATACTTTAAGAGACTATGGAAATAATATTTTAAATGGCATAATGTTTTTATCTTCCCAGGGAAGTTCCATCTATTTAACTCCACCTATCCCAAAATACAGACACTAGATCTCACAGTACTGTCCTGGAGTACAGTTTTTATAAGGGGTTTATGTTTTCTTATAAACTCATTGAGACTTTATGGTTGTAAGTGGGCCTTGATATGTTTTTTGGAGAGCTTGCTATTGTAGTTTCAGTTGTGGTTGTTTTAATCAGACAACTCCAGACAGAAAGCTTTTTTAATGGATCTTTTGATAGCATCTTTTCAGTTGCATTTATTCCCATCTAAGAAAACTTATGTTCACAACCTGGGGACTGTTGTCTCTTAGAGTTTACCATACTTACTTGTTCATTTTATTAATTCTAATTTTCAGAACAAAGAAGAGAATAGGGAAATATACATATACTGTATATAAAGGCCAAAGTATGGCAGTAAAGGTGACTCCAAAACTGTTTAAATCTCAAGATAAAGAAAGAATATATACTGTATAAAGGCAGGGATTTCCCCACCACCACCACAACTATATCCATAAGGGCTAGACTAGTAGGAACTAATAAATGTATATTGAGTACATGAATGAATTTATAAACTAGATTAAATTAATCCTGAAAATGTGTTTAATTCTTGATTTCTAAGAATCCACGAAGCTTAATCATAAAGACTTTTTAACAGTCATTCCTCAGGTGACATTTTGTACTCACTCTCCTGACTCAGACATCAAAAACTGAAATAAAATTGTACAGAGAAATGAGGCCAGTTGAGAAGAACTTGGGAACTGAAATAGATCAGTGCACTTCCCACATTTCACAATGTGTCTTCAGCTATTAGAACTATTGTTTGTCTTCGGAGTCCCCAACCAAATGGGAAATATTTAATCAGGTTGCTTTAAACAGATGGTTCAAAAATTACTCTTTAACAACTCTTTTTGTGAAGAGGGGGTAGCTAAAAATTAAATATGATTTTAAAATTATATGTTTATTTTTTAAATATATTTTTATTGATTTCAGAGAGCAAGGGAGATGGAGAGAGAGATAGAAACATCAGTGATGACAGAGAATCATTGATCAGCTGCCTCTTAAACAACCCCTACTGGGGATCGAGCACGCAATCCAGGCATTTGCCTTTGACCAGAATCAAACCCAGGATCCTTCAGTCTGCAGGCAGATGATCTATCCATTGAGTCAAACCAGCTAGGGCTACATCTGTTTTTTAAATATGTTGTTTTCTGTATCACAAGCAATGTTCTATAAATGTCACTTTCCCTTATTCCTTTATATTTTAGTTCTTCATGACTACCTATAAGAAAATATAATAAAATACATCTGTATATCATGCAGGAGAGAGATCTTGGGTGATTACACTTTGGTGTTATTTTTAAAAGTATAAATAAACTAATAAAGTGTTAAGTGCATTTTATTCCATAAATACTGCTTAATATTTTTATATTACCAAAACAAGTTTGTGTAAAAGTGTGACTATGATGCAGACCAGAAGTCCCTGGCACCTATGCTAATTGGGTTAGAGTAGGCACTTAGGAAGTTTTTTATTTCTATATTTTTCAAGAAGATCAGCAAACTTATAATGATAGTTATCATGATTATACTGTAAGAGCAAGTCAATATTTCTTTTTTTTTTCTTTTTTTTTTGATGTAAAAGATGTTTTATTTTTTATTTTTTTTTCAATTTTTTTATTAAGGTATTATATGTGTACATATCTTACCATTGCCCCCCCCCACTCCCATACCTGCCCTCACCCCCCAATGTTTTGCATCCGTTGGTTACTCTTATATGCATGCATACAAGTCCTTCAGTTGATCTCTTATTTCCCCCACCTCTCCCTAACCTTACCGCTGTAATTAGACACTCTGTTTGATGCTTTACTGCCTCTGTAACTATCTTTTGGTTCATCAGTTTATAATGTTTTTCATTATCCCTAAATGAGTGAGATCATGTGGTATTTTTCTTTCATTGACTGGCTTATTTCACTTAGCATAATGTTCTCTAATTCCATCCAGGTGTCTACAAATGGTAGTAATTCCTTCTTTTTTATGGCAGCATAGTATTCCATTGTGTAGATGTACCATAGTTTTCTGATCCAGTCATCTGCTGACGGGCACCTAGGCTGTTTCCAAATCTTAGCTATTGTAAATTGTGCTGCTATGAACATAGGGGTGCATATATCCTTTCTGATTGGTGTTTCTGGTTTCTTAGGATATATTCCTAGGAGTGGGATTACTGGGTCAAATGGGAGTTTCATTTTCAGTTTTTTGAGGAAACTCCATACTGTTCTCCACAGTGGCTGCACCAGTCTGCATTCCCACCAGCAGTGCACGAGGGTTCCTTTTTCTCCACATCCTCGCCAACACTTGTCGTTTGTTGATTTGTTGATGATAGCCATTCTGACAGGTGTGAGATGGTATCGCATTGTCGTTTTGATTTGCATCTCTCGGATAATAAGTGACTTTGAGCATGTTTTCATGTGTCTCTTGGCCTTCCTTCTGTCTTCTTTTGAAAAGATTCTATTTAGGTCCGTTGCCCATTTTTTTATTGGATCATTTATCTTCCTTTTATTAAGTTGTATAAGCTGCCTGTAGATGTTGGAAATTAAACCTTTATCAGTGATACCATTTGCAAATATGTTCTCCCATACAGTGGGGTTTCTTGTTGTTTTGTTGATGGTTTCTTTTGCTGTGCAAAAGCTTTTTATTTTGATGTAGTCCCATTTGTTTATTTTCTCTTTGGCTTCTATTGCCCTAGGGGCAGTATCACTGAAAAAGTTCTTTTGGCATATGTCTGAGATTTTGCTACCTGAGGATTCCTCTAGTATTTTTATGGTTTCCCGTCTTATATTTAAGTCCTGTATCCATTTTGAGTTTATTTTTGTGTATGGTGTAAGTTGGTGATCTAGTTTCATTTTTTTGCATGTATCTGTCCAATTTTCCCAACACCATTTATTGAAGAGACTGTCTTGACTCCATTGTATGCTCATGCCTCCTTTGTCAAATATTAATTGCGCATATTGGTTTGGGTCGATATCTGGATTCTCTATTCTATTCCATTGATCTATATGTCTGTTCTTGTGCCAGTACCAGGCTGTTTTGAGGACAGTGGCTTTGTAATACAGCTTGAAATCTGGTATTGAGATCCCTCCTACTTTATTCTTCTTTCTCAGGATTGCTGTGGCTATTCGGGGTCTTTTTTTATTCCAGATGAATTTTTGGAGAGTTCTTTCTAGGTCTGTGAAATATGCTGTTGGTATTTTAATGGGGAGTGCATTGAATCTATAGATTGCTTTGGGTAGTATGGACATTTTGATGATGTTGATTCTACCAATCCATGAACATGGTATGTTCTTCCATCTGTTTACATCTTCCTCTATCTCTTTTTTCAGTGTCCTGTAGTTTTCCGCATATAGGTCTTTTACCTCCTTGGTTAGGTTTATTCCTAAGTATCTTAATTTTTTTGGTGCGATGGAAAATGGGATTGCTTTTTTAGTCTCTCTTTCTGTAAGTTCACTGTTGGTGTATAGAAATGCCATAGATTTCTTGGCATTAATTTTGTATCCTGCTACCTTGCCGAATTCATTTATTAAGTCTGTTAGTTTTTTGATAGAGTCTTTCGGGTTTTTTATGTACAATATCATGTCATCTGCAAATAAGGACAGCTTTACTTCTTCTTTTCCAATTTGGATGCCTTTTATTTCTTCTTCTTGTCTAATTGCAATGGCTAATACTTCCAGTACTATGTCAAACAGGAGTGGTGAGAGTGGGCATCCTTGTCTTGTTCCTGTTCTTAGGGGAAATGGTTTTAGTTTTTGCCCATTGAGTATGATGTTAGCTGTGGGTTTATCATATATAGCTTTTATTATGTTGAGGT
Source organism: Plecotus auritus (assembly GCF_963455305.1). Classification (NCBI taxonomy): domain Eukaryota; kingdom Metazoa; phylum Chordata; class Mammalia; order Chiroptera; family Vespertilionidae; genus Plecotus; species Plecotus auritus. Next base: position 32,648,735 of record NC_137783.1, on the reverse strand, counting down.
ATGATCCTTCTATTCCCACCTTGTTGAGAGTTTTTATCAAGAAAGGGTGTTGGATTTTGTCAAATGCTTTTTCTGCATCAATTGATATGACTATGTGATTTTTATCTTTCAATTTGTTTATGTGATGTATCACATTTATTGATTTTCGGATATTGAACCATCCTTGCATTCCTGGGATAAACCCTACTTGGTCATGGTGTATGATCTTTCTGATGTACTGCTGGATCCGATTTGCTAGAATTTTGTTGAGGATTTTGGCATCTACATTCATGAGGGATATTGGCCTGTAATTCTCTTTCATTGTGTTGTCTTTATCTGGTTTTGGTATTAGGGTGATGCTGGCTTCATAGAAGGAGCTTGGAAGTGTTCCTTCCTCTTGAATTTTTTGGAATAGTCTGAGGAGGATAGGTTTTAGTTCTTCCTTGAATGTTTGGTAAAACTCTCCTGTGAAGCCGTCTGGCCCCGGACTTTTGTTTGCCGGAAGCTCTTTGATGACTGCTTCAATTTCTTCCATAGTTACTGGCATATTGAGCTGTTTAGATTCTTCCTGATTGAGTTTTGGAAGGTTATATTTTTCTAGGAATCTGTCCATTTCCTCCAGGTTGTCCAGTTTGTTGGAATAGAGTTGTTCGTAGTATTTTTTAACAATCCTTTGTATTTCGGCGGGATCTGTTGTTATTTCACCTCTTTCATTTCTGATTTTGTTTATTTGGGTCCTCTCTCTTTGCTTCTTGGTGAGCCTGGCTAGAGGTTCATCAATCTTGTTTATCCTTTCAAAGAACCAGCTCTTGGTTTTGTTGATCTTTTGTATTGTTTCTTTGGTCTCTATGTCGTTTATCTGTGCTCTGATCTTTATTATTTCCTTCCTTCTGCTTACACTGGGCTTTTCTTGTTGCTCTTTTTCTAACTCTTTGAGTTGTTGGGTTAGGTAATTTATTACCCCTGTTTCTTGTTTTTTGCAGTAGGCTTGTAGAGCTATGAACTTCCCTCTCAGGACTGCTTTCGCTGTGTCCCATAGATTTTGGATTGTAGTGTTTTCATTGTCATTTGTTGTCATGATGTTTTTTATTTCTTCTTTGATCTCTCTGGTAACCCAGTCATGGTTTAATAGCATGCTGTTTAGTCTCCATGTGTTTGATTTCTTTGGGTTGTTTTTATTGTAGTTGATTTCCAGTTTTATGCCACTGTGGTCTGAGAAGATGCTTGATATGATTTCTATCTTCTTGAATTTGAAGAGACTTTGCCTATGTCCCAACATATGGTCTATCTTTGAAAATGACCCATGTGCACTTGAGAAGAATGTATATTCTGTGGCTTTGGGGTGAAATGTTCTGAAGATGTCAATTAATTCCATCTGGTCTAGTGAGTCATTTAGGATTGATGTTTCTTTGCTGATGTTTTGTTTAGAGGATTTGTCCAGTGGTGATAGTGGGGTATTAAAGTCCCCTACTATGATTGTATTGCTGTCAATCTCTCCCTTGATATCCTCCAGGAGTTTTTTTATGTATTTGGGTGCTCCTGTATTGGGTGCATATATGTTTACCAGAGTTATTTCTTCTTGTTGGATTGCTCCCTTTAGTATTATGAAATGGCCTTCCTTATCTCTTGTTATGTCCTTCAGTTTGAGATCTAATTTGTCAGAAATAAGTATTGCTACCCCAGCTTTTTTTTCAGTTCCATTTGCCTGGAAAACCTTTTTCCATCCCTTCACCCTCAGTCTGTGTGCGTCTTTTTTTCTGAGGTGGGTTTCTTGTAGACAGCAGATATATGGGTCGTGTTTTCTTATCCAATCCGTTACCCTATGTCTTTTGATTGGGGCATTTAATCCATTTACATTTAAAGTTATTATTGATAGGTACTTATTTGTCGCCATTCCTATTCTTTACCCCTGTGTTACTTCTTCGCTTCCTGTTTCTTTCTTTCTTTCTTTTTTTTTTTTTACAGCAGACCCTTTAGCATTTCTTGCATTGCTGGTTTGGTGGTAATAAATTCCCTTAATCCTTTTTTGTCTGTGAAGCTCCTGATTTCACCTTCAATTTTGATTGATAGCCTTGCTGGGTACAGTATTCTTGGATTCAGACCCTTCCTTTGCATGACTTTGTATATTTCATTCCATTCCCTTCTGGCCTGATGAGTTTCTGTTGAGAAATCAGTTGCTAGTCTGATGGGGGTTCCTTTGTATGTAACTTTCTGTCTCTCTCTGGCCGCTTTTAAGATTCTTACTTTGTCGTTGGTGTTTGCCAATTTAATTATAATGTGCCTTGGCGTCGGTCTTTTGGGGTTCATTTTGCTTGGGACTCTGTGAGCTTCTTGGATTTGTGTGGGTTTTTTCTTCTCTATATCAGGGAAATTTTCTGTCATTATTTCTTCAAATAGGTTTTCTATTCCTTGCTCAGCTTCCTTTCCTTCTGGAACCCCTATTATGCGGATGTTGTTTTGTTTCGTGTTGTCCCAAAGTTCCCTTAGGCTCTCCTCCTGCCTTTTAATTTTTTTTTCTAGAAGTTGCTCTACTTGGGTATTTTTTCCCATCTTGTCTTCTAGCTCACTGATGCGGTCCTCTGCTTCTTCTAGTCTACTCTTGATGCTTTCTATTGAGTTCTTTACAGCAGCGATGTCATTTTTCATTTCTTCTTGGTTCTTCTTCATTTCCTCTTGGTTCTTTGTCATATTGTCGAATTTGTCTTCCATTCTTTTCAGCCACCTTATGACCATTTCTCTGAATTCTTTTTCTGGAAGGTTGCTTGATTCCATTTCGTTTACTTCCTTTTCTGGTGATGCCTGCTTTTCTTTCATATGCGGGCTGTGTCTTTGTCTCCCCATGGTCTCTCTTCTCTGGGTGTCTGGTTATGTAGTTCTCTCTCTCCTGCGTCGATTTAAAGGCACAAAATACAGCACTACCAGGTACAGCACACAAGGCACTGAACAGAAATGTATTCACGATATTAACAACCTCCAATAAAGGTGACCACCAGAGAAAGGCAAATCAGGGGATAGTAGAGAAAGAAGAAGAGGGAAAAGAAAGAAAGAAGAAGAAGAAAAAAAGGGGGTGTCAAAATGAAATTGGGAAAAGGGAAAAAAAGAAGAAAAAAAAGTAAGAGAGACAAGAAAGAGACTAAGAGAGAAAGGGAAACAGACTATATATATTGGGGATAAAACTCCAATAGAACAATCACTTATCCCAGCAAATGCCAGCAACAAGTACCTGGGGATTAATACAAACTACAACACCAACTAATATTGAGTGAGGCAAGGGAAAACAGAAGCACTAAACAAACAAAAAAATAAACAAAAGAAGAATAAGCAAAACAATCTCACAAAAAAGCATAAAAATTCGATATAATCTACATTCAAACGAACAACAACAAAAGGACAGAGAGAAGAACAATTTTTTGGATAGTTAAGACAGTGAAGAGAGAGGTGTGTATGGACTTGGAGCAGGGGATTGGAGATTAGATATATAAGTAGGGTGAAATTTTAAAAGGGGGTAAACAGAAAGAATAGGGAAAATCTAAAGCAGGAAAGGGGTAAGATAAACAGGACACTGAAAAGGGAAAAGTGAGGAAGAGAGTGATGGCATAAAGGTAGATTTGAGATAGAGTAAAATGATGCTAAAGGAAAGATAAAAATAGAATGTAGAACATTAATCCCAAAACAAAATGAAGAGAAAATAAAATGACACTTAAAAAAAAAAAAAAAAAGATAAAATAGCAGTAGTAATAATACGGATTGAAAATAAAAATGTAATAATTAAAAAGGTAAAATCAAGTGAGGAAAAAAATTAGTTTCTTGAGTAAAAGATGCAAAAAATGAAAATAGAAAAATAAAAAATAAAAATAAAATGTGGAGTAGTGAAGGTCATTCACTTCCTCTGTTGTTCTGTTTGGCACGCCTCTTTCTCAGTCTGGACAGTATTGCAGTTCCCTGCGTTCCACTGCTCTTCAGTGATGTAAGCCAGTCCTGATTTTAAGCAGGCGGTGTGTCTTAATTCGTATTCCTTTATTTTTGATTACACAAGATTCAATTTGTGATTCAGCCCCTGGGTGGCAGTGTTTCTGGATTGACTTCCGGGTTTATCTATGGCCTCTCTAGGGAGTGTTAGAGCCTTCTTTCCCTGTGGCACTCACTACCGGTTTGTGGGAGTGGGCTGCCTCAGAGCTGGCTCTCAGATGGTCACTCCCCGCTCCGATCCCCAGGTTCCAGAAAAACAACTTTCCCCTGCAGTCTCCCAGGGTGTCCCCAACTGGGTGAACCTATGAATTGGGCTTAGTAATCAGAAGCAAGAATTTCAAGAGGAAAAAGCCCAAGTGTGCGCACTCCGTGGCTGCGCGTAAGTCTAGCACACCCCTGAAATTCTTAGGGTGTCCCTGCACGTCAGATCAAAATGGGTTGCTTTTTAGAGAGCCCTTCTGTTAGCAGCTCTGAGGACCCCCTTCCACATTCATAGATCACGCCAGCCCCAGCAGCCACCGATTTTTCTAGGCACAGACTTCCCTGGTCCTCCAGCTCCCGCAAAACGCGCGTTCCTCTCTCGCGCTGGGACCAGAGACCTCACCTTATCCTAGGCGAAATCTGACCTTTCCGTGGTGGAGTGTAGAGCTCCTCTGAACCCGTGTGTTTGCGCCAATTGGGGAGCGTTGTTCTGGGGCTCGCAGCTGTTCCGTGGGTGCCGCAGTTGTGGATTCTCAGGCTTCCGATAAGCTCCACTTTCCGGTTCCAGATGGGGGCGACTCCGCGTCCAAGCCCGCAGCTCCGGGAGGGGACCCAGCCGCAGTGGGAGCTGCCAGGTCAGGGGAACCCCGTCTAGCAGTCTCCCACCTTCTTCTGGAGTTCAGCTGTCCCCCAACTTGCCAACAAACACTCCTAGTGCGACCCTCAGCTGTTCTTTCTTTCTGCTCCGGGACAAGGCTCGGAACACGTCTGTCTATTCCGTCGCCATTTTTCTCCCTCCAAGTCAATATTTCTTAAAAGTGATAGTGTTCAGTTTACTTTGTAAAATGCACTGTTATCAGCAGCAAGTCTGCCTTTAGGAGTAGGCTGAGGAAACGCGATGAGATGTGGAAGCATGTACACAGCCTCCCAGTTTCTGCTATTTCTCCCTTTGGCATGATGTCTATTGCTCAATATTAACATTTTATTTCCTAAGGTCTCATTGTTTACTCAGGTTTTTCTGATAAAATACAAATTTTATGAAATTTGTAACTGAAATTTTATTTTTTATTTAATTTATTGGGATGACATTGGTTAATAAAACCATACAAGTTTCAAGTGTACAACTCAATGAAATGTCATCTGCACACTACATTGTGCATTCGTTGCCCAAAGTTCCTTTCAGTCCCCATTTATCTCTCCTTTGCCCACTTCAACCTCTCCCCACCCTCCTTTCCCTCTGGCTTTTACCATACTGTTGTCCATGTCTATGTATTTTTTTGCTTAATCCCTTCACGTTTTTTCACCCAGCCCCCAAACCCTCCTCCCCTCTCACAGCTGTCAGTCTATTCTATGTATCTATTTGTCCATTTCTATTTTGTTTTGTTATTTTTTAAATATATTATTGGATTCCACATATAAGTGAGATCATATGGTATTTGTCTTTCTCTGACTAGCTTATTTCACTTAGCATAATAATTTCCGGGTTCATCTATTGCTGCTGCAAAAGGTAATTGAGAGTACTTTGTCATTCATCCATTCCTTCCTTCATTTATCCATCATTTGTATTTGAAAAATGCTGGTCTGCTGGTGAGGGGTGAATTTGATTCATGTATCAAGTCTCAGTTGAGTCAATGCTATTGGGAAACCTTCCACAGGTAGCACTTTTCAATCTCAACTTCCCTTTATTAGTCAATCACTTCCTGATCATAATGAGTTGAGTTTATATTAAGTTTTCCTATGATTCATGCTGTATTACATTATTTGGTAGACTAATTACTTGTTTGTATCCTTCCATTGAATTCAAGCTCTTTATGGGCTGTGCTAGTGTCCATTTGGATACATCTATTATCTAATATGGTGCATAACACCTAGTGTTAATTAAGTCTTTCTAGATTGATTAAATAAATGTATGAATAATTAATAATAGATGAGTGATAGGGTATCTACTTTAAAAGCACTGCCTTTGGGGACAGATATATAGCATAAACATATATAACTATTACATAGAAAGGCATTAGTACCACAAGGAAGAGCTCAGAGGAAGGTATTATTGACTACTTCTAATCCAAGCAATAATTCAGAAATAATTCAGAGTCAGGTCTTCTCCATTCCCATAATTATGATGTGTACAACTTTCATAAGTACTACAACAAATGTATAACATAACTCCTTAAAATAAAATAATTATAATTATATATATAATATATATGTATTATATATATATAATTATAATATATATATATATGGATTTAGTTTGTTGGCTACTTGTTTGGAAAGGTATTTACACAGTTATATATATATGGATTTAGTTTGTTTGCTACTTGTTTGGAAAGGTATTTACACAGTTGCAAAGCAAATTAAAAGTAGTTAAAATTTCAAATAATTATAAAGACTTATTTTACCTTTGATTTATATCTTTGTTCAACAGAAAGTCACATCGTTCAATAATATTTTCTAAATTAAAAAGTGGAATTTACTATACAAATGAATTTATTATGGCCATTGTGCTTTTGAGATCAATTGAAGTTCTCATTTAAATATTTCCAAATCATTTATCCCATTCTAATTTTGTAAAGAATGGGAAAGGATAAGTAGGATTTTAAAAATGGTTTTGATTACACTTTTATGAAGAGTTTAACTGCCTTTAACAGTTAAAGAGCTGAATAATCCTATTTAATACTTTTGTGTTTCTGACCAGGAAGCTGACACCAACTGATAATTTGGAAGAACAAAATTAAGTAGTTTCAATGTTTGAACACACTAGCTCACTATTATTATTTTTAACTGTGCTGGTTATTTCTTAAACCTCAAGATACTGACTATTCACTAAATAGTTCTGCTAAAATGATTTCCTTTAGCATTTTCTATAAGGTTAATAGTTCTGGAAAAGTTTCTTTAAATTAAAATACAGCATCTTAATTGAATTTTCCAAATATCAGAATGTTATAATGAACAGTTTCTTTAACAATCAAGGGTTTTATATTCACATTTATAGAAATGATTGATGGCAGCATTATAATCAGAGTAAAGGCTAATTTGTATACCCAAGACCAGTGGCTCTCAAGTTTTCAGAAAGCATAAAAACTGTCTGCAGAAATTTTTTCAAGAAACATGCCCAAGTTTACTTCAGGGATTTAGAAATTACTTTAGAAAGTTCAATGAATAGATGAGTAAATATTTTTAAAAGGCTCTACAGATAATTCTAAAAATACACTAAGGTTAAAATCCATTGTGATCAAGTAAAAACTTTTCAAAATGTCCAAAAATCAGGCAAGTCAATGCATTAATCCATGTTATAAATTTGAGTGTATATTAATTTAATGTAGATCTATTTAATTTAGTTATGGAATACTCTTCAGAAAGACTCATCAAGGCTGTGGATAAACTGCCAGAAGACTCTTAGAAAGAGTATTGAGGCCAGAAACCAGTGAATTTCTTTACCCAATGGAGCTCTTCTGAGTTAAGGAACCCTGCCTGGAGAAGAGGGACTTGTGCAAAGACATTATCAGCACGCGTAGGAGCTAAGTAATCTAATCTGTTTATTGGTTTCTGGAAAGGTTATAACCAGTAAGTTGATTGTGATGAGAAACCATGATAGGAATGGCTGACCTTGAACTTCATCTTTATAATTTGAGAGTTCTTGGTTTTCCTGGAGAAATTATATGTGATAGATTAATCTCGACATTATTTTCTTTTTTATATTCTCTTCATTGTACCATTTTATGATTAGAGAGTTTCTCAGAGCACTTTTTGAGCCCTGAGGTTTTGACAAGAGAACTACTGACATTGAATAATAACTTCCCACCACATTAATCTTGAAAGCATTGAAATGCTTAGAACAGGGTGAACCAAAGAACAGGAGTCAAGAAATTAAAATTTTTTTCTTCAAATTTCCTGGGTCTCCTTTCTTTGCCTCCTATCTTGGCTGCATCTCAGTCTTTCAGGTTCCAGGATTCAGTCCAGACATTTTTATTCATCTTTATATCAAAATTTTCAGGAGGAAAATAATTAATTCTACCAGAGTGCAAACTCTCTGCAATGGCAGGACTACTAATATAAATTTGATAAGTGTCTGACATAGAATAGATATTCAACAATATTACTTGAAATAATTGATGAGCTCTTTATGCTAAAGTGTAACTTATGTGATTGTGCTAAATTTTTTATGTGTACACATTAGTTCAAAGAGATATCATTTAGGGTTTTGATTCAAGTGGAAGAAGTGTGGAAAGAAAGAGGTTTAAAGACAGATCACATTGATTACTAAAGGGGATGAAAGTCTTAAACATCCTCATATGTTACCAACCCAAAATTTTTAGTGATATGTACAATACTGCACTGATAAGTTTTCTCAAATTTGGATGGCAATCCCCCAAGAGTTGACATCTTTTAACACTGACTGAGTTTGGTTGAATTTCCTGTACTTTAAAAATCATAGAAAAAGCACATATAACCTAGAGATCACTTTATGATTTTTCTCTTTGATGACCTCATGATATTAACAGAGACAGTTTCCCCAAACAGATGCAAGATAGAATATAGTCCAAAAGGCCTTACCCTGAAGCATGGAAATAGATGACTTCCTTCATCTTCTTTTTCATTTTCAATAAGTTCTCTTTAAATGATCAATTATCATTCTGGATCACTTTTAAAGAAAGATGTCACTAGTCCAGTGTTTTCATCCTAGCTAAATATTTGTTTCTTCAAGTTCTGATCCTAACTCTAATCTTTAATCAAAGGAGTAATCTAAATATTCAATGCTGATTTATGTAGGGAGTGGGCCATTATTTTTCACCCAAACCATGTTTTGGTAGTTCTAATTCATGAAAAGATAACAGAGAGACTTATATTTAAAAAGCATGTCAAAAAACTACCAGCAAGGTACATTTCACCATAGTGTATTATGGCTACAACACTGTTTATGCAGTATTTTATTTTATTTTTGACAGTATTACAAATGTCCTCCAATTTCATCCCCTTTGTACCCCTCCTCCCAGCCCCTGCCCCATCCAAGTCTTTCACCACATGATTGTATTCATTGGAGATATACAGTTTGTATCCATTGGAGATATAATCTAACAAAACTGAATTATAGACAACTGAATTAAGCAATATTAAAAATTGAACAGACAAATAACAAGTAAGGAGATAGAATCAGTAATCAAAAATTTTTCAGCAAAGAAAACTTTAGGACCAAATGGCTTCACTGATAATTTCTACAAAACATTTACAGAAGAATTAATCACATTCTTCTTAAACTCTTGCAAGAAATAGAAGAGAAAGGAACACTTCCAAACTCATTTTAGAAGGCCAATATTACCCTGATAGCACAGGATATATACCAAAAGAAAAGTACAAGTCAATATCCCTGTGTACGTAAAAATCCTCCACAAAATATTGTCAAAGTGAACTCAATAGTACATTAAAAGAATCACAGGCTATGTTCAAGTGGAATTCACTTCTGGGATGCAAGAATGGTTCAACATGCACAACTCAAAATAATGTGATACACCACATTCACAAAATGAAGGATAAACATCATATGATCATTTCAATAGATGCAGAAAAAGCATTTAACAAAAGTTAACATCCTTTCATGCTCAAAATTCCCAACAAATTTGTAAACCCACAGCTAACATTTTGCACAGTGGTGAAAAGCTGAAAGCTCTTCCTAAGATCAAGCACAAGACTAGCATTCCCAATCTCACCACTTTTATTTAATATGGTACCAGAGAGTCTAGTGAAAGCAATTAGGCAAGGAAGACATTCAAATCAGAAGGGAAGGATTACAATTATTGCTGTTGGCAAATAAGATAGTATTATATATAGACAACCTCATAGATTCAATAAAAAACAAATAAACAACAAACCAAAACACAGAACTAAGCAACACATTCAATCAAGTTTCTGGATACAAATCAATATACAAAAAATGCATTGCATTTATGTATACTAATAGTGAACTTTAAGAAAGATAAATCAAGAAAGCAATCCTATATACAATTGCATCAAAAAGACTAAAATACTTAGGAATAATTTAATTAAGGAGGTGAAAAATCTATATAGTAAAAACTATAAAAATGAATGGAAAAAATAGAAGACACAAATACATTGAAATATTCTGTGCATATAGATTGAAAGAATTAATACTGTTAAAATATCCACACTACTCAAAGCAATATATAAATTCAATGCAATCCCTATAGAATTCCAATGGCATTTCTCACAGACATAGAAGAAAACAATTCTAAAATTTGTAATGAACCACAAGGGACCTCAAATAGCCAAAACAATCTTGAGAAAGAAGAATAAAGATGGAGAAATTGCACTCTTAATTCCAAGCTATATGAGAAAGTTATAATTATTAACATTGTGTAGTTCTGACATAAAACCAGACATAGTAATCAATAGAACAGGACAGAGAGCCTAGAAATAAGCCCAGGCATTTTTCCATTTAATGATTAATTAATTACTACTTAATTGCATTTAATATTATCCTTAAGAGGAAGGAAAATCTGTCATTTGCCAGCATGAATGAAATTAGAAGGCATTATGCTAACTGAAAAAATCCAGAGGGAGAAAGATAAATACTTCATGGTCTCAATTATATGTGGAATCAGGGGCTGGGAGGTGGGGGAATGGGGAGAGGCTAGTAAAACCCTACAAACTTACAGTTGTACCTGAATAAGGTCTGGGTGTCTAATGTAAAACATAGTGATTATAATTGATAATTATATTGTCTACTTGAAATTTGCCAGGAGAGTAGAAATTGTGTTCTCACCAAAAATTTTTAAAAGGTAAATGTGTAAGGTGATGGAAGTGTTAAGTAATTAGATGATGAGAATCCTTTCACAACTGATACATTTATGGGATCATCACCTTGTAAACTTTAAACATGTTATAATTTTAGTAGTCAATTATATTCCAATAAAGTTGAAAAAATAGGTAAAAGATATTTATGTAACTGGAAATTGGTCATTGGCCAGGATAATTAATTGACTCTTGCTCCTGCAGAAATGCTGTTTAGACTTTGATGACTATGGGCAAAACTTGTTACCCACTAGCAAGCCCCATTAAAATCAATGTTGTATAGAATTAAAGGTGGCACAGAAATGTGTATCGTTGCTCCAGGGCCAGCCTTCTGTTAATATCGGCTAGTCCCCATGTGAAAGCGCCTGAGGATTTCCTTAGAACTCTGTAAGCAAGCAGCTGACTCATTTCTTACTGCACATACGGTCTTTTGCTCAGCTTTTTATTTCTTTGCTACATTTTTCTTTTCTACTCAGGGATTATCACTAGACCTAAAGACACTTGAGAGTAAATACAACACAGGAAGGCATTTAAGGTAACCCTTTATAAATTAGGGGGAATAGAAGCATCTAGATATTATTCTGATATACTACATGGAAAAGGTTTTACTTTCCAAGATATATTATTAAATTTTATTATCACACATGTAAAATATATTTTTCATAACTTGTATTTTAAAATTATGGCCAAATAATGTGCCATAACTTTACACTATAACATTTCTTTGTAAATAATAACTTGGTTAATATTTAGGAATCTGTTATAATGAGATTGGATCTAGGGTATTATATCAGACAATGATTAGACAAAAAAGATGAAATAACCAGACAGGGCAATTTAGGATAGGTTAATAAAGGGATATTTTACTTATTTTTATAGGTAGGAATAGAGTTAGGGGACCACTACAAAGGATGATGGCATCAGTGCATGAGGCTACTGTTAGCAGGGTACCCATTCCATCCTGTAATACAGCATCTGGAGTCAGGAAAGCTGTTAAAGATGAGGCCACCTAGTAGGTGCTGTGATCTAGATATTGATCTCTACATTAATGAAGACTGTATACTTATTTACAGTGTTTTTAAAAGCTTTTTCAATTTAGATAAATTCACCTAAAGCAGTGATAGAAACTTAAAAAAATCAAAATTCACCTTTACAGAAAATGAGCCAGTGGAAATGACCCCAATGATATGCTTTGCTAGATAAAGAAAACATTAATACAAAATACTGCATGTTTATGAACACCTAATTGTGTTACCTAACCTTATTTTCTAAAGTTGTTTGTGTGTGCTAATGATAGAAGAGAAATAGAAGAAAAATAGCTTATTATAGACCAAGCCTCAGCACTCATATTTAATGTTTTTCATTAAAAATCATTAAAATTTTTAAGAAAAATAAAAGACAGGCCATATTCATTTTTACTAAACTAATTCTGTGATGTATTCAATTTGTGATATGTGATGCAGTACTTCTTTGAGGAAGAGATTTGGCAAGATTATGGCACGGGGTCCTCATTTATACATTCTTCCTAAAATTAGATGGAAATTATATATATCTATATATATAAAGAGGTACTATGCAAATTAGGCTTGGACGCCATAACAGGTCACGACTGGACAGGAGGAGGTTGCACGCACATGTGAGGCCTGGAGTGGAGATGGATACAGAGATAGGGGGGCCTGTCCGAGCTGGCTGGGTGGATCCAGTGGCCCGGAGCAGACACAGGCAGGGGGCCCAGGGGGGCCTGGAGCGGAAGTCAGGCGTGGGTCCCAGCCACCCATGGTGCTGGTCTGGCCTGACTCCCATGGCGGCCCAGTGCTGCGTGAGTCAGGTGTGGGTCCTGGCCACCCATGGCGCTGGTCTGGCCTGACTCCCACAGCATCCCACAGGGTGCCTCCTCCCACAGCAGGAGGCGGGGCACCTCCTCACACGATTTCAATCACGTGCTGGGCCTCTAGTATATATATACATACATGTATATAAACAAAGTTTATATTTATGTATAACATCATGTATATGCCTATGTATGAATATGCACAATATTATATTATGTATGTGCATATGTAATTCCAACAGATGCAAGGCATGATATAATTTGAAGAAAATGTAAAGAAATAAAACATTTTTGTACATTGTGTGTATACATATGTAAGGCCTGGCTTCTTAATTACTATTTCCTAACATATAATAGAAAGTGAGGTTGTAATTATAATCTTTGATTTGCAGGTGAAAAATTAAATGAAGAATTAAAACTTGAAAAAGTTTGTCATTTCATCAAGGATACAAAATCAGCACCAGAGTTGAACTTTTATTTGCCTTTCCCAACTTTGCTGGATCTAATTCCATATTGAGGAAATACAGGAATTACATTAGAGACATAAATAATTCTTTCTCTCTTTTTTCTCCTCTGGCTATCAGTTTGAACTAATCACTTTTTCATTGTGAATTTTTAGAATGTTTCTCACAGGCCAGCAAGTAAACATTGATTTATTTAGTAAAGAACTAGAACTCATTGTAATAATACTTGAAGCAGCAGTATAATTGATTCAATTTGGAAGGGCTTACTATGATTATTGTAATTCTCATCAAAACATATTTAATATATTTTCATAGGTAGAGCACTTGACATCTAGGAGTCTACCTCTACTTATATTTAAAGAGAACTTCACAGGATTAAATATGTGCACAGGCAGTGACCTCCATTTTAAATTTTCCTCTTTTTGCTTCCCTTTCAAATTGTTATTTCATTTGGAAATTTCTAAAACTGACAGCTTGAATCTTTTCATTTACTCTATAGAGATTAGGATTAATGATGGTATTCTGCTTCTGGAAGGTGAACTATGAGATAGTTAGCTTTGTGATTCTCCTAGTATTTGATGTTATTAGTAGTATTACTAATTATAACTAATTAGAGGCCTAGTGCATGAAAATTCATGCACTTGGGAGGGGGGGTCGTCCCTCAGCCCAGCCTGTGCCATCTTGCAGTCCGGGACCCCTCAAGGGATGTCCCCCTGCCAGCTTAGGCCCACTCCCCCAGGAGATCAGGCCTAAGCTGGCAGTCAGATATCCCCCTTGCAGCCCAAAAGCCCTTGGGGGATGTCTGACTGACAGCTTAGTGGTGCCACAGAGGCAGGAGAGGCTCCTGCCACCGCTGCTGTGCTCACAGCCCTCAGCCCAGCTTGTGGCTAAACGGAGCTCCCCCTGTGGAAGCACACTGACCACCAGGGGGCCGCTCCTGCATTGAGCATCTGCACCCTGGTGGTCAGTGCGCATCGTAGTGACCAGTCGTTCTGGATGTTCTGCCGTTACAGCCAATTTGCATATTACCCTTTTATTATCTAGGATGCCCACAGATATGTAAATGTTCAAAAATGCAGGAGTTTTGGACTGGCTTCTTAACTACTTTATCCTAAGATATAACAGGTAGAGTTTTTACTTGCCAACAAATTAATAAATCTATGACTCCTTCCTATTTGAAAGACATGAATTTTGACGTTTGATTCTTATAATATACCTGAATATCCACATTTACTGATGAACGAACAGAGGTTTCAGTAGTGGAAGTAACTTGTTCAAATTCTCTAAATAATAAGTTTCAGAAACGATTTGAAACTAGCTGTGTATTATTCCTAAAACTTTGTGCTTATGTCCTTAACCAGTGTTCTTCAGCTCAGCTCTTACTCTTTGTTTTCCACAGGCTGAGAAGTCATGCCTTCATTTACTCTGGATGTTTTCAGATCATTTATACTCAAAATTATATATTGGCCCAGAGCCTAAGAATTTCTACCTGAGCTAATACAACAGCAACTTTTGAGTCTAGATCTAGTCAAATATGAAAAACGATGCAGCATGTATTTAGTAAAATTGTAACTTCTCATTGGGTGCCAAGCTTACCCCCATCTCCTTGCACCTGGCTATTCATGAATGCCACTTATTTCTCAGCCTCTGAATACTTATTTTTTAGAGCTTATAATATTTCCCATTTTGTCATTTTTTGTAGCTCAGTCTAGCTTACTAAACCATGCTGATGAGTTCAAGGAGTGCTAATGAGTTACTATGTTGCCTTTCCAGGTGTTATAATTGTATTTTAATGAGGGCATTGTGAAGGTGATTTATTAATTCTTTGCACTGTTTTTAATGATGAGATTTATCAGACACTGAAATATTTAACAGAAAACCCATTTTATTTACTATGATCATACTCCCCCCTCCAAAAAAACAACAACAAATCTTTGCAGCTTTTTCAAATTGTGGTTATTCTCTCATACCCGCTGCATCCCAGAGCCCGGTGATAAAACTGGTATTGTTCTCTTCTATCCCCTTGCTAATGTCCTAGCTTTTTTAAGCCCCATATTCCCCTCCCCTTGTTGTTGCCTACATCTACCAACTTCCTAGCATTCCCTCCTGATACAAAGTTCTATCTCAAATGTAATTCTCTCAACCTCAAATTCTCCTGTAAACCTAGTGCCTTTCCTATCCACCTGGGTTATCTGAGGCATTGGGCTCTCAGATCCTTCATCTTGGTCTGATGGCCTTCATGCCATCTTGGGCACCAACAATTCAATGTCAAGCCTTAGAGCTGTTGTTGGATTGACAAAGAGATTCTGTTGTGTATGAAAGATTAGCCTGACTGGGCCCACATTTCCATTTCATAGTCAGAGTTACTGATCTTGAACTCCCAGATCGTATCTAAAAGCCTTGAGGATTAGAACTCGCATAATCTCTGACTCTCTGACTCTCCATGTGTACTGGGGTCACCGACTACCAAAAGATCTTAAAGAAACATTTTTGTGTATTTTAACATCTTGTCCAAGAAACTCTGAAAGGATCTTGAGTATGACAAATTATTTTATGGCAAAATTCTCATTTCCTAGCAACAAGAATGTTTCTTGTTGCCAGCATATTGGTGGTTACCAAGAAGTATACAGTATTCCAATCAGACCTATTGCTCAAGCCTTTGGCTTCTAACTTGATCTGGAAATCCCCCCAAACTCAACTCTTGGCTGAAATAGGCACTATGTTTCCTTTTGTTAAAACTCTTACTAAAAAGTTATTTTGACACAATTATCTGCCCCAGTTCCAACTTTCCCAACATTTGCTTAGTGCAATAGAACACTTAAAATAATAATAATTCTGTGAGCTATGGATATTAATGTTTTGGGAAAATAAATATCTAGTTTATGAGGGTTTTTTTTCCCCAAATATGCAAGAAATGTTGATTTTAGGGAGTTTTGTGCCACATACTAAAATTCCATGTTTTCTACAATCATAATTATTGTAATATAAAAAGCAATTTAAAGTTACATTAAAGCAATCTGTTTCAAAGAAATAGATTTTTAATTTAAGTCCCACAGAAGAAAAACAAAATTATGTATTGCAAAATGTAAAATAACAATAGCAATTTTTTTGTGTGTGAAAGAATAGTTTCCTGATTTTTTAGAGAGAAATGTCGATATGAGAGCACAACAGTGATCCGCCTGCAACCTGGGCAGGTGCTCTGACTGGGAATCAAACTTGCAACCTTTAGGTGCACAGGATGATGCCGAACCAACTGAACTACACTGGCCAGGGCAACAATAGCAAATTTTAGGAAATGGTTTATGAAGTTTAGTAATATCTTAACTTTCACCAATGGTTGAGTTCTATAGTTTAATAATGGTAAGTTTAAAAATATTCTCATATTTGCTTCTTTAGATCTTTTTTTAAATTAAAATTGAGAATAGAGGATTATATTTAGCATAAACTTACACTGAGAAAATGGTAAAATTTCATTTATATGAAGTTTTATAAAATGAAAAGACTCTATAGTAAAATAAAGCATCCTTGTGGGTAGGAGGTGTATTGACTGGGGAGGAGAAAGAGTTAACCTTCTGGGAAGATGAATGTGCTCTGTTTCTTCCTAGTGGAGTGAGCTCTACAGGTGTACACATTTGTCAAAACTATTTAACTATAATTAATACTTAAAATCAGTGTGCTTTTACTGTATAATTAATATCTACTATATAAAAAGCTAATATACAAAGTGTCCCCTTGGAAGTTTGAGCGGGAGAATGGGAGTTCAATCACTCACTATGACGTGCTGACCACCAAGGGGTGGTGCAGAACATGGTGGGCGACCAGCAGCAGTGGCGGGGCGCTGAGGAAGTGAGGGAAAGAGGAGGCAGGGAGGCTGGGAGGCTGGGAGGCAGGGAGAACCACACACTGGTGGCGCGCAGGCAGTGAGGGAAGGAGGAGGTGGGGAGGCGGGGAACCTGATCAGCCCTGATCGCTGGCCAGGCCTAGGGACCCTACCTGTGCATGAATTTCATGCACTGAACCTCTAGTATCATAATAAAAAGTAAACAGTTAATATTCTCAGTTGAAGAGGATATTTTACTGATATTTCTTAGTCTACCAACTTCACTTATTGAATGAACAAATAAATATATAATATCTCAGATTATGTGATATGTAGCATTAAATAGAAGAAGATTTGTATTTGGGTGGTGGGCACACAATGCAATATACAAATGACGTGTCATAGAATTGTACACTTGAAACCTATATAATGTTACTAGCCAATATCACCTCAATAAATTTAATTTAGGAAAATTAAAATAAGAGAAGGGTAAGACTGAGAGAATGGGTGGTAGGCTATTTTAGACCAGGTCGCAAAATAGGCTTCTTTGAGAAAGTGGTACTTGAGAAGAGACAGGAAGTGCGGCCCTGAAGCATGCAGGCATCTGGAAGAAAAGCATTTTAGGCAAAGGGAAATGCAAAGGCTGGGCTAAGGTTGGAAAATGATTATCATATTTAAATTGCTAGCAAAATGGCTGAAACCAAGGAAGTGAAAGAAGGAAAAAAAGCTAAAATTTGAAAATATGTTTTTAAATGCAACACAATATCTTATGAACTAAAGAGTACACATTAGCCCTAGCTGGTTTGCCTCAGTGGATAGAGTGTCAGCCCTCGGACTGAAGGGTCCCAGGTTTGATTCCGGTCAAAGGTGTGACCTTTGGTTGCAGGATCTCTGGCCCTGATCCAGGTGCATGTGGGAGTTAACCAATCGGTGTATCTCTCTCACATTGATGTTTCTCTCTGTTTCTCCCTCTCCCTTCCACTCTTTCTAAATATCAATGGGAAAAATATCCTCAGGTGGGGATTAACAAAATAAAACAACAACAAAACAAACAAACAAACAAAAAAGCCTAAGAAGAAGAAGGAAAAAAAAGAGTACAACTAAATTATCTCTCTATATAATTTAGCTTTCTAAGTGGGCACCAGACTCTATTTCTTATAAGTTTGCTTATGTGTTCAGATAAGTGTGTAACACACCTTTAACAATGAAAGTCACTCACAGTAGTTTCAGCAGACTCGGAAAACCACGCAGGACGAAGGCTTATCTTTCTGTGGAAGGAAAGGGCACAGCAGGAGTGCCTTCCCTGACGTGTTACCACTTCTCTGTCTTTGGCTGGTTGCCTCTTGACATCTTAATAACATTACTTATATGTTCCGACCCATTTTGGAGTCTTATCATTGCCTCTATAAATATATTTATAGGTAAGGTACAAAAATGTTTTTGGAATAATAAAAAAATCTGCAAATACTAAAATAAGTTTAACATTATAATGCTTGATTATAGAGCTTAGAGTCCTTGAATTACTAAAATTGATACAAAAGGTTATGCTACTTCTTTGTAGGAATTTCTTTAGCCTTGCCATATCAAAAGCTAAGTCATCATTTGATTTTATAACATGATGGAATTATGACTACTTCACAATGGTTTGTAAGAATTAAAATCATTGATAGAAAATGAGAAATGAGAAATATATTTTAATTGCATATCTTTTTAAAAAACATTTCTTATTAAAAATAATTATGCTACAAAGCACATAGTCTTTATCTAAATCTTCATAAACCATTTTATTTATACACAAGGTAAATTATAGATATTTCTGCTGAATGAACCCATTGAGATATAAGTTACGTGAAATAACATGCAAGAAACTAAGTTTTCAATTTCATGAGTTTTGAAATTATATACTCCTGCGTAAATACTTGCCAGGAAGTGAAGAATAAAACATTTGTATCATCCCAATAAAGCCATGCCTCTTTCCAGCGAATTTTCTTTTCTGCTCTACCATCATTATCATCTTCATCATCATCCCAATCATTCAGAAATTTCCTAGGTAGTCATATTGATGCTCAGTTTCTGTGTCACCATTTTTTCAACCTGCACACATACCTCTGAAATAAAGAAGGACTGGCTATTCCCGATGTTTAGAGAAACCATTTGGCAGTTCCATCCAGGCCGCAGTGAAGGGAAGTCAAGGGCCAGAGGCTGACCCACATCTAGAAATGCAATGTTGTCCATGTACCTAGACATTGGACTCAGGAGAAGGGATCACACTAGCCAAACCAATTGTAGACTGATCCGTGTGATAAAAAGCCAATTGGTTGATTAAAGTAAGAATATGACTGACGTAGGGCTACAATTTTTCAATCTGTTAGGCAATAAATTCTCTGCTGCAGGAACATAGAAACGGGAAGGCAAATTTCAACTCAAGAAATGCAATTAGAATCCGATTAAATGAAATGAGTTTGATGCTGATAATGGTTTGCGTTCATCAAATTTTGGTAGCCCAATGAATCTGGTGTGTCATAGACATAGATATCTTAAGGTTTTTATTGCTATTATTGTTGTTGAAATTGTTCTTTCTCTTAATAGTGCCGCAGAGGAAGTGACACATTATTTTTCTTCAATTTGTGTACTTTTGTTAAAGTATGTGGCATTTTTGCTAATATAAAATATTCATATTTTAAAATATATAGTAAAGAAGGTAAGTATATTCCCATTTTATTTATATATATCTTGCCCTAGATGTAGTGAATATTAAGTTTTCTGGGTTATATGGGCATCTAGCTTTCTGTCTAAAAAAATAAATATATGAAAGATTGGCCACCTAATTTTACATTAGAAGTCACAACCTCAATATATAAATGAAACTGGTAAATACAGGCAGTAACTTACATTATGGCTTTTAAAATATTATTAGAAGCTAAAGTTTGCTTCATTTTAGTCAGAAAATTTTATTTGTAAAGCAGGCTCTATCTATTACATTAAAGATAAATCTGAAAAGAGCTTTCAAAAGACTGTCTTCTGCTATTTTTTTAAACATGGCTCAATTTTAATTCAATTCTGTTAAAGATTATGCCAACTTTAACCTAATTCCTATTGAGCCATACTTTTTTTTTTTTTAATCCTCACCTGAGGATATTTTTTCCATTGATTTTTAGACAGCATGGAAGGGAGAGGGAGAAACAGAGAGTGAGAAACATTGATGTGAGAGAGACACTTCAATTGGTTGCCTCCAGAACATGCCCTGACCAGAGCCTGGAACTGAGCCAGCAATCGAACCCGGGATCCTTCAGTCCTGCAGTCAGTGCTCTATCCTCTGAGCCAAACCGGCTAGGCTAGCTATACTTCTGAATATTCTCAAGGTGATACAATATTCTACTTTGCCTTAAAGTGGATATTCTAATGCTTTCATATATAAATGTATAACAATTTAATATTTGTTAGAAATATTTTCTAATATATAATCATTTGGAATGAATAGATTAAACAATTAGCATGCTCTAAGATTTTGGTGGATTCACTAAGAGTGTGGATAAAATGATCTATAGAAATTACTGTGGACTGGTGTTTTATTGTAGGTGACTCAGCAGTGATTAATGAATTTGGAATTAGGCAACAGCACTATTGTCTTCTCTACCATTTCTTTCTGTGTTCTTGAGAACAAGCCAATTAGCCTCTTGGGGTTTTTCCTTTGCTTTTGTTTTTATTTTTTCCTGTAAAAACCAGCAGGATATTTGTTCTCCCTCAACATTGACCATAGCAACAAGACCTGTTAAATATTTAATTTAATAGGGTGATGGTTGCATCTTTTAAAGTAGTTTGCTTTGGTAGGGTTGCACCGCTTTTATTGCTGCACTACACACAACAGGAGGTGGTCCTGTCACTGCCACATTGTCAGACCTAACGCTGAAACCCCAATTTGATAGATGCTCTCTCCTGCTGGAGTGAGCCGAAGCTTTGTCTTTTCAAAGTTATTGCTGATTGAGCTACAACCCACTGATGTAATGGCACCTTATTACCATTATTTCTAGAGAATTTTTGTCCAAGACTCTGTCTGCACTGTTCAATTAATCTGCTTCTCTCTTGCCAGTAGAGCAGATCTCTTGGCCTCTAGCAGGCACTCTGATATCTCATTGGCCTTAGTATTGTCGTTGGCTGAAAAAGTAATACTATAATTTGAGTGGGTTTGCATTTGGAGCTGTTGGCAGTAATACCTGGCAAATCCAGATGCTAATACAATTGCACATTTAAATCCATAGTGTTGTTCAATTGCTAGTACAAACCCACCAGAATAAAAGTGTTGCAAAAGCAGAGCTATCTCTGGCCAGAGGAATGAGAGTCTGCAATGTTACGTTCACAATAGACCCAGCTTATAGCTGGTGGCATTAGCAGTAACTGGGTTTACTTCAAAACCTAGTAAATAATATGGAGTTAAAAATATTTTTAAAGAAATGTACCAATAATAAAAGAAGGATCAGAATGGTAACTAAAATGTAAATTGTTTGAAAATCCATCTTGGTAGTACCTTCCCCCCTCCACCATGATATTTGACAATTTTGGTTAATACCTGAAAGTTCAAAAGTGAGTTTATTAGCCGACTAAGACTTGCTTCATTAATCTTTTATCTCTAATACAGGAGTAAATAAATACATAATAATTTCTGTATTGTTTCTTTTTTTATTCTTTAAATATATTTTATTGATTTTTTGCAGAGAGGAAGGGAGAGGGATAGAGAGTTAGAAACATCGATGAGAGAGAAACATCAATCAGCTGCCTCCTGCACACCTCCTACTGGGGATGTGCCCACAACCAAGGTACATGCCCTTGACCGGAATCAAACCTGGTACCTTTCAGTCTGCAGGCCGATTCTCTATCCACTGAGCCAAACCAGTCAGGGCTGTATTGTTTCTTAAAAGCCAGGATCCAACAAACTTTAGGGTTCTATATATCACTTTTTAGCAATTCAGATATATATGTTCATACAGACGAATTTAATAAACCACTGAGTATAATATTGGCCTATCTGAGCTTAAAAAGGCCCTATATTGTTTTGGACTTGAAATTATTTAATTATTTAGCCTATCACTCTCTTTCTCTCTCTCTTCCTCTCTCTCATACATACACACACACACACACACACACACAACTCATATATATAGTAGCCAAATGATATATAATTTATTTATATATATTTAGAGAGATATAGCTATATAATTTAATGTGTATATGTATGTGTTTGTATGCATATATGTGTGCATATATATATGTATACACACATTTAGACATCCTTATTGTTTTTAAATAAACTTTCCTAGATATTTGATATGTCAGACATAGGCATGAACTTGTATACCATGAGATCTTTTCTTAAAAAAATATATATTTTATTGATTTTTTTACAGAGAGGAAGGGGGGAGGGATAGAGAGTTAGAAACATCAGATGAGAGAGAAACATTGATCAACTGCCTCCTGCACACCCCCCTACTGGTGATGTGCCCACAACCAAGGTACATGCCCTTGATTGGAATTGAACCTGGGACCCTTCAGTCCGCAGGCCGACGCTCTATCCACTGAGCCAAACCAGTTAGGGCATGAGATCTTTTTTAAAATATATTTTTGTTGATTTTTAGAGAGAGAGAAAGGGAGGGACAGAAATGTCAATGAGAGAGAACTATCCATTGGCTGCCTCCTGCATGTCCTCTACTGGGGATCCAGCCCTCAAACCAGGCATGTGCCCTGACCAGGAATCAAACCAGTGACCTCTTGGTACATGGGTTGACACTCAACCACTGAGCTGGGCCACCATGAGAGATTTTTGTAAAGCAATTTATTGGCTTCATTATACATAATGATGCATTTTGCTTTCTCATTTATTGACATACAATATAGAATTTCTGGATTCAATTCTAATATACCTCATTGAATCATTACAATTGTCACAAGATTCAATGAGATGATACAATCCTTAAATGATACAATAAGAAATTGCCATACAATATTAAATCAATGCATTAATGCTTTTTATTGGGAAAAGGAATCCCTGACCAAAAATTGACCAAGACCTGAAAAGCACTGTATTTACGTGTTTTATTTTATTGCATAAAATAAAGTGACTTTTCCATATAAATTAAGTTTTATAGAGATGATGAAACCTAGGAAGGGAAATAATATCAGTTTTGCAGAGACTTCTTCTACCCATTCTTTTTCTAAATTATCACCGTAATCACTGTGCATTGGTGTGTCTGTCTGGAAGCAGAAAACAAAACAAAACACACTGTTAGATCTTCATGACCTGATTCAATCTGACCAGTTGCTGAAATAAGCCAGGTGTCCCTGCTTAGCTAAAGTAGTCTTTTCCACAGGATGTTGTCGTTTAATTGAAGATGACATATATTGTTTGTTTCAGGTCTTACTTGCTTTTGACTCTTGCTCATTTTTACTTGCATTTCTACGGTTAGCATTTTATAGTATGTAAATATTTTCAAGTTGTAATCCCTCACTTGGAAAATTCATGGTCTTTTCTTTCCAGAAGATGCCATTAAAATTTCATTAGATACTATGTAAATAAACTTCCAGGTGAATTGATATTATGAGTGTCCTTACTTATTATTTTCTAAATTGTTTCTGTATTGACACATGATGAGCAGCTAAAACATGCTTGTTGGAATTTTAGTTAAGTTTTTGGAGCATCTTTACATTTTTTTCATAAAACTGAGCTTGAGATCTTTTTCATAGATTATTTATTTTTATCTTTTTACCTTTTTCATAGATTATTTACTTTTATCGTTTTACCTTTGACTATTTCTTCAGATTGATTTACTATGCTTATTTTGTCAGGGTTTCTTAATCAGTAACGGAGAAAATTATTTCAATAGTAGCTTATTCAAAATCATTGTGCAGAAAGTAAAGGAGTTAAAGATTTCCAATATATTTACTAGTTGGCAGGAACACATAGGTAAGTCATTTGATGTCTTTAGAGGAAGCACATGTGAATTAATTTTTTAAAAATATATCACTCCTTGCTTATTTAGTGGATAAAAGAGAAAGGGTTGTTTTTTATTATCAATTATTATTATTATTATTATTATTATTATTTATTATTATCAATTTTATAAAATTTTAAATTAAGTATATAAGGCATATTATTTATAGCAATAAATTAGAGCAAATATTTATAGCATAAAAGAGTCAAAATTATAAAGCATGGTTGTTTTCACTTAAACTACTATGAAAATACAGGTGACATACCACATATAATTAATGAAAAATTAAATATGTGCATCTCTTTGAGAGGGCAGTTTGAAAGATTCTAAAAAAATGTATACTTACATATTATTTGATATAAAGAGCAGTCCTAATCTAGGCATATTTATAACAGAAATGCTTTCATATGAGCACAAAGCATTATACATTAAAGATATTCCTTGCAGCATTGTTTTAGTAAATATTGGAAACAACCTAAATATCCATCAATGAGAAAATAGTTCAATACTTGGCAATGATTTTAAAGAATTATTTTCTTATCCATGTATTTTGCTAAGTATCATCCAAAACATTCTCAAGAACACTCACTTTTAGAAATCCCCATCTAAGCCAAGAAATAGAAACAACATTAATCATACTTGAGAATTTGGAGAGGAAATTATTATGATATTTCAAGTGTTTTCTGATGTAGATTAATCCTCAGGTCATTATGTGCATAAAATGCTTTATGAGTACACATGAGGACTGTTCACTGAGAAACTAGAGCAGAAGCTCAGAGAAGGTCACTTCTATAACAGGGTTACTTGATGAGTCAGCTCAAATACTAAAAGCTCAAGGCTACCAATTTCTAGCTTGAATACAGTAACGCACTCCTCAAAAGGCGAGAAATTGGATCACATAATTGGTTTTCTTCTTTCATTAAACAAGGTGATGTAAATAATGACATATAGGCAATATTATATAGCGTGACAAACTTTACTTATAGGATTAATTTAAAATGCCCTAACAACTATCTTTCACTATAAAACAATTAGGATGTTGAGGAAACTTATTGCCCCAGGAACATAATTCTCATTTAAGTCAACCATCTCTAAAGTAAAAAACTAGTTTTATCTTTAAAAAACAACAACAAAAGAACATGCTTATTTTGTTTTGTTTACAAGAATAGGTCATCATCAAACTATGCATATATAAAGTGGCATTTTCTCATTGGTGATCTTAGAGGACATTCATGTTGTACCAAATCCACCTTTGGTTAGTCACCGAGGGCTTTTCCTCAAAAAGTATTCAATCTTATATTTCATTCCTGAATGGGACTCAGAAAATATGGCCTTGGTGATTTATCTTCAGAGTAATAATCAGACCACAGACACAAACACATACTTAATACCTTGCACTTGGCATTTTACGAGCTGTGACTTATTTTGCTGAAAGTGAATCATTGAATTTTTGCAAAATATTTTGAAAAACTCAGCAGGTGATTTCATTCATACAGAGGTTGTTGATTCACATGGGGTTCTGGATGTATTAATAGCAATAACAAGATTAATAGATATTTAAAAAGTGGGTG
Source organism: Plecotus auritus (assembly GCF_963455305.1). Taxonomy (NCBI): domain Eukaryota; kingdom Metazoa; phylum Chordata; class Mammalia; order Chiroptera; family Vespertilionidae; genus Plecotus; species Plecotus auritus. Next base: position 32,623,107 of record NC_137783.1, on the reverse strand, counting down.
CCCCTGGTTGGTGTGGCTTAGTTGGTTGAGTATCATCTCATTCGCTGAAAGGTTGTAGGTGGTTCAATTCCTGGTCAGGGCACATGTCCAGGTTGTGGGATAGAATCTTGCTAGGGGGTATGCAGAAGACAGCCTATTGATGTTCCACTATCACATTAATGTTTCTCTTCCTGTCCTTTCCTCTCTCTAAAAATAAATTTAAAATCTTTTAACAAATAAATAAAATAAAAAGAGGGTACCTACATGGAGTTTTATGTACATTATCTTTTGGCCTTACAGGAGCATTACAGAGTAATGAGACCCATTATTGAGTAGTTTAGGATATGGCAGGACCTGTGCTAAGCTCTGTCTTCATTACATATTTTAATTCTCAAATATAACCTGTGTAGTAGATAGTAAAATTTAAAAGAAAAAGAATAGAAGTGGACTAAATTAGCAGGTGAAAACAGAAGAGTTGATGCCAAATAGTGTGTGAAAAATAATCTATATATATAAAAGCCTAAGTGACTGTTCACCTATTTGACTGTTTGACCGGTAGCTATGATGTGCACTGACCATTGGGGAGCAGATGCTCAATGCACAGGCATGGAAACATGGAACAGACTGATGAATCTCAGAGGGAAGGGGGGAGGGAGGAGGCAGGAAGAGATTAACCAAAGATTTTATATGTATACTAGAGGACTGGTGCATGGATTTGTGCACCGGTGGGGTCCCTTGGGCTGGCCTGTGCCCTCTCGCAATCCGGGACCCCTCAGGGGATGTTGGACTGCCAGTTTCAGACTGATCCCCGCAGGCCAGGCCAAGGGACCCCACCGGTGCACAAATCCATGTACCGGGCCTCTAGTCAGAAAATAAGTGTGAATGAAGTAAGTCTTTGGGAGTATATGGCAAGAGACAAATACTAGTTTTAGAGAATGAAATACATACAGATTTTTTTCCTCCCAATTTCTATAATCACAAATGACAGAGAATTACCATAAATCTAGTAATAAAAATCATAGAAATAATAATAGCTATTTGTATTTACTCTGAAGCAGATTCACTGCTAAGAAAATCTAAATTTATTGGAAATTACTGCTCTAGGGATGTCAGAAGTGAGATATGTATGGGCTTTGAGGATTAGGCTAAAGTGATTTAAGCTTATCAGTTGAGGCAGAGAGCTAACATAGATTGGACTAAATTCATGACAAAGTAGTTGATGATTGGTGGGCACAGTAAGATGAGGGCCTTGGTAAGTCAACTGTTGTTTGATAATTAAGTGGTTTATGCAGATGAGCAAGTGTTGTCTCCAAAAAAATGAACTATGGGAATTTCCTGGAGCAAGTAGTAATTTATTAGATTACTAGAGGCACGGTGCACGGATTTGTGCAACTGTGGTGTCCCTCGGTGTAGCCTGCGGAGATTGAGCTGAAACCGGCAGTCCAATGCCACCTGCTGCTCTTGCCTGCTTCTCCCACTCATCCTGGCCCCACTGCGCCTGCCACAGGCTCATGCCCAGTGAGTCCCATTGGGAGAGGCTTGTGCCACTACAGCAGCACTCAACAGCCATGACCTCTGCCTCTGGTGCCCGTAGGTCAGCTAAGCAGTGCTCCTGCTGTGGGAGCTCACTGACCACCAGGGGGCAGCTCCTGCATTGAGCGTCTGCCCCTGGACACTCAGTGTGTGTCATAGCCACTGGTCGACAGGTTGTTTGGTCGCTTAGGCTTTTGTATATATACTAGAGGCCCAGTGCATGAAATTTGTTCATGGGTAGGGTCCCTAGCAGCTGCCAGCTGCCAGCCAGGGCCTTCCTTCATTCTGCTGGTGGTCAGCACACATCATAGCGAGCAATTGAACTCCCAGTCAGTAGAACTCCCAAGGGGACACTTTGCATATTAGGCTTTTATATATAGAGATATAGATGGCCTTATCTTTCCATGGAAAAGGTTTTCTGAAACAAGGAAACAAAAAAGTTGTGCTAACATGGATGGTCTGTTATTTCTCAGACTTCCCTTCAGGTCCAACCTAAGCTGGAGGATAAACAAATGCCATCTGGATAAATGATCCCTTGATATCCACACCACTGTTTGAAGGATTATGATTGCATAGCAGGTTCTTGGTGGGGAACATTTCAACTATCATATACATCAGATTTTTCTGTTTTTTGCTGGAGGATTATTTGTTGAATCTTTTATGGCATGGTAGCTACATAGAAATATTGAAGCCCATGTGAATGTTGAATTACAGACAGAGGCCAACAGAGGGATTATGACCAGAGTATATTTTTATTTCTAAGCCAGGAGCCAAGAGTACCAAATTAAAAGAAGATATGTGAAGATATTGCCCACATTATTTCATTTTATTATTATTTTTGTTTCCTTTATCTTAGTTACATAAAAGATGCTTGAAAGATCTGTAGGAATAAGAGGAAAACGTTCTCCTCCTGAAATGCTTCAAGTTTCATCCTGAGAGACTGATATTATTCATGGGACTGCTCTGTCTTAAAGCATCACCTGCCCAATATTGTGAAATTCTCAGATGATGAATTTTATGCCCTAACTGACATTGCCCAGTGCCTCCTGACAATGTCTGAACCACAGCATGGTTTAAAGACAGAATAAAACTTCTCAGAATCATACATAAAATTTTTGTATGAGATTCTATCTTTACAATACTCACCTACTCAAGAAGTTAATGAAGCTGTTAATTACTTTTAGTTGACTTTTATTTATTTATTTATTTATTTTTGCTGAGGTCAAATCCCCCTTGTTCCCAGTGGATTCCAAAATCATGAACTATTCCAAAGGTATAGGTGTACTGTTGTTTAGCACTTGCTAATTGACAAGCTCAGGTTAGTATAAGAAGTTCTGTCACCTAGGGTGATTTTATCCCTGATATTCAAGACAAAGTCAGATTTGGGGCAGACCAATACTCGTGGAATTTCCCTACTTAATGGAGAATAGATTGATAGGATTTTCAATATTGCAGTGGTGGCTAGCAAGGGAAAAACTTGTAAAAATTTATAGGAGGTAGGCCTGAAGGCTGAGAAATGTATATTTTCAGCAAAAATAAACAAAAATAACCAAGTATTACACAGCAAAAGGAATCAACTCAGTATAAGTCTCTATTAGAATGTTTGCTGACATTGTTGCCCTTAGACAAGGTGAGGAGTATTTTGCCAAAAAACCTAGGGAGATATTGTTGTAAACAACAGTTCCTTAAATATTCTGGTAAGGCTAAATATCAACCAGTGGCTTGCCCAGATTGCTTACATACAAACTGTTAAAAACGATTCAAGATAATTAGGCCAAAGAGCTCGTTTTATTTTATTTTCTCATTTTGTTATCTTTATTGCTGAGAATATTACAGATGTTCCCCATCTCCCCCGCATTGCTCCCCTCCACTGGATTCCCACCCAGCCCCAGGCCTCAACCACCTATTGTCTGTGCCCATGGGCAGTGCATATCGGCATATACGTTCTAAGAGCTAATTTTAATCATGGCTGTGTACACACACACACACACACACACACACACACACACGCTGATCATGTTAGAAATTCAGTTACTAAACACTAAGTTAAATCTTAAAGGTGTGGAAAATTCAGAAACATTGGGAACCAGTTGTATGCAATAACCTGAGATTAAAAAAAAACACAAAAAACCCTCTTTTAAAAAAGTGTTTTCTCAACAATACTAAGAAATGTTTAAATTATTTGAAATATCTCAAAACTGGTGTATTTTTTTCCCTCTAGGATAAATTATTTCCTAGACAGTACATTTTATTTGGACAAAATTGTAATTCTTCTTTGGAAACTTTTATATGCTCTCTGAGCTATTAAGTAAGAGTTGTAGTCAGTCTCAAAGCTCATTCCATTGTTAGAATTTAGCAAACATTTGCCTACTTTTTCGATAAGGGTAGATTTACAGAGAGATTCCATGTCCTTCAGATTCTGGTTGAAAACTTGTGAAAAGTAGAAGGGTGCCCTAGTGTACCCTTGGGGATAAAATCTGCAGGTATATTGATTTTTCCAGGAGAAGGGAGAACAAGTATTTACTATATTGATCTAAGAGGGACAATAGGGAAATGGAATGTGGATTTAGAATCATAAAATATATAGCTTGAGGTGGCCTGAAAATCAAAATAACATAGGGTGTGTTCATCACAGAGAAGTGAATGAATATTTTATTCATGGCCCCGAGGTCCTAAACAAAATTTTATTTCTTGAGTAGGAGAAGAGGATTGTGGCACAGACTGGTGCTAAGTGTATTTAATTATTTCTCAGATTTTTAGCTGCTGGTTTTTGTGTTTCTTTTGCTTCTGGCTTACCAGTAGATTTGTTTCTAAATCGAGCCCAAATTGAATTTCTCCAGAAGGTTTCAACTATTTGGGGGCAAAAAAAAATTACTGATATTGGCAGAATAATGAAAGAACCCATCACATTCTGATTGATCTATCTAATTCTACAAAATTTTAACTCCTTTCTAATCTAAGACAACTCTCAAATCAACAATATTGTTCATATTAAGATGTTGCAGAGTGGTCTATATAATTTTAAATTGTTCTTGGTGAAACTGACTCTGAAAAGATAGTTACATGAAATAGATTATAATGTAAAAACATGTAAGAAACAAGGGTCTAACCTACAGAAGGCAAAAATTTAAATTCCGAATGAGACAAAGCCATGGAACCCTGGCAACAGTTCTTTGTAATTTCCGATTTTGCACATTGTTTCTCAGGTCCCGAAGTTAATGTTCGTTTGTTTTTTTAAAAAATACCAGATCCAGTAATCCAATATTCTTCATGAACAGAAACTTTTTAAAAGAGATTTTTATACAGAACCATATCCTCACAGACTAAATAAGATAGGACTCAAGAATATTCACTTAAGGGTTTTGAAAAGTTATCCCAGGCAAAGTTTGTCCAAAGACAAATGAACCTTCTGAACTTGTCTGCCGTGGGGCTGACTCTAAGAATCAATTTATCAGATTCAACATCTGTTTTTCCCCCTAGAAACTTTCTCTTACAGACCCATGAAAATAATAAGGACAGAAGGAGACAATGATTCATATGGGTAATAAGGCATATTACCATTAAAATTTTCAAACCTGATCAGATTATACAAGAGGTCCTAAAATATATCCTATTTCCTAGCAGACAAAATAAAATCAGCACTTGCGAATTAGATGAAAACAAATCAAAATTTAAATATGATGTCGATAGTTACACTCGACCATCACAGTTGAAGACTCCTCCAAAAGTTCTCCAGTGACTCATGATATGTCCAAGTCAAGGGCCTTGGATTGCAGGTCAGAGGGTATCTCAAGGGGATGACAGTTGTGTTTCCAGGTCATTGATCTCAAAATATCACCAGGTAATCTGTTAATAATCTATACTTTAATTTATTAGAATGTTTAGTAATCAGATAGAACATCACCTTGAAAGAACCTTAGCAATGTCTCAAAAGGGTAATTCAGAGCAGGCTATTTATAGAGCTTTAGGTTCTGGGCTGAAATGATTTAATGCAGGTCTCTCAAGTGAAGGAACTAATTGGAATTGGAAAAAGTTGATATGATAGTTTAGGATTGCTGTTCATACAGAAGTCAATATCTTGAAGCAATAAACTGTTCTTTGACAAGTGAACTTTTGGCTCAAATGAGCAGACTATTATCTCCAGTAAATTGATCTGTAGAAATTTCATGGAAAAATAAACAACAGAGAAGTTATTTATTGGTTCACAATAAATTGGCGGGCAATTGTTTCCTAACAACAACCAAGTCATTGTCATGCACTCTTACGTGAGTAGTTTTGACATAACTGATCAGGTGATTTCAGTCCTAACAATCTGACATAATAGGCTTGAACATTGAATACTTACATGGCACTACTATGAGCCAGATATCCTTCTACCTGTTTTACAGCTACATAATTCAATCCTTGCAGTGAGAGTATGAGATAGCTGAAACCCAGAGGTATAAATTATTTTCCCAAAATAAATCAGGAATGAGCTGTCAGTCGGGATTCAAACCCAAGCAAACTAGTGCTAGAGGCTGTGTTCTTAATTACTACATTTTAATGTCTCTAACATATTAATAATGCCAATTATGTATTACAGACAATAGATAACTCAATATCATTAAAGGTTTTCATGTAACAGAAAGCATGGACCTGTATGTCAGATAGAAGCTTGACTTCTCACTGCCATTTGCAATCAGTCTAACAGTGGAAATTTTGCTTCATTTGTATGAGCTGCCTTTTCTTGAACTGTTAACTGAGGGTAATATTACTTACTTTTCTGGAATTCTGTAAGGTTTCATAATGGAGCTGGCACATGAAGAATAGGAAGGTGTAGTCCAAAATTCTATATAAACTAAAATCTTCAGAAGAATTATTTCTAACTTGAGCAAAATACTCATACTGAAGAACACGAAGGAGTAATTGGTGCCAAAGTAGTCCAGTTACATGTGTCTTGAAATGAGTTAGCAGCAGCTCTAATTTATTTGGCTAAAAGGGAAAGTCCAAATCGTATTTATATTACTTCTTTCTTTTACAAATTATATTAGCATACCTTATATTTATTTTATTTTTAATTGTCTGCTGTGCAAGATTTAACAAGAATTTACAGACATTAATATAAATGAGTTTATAATTTCTTTGTGAGCTGTAAGTCAGCTCAGATTCTTTTTGAGATACATCAGGTCCTCAAATAACATCTTTTTGTTCAGAGTCATTTAGTCCTTTGCCTTTTGTTAGTATGTTCATGAGATACATTAATAATTTACTTGTTGTTTACATTAATTAGCTTGTAGTAAAACTGATTTCCTTATATGCCATTTTGCTTAAAGTCACAGAATCATTGACAGCATTAAGTGAAGATTGTACAAAATATATTTGCATTGCATTCTTATAGGAAAGCATACTATTTCTGATGTGGCTGTAAATGAGGAGACTTAGAAGATGATCCTAATAGTAGGGATGAAATACAGGGTGGCCCCCAAAAATGTATATACACTTTAACAACTGATAGCTCAATTTTGAAAATGAATTGTATTTTTAATAAACACTGTCTTTATAATTATTTAAATTGTGTGTATACATTTTTGGGACATCCTATATTTTAAAAAATTTGACTGAAGCAAACACAATGAAAATGGTAGACTGACATGCTTTAAAAGTAATCAATATATACCGCTTTTTTTTTAAAAGAAAGGGAGAAGAATATGTGCTAACCAGGACATTGAGGCATTGCAGTATATACAAAAGTAAAACTTGAATTTCAGTGGTAAGATTTTCTAATGATTTTATAATATCTAGGTATTTATATTTATTATATTTTACCCCCAACTCATTCTTTTAAATCATCTCCCAATTGGGTTGGTTTATTTCAATGTAATGTTCTTTTTTCTGATTATGATTCAGAAATGTTTGTTTAATGACATCACACCCAAAGTATTCATATATTAAAAGTAGCTGATATGATACATTTGAACTCCAGATTACAATCCCTTTCACTTGGTTAGTACATCTTGTTTTGTTCTGAGGCAATATAAATCCCTTGACTCAATGTAGATTCAAATTTATTTCTGTTGCCTGTTTATATCTGTGAACATGTTTCTTTTTATTTATTTTAGCATTTAGAGAATTTTGATGTCTACTGCACTTTTTTATACCTTTTACCATAATGTCCTTTTATTCAATACACACCCGTGCATTCACACACGAAACAACAGAAATGCACCAGTTGTTAATAATAGTTATCTATGAATTGTAGGACATATTGGTGATCTTAATTTTTTTCTGTACAGTTATTTACATTTTTTCATAAAGAATATGTAAGCTTTCACAATTAGAAAAAGTTTCTAGTCATTTTTTATTTTTTTAAATATGTTCTCATTGATTTCAGAGGGAGAGGGAGAGATAGAAACATCAATGACGAGAGGGAATCATTGATCGGCTGCCTCCTGCATGCCCCCTACAGGGGATCGAGCCTGCAACCCAGGCAGATGCCCTGATTGGAATTGAACCTGGGACCCTTCAGTCTGCAGGCCGACACTCTATCCACTGAGCCAAACCAGCTAGGGCTTTTATTTCTTATTTTTAAAAATTTTTCAACTACAGCTGACATTCAATATTGTTTTATATTAGTTTCAGGTATCATAGTGGTTAGACATTTATATAACTTATATGTGAATTTAGTTGTATCATCAAACATCAATAGATGCCTCATGTAGATTTGCATTATATTGAGATCATAAACAGCAATATCACTCCACAAAAAGTCATACTTGAAAAATGTTGGGGTTTTTTTCCTAAAATTTTAGGATAAGTTAGCTAAAATTTTAGAGGTCCTTCTGTTTCTAATATTTTGGTTGACTGGAATTTCAGAAAACTCCCTAAAAATGCTGCTTTAAAAAAAAAAGAAAGGGAAGAAAAAAACTCTTTTTTGAAAAATTTGGTGATAACATGGAGAAGGAAATAAAGGGGAAGGAAATAAAATTACCCTGAGGCCTAATAAGAGAACAAACCATGAGTCTACTGATGTAACCAAGCTTTGAAGTCCACATTTGTTTTGGAGCATCTGTAAATCACTTAGCGTCGAGATTCTCAGTTTTAAGATTTAAAGAATTTTGAGTGTTTACAGTAGTCAGAATATAAAATCTGACGTCTGAGTAGGGCATGAAGAATTAAGGCAAAACTGTATTAGCTATAAAGATGGCTAATAATTTTACAATATATAGTATTTTAAATCATCACATTGTATATCCTAAATATATGTAATTTTAACTTCTCAATCATTCCTCAGTAAAGCTGGGTGAGTAGGGGAAAGTTCACAGTGATCATTTATTAGCTTTTAATATTGAATGATTTTATATATATTGACCTAAATGTCAGAAATTACACAGAGCTCTAGAACTAGCTTAAAAAAATAACCACAAAAGACTTTTCATGATTATTGGTCATTACATCAGAATTTTTTTCAACACTTATGGATGTATTTTTGGATGGCTGATTTCAAATTTTCAGATTTTATATTAGAGACAATAAAAATGAAATAGAATCCATTCTTTTTATCTGGAATGCATTTATTAACTTAAACTAGGTGATTTAGAGGGATCAGAAAACTATCCTACAATTCTATAGAGGTAAGATCCAGAGAGGCAGTGGAACACCTACCTACAACTCTGAACTCTGTAGTTTAAAACTTCATGGTGTACCATCCAACATGGCACCTAGGACTCCCTGGCCCGAAACTATTTTATCGACTACAGTTACTCCCAAAGAACCACGCTTCTTGCATTGTGTTTACCAGAGTTCCCTTTGGCTCATGCAGTCCTTTTCTTCCAAGTGTCATGAGAGGATGTCTTATTTATCAGGTTATTAGGCAAAGTTCACCTGCAAATGAATTTGGAAGTGCAGTTTTAAGCTTCCCAGCCACTATGGTACAGAAGTATCATGCTAGAAAAGTGGTTGGAGTGGGTGGACCAATATACAATATCCACCACATCTGTGAGGTATGTTCAAGTCATGATTTAATAATACTCTCTACTGGTTTACCGTTATATGTACTTTTTACAACATTAGATACTTGTCTGATTACTTCTATATTAGAATATCCTCCGAAATAAAATTTCCCTGTCAAGGGTACTTTCTTTTAAAATTCGTGCCAAAGTGCCTTTCAATTTTTCTTTCCTTTTTTAAAGCATAGCTGCACCAAAATTACCCGATAATTTTTATTTTCTTTTTCTCTAACCAACTCTGGCTATTTTTTCTTTTAATATATTTTTAAACAATTTGACAGAACAAAAATATCACTTCATTTTAGTTAACAAATATTTTTTATTTTAAGTCTCATGCCTGTAAATCTTTCTAAAATGTATTGTATACTTTTCATTATTTAAAGAGTTTGCATAAATTAAAAACTATGGTTATTAGTTAAAGTCATTAACATAATTATTAAATAGCACTGTGTGCCTTAAAGCAGTACTTGAGCTTTTAGTATGGAAGGACATTATTTGCTCCAAACTCCTATGTTTTGTGAGTTCTTGATCTGCTATTAATACATTTTACTTTCTCTGCCCTTCCTTTCAAATAGAAATTGTGTCTTTCCCCAGGCATATCTCCTTTTCCCCATAATCCTCTACTTTTACTAATGTTGTATAATCCATTTTACATTAGGAAAGAAGAAAATAAATTTTATTACAAAAGGGTGGAAAAGAAAGTAAGTTAAAAGATGTAGGGCTTTCTCTAAGTGTCAGGTTCATGAGCTTTAGTGTATAGACATTTGGAGTCTCAGGGACTATGTTTATCTTATTTACTAGTTCTTTTTTTTTCTAATCATTATTGTTCAAAGTATTACATAGGCCCCCTTTTACCCCACTGCTCTCTCCCACCCCACCCCTACCCCTCACCACATGCCTTCACCACCCTATTGTCTGTGTCCATGGGTTATGCACATATGCATATGAGTTCATTGGTTGATCTCTTCCCACCCTCTCACCCTCCACTGCCTTCCTTCTGAGGTTTGACAGTCTGTTCAATGCTTCTGTGCCTCTGGGTCTATTTTTATTCATCAGTTTATGTTGTTTATTAGATTTCACAAATGAGTGCGATAATGTGATACTTACCTTTCTCTTGACTGGCTTATTTCGCTTAGCATAATGCTCTCCAGGTCCATCCATGCTATTGCAAATGGCAAGAGTTCTTTCATTTTTATAGTTGCGTAATATTTTACTGGTTCTTGACTCTGACTAAGATAATTGAACATTTTCAAGAAATAACAATCTCCTGATGATAAATATTACCAAAGTTTATGGAGGGAAATATAACAACAGAATAATAAGTTCCTCATATATTCAAGTAAACTAATTTGAAGAGAGGTATAATAAAATGCTCTTGATGTAATAGAAATTCTGAAAAAGATTGCTTTCCACTATTTGCAGCATTGCTCTCTTTTTGTATACCATATAGAAAACTGCTATGTGTATACTGTTAGACACACAATACTGAGAACGGAAAGCTGATTGTAAAATAAAAAATCGTGTAGCTTAGAAAGCAACAAGGGGAGTAGTTATAACTGTAAAGTGTTTTGGGGCTCACTGTTGGCAAAATGTGTGATATGAGCAAATATAAAGAAAAAATATGGAGTTCTACCCTTGAGAAGTTCTCTTAAATAGCAGCAGATCTTCAAAACCACAGGTATCTGTAGAGAGGATTGTCAAAAAATGAACTCATGAGTGGTAAACTGCAGAGCATAAAGCTTTATTCATCATATGTTGTACATGAGGATAGCAGACTGTCAAAAATATCATCTCTAACTGCGTGGGTGGTCAAATACTTGTCTTCTGTGCTTTATTCGTTTCAGTTTTTTAAAAATGTGAAAGAAAACTTGCAATCCAAAAAAATCAGTTTGTCAGTAATATGCTTTCATTCTTATGGCCATGGTCAAACTGTAGTCCAAGCTCATTTTTTCTTAAAAGAATTAATTTGTGGATATACATGTTTCAACCTGGAGCCCGCATGCCTTCAGCCAAACTTGGCAACCAATGTCTTCTCTCTGCCCAGTATATGTCAGATCATATTACTATCCTGACTTGGCTTTGATATCACTCTCTGCAAGGTTTACACTGCAGTAAGGGAATATTTTTTAAAATAAAAAAAAATAGAATTTTAAAAATAGTTGGCACGTGCAGACATTCACTCCATTATACTTCATATTCACTGTGAAACAAATAACGTAAGTTCATTTGGAGCTTGTGTTTCTATGTTCAGCTTTCCTCCTGCTTGGCTTCTGATGTATGATCCAAAGGAAATGATGTTACTAAGTGGAATTGTATCCGAGGAAGCACTGTGAAAGCCAGATGAGACAAATGGAAAAGTAGGAAATAGATGTATTTTGTTTTATTGTTGTTGCTATTTTAGGTTCTAATTTTTTCATAACTGTCAGTTCCATCTCTCTACCCGTTTCATTGTTAGACTTACCCCTTTGATAATAAAACCTCAGACCAACTTTCTCCATGGGATTGAGAAAATAAGCCAGTGGAAAAATGTTGCTGAATTTTCCATTATCTTTGTAAATTTAAATAAGATTTCTGTGCCAGACAGTGAGACTTTTTTCCCTGCTTCCTCTAACAGTTCTTCTGCTTCACGTTGAAGTATGTTACCCCTGGAAAATATGTGAGGTTCTCTGCTCTCCCTGGTGCTGGCTGGCTCCCTTAGCCCCAGGATTCAGGTGGGCATGCAGAGACTACTGCAAACCCAGACTTTTGGCTTATCCCAGTTCCAGCAGGATACTGCTGCTCTGGTCAGCCCCTATGACCGTAGGCTCCCAATTAACCCAGTGAACTCAGGAACTAGATGGGCACCTGCAAACCCAGATTCCTGGCTAGATCCCATTGTAGGCCAACTACCACAGACTGAAACTGTCAACCCACTGGTGTACCAGACCAGCTCCCAGCCCATTCCGCCACCACACAGGCCTCCACAGAACCAACCTTCAGGCTGGCCACCACGGCCCTGGGTTCCGGGCTCACTCTAGCACAAGGCCTACCCTCGTTGCCCCAGCTCCCAGGCCATATCCCATTCCAGCCCATTTTATTTTACAAATAAAACATTGGTAATATTTATCCTCAGGAGATTGTTATTTTTTGAATACTACTAAACTGAATCCTGTGGACCCGGATGCTGTACACACCCCACTGGCAACCGCTATCTGGTTGGCCCCCGTGGATCCAGAATCGAGGTCCTCTCACACAGACCTAGACCCAACGGTATCATTGTAGGGTCAGGTTTCAGGCCCATACAATGAACGAGGTTTCCACTTGCCCTTATAGGCTCAACCACCTGGCTGGTCCCCATGTACCAAGCACCAGGCCTGTCCTCCTGCTGACCTGGGTACCAGACCTGCCTATTCAAGGACTTCAACAACAAACCTGTAAATAGATGCCACCAGGCAGTTCAATCAGAATCTCTAAATGGGCTGACTGATGAAGGACTTTTCTGTCAAAGCTCATATGTAAAGACTTGAAGAGGTTCTTACTTCCTCAAATGCACAGGCACCAATTTAAGGCCACAAGGATCATGAAGAAGCAATGAAACATGACACCACCAAAGGAAACAAATAAAACTCCAATGACTTACCCTAAAGAAATGAAGATCTATAAACTTCTGAGAAAGAATCCTATATAATGAAACCCTAATATGCAAATCGACTGAACAGTGGAACGACCATTCACTATGATGTTATGACGTGCACTGACCACCAGGGGGCAGACGCTCAAGGCAGAAAGCCAGGCAAGCTCAGCGGTGGTGGTGGGAGCTCTCCCGCCTCCGTGGCAGTGGGACATCCCCCGAGGGGTCCTGGACTGTGAGAGGGCACAGGCCAGGCTGAGGGACCTTCCCCCCGCAGTGCACTAATGTCATGCACTGGGCCTCTAGTTTATAATAATCCTCTGAAAGAAATTTAGTGGACTACAAGAACATACATCTTTCTAATACTTATTTTTGGTTTTAACTTTGACCTGTTGCATGAGATTATTTAAAAATGTATGGCTTATTTTTAGCTGATGACAAATTTGAAGAAATAACTCACACTGAACATTCAGGCATTTGTAATCATATCTTGCACTTTAAAACAAATTGGATGTGGGGATCGGGTAGGGACCTGAGGAGTTAGAAATTTGAGTCATGAAGACAATGAATTTGTGATTGAACCAAATCAGTCAAGGGTGAAATTAAATAGATTAAGGAGGTCAGTTTTGGAAACTGGTACAGGTGTCATCAGCTAACATGTTTGTTTGTTTTTCCTGTGGCAGATTACCCATAGTCCATAGAGAACAGGATCACCAGGTCCAAAATTGCCTTTTAGTCTTCACTTTGATCTCCATTTGGATATTCTGCATACATAATAGTCCCTGGCTATTCCACCCCATATTTACTTTTATCAAGACAATTCTGAATATACTGGTTATTAACATTTTTTGTACATGTCAAAACTAATTATACTTTCATGAATGCATTATTTCAAAACAAACACTCTGGCTCTTGTGAAAGATGTTATTAATAGATTAATTTTATGTATCTGACTAATCTCTCTTCATTATATTGTGAGTCTGAAAAATTAACTATATTTGGTTTGATACAGAATAGATGAAGTAATTTTTGTACATAAAAACATATTACTGGGGAAATGTGGAACCTACTGGATCAATAAAGCTTAGTAGGAGTCATTTGAAAGGGTCTGATCAAAAGGAAATGAGCCTTTACTCTTGGGCTGTTTTTTTATCTGGTGAATACATAATGAAAACTGACTTCTGAGCAGCTCTCATGGAAGGATGTTCATGGGAGTTTGTAGTTGGGCAGAATGTAGCTCAGAAAATGTTCAACAAACCTTTCAGGATCAACTTCTTGCTAGGTTCTGAGGTTACTAAGATGAATGTGACACAGTCTTGGTCTATGGGAATTCTGAGAAAGATTCACTATTTTCCAATGGAATACATTAGAATACAAAGAAGGGACATTTAATCTAGACTGAGAAGAAGGAAGATTTTTCTAGAAGAGGTGATGCCTTGCCAGATTCTTGAGAGAGAAATAGAAGTTCACCAGGAAAATCAGAAGAGGAAGAAAGTTTCAGCAATGACACAGCAAACATAAAGTTAGGTTATGGCTAGACAATCTATACTAATAAAAGGGTAATATGTTAATTAGACTGGGAGACCTTCTGGATGTCCTTCTGGACAAAGCCATGGTGGCGCAGCTGAGGCAGAGGTGGTTAGGGATGATCAGGCTGGCAGGGGAGGGCAGTTGGAGGTGAGCAGGACAGCAGGGGGGGCAGTTGAGGGTAAGCAAGCCAGCGTGGGGGAGGAGTTGGGGGTGATCAGGCTGGCAGGGGTGCAGTTGGGGGTTAGCAGGCCGGCAGGGGGGGCATTTGGAGGGGAGCAGGCTGGCAGGGGGAGGCATTTGGGGGCAATCAAGCCAGCAGGCAGAGTGGTTAGGGGCGATCAGGCAGGCAGGCAGGTGAGCGGTTAGGAGCCAGCAGTCCCAAATTGCGAGAGGGATGTCCCACAGGGATTGGGCCTAAACTGGCAGTCGGACATCCCCCGAGGGGTCCCAGATTGGAGAGGGTGCAGGCCAGCTGAAGGACACCCCTGCCCCCATACATGAATTTCGTGCACTGGGCCACTAGTCAACTACAAGAGTGGAAAGGGTATGGGGAATTAGACAGGGATGAGGTATCAGGAGTTTAACTTGGATTAGTTATATAAAGAATGTCTATCCATAAATTTAATAATAACCAACTGGAAAAAGTTTAAATATTTATATCCAACTCCCACTTTCTTTTCTTTTCCTTTACCTTTCCTGCCCCTGAAAGTTGTTGATTATATATCTGTACCTCTACCAATACTCACATGCAAATACATGCTTTTTGTCTACTCTATGTAGCAAGGATGGACTTAATTAAGGCAGTGGCCATATATATATAAGAAGAGGGAATAGTGCAAAAAAGTTGCTTCTCTCTGAAATATGAATGGAAGAGATGTTTGTTAATTCAAGAATTGCTTCTGGTAAGAACTGGTCAGGTTTTCTTTATGAAAACATGGGAGGAAAAATAAATTCTGATTACAGTTTGGGTGAGTTTTCATGGTACAGGTGAAATATAGTTTCACCAAGAGAAGCATAGATTTGCCAGGCAGAAGTAGAAGCTGAAATTAATCTAAGTAATAAAACTTGCCCCAAAATACAAGGTACGTTCCAGCAAGAATAAGGTGTCTGATGTGACAGGAGGGCATAGTGCTTAATTCTAAAGGATGTAGAGACCATAACATCTTTGGAAATGTTTTCATTAATCATTTAGTTCAGAAAAGCTTTGTGTTGGGAAACATGTAATGCTTTTATGCCAAGAAGTACCATTATTTTACCTTTGATTTGGGTGCATGAAAATAATTCTCATGGAATGAACAGATGAATGCAAGACAAAAACAAAGATCCTGGGAAAATAGTGAGGAAACTGTTGTAAGAGTAAGAGTGACATATAGTGAGCAGCTGTGCTATATGGGGCGGGGAGAGAGGAAGAGGAGGAAAGAGTGTTAGCAATATGACATATTTTAGATCTAAAAATGTGGTGGCTTGAAACTCCTTGCACATTGACAAGGATGAAAAACTGTAGATCTGTGCGATTTTAAGCTCCATTTGAGAGAGCACGTACCTTACAATATAGAATGGTGCTTGCCAAAGGCTTTGTTATTCATGCCCATCGGCATAATAGATAGAATTTTCACAAATAAATAAGTAATAAGCCTTGAAATCATCTCCCAAGAAACACACATACTTGGATGGCTTTAAGCAATTTTGATTTATGCTTCAGTCTCCAGAGTGCACCAAGTGCATTTACCTGCATAGCACAGCTTTCCCAGGTTCTGCCTAAGGGAGTGCTTTCTGCCTCAGATATGTGCAGTGGACATCTTGCAAGCAACACCTTCCCATTTCAATTATCATGGATATTATAGCTCATGATGCTACTTACAAGTTCATTATCATGAGACTCTTGGCAGGGTATTAGTATTGTTTAAAATAATGACTTAGTCATCCGTGATTGACAGGCATTGTGCTTAAGGTTTGTTCAACATGGAATAATAGTTCATAAGTAATTTGTGTTTACTTTTTTCAGGAAACATATAAATGAACTTTATATTATTTTCAAGTGGCATATATTATTGAGTTAATGTGTTAATATTGTATTAGAATTTCAAAATTTGTTTTAAGGATTTTGCATATTTCTTTTTCCACAAACCATTTGGTGATGTATCTGTTATATAATGCTATGCATATCTGTAAATCTTTGCTAAATATATACATATATTCTTTCTTCCTTTCTTTCTTCCATTTTTCTGATCTGCTTCCTTTGATGACTCTATACTTTTGACTCCAGACTGGCAATATGAGGGTAAGATGACAAAAATTAAAATCCCAAACAGCCTCATGAGCATTGCTTGTCTGTCTTTGTTTCATTCTCTTTAGAACATCGTTAAAATGTTATCCACTTCCTTTAATTAGACTCTTTATCACAATTAAAGTCTAATTATGTTTGTTTCTGTTGTGAAGCTTTAATTACAACTTATCCTTGTTGATCATTCCTTTATGTTATTTCTTAGAGTTGTATTACCATCCCATTATCTCTGTCCTGAAAGACTTTTGCTCTCCTGTGGTCTCTGCTGGTGTTTTCTCAGTCAGATTTGAATAGCTTCACAATATACAAAGTAACTATGTTATGATGTGGTAATCTATGTGGTTCATATGAATTTTTTTAATATTTAAAAGCTGTTAAGAGTAATGACCCATATTAGTTTGATGGTACGATTTTTCTTTTGAACTGTCACTGTCCATCACAGTGAATTTGATCTCAGGGTGAGTGCTCCCATAGTTGTAACTTCTTACCTTTGGTTGTTTTCTCTCTTTAGATTGCAAACTAGCTAGGGGAGGACCACCAGCTACCATCGTTGCTATTGATGAAGAGAGTCGGAATGGTGAGTGAGCTTTCTGTTTGCAAGTGACTTATCTAAGAGGGATTTCTTCCCATTTTAATGCTATACTTGTTATGTGCAGAAGTGCTAAATAAAAGCTTCAACCCAAATTCACAAACAGCTCTCCTTTAACTTTTCCCAGGTAAGGGTTTAAATATCGCCATTCCCTGGTAATGCTTTACTTGGATTATATTATGAGACATTCTAGATAGTTGCTTAGTGTTTGTTGTGAAGGAATTATTTGATTTAGGATCAGTCCAGGAATGCATTCAGATACTGCTGGAATTTTTTTCTTTGTCAATAGATAGAGTTGATTATTATTTCATCTAACTGAAATACATTACATTCCTCCAAAAGAAGTGTATCACAAGGTAAGTCGTATACTGCTAACTTAACTTGGCCGGAATCTGGTAAGGATTAGGATCCACAGTTTATTAGACATGGCAATTAATAAATGGTTAATGGGGAAACTGAAAGTGTGTGGGAACAGGAAAACTGGCAGAAAGCCTAGGGCAGACAAAGAAGTGTGAATTTTCATGCAGGTTGTCTGCCATATTGAATAACTAATACCTAATTCATATTAAGTTCTTTGAAAAGATGTTTTCTTATCAGAACAAAAAATAGATATAATTAGCACTTTTTTCACAACACTCTTTTAGCATCTCAAAACGTTAATGTACAAATATTTAAAGACTAGAGGCCCGATGCATAAAATTCGTGCAAGTGTAGGTCTTCCTTCCCCCTGCTGCCAGCACAGGCTTCCCTCTGGCACCTGGGGCCCAGGCTTCCCTCCAGCCGCTGGCAGGCACCCGGACCCTGGGCTTTCCTGGCAGCCCTGGCTTTGTCTGGAAGGTCGTCCAGAAGGACATCTGGTCTAATTAGCATATTATTATGCTTTTATTATTAAGTGTGGGAATGTGCTTTGTGGCTAATTTTGTCTACTGATTCTATAATGGAGCTTCCATTGCTCTTCTGTGATTTGTACTTTCTATTTATTTTAAGCATTGCATTTTCCAGATTTACATTTTTAAAGAAATAACTGTCAATTATTAAAAGTGTTTTTAATAGAATTAAACCAACATAAATTTTGAAAACTTCTATAACATACATAATAACTGCATTATTCTATTCACTTCATTGTGGATTTATTGTGCAGCATTAGGAATATTCCTTTTACTTCTTTGAAGAGTTGACATAAACTTTTTTTTTGTACATCCTTTAAAATAAGCCAAAAATGTCTGCAGCTTTGCTGGCCTATGTTTAAACAAACTTAAATATCTATTAGCAACACTTAAGAAATCACAAAAATTTGAGGTTCTTTTTTTTTTAAGTCAATCCCTATTAAGCATGAAAGCATATTAAGTTAATTGTAGTTATTATGATTCATTTAAATAAATTGGAAATAAACCCTATGTGTGTCCACAGGAAATGAAACATATACAAAAATGCTATACCAGAAAAATGTTCTACCTCACATGTAGAATTATGGTTTATTTGTGGTTAACTATTTTTCTGTGAATAAGTTTGTATTTTCTAAGTGTTCCACAATGAAAACAGTTTGCTTTTTAAACCAGAGATAAAAAATAAATAAATAAAAAGACAGAAGGCCAATCTATATTTTCTTTTCATATTGTTCACCAATTCCCTTGAACATATAAGCTGAGCTGAACTAAAACATTTAGTTCAAATATTTGTGTTTTAATGCGTGAGTCTATACAGAGCTTATTCTGCCAACCAGATAATTATAGCTATAGTTTTGATGATATTTTATCTCCTGTCATATAGATTATCCTACTTTTCAAAGGAGCTTAAGAACTCTGCAAAGATGTTGCTATAGTATATTGCAAAGATGTTGCTGTTTGGTGGCATATTGTGAAAGATTAATATTTTAGTTTTAGAAGAATGTGACTTGATACAGTGCAGTAATGTTGTATTCTTTAATTGGCTTATTTTGAAGAGACTGCCAACTACTCAGAATGCTGCCAAAGTTATTTGAGTGTCATCACAGAGTATCAATAAACAACTCAGAGACTAAATGCTTTACATTTTTCTTTTACATTAACTTTCTAAAATATGGTGATTAAATGAAGATCTGCCAGATATCATAATGTAATGTTCAATGGTCCTTATCTTAAAAGCCTAAAGGAAACAATCCATGAAAACGTTTTCTATAATTTTTTAGGCAATCTAAGAAACTTCCCAATAAGACCATTAATTCTAGTCCTGCTCTTAAAATATCTTAATTTCTATTTTTCTGCATTTTAAATGGTAGTAATAAAACATGTGGGTATCATATCCTACCAGTATAATAAGCATTCATTTTTAAAGGTTCCAGGGCTTCTTTTTAAAAATATATTTTTACTGACTTCAGAGAAGAAGGAAGCGAGAGATAGAAACATCAATGATGGGAGAGAATCATTGGTTGGCTGCCTCCTGCACACACCCCACTGGGGATCGAGCCAACAAACCTGGGCATGTGTCCTGACTGGGAATTGAACCATGACTTTCTGGCTCATAGGTCGATGCTCAACCACTGAGCCACATTGGTCGGGGAGTTCCAGGGCTTCTTAAAAGTATTAAGCCAAATTAGTTAGTTTATTGTGTATCTACTTGCCTTTGGCTTACTTTATTGATGTGTACTGCTAAACAGTCTTCATTGCTAAACACATCCTCTACTAAGTAGAGCTTTTAAATAACTCAGTTTATAAAAAAATCCATACTTAATTTTCTATTAGAAATCATTGGGGTACATTTACAAAATGTTCATAATTTACCACGTGCATCAGCATATTTCAGCATTTTTATACTCTGTGAGATGGGGATAGCTCCTTTTTGTGACTGTGTATGCTATATGCATTTGTAGATGCATATATGTTTGAAAGAACTTAAAATTAGCAGGTGGAGATTCACAAACTTCTTCATCACTCTGTATCCTAGTAGATTTTTTCTCTCCTTGGTCATTTTCCTCAGCAACATATTGATAACAGATTCATTATATCACCTTCGGTCTCAACCAGGAGTTTGTTTTCATCACAACTGCCAGAAAGCAAGCTTATGTGGTAAGGACACAAATTCAACACATAAAAAGACAGACATCAGTTCCCGGCAACTACCCGCAAGCTCTTAAGCTAGTATGTACAACATGGTTAGTGTGTAATTACATGTAGAGGGGAGAATGTATACAGAGAAAAAGACTTAGCACATATTATCTTATTTAATAAAATGATAATTTCTGAAAAGTCTTTCTAGTAAACATGTAAACCCAAAATCCTGCACAGGGATGCTTATGGCAACTTTATGTATAATTGCCAAAAATTTGAAACAAACAAGATGTTCTTCAGTAAGTGAATGAATAAATAAATGGTGGTGCATTCAGACACATTCAGTGCTAAAAAGAAGTGAGCTATCCACCAATGAAAAGACAGAGGAATCTTAAATGTCTAATTACTAAGCGAAAGAAGCCAATCTGAAAAGGCTACATACTGCTATGTACTGTATAGTTTCACTTTATGATATTCTGGAAAAAAAAGAAAAACTACAGGTAAAATAAAAAGATCAGCAGTCACTAGGGTGGGCAGGGAAAAGATGAATCGACAGAGCTCAGAGGATTTTTAGGGCATTGAAAATAGTCTGTATTCTACTGATGGGTATGTCCTTATTCATATGTAAAACCCAAAGAATGTGTAAAAGCAAGAGTGAAATCTAAGGTAAACTGTAGATGTTGAGTGATTATGACACGTCAATGTAGGGTGAACCTTGGTAAAAAAAAAACAAACACAAAAAAACCCACAAAAAACCTATGCCATTCTAGTGAGTGATTTTGATAATAGGGGAGGCTATAATATGTGAGTAGCAAGGCATATATAAGAAATCTTTGTATCATTCTCTCCTTTTTGTTATGCACCTAACTCTGCTCTAAAAAATGAAGTCTTAAAAAATAATCTTTCTGGAAACATATGCTCCAGTTTCGCGGGGCTCTGGGTGGCCTATGCCACTGAGTCCTTCCTGGAAGGAGAGAGGCCGGGAGCAGTTACACGGACACTGGAGAAAGCCTGCTTCTCGGGGCCTGCCAAATCGGGGTCCTGGCTGCTTTACGACAACCACGGAATGGCATTCCCATGGGCCGGGATAACTGGTTCAGACTAAGTCTCAGAAGCTGGATGGACACACAGGCAGTGTCGAGTCAAGGGAGCCAGACAGTTTTTAGCTTGCGGTTTGAACATAACACCACAATTATACAAAAATGGACAGACCCAGAGGCAAAAGGATATCACTACTATGTGGGAGAGTAGATGGTCCTTGCCAAATGTCCTTTATGGATGTGAAGTTAAGAAGGTATTGTGAGCTCACAGAAAATTTGAGAAATGAAAGGTGATGTGGAGTGTCCTCACAATCTGAAAGCAACCTCTAACAAATGATGCCACAGCTCAATCCACGAGAATGTTTCCTGTCCTTGTCAGGGAAATGTCCAGAGCAGAGTGGGAGCTGAGTTCAGTATTACAGACCCTCACATGCTTCCAGGGAGGGAGAGGACACCACATAAAGGAACAATGGATTCATATGGTCACTCCTCGCCTGGAGTTTCTCTGGTGGAAGCATGTGGGTAGGAGAGGGAGGGGAGGCAGGTAGAGGTTGGCTATTCGTTTGAAACAGTTATCTTGTCTGCCATTGTCAAAATCACTAGGCTTGGCAAAGTAGAAGATTAAATTTTTATTTTGATGTTTTTCATTCTTCATAGTTTCCAACTACCTATCTCTCAGATTTATAGTAAGGAGTTAGCCAAACTCTGCCCTGCAGACCTCCAAGGAGTCCCAAGTAGAGAGGCACACACTGCTAGCAAAAAGGGCCTTGTACCCATTGAAAGAAAAACCTTAGACAAACAACACGTCTTTATGAATATTACCAAGGTTCACACAGAGTGTGATGTGACAAAAATTTTTGACATTCAAGTGTTCACAACACTCCCCTTTTTGTCTATTTAGCTTCATTCTTCTTCATTCTCGAAAGCGAGCAAGGTTGAAACTGGTAGAACACGTTTGCTAGAAGGGCTATCAGAGTAGAGTTAGACTGTAGAACAGCTCAGAGCAGACGATGACTAGAACCCCAGATGTGAGACTGCATCAGATGTTAAGAGGGGGAAATGAGGAACCAAGATGGCAAGTGTCAGGCAGCCTTGGATGACAGTATCCCTCTGGGGTAACAGGAAAAGGTTGAGGGCGTAACCAAGAGGTTAAAGGTGCTACAAATATATACAGCATGTCCTCCCAAAATGTATGCACACTTTAATATCTGATAACTCAATTTTGAAAATGAAATATATTTTAATAAAATGAAATATACTTTATAATTATTCAAAGTGTGTGTGTACATTTTTGGGGACACCCTATAGTATATAGAAAATGTTTCAATAATAGATGCTGTAGAATCCCAGGCTTATGTAAATGTTTGAGAGAAATGTTACTAAAGATTGAAATGCTTACCTGGGCTCGCCTCAGGCCATGCTTCTTGTTTCTTTCAATGTGACTAAACTAGAATACCTGTTTAAGATATCTTGCATTTCATTCTCAAATTCTCTCTCTCTCTCTCTCTCTCTCTCTCTCTAGTTCTTTGATAATAAGTATTTTGGTTGTTTCAAACAAGGCACAAAACACAGAAATAAAGTGTGTCCCACATAATTTATATATTAAATAAAATATGAAATACAGGATATATTCTTAGCTATTAAGCTTTGAAAAAGTGTACAGAACTTTACTCAAAAATTAAAGGGATTGGGAGATCTGGTAAATATTTCTTATAGGAGGGATAGTTCTAAGTATTTGGTTATTTATTTATTTTTTTTAAATTGGGGAGACAGTATATAGATTTCAGGTATACATTCTACAATACATCATCTGTACATTGTATTGTGTGTTCACCACCCAAAGTCAAATCTCTTTTCTGTAAGTCTTGCCTCTGTTCTGAGTTATTGTCTTATTGCTAAGGTAAATAGTGTTTGTCACTTCTTTTGACAAATTTTATCAACAAATCCAAGAATAATTCTACATCTGAAATATGAATAAATTAAAAGGCAAATTTACTACAAATAAAATAAAATACAGTTTTATGCAGTAGGCTATACACTTATGAACACAGCATCTCTAACAATAAGAGTTTTATAGAGGGCAAGGTAAATTTATAGATGACTATACAAGCTTATAAAATATTAAAGCTTATTGTAATGGTAGTCTTACTATTTTAGTATTAATCTTAACTAATACTTTGTATGGGGCTATATCAGAGCATCAGTGTTGACACCCAGCAAATGACTTTTAGCTCCATATGGCAGTTTCATTTTTCTGAATAAAAAAATGTACATACATACCTTTAGTTCTATAATTTTACAACACCCCAACTTCATTTTTAACTGCCAAAATATTAAATCTTTTTTAAGCCCGGCTGGTGTGGCTCAGTGGTTTCAAGGAGTGTCGACCTATGAACCAGGAGGTCAGAGTTCGATTCCTGGTCAGGGCATATGACTGGGTTTGTGGCTTGGGTCCCCAGTAAGGGAGTGTGCAGGAGGCAGCTGATCCATGATTCTCTCTCATCCTTGATGTTTCTATCTCTCTCCCTCTCTGAAATCAATAAAATTATATTTAAAAATAAATAAATAAATAAAATCTTTTTAAAGACATTAGTGTCCTTCTGGCTAGACTGCTTATGGATGTTGCATGGCACTGAAATCATGATTCCAAATTTCTTTGTCATCCTATTATTTACTTTTCCCAGTCGTCATCAAGACATTGTGACTTATTTTCGATGAGAGGTATACACCTTGATGAGGAAATAGAATTTTTTTCATAACTTATGGAGGAGTTAAATGATACTATCCAACATACATTTGCCAATGTTGGACCTAAGTTTATGTAAAAAAGAAATCATGTCCATTCTTCATATATTTTAAAATCTTACTATTGTGACTGTAAGACAAGTTTTATAGTAGCAAACAATTTGGCTCTGCTCATTACTGCTGAAGCTGTATGTGCAAGGATGCATTCTGCTTCATTTATGCCAAAGAATCATTTTCTAAAAGGTCAGCAGCTGCAAACCTTCTGAATATATAACTTCAAAGTGATAAGTAAATAGAAGTTTCTAAGCATTAGCAAAATAGGTTGTTACTTATCTCCTTAAGCTACCTAGAATTTTTTTGGCATTTAATCACATATTTAATTTATGATCTTCCTTTCCTCATTTGGTTACTAAATAGTGCCCCACATGGAAAGTGACTGCTGGAGTGAATGGAATGATCATAAAACAAGGGGCAGGAGAAGTTCACAAAGCAGAGGGAAGGCAAAAAAAAAAAAAAAAAGCCAGTAAGCTAGGGCATTTTATACAGGAAAACAACCCTAAACGTTAGTAACCCTTCATTTTAAATTTCAGAATGCCAATGTTATTAACAATAACGAAAAGATTCAATCATGCAAAATAACCTCTGGTTTCTAAAGAAATGAAAAAAACACATTTAAGAAAAGACATTCTAGTTCTAGCCAGTTTTGCTCAGTGGATAGAGGATCAGCCTGCAGACTGAAGGGTCCTGGCTTCAATTCTGGTCAAGGTCATATGCCCGGTTTGAAGGCTCGATCCCCGGTGGGAGGCGTGCAGGAGGCAGCCAATCAATGGTTCTCTCTCATCATTGATGTTTCTATCTCCCTCTTTCTTCCTCTCTGAAATCAATAGAAATGTGTTTTTTAAAAAAAGAAAGAAAAGGCATTCTACTCTAATTGTACCTTTTCTTTTTGTTAAATCCTATATTGTAATCTTATGTCTAATAGGAATAAATCTCAATTATGTAGAATTAAATTACATCACACACATTTAATCCTAAATGAACCATTTTTCTATAGAAAAAAAAAACTAAATTATACCTTATTAAGGCAAACAACTGAAGCTAGTATTAATTTCATTTGCATAGACTGTTGGAACATAGGCCATGGGCCTTGAAGGGCAGTAAGAATGGACCTCTATAGTAGAAGGTGAGAAGGCCTATTAGGTTCTATCCATTTGTTAACATGAAGAAAATAAGATCCTAATTTTTTTTTCAGAATAATAGGAAATCCTATATATTAAAGATTAGCCATTTTAAGTTAAATGCTGATACCTTTCATGAGCCAAACAAGACATAACTGTGTGCCTCATCTGTCCCACCAGTGTTTTGACTTCTAATCCAGGAAACAAGGATGATAGAAATAAATTAGGATGATGAAAAAGACAAAAGTTATTCTACAAGGCAGACAGAGCATCCGTAGGGAGGTACTTTTTAAAAGGGAGTGAGGGGTCTTGGTTTTGAGATTTTTTTTGCATAGCCAACACACTGTTGTGTAATTTTTAGTTTAGTTGGGGAGTGAGGCCCCGGTGGAAATTATTTAGGAAATTATGGATGGACGATGCACTAAAGTTCAATTACTGGTTTTAGAATAAAGCTCCTGGGGTTTTTCTCTGTCCAGGACCTTTCCTAAGCAATGTCTGCATCTGTTCTTCCCCTGCATGTTCTCTGATGTTTTAGAGCCCAGCATTCCCTGCCCCCCAGAAACTTTCTCTCCAAAATACCCCTTTAGCATGAATGGTCCTATCACTTCTTCTGTTCCTCATGATGGAATATGGACTGGGAAGATCATTGATCATTCTTCATGAAGCTATAGGGCTAAGAACTTTCTTCTCTGGTGGGACACTGGAAATCTGAAACAGGTCACTGTTATTACTTTTGAATAAAGTAATCAGCAGTGTAAAGGTTCTTAGCAATACTGGATAAAAACAGTAATCCCTAGATGACTTGAAACTTTCTTGAACTTAAAATGCCTCCTACAGCAGTTTTCAAAACAAATGGTCAAATGCCACATATTTCTAACTGGAATTGTTAATGTAATTTAATTAAATATGCTTTAAATGTGCTGTGTGGATTAATAAATATGAAAGTAGTTGTTATCACCCCATCTATAGCTACTTCCTAACTGTGAATATACACTAAGGCTAGTATGGTTTATATTCCTATCAGGTGGAACAATTTAAGCAAATAATACATGTTTATTCCTTAGAACAAATGAAAGTAGATCTTTTTTTAAAAAATATATTTTTATTGATTTCAGAAAGAAAGTGAGAGGGAGAAAGAGATAGAAACATCAATGATGAGAGAGAATCATTGGTCAGCTGCCTCCTAAATGCCCCCTACTAGAGATTGAGCCCACAACTTGGCCATATGCTCTGACTAGGAATCAAACCATGTCTTCCTGGTTCATAGGTCAATGCCTAACCAAGCAATTAGCTAGAAAATGTCTATTACAGACAGAAAAAAAAAAAAAATTCAAAGGCTCCAAGAATGAATATTGCTGGTAAGTTTAAGATATGGAAAAAAGTTGACAGAAGAAAATGAGTGATAGCAAATAAGGTTGAAGAAGAAGAGAAGATGAATGTTGACTGAATATATGTGAGTCAGAAATTGTTTTTTATTGATTTGCTATCAAATTAGTTGATAGTGACTTCATCTAGCAACCTATAATTTTTTAAGAATAATTTTCCTTCCCATCCCTAGTTTGCATAATTCAAAATTTGAATAGAAAACTGTGAATGTAGCATGTATGCTTATAATCTCAGATCATTTTGTCATTTAAAAAAATGTGCTTCACTAAAAAAAAAGAAAATCAGAAAATGCATTAACTCATGCAGTTTGCTTGGTGGTATCACTTCCTCATCTATAATAATAAAAGCATAATACACTAATTAGATCGGACAGCTGAATGACCTTCTGGACATCGTGGAGGGGGGCGAGGCAGAGACAGGGATGATCAGGCAGGCAGGCAAGCAGTTAGAGACAATCAGGCAGGCAGATGAGTTGTTAGGGGCATCAGGGAGGCAGGCATAATGGTTAGGGGCTATCAGGCAGGCAGGCAGGCAGAGGCAGGTAAAAGTGATCAGGCACAGTGGTTAGGGGCGATCGGGCAAGCAGAGTGATTAGGGATGGACAGGCAGGCAGGCAGGCCAGCCAGCGGTTAGGAGCCAGTGGTCCCAGATTGCGAGAGGGTGCAGGCAGGCTGAGGGCCCCCCCCACCCTGTGCACAAATTTCATGCACCGGGCCTCTAGTTTAACATATATTAGAGGATTATTGAAATCATTCCAAAGGTCAGTAACAAATTAATAGTGTCTGAGAGTTTGATAGCATGGTGCCAGCAAAATTATATCCAGTGATCTTTTTGATATATTACATTGTCTTCAAATCACCATTAATAAAAAGGGAAGATTCAATACTAAAGATTCACATTTTTTGATAAAATCTTGAAAACATTGACTTTGTTTAGTAACATGGATATTTTTCTAGAAGCATGTTTTGGAGAAAGTGTTGGCTAATGCACTAGTATTTATCTTAATACTTAGGATACACAGGGTATGGGCATTATTAGTGAGAAAGTAGTATCTTATCAATAAGCTCTAGGTTCATTTACTATTCTTAAAACTTTATTTTAGGGATGTGGGGACTCTGATTGACAGCAGCCAAACTAATGATTATAAATGAATTAAAGGCCCTGGGTGAGTAGCTCAGTTGGCTGGAACATCGTCCCCATGAGATATTTGATCCCTCTTCAGGGCACATATTCTTGTATGAATGCATAAAGAAGTGAAACAACAAATCACTGTTTCTCTATCTCTCTGTCTCTCTCCTTCCCTCTCTCTTCCTCCTTTTTTTTCTTTCTCTCTTTTCCTCTCTCTCCCTAAATATCAATAAAAATCCTATATAATAAAAGCCTAATATGCTAAGTGTCCGGTCGTCTGGTCGGCCATTCAACCAATCAAAGCGCAATATGCTAATGATATGCTAAGGTTGCTCAACCACTTGCTATGATGTGCACTGACCACCAGGGGGCAGACAGTTGACTGGTCGACCAGTCGCTATGATGTGCACTGACCACCAGGGGGCAGACACTCCAACCAGTAGGTTAGCTTGCTGCTGGGGTCCGGCTGACCTGGACTGAGCATGACAGGCCAGGCATGCCCTGGAGCCCTCCCACAGTCTCTCCCTGGCTGGCCAACCTCCTGCATCCTTCCCCAGCCCTGATCATGCACCGGTGGGGTCCCTTGGCCTGGCCTACACCCTCTCACAATCCGGGCTGAGGGATACCCCCACTGAGTGCACAAATTACGTGCACTGGACTTCTAGTAAATAAAGAAAATGAGTTAAAAACAAGGTGAATAATTTAAATGCTAACCTTGAGACTTTATCCCAAATCTTAGAAACAGTTTAAGATATCTTTGTAGTGAATAAGCTTCATGCAACATCATTATATGCAGTTTTTCTTTCTATGGTATGTTTGTATTACTAGTACTAATGACCAGTTAATACCTCTATTTAGGTTTCAATCCTGTGATGAGTATCAACTATGAAAGTGAATGGTGATTACCAGAGGGAAAAGGGGTGGGGGTTGGGGGTGCAGAAGAGGATAAATATGGAATAAATGGTGAGGGAAGGAGACTTGACTTGGGGTGGTGAACACAATACATTATATACTAATTGCATTATAGAATTACCACCTGAAACCTAAATAATTTTATTAACCGATGTCATCCCAATATATTCAATAAAAAAGTAAATGTTTCATTGGTTATTATTTGAACATTCTTTTGACACATGAATCTTAATGTCTCTCATATAATGTTACACAGTGAATAGGCACTTGTCAATTAATACTGTTTGTTTTTTGAAATCTATTGAGTCCCAGAAGAGAAGTAATTATTTTGGTTTCATTTCAGTCCACTTCAAAATGCCTAATACTCACAGAATATCATTTTTCTCCATACCTTTTTTGTTGTTGTTAATCCTCATGCAAAGATATTTTTTCCATTGCTTCTTAGTGATTGTGGAAGGGAGGGAGGGAGGGAGGAACAAACTTCCACGTCAGAGAAACATATTGATTGGTTGCCAGCCGACCAGGGCAGGGATGAACCTGCAACCCAGTAATCAAACCCTAGACCGTTAGGTATGCAGGCCTACACTCTCACCATTGAGCAACATTGTCCAGGGCTCTCCATACCTTTCCATTTTTCACTGTGTTCTGCTCATTGCTTTTGTATTCTTTGTGTTGTTTTGTTTTCATCAAGGCAAATCAAATAAAATTATATCTGATTTTGAGGAGACTAAATACCAGCAATTTGAAATTGAATAAGTGATAATTAGTGTATACTCACATAATCCTAATTAAACTGCCATCCTAATGTATTTCTCTGATTGGAAATCCCTATTCTACATATATTATCTTTATCATTGTAGGCAAAAGAAACATTGGTAGGAAATTGTGTAAGCATTCTTAGGATGACTTATCTGCTTTTTTTTAGAAGGCTTCAGAGATACTCTTTTGGGCTTCAGTTTTATAAAAGTATACTGCTTAAATTAATACTTTTGAGGTGTTGTGTTGTATTTTCAGTATTAATGTGAATTTAGCATTGTCTTCTATGGCATGCCTGTCTTTAATTTAACATAAATTTTCATTTTGAAATAACTATTAGTTACAATTTTTGACCTAGGAAAATGTACATCTTTATTCTGTGACACAGTCATTCAGGGATGGCACAAATATTCCTGGTATATGTTAAAGGAATGTCTTATGTGAGTTTTAGTACAAGAATAAGGCATCTATGCCCAGCCGGCATGGCTCAGTGGTTGAGCATCAACCTATGAACCAGGAGGTTACGGGTTCAATTCCCGGTCAGGGCACATGCCTGGGTTGTGGGCTCGATCCCCAGTGTGTGGCATGCAGGAGGCAGCTGATCAATGATTCTCTCTCATCATTGATATTTCTATCTCTCTCTCCCTCTCCCTTCCTCTCTGAAATCAATAAAAACATATTTAAAAAAAATAAGCCATCTATACCAATAAAAGGGTAATATGCTAATTAGACCGGATAGACAAGACATCTTCCGGACATCCGGAACTCCTTCTGGACAAAGCCCTGGTGGCTGCAAGGGCTGAGCGAGGGCAGGCAGCCGTGGCGGCTGGCAGTGGCAGTGGCAGCAGCAGCGGGATGATGGGGGTGGCGCCTTCCCCTGATAGGCCCGGTCACCTCCCTCAGAGGGGGCAGGAGAGGCCATGGTGCAGTCCCAGGGTCCCAGTCCCAGTGTCGCAGCCCCTCCTTCCACAGAGGTTGCAGCATGGTCCTGGGGTCCCGGTCCCAGCGCCACGGCCCCTTCTTCTGCAGAGGCGGTGGGAGAGGGGGCTGCACAGTTCTGGAGCATCCACAGAGGCCAGAAGGGGTGCAGCTGTAGTGCCTCAACCTCCCACAGCCCCTCCCCCAGCCAGCCCAGCCCCAGATCACACCCCACCAGTGGGCAGTGGGCGGGGCCAGCTCTAAGAAGCAGCGAGCCCGGCTTCTGGTTGAGCCACACTCCCTCCCACCTGCCCCCACCGCCCCTGCTCAGCCAGAAGCTGGGCTCATGGCTGGAGAGTACAGCGGAGATGGCGTGAGCCTCTCCTGCCTCCACAGCAGGTGGGCAGTAAGGAGCAAGGGGTCTTGGACTGCGAGAGCCCTGGACTGTGAGAGGGATGTCTGATTTCCAGCTTAGGCTCAATCCGCGGGGAGTCCTGGACTGTGAGAGGGCACAGGCTGTGCTGAGGGGTCCCCCATGCACGAATTTTGTGCACTGGGCCTCTAGTATAATTATATTTATATTTACAGTGGTTGAAAAACAAGGAGAATCCCCTATAAATATACAGAATTCAGTTTGCCTATAAATATAAATCTATGCTTAGGGAATGACAGGGTGGAAAGCAAATATATATAAAATACTCTATGCATGATGAAAGGCAGATATATTTATAATAGTCTATTTAGGCTGGAGGCAATATATGTATATAATAGTCTACATATTTAATCTACATAATTTATTATATATGCATATATAATAGTTTAGCAGGCTGGAAGGCAGAAACGATGGTATTTTATTGTTCTTACTTAAGTGTAAAATGAAAAAGCAGAAGACTTACCCCAAAGGCACTTTGGGATTCCCAAACAATGTGAGATAATTAAAGAACTTTGCAAGTGTGCCCTGGCCAGTTTTGCTCTGTGATTACAGTGTTGCCATGTGCACCGAAGGGCTGCAGGTTTGATTGCTGGTCAAGGGGATATAACTGGTTGCAGTTTTGATCCCTGGCCCCAATGCGGAGCGTGCAGGAAGCAACCAATCAATGTCTCTTTCTTACATTGATGTTTCTCTCTCTCTCCCTCCTTTCCTTCCACTATATCTAAAATGTAAAAAAATAATCCTATCTAATAAAAGAGTAATATGCAAGTTAACCCTCACTCCGCTACACCCACAAGCCACGCCCACCAGCCACGCCCACCAGCCAATCAGAGAGAATATGCAAATAAACCCAACCAAGATGGCTACGGCCACAGAGAGCAGGAGGGAGACTTGGGTTTCCCTGGCAATGGAGGAAGCCAAGCTTTCTGCTTGCCCTTGCCGACCTAGGCCTCCACTCAAGGCTACAAAGTTTCAATGACAGAAGATACATAAACCCAAACAGAAATGGCGGCAGCCACGGAGCTGGAAAGAGCAGGAGGCTAGGGTTGCCCGCGGCGATGGAGGAAGCCAAGCTTTTCACACACCCTGGCTGGGCTAGGCCTCCGCTCCAGGCTACAAAGTTTCAATTGTAGAAGATAAATATACCCCAGATACCAGGGCCTCCACTTGGGTCACCAGGGGGCGTGGCCAGCCTGCAAACCACCACAGGCCCCTCGCCCAGGCCACCCCATGCCCCAAGGGAACCCCCACCCTGATCTGGGACATCCTTCAGGGCAAACCAGCTGGCCCCCACCCGTGCACCAGGCCTCTATCCTATCTAATAAAAGAGTAATATGCAGATTGACCATCACTCCAACACACAAGATGGCTGCCCCCATGTGGTCAAAGATCCTGCCCCCATGTGGACACAAGATGGCCACCACAAGATGGCCAGCAGGGAGGGCAGTTGGGAAGGACCAGGCCTTAAAGGGAGGGCAGTTGTGGGCGATCAGGCCTGCAAGGGAGGGCAGTTGGGAAGGACCAGGCCTTAAAGGGAGGGCAGTTGTGGGCGATCAGGCCTGCAAGGGAGGGCAGTTGGGGGCGATCAAGCCTGCAGGGAAAGGCAGTTAGGAGGGACCCAGGCCTGCAGGGGAGAGCAGTTAGGGGTGACCAGGCCTGCAGGGGAGGGCAGTTAGGGGTGACCAGGCTGGCAGGGGAGGGCAGTTAGGGGTGACCAGGCTGGCAGGGGAGCAGTTAGGCATCAATCAGGCTGGCAGGGGAGTGGTTAGGGGGTGATCAGGCTGGCAGGCAGAAGCGGTAAGGAGCAATCAGGAAAGTATGCAGGTGAGCAGTTGGGAGCCAGCAGTCCTGGATTATGAGACCCAGTGGGATCAGGCCTAAACGGGCAGTCGGACATCCCTCGAGGGGTTTCAGATTGGAGAGGGTGCAGGCTGGGCTGAGGGACACACACACCACCATGCACGAATTTCATGCACCGGGCCTCTAGTAATAAATAAAATAAAATAAATGCGAAAATATCCTTGTGTGAGGATTAATAACAACAACAAAATGCTTCTGATAATACCATGAGATGTTCTCACAAGGAAGAACTTGATATATTTCTTTATATATGCATGAGAAAAGCAGTAGTTTATTATCCATGTAATTATTAAAGGAATCCTAAAGGCATGCATTAGAATGATGCCCTTGATAAAAATAAATAAATAAATAAAAAAGCCCACGGATGTTCAGAAAGAATCATTGCCTCACTTTTTTAATTTTTAAATTTTTTTTAAATATCACTTAATAGAGAACATCTTTTGGACTACTGAATTTATGTCTACATATTTATTTGTTTCCAAATAAGTACCGGCACCTATACACAATCATTAAAATTAAAGTAGGAACTTCTATGTATTTACTTTATTAATTTTTAAAAATTTTCTCCTACGCTTGGGAAGTATTGCTGCAGAATACTGATGAGTTAATAATTGGCTATATTTTTTATATTCACTTTGGTCACATGTGAAAATTGCTTTTCTAATCCAGCTTTTGCAGGCAATTCAATATAAGTTCACAGTTTAGTCAACTGAAGAATATCTTCAGAGTGTTTCTACTCCGTTATTCAGCTAAGCTGAAAGGTATCAACCTTTAAACTTTAGGGCTGAGCAATGACCATTTATTATAGGATTGCAGCTCTATTTTAGAAATTACTATGTATAATGTTGTGTTCTTTACATTTTAGGATATATTGCTCCAATTTAAAAATTCCAAACATTAATACTTGCTCACATAAAATTTCATGTAACATGGGAATTATTTGATTTTCATTTAATATGTCAAACAGCTCATCTAAAATTTTTGAACATGAGATAACCAATGTACTAGTAATCATATTTTCTTGCTCAGTCTATAATATTCATATTGTATAAGGTGCAGCCCCCTTAATTACCAGCCAACACACTAAATTATTTTAAACAAGTGTGCATATTTTCAATATGCTTTACTTGGCTTAAAGAAAAATAATTAGTGTGCTATTTCCTCCCTATTCTCTCAAATCTCCAGTGGTTCAAAGGTAATTTTCCAATGTGAAGGTTTTAGGCTAATAAATTCTGAATATTTAATCACTATGGAATATTTAAAAGAGCTGATTTGAGTCATGTGCTGTGCATTTGACACAGTAAAGAGTGTGATGGACAGTGTAAGATGAAAAATGTCCAATGATAAAAGCTACACATTGGTACTTAGTGTCAGTCAAATTCTTCCAAGTGGTAGTTCAAATATGTTTTTTTAACTAATTTCTTTTATCATAAACAATGATCAGCCCTAACCGGTTTGGCTCAGTGGATAGAGCGTCGGCCTGAGGACTGAAGGGTCCCAGGTTCGAGTCCAGTCAAGGGCATGTACCTGAGTTGCGGGCACATCCCCAGTGGGGGGCGTGCAGGAGGCAGCTGATCGATGTCTCTCTCTCATCGATGTTTCTAACTTTCTATCCCTCTCTCTTCCTCTCTGTAAAAAATTAATAAAATATATTAAAAAAAAACAAAACAATGATCATGTTAAATAATATGACTACTATAGAAGGAAGACCTTGCAAATCAATGAGAAGTTTATTTTTGTTACAACTTTGCCAATTTAATTTTGTACCTCCTTAAAAAATATTTAAATCCTCAAAGTGTCATTCCTCATTTTAGTATGCATAAAAACTGTATTAAATTATTTAAGTTATATTTGTATGATAAAACTAGAGAGAACTTGGAGGGGAAAATGTATTGGCATATGATGAAAAGCTGTCTGGGAAGTATGTAAATGTTTGCATATTTTACATGGACAAATAGATTTTATAATAAGGACTGAGGGAAATATATGTTTCCTTCCTTTCACTTTATCCTAAATATGCATATAGATAGAGATAGAGAAAGAGATAGATGTATAATAGAGATATAAAGTAGAATATATGAAGAACTGAAGGGGACTGGAATGCTGTACTTAATTAGTTCCCTTGATAAAGGGCAGTTGGCCTTGGGTAAGAGAGCAAGATACAAATTTTCTTAAAGCAACTTATTTTAGAATGTTGCTAAACTTCTCAATTCGAAGATACTGTGTTATCCTTTATAACTCCATGGTTTTGAAACAATGGCTTAAAGGCGTTGTAGAGATTTAGGAAAAACAGCAAAGTATTTTATTTTAAAGGCATCTTCATTTCTGTGATTCCCAGGACTTCGCCAAGCAGTCCCCACCTCCCTCTCTCTTTAATAAGTATTCACAACGTAAGTTAAAATTTTATCTTACATTAAAAATTAGTTGAACACAGGGATTTTTTTTTTCAGCTTGATTTATTTACTGATGGTGAGTTCTGGGCTTATATTTTTCTTGATTAAAAATCATGGACTGCAGCCCAGCCTGTGTGACTCAGTGGACTGAGCATCATCCCGTGCACCAGCAGGCTGCTGGTTCAGTTCCTAGTCAGGGCACAGGCCTGAACTGCGGGCTCAGTCCCCGGTAGGGGGTGTTCAGGAGGTAGCCGGTCAATGTTTTTCTCTCTTCTTTGATGTTTCTATCTCTTTATCCCTCTCCCGTCCTCTGAAATCAACAAAACTTATATATAAAAAAATAATAATGGACTACAGAAAAATAATGGCAACTCTACCTTTCCAACCGTCCAAGCCTCTCTCCTCCCTATAAATTAACACTTGTACTAGGAGAACCGCATGTATAAATTGATATATGTGACAGAGATGAAAAAAAAATGTTATAGGTCCAAGACACGCACTTTACTCTTAGGGTCAGCATAAGAAATGCTGAAGCCCTAGCTGGTTTGGCTCAGGGGATACAGCGTCGGCCCATGGACTGAAGGATCCCAGGTTCAATTCTGATGTATCTTTCTCACATTGATGTTTCACTCTTTCTCTCTCTCTCTCCTCCTCCCTTCTACTCTCTCTAAAAATCAATGGGAAAATATCCTTGAGTGAGGATTAACAGCACAACAACAAAATTCTGAGGTAAAATAATAATTTATTATTCAGTTCATTTAACATGTGCCAGGCACTGTGACTACAAAAGGTCATTAAGACATCATGTCAAACCTTCTAGAGCACCTCAGTTGTAAAGATAACAATAAAGACAGTAAGATAATTATATACAAGGCACAGAATTACTACAGAGGATAAATTATTCAGCCATCTGGTAGAGAGAAGGAGTAAAGGAAAGCTTGATGAGAAGATCAATTCCTGAGTAGGATAGAAAAATATATGGCTTTTTTCCAAAGTAAAAGGATTAAGGGGGAAGGCAACAATTCTAGGTAAATAGTCATGAAATAGCGTGGTGCTTAGAGAACCTGGTAGTTCTCACATGGTATTTTATCTCACATCCTGGGGCATGTGTTAAAAATTAAACTGCTAGGTTCCATTCCAGAAATATGAAATTCTAATCTTTGACTTTGACAATCACAGTTCTGCATTTTTATAAGCTTCCTGACTTCGTAGAGGGACTTCTCATTGACACCAGAGAAGTGTTACCAGGCAGGCCCCTGAGTCCGTGGGAGAGGATTGTCCCCAACCTCGATCCTTGTCTTCTCATATAAATGAATTTTTATGAGAGACCTTGACTGCATTGTGAAAAGCCAGTCTATTGAAGCAATTAAAGCATGTGCCTTTATTGAAAAAGCAGAGGCATACCTATACATTTGGCTTATGAAGCACAGACGGGCTCAGCTAATCTGAAGAGCAAGTTGGGTCTGTTCCATGCTTCTATGTCTCTGAATCAATTTTGTTCATCCATTTATTTTGTTCATTAGATTCCACATATGAATGAGATCATGTGATCCTTGTCTTTCTCTGACTGGCTCATCTTTCACAACCAAATATGACACAAACCATAGCTTTGTCAGCCTGGTGATCTGAAAGAGTGCTGGGGACATTCTTGTTTGTCCTGGAAGAAAAGGTTCCGAGCTCTCTTGCTGTATTTTTACCTCAGTACAGCTCTCTGAGTCAAGCTTGTTCTCAGCACTAGTTTCTAGATATATATATTTTTACTAGTATTACTCTACTCTTTTTCTATCCTTGTCTATTTTTGGCTGTCTATTTCTTACCTATTTCTTTCTACTCTGTTTCTATCCTTGTCTATTTCTGGCTGAACTATTCTACCTGAATTCCCTTGGCCATCATAGACCCAGCACAGCACCTGTCCGAGTTTCCCTTACCTCACACACAGGGACTGTCTCCTGCTCCTGAATTGCTGTAGTGTTAACTATATTTTCTCCCCATTGCCTTCTGCCTCTCATTTCCTTGCCTGTGATTCACTTTTGATCTGTTATAAAGATTGATGTTGAGAACAATCAATGTTTCCTAAGAGTGTCATCAATATTCCTTGCATAGCTGTTGCCAAATTAAATTTAACCACAAGCACCTACACAAGTAAGCTTAGAAAAAGTCATTTTAATACATACAGGAGACAATAGCATAAACCCATGAAAGAGAAACAATCATCACCAGCACCAAATGCTTTCTGTGTACTTATTGTGAGCTAAGTATTGTTACATAAACTAAAAACAGTAAAATGCATGAATTGCAGAGGTTTACAATCTCATTGAAGAGGCTGGATGTGTATATGTTAGTATAAATGACATTTAAGAAACAGTCAAAAGAACATGACATTCAGAAAAGAAAATTGGATTCAAGCCAAATTCAACAGCTTAACTTTTGACTTTCAAAAAAAGCATCTAGCCTTATTTTCATTAGTTATGGAATTGAGGAAATAATACCTATTTTTATGGGTTACTCTCAGACTAAATAGAAAATGAAAAAGTACATTTATTCAACAAGTACGTGTTAAATGAGTGACTCTGTCTCATCTCTATTAATAAAAGGGTAATATGCTAATTAGACCAGGAGACCTTCCGATGTCCTTTTGGACAAAGTCGTGGTGGCGGGGCCGAGGCAGAGGCAGTTAGAGGTGAGCAGGCCAGCAGGGGGGTAGTTGGGGGCAAGCAGGCTGGAGGGGGACAGTTGGGGGTGAGCAGGCCAGCAGGGGGGGCAGTTGGGGGCAAGAAGGCCAGTGGGAGGGCAGTTGGGGGCAAGCAGGCCAGTAGGAGGGCAGTTGGGGGCAAGCAGGCTGGTGGGGGACAGTTGGGGGTGAGCAGGCCGGCGGGGGGGGGGGGGCAGTTGGGGGCAAGCATGCTGGCACCAGGGTCAGTTGGGGGCGAGCAGGCCAGCAGGGGGGGAAGTTAGGGGTGAGCAGGCCATCAGGGGGGCAGGTGGGGGTGATCAGGCCGGCAGGGGGGGCAGTTGGGGGCAAGAAGGCTGGAGGGGGACAGTTGGGGGTGAGCAGGCTGGCAGGGGGGGCAGTTGGGGGCAAGAAGGCCAGTGGGAGGGCAGTTGGGGGCAAGCAGGCTGGTGGGGGACAGTTGGGGGTGAGCAGGCCGGCAGGGGAGGCAGTGGGGGCAAGCATGCTGGCACCAGGGGGCAGTTGGGGGCGAGCAGGCCGGCAGGGGGGGAAGTTAGGGGTGAGCAGGCCATCAGGGGGGCAGGTTGGGGGTGATCAGGCTGGTGGGGGGGGCAGTTGGGGGCTAGCAGACTGACAGGGGGGAAAGGGGAAAAGCAGGCTGGAGGGGGGTGGCAGCAGTTGGGGACGAACAGGCCAGCAGGGGGCCAGTTAGGGATGAGCAGGCCGCCAGGGGGGGCAATTGGGGGTGAGCAGGCTGGCAGGGGGTCAGTTGGGGGCAAGCAGGCTGGCGGGGGGGGCAATTGGGGGTGATAAGGCCAGAAGGGGGGTCAGTTGGGGGCAATCAGGCTGGCAGGCAGAGTGGTTAGGGGTGATCAGGCAGGCAGGTAGGTGAGTGGTTAGGAGCCAATGGTCCTGGGTTGCAAGAGGGATGTCCAACTGTCTGTGGGATCGGGCCTAAACTGGCAGTTGGACATCCCTCGAGGGGTCCCAGATTGGAGAGGGTGCAGGCCGGGCTGAGGGACACCCCCCCCCCCATGCATAAATTTCATGCACCAGACCACTAGTCCTATATAATAAAAGCCTAATATGCTAAGTGTCCGGTCGTCCAGTTGGGCGTTCAACCAATCAAAGTGTAATATGCTAATGATATGCTAAGGTTGCTCAGCCACTCTCTATGACATGCACTGACCACCAGGGGCAGACACTCCAACCAGTAGGTTAGCTTGCTGCTGGTGTCCGGCAGATTGGGACTGAGCAAGATGGGCCAGACATGCCCTGGATCCCTCCCGTGGTCCCTCCCTGGCTGGCCAACCTCCCATGTCCCTTCCTGGCCCTGATTATGCACCAGTGGGGTCGCTTGGCCTGGCCTGTGCCCTCTCACAGTCCAGGACCCCTCAGGTGATGTCCGAGAGCTGGTTTTGGCCTGATGGCGGAATGACCCATCGATATGATGTGCACTGACCATCAGGGGGCAGACACTCAGTGCAGAAGCTACCCCCCTGGTGGTCAGTGCACTCCCACAGGTGGAGCGCTGCTCAGTCAGAAGCCAAGCTCACGGCTGGCGAGCACAGCGGCGGTGGTGGGAACCTCTCCCTCTTCTGCATCAGCGCTAAGGATGTCCAACTGCTGGCTTAGGCCCGCTTCCTGCAGGGAACGGGCCTAAGCCATTAGTCAGACACCCCCTGAGGGCTCCTGAACTGCGAGAGGGTGCAGGCCTGGCTGAGGGACCCCCCTGAGTGCACGAATTTTGTGCACCGGGCTTCTAGCCTATGATATTAGGAAATAGAGACATAACACAGAACAAGAAAACCTAGCCTCCCACTTGATTCAAGCTTACATTTCAGTGGGCAAGATGAGAAAGATGCATAAATAAGTGTATACAGAAAGACGGAAGAGTGAGACAACCAGTGCTAAAGCCCTGGGGAAAAGCTTGGTCTGTTTAAGAAACAGAGAGAAGGTCAGTGTGGCTGGAATACTGTGATCCAGGTGGAAAATGTAACAACGACAACCGCTGGAAAGGTAAGTAGGGGACAGTCAATAACAGCTCATCTTGTTTTATTTCTTTTTCCCATACAATGTATTAAGCATCCTTTGTATATAAATATTCCTAATACAATAACCCTAGTTTAGGGACTGCTATTATCCTCATTTTACACATGCGGGAATGATATCGTGCTCTAGGCTACATATCTAGTGGACCCAAGATTTGAATTTAAGCATTCTGTTTCCAAACTTGATGTTGGTTACTGGAGGGAGAAGTAGTTCAACTAAAGATGAAAGCTAAGAAGACAGAGGAAGAGGAAGCAGAGAAGAAAGGAGAGGAGGAGCATGAGAAGAAGGAGGGAAAGAAAGAAAAAAAAAAAACCTAAAAGATTACAATAAGAAAACCAATCTAGCATCTGTTATTTATTACAATTAGTGCCAGATTATATATGGACATGTATGCATTTAGAAATCGGAAAATACAAATGTTTGCTTACCTTGCTATGATCATAACGTATTTTTAAAAAGCCATTCATAGATTAATGTGTATAGAATGGTTTCATTTTAGTTACCAAAAATCAAAGAGAACAAATTATATATAGGTTTGTGCTTAAATATTGAATACATATGATCATGGAGAAACATACAAAATTAATAATACTGGATATCTCTAGAGGAGTTGAAAACATCCCATTAAGAAATAAATTGAAAATAGAAAAATAAAAGAGTGGAAGGGAGAATATAAAACACAGGCGACCTTTCTTCTCATCTGCCATTTGGGTGTGTTTGAAAAATATACGTGCATCAAAAAGAAATAGAAGCACAAGGACGTTGGCATTACATTGGACTATGAGACTATTTTCAAAAGTGTGGAATAAACACTGCAAAGTAGTTATCATTTTAGATGCAAGGAGGTGGCATTTACCTTATTAGCTGTAAATTGTTAACAAAGCACTATTGGTTTGCAAATTATTCGCTGCAGGCAAATGAGGGAGATATTTTTTGTCTGTTCTGAACATCACTTCTTTTTAATTTTCCACTGCTCTTAAGTTTTTTCCCCCATCTCCAAACTCTTCAATAGCCGGTCTACAATCCTTCCATGATAACCATCCTTGCTTTGGATTTTGCTTGTACCATGTGGAAGCTTCCCTGGCGGGGTCATCTCACCCTAGGGTCCTGATTTTTCCTAATGAAATGACTTTTGGGATAATTGATTTACGTGTTTATCGCTAATGCATACATATCTCTACGTAAAATAACAATTTATTCCAATTTGTACTTGTACGATACATCATGTTGATACTGTTGTAATACCTGGTTATTATTTAAAAGGAAAGGAGTACAGGGAAGGCCAGATAAAACAGGCATGCCCCTCGTGCCAGAAAGCTGTAGTTGAACATTCTCCAGGTCCATTCCCCACAGATGGCTGGGGGAACGGAATGGCGGATAGACACATGCCCAGAAGGTCTGGGTGATGTGTGGAGGTGCTTGTCTGTCAGTCACACCTGGGAACAGGGTGTTGGCCAGAGTAGACATGTAGGTGTAGCCACTGCAAGCCTGGGAAGAATTGATCATTAAACCCATAAACAAAGACATTTCCCTCTCTGAGCTCTCTTGGGACTCTTGAAGGGGGAGCACTCCCCTGTGTTTGCTCACATGACCCACAGTCAGGTGGAGTCCACGGAGTCCACGCAATGGACTACGATTAGCCTGGTGCTCTGCTGGACTCAGTTCCGCTGTGGAAGCTCTGGACACTGGCTGTGCTTTTAGTTCTGCTGAAGCCCCAGCTGCACATTTTCCAGGACTAGATTAAGGGAAATGGGACTTCGGAAACCAAGGGATATGATTTCATGCGAATAAACCTTTCTAGCACATCTCAGTCTCTCATGCTAGCCATAGAAAATTATTTTTCTCAAGGTATCGCAAGAACCCGACCCCCAGCTCCCAGTGGGGAAAGGTATACCCCACTCCCACTAATGACAGAGAAGTTCCACCTGTGCAGTCCTCTGATACAATTTCTGATATGCTTAAAAAACACAGCCAGTGCTGGGAATGGGAGCAGAGGTGGTGAAGTTATGGGTAAAATGAGAGTGAACATGGTTTGATCATCTTGAAACTGGGTAATGAATAAATGGAGCACAGTACAGTATTTGCTGCTTTTGTATATGTTTGATTTTTCCCCCTTAAAAAAATAAAAAGAGAAAGCAAGACACAGAAGTCTTGGGAGACTAAAACAGACCCTTACAAAGTTTAAATGTCCATCATTATAGTGCTAAGGGCTGAGCTTAGTGGAATTGTTGGGGAAAAGCTGAAGATATGGATGAGAATTATTAGGTTATCCCTGGATGTTTTGGAAAAAAAAATGAAGAGAAAACCTCAGAAACAGTGACTTAATCAACTATTCTCTTTGAACAGGTGAAAAAAAAAGTCTGGAGGTGGGCAGCTGAGGGCGAGTGCAGCAGCCCCATGCTATCACAAATGTCTTACTATCTTTCTCTCTTTCTACTCTTCTCTCTTTAATGTGTGGCCTTTGTCCTTATGGCCACAAATAGTTTCTATATCTCAAAGCACAACTATATTTCAGGGTTTAAAAGGAAGAAGAACATAACCAGCAGGGAAGTGTAGTGCTACATGAGGAAAACAAAACTCTCCGTAGCAGACTTCCTCTTCATGTTCATTGTCCAGAATTGTGTCACGTGGAAACGCAGTTCCAAGGCAATCTAGGAAATTTCATGTCATGTTGAAAACTTTGCCGATACCCAGTGAAATGAAAGTAACACTAGTGAGTAGGAAAAGGATAATGTACCTTGGATAGGCAGGAACTAGTACTTGCCAGAGTCTAGTACTTGCCAGGGTCTACCTCGTTGGCTATATAACATCCTTTGGCAAGCTTCTTTCCAAACATAGAGCATAATCCTCCCCTCTCACCTCCCTTGTGAGAGACAATGGCCTAAAATCCAATCTGGTTTTTATATCTCACCCAAAGTCCAGAATTTTATCCTTATCTGAAACAAACCTATTGTTAAGATTTCGGCAATATTTTTTTTAAATAATAGGGAGATGCTCACAGATTGCATATTAAGAGGAGAGCACATTCAAAGGAGTGTGTGGAAGAAAATGACCAAGAAGCAAGTTATTGAAAAACCCAGATGAGAGACAGTTAGATAATGTGAGACTGAACCATATTACTAAATTTAAAAATCAGGGAATGTGTAGTATAAGGTTGGATTATATTTTGCACTTTTATAACTAGCCTTTTTCAAACATGTAATTATATTATCAGTTGGTTACATGTGATTTCTCAATATGATTTTGCATTTTGCAAAGAAGTTATTAATGAACAAATAGGGAGACTTTAAAAATATATCTCTAGCCCAGCCAGTGTTGCTCAGTGGTTGAGCATCAACCCATGAACCAGCAGGGCATGGTTTGATTCCAGGTCAGGGCACATGCCCAGGTTGCAGACTCAATCAATGATTTCTCTCACATTGGTGTTTCTATCTCTTTTTTCCCCCTCTCCCTTCTTCTCTCTAAAATCAATAAAAGCATATTTAAAAACAAAAGAGGACAACAACAAAAAACATCTTTAAACCTGAAAGCAAAATTCAGAATTTTGGCTTTCCAGAAAACATAAAAAGTATGCCAGGGTCACTTTGATTTTTACAGATGAACGTAATCACTTTTACTGAACTGAATTTTGAGGTTTCAAATACTTAGAGACTTGAAGTGTTTAAGAAAGGGCCTTTTTAAATAATTTTTTTTCAAGTGTACAATGTCCACAAAAAATTATTTTAGCAAAATGGGTTCTAAAGTAGTAAAAAGCCATGACTAACAGAACACTCCTTGTTGGATCTTCTCTGCATTGCTCTTGAGGCTGAGAAATAAAAATGTTACGTCTGTTTCCAACTACACTGCTTTCCATGTTTCCCCCTAGCAATATTAAGGGAATGCGATCACTTTCTTTCCTTAACTTCTTAAAATGTATTACTTTGTAAGCATCTACTCTATAAACATGACACGTGGGAGGATTACTAGGTAGTAGTTTAGATTTTTAAAACTATGTGGATTACTGAAGAAAGAACTCAGAACTTGAAAACACTAAGTTTAAATCATTAATGAACCAACTTGCTGGCTGTGTGAACTTACAAAAAATTTCTCAGGTTATTTTGTTTTACTTATTTGTGGAGGAGGGTTAATATTTGTCCATGGGATTGTGTTAAGAATTGTAAAATATACAAAGACCTTGGCAGAGTAGATTAATAGTTACATAGGAACTATTAAAATTCTATCTTCAGTTTTGAACGTGTCCCACAAATTGCCCTTTTTCTGATGACTTTCACACTTCATGAAAAAAGAACTTTGGGGACCACGGATTTGAGTTTGTGGTGTAGTGGTAAGTTTTATTGAGGCTGGAGCAAAACAGAGGGCTATCCGGTTTCAGCTCCATCCCACCGTGGAAAAAGTTCAGCCGTGTTTTTATCAGGCCCAGGAACAGAGCCAGTGTCCAGAAACTCTGCGCCATGCCAAAGCTTCGTCCAGTGTAGTCTTTG
This sequence comes from Plecotus auritus, assembly GCF_963455305.1. Lineage (NCBI taxonomy): Eukaryota > Metazoa > Chordata > Mammalia > Chiroptera > Vespertilionidae > Plecotus > Plecotus auritus. Next base: position 32,578,618 of record NC_137783.1, on the reverse strand, counting down.
TCCCCATCTGGCTAGCTTAGTCTGTTCCCAGCTGTGCTTCGGCTGGCACTATACCAAGGCCTGTGCCTGGAGCCCCCTGCTTGGACTTCGCTAGGGAGAGAGAACTTGCAAACAAAAGGGGCAAGTGTGTGTGTGTGTGTGTGTGTGTGTGAGAGAGAAAGAGAGAGAGAGAGAGAGAGAGAGAGAGAGAGAGAAACTTGCTTCGTCTGCCTCCCCTATGCAGCCCCACCAAGGATTAAACCTACAATCTGCAATCTGGGTATGTGCCATGACTGGGAATCAAACCTGCGACCTTTCAATGTATGGGATGATGTTCCAACTGGCTGAGCCACACCAGCCAGAGAAAAATGTATAATTATTTTAGAAATACAATATTTTCTTAAATATTAGAAGATAGCAAATATCCACAGAATCCACACATTAGTTCTGTGGTATGGTTTGCTTCAATATCTGTACATACAGTTCTAAATCTTTCCAGGGTAAAAAATGAATACTCATTCATGGCAACCCTTTTGTATCATGTGAACTGTTTTGAGGACTTCTTTAGGCTATGCTTGCAGTTTCCTTCTCAGCATAATGAGGTTTTTAATGACCAGCCAGTTCCAGACGAGGCTGCTGACTGTATTGTTCTCTGGGATGTGACTCACTGAGCCCCATTTAATGTTCTGATATTAGTGTGGCTCCACATTCTATATTGCCTAGATACAAATGATTAACTACCTGATTGGTCTGGCCACTCATGGAAGACGAAGGTCAGCAAATTCCACCCATGGTGCTACATCATTAACACGACTGTAGTTGTCTTCCCATATAATCATTAAAGATTATTTCTCACATGGCTTTGTCTTTGTTTCAACCTTAATGCCATTCTACTATCAGAGAACTTTAAAGGATTACTTCAGGCTTTTGGTTGCCAAGGCATACTTCAAGAATATGCTTTTGCCTGGCCAGTGTGGCTCACAGTTCGATTCCCAGTCAAGGCACATCCCTGGATTGCAGGCTCCATTACTAGTAGGGGGTGTGCAAGAGGCAGCTGATCAATGATTCTCTCTCATCATTGATGTTTCTATCTCTCCCTCTTCCTTCTTTTCTAAAATCAATTAAAAAAAAAAACTTAAAAAGGAATATGCTTTTGCCAGATTTATCAACAATCTTGTTTCAGAATTCAATGTGAATTGCAAACACTCATATGGAAGCTTTCAACTGGGAACTAAACTTTTGAAAAACAAATGGTTAAAAAAAACTCATGGTCTTTAAAAAGGTAAAAAACAACTTCATCTGTTCTGTTTAATCCAGGCTGAAATTTCCCAGCTTGTCTCTTCCCATGAATATATCACAGTTGAAGTCCAGCAACTGGCTAATATCGAGTTTTATGAAAAATACAACTAAGTAGTCTATTGTTTTTATTTTCCAACAGACAGAGACATAAGTCCTCCTAGGAAGTGACTAACATAAAATGTAGTAAGCAGTATACAGTTTTAATTTTTTTCCCTAAACATCTATATATATAAAAGGCTAATATGCTAAGTGTCCATCTGGGTAATGACGTCACATAGCAATGCTGGGCTTCCTCTCCCTAGCAACTAGCCTCCTTGGAGTTTCTTCAGCCCAGGAACACAACTTGCTTTATAGCCAGGTGGAAACATTTTACACTGTAACCAAATGTCTGTGAAGAGTTTTCCCGTGCCTCATCTCATTTGATCCTCACAGAAGTCCTGGAGTAGGTAGATAGGAGACTTGCTGGAACCCTATTTTCTTTTAATTAGCCAGAAAATAGAGATTTAGAAAGCTTAGAAACTTGACCTGACTGAAAAAAAGTAAGAAATGGTGGACCTTGAAAATGACTTCAGGTTTTCTCACTGCACAGAATATAGTCAAACACTGCTGCAGTTAAATACTTTACCCTTTATCCTCCCTATGTGATCTACAATAATAATCTGCTTCATGTTGATATTTACTGCTATGTTGCTGACAATTACCTGAAAGAGAAGTTGGGGTGCTTCACTGGGCTGGAAAAAGTTTAGCTAAATCAGAAAGCAGGTCTAACTAAGCAAGTTTATTCTAGATCTATAGAAGGCTAAGTTGACTCGTGCATGGGCGATACATATAAAGCTCTCACTGTCACCAATTGCATGCGTGTGTTCCCATCTGTCATTGTAGATCGTGAATTTGGTTGGCATTTCTGTTATAGAGGAAGGGCGAATAGCAATATTAAAATATTTCTTCTAATTAATTTCCTTTTAATGTGGACGAATTCATGCACCGGGCCACTAGTTACATATAAGTGACTTCACTCACTTCTTTCTCAATAGCAAACTTTGGGTCTTCAGTACACTCCGAATAAAAGGCAAAGAGGTCCCTTTGCTTGGGTGAGGAGCTAAACTCTCACATACGATATTTTGGAAACCTTTTCTAGGAGCCCATTTTCAAGGGACCCTTTGATTTACTAAGGTAACAAAGAAAATGAAAAGTTCTGGCATACAGAAATTTAGAATAATTTTATTACTCAAAAATTCTGGCTATCAAGAGCACTATTGACAGTCCTTACTTTGCTTGATTCCAAACATGGCTATACTGAACAAAATTATGAGAGGGGGAAAAAAAAGGTCTTTTTCTTTTGTGAAATCTCACATTCCCATTCCAGTTTCATCCTCATTGGATCACTATTACAAGTAGATGTTTCCTCAGAGAGGAATCCTGCTTTCCCTATGGCCTGGACTCTTTATGTTTGGCCTGAGAGATTACTATCATCAAAATGGCCATATACACCTATGCATTCCTGATGTGATGTTTGAAAAAGCTTTATGGACATGTTCATTCTGGATAAAGTTAACACCAACAATTGAGACTTCTTGGAGCTTAGAGACTTAAAGTACAGGGGATATATACATTTTCTCTTTCCTTTAAACTTTTTTTCTGATTCCCTACATTGTCATGCACTTTTTGATTATGAGTCTGTTATACTTTTTATTGATTTTAAATTCTTCCCCAAATTTAAAGAAACCTTCTCATTTTCCTCTGAGGAACTGGAATTGATTTTATTTCACACATCTTATCTCAATGCATTAATGAGATTTGCCTCTGACTAGGGCGAAGGTTTCTTCTTCTGCGAAGTGCCTTCCTGACTGCTGTGACTTGTGAATTTCCCATTAAGATATTCCAGCTTTCCTTTGAAGATTCTTCCAATTCATGTGAACCATATTAGAATGGTTCTGTAGAGGCTGCCGCTGGAGCCTCTACCCAGGCACATGAAAGCACTCTAACTGGGGAATTCCATTAGGAATGCATTAAAGGCAGAAAAGTGCTATTACGTGTTTGAGTGAGTCCCTTGAGAGCATGAGAAGGAAAAGCAATCTCCTTGCTTCATGCTCCGAAAAGGCCACTTCAGTGCCTCCCTACACAGGGACTGTCAAACAGCCAGTTTGCAAAAATGCCACTTATTATGCTGTGTTCACGTCCTAGAGCTGTTTCTCTCTCTCTCTCAACAAATCATTATTGCCTTCCCGCTAAATGCAAAAGGTTTAGCATCACTTACTTGGTTGTATCACAACAGAAAATTACAATGTTGGGCTGCATAAGCTACTTTTTCTATTTAAAGGAGCAAAGAAACTCTTCTAAAATTATGAAGAAGATAAAACAAAACAAAAATAACAACTGAAAAAAAAAAACACAACCACAGGATGTTTGGGACAATCTAAAGCCTAACAGGTAAAGACCAGTACCTTTATTTTTCAAAAGTGGCTCATAATATTTATTTGATAGAGCAGATGGCAGAAGTAAACTGGAAATCTTTTTAGAGTACCTGGCATAAAAGAAAGACTAAGATAGTTTATTCCTTACCCACATTTTTCTTTTTAGTTAGAAGGATAACTTTAAAGAAAAGATGAGAAAAAGAATGGAAAAACTGGAGGGAACCAAAGTGTAGCATTCATTTCTTTTGGTTTTGATTGTTTGTGAGCTTCCCAGCTGCCCTATCCTCTCCCTTTGATAAAGACTACAATTTGCTTGTGAAGAGCATCCTTCTCCACCACAGTGTGACCCTAGTGAGAGGCATGTCATCTTGGAATTTAATTAAGAAACAGTCACAAAAGAATGGGAAAAATTAGGAGCTGACACAACCTGATGGAAGTATCCAAAAAAGAAAATCCACGAAATGCTGAAAATGGAAAGGCAACTACAATTTTTTTTTTATTGGTTCTTTCTTTTCAGAAAAGAAAGAAAAAAAGAAATAGTTGTTCAAAATTCCACCTCTTCTTTGGAACTTATACTTTAAAAAAATAATTCTTTATTGTTGAAAGTATTACATATGTTCCCCTTTTTCCCCCATTGACCCTCTCCAGCCCACCCCCATCCCCCATCCCAGGCCCTCACTGCCCTATTGTCTGTGTCTATGGGCCATGCATATATGCATACAAGGTCCTTGGTTGATTACCTCCCATCCACCCTCCCCCACCTTCTCTTTGAGATTCCGCACTCTGTTCCATGCTTCCATGTCTCTGGATCATGGGACATAGAGAAAAATGAGTAACTCTCCAAGTTCGCTTAGAATTCAGGTTTAAATACCATCTTAATAGGGAAAGGAGGAGAGATGTGGGCCTCTTTGGGGAGAGTAAATGTTTTGAGGAAAGATAAGTGGATGCTTAGAAGAATAGTGAGGAGGTATGATAATTTGTGATAAGGTTTATGAGTGTGATATTCACTTCTTGTGTCCTCTCCTGCGATGAGTGAATTGTTTCCTTGGGAAGGAAGGGGGCTATGACAATTGAGTTCTATTTGGAGGATCTGTCTTTAGGCAGATAAGGCCAGTTCAGAGAAACGCTCTGCCTGCATTAGCTGTTTGTGTGTTAGTTTAAGTGAATACAGCTCATAATAATCGATATACCAAATTGGAATATTTTGGGGTGGTATATTCTGCTACCCTTCACTACCTTCACCTCACATCCTCACCACTTTATTCCTCTTCCTTCCACCATATATAGTTGTTTGTAATCCCTGTGTGCTGGGGGGTACATGAAGGGAAATCTGAAGTCAGTTGACTGAGTTAGGAAAAACAAGTTGGTATCTAAATCTCCTTATAAGTGTTTTAGTTAATCCTTTAAAAGAAAATCCTAACTTCACCCACATCACCTGCTGAAGAACTTAGTGCCTTCTGCTCCTGAGGCCTTCCTGGGAGATTGGGGTGCATGCACTGTTGCTTGTTGTGGACTCTACCCCAGTAGTGACTTTGGTTTCAGTTCTCTCAGCTCTGCTAACTAATTTAAACACTAGTTATTATTATCTCCCAGTCCTCCTTAATTTTGTTGACATCTCGCAATCTCAAATATCTTTTCCAAATCCCTTTGTTCTTTTAAGTTATATATTTTTGTTCCTTCATATAAGGCATCTGGAAGGAGTACTGATAAGTTCATGTCTCACGTCATCTGGAATTCCAAGGAGATAATACTTTAAGAATTCTACATCTGAATCTGTCATAAATTATACTCAGTAATTTTAACATACCTATAGTTTGATGCCTTTATTTTCATACCCTTGATACACATTTAACTCATTTATTAAATATTAAGTATATAACATATTAAAATGTGTTATTGCTTTGGGAATTCAATAGAAAGTGTTTTCTTCCATTGTTTTATTATATATTTAATTTTCACAAAATAATGATGTTATCAATTTGGTTATCAATTTTTGTTATATAAAAAAAACTTGAGAGGAAAGATAGAGTTAGATTACACTGTGCTTATTTCTACCAAACTGAAGTTTGCTTTGTGCTCCAGAATATATGCAGACTCTAAACACTGGTTATAAGAATAGTACTAGAGGCTCGGTGCATGAAATTCGTGCACGGGAGGAGCGGTGTCCCACAGCCCAACCTGCACCCTCTCCAATATGGGACCCCTCGAGAGATGTCCAACTGCCCGTTTAGGCCCGATCCTGGTAGATCAGGCCTAAATGGGCAGTGGGACATCCCTCTCACAATCCAGGACTGTTGGCTCCCAACTGCTCGCCTGCCTGCCTTCCTGATTGCCCATAACCACTTCTGCCTGATCACCCCCTAACCAATCCCCTGCCAGCCTGATTGATGCCTAATCACTCCCCTGCCAGCCTGTTTGCCTTTAACTGCCCTTCCCTACAGGCCTGGTCACCCCCGACTGCCTTCCCCTGCAGGCCTGGTCCCCCCGAACTGCTCTCCTCTGCAGGCCTGGGTCCCCCCCGACTGCTCTTCCCTGCAGGCCCAGTCACCCCCAACTTCCCTCCTCTGGCGGCCTGGTCACCCCTAACTGTCCTCCTCTGCAGACTTGATCGCCCCCAACTGCCCTCCCTTACAGGCCTGTTCCCTCCCAACTGCCCTCCCCTGCTGGCCATCTTGTGGTGGCCATCTTGTGTCCACATGGGGGCAGGATCTTTGACCACATGGGGGCAGCCATCTTGTGTGTTGTAGTGATGGTCAATTTGCATATTACTCTTTTATTAGATAGGATAGAGACCTGGTGCATGGGTGGGGGCCAGCTGGTTTGCCCTGAAGGGTGTCCTGGATCAGGGTGGGGGTTCCCTTGGGGCGTGGGGCGGCCTGGGTGAGGGGCCTGTGGTGGTTTGCAGGCCGGCCACGCCCCCTGGTGACCCAAGCGGAGGCCCTGGTATCTGGGGTTTATTTATCTTCTACAATTGAAACTTTGTAGCCTTGAGCGGAGCCAAACCTCCTGCTTGCTCTGTGGCTGCAGCCATTTTTATCTTCTATAATTGAAACTTTGTAGCCTTGAGTGGAGGCCTAGCCCAGCCAGGGTGTGCGGAAAGCTTGGCTTCCTCCATTGCCAGGGGCAACTCAAGCCTCATGCTCTCTCCATCTTCGTGGTTGCTGCCATTTTTGTTGGAATTTATTTATCTTCTATAATTGAAACTTTGTAGCCTTGAGTGGAGTTCTGGGCCGGCCAGGGTGTGTGGAAAGCTTAGCTTCCTCCATTACTGGGGAAACCCAAGCCTCCTGCTCTCTCTGTGGATGCAGCCATCTTGGTTGGGTTAATTTGCATACTTGCTCCTTATTGGCTGGTGGGCATGGCTTGTTGGTATAGCGGAGGTATGGTCAATTTGCATATTACTCTTTGTTTAGATAGGATAATGCTGAACTCTTTTCATAGAATGTTGTTTGTAATCTGATCATAATTTTAGATTTATAGTGAATATTAAATGGCATGCACTACTACAGGGATGCCAGTAGGGTGCACCTGAAGAAATATACTCTGCTTATCTACTCATAATAAGTTTGGGGAAATAGCCTTTTTTCTTTTTTTTTTACTGGAGATTATGCTGATTTTCAGGGCAACATTGTAATTTAATTGTCATATGAACCTTTATTGCTTAAACCTGTATTCATATGCATGGAATTTAACATCTGTTCATATAATGTACTTGACATTGCACTTGCCCCACTTTTTCAACTTTATTTTGTTACTAAAGACAGTACTCAACTTTGAGATTTCCTGATAACTTACCAAAAATACGTAAGTTAGGATTCCATCCAAAATGTTATAAATAACTTTATTCGTTAATAAGGATTAGAAGTACAATTGATAGTTACTTTTTTTATTTTTAAGAAACTTGAATGTAACTGTATTGCCCAAAATAAGTTTATTCCCTATGAGTCATTCTCTGGGGTCCCAGATTGTGAGAGGGCAGTTCTCAGGTGATGCACCCCAGAATTGGGCTCCCTCCTCTCTGTTTCCAGGGTGCATCACCCGAGAACCGTGGCTACCAAGTCACCACAGCTCTGCAGCTCCTGCATTGAGCATCTACCCCTGGTGGTCAATGTGCATCATAGCTACCAGTCGGACGGTCGGATAGTTGCTTAGTCTTTTATATATATATAGATTAACAACTGTTAAACAATAAAAGCACAAGAGATATGGAATAATTTATTTTTATAACATCTTAAAATCATTTATAATACTTGTTTACTGTAGAAAAATCAGGAAAAACAAAATTAAATCACATGCAGTCCCATGATCTAGAAATTTCCAATGTTAACTTGTGAATGTCTATCTTTCCAGACAAAATATTCATTCAATATATTGACAGTTATTAGAGTAAGCTCTTAGATTAGTGAACACCCATTAAAAGTAGCTATTATTACACATTGCCATTTTTGGTACAAAAAATACACAAAATCATAACATTGTAAAGTTTATAATTAATTGTATTAGTTTCATTTCTTAACACACGTTTGGTATTTTATTAAATAAAATTGTGTGATATACTTATATATGAGTAATATTTATTTATATGAAAATTATGGTTAGCTCAAGCAAATCACTATTATTGATTGTTAATTTTCAAATAATTTGAAATCAAATTTCAAGTAGAGCCACACAATTAGAGTACAAATTAAGAGGTTTTGTTTTGCTTTATATTGTTTGTTTGTTTTTTCAAATTCTTCTTTCTGATGGGGAGAGATTTTTTGTTGTTGTTTATTAAGAGTTAGAAATTTCAGTAATAAAATAGCAAAGTTGCATGTCAAAAGGCATGAGTAGTGGGAAGGTGGATAGATAGAGCCAGTAATTTTACCAAAAATACCATATATATATATATTAGAGGACTGGTGCACGAATTTGTGCAAAGGTGAGGTCCCTCAGCCTGGCCTGTGGGATCGGGCCAAAACCGGCTCTCCGACATTTCCCAAGGGGTCCCAGATTGCGAGAGGGTGCAGGCCAGGTTTAGGGACCCTACTGGTGGGCAATCGGAGCTGGGGAGGGACACAGGAGGTTGGCCATCTGGGAAGGGACCATGGGGGGGCATCAGGGTGTGTCTGGCCCATCTCGCTCAGTTCTGATTGGCCAGACACCAGCAGTAAGCTAATCTATCAGTTGGAGAATCTGCCCCCTGGTGGTCGGTGTTCATCATAGCGACTGGTCAGCCAGTCAACTGTCTGCCCCCTGGTGGTCAGTGCACATCATAGCAATCAGTTGAGCAACCTTAGTATATCATTAGCATATTATGCTTTGATTGGTTGAACAGACGACCAGACACTTAACATATTACGCTTTTATTATATAGGATATCTTTTCTTTTTTCCCTTTATGTTTATCTTCTGTGGAACAAGGGCATTCTTTTAATATTTCATATGAAAAATAAGATTTATTATTATAGAGATAATTTCTTCTGGATTAGAATAAAAATAAAACTCAGGTATTTAGTGGATTACATATCACACACAAATTAGGTGATAAATAAAATATATCAATAGAAACATTACATTGAAATATTTAATAAATTATATGTGCATTTAATTTTCAAATATAATGCATTTGACTTAGTTTGTTTCCAAAACCAGACCTGCAACCCCACTAAGGCATGAATAACACAAGAAAGCTCCTCTATGAATACCTTTAGGGTAGAATTTAATTAGGTTCATTCAAACAAGTATCATTAAGGTAAAATGGAGTTCTAAATGTCTCACAATGCAAAAAACATTTTACAGGCCCATATTGATATAGAAGTAATTTTTCTTTGTTTAAAATTTTAATAAGAAATCCAATTAGTGTACTATGTTTTCCCAAAATGTATTACCAAATCATGATTAAAATGTTGTTCTCCATTTATATTGCTGGCTCAACACCCGCTCTCCTCCTTTTTCTTTCCTCATCTTTTTTCAGGTAGAGCATATTTGCTAATTTTGTGAGACTGAATTTTAGTATCACACACATTATAACTCTGAATTTTTATTTCATCTGTCATTTCTATTTTGCCTCTAGACTTCACTGTGATCCCAAGCAGCACAATATGTTACATTTAATTTTATAATATGCCATTTGCATTGTTTTTTCTTTATTTTGTAACAGCTATATTAATGAAACTGCTAAAATAAGTATTTTTCAAGACAGGCAAAAGGAAAATGATGTTACCAATGAGGACTTAATTCTTCAGTTATTTTACAATTGCTTGTTGGGTTTGTGCTTAGAGGAAAATGATGAAAAGATATTGTGGAGAGAAACACCACTTATACTGATGACTGAATAAACTCTCCTGAAATTAAGCAAATGCTCATTTTTATGTTAAATATGGGCTTCTGTCATTTCTTTTTGAAGCTGAAAGTGTTGTGTGTGAAGATTTGGCTTAAACAAATGAGATATACTATGTCTACATTTCAAAGTTGGCAATATATGCTTTGAAGGGTTTTCTTTCTGGAAAAAAATAAAATATTAATAACAGACAGGATTTTGGTATTACTAGGCATCATTGCAACTTCTGGGCATTTAACTTTTAGGGTTAACTAACTTACTGGTTTCCAAGCTTTGCACCTTAGGACATGTTTTAATTATTTTTTTCTTTCCCGGCTTACACTTTAAAATATTTATTCAAAAATTTTCAAATCTACGTATGCCTGCCAATCAGATTTTCTCATCAGAATGAGACAACTAGTGGCCTTACTATAAGAAAAAAGCTGGATAATTAATTAATTTATTTATTTATTTTTATTTATTTTTATTTATTATCATTATTATTATTATTATTATTATTATTATTATTATTTGTCTATGTAGCTCTCAGTGAATGGTGGGGAATGGTTAGTAAATAAATGGTCAATATCTTTAGGATTTTGTAAAAATACTGAAAACATTACTTGGGTAACTAGATACTTGGCCTTTTTTTTTTAAAAAAAATATATTTTATTGATATTTTACAGAGAGGAAGGGAGAGGGATAGAGAGCTAGAAATATCGATGAGAGAGAAACATCGATCAGCTGCCTCCTGCATACTCCCCACTGGGGATGTGCCCGCAACCAAGGTACATGCCCTTGACCAGAATCGAACCCGGGACCCTTCAGTCCACAGGCCGACGCTCTATCCACTGAGCCAAACCGGTTTCGGCAGATACTTGGCCTTTTTAAATTTGACCACCTCTAAGGTCCTATACAGAAATCTATGAAAATGAATTTTGACATCCACAATTAGTCTCAGGTTTTAAGGAAGACATAATTGTGTAACAGTAGGTGGTCTCTGCAAAGTGAGCATCTCATTTTTGTTTGTATTCTGTTTGTTCATTCAACACAAATAGTTTATAAGCACCTGGCATGCAACAGTCCCATGCTATCCTCTATGAGAAAAGCACACAGTCACTGTTCTAAAAGATCTTATGTTTAACTAGAGGCCCAGTGCACAAAATTCATGCACGGGGCGGGGGGGGGTATCCCTCAGCCCAGCCTGTACCCTCTCCAATCTTGGTAGGATCAGTCCTAAACAGGCAGTCAGACATTCCTCTCACAATCCAGGACTGCTGGCTCTCAACTGCTCACCTGCCTGCCTTCCTGATTGCCCCTACCGCTTCTGCCTGCCAGCCTGATCACCCCCTAACCACTCCCCTGCCAGCCTGATTGATGCCTAACTGCTCCCCTGCCAGACTGTTTGCCCCTAACTGCCCTCCCCTGCAGGCCTGGTCACCCCCAACTGCCCACCCCTGCAGGCCCAGTTGCCCGCAACTTCCCTCCTCTGCCAGCCTGGTCCCCCCGAACTGCCCTCCCTTGCAGGGCTGGTCCCTCCCAACTTCTCTCCCCTGCTGGCCTGATTGCCCACAACTGCTCTCCCTTGCAGGCCTGTTCCCTCCCAACTGCCCTCCCCTGCTGGCCATCTTGTGGCGGCCATCTTGTGTCCACATGGGGGCAGGATCTTTGACCACATGGAGACAGCCATCTTGTGTGTTGGAGTGATGGTCAATCTGCATATTACTCTTTTATTAGATAGGATAGAGGCCTGGTGCACAGGTTGGGGCCAGCTGGTTTACCCTGAAGGGTGTCCCAGATCAGGGTGGGGGTTCCCTTGGGGCATGGGACGGTCTGGGCAAGGGGCCTGTGGTGGTTTTCAGGCCGGCCACGCCCCCTGGCAACAAAGCAGACGCCCTTGGATCTAGGATTTATTTATCTTCTATAATTGAAACTTTGTAGCCTTAAGCGGAGGCCAAGGCAGGCCAGGACTGGGGAAGCTTGGCTTCCTTCATCGCCAGGGGCAACTCAGGCCTCCTGCTCTGTCCAGCTCCATGGCTGCCGCCATTTTTGTTGGAATTTATTTATCTTCTGTAATTGAAACTTTGTAGCCTTGCGTGGAGGCCTGGGCCTGACAGGGTGTGCAGAAAGCTTGGCTTCCTCCATTGCCAGGGAAACCCAATCCTCCTGCTCTCTCCGTGGCCCCAGCCATCTTGGTTGGGTTTATTGCTCCTGATTGGCTGGTGGGCGTGGCTTGTGGATGTAGCGGAGTGATGGTTAATTTGCATATTACTCTTTTATTAGATAGGATGGTGGACAGAGTTGCATAGAGAGGCAAATATAATGCATTATAATGAGTGTTATTACAGGAACAGTAATACTAAAAATGAAAGAAATGCCTAATAGTGGCAACCAACACAGATTTGAAGGATCCAAGAGAGAAGTAATTTCTCAACTGAGGGCATATAGGACTTTGTTAAAGAGGACAGATATTTGTGAGGGAGGTGAAAAGGGAAAAAATTTTTCAGAAAATTGAAGCAGGAACTACTTGAAGAAAACTGAAGTTTGTTCAGTGGGCTGTAATATATTTCAGTGTACAAACTCTGAGAGATAAGACTAAAGTGATAAGTTAGATTTGAACCATGAAGGACCTCATCTTATTGAGAAAGTAGCCATGCAAAAGGTTTAGCAGGTGCTGTGTCTTGACTCCCTTTGTGAATTTGAAAGCTTACTCAGCACTCAGGAGGGTGGATTCAATGAGATGTGCGACAGGCAAGGAAAGGAGTCAGAGCCTATTGTAGAAACAAGATCAAGAGAAACAGAGTCTGAAAAAAATTAAAGAGAGTTTTGGGATGGAAAGAAGTATACAAATTTAATATATATTTAGGTATTGAAGATAGATTGAAGGTAAAAGGGGAGCATGATGATGTAGGCAATATTATAACTTTAGCACCATTATGGCCCTTTATGCTTGTTCATTCATAGATGTCCACAGACCAATAGACAAGTACAGATGACCTCAAAAAGAACTTGGATTGTGAAAAAAACACTGGCATCTACACCAGTGAAGAAATGATGCCTTCTAGATCCCTAAGATCTTCTGTTGGTTTAAGAATGCAAAGATAGAAGAGCTAGGGACTCAATCAAGTATGGTGGATTCTTACTTACCTGTGTTCTTTCTATGCAGCCACCTGAGGCAGCCTGAGGGACCTTCAAGGAATAGGTTGAAGAATTAGACCACCTAGTTTAAAATCTGGTTCTGCCATTTGTTAGCTTAGACCAGGAACTTAAGTACTTCATTTAATAAGTATGTAAGAATAATAGCCTCCTCATAGTGTTATGAAAAGAACATACTGCACATTATGAGTGGAAGTGTTAAAGCACTTAGCACGGGTTCTGGAACTATCCTAGACATTTTATCACTAGGCATATTTATACATTGTTAAGGCCAGGCCTTGAGGGAATTTGGTGGCAGTTTGCACACAGATGGATCAAGGTAAGTTTATTATCACTTTTGAAATAATTCCCATGACATACCCTGCAGTAATAAAGAATCATCTTCTCTGTCTGCAGCTATGTACACAAATTACAGGCATCAGTTGTTCTTTAGAAGTTTCTTCTGTAAGCAACGCAGAAATGATAATAGATTATACTGATTTTTGTTTTTGCTACTTGACTTACATTTTGCTTATCTGAGTAAGTATGTATAAAGTAGATACATTTTAGAAAAATATTATATATTTTCAATGATGTTTAAATATCTTTGAAGGTCCAGAAAAATAAAATGCAAGTAAATTAGGATTTATTAAATATCTACTATGTGCCAAACCCCTTGCTAGTTGTTATAAATGTATTATCTATGTGTAAAGATATTGGAAATAGGAATTATCAGAATTTTAAACATAAAGATATTGAGGTTCAAATATATTAAATAAATTGTCCAAACATATACTCTTAAGAAAATGATGGCATTAGGAGAAGGTAAACTAGCCAGTCAGGCCTTTAGATAAAGTTTAGGTTCCAATGAAAATAAATGGTGAGTACTGTAATAATTTAATTTTCAATGTCCATACAGTAATTATTGACATTAACTATTTTTGAAATATTAAGTAAGTAGAATCAATAGTTCAGAACTACCATAATTGCTGCAATGCAGCTTATATCTGCATAATAAAATTTTAACATATTTGAAAAATAAATTATGATAAAGTATGTATCATGTTCTTTGTATGAATGCCCCAATCTAAAACTTAACATATCTATATTTTAAAAACATTGCATCCCTAGATGGTTTTGCACAGTGGATAGAGCTCTGGCCTGCAGACCAAAGGGTCTGGGTTTGATTCTGGTCAAGGGCACATACCTCAGTTGCAGGCTCTTCCCTGGCCTGGGCCCTGGTCAGGGCATGTGCAGGAGGTAACCAATCGATGTGTTCCTCTCACATCAATGTTTCTCTCTGTCTTTCCTTCTCTTGTCCACTGTCTCTGAAAATCAATGGAAAAATATCCTCGGGTGAGGGTTTAAATAAATAAATAAATAATAAACACATTGCAGAATAATAATTTCTAGGTTATTTAAAGTTGTAAAATCTCACCAGTCAGTATAAGCTTAATTTTGTATTATGTTCCATGTAAAAGATTGGGCTTATTTATAAAAAGTAATTAAATTTCATTTTTAGACATGTACATAATTTATTTTACTGATGAAGAAACTGGGGACTTTCTATCAAAATCAGTGTTCTGCAGTTTTTCAAATAAACTATGCCAGAGTTTTAGTCAGATGCCATTTGCTGCTTGAGAAGTATTTACACTATGTTTTTCTGTTCTTTTTTGCTAATAAATGATATATTTCTTGAGTATGGAAGAAATATATGTGGATAATACTTGGTTTACCAGCTAACTCAGTCTTGGAATGTTCCTTCTTCTGGCCTACCATTAGACCTTGTCTATTCATCAGCAGCCTATCCTGAGAAGCTGTTATATGCGCCACCCTGCCCCTAGGGGATATTATGTTAGTTGATTTGGTTTAAAAACCTTGGTGATCATAAAAACAGCTAAGCTAAATACTTTCATATGGAGGATCCAATTACCTGAGAGAAGTTACTCTAGGGTATATAGGGGAGGAAAAATAATTTGTTCTCTTATCCTTTTAAGTATTTCTGGCTGGATTAATAAGTTAACATGAGGCAGATTAACAGGAGAAAATGACCAAATTTATTATGTATGTACTACATATGCTGGCTCCATAAAAATATGAGATCTGAGTTCAGTTCAGTCAGTGAAGGCTTATATGCCATCTTGAACTAAAGAGAAAGGGTGGGGGTGTGATTTGGAACTTCACAGTGTAAGAAGGCAATTCACATGAGGATAGAAAAGCAAAAGTTTGGTAAATATGTTTGTTGGGCTATCTTTAACAATGGCACACAGAGGACTTTGATCAAACAGGCCTTGTCAGGTTCTTCCCTGTCTATCACACCTAGTTCATGTTAAGCTATAGTTATCTGTGATGACAGCTCCCTTCCTGGAACGGTCTTCTATCTAAATTCTTTCAGGAAGGGAGGAGGAAGGTCAAAGATTTCCCTTGAGTATTTTGTTCCTTGAAAATAACCAGCTTAAAATAATCAGTATCCCAAAACTCATATTTTAGGGTAGCATACCCTGCTCCCCCTCAGATTTGATACAAGAAATCCTGGATCTTACTCTGACCCTGAAATTTGTACCTGGGAGGGAGAGTGCCAGAATCTTAGTTTTGATCTACCTCTAAACTTTCATTTGTATGCCTAAGATTTCTTCTATTTGAAAGTCAGGATACCATTGTAAGTGATATATTCAGCAGATATCCTGGGTGAGTTTGGGAAAATTGCTTAATATTTTTGGATCCATTTTTTTTCTTCATCTGTTAAACAGAGTTATTTTGAGAGTTTTTTCTTCACATCTAAGAATCTAAATTTTTTTCTTTTACTTTTTTTTTAAGTAAGCAATAATATATTGACCACAACAAAAATATACTTAGGCTGGGTTGCTTTGACTCACTGGGAAGTCAGAGAACAGGGGACCTTGGAGACAGGCTCAGGGGGTTAGCTTGGGATGACCTGCCACTGCCCACTACTCCCCTGGTTGCAAGTCTCCTGGGAAACCTTAGAGGTTTGGGGATACATGGGCGAAGGACAGGGAGGGGAGGAATGGCACAGGCATGCTGCCTGGAGGGAGAGTGCCAGAATTTAGGCTTTGATCTGCCTCTAAATTTTCATTTTTATGCCTAAGATTTCTTCTATTGAAATCAGGGTACCATTGTAAGTGATATATTCAGCAGATATCCTTGTGCATATTTCACAAGCAATATAAACAGTATATTTGCTATTGCCAAATTCCTTGCAATTTGAACATAGCAATGAAACTTTCATTTCCTTGTATTTCTGTTTGAGTTTACTTTAGGTTTTAGTTATTTGAGAGCTTCTGTAGTTAATTTAAGGAATTGTCTTGCTAGCTTATAAATTATTGGGACTATTTAACCAACTTTATAATTATGTTTATAGATACTTTTACAATAACTAAATATATATGTTGCAAAATCTAATAGCACTTGAGATAATTATATTATACTTAGATATACAGAAAAATTATTAATTAGAATTATATATTTCTAAATATCCTGTAAATTTAGAGACACATTTTATATGCTTCAAGATTTATATATTCATTTCTTCTTTATTTGGAGATGATAAAACAATGCACTAAGACAAGATATTTAAATATACCCTTTCAATGGTATATTATTGTCTATAGATTTTGATAATCCAGTCTTCTAATAAACTGAAAAGCATGTTATTTGAATATTGCATGTGCCAGCAAGTAATTAAAGCACTTATTTTGCCAAGCACACTAGTGAGTGCTAAAGTGTTAACAATAAAATAGATAAAATGATAAAACTTCAATCCAAGTAATATTGTTCTCAGTAGAAAAAGAGAAGAGAGAGATAGGCATCCTTATCTCAAATGCCCGTGTGTGAAGAAACTGAATTTCAAACACATGAAGGCACAGATAAGCTAGACTGAGGGTTGTGCCAGTTCTTGGAGCACCGCCCAGAATGTCACCCATGCTCTCAACCGGCCCCGGGTGCCAGGGCAATGCTGGTGGAGCCCTGCTCTTAGCACAAAGGCCATCCTTCCTAAACCACCACGGCCGCCGTCCGGAATCTTCTCTCCCACTCTCCCTGGCCTCCCCTACACCCAAACACACATTCCCTAGTTATATCAAGTGTTCTCTCATTTTCAGGTCTCTGGTCATACATATTACTTTCTCTGTCAGAAATGTCCTTTGCCCCTGAATTTGTTACTTGACTACCTTTATTTTTCAAGACAGTGTTCCAATATCACTTCATATACAAAGTCTTCTTTCTCTAACTCTCTCAGTGTCTTGTCGGCACTTTGCCATTAAAACAACAAACATTCAGTGAGGTCCTCTATGGGGTAGGGATGTGAAGCATAGTCAAGTAAACCGTAATCCATGCCTGTGAGGCTGTTACACACAGTGAAAAGCTTATTGCTTATCACTCTCATACAATACTTAGTTTTATTTAAAAGCGTTTGGCTTCCCATTAGAAGTTACTGAGTTCTTCCTAGCAAGCATTTGGCGTATTGTTAGAAAATAGTTTCTAGACAGATAAAACAAAGATTTGGAAAGTCAGCCCACCAGGGTGCAACTCCTGGCTCTGCGCAACTAAATATGAGGCCTTAGTTAAATTACTTACCTTCACTAGGTCTCAGTTTTCTCATCGTAGCAGTGGCTTTCTTTTTATTCTTACCATTAGTATGATAGTTGTTACAAAAGTATCATTATTAACTAGAGGCCCGGTCACGAATTCATGCACAGGTGGGATCCCTCAGCCTGGTCAGTGATAGGGGCCAATCAGAGACATAGGAGGTTGGCCAGGGAGAGGGGCCATGGAAGTTTGGTTGGCAGGGGAAGGGACCGCAGGAGGTTTGCCGGCTGTGGGAGGTTGGCCAGCCGCAGGAGGTTGGCCGTGGGAGTACACGGACTACCAGGGGGCAGCTCCTGTGTTGAGCATCTGCCCCCTGATGGTCAGTGCCCATCATAGCGATCAGTCGTCCTGTCGTTTGGTTGTTCGGTCATTCGGTTGTTCAGTTGCTTAGGCTTTTATATATATAGATTGTCTGGTTCAGATTGAAAATGATATTTAAAGTTACATTATATATTTTAAAATTTACCTTATAAACCATTTCTAAAATAAATATGAGTAAGATCAAAACAACATTTTAAAGACATTTCTACATTAATATTTACTGGCTACTTATATTACACTTTCAGCTTTTCTCTATAAGACACCTTTTATTATTTGGACTATATTGTGTATAAGCTTCTTTAATGGATGAGCAGAGTTGGGCATGAGTGTCTACTTCTCTGAGAGTTTTGATATGGCCAGGGTGACCATTTAACAAATTTGTTTTCCTTAATATCTGATGTGTGTAGAAACTACCGTTAAACTACTTAGAATGTTGTTTATGTTTAATGTAAGTTTTAAATCCCCCCCAATAAATCAGCACAATGTAAGCTAAAGGATAAGAATGTGAAAAACGTGTCAACTCACACAGATGGGATGTAACAACATCAAGGTGTACAGATAGGGGCGGAAGGAACCAGGGAAAAGGAGTCTTACGAAAGGCTTGCATTCAGATGGAAGACACTGGCATTACCTACGCAAAGAAAACACCAAAAAATAGGTTCAATGTGCAGTTTAGGTTTGGATAAAATAGGAACTCATGAAAGATGTACATTTCTTCCAGAAATTGGGATGTATATGTTAAACAGAGTAGTTGAGCTCCTTAAAAAACACCTTCACGAAACTCCTAAAGCTTTCCAACATTGCCAAGAATTGTAACATATTTGGAGATTTCTCAGATTCTGAAAGTTAAATACTAGCTACATTTGCTTTGAGAGACAGAAATAGAGACCCTAATAACAGAAAGAACACCCAGTTAAGTTTATTAATTTTTATTTTTTAAAAAATGTTTTATTGATTTTTTTTAGAGAGAGGAAGGGGGGGTGAAAGAGATAGAAACATCTGTGATCACTGATCAGCTGCCTCCTGCACACTGCTACTGATGGAGGCTGAAACCCAGGCATGTGCTCTGACCGGAAATGGAACCAGTGACCTCTTGGTGCTTGGGTACATGCTCAACCACTGAGCACACCGGCCAGGCAAGTTTTTGTTTTTTTCATTAACAAGTATTTCAACTTATATAACATGTTTATGTATTAAGCAAATTACTGCATAATGTAAATAGCTCAACTTTGCTAAGTTTTATCACATGCTAATCACTATTGTAAGAGCTTTGCCTGTGCTACATTATTTAATTTTCACGGTAGCCCCATGAAGGAGGTTCTGTAGTATCATTTGTTTCATTTTACACGTGAGTTAACAGATACAGGCAGTTGAAAAAAATGGTTCCAGGTCAATCAGTATTTAAGATTTACACACAGTTCATCCAATTCCAGAACCTTCAACCTATATGACATGTAAAGGCATGTTGTTGTTAACATGGGTTCCTGTGTATACATGTGGAAATCTCGGATAGCTTTGATATTCTAGGCATAGAGTCATAAACCCAAGACATGGTCTAATCTTAAGTTGTGAGGACTAGGCAGTTAAAGCCAAACATGGAGAAACTCAGATTATTGTGATTAGCAGCAGTGCTAAGAAATTTTTTTTCTATTTTTGCTAATTCACATAAAAAGCCTGCAAAAGGTAAAGAAAGTCTATGGAGTCTGCTATACATGAAACATAAATTATTGCACGTAAATTATTTTCTAAGTTCAACTATGTTACATCTAGTGCTGAAATAACCCAAATGTGTACTCATTCTTTGTAGAAGAGTAATTGCCAGAAGAAGCCATCAGGCATTGCATTAATTAATTAATTAATTAATTTATTTATTTATTTATTCTTTTAGGACAGACTTTATGAACACATACAAAAAAATCCTTCAGTATTTCTACTGAAAGGCATAGCTAAGTATAAATGCCAGTGACTATTATTTTATCACTCTTAGGTGACATTAAGTAGCAATTCTATATTATAACAGATTTAAATAATGAATAACTAAAGTACAAAAAATAATCATTTAGGCACCTTATGTCTGTTAATCAGGCACTGGTATAACTGGTATTGATTCAAAATAATGTTTCTTTTATGACTAAACATTACTCTTATTCCCATAAATATGTTTTTCAGTGAATTCTGCTAATTGCATTTGATTAGAAGTATGTGTAAAACTATTTTAACAACCCCCTTGGGTTTCTCAAGTGCACTTCCAACTCATTTGTTGAAAACACATAATTTTTTAATATCCACCCCACCCCCAACACACACCAAGAGATTTTCCTTATTTTATTGTCACCATCTTTTACCTAGTTCTTCAAGCCAAACAGATGAAAGTTATTTCTGAAGCTTCCTATTCCCTCATCTCCCATATAAAATGCATTAGGACATCTTGTCTATTATATCTGACCTGTGTCTCTCAATGCTTCTTACTTTCTAATCTGGCACAACCAATATTCAGCACCATGTTTTCTTTGTTTTTTGTTTTGCTTTGTTTTTATATATGTCTTTATTGATTTCAGAGAGGAAGGAAGAGGGAGAGAGAGATAGAAACATCAATGATGAGAGAGAATCATTGATAGGTTGCCTCCCTACACGCCCCGCATTAGGGACTGAGCCCACAACCCGGGCATGTGCCCTGACCAGGAATCCAACCATGACCTCAGTGGTCGATGCTCAATCATTGAGCCATGTTTTAACCAAGAGCAGAGCAGACATGTAGGAGGTGTTTAGTAAGTTTATTAAACAAACGAATGGATGAATCTAGTCAGGAAATCACAATTTTCTAACAGTTTAGTATGGAATTATGAATATCTTAATAGGCTTCCTCAGACCCCATTGCATTCCTCTGTCTTAGTTCAACTGATGTCTCATTCAATATTGAGATTAGATTGTATTATTCCACCTTTGTTATTTACCAAACCTTCTGAAAAAGGAATAGTACTTGAATGTTTTTATTTTGAAAGACTTCAATGCAAGCTTATAATATACATGTGAAATGGAAATAGCTAAACCAAGTGGGTAACAGAGGGTCATAAAATGCCCAAAAATATTAATAGCAAGATTTGTCATGAACAAAATGTATTGCACATTTTAATCAAGGACGATATGAAAGTTTGGGTGAAGAGACTACTGAAATAGGAACTTAGTCCTAAATCTACTTCTAAACATTGTATATGACATGATATTATAGATATTACGTTTCCTCATCTAGAGAATGGAGAAGATTTAGTATGAAAACCCTCCAATACTATAATTCTATGACTACTTATAAAATAACTAGAGGCCTGGTGCACAAAATTCATGCACGGGGTGTGTGTCCCTCAGTCCAGCCGGCACCCTCTCCAATCTGGGACCCCTCGAGGGATGTCCGGCTGCCCATTTAAGATTACTCTTTTATGCAGTCGGACATCCCTTTCACAATCCAGGACTGCTGGCTCCCAAACTGCTCGCCTGCCTGGCTTCCTGATTGCCCCTAACTGCTTCTGCCTGCCAGCCTAATCACCCCCTAACCACTCCCTGCCAGCCTGATAGATGCCTACCTGCTCCCCTGCCAGCCTGTTTGCCCCTAACTGCCCTCCCCTGCAGGCCTGGTCACCCCCAACTGCCCTCCCCTGCAGGCCTGGTCACCCCCAACTGCTCTCCCCTGCAGGCCTGGGTACGCCCCCAACTGCCCTCCCTGCAGGCCTGGTCACCCCTAACTGCTCTCCCCTGCAGGCCTGGGTCCCTCCCAACTGCCCTCCCCTGCTGGCCATCTTGTGGTGGCCATCTTGTGTCCACATGGGAGCAGGATCTTTGACCACATGGGGGCAGCCATCTTGTGTGTTGGAGTGATGGTCAATCTGCGTATTACTCTTTTATTAGATAGGATAGAGGCCTGGTGCACGGGTGGGGGCCAGCTGGTTTGCCCTGAAGGGTGTCCCGGATCAGGGTGGGGGTTCCCTTGGGGCATGGGACGGCCTGGGCGAGGGGCCTGTGGTGGTTTGCAGGCTGGCCATGCCCCCCGGCGACCCAAGCAGAGGCCCTGGTATCTGGGGTTTATTTATCTTCTACAATTGAAACTTTGCAGCCTTGAGCAGAGCCAAGCCTTCTGCTTGCTCCTTGGTGGCAGCCATTTCTATTGGGATTTATGTATCTTCTATAATTGAAACTTTGTAGCCTTAAGTGGAGGCCTGGGCTGGCCAGGGTGTGAGGAAAGCATGGCTTCCTCCATCGCTGGGGGCAACCCTAGCCTCCTGCTCTTTCCAGCTCTGTGGCTGCCACCATTTCTGTTTGGGTTTATGTATCTTCTATCATTGAAACTTTGTAGCCTTGAGTGGAGGCCTAGGCCGGCAAGGGCAGGCGGAAAGTTTGGCTTCGTCCATTGCCAGGGAAACCCAAGCCTCCCTCCTGCTCTCTGTGGCCGTAGCCATCTTGGTTGGGTTTATTTGCATATTCGCTCCTGATTGGCTGGTGGACGTGGCTTGTGGGCGTGGCTTGTGCGTGTAGTGGAGTGATGGTTAATTTGCATATTACTCTTTTATTAGGATTATTCTCTTATAGGAATAATGTTTGTTACTGGTATATTTATTTCCTTTAGTTCAATTCAGTTCCTTACTCCTGACTCCCAGTAATAATCTTCATGAAACACTGACTACATAACAATCTCAGTTCTAATATTTTTACATATATTAGGTCATTTATTCCTCAGAATAACCTAATAAGTATCTATTATTCTGAGTATATCATTGACTAAAATAAGACACTAAAAGCTTCAGTCACTTGCCCAAGGTCAGCGTAGCTAGTTCATGGCCCTGAGATTCAAAGGCAGGAATCTTGGCTCCAGAAGTTATTGTCCTGATGACTAGGCAACACTCCCTGCTGAGTTCAGAAACTGAGGTATGTCTTGGAGGCAGTCAGGAGGAGGCAGTCAGGAGGATGCCTGTCATCATAGTGTAAGTTCTGCATGTACATAAATAATTAAAGCATGAGAGAACCTACGATAAAAGATGTTTATTTAAGGTCTGAGAGGTAACAAGAAGGTAACTTTCTCTCTACAATTGTCACAGGGTATGTTGTGAAAGAGATGGCATTGGAACCATCTAGCTAATGTGAAGCCAAGTTAGAAACGGCCTACAGGGGCAAAGTCATGAGAAGACAAGGAACAGTGAATGGATATGAAATGTTATGCTTTGAGGGTGAGTGAATAGTTAAGAGTGTGAAAGGCTTTATATAGAGGTGTTGTCAAAAGTAGGTTTACAGTTGTACAAATAAATAATAAAATAATCAGTAAATAATTATACAAGAATAAACTATATTTTACATACTTAACATCTATAAACCTACTTTTTCCCACCCCCATACATCAGGCCAGGTATTTAATCTCAATGTCAAAGGTAATGTAAAATTATTAAAATTTTCTGAGCACTACACTCACACATTTGGAATTTTTAAAGACAGTAATTTTTATGGTAGTGTATAAGAAAGTAATTTTCTATGGATTAAGGGCTCTCTATTGGACCTGCCTATATATATAACAGTGATGGGTAAGAAACAGATGGAAAGAGTCTATAGTGTTAAACAATAAAATTTGGTTGCCCAAAGGTAAAGGAAAGCAGAATCTACAGATCTAATGAGAGACAAGCAGATGGGAAAACACATCCTTTAAATAATAGAGGTACATAAAACACACATAAGAAGCACACATACTATTGTCAAACTGAAGCTGCACTCGGCAGTAGCAATTCCAAGAATGCCTTCATGAAAACCGAATGTGAGTTTCATTGTTTTTCAGTAGTCATTGATGTATGGTAACAGCATTCAGTATACAGCCCAACTACTTGCCCTGAGATAGGGATGTTGCTTTATGCTTGTGCATAAAACAGGGCTGAATGAATATAGAAACTAGATACATAGGTTTAATAGACTTTGTAGAGTGTTTGGGAAGTTTTACATTACATTTGCCCTGTAGCATTTATTTTTGTGTTTACAATTGTCATTTTGATGCCTTTTCATTTTATGTGCTTACAACTATGATTTATCATTAAATTTTAAGTATATTCTTAAATGTTTAGCAATTTTAAATGTGGTTGTATAATTTTTATGCCTAGAATTTTTCCTAGAGACACATTGTAAATTAGTTTTTACTTACCAGAAGGAAAAAATAAAAATTTAGATAAACCAGTTTTCTCTAAATATGGCCTGAGAACAACAGCAGGTGGTCCACACACTGGGGAACATCTGATAATATTCCAGCTGTGGGACAGGAAATTCTGAAATGGTGCAATATAGGAATGAGACATAAAGGCTAATGAGAGGTTAGTGGGTTCAACAGTCAAGTTTGTCTACTTTTGAAAAGAAGAGACACAAAAGTTAGCTGAAAAATAAAGTATCGAGAGATAATAAAAAGGAGAGGACAACGTAAGTCCTTGCCTGTCACTCATTACATTACATTATGTGTTTCAGTCTCCCTAATGTTACTCAGTGTGTGTTTGTGACTGTTTGTCAGCCACATATTGCATACCTATGTGAAGAAGGCTAACTTTATAGCTCATTTCATTGTCACTTTGACAGTCGAAGTTGAAATAAGTCATCTGCTATATATGGTTTTGTACCATGCACAATATGATGATCTGAATTAGCTGTTGAATTCATGGTTTATATAAGTCTTTGCAAGGCTGATTTATACTTCATTATTCTTGCCTTGAATTTCCTTTAGAAATAAAAGCTAAGAAATATATGAACAAAAATTGTCAAATATATTAAACTAGAGGCCCGGTGCATGAAATTTGTGCACGGGGTGGGGGGGGGGTGTCCCTCAGCCCAGCCTGCACCCTCTCCAATCTGGGACCGCTCGAGGGATGTCCGACTGGCCGTTTAGGCCCGATCCTACAAGGATCGGGCCTAAACGGGCAGTCGGACATCCCTCTCACAATCCAGGACTGCTGGCTCCCAACTGCTCACCTGCCTGCCTTCCTGATTGCCCTTAACCACTTCTGCTTGCCAGCCTGATAACCCCCTAACCACGCCCCTGCCAGCCTGATTGATGCCTAACTGCTCCCCTGCCAGCCGGTTTTCCCCTAACTGCCCTCCCCTGCCAGCCTGGTAACCCCTAACTGCCCTCCACTGCAGACCTGGTCACCCCTAACTGCTCTCCCCTACAGACCTGGGTCCCCCCCAACTGCCCTCCCCTGCAGGCCTGGTCCCCCCCAACTGTTCTTTCCTGCAGGCCTGGGTCCCTTCCAACTGCCTTTCCCTGCAGGCCTGGTCGCCCCCAACTTCCCTACTCTGCCAGCTTGGTCACCCCTAACTGCCCTCCCCTGCTGGCCTGATTGCCCACAACTGACCTCCCTTGCAGGCCTGGTCCCTCCAAACGGCCCTCCCCTTCTGGCCATCTTGTGGTGGCCATCTTGTGTCCACATGGGGGCAGGATCTTTGACCACATGGGGGCAGCCATCTTGTGTGTTGGAGTGATGCTCAATCTGCATATTATTCTTTTATTAGATAGGATAGAGGCCTGGTGCATGGGTGGGGGCCAGCTGGTTTGCCCTGAAGGGTGTTCCGGATCAGGGTGGGGGTTCCCTTGGGGCATGGGGCGGCCTGGGCGAGGGGCCTGTGGTGGTTTGCAGGCCAGCCACGCCCCCTGGCGACCCAAGTGGAGACCCTGGTATCTGGGGTTTATTTATCTTCTACAATTGAAACTTTGTAGCCTGGAGTGGAGCCAAGACTTTTGCTTGTTCCGTGGTGGCTGCCATTTCTATTGGGATTTATGTATCTTCTATAATTGAAACTTTGTAGCCTTAAGCAGAGGCCTGTGCCGGCCAGGGTGTGTGGAAAGCTTGGCTTCCTCCAACGTCGGGGGTAACCCTAGCCTCCTGCTCTTTCCAGCTCTGTGGCTGCTGCCATTTCTGTTTGGATTTATGTATCTTCTATCATTGAAACTTTGTAGCCTTGAGTGGAGGCCTAGGCCAGCAAGGGCAGGTGGAAAGCTTGGTTTCCTCCATTGCTGGGGAAACCCAAGCCTCCCTCCTGCTCTCTGCAGCTGTAGCCATCATGGTTGGGTTTATTTGCATATTCGCTCCTGATTGGCTGGTGGGCGTGGATTGTGGGTGTAGTGGAGTGATGGTTAATTTGCATATTACTCTTTTATTATATAGGATATTTTTAAATTAATGTAATGTAGCCAAGATATCCTTGCAAGGTTTTGCTTAGAATAGTTTTAAGACAAATGAAAGTAAATGTATTGTAATAGCTCTCTTGCACTTTACAGTTGTGTTTGTTTGGTTTTCTTTTTAGAAAACAAGAGAATTTTATTTCAACATAAATAAGCACTCTTTTTACCTGGAAATGATAGGCTAAGAAGAGAGCACCACATTGAGCCACATTTGTACATGTATGTCTGTGCATGTAAATAATTTAACAAAATACTTCAGAAGAATAATCTATGCAATTTTTTCTTAAACATTGATTGGATTAAATTCTAAGAATATCATATTAAATGAGAGGCCCAGTGCACAGATTCATGCACCAGTGGGGTCCCTCGGCCTGGCCTGTGGGGATCGGGCCAAAACCTTCTCTCCGACATCCACTGAGGGGTCCCAGGTTGCAAGAGGGCAGTTCTCGGGTGATGTGCCCCAGAATCGGACTCATTCCTCTCTGGTTCTGAGTGCGTCACCCAAGAACTGCAGCTGCCAAGTCCTGCACCTTGGCAGCTCCTGCATTGAGCATCTTCCCCCTGGTAGTCCTTGCACATCATAGCTACCAGTTGCATATTCGGATGGTCACTTAGGCTTTTATATATATAGATGTGATCCCTTACATCTATAAAGTATTTTTTAATGTTACTATGTACTACTTTCTCTTTTGCAATTTATACTTTAGAATTTGAGAATTCTATTTTTTAAATATAAAATTATAATTGTATACACAGACAAAAGTACCTGATTAAAATAAAAGCCTAGATTTTAATAAAGTTGACAGAAGTAAACAGTAAATATATTAAAAGACGACAATAAAATCCTACATTTTATATAATTGTAATAGAATAAATAAGTTCAAACAAGAAATATCCCATAATATTATTTTAATGCTATTTTTATTGTATGCTATTTTTGAAAAGGTTTTTATCTAATTGCCCATTTATAATCTATAAATGAAAAATAGTATTATTTATTTAATAAAGAATTAGTATCATCCTGTTTGGTAATTGTGTTCCACCTTATTAATTGGGATTGTACTTGAAATATTTTAATAATTCAAAAATTAAATGTATTTAATTTGCAAAAATGTTAATTATATTTATATTTACATATATGTTCACATTTTAATAAATATATATGATTTTAAGACCAATAGTTGGTAAAAACAATACCATCTGTATGACTTTTCTAGGGCTGCCATAAGAAATTACCACAAAATTGGTGGCTTAAAACAGCAGAAATGTGTCCTCTCACAGTTCTGTAGGTTTGAAGTGTTGCAGGGCCATGCTCCCTCTGAGGACTCTGAGGAGGAAACTTCCTTGCCTCTCCTGAGCTTCTGGTGGCTCCTTGGAATCCTTGGCATTGCTTGGTTTGTAGCGGTATCTCTTCACTCTGCCTCTATCTTCTCAGGCCCTTCTTCCCTTATGTTTACTAGTATGTCTCTGTGTCTGAATTTCTCTCTCCCTTGTTTTATAAAGACAAAGTTATTGGAATCAGGGCCCATCCTAATTCCATATAAGGTCACATTTTGAAGTTCTGGATTGACATGAATTTGAGGAATGGGGGATGGAACTACTTAACCTGGTACCCCATCTAAATGTGTATATGTCATTATTTAATCATGACTCAAACAAATCTAGTCCTAATCTCCAGTCTAGTCTCATTCCTTATTTCTACTTTGAGTTCCAAGAAAAGAATTGACCCTCTGAAAAATTCTAGTCATTTCTTATCTTTAGTGTTTCCATTAACAATAGCTTTTTGGAGAATTTAAG
Organism: Plecotus auritus; assembly: GCF_963455305.1. Classification (NCBI taxonomy): domain Eukaryota; kingdom Metazoa; phylum Chordata; class Mammalia; order Chiroptera; family Vespertilionidae; genus Plecotus; species Plecotus auritus. The sequence continues at coordinate 32,550,583 of NC_137783.1, read as the reverse complement.
GAAAATCTATTTAGCTGTTTAAGGGATCCTCTGCATCAGCCCTAGAATAGAAGATAAAAAGTGAGGGGAAAGATAGAAAGTAGAGAAATCTGGGCAACCAACTTTATTCCTAAAAATTTATGGATCAAGTGGTCTTAGGAGTATGTATAAATTCTTTAAAATGTTGCTGGTTAATTAATTTATTATATTAAAACTAGTGGCCTGTGCACATTAAAAGGGGATTAAGTAGAGGAAATATTTTAATATTCCCATCTGCCCTTTCTCTATAATAGAAGTGTCAGAGATGAAAGAAAATTAGTAAAATATATATGAAAATATTCCTCCTGTCAGAGTCTGGGGCATACCATGGGACCCAGAGTCAAGTCTCCGCCCACCCACATGAGCCTCAAAATCATGCAAGACCCAGACCCAGACCCGGCTGGCCCCCCTTCCCATTGGACTAGATCCAGGCCCAGCGGGTTCCACCCTTGTCAAGCCCCACCGGGTCAGGGGCGCAGCCTCAGATCCCCTGACTCAGCACTGGGGCGGGGGAGCCCACCTTGAGGTCCCCCATCAAACCCTGCCAGGCAGGAGGCACAGCCTGAGGTCCCCCAGCCTGGCGCCAGGGTGGAGGGTGTGGACTGAGGTCCTCTGTCAAGCCCCACAGGGGTGGTGGGGGGCGCAGCCTCAGGTCCCTGCTGATTGCTTGTTAAGGCTCATTAAGGGAACTCAGCCTCTGCTTGGGTGCAGCCATCTTGTGTTACAGAAAGCCCCGCCTCCGCTGTGGGCACCACCATCTTTGTGGTGGAGTGATGGTCAATTTGCATATTCCCTCTTTATTATATAGAATATACATTAAATTCCATCACTCATCACAAAAGAAACAGAAAGCCAGTGTTTAGGTGATAGAATTTGCTAAATCTAACAAGACTAAGGTAAATGTGAAATTTTGCATATAAACGCAAAGTGTTGATTATTCAAGTATAGGGTGAAGGAAAATCATTTTATAGGTGCACAAGTAGAAATTACTTACGTGTGTTCTTTGGCTGAAAGATAAACAAGTCAACAGTATATGTACATGTGTATTTTCTTACATACACACAAATGTTTCAGCTATTTCAGTTCAAAAAGAGTATTAAACTTGACTTTGTCTCTCTGTGAAGTCAGAATATGCTTAAAAACTGGGTGCCAAATGTGAACTGTTACATATTCAGGGAAAAAAAATTGGTATATATGTGTTCTATATTATGATGGACATTAGTAAAATGATTTATACACAATTTAGAGCTCTCAACATTAAGAAATATAGCAATCACTTGATAGAAGTGAGGGCCTCTAGTCTGGATAAAATTTTTAAATTAAATTTATTGGAATGACATTAATTAATAAAATGATATGTTTCAAGTATACGATTCTATGGTATATCATCTGTATATTGCATTGTATGCCCACCACATAAAGTTACATTTTCTTCTGTCACCATATATTTGATTCCCTTTACCCTTTACTACATACCCCCATACTCCTTCTCTCTGATAACCACCATGCTGTTATTTGTGTCTTTGAGTTTTTGTTTGTCCATTTGTTGATTTCAGTTTTATATCCCACATAAGAGTGAAATCATATGGTTCTTGACTTTTCCTGACTTATTCTGCTTAGCATGAGGCAAATTCTTACAGGCGTATTTGATAGTTATTCTTAAATATCAAAGACTGTCATGAATGACATTAATTTGTCTTACTGTGGGCCTATGACTGCATTGCAGAATCAGTTTTCAATTAGATGTAATGTGATGGGGAACACTCCTATTGGAATTGCTCCAAAGTCTGGTGGAGATTTTGAAACAAGATAAATGTGATGGTCACATCTAAGTGATATATTTCTATTTGTATTATATAATTTTAGAGTAGGACTAACTTTATATTTTCTATGAATTCTTCTTAGCCATTAAACATTGATGAAGATAGGTTAAAAATCTACACATGGAAGTGCTATCAAAACTTATTTTAAACATCTCTAGTATGCCAATCAGTTTGTTTAAGGTCAATTATAGTTACCTAGTTCCCAACCTATTGGGGAAAGTGACAAAATAATTTCTGGCTTAAGTTTCCAAAACACAAATGTTAATTATATAAATAAAACTTTTTCCAAATCATGTGACCAAAATCCATAAAATAGAAATATCTCTTGTTCAGATTCATCCAAGCTGTACCTTATTCTCTATTCTATATTTATAAACCACAAAAGATAATGCACACTAGTTGTTGAAGTATAAAGACTTTCATGCATTATTTATAAAGTCAGTAAAAATTTCAAGTATTTACATAATAATTGGTGTTAGCAATAAGAGTATGAGGTTATAAACAGTTCCCAAGTGCCAATAAATGCTGATAGTGGAGATAAATATAAAAAGGTTCTTTTTGTCATAGCTGATTTAATGCTGTGTTTTATATATACACATATATTTCTACAAAGCCAACAGGATGTTGGAAATGAAAAAAAAGATAAATAGAAACAAATTTTACATAATTAGAAATAACATTTAAGGTTTACTTATGTATGTGAGAATATAGAGATAATGAATGTAAATATTCTAAGTTTTGAGGTTTTAAGTGAATTTAGGTATCTTTTGAATAACTTAAGTTTATTGACAAGATTTCACTCAAGGTAAATTTAACATTGGATTGCTCATCTCTGTTGTTCATTAGTTAGTAAATCTGATTGACAATTTAGGGATATACCCTGTAGCAGACCTGTGTTGCTATTATTTAATTGTATTGTATTGAACAGGTCCAAGAGGCATTTTGTGTACAGATAATTAAAATAAAACATGATTAAATTTATGGATGATTTGAGTTTATTTTGTTTGCCTTTGAATGTGGAGAAGATGGAAGTAAATATAGACTCCATAAGATGTATTTTTTATTGAAGCTTGTAATATTCCCTTTGTTGTGAATATCTCTGTAGATCTGAGCAAAGTTATTCTTTGTTTACTTTATTCATAACTTTGTAAGTTGATTATGATTACCTGTAAGTGTCTTTAGTAGCTAGTTGTCTAATCACAAACAGGCTCATGCTCCCCAGTTGATTATGCTCAATCCCTTTACTTTCTTTCTTTTATTAATATCTAGCTCTCTACACTAACTGAAGGACCTTGAAAGTTGGCAAAGGAAAATGTGTAGAGAAAATGAATAAATCTGTTTTTACAAATACTGATCTGGAGACACAACAGAAAGAGTTAAGGATATACCTAAATGTAAAAACATGTAGCTCATTATTCGTTTCAAAAGTGGATTTGGAAAGTATTGACATGTAGGTAATAGTTAAGCCTTTAATAACGACATTTTCTATAGAAAAATATAGATAAAAATTAGCTGAAAACTGATAGTCATACTTGTGAAGAATCATTATACCTAATATTTGTGTACTACTTTATTTATGGAAATATGGGGCCTAATATTATCTGAAAAAAAACAAAAAAAACAAAAACAAAAACAAATAAAGGCCCCTCATTTACTCCAGGTGAGAGAACACTGTCTTTGTCATGGGTCACAAGGAAACAAAGAATTTCAAAGGAGGAAGGGTCTGTGATCAATGGATTATATCCCATATGAAGGAATAAGTAGTAAAACATATTGTCTAAAAGAGCACTGTACAAATTGGAGTGCAACTTCCTGCTAATGGAGGTATACATAGAGAAGAGATAAATAAGTCAAATGGAGAGGAAAAACACAATAAAAGTATTTTGGAGGAAAACCTAAGAAATAAAATAAGGTTAGATAAAATCATCCTGGAAATTAAATCATAGACACCAGCTGCATGTTTTTTGTTTGATTTTAAGACTTGATGCAGGAGAAGTACATGGAAGTAATTAGGAACAAGGGCATAACAAGTATTCAAACATTAAGTAATAGTTAATAGTTTAATTTCAACAAAAAATTTAGGCATTCATTAGTGAATACCCTTAAAAGGCAAACCAAAGAATGGAATCATTAGCCTTACTTAACTTTAAAAATTATAATACATTGGAATGTGAATGAGATTTTTATTTTTTAATCCTCAACCCAGGATATGTTTTTGTTTGTTAGTTTATTTGTTTTATTTTTAGAGCGAGAAAGAAAGAGACATTGATATGAGAAAGTAAAAGCAATCGGTGGCCTCTCCTGTGAGCACCTTTAGGTGTACTGGATGGCTCTCCAATCAACTGAGCCACCTGGCAAGAGCATAAATGAGATGTTTTGATGGCAGAATTAATAATTATATTTTTCTAAGAGCAATCTAGCCTAAACTATATCATCCACCATTCTCTCTTATATTCTTTTTAAGATCCTCAATTATATACAGGCACAAGCTTATAAATAAAAACTTTGATTTGGGAATTCAGCAGCATGTTAGTTCTATCAGGCTCATGATGAGATTTCCTGCTTTGAGCCTAAACTAAATTTTATGCTTACCTCTTACAATGAGAAATTGCTTAAACTTATTTTTTGCATGCTTCAGTATACGAATAAAGGCTGAGAGCAAACATAAGATAAAAGGAGGGCAAATTTGTACTTGGACTCTTGTAGCATGTATAAAATTAGAAAAATAAAGAAAAGCAATAACAAAACAAAAAGCACAAACAAAACAATTGACACGTGAAAGTCCAAGGTACTTTACTCAGAGAAGATGAATACAAGACTGATAGTCCTCAAGAGATATAAAAGGATGGACCCCAGGGCACAGAGTAGACAATTGATAGTTGAGAAAAGAAGAAATATCTCCATGGAAACAACAGGAAATGATTCTTTCCTTGATACAAGAATAAAGAAAGCTGTATATATTTTGGCAGATTAAATATGGATTTCTGTGGCCATTTGAAGACATAATGCATATGGGAAACTATACTTCTACTAGAGGCCTGATGCACGAATTCGTGTATGGGTGTGGCCCCTCTGGGTGACCTGCAGGGATCAGCCAAAACCCACAGTCCAACACCACCTGCAGCTCCTACCTGCTGCTCCCATTCATCCTGGCCCCACTGCACCTGTCGTGGGCTCGTGCCCAATCAGTCCCAACCAGGAGAGTCTCACACTGCCACAGCAGCACTCACCAGTCATGAGCCCTGCATCTAGCACCCTCCCAAGGGGAGTGGCCTGTTGGATCAGACTGAAACCAGCTCTCCGACATCCCCTGAGGCGTCCCAGATTGCAAGAGGGTGCAGGTTAGGCTGAGGGACCCCACCCATGCATGATTGGGCTGGGGAGGGACCACTGGAGGGCTCCAGGGTGTGCTTGGCCCATCTAACTCAGTCCCTGATTGGCCGGACCCCAGTAGCAAGCTAACCTACCAGTTGGAGCATCTGCCTCTGGTGGTCAGTGCATGTCATAGCAACTGGTCAACCAGTTGACTGTCTGCCCCCTGGTGGTCAGTGCACATCATAGTTAGTGGTTGAGCAGCCTTAGCATATCATTAGCATATTATGCTTTGATTGGTTGCTCAGTTGTTGTGCCATTCGGTCTATTTGCATATTATCCTTTTATTATATAGGATGTGGTTGAACATGGAAGACTTTGCTGATGAAAAATATGCCATGAGCTAAAAATTACTGCCTAAGCTTTGGAAAATCAGTAGAATGGTCCTTTTAAATGCCAACTGCTATGATTAAACCAAGGCCTTCATGTCATCACTGGCTCATAGTGAACCCACAGTCATCTCAAATAAATAAACATCAATAAATGTTTAAGGAAAGAGCGGATGCATTACTTAGATAAATAGCTAAGCATTTAAAAATTAGCAAGCTTCTATGCCTAATTTACAATCCCTCATCTTAGAGAGACAGAGTTAGGTCAGTCTGTCAGGTGCTTCCCAGAGTAGAAAATGTAAGAAATTAAAATAATCAGATTTCAGAAAAATGTGCAGTGTGATACCAGTTACAGAACAAAATTCTTATATCCGAAGGCTTATAAAACATATGCCTAGAAAATGGTCTGTAAAGAAAAATAAATCAATACTACTTTTTATTTGGTTACTGATAGGGGAGCAGGAATCATCTTTGTGTCTATTTGCAAAGAAAGGAAAGCAAATAGAATCCCGAATGTACTTTTGCTTTTGCCATTTATATTTTAGCCTATCTGAAGAGTGCTCTCTGGAATTATGCAATGCACAGTTTGCATTTGTGTAAAAGGAATGAGTATTGTTTAAGATCTGAAGGCATCCGTTTTCATTGTACCTTCTGTAGTGGATATTTTTTAAATTTTTACATCAAGAATTTATTCAGGTATATCTTTTATGAGTGAAAATTGCATTGAGAGAATTATCAGATAGTTTCCTACTTCGTGCTTGTTCCAGGAGGTTAATAAGTTATCTATATAGTTTGAATTAATTCTGAAAAAATGTAAAGATTTTCTTCTTGGAATGCTATTATTTTGAGGAGAAAGACAGGTGAGGACTTTGTGGAGAGGATCAATGAGAAGGTCCTCAACATGAGCATGTGTACTTGGCAGTCATGAGCCCCTTGAACCTGGAGCAGTGGGTAGCACGCCAGAATAATGTAACAGAGTTTATAGCTCTGTAAAAGAAAATACCAAGCTGGGACGGAAACTATGGTGATCTGGGGGAGAACAGAGCAACCAAAATAATTAGGGTCCTCAATAAACACTTGAACAAAGATAAATGAGCAGGCAATCCAGGGTTTTATTAAAATAGATGTAAAGGAGCCACTACTGAGCCAAAGCCCCATATAACAAAATCAACACGTTTTATATGAAAATTAGAGGCCCGGTTCACGAAATTCGTGCATGGGGAGGGGGGTGTCCCTCAGCCCAGCCTGCACCCTCTCCAATCTGGGACCTCTTGAGGGATGTCCGACTGCCCGTTTAGGCCCGATCCCACCACCAGGATTGGGCCTAAACGGGCAGTCGGACATCCCTCTCACAATCCAGGACTGCTGGCTCCCAACTGCTCACCTGCCTGCCTTCCTGATTGCCCCTAACCGCTTCTGCCTTCCAGCCTGATCACCCCCTAACCACTCCCCTGCCAGCCTGATTGATGCCTAACTGCTCCCCTGACAGCCTGTTTGCCCCTAACTGCCCTCCCCTGCAGGCCTGGTCACCCCTAACTGCTCTCCCCTGCAGGCCTGGTCCCCCCGAACTGCTCTCCTCTGCAGGCCTGGGTCCCTCCCAACTGCCTTTCCCTGCAGGCCTGGTCGCCCCCAACTTCCCTCCTCTGCTGGCTTGGTCACCCCTAATTGCCCTCCCCTGCAGGCTTGATCGCCCCCAACTGCCCTCCCTTGCAGGCCTGGTCCCTCCCAAATGCCCTCCCTTGCTGGCCATCTTGTGGTGGCCATCTTGTGTCCACATGGGGGCAGGATCTTTGACCACATGGGGACAGCCATCTTGTGTGTTGGAGTGATGGTCAATCTGCATATTACTCTTTTATTAGATAGGATAGAGGCCTGGTACACGGGTGGGGGCCAGCTGGTTTGCCCTGAAGGGTGTCCCGGATCAGGGTGTGGGTTCCCTTAGGGCGTGGGGTGGCCTGGGCGAGGGGCCTGTGGTGGTTTGCAGGCCGGCCACGCCCCCTGGTGACCCAAGCGGAGGCCCTAGTATCTGGGGTTTATTTATCTTCTACACTTGAAACTTTGTAGGCTGGAGCAGAGCCAAGCCTTCTGCTCGCTCCATGGGGGCAGCCATTTCTATTGGAATTTATGTATCTTCTATAATTGAAACTTTGTAGCCTTGAGTGGAGGCCTAGGTCGGCAAGGGCAGGCGGAAAGCTTGGTTTCCTCCATTGCCGGGGAAACCCAAGCCTCCCTCCTGCTCTCTGTGGCCGTAGCCATCTTGGTTGGGTTTATTTGCATATTCGCCCCTGATTGGTTGGTGGGCGTGGCTGGTGGGCGTGGCTGGTGGTGTAGGGGGTGGTGGTTAATTTGCATATTACTCTTTTATTAGATAGGATCAGAAGCAGGAGAGAAAGTAGCATCTTGGGAAAAGAAGAGTTGTGGTCAAAGAGAAGGAAGTTTATTCTTCAGTTCTCTATTTACAAGGGCTCATTTATCATCTCCAAATTTCAGCTTCCTCTTCCATAAAAGGGGTTTTTGAAGAAAAAAATAATTATTACTTCATATGGAGTTTTTACTCTGTTGTTAATGCACCTGGGTTGGTTACATGAATAATGCACTCAAGTACCCTGTACATTTCCTGGTACATAGATGTTCATTAAATTATATTTTTCTGCTTGCTCCACCATCAAATCTGAAAGAAACACACACACACTCATTTCTTAAGGCAATTTGGAAGATGAGTATGAAGTCACCTTAGCGTTAGAAGAACAGTGTGTATCAGGTAGGCAAGTTTCCATTAGGAAAATAAAACACTATGCATTTCAAATTTTAAAAATGCATTTAATATAAAGATTTAGAGATAATGCTTTGACGGTCTGTGTGGGCGAAGAAAAGAAATAGTGCTGCTATTTTCATAAAAGCTAGAAATGAAAGCATTACAGGGAAGTTGCTACCAATGATTTCAGGTGCCTGTCAAACCTGAACAGATCACACACACACACACACACACACATAAACACACACAATCTTATCCTTTTCTCTGTGCCTTGCACATCTCATATTAGAAGTTTTATTTGGTTACTAGTAATCAAATTATTTTCCTAGTAGTAATCAAATCATAAGCAAATAAGATTATTAGCATAATCTCACTTGGAATCTTCTGCCAAGAGATACTACAAAATACAGACAACTACTGTCTTCCTTGCAATTCAAGGGATATTTTAGAAGTTGGAAGAGATAAGGTGATAAGCCACCTGGTGCCGACAACTACAGTGTCTTTCCTTAGTATTTACCCCAGTAACAGTTGAGCAATTAATGGTGTAATTCTTTGCTTAATGCCTGAATCTTTTACTACACATGTAAACTTAACGAGGACAGAGTATAGGTCTGTGGTTTTCATTACTGTTTAGGCATCTAATACTTTAGTTAATGAACAGAAGCCATGATTTTGTTTCTCTAAAATAACATTCTGCAGGTACATCTCCATTCTGAAGGAAGGCAACTGTTTACGTAATTATTCAGAAATGTTCTAGCCCAGAGTTGGGTTTTTGCTATTTCTTTTCATAAATTATCTTTAAAGTTTTTTAGTAAAAAATAATAGAATACTATCCCTCCAAAAAGTGAGTTGTAGCTTCTACCTATTATATAACCAAGACTTTCTGAAATGCTGAATGCCTTGTTTCCCCTCAAGATTTTAAATATTTCAAGTCCAATATAGTCAAATTTCAAGATCAACTTCCTCCCCCTAACTCTTGACTTCCACACCCCATCAAATACCACCCCAAGAAGTTTCATTAGATAATTTACCTAAGTATATGGCCATGAAGTAGGATAGAGTACTCAGACAGACAGGAGGAAAATATAATACCCTATTCCAGGACAGGTATTTTAGATTAAATGTCTAATGCTATTTTAAGAACTTGATTTTCTAAATTAAAGATTGTGGATAAAATTTGATGGCACATTAGTAAAATAAATGCTGAAGAAATATGTCTAGAATGATACAAAATTTCCTAAATTATTGAACAAATCAAAAGGAGCAAAACTTTCATAGCAACTGCAATATTAAGGATAAGTGACTTAGTATTCAGTACACTCAGGAAACAGCATAATAATCTGTAAGAAGGTTTTCCTGAAGCTGTTAATTTTTAAGCACAGAAAAACTTGACTCAGTTTTTAAAAATATTTCACCTTCTGTCTAAAACCACCTGCAAATAGCTTATTTTCATGGGGATAAAACACTAGGACTTTCATCTTCCTTTTCCTTATTACTGGGATAACAAACCTGCGTTCATGAAGTACAGCATCGTTTTTGTTGTCATTGAAGAATCAGCCAACTTTCTGCCACAACTGGTTGCTGAACTATAAGCTATGAATAAACAGTAGACATTCAATTGCCAGCAACCATTCTTTAAAAATGGAGAGCTTCTCCCCCACCCCCGGTCAGGTTTTCCTTTACTGTAAGTGTATTTCATCTTTGAGAACAACCAAGACTTTAAAGAGAGATCAGATTTTGTGGTGCAGGCAGGAACACATTTATTAGATGATATAAGGAAGCACAGATCTATTTGTAGTTTATATACTAAATCTTTTCCCAATGTTCAATTACCTATAAAAGTTAAAATGGTTACTATAAGAAGAACATTTTCACAGTGTCAAATTTAACATTTTCAATGAAAGATAATTTCTATTCCTTTTTGAGAAACTTACAATAAAGTGATTAATTTTATGAAGAATCTGGAATCAACTTGAGTGAAATCTTAATGACTCTCCCCTGGGCAAAGAGGATAAGGACAGTTTAAACACAACAATTAAAAGTATGGTATTTAAAAATATACTTAACTGAAAAATAAAGAATAGCTAAAATATCTATAAAATTCAAAGCCCCATATGAACATTTTTTTCCCATAATTTCCACATGGACCTCATTCTCCTTACCGTAAACTTTCAAAAGAGTTGCCCATCTATCCTATATAATAAAAGGCTAATATGCAAATTGACCAAGTGGCAGAACGACAGGTCTATGACACACACTGACCACCAAGGGGCAGAGGCTCAATGCAGGAGCTGCCCCCTGGTGGTCAGAGCGCTCCCACCACAGAGGGAGTACCGCTGAGCCAGAAGTCCGGCTCACAGCAGCCCTACGAATGTCCAACTGCCAGCTTACGCTGGCTCCCCAGGCTTAAGCTGTCAGTCAGACATTCCCCGAGGGCTCCTGGATTGTGAGAGGGTGGGCACAGGCTGGGCTGAGGGGACATTGCCCCTCCCCCATGCACGAATTTCGTGCACCGGGCCTCTAGTATATATATATATATATAACTCTAATATGCAAATAGACCGAACGGTGCAACAACCAAACAACTGAACAACCAGTCACTATGACGTGCATTGACCATGAAGGGGCACACGCGGAACATGGCAGGCATCGGCAGCAGGCAACAGATTGTGGAACATGGTGGGCGTTGGCCGCGGCAGGATGGTGGAGCAGGTGATCATGGGTGCCAGATCAAGGTGGGGCACAAGTCGCTGTCATCGAGCCAGCCTCTGGTGGTTACTGAAAATTCTTTGCTTCCGCACGCTGCAGTCCCGCCCGGTGCTTGTACCTGCTGCTGGCGCCAGCCCCAATCACTCGCTGCTGTCATTGGGTGCTGGCGGCAGCTGTGGCCCTGATTGCCCCTCAGGGTTTTTTCAACTCACACGCCGCCACTCGCACCCACTGCTGGCACCAGCCCCAATTGTTCCGCTTCATCAGCAGGTGCAAGGAAGGTTGGTGCTGTCAGCATGTGGGAGCGGTGGCAGCGGGAGTGGGGCTGCCAGCAGAGAGGGAACTGGGGGCCATGACCAGAGGGGCTGTGCAGAGGTGCGGAGGATGTGCCAAGACCCGCCCCTGTACCCAATGCAGCCTTGTGGCCCACAGTTCCTTTCAAGGTGCACGAATTTGTGCACAGGGCCCCTAGTATATAAATATAATTATTAGCCACAGATATATGGAAATGTCTATCATTGTGGCTACATAAAAATTTACTACAGCAAGGAGTAGCACACTCTTCTTATAATAGAATAGATAGTAATGCCTATTAAAATACATCAGCAAATTGTATGTAACCATAAAATATAATGAGACTATTCTTATGATTTTTGTTTTGCTTTTATTAGTAGATTCTCATAATGATAGCCTTTTATTTCTTAGCAGCCATAATAAAACTGCTGACCCTTATTGCACTTGTAACAGATGAATTCTGTTACTTCTAAACCTTCACTTACCTCAATCAATTGTAACTCTATGTAAAGAGAAGACTAGATATTTAAAGACCAATAATACAGAAATTGAATTGTCTGCCTAAGTGAGAGTGATAGTGATTTTAATCTATTTCCTTTGGTGGTGTGGAGAGGGGGAGGTAAAATTAAGCTTTGTTTCCATCCTATCACTGAGTAAGAAGAGAGTTCAAAGACACTGGAGTAATTTCAAGGAGAAGATAATGGACTATCACTCTCCTGTTGAATTGCAGACACTTATAGGTTCCTTGTGGTGCCATGGAACCATGCATGATGACATAGTCTTACGAAAGTTTGACATATGTCCTCAGGGGTTTGAAAATGAAGGCAAACATGGACAGATCAGACAAGGTACTTGTTTTTGCTTTCAAAATGTTAAAGGCTAAATGTCTATAAATTCAATAAAGAAATAAAAATAAATGCCTGTTGAGGAATTTGCGATGGCAGGAAGAGAAAAGAGAAAAGCAATCAGAATACAAGTCCACATTTTGGATGAGTAACTACCCTATAGGACAAGGAAATGCCATCCTAGCTAATAAAAGAGTAATATGCAAATTGACTGTACCTCCGCTACACCCACAAGCCACGCCCACCAGCCAATCAGGATTGAGTATGCAAATTAACTCAACCAAGATGGCTGCAGCCACAGAGAGCAGAAGGCTTGGGTTTCCACGGCAATGGAGGAAGCCAAGCTTTCCACCTGCCCTGGCCTGCCCTGCCTCCACTCAAGGCTACAAAATTTGAATTATGGAAGATAAATAAATTCCCAAAAAATGGCAGCAGCCATGGAGCTGGAGAGAGCAGGAGTCTTGAGTTGCCCTCGGCGATGGAGGAAGCCAAGCTCCTGCAGCCCTAGCCTACCTTGGTCTCCACTCAAGGCTACAAAGTTTCAATTATAGAAGATAAATAAATCCCAACAAAAATGGCTGTGGCCACGGAGCAAGCAGGAGGCTTGGCTCTGCTCAAGGCTACAAAGTTTCAATTATAGAAGATAAATAAACCCCAGATACCAGGGCCTCCGCTTGGGTCGCCTGGGGGCGTGGCCGGCTTGCAAACCACCACAGGCCCCTTGTCCAGGCCATCCCACGCCCCAGGGGAACCCCCACCCTGATCTGGGACATCCTTCAGGGTAAACCAGCCAGCCCCCAGCATGCACCAGGCCTCTATCCTATCTAATCCTAACTAATAAAAGAATAATATGCAAATTTACCATCACTCCAACACACAAGATGGCTACCACAAGATGGCCAACAGGGGAGGGCTGTTGGGAGGGACCAGGCCAGCAAAGGAGGGAAGTTGGGGGCGACCGGGACTGCAGGGAAGGGCAGTTGCGGGGGGACCCAGGTCTTCAGTGGAGGGCAGTTAGGGGTGACCAGGCCTGGCAGGGGAGCAGTTAGGCATCAATCAGGCTGGCAGGGGAGTGGTTAGGGGATGATCAGGCTGGAAGGCAGAAGCAGTTAGGGGCAATCTGGAAGGCAGGCAGGCAAGCAGTTGGGAGCCAGCAGTCCTGGATTGTGAGAGGGATGTCCGACTGCCAGGATCAGGCCTAAACGGGCAGTCAGACATCCCTTGAAGTGTCCCATATTGGAGAGGGTGCAGGCTGGGCTAAGGGACACACACCCCTCATGCGTGAATTGGGACACACGCCCCTCATGCACGAATTTCGTGTACCGGGCCTCTAGTAGAAGATATAAAAGGCTTGTACCCTCACCTTTAATCCACTGGCTGACTGTTGCAATCAGTCAGTAGGAGTACAAATTGTCCAGATTGGAGAAAAAGTACAGGCCGAGTTCCAAAGAACTCGCAAATACACTCTAGATCAGAGCCAGCATTTGAGGGCCTGCCTCTGAAAGAAGCAATGGTCATATTATTTAAAAAGCTCTCTGCTCTTTTCTTTTAATTTTTCCTGCTATAATCTCCCTGCTTTTCCTACTGTTACCAGAGAATAAACTCCTCTGTGGCTTGTGGGAGGGAGATAAATGGGGGATGTTCACTGAAATAAGCATTTTCAAAAGCCCCCATGGGAGGATGGGGATGTGGAAAATTTTATTGACGTGGAGTCCTCAGGTTGTAATGCCCCATTTCCCCCAAGTCATTCCTGAAAGATGGGCAGCTGGGAGTTCAGCAGAGCCAGAAGGAGGGCCAGTGTCCAGAGTTGCCGGTCCATGTTGCAGCCAGGTGTGGCTCAGCCTCTAAGCTAATAAAGTCCATTAGTCCATATGTGGAGTACAACATGGCTGTGCACCATGTGGACACAGGGGAGCGCATCCCTCTGACATAGGAGAGGCAGGACCCCAGAGGGTGAGAGGGAGGGAGGGAGAGAGAGAGAACCTTCTTTATTTGGAAGCTTTTGCGTGGCCACACCCATTCTGGCCACTGACTGGCTTTCAGGTGTGATTGATGGGCAGACAGGTAGGCACCTTCAGACCTTTATTGGGCATGAGTCTACCAGTGAATTGCCTTTGCCCAGTTCCTTCCCCCATGGATCTGCATGGAACAGACTTGGAAAGTTGCTAAATGCAGCTTTTTGGCAAAGCTGTATAAATGGCATGCCTATATTATCTGGTCTCCCCTTTCACTCCTTTCCTGTTAAGTAATAGCCAGGTTATGACAACGGCATCACTGCTACAGTCCGGAGAGAGCCAGAACAACTGAAGGAGACCCGAATAAGCAAGGAGAAGTGGGAGAGCTGCCCATGCCACTTCCTGTTGCATACTAAGTCTAGGCTCAGGGGTGAAGAGCAGGGAGGGAGGATGTTTTGATTTGTTTTAAGATTGTAGTTTTGATTTACATTTAACTAGACCCTTTAAAACATAAAAATAAGTCAAATTTACCAAAATTAAATCTGTTTGTATACATTAAAATTTTGTTTAAAATTACTAGAAAGCAAGAGATTAGTGTAATTATTTTTAAGGAGTAAGGTAAAGCGACCTTGATGAGCATGTTTGAAGGTAGTAATGAGAGGGGGAAACATTATTTCTCCCTTAACATCAGTAATCTCAGACTGCCTGATAAACCTGCTATATAAGAATTATGAAAATTTTAACCAGTACCCATTTGCTTCTTTAGTTATGTTTCCTTCTCTAACCTATTACAGCTGATAACATGATTTGAAAGTTGGTTATAGCTTCTTTCTCATATAGTATAGATAATCTTTGTATTTCTTTTTCTTTTCCTTTTTTGTTTGTTTGCCACATATGTGTAAAAAAAGTGCATCCTGAGTTTCCTTGTTATTGATAGCAAAAATTAGGTTCTAAATATATAAGATAGCCTACTTTCTGAGGAAAGTCTTAAGCTAGTTAAAGGCCAATGAGAAAAGAAATAGAATGGAACACCCTCAGCCTTGAATCTGGATATGACTTTTATTTTATTCATCCATGCAGGCTAAAATATCTCCATTTTTATCAAACATACTGTTTATTTTTAAGGTGGGATGATGTTATAATTGTCTCACATTTGTGTGCCTGTGTGTGTGTACGTATATGGATTTGTGTTTTATTATCATTACAATATTTATGGTTTGTAGAAAACTATGCTTTGGACAATAAGTTTTCCCAAAAGAATGGTACAAAATCTATTTCTTCTATTGAATTAAAGAAATAGAGAGCATGCTGATTATTGTTTCCACAATGATTATAGAGAGAACACAGCCATTTAAGAAATAAAATAAATTAAAATTTGCTTCTATTTTAGTTATGAATATATGTGGCTTACAAGGAAATCCAAATTATACTAATGAAGGAGATGCCCTAATTCTCTGTAGCTTTGTTTGTTTCTCTTCCGTCTGTTGCCTCTTCATCAATTAAGTATCCTAGGAATTGCCTTGAAAGGATTATGAAATAGATAAATAGAAGAAGTGCAAGGAAACTTTGGGTCCCTGGAGCAGAAGACCAATCAGCTGAAAAATGAAAGCTGGCACTGAGTGAGAGTGGGGTTGTTTGGAGAAACAAGACAGAACACAAGACAACATAGAACTATTCCATTTTCTTTATCTTCTAAAAGATAATTATTAATTTTAATTCTCAATAGACAAATTAAAAATACAGATTTAATGGATCTGTATTAGACATAGAATTATCAGAATTATAGGAGCAAATACATGTAGTCTAGCAAAATATATTTCCCAATTTATTCTTGTATTTTTCTAAAAACTGGAGGGCATTTTAAAACCAAAATGGGATAAGAATTCTAGTGCTTAGTTTACAGGGAGCGAGTAGAAACTACCATGGCATAGAAAACAGAAGAAAAATCTAACATTAATAAACAGAGTATATTAATTATGCATATAAAAAGCATCTCTTGATTTTGACAATTGTTTTTCCCCCCCATACATGATCTTATGGTAGTCTCTATTTTAGAAACATAATTTCTGAATTTCTAAAGTCTCCTTGGCACCACAAAATTCAAAAGGTTCTCATTGGTTAAGTTCAGGATGAACTTCAAAGATTCAGTTTTTCAGATAGTATTAGGATATTGATTATGAAGTCCATTTAAAAAATGAATGTATAATTAAAACAATCTTGTTAAATAGATTATACCCCATTAACTACTCTTATTGATAGAGACTTCCTTGAATCTCTATATTGAAAAGGATTCTGGGAGTGGGAAGAGAGTAACCAAAAAACTTATATTCATCTATGCATAACCCATGGACACAGACAACAGTGTAGTGAAGGCCTGAGGGGGTGCGTCAAGGTGGGGTGGAGGAGATCAGTGGAGAAAAAATGGGACATCTATAGTACTTTCAATAGTAAAGATAAATTTTTTAAAAGAATTAAAAAAAGAAAGAAAATACAAGGATTCCAATGTCTTGTCAAGACTCAAGCTGTCACTGGCAAGAGAAGGGAAAGAGATGTCACATATCTATTCCATTCTAGACAAAGTTAACCAGAATCTGTTAGATAAATACTTTCTTGAAATTGTCTTTGTTTACCTCCTTTGGCTCTATGTGTCCCAATTTACTCATCCTAAAAGGGTGACTAATAGATCACTATTTGAGTATTAACTGAGTGAATATATGTAAGGTTGTTTAGAAGTGTGTCAGTGTATACTAAGTACCCAATACATGTCATCTGGTGTTGGTAGTGGTAATAGAAGTAGTAGTAGTAGTAGTAGTAGGAAGAGGAGGAGGAGTTTCCTCTTCTCATTTTGGACAATAAAGCATATATATATATATTTACAAATAGGAATTGATCTTAACGTTAGTTTTGACCATTCTATCTCTCCCAGCTTATGATGTCTTCTTTCCAGAAGTGCCTCTAGTGCCAAATGAGATGTGATTTTAATCTGACCTGTAATTAAATCTAATAAACTCTAAGACATTATATGATTTAAATAAAAGACCACATAAAGATGTCAAATGAGGTACTCATAATATGGGGAAATATTGAATATTTAGCAAATAATGGATTTTAATTAATGCCTAAAATGCTACTTAGAGCAGTTTTTTTCTCCTTTGTCAAATGCAGAAGTTATTTTGTTAGTGATTTGTTAAGTTATTTGTTAGTGATTTGTGATGCTGAATAGCTAATAAAAAAAAAAGTTGCCAGGGATATTGACAAAATTTAGAGTTTATTGTTTTGGTGATGGTGATGGTGGTGGTGGGGTTGTGTGTGTGTGTGTGTGTGTGTGTGTGTGTGTGTGTGTGTCGATGTCAGGCATTTTTAAATTTGTTTTTTGTTCAAAACAAAAGACAGGAATCTTGTTTTAGGAACCAGTGAGGAATGTTCAGAAAACAAACAACTGCCGAAACTGGTTTGGCTCAGTGGATAGAGCGTCGGCCTGCGGACTGTAGGGTCCCGGGTTCGATTCCGGTCAAGGGCATGTACCTTGGTTGCGGGCACATCCCCAGTGGGGGATGTGCAGGAGGCAGCTGATCGATGTTTCTCTCCCATCGATGTTTCTAACTCTCTATCCCTCTCCCTTCCTCTCTGTAAAAAATCAATAAAATATATTTAAAAAAAAGAAAAGAAAACAAACAACTAAATTTATTAAAGTGATTGGATTAAGACATTGCACATTAAAGCAGTGGTTCATATCTGTAGCATTTCCCTCTCCATCTGGTCTGAGAGATAATATGTGCATTGACAACATAACTTACAGATGATTTTGTTCATCATCTTGTCAGAATGTTCTTGGTTTGATATTTAATGATTTGTGCCTATCTTCTCATTTAGCAATTCCTATGTTTTTTTGCTTTGGATGCTTGTCAGCTCTGCAGGGTTTGTGTAGCAATGTTTATTCCCAGTGAAAGAGATGGGCTCTTACTCCAAATAAAAATTATATACTTTTTTTCTGATTGCTGGTAAAGGACATTAATTTTTATAGAAACAACAAAAATCCTTTTTAGTGTTTTCCTCCTCGATTTGGTACCCATGTTATCTAGCCCAGAGGGAGAAGAGAGACCCCATTCGGTAGCTCATGTTTTCAACCAGGAATTTATGGGTTTTGACATAATTGTTTTCTGGTCCACTTTTAATAACCATTCTCTGTGGATCAAGTGGTTTGATGTTGGCAGGTTTACTGAAGAATACTATGTCCCACTATGATATATATGAACAGTGTTCATTTTAAATATTTATGTTTATTATGTATATTAACAAAACACTGCGTTTTCACCTATGCTGAGAATTTTAGCAAATCCAACTATTCTCACGACTTCTTCCTTTCTCTATCTGCTGCTACAAGGACATTGTTTCTTGCTTGTGAATGTGTAATAGTCTCTATCTATCTCTTTCTATTTCTGCTTCTCCGCACTCTGTTCTCCATACAGCAAAGAGAACTATGAAGAACATAAGTCAAATCATACTACCCCTCAGCTTAAAACTATCCCATGCTACTCATTCACTTGAATAGCATCCAAAGTATCTATTGTGACTTGCCCTGTGAAATTAAACTACTCTGGATTACTTTTCTCCAGCAAAGTGGTCTGTTTGTTTCTCAAACATCTTGGGCTCTTTCTTGCCTTATAACATGTACTCTAGCTCTTTCCTCTGCCAGAATATCTTTCCCCAAATGTTCTGGCTGACTCCCCTTGAGGTTTAAGCTTAAACAAAACCTCCTTGGCATCTCTCATAAAGTATAATAGAAACTCCATTATAGTAGGCTTTAGGGAGACCTCCCAAGAACGCTTTTTGTTTGTTTGTGTGTGTTTGCTATTTTCTAAAATAAAGCATAATGGGCAACATACAAAGTAACTAAAATATGAAAGTAACATTATGCATGTCTTAATTCCACACCTTTCTTCAATTATTTTCTCTTTACTTATCCCTATTGTTTGCTTAGAGGCTTGTCAGGATTTCCATGTAGGCAACATGCATATTGTGTTTAATTCTTCTGATCAGATTCAATTGAATAGTTTTATTTTATAACTCAGAGTGGTTGACTTGTACCTCTTGTTCCCTTAGGATTTTAGAGAAATAGCTACAGAGTCAGACTCTTCATACCTCCTAAGCACACCTCTGCTCTCTCCTTTCTAAGAGCCACAGGGGGCCTGTTAAACATTTGCTCTACCTCAAATTTCTTATTTTCTTTCAAGGCTCGGTGATAAAAATCTGCACTCCTGCTCTGCCATCTGCTTTTACTCTTTCTTTCTTCATCCCCCAATTGCCACTTGTACTGATTATCCCCAGCAGGATAAAGCTGTTTTTAGTAATATTCTGTTTAAGGGAAATTGACGGTTAGGGAGAAATAACTGTACAGTGTTGATAGTATTCATCAGAAGGCAATTTTTTATATTAGAGGACAGAAACCATTTCTGAGTTCCCCAGTCTCTTGCTGATCACATGCCTTTAATCCCCAAGACGTACTCTTCTGTTTTTCTCCTTACAGCTTTCCTCTTCAGTCACTTTAATCATATCCCAGGTAACTATTAGAAAATAATAAACACAAGCTTTGGCCTCAAAGAGCTTAATGGTCAATGAATATACTCCCTCTACTGCTATTAGCTGAAGTAGAAGGAATGTGCAATAAAAGAAAATGAGATAAATAATCTAGTCCAAGTATTGAGGGTAACCTGAGGATATGTCCATGGTGGACTCAATATTGGTCACTCTGATGAGTCATATCAATTCAACAAAGCTTTGTGTGTAACTGCTGTGTAACAGACGTGTTTTTTTATACTGGAGACCCATGAATGAGTAAGACAAAGTTCTTCTAATCAAGAAATTTACTTACCGTCAAGTTTTACAGGAAATGTATTAGTAGTTATCCACAAATATACTGATTTTTATGATATTAACAGCCAACACTTATTAAGTTCCAGTTATATTGCCATGAGATGTATATGTATGTATGATGTTTTGATTTTAGTGTATAGATCTATACACCATGGTTAAAGAAATTATGTAACCGTCTCAGTATCACATTGCTAGTGAATAATAGGGTTATGATTCTAACCCAGGAGTCTGATTATAAATCCTAAAGCATTAAACAATATTTTCTAAACTATGCATTATAGTAATACTAGTCTTTTTATTGTATTTTTTTAAAAAAAACAATAAAACTCTCTTGTGACTTATAATGCTTTCAATTTGATTTTGTGACTAAAAATATTCTGGAAGATATATTACAAACTGGTGTTTAAATCTGTCTAAAAAAAAGGAATCTAGTACCTCAATTCAGAAGTGTGATAGGACCTATAGAATTGAAATACAATCATTTTTATTGTTAAATATTCTATTATTAGAACCCTTCTACTCATACCAACAACATAGATCAGCCTAGATCATGAACTTCATGATAATTCCAACAGTTTTCCTTTGAATAACTTTCAAAGTTTTCCATAGTATATGTGCACATGCACACACACACACAAACTCTCTATATATTTTCTTTGCAAGTTTTACTAGTTATATTGTAGAGCAGTATTACTCCAGCTATTCCTGCAATTGAAGCCTGAGGAGGCAATTGTTGAACAGCAAATCAGAGCCCTGTTTCAACACTGCCAGTTCAACCTGACTCAATAATTTGTCTTCTTTGCTCACAGTGTGTCTGCCATTTTTGAACATGACTGTTGCCTTTGCATTTCTAATAGAATCCTCACTAAAATTTATATTTTAGCCTAACATGCAGGAGCCTACCTTCAGAGTTTGAAATGAAAGGTCATCATGTTATTGTATCTTCAGGAGGCCTCCTGTTTCCATTTTCCTTAGAAATTTTATATATTGTGAGTTTCATCAAAAAGTGAATGAGACTATTTGGGCGTAGAGAAAAACAGGATGCTGAGTAATTTACTCCAAAAGAAGGGCATTTCTGTGCATTTACATAAATTGTAGCATTTCAAAAGCTTTTATAAAACCTATAGGAATTATTATAAACCCATTGTTCTCTGCTAGAATATTCCTAGATAAGTATTTTTTAACACACAATTGCATTTGAACTCTAGCTCTCAGAGCTTCACAGTCAAGCAAAGGCTAAAATAAATAAACGAAGTCGTGGCCAAATTCAAAGTCAAGATCATTCTGCATCCTGACTTGTTTTGTTAAGAAAGATAAGTCAGAGGCTGTGATGTGCTTTTAAGCCATCACAAAGAAAAGATGAGCTCATTTTCCCCTTTCAGTTTATGTATATATTAAGCCAGAACTAGATAGGCAGACAGAAAACTTCTTCAAACCCATTCTTTCCCTGATTCTCAGAGGCAGCAAAACTAACGAGTGAACATATTAAAAGTAATTATAGCAGTAAATACCATTACAATGCGTTTTTTAAACATATTTTTATTGATTTCAAAGAGGGAGAGAGAGATAGAAACATCAATGGTGAAAGTCATTGATAGGCTGTCTCCTACATACCCCACACTGGGAATCAAGTTTGAAACCATCACCAGGAATTGAATCATGACCTCTTGGTTTATAGATTGAAGCTCAACCACTGAACTACCATTATAATGTTCTGAGTATGTTATTGGTAATGTATACAGCAGCAGGTAGTTAATTTCTGGAAATCAGATTCTTGGCCAGATTGCTGACTCTGTTTCATATCATACGTTCCTGGGAAAAGACTCTTCTACTTCTAGTTCCTCATCTTCAAACAAATGATTTTATGTGAAGTCTGTCATATTGGTCAGTGATCATGGCTATAAAAAATGAGAATGCACTCTAGCTTCTTTAAGCACAAGGGATTTATTAAGTGGTATAAAAAGCTCACATAGTATTGAAAGGGCAGAAAAGGTAGACTCTGTTTTGGAGGTTGCACACCTACTACATAAGTGGCCTGCCATAGGAAATTCTGACTTTACTATGATCCAGAGGAGTGCAGACAGAGAGCTACTGCCACAGCTGCTAACTCCAGAACCACACATTTCTGCTATGATCCACATCTGCAGAAATGGATGTGTAACATCGGATTTTCCTCATATAAGTCATTCTGAACAATGTCTTATGCAAAGAGCATCTTGTCAGGGTAACTTAAATCATACATAGAATCTTGGCTGCAGTTGAATCTTTTAAGTAATAGTTTTTAGTTTCCCAGCTTTTGCACGTCAGGAACATATGCAATGAGGGTGTTTGGAATAAATATTGTATGAGCTTCTCCACACCATCAGCTACATCTGTCACAGACTGACATTTGGCCATTTGTCTCATATATAGTGGCATAAGCAGAGTCTAAGTTAACATGCAACAGTGTGTTAAAAGTAATGGGAATAACAGATTTTCTTTTCAAAATCACTTTGGACTATAAAATATGTTAGAAAAATTATTAACATTGAATTTACAACATTTTTTTATTTTTTAATTTTAAATATATTTTATTGATTTTTTACAGAGAGGAAGGGAGAGGGATAGAAAGTTAAAAACATCGATGAGAGAGAAACATTGATCAGCTGCCTCCTGCACACCCTCTCCTGGGGATGTGCCTGCAACCAAGGTACATGCCCTTGACTGGAATAGAACTTGGGACCCTTCAGTCTACAGGCCAATGCTCTATCCACTGAGCCAAACCAGTTAGGGCTACAACACTTATTTTTACAACAAATGATACCAGTGCATAATTTATAGAAATATATATAGAAATATATGTAATCACTATATATTTAAACATTATACGATACCCATCTCTAGTACTTTTAAGAGAGGAAATTGTATATTATAGAAAAACATCTTCATCTTGCAAACATCATGAAAACCTCTGCATAATGTATCTTTATATACAGAGAAGATAAGCATGGGTAAGTTTTTTGTGTTTGTTTTTAATTGAACTTATTGAGGTGACATTGGTTCACAAAACCATACAAGTTTCAAGTGTACAGCTCAATAAGACATCATATGCACACTGCATGAGTTATTTTTAAACATAGTGAAGGAAAGTATTTAGTGTTATCCTCTAGAAAGGGAGTTTTCTATTTGTTCCTTCACAAAAGAAATTGGAAGATAATTTAAGGGTCAGGAAAAAAAAATAATCCTAGATGACTGTTTCCCATTGTGACACATTAGATAATTGTAGTCCCATTTTTCATGAAGAAAGATAAATCACCTTTATAAGTCTTCTTTAAACATTAAAAAGCAAGAGGATTCAGTATTGTAACAAAATTATACAACAAATACCTTTCCCTTGAGGAGTCTTAAAATTTTAAATATATACAATGTAAATTGAATGTCATGTTGAACGCCCATTTTCCCCAGTGACTTTGAACAGTGATCAACACCCTGCAACTGTTTTTAAGTTTTACCTTCACCTATTCCCCACCTCCCATGTGGCTATTACTTTTATGGCTATTTGAGGATAAGTTTACTATATTGAAAGACACAAACATTAACTATACATTTTTGACAAATTGTTTTCCTCTAAGTGCTCATAGTTTTGGTTTCTATGCTTAAACCTTGACTTCAATATTGCCCTTCTATTTTTCACAAGTATGATTAAATACATTTAACTTCTTAATTATCAATTAGTTCAGATATACATATCCTTCCCTGAAAATCACTGAATACATTAAGCACCAAATTCTCATTACTGGTAGTTTCCTGTGGATAGCCACTACATTCAGTAAAAACTGTATGAAAAATATACGATCTGTATAAAAATAAGTGAAGGTTTTCAACTCACTTTCATTTGAGTGGAATATACAGAGTGGGTCAAAAGTAAGTTTACAGTTGTGAGTACATGAAACACAGAGTTTATTCTTATATTATTATGTATTAATTATTACATTATTTCCCCTAGGAACAACTGTAAACCTATTTTTGCCCTTCCCTGTATTGTCTCTCTGTTTTTGTTTGTTTGTTTGTTTTGTTTTGCTGGCAGATACCTAGAAGAAGTATGGACTCAGAGTCAGTGTTGTTTGTTTTCAGGTAATCTTTGTCATGGGAATGAGAATTTGATGATGAATAATTTTTTTATTATTTTTCATCAAGAATAACAAATTACATTAGATTCCTGGTGCAGCCTTATTGAGGGAACTGGAAGAGTTCATATTATTCAGAATATTAACTTCTGATGCATATTTATGGCCTAATTGTATATTGGCTGAAAATTTGATTAACCAAGGATGCTGCACATGACATATTGGAAATATATGCATCTTATAACTATCAATTGATGATGAGTTTGTGAAATTATTAGGCCTAACAAAATAAAAAATACACAAATGAATAAAAAAGATAGTAGAGGGGCTTTATTTTTTATTTGTTAGTGAAATAACAAGGTATTGTTCATCTTCATAATTTTCATCTTAAAGCTTCCTTTTGGAAAAACAACAATAACACATTTATTGTCAAATTAGCATCCATGCCATCTATTGAATTGGAGAATCCCTCCTTACTTATTTTCTTCCTTCCTTTCTTCCTCCCTTCCTTTCTTCCTTCCTCTCTCCCTCCCTCCCTCCCTCCTCCCTATCTTCCTTCCTTTCTTCTTCCTCTCTCCCTCCCTCTCTCCTCCCTACCTTCCTTCCTTTCTTCCTCCCTCTCTCCCTCCCTCCCTCCTCCCTACCTTCCTTCCTTTCTTCCTCCCTCTCTCCCTCCCTCTCTCCTCCCTACCTTCCTTCCTTTCTTCCTCCCTCTCTCCCTCCCTCCCTCCTCCCTACCTTCCTTCCTTTCTTCCTCCCTCTCTCCCTCCCTCCCTCCTCCCTACCTTCCTTCCTTTCTTCCTCCCACTCTCCCTCCCTCTCTCCTCCCTACCTTCCTTCCTTTCTTCCTCCCACTCTCCCTCCCTCTCTCCTCCCTACCTTCCTTCCTTTCTTCCTCCCTCTCTCCCTCCCTCTCTCCTCCCTACCTTCCTTCCTTTCTTCCTCCCACTTTCCTCCCTACCTTCCTTCCTTTCTTCCTTCCATTTCCCATCCTAGAACACTCATTAAGCCTGCACAAGTATAATACTAGGTGATAAGTGGTATACAAAAAACATATTTTAGGACAGCTCTGCCCATCACACTGGGCAACCTAGAAACTGAAATGACATGCACATTAATAGCCACAAGTTTGTATATTATAGGAGCATTAAGAATTGTGTTGGTTATTTATGTCTTCTCTTCAGAGTGAGAGGGCTCTTTATGCTGATAATGAGGCAAAGCTTGATGAAGAAAGAGATACTTTTGTGAGTCCCAAATTGTTCCAATATCTTAAAATAAGTAAATTCAAATTCAGTTTTAAAGATAACATGAAGACCCCTCAGTTTAATTGTAAACGTTTTGAATAGAAACATTTGACATTTGTGAAAGAAATAAAGCTTGAAAATTAAGTTGAAGGTGGGTGATTTGAGTAACATATGTTCACTCTCATATCTGATATTTTTATACTGTATTTCATTTTGTTTAAGGCCTACTGTTCCCCTATTCTACATGGTGACCATTAAGTTTTCTGAGTCTCTCATCTAGCAAATAATTTAGTAAGTGCTAAAAGCTTACATTAACCCCTGGTGATATATCTATTTACCAGAAATTCCTAAGAAAGATAATTTCATCAATCAACACAGTAGTTCAAATGATGGGCATTTCAGTTTCTATAACAACAAGGGAGATTGTTTTATTGCCCCATTTGGTAGGTTGACTACTTTTACTTAGATATTGTCCAGGGTTCATAATTCTAGTTTGATTAGAGCAGAGTTTGCTCACAACTTGCGTGAAGTGAGGCTGATTTTATATAGATTTTAAATATACAGACTAAGCGTGGCTTACAGAATGCCTGAATTTAAATTTAAGTAGAAATGAGCCAAACATCTTAAATCATTAATTTAAATGTTCTCAGAACTTAAAAATATTATTTTAAGAATTTTAATCACATATGGATGATAAACAGTTATGATGTACTTTCCTTAGGTATACTCTGGCTGGATTAGAAGCTTTCTCATTTTGTAAAAATGCAGTTTTTTTGATAGGTATGTCATTACATTTTATAATGACACAGGAACAAAGGAAATGACCTAGTATGCTATACCTTTATTACTTACTTGTAGCCCAGTGCACGAATTTGTGCACATTGAATGGAAATTAACTAGAAGAAATATTTTAATATCACTATTCACCCTTTCTCTATAATAGAAGTGCCAACCAAATTCACAATCAACAATGACAGATGGAAACACAGGTGCGATTGGCACCAGCGAGAGCTTTATATGTATCACCCATGCACGAGTCAACTTAGCCGTTTTTATATATAGAATAAACTTGCTTAATTAGACCTGCTTTCTGATTTAGCTAAACTTTTTCCAGCCCAGTGAAGCACCCCAACTTCTCTTTCAGGTAATTGTCAGCAACAAAGCAGTAAATATCAATGCGAAGCAGATTATTATTGTAGATCACGCAGGGAGAACAAAGGGTAAAATATTTAACTGCAGCAGTGTTTGACTATATTGTGCACAATGAGAAAAACCCGATGTCATTTTCAAGATCCACCATTTCTTAATTATGTTTAGTTAGGTCAAGTTTCTAAGCTTTCTAAATCTCCATTTTCCAGCTAATGAAAAGAAAATAGGATTCCACCGAGTCTCCTATCTACCTACTCCAGGACTTCGGTGAGCATCAAATGAGATGAGGCACAGGAAAATGCTTCACAGACATTTGGTTAAAGTGTGAAATGTTTCCACCTGGCTATAAAACAAGTCGTGTTCCTGGGCTGAACAAACTGTAAGGAGGCTAGTCACTAGGGAGAGGAAGCCAGGCTTTGCTACATGATGTCATTACCTAGATGGACACTTAGCATATTAGCCTTTTATATTTATATACTAGAGGCCCAGTGCACAAAATTTGTGCACGGGGATGTGGGGGTCCCTCAGCCCAGCCTGCACCCTCTCCAATCCAGGATCCCTCAGGGGATGTCCAACTGCCTCTCGCAATCTGGGACCACTGGCTCCTAACCGCTCGCCTGCCTGATCGCCCCTAACCACCTCTGCCTGCCTGCCTGCCTGATCGCCCCTAACTGCTCCCCTACTGGCCTGAACACCCCTAACTGCTCTCCTGCTGGCCTGTTTGCCCCTAACTGCCTCTGCCTCACCCAGCACCCGGGACTCAGGATTGCCTCCTGCGGCCGGTCACAGGCATTTGGGACCCGGGCTTCCCTCCCTATGGCCAGCTGCAGGCACCCAGGACCCAGGCCGGCTTCACCTGGGCTGGCCGCAGCCACAGGGGACTGTGGGCAGGCGGCTTCACCCAGGCCCCAGATACAGGTGCCTGGGACCATGGGGCAGGTGGCTTGTCCCTCTCCCAGGCTGCAGCCTGGCTGCTTCCCATTCCTCTCTCGCGAGCTCATTTATTCCTGGCTGGTCCCCATTCCTCTCTCCCCAGTATTGAGTGTCTGAGTCGTTACAGCGTGATGGTGTGAGGGTGTGATGACCATTTGCATATTAGCTCTTTATTATATAGGATAGATATTTTTAAAAAGTCAATTTGGGGATAATGTGTGATTGCAGAGTATTTTTATAAAGTGGTTAATATCATAGAGAAAATATTATCTTCATTTTCACCCTGCTATATTTCCTCCTTTGCATAATAAGGTAACATTTATGCCTAGTCAAAACTTTTAAGGTAGCAGTGGGATTGGAAAGGTATCCATGAATATTCACTATTATGTTGGGGGAGAGAGAAGTCCATTCATATCTCTTCATGCCCTTTACAGTCACATTGCCATCCATGCTGACATTCACATCTTATAATACTTAGTTATTATGAAGTTCTTCATTTGTCAGCTCTCTCTCTCTCTCTCTCCCTCTCTCTCTCTCCTTCCCCCATATGTATATGTGTGTGTGTGTTTCTCTCTGTGTGTATGTATGTTTATATATATGTAAACTGTGAGACCTATATCCTCATAATGTGGTATACTTAAGACATTTGATGTTCAGATATAGGTTTAAGGCATAGATAGAAGGAATTTAGAACCGTTGACAGAGTTTTTCACTCTTGAATTTGAAGGTAAGGGAGAAGAGGTTTAAAAATGGAATGGGTGTCATAAAAGCCATTGAGTCCAGGGTTCTGGTAATGAACACTGAGATTGCAGTGATAGCAGTGAGCTTCATCCATGCCTCAAAAGTTAAGAGGAAACAGATGAGAAAAAAATACCTAGAATTTAAGAGTAATAGAAGCATGATTATCATTGAATATCCTCAAAGCAAATGAGAGAGGAACATTTACCATGTACAATTAGTTCTCAACATCTGTTTCATGGTTGTCTAGTCCTTTGCTGTGTTAAAATCATTGTTCAAGCCAAGTATGCTTAGCCTAAGGGTAAGGAACATAAATTTTGTATAATGGGGGTAGTTTTGTGTAGCATCTTTTACTTACTACTTCCTGAATCCTGTGTGTTTTTCTTTTAAATAAAGCTAATAAAAAAAACAAAAATGTGGCTTAGTATGTGCATTTATTTATTTATTTATTTATTAAATGGAGGGGTAGAGGGAGAGAGAGAGAGATGGAGGAAAACATCAATGTGAGAGAGACACATCATTTGGTTGCCTCCTGCACCTACCCTAACAGGGAGGGTGGGCGGGGATCAATCCTGCAACCCAGGTACATGCCCCGGACCATGAATTAAATCCATGACCTTCAGGTGTGCAGGGAAACACTCTAATCACTGAGCTGCGCCAGCCAGGGCTCTTTTTAAATTAAATTTATTGGGGTGACATTGGTTAATATGTTCATATAGGTCTTTGATTCTTCATTTTATTGCTATTTCCCCCACTTAATTACTAGTGAACATATAACCTTATATAAATGAAGTTTCAAATAAAAGCTGAGTATAATTATAGCTAGACAGCCTTTAGCTTAATGTACATTACAAAAAGTAGTATTTTGTAATTATTTTAAAAATATTAAAGTATTTCCTTGGGAGCATATAAACACGAGGATGCCGAGGTTACAATAGAGTCTGGGGTAAGGATACAGAAGTATCACATGGAACAACCCAGTCCCGAGACGCTGTTAGGACCTCCTTCTTTTCTCACCCACTCAGTGCCGTCCCTCCTATACCATCACACAGAGCTGAGCAGAGGAGCTTTTGTTTCCTTTCCCCTAAAACGAGTTTCTTCACAAGCAGGCACCTGAGCTTTACTTTTAAACTGTAGCCAATAGAAAAGGAACTGACTTATTTCTCTAGGACTCAAATTTACAATTCTAAGAGCTCTCTGATTGCTAGCCCTGTGTCAGATGCCCAGAAGACTCCATGAAGACTGGATGGAGTTGTATAGAATGGTGGCTTCTGGACAACTGGAAGGCAGCGCTCATTGTTAAATTCTACATTCCAAACAGACAAAGCTGTTATGAATATGTTTCTACTAATAATGTGAGTACGTACACATGTTCATTTTTCTAAATACTAAGATATATGTTCCTCCAATACTAGGCTCTCTCTTACACACACACACACACACACACACACACACTTATAAATTCCTTTTGATTTACATAAGCAAGAATTTCTCTTTAGTCTGAACATAGGAGTAAAATTTGGGGTCACAGAGAAAGAAGTATGATCCCACGTATAAGTTGTGTATACAACAGAGTAGAAATTAGGAAACCTATGTAGTTTACCAAGCTGAGGTTTGACCAAAAAAGCTGCTTCAGCAATGTAGAATAACTCTTTGATAACTAAACAATATAATTTGGGTAAACTTAGCATTATAAAAACTATTGTAATTTCAAAAGCTTTGGCTCATTAGCTTTAAAAGAACAAGACATCTATTATCAGCTTTATTCTTGTTTATTTTTATATATTTTTTAAAACAATCATCTTCATGAACAATTTGACATGAATACAAAGAAAAAGGTTGGAACGCTCTAGGTCTTAGTTTATGAAAGTCTCCTAAACCTGGGCTGATACACAAAGATACCTGCCAGAAAATTCAAGTCCCAGGCTAACCACTTCAGTTTGACTCCTCTTGTTGGTGTCTCCAGAGTACACTCAGGTAGAACTTCTCAGTCCACTGACCCACCGCAAAGCCTACCCCACAATAATTCAAACTTGTAGCCCCAGTATGCTTCCTTCTCTACCTTTTGTCTGAGTGTTTTGATCTTTCCTCTCTTCAAAATTTCTTCTCCTTCTGACCACACTCTTTTGTTTACACTGATATCCGTGTCTAGCATTATTTTAAGTTCTTCTTTGAGTGCCTATCAACTTGACCAGCTTTCCAAATGTTTTCTTTTGGCAAAGAAGCTTAATCTTTCAAAAATATGTTTTACTGATTTCAGAGAGGAAGGGTGAGGAAGAGGGAGAGATAGAAACATCAATGATGGGAGAGAATCATTGACTGGCTGCCTCCTGCACTCCCCACACTGCAACTCTGGCATGTACCTGACTTTGAATTTTGGGAATCAAACCTGTCACCTCCACCTCCTGGTTCATAGGTCAACACTCAACCATTGATCCACTTGGGCTGGGTGGAGCTTAATCTTTACCATAACACTGTGCAAGAATTCTGATAAATATTAGTAAATTTATCCATTTGTGAAATAGAGCAATTTTAAATTAAGAATCTATTCTTTTACTTTCTGGGAATTATCAACCTGAGGGTGTTTTTGTTTGTTTGTTTGTTTGTTTGTTTAATTGAAGGCAGTTTTTTTTTTTTTCAGAAAAGACTATTAGTAGTTTCTTGGGTATTAGTATTAGGTTATTAAGAGTTATAATTGCAAAATCATAGTTTTCTTTGGTCTTATTCAGCTTATACAACTTTTAACTTATTTATAGTACCAGTAAACTAAATGTAAAAATTGAACAATCACTTTTAATTGGATTTATGGTTAATAGTAGATCAATTCAAGTTGAATATCAACCTCTACCTTAAATAAGAAAGTGCCAGGTAAGGACAGATTATGGAAATGCAGTTTTGGGGGTTTAAAATAGTTTCTATAACACATAAAGCATTTCTCTGTCTTTCATCCTAGAGACTAAGCAGACAGGTCTCTTTGGGGTTAACACGTGTTGATTAATTTATCCATTTATTTCCATGAAATATTTCTCGTTATGAATAATATTCCTTGTTCTGATTTACTCTGTGATAATAATAGAGTCATGCAACTTTCTTCTAAGTGCTGCATAGTGTGTCCTATCCTTTTATTTTTAAGCTATCTGTGTCTTTACATTTAAAATGGAAACAAAAGGTCTTATGGACAAAAGGGAAGCTTGCAAAATAGAGAGGAGGCAAGGGGGCCACATTCTTTCTCTGTGCCCAGTTATTCTGCTGGGCAACTACTTACCAGCATTGTCTCAGACATCGTCTACCAGATCTGGAAATCCTTGGACCTGTGGGAAGTTACAGTCCCCTCTGCTGGGGTGGAAATAGAGTTTTGGAAAAGCCCATGGCTTAAAGTTAACTTTAGCTTGGTGTCACCTACTGTTCTGAGAGGAGAATGGGGACAGGGTTGTTCAGGCAAGCCAGAGGCAACACCCATGATCATTTTTAAAAAACTGTTGCCTCCAGCATCATGTCTGCCTTAGCTATGCTTTCTTCTATCTCTTATCCAAACTTTTAGTCTGGAGTAACATGGCCTATGAAAATCTTGAAAGATCTTTGACAATGTGAATAGAGCATTTTACTGAAAGAAGAGCAGAGATCTCTCTTTTTCAACACACTATTGCTAGAAACATTTACAGTTGAGTTTCAGCCGTTGAAGCACACAGAGTGAAAGGCAAGAGCAAGAAAAAATATTTAGATCATTTCTATGAAACTAAAAATATCACTAAATAATATATAAGTCAAGATACAGTATTTTAGTTTCAATGATTTAATAGTGATTAAAATAGCTATTACAGATCTCTCTGGTTGTAATGTATCTGTATTTAAAGGAGAGCTCATTAGCCCTTTCCTGTGCCTGGGTGGTGTGTATGTAGACTGTAGAAATATCTGCTGTTATGTACCATTGAATCAAGGCATAAATGTTAATATTAGTTGACTTAACTGTTGTAGATTTCTTTGTGTGTTTTTATCAGAAGAAAAATCCCATTTAATTTTAAAGTAGATATTGAAATACAGGCTAAATAATTTTTCAAAGGTTAATTGTGAGAAGTATTTGTAAACAAGTGTGTATCAGGCCTTAAAATATTTGTAGATCAGAAAATGCCATCATTACCTAATCTGAACTTTTGGATGTATTATCTGTAAGCTATCTGTTTGCCATTTCAGTCAGAAAAATAGAAGGATAAGTTTCACTTTACATATACATGTGTGTGGGTGTGTGTGTGTATATGTACTAGTATGTGGAAAGCAGAAAATATAATCTGCCCATTTAGAAAAGTATGTGTTCATGACAGTATGCATGTTTAAACATTATTTAGATCAGCAATTTTCAATCTTTTTAATCTCATGGCACACATGAACTAATTACTTAAATTCTGTGGCATACCAAAAAATATTATAATTTGCCGAACTGACCAAAAAAACTGGTATAATTTTGATTCATTCACATCAGACACCTATTGTTGTATAGACTGTTGTCATCTTTTTTTATTTGACAATCTAAGGGGAAAAAGGTCAGTGCCCTTGACTAAATAGTCAGATATTGCATGTTTTAAAATTTCTTGCAGCACACTGGCTGAAAATAATCGACTTAGATTATTGTTACAAAAGACCAATGGTTGCTTCAGCATTTCCTAGGCAGATGAAGCTCATTAGAAATAATATGAGAAAGAAATATTATAGATTTGTAGATTATTATTATTATTTATTTGCTGAGAAAAATCTTGTAAAGGGGCCACCCTTTTATTTGCAATTATGCAATGATATAAAATTTAGGCCAATTTTTTATTGTAAAAAAATGCAAAATATACATTTTGCATAATTATTTCTCAATTTAGGTTCAATATTATGGATTATCTATATATTCTTGTATGCTATCCTAGGGCAGTGAGTTCTCTAGATATATGCCACTTATCCTA
Organism: Plecotus auritus; assembly: GCF_963455305.1. Taxonomy (NCBI): domain Eukaryota; kingdom Metazoa; phylum Chordata; class Mammalia; order Chiroptera; family Vespertilionidae; genus Plecotus; species Plecotus auritus. Next base: position 32,517,496 of record NC_137783.1, on the reverse strand, counting down.
ATGTCTTTAGGAGGGTACATTTTTATTTCCATAGCCACATCTCTTCTATATGCCATAAGTTTAGTAAAAATGGATCAGCTAAAATTGATTTCCCTCAGCAATATTGCATTTTGTTTGGAAAAGAGACCGTTGCTGGTTGGGGAAGAAAATGAGACATGATTTGCGTCAGTACTGTTTGTGTTCAAATTGTAAAATTCATGGACTCTTTAATAGAATAGGGAAGATTGGAGATGTACTCTATTTCAGCTCTTATTCAACAAATGTCTACAATTCAGCCCACTAAAGAATTGTAAGAAAGCAAGCATTGAAATGTTACATTGGAAGAGTGTGTGTTCCAGTCAAGTACTCTAGACAAGTCTTAATGTCTTCTATTGTGTGTCTGTATGTTAATTTTGTCTTTCACATTAAAATTTATATTTTATAGATTTGCTTTAAGATAAAAGAAAAAATAAGCAGTTCTCACCATGGGATACTCAGTTACTGCTTTTTCTCTTCCAGTCTCTTATTTTTGGGATTTCTCTTTTCTTATCAGCAGTCTTACTGAGTGAACTGAAGTACCAGCCTCTGTTATTACAGGCATTTCCTTTTGTTCAGGATAAAATTCAGTGATAACTCCTGTGGGAAGTGCTGGACAGGGAGGACAACAGATTGCTGTTGTTAAAGGTAAATTAGAAATAGATGATAAAACTCACTAAGTGTTTGAATCTCTGCTTCCCAACTTCATCTCCCCAAATAACAGTTATAAATAGTATAATAAAAGTTTTATTTTATTTTTTGGTCTTTTTGAAACAGGACATTTTCCATATCATGCCAGATATACAATTAAATTTTTTTATTAAAATAGATTTGCAAGTTAGCTAGCATATTATCTTTATTAAAGAATGCATACAAGTAGAATCTGTATTGAAATATCTTTCCTTGGTTTCCAGGTACCGTTATTGTGGATAACATGCTGATCAAAGGGACTGCTGGAGGACCAGACCCGACCATAGAGCTCTCTTTAAAGGACAACGTGGATTACTGGGTGCTGCTGGATCCCATTAAGCAGATGCTGTTCCTGAACAGCACGGGCAGAGTTCTGGATAGAGATGTTAGTGATTTATTTCTTTATTATACTTAAAGTATCTTCATGTGTCTATTGATATAATATCTAATTTTCTTTATATAATTTGAGTTTATTTTCCATGTTCATCAACAAAAACTTGTTTTTAGCTCCTTAAAAAATAGGAAAGGGCGGGGCCATCCGTGTCTGAGAGAACCATTATATCTTTTATCTTTTATCCTGGAAGCTCATCATATTTCTGAACAAGAGGCTAGAGTGTTCAGAATAAAGGAGTGGTAACCTTGGAAAAGTAGGATAAACACAGTGATAATCCAGGGTGAGAGCTAGACATGCAGCCAAGTGTTGACTTGAGGACAGAGGGTTTGGTGGGAATACTAATGGACGGCTGCTCTTACAAGCACTAAGCACTGATTGAGAGGTGAGTTTGTGGTGAAGTGCCTATAGAGCTGTAAAAGAACTGAAAGAAGTGGTCACAGGTCTCCTGGCAATGCTCCTGTCCCGTCCTTCCAATCCAGTCATTCTCAGGCAGCACGACTAAGTAGCACTGTTACGAACAGCTCAGTTACCAAAGTCATTGAATGTCTCATCTCTGAAACAGTTTAAAAACTTGAGTGTATTTATTTCAATGTAACTGTATTCTCATTTGTTTGCAGTTCAGTCTTGTGAGCAGGGAAGAGTATGTGAGGAATAGGGGTTTCAATAACTAGTAGTAATTGTGCAGGACCTTGGGAAAACTCAAGGAGGAAATCTAAACATGCCTACTCCAAACTTTCTAGTTTATGAAATTCAAAGATTAGATATTCAGTTCAGTGAACCTGAATGATCTCACCACCTCATTCAGGATTTATGATCCGCTTTACAATATGGTATAGAGTAGATGATCCCTAACGTATTTCACATGTAAAATTCAGAGCCTTTAAAACTTGGTAGTGAGGTGGGCAATACATAGGATTCTCCCACCAGGACGGGCTGTCTTCATAAACTTGCACACTTTGTATACACGGGTATCTTTGTATACTTGGGGAGATCATAATCTATACAATAAAAGCCTAATATGCAAATTGATCGAATGGTAGAACAACCATTCCCTATGACGTGCACTGACCACCACAGGGCAGATCCTCCACGTAGGAGCTGCCCCCAGCCTGCAGGCCCCAGGCCAGCCAAGGCGGGTGCCAGTGGGGGCCCCCTGATTGCTCCGCTGGTCACCCTGCAGAGGGAGATGACTGGCAGGGGCGGCAGGGGGCAGGGCCAGCCGGCAAGCAGGTCTCGGCAGGAGCGAGGCTGGTGAGTTGGTGGCGCCAGGCCAGCCATGGCAGGTGCCAGCAGGGGGGCCCCCCAATCACCCCGCAGGTCACCCCACAGATTGGCCCTGACTGCCAGCCAGGCCTAGGGACCCTACCCATGCACAAATTTCAGGCCTCTAGTTTAACTATAATTGAGCATTGGTGGCATATTTGAAATGTGGATAGCAGTAGAGAATAGGAATAGAACTGTTGGCCTCAACTTAGGGACAATAAAGCATCCTTAATGCTGTCTCCTTCCCCCCCTTTCACAGCTCCCCACTATGTCCTTTTATCACAGCAACATGCATTATATACCACAGCTTACAATTTTAGCTGGGTGGCTAAGAAGTTGTAAATGGAATAAAGACATCTGCTATCCTCAATTGTATCTTCTTAATTTACCTTATCATAAATCTTTTATAAACCAATCTGGACAATGGCACAAATTGGCAAACTGCAAGATTCCTCTGGCCTCTAGCTGCATTACTCACAGACATCCTTTACTGGCCCTATTTAGGGATATCCATATCCAAGTCATATGAATTTTATAACATGCTAGGGGGATTATAGAATATTTATCTATTTGAGACCACTATCATTTTATATTTTGTATCCTTTTAAAAAGTCACCTTATAACACAGCCAGTGTGGCTCAGTGGTTGAGCATCAACCCATGCGCCAGGAGGTCATGATTCTTTTCCCAGTCAGGGCCCTTAACCATGTTGTGGGCTCGATCCCCAGTAAGGGACATGCAGGAGGCAGCCAATCAATGATTCTCTTTCATCATTGATGTTTCAATCCTTCTCGCCCTCTCCCTTCCTTTCTCTGGAATCAATAACAACATTTTTTTAAAAATCATCTTATAGCTGATTATGATAACTTACTGGTTCACTACTAAATTACTTTATTTTGGGAACTTATTTTTATATAAAAATCACACTAATAGGTCTGACTTATGAGTAGAGAGAAAGGATATACTCCTGTATAAATAGTCTTCCATCTCTCCAGCCTATAAAACTGTTTAAATTTTAATTACTTACCAAAAATTGTATTATTTTTCAAGATAAGTATCTGTTTTCTTAGTATTATTTCTAATACTGGCATCATGTATTGAACATTGGCTAAACTGAATCTATGTCATGGGAATACACTTAAAATTGATTTGGCCTGAAAGTAACAATGCAAAAATATGCACAAGTATCATTTAAAGAAAAATCCAGACTGGTTTATTAACATAATAATGAACATTAAGTTTCTTTTCATTTAAAATGTTATTTTGAATTAGGAATGCAATGCTCAAGTTAAACTTGCAAAGATAGTTTGTGAATTGAAGTATTGTCAGTGGACAGCTAATTAAAATTAGCTAAAGATGATGGAGTCTAGGTCATCTAAAGAAAATTAAATGTAAAATGAATAGTGCAGAGAAAAATCTGTAAATTGGAAAAAAAAAAGACCTGCAATGTATTTACCATTTAGCAAATGCACTTATTGAAATAATGGCAAGACATTGAATAGAAGATGCTCTAAACCTTAGTAATATGAAAATTTAAGCCTGTGTAGTTAAATAAAGTCATGCCAAATATTTAACATCACCATCTTGCACAGGTACTTTCTTTTGGTGGTTGGGACTTACAAAACCTGAGTTAGAATAGACATGACTTGAGGCTTCCTATGAGTAGGGACATGATAGCCCTCCAGTGTTTTTGTTTGTTTGTTGTTGTATTTTGTTGCCATTGCTGTTTTCGTTGTTATTGTAACATATTTTACTGGTCCACTGTTCTGGTGTACTCAGTGTTTACGTGAGGACAGTTTAATGTAGCCCACACCGCCAATTGATAAGGAAGCCAGGTTGCCAAAAATTTGTTATTTAATATCAGGGAATTCTTCTTGAATAAATGTATGAATTGAATTAAGCTAAGAGTTAGAAGTATAAGTGTAAAAACAGTATGAAGAGTCATGTAGAAGAATAGAAGTATAGATGTAGTGTAGAATAAATTGAGTAGAAGTAGTAACCTGTGTCAGAAGAATAACAAGAGTGTAAAATACTGTCGAGTTTAGACCTGCTAACTGGTGATGGAGGTCATCAAGTTAAAGAGCAACCATAAAATGGGGGGAAAGACAACCTGATGTATAGAAACTGTTAAATGTTTATATCATGAGTATATTGGATCATTAAAAAATATTTCACCAGCATTAGATTTCCAAGAGTCAAGGAAAGAATGATAACAGGCTGAATGCACTTTTTGACATATGGATTTGTCAGTAAGACTTCATCTTCGGGAGGGGGAGCACTTAGTCAGTATTCTGATCAAATCTATGGACTCATTTCTCAGGGAAAAGTTTATTTGCACATCAATAAATTATTTGCAATTTCAAGACTTTCACTATCAAGATTACATAGAGCTCAGGTTACAGAACTTGCCTTGGGTAAATAATCTTTTTTTAAATTATCAAATTGTTAGAGACTCTTCTATCTTTAAATTAGTACTTCCAAACAGAACTAAGAGAAGGAGTGATTATTTACCATATATATTAACTTTCATATCACATCATACTGGAGTAACTTGCCGTAGTCATATATATATTCGTGCATGGGGGCGGTCCCCTCAGCCCAGCCTGCACCATCTCCAATCTGGGACCACTCGGGGGATGTCTGACTGTCAGTTTAGGCCCGATCCCGGGGATCGGGCCAAAACCAGCAATTGGACATCCCTCTCACAATCAATCACTAATTGCTCTCCTGCCTGCCTGGCTCCTAATAGCTCACCTGCCTGCCTTTCTGGTCGCCCCTAACTGCCCCCCCTACTGGCCTGGTTGCCCCTAACTTCCCCCCGCTGCTGGCCAGTTTGCCCCCAACTGTCCCCTCCCTGCCGACCTGGTCGCTTGTAACTGACCCCCCCCCCGCCATGGTCTGGTTGCCTCTTATTCCTCCCCCCCTGCTGTTCTGGTCTCCCCCAACTGCCTCCCTCTGCCAACCTGGTCGCCCCCAACTGCCCCCCCTGCTGGCCTGGTCGCCCCTCACGGCCCCCCCACTGGCCTGGTCACCCCACACAGCCTGCTGTTCAGTCATATGGTCGTCCATCACTAACCCCCCTGCCGGCCTGGTCGCCCCACGCAGCCTGCTAGTTCAGTTGTTTGGTCTTCCCTCACTAACCCCCCTGCAGGCCTGGTCATAGGCAGCCATTTTGTGAGGTCTTGAGGGTCAATTTGCATATTAATTCTTTATTATACAGGATATATATTTCAGAGAGGAAGGGAGAGGGAGAGAGAGATAGAAACATCAGAGATGGGAGAGAATCATTGATCAGCTGCCTCCTGCATGCCCCACAACCTGGGCATGTGCCCTGGCGGGAATCAAACCATGATAGGCAGACGCTCAACCACGGAGCCATGTCGGCATGGCACTTGCTGAAGTCTTAATGATTTCTTTATATTTTAGATACCTGCCATCTTTTTCATAACAGGAAGTAATATTCATGTGAATTGGGGGAAAATAAATCTTAATTTAACCTCTTATTTCAGTGCATTTCACTTTGTCCTATGTTACCTTGTCTGAATTGTGAATTTATCGTTCTGCGGCCACAGTGCTTTCAGGGCTTTCGTTTTTCTTTTAAATCAAAATGTAAATGTTTTTATCCTGAAAATTCCTAGCCCAGTGTCCGTCTGGTATGTGTGTAGTATAGATTATTGCCGCTGGAAAAGTTGTATGTAATCACAACTGGAAATTACTTTCATTTAATTGTAAAACAATATAAACCTGGTGGTAAACATATCAGAAAAGAAAGCTCAAGTCAATGGAGGCTTTAAAACACTGAGTAATTTAGAATTTCAATAAGATTTTTCATTTTGTGAAGATAGTAAATACATAGAAAGAAAAATCTTGGCAAAAACCTTTTACTCCTGTGAGAATTGAATACATTTTGCCTTTGCCTTATGAAAAATAAAATCAATTCTTATACAGGTCTGCTAAAAACTTATTTCCCTCTAAATTATTTAGCCCATCAAATAACATGGTTTCTAAAAAAAACTCAATTCCCCTTAGATTGAAGATGTATGCTATAATCAATACCGTAAATATCAATAAATTCACTATAACAAACTTCGCTTTGCATGTTGAAACCTAAGTGGATTTCTGAAAAACTCCTAACATAATTTTCTATTTTTGCCTTTTTACAAATTACAAAGTTCATACATATTTGTTAGAAAATTTTATTCCTTTACTTTCCACTTCAACTGTACTTTTCAAAGATAACTCCCATCAACTGTTTGTACATATTATCCCTGTACTTTATGCATATCAAAACCTATACACCAAGATATAAATATGCAAATATATATTCAGAGTATTATCTTAAACATTCATTTTTAAACTGGGAGAATAGTTGGAATGCCTATGAATATATAAATTTTGGTTGTTTTAAATAATTACCCCCTAAATTTATACACACTCTTTTCTGTTTTTGTTTAATATTGAAGCAACTTAAGAGAATTGAAAAATAAAATTGTCATGACTTATTTTTTCCCCACCAGTTATGAAAGACAAACCACAATTACCCTAACTCATTCCTAAGGAGTTTGGATTCCCTAAACTCTCACTAATGGACTTAGTAGAACTACACTTGATATATTTATGACCTTTTTAAACAGCAGAATAGAATCTATTCCAATGTGAGGTTACAATGTGTGTTATATATTAGCTGCAGGGAATTCTTGCCTTCAACATGATCCATTATGGTTGAAATTTATTGTAAGCTAAGTTCTATCCATACTACTAACAGTTGCATAGGGAGCTAAAATTGAGAGTGACAAGAGTTCCAGATGACCTGGGTATGTCTAATTTATGGGCACTTATAGGACTAAGTGGGCTCAGTGCAGCATGCATTTGATCCTCTACTTGCAATGCTTGTGACCTTTCTGTCCTAGTGCTCCCACACATAGAATTAGAGGTTGAGATGAAATGGTTTTATAGGTCTCTCTTGAAATATTTAGAAGACAAATAACCTTAGAAGAACATGATTCAACTGATTGTCTTCCAAAAGGTGTGGTGCCAAAGGCTAATAGTACAGGTATTTATTGTTTTTTACTTTACGATTGAAATATGCTGGCCAATAAAGCAAACACTTTAAAATCTGTAGTAAAGAGGTCGTCTAAGTCAAATTATTTCCTGAAAACTTCAAAGATCTAGTCTCATCAAATAATCTTTTTATTCTCCTCAACCTTGCATATTTGAATGATGGAGCTTGTCTTATAGGATAGTCTTTTCTATTCTGCACCATTGTGGATTACTAGAAAACCACTACTTACATTGAAAACATATACTTTATAACACTTTTTATTCATTGTTCTTATTTCAGCTCTCTAGGACTGCAATAAATAAACTAAAAGATCCTAGATCATTTCACAACAACTATTCAGAAGTCTAGCAAATACTGTATTTTTAGCTTAAACATCCTCAAATTTTAACACATACTTGAAAGTGTTCAGATTTCACATCTTATTCACCCAGAATATGGTGCTTATTATAATCCACCTATCTCTGCATTTGACATGGTCAATGAATATGAAGTATTACTTTTCCAGAAGCCCACTCACAGTGTCGGTGTATAAACTGGATGTTCATTTTGTGTCTGTATCATACAGTTATAGAACTAAGTTTGAAAACCAGGTAGACTCAGATATACAGTCATCTGTCCTGGGCACAGTGCTGGTGCCTGTGTAGAGAGGTTTAGCCAGGACTGAAACAACACTCCAGGTTTTGTAGAGCTTTCAGTTTAGGGTAGGGAGATAAAGGAAAACAAATATATAAAATGTGTACTATGTCAAGTGGTGGATGAAAAGTGCAAAAAAGAAAAATAAATATTGAAGGGAGAAGTAGAAAAGAGTGATCATGCTGGAGACATGGTACTTTAGATGATATAAGAACAGGTCATTCTGAAAATGATATATTTAGAGGGGTAATTTTATGAGCTTGAAAAAGATTTTTAAAATCACAAAGATACATGTTTTAGTACTCAACCTTTGACTCTAGAGTCAAAGAGATGTAGGTGTGCATCCCAATTATGCAAGCCCTAAGCTCTGGGACCTGAGTAAGTGGGTTCCCCTTTGAAGACACTTTTCTCCTTCAACAAATTTATCATAAAAATAATTAAGCAATTTAGTACATATTTAGGTATAGAATGTTTATTGAAGTATCATTTATAATGATAAAAACTGACAACGTAAAACATCTCATTGTAAGTTTTTAATTAGACAAATTACACTATAGACTTAAAGTGGAGTGTATATAGACTTAAACTATATAATGTAGTTTCATAGTAGTATACACCAAGATGTTATAGTAAATCTATATTTATAAATATGGTATGATATTCATTCTGTGTATGTTTATGTGTAAGTGTATAATACATATATATTTGGAGAGGTTGAAAGATTAGAAAAATAAGCATTTAAAGGTACAAAATGAGTATGTTTGTTGAATTGTGAATGGATTCTCTTGCTTATCTATATTTTGATTTTTATAAGATATCAACATATAATATTTTAGCAAAAATATAGACATAAATGTTAAATAATCCTTCCCCAAGAATTTTATCATTAACATATCATTTTTATAAATTAGAAGTTCATATCAAAATTTGATCTATCCCATCTAATCTCAGCATTCATTTTGTGGTTGTATTTATCACCATCTTCTAATTGTGAGCATGATGCTATTTAAGACACTATATTTTGAGACACAAAATTGAACATGAAGTAATCTTAATCATTTTCTATTGTCCTTAAAATAGTACAAATTGGATCAATTTTTGTAGATTATTATCATGTAAAAATGAACAAGCATAGAAAATTTTATTAAATAAGTGCTTTGACAGCAATAATAATAAAGTTTTTAAAAAACATACAATTTCTGTATTGCAGCCACCAATGAACATACACTCCATCGTGGTGCAAGTCCAGTGCGTCAACAAAAAAGTGGGCACTGTTATCTACCATGAAGTTCGAATCGTGGTGAGAGACAGGAATGACAACTCACCCACGTTCAAGCATGAAAGCTACTATGCCACTGTGAATGAGGTCAGTTTCTAAATGTTCTCTCTTTGTGTCCTTTTTTATACAAATAACTAACTATGCTATAAATGTTTTGAAATGAGTCTTCTATAATAATAGGCTTACCGGTTTAGAAATATCAAGAAAATATTTTAAGGAAGAGGGCTTTAGAGGGAATAAGGTCTGGACAATTTCTGACATGATTTTAGGAATTTTCTTTGCTACAGGAAATTTTTGATTTATTTATAATAATGACCAAAATATTAATGCTCATGATCATTATGCACAATTTTATGCCTGAATCCACCTGTATGCCTACTGATGCTCAACAGAAGCTATTTATTTTCATTGTAAGGAGAAGAACTAATTTATTTTTGTATCTCTGAAGTGTTAGCAGTAATTAAATACTGGAAGAAAATATCTATTTAGGATTCTATCAATTTAAAGTCTTTCCTCAATTTTAAAATCATTTTGGTGTATTCAAAGTATTTAAATACTAGAAGCCCAGAGCGTGAAATCATGCAGCCCCGCTGACCGGTGTGCGCCTCGCCTCGCTCACAGCCCCACCCACCCGCACTGATCTTTGGTCATTAAGGCATTAGGGCCACAGGCCTTTTATAATATAGATAAGTCACAACTAAATTCTTATAAGAAAATGCTGATAAAATCATTAAAAATATTCAAAAAGTAATATTATTGCTTTTATTAGAACATGCTTTTGGTAGTTTGTTGATTTGCTTTGTTGTTGTTTTTTCTTTCAGCCAGATCCCTTTTATTTTAAAATAATACTCTATTATAACATTTTTGTTATTCCATTAAGTCAGAAAATATTTTAAAGTCCTTCTAATATCATCTATTATGTGTACTTTAACAACAACAGAAAAAAGGAACCACATTTTAGCAGTTCTTCTTTACCTCCATGATGCTCATTAAACCTTAAAAATATGTACCTACTTATAGGATGAAATCAGTGTAATTAGGGTTTTGGTTACACAGCATTGGGTCTTTAACCTCTACAAGCTTTTTGAAATTGTTAGCGTGTATCCTATTTATCTCAACATTCTTCTATTCATAAGAAAATTAAGAAATGATGTTTTTCACAGTCTGGGACTTTATAGTTTGCATTACTTTAAAATAAACACACTGTAAACTCCTCTTTTAAGTTTTAACAGGACAAGTTACTGGTCAGTCAAGGCTTAACCTTTTTGAGTTACCTTGACTGAACAGGTTTCTACTAAAAGAGACAGATGTTAATTAATGTAATTAATCAGGTTACATAAGTAATTATTTTAGCATCTGAAGTATACTATTTCAATGAAATTTTGCTTTCTTTATTTCAGTGTTAATTTCATTTGGGCATAAACTTATTTTCAGGTGAAATATGTTAGACACCAATCTAAATGTAGTATCTATTTTTATACCATATTTAAACTATTCTTGGGTTCATATATTTAATTTTTGTAAATAAATATATAATATACAAATTGAAGTTCAAAGTATTAAATGTGAAAATGTGATTTTACTACTTCCACTTACCCCTCCCAAACTTTTCAGCACCTTGCTGAAAAATAACATTCTCAAATACTATTTTAATCATGTCACTCTCCTATTCAAAAATTGTATAATTTCAAATTATTGTCAGGAAAAAGGCCATCTATCTTTGTTGACTGACTAAAGGCCTTCCATAATACGACCTTTTGTCAATGTACTTTTAACTTCAAATTCTCTGTGATAAAGACTTACTTCTTTCAGAATAATGTCTTCGTCTCACAGATATTTCCACTTCTTGGGCTTTGCTCACACTGCTTACTTTACTTAGAATGGCATCCTCCTTACCTTGCAAGTCCACAAGTTTTATTCATCTTTTAAAGATTAACTCAGACCTATCTCTATTTCCTATTTCTAAAGTTGTCCCCAAATATCCACATTCATTTATCTTCAGTTTTTCCAAACTCTAAAATCCTGCAGCATATGGATAAATGTCAATTACAGTGACAAAATTTATAGAAAAATCAAACATTTTATTTGCAGAGGTCCAGGGTTCTTTACAAACCTGTCCATATATGGTTTTCTCTCAATGCATTTCCCTATAGCCAACTGAGACAATCCTATTTCACTGGTACTGTGTTCATATTTTCCATAGTTTAATAATAATATCCCCCTTTGATTTTGCTCATAATATTTAATCTATTTTCTTGAAAAAAATAAAAAGTTTATTTAAACCTCAAAACACAATTGCAAGGAAATAAACAAATTTAACTGTTCTTCTGATACTTTATTTATTTGAGTAGTTCTTTCATAGTAGTACTTCTCTTAGTTTCATTGGCTAGAATGGATATGTATAACCATTGGAAAAATACATTGAAATTATATATACTTATATGTATATACATGTATGTTTATGTGTGTATACTCCAACTACAATGCTGCCTTTAAAATAAAATTAAATGAAATACATTTTACTCTTCTGTGAAAGATTGCAAAATATTTTCTATCCTGTCTCTTTTTCTTTTGTTTGATTTTTCTTAATATATTTTTATTGATTTCAGAGCGGAAGGGAGAGGGAGAGAGGGACAGAAGCATCAATGATGAGAGAGAATCACCAATCATGCCTCCTACATGCCCCACACTGGGAACCTCGGCATGTGTCCTGACCAGGAATCAAACTGTGACCTCTTGATTCATAGGTCATGCTCAACCACTGAGCCATGCCAGCTGGGCCTGTCACCTTTTAGTATAGGCATGCAGTTAATACAGAATGATCTAAGTAGTGTGTGTGTTTTTTTTAATCACTCAGGGTTTAATAGATTGTTGGTGTCAAAATATTTTACACTTCATTAAAATCCACAAGACAGGTATAAAGTCATTATAACAGATGTATAAAAGAAGTTTCCCAAATTAAAGTCCTGATTAGTCACTTTCCTCGTTCACTATGAGAACACTGAGCCCTGAAGCAATAGCATGAATTGGCTACGTTACATAGTAAACTGGTCACAAAGTTGGGAGTAAAACCTACATTTTTGGTTCAATCATCCCTTCACTGCTTATCGATAGATATCCTATTAACTAAATTTCAACCATTTTCATGTAACTGATTTAAAAATAAATATCAGGTTTTATACTTATAGTATTGTATCATCTACCTAATAAAAGAGTAACATGCTAATTGACCGTACCTTCATGATGCCCATCAGCCCATCTGGAGTGAGTATGCAAATTAACCCAACAAAGATGGTGGGTTAATTTGCATATGCAGGCGCTGAGCGGCCAGGGTCGGGGCAGGATGCTTGCGTCATCGCCATGGCGATGACGCAGGCGTTCCGCACCACCCCAGCCACTCCGGGCCTCTGGGCAGCGTGGGAAGGCAGAAAGGTGGCTCCAGCCAGAGCGAAGGCGGTGCTGGTAGCCAGGGGAAGGAAGGCCCATTCTTGCATGAATCTTTGTTCATCGGGCCTCTAGTAATATTATAATTACAATCAGTGCTTTTATGAATGCATGAAATATTAGTCTTTTACAGCCTTTGTAAGCATGTTCTTCTATTAGTATGTCAAAAATTCTAATGCCTATATCTAAATGCTGAGTAAGGACTATAATGAGGTTTATAATTCCTTGTTTGTGAGCAAGACATGAGACATTGCAAGTATTTTTCTCTGGGTAATTTAAGACTCTCTCTCAAAATGAACGTCTTGCTCAACTACATGTGTAATAGTTGTAATAGCCGGCATAACATAGAAGGTATTTAATATTAGCTGATATATTAGCTGATACCATATGCATGTTTAATTAGCATGTTTATTTTACCCTACTTCAAGTTCTGTTATACTTAGTTCTTCTAACATGGCATGATAATGTCCTTCAACAATATTCCTTAGATTAATGTGCTCATTAATTTTTAAAAATTGGATTCTAAAATATTTTAGTTTTTTTTAAGGTTTAACAGAATGATTTAAAACATTTTAATGATGCTCTCAATAAGCAGGAACCAAAAGCTGAATTTCAGTCAAATTAAACCATAGAAATATATGAGAACTCTCTCTTATTTTCTCTCTCTTTCTTCACACACACACACACACAAACACATGCACATGCACACACACATGCAAACTCTTATGTCTACCTTAATTTTTTTGACTAAATGTTAGTTCAAATGTTTATTATATATTTATAAAAATTAAATATAATATAAGTGGATAAATATTTATCTTTAGAAATATATTTCTTATAATAAATAATATGTTCAAAGCTTAGACTTTGTTATAATGAAAGTGATTCATGATATGGTATGATTATATTTTTATTATTTATTTAAACTATATCAGAGCTATTTATACATAAATAATATTAATAAAAGTAATGGAATACCCATATAACCCTCATCCAATTTCCCCTGCTGTTAATATCTTTCATTAGTATGATACATTGTTTTTAATAACTAATGAACCAACAGTGAAACATTATTTACTTGAATGAATATTTTATTCAGAATTTTTTAGTTTTTATCTAATATTTTAGTTCCTTAACATTTTCTTGACTTTAATGACCTTAATAATTTCCAGGAGTGAGATGGTTTATAGATTATTTCTTATTTTGGGTTTACCTGATATTTCCTCATGATGACAGATTTTGTTCAGGAATACCACAAGATTGATGCTGTATTCTTCCCAGTACATAACAAGAGAGACATACAATGTCAATGTGTTCCGTTACTAGCAATGTTAGCTTTTTATTGCTTTAGTAAGTTAGTGTCTGCCTGTTCTTTTCTACTTTATTTACTAATTATGTTTACTTAATAATTAATAAGTAATTAAAACTATCTGGAGAGGAATGACTTTAAGACTTTGTAAATACCTTGTTTCTCATCATATCTTCACCCACACTTTTATTAGTGATTTATGAAACATTGATTTGTTAAAAAGCCATTGATGAAAATGCAAATTATTGTGGTGTATACATTTTCTTCATTTTATTTTTTTGCCCCTTGATCATTTAGTGGGTGCTTTTTCAGGCATTATGAAATGCACTGGCAGTAAATGTTTGGTTACTAATGAGAAGGTTAGCATACTAAAATCATAGTGAATATAGTGAATATAGGAACTTATAAATAATTTGTTTGCTGAAAACCAACCTGTTTTCAATAGCAGTTATTATTCAATATGAGTTTTCTAAAATGCAGGCAAGAAGTAAGTTGAATTTATTTGTTTTTCTGTAAAGTATCTCAAAAGCATTTTTCCTTAGGGCTAAACATAATTTATCTTTGATGGAATACATCATCCAAATTGCATCATTTCAGATTATCTGTGTATCTTGGGTTCCCTTATGTGTCAAGTTCTATTTATTTATTCTTTTGTTTCCCCTCTTCTCAAAAGTTTATTATTAGTAAACTATGAAATTTCTGAAATAATATATCTCATGCTGCTTGAGACCATCTGTGTTGCAGTCTTTATCTACCAAATATTAGAATCATGACATCAAGCAGAAGCTCTCTTAGCCTAAAATTGCTTAACTATAAAGTAGCTATAATAACAAAAAATAATGTTACATGGTTGTATTAAGAATTAAAAATAATGCTTTTTTAAAGTACTTAGTACAGGTTTTGGCCTTATTTTCTTGCAAGTCAACTCTGCCTTGAACATATACTTTATAACTGGTGATATATTTAAAAAATCAAGGGGATCTTCACAAATGAAATGCAAGAAAAAATACATTTGTAAGCAGTCAGTAATTAGTGGAACATCTTTAAGAACTTCACCTTTCATCATAGTGGTGAAAAGACATTATCCTTGAATCTATCCAATTTGAGTGTTAAACTTTCCTGGTCAATTTTTTTTTTTTTAGCTTTGTGCTATTCTTTCACAATGTATCATGACTGTATCATATTTTTGCATTTAAAATATGCATTTTTGAAATCTGTTCTTATCAAAGTAATACTGGAAGGTTGAAGAGCACAGATGGTCTCCATGATGAAGTATTACAATGAAATTCCATATTTAGCTAAGTATTTAAAAAACATTTTCATGTTTGTATTATATATCTCATATATAATTTAGATGACTTTTTATGCAAGTTAAATATTATTTTTTAGAAATATAGTCCATTGTATTAAAAACTTGATGAATATCTCCAACTATTCATGAAATAAAAACCACTGGACCTTCAGAGCCATTCCCATTCACAGAATTTCTTTGAGTAGACATTTACTCTAACATCAAAAGCTTCTGAGGGAAGAAATAAGATTAAGCCCTAGTTCCCTTTACTTGTCCCAGTTCTTCTCCTCCAAGGGATTTGCCCATTTTTTCTAGAAAGCAAGATACAAACAGTAAGGGAAGAAAAAGAGAAGAAGAATAAAGCAATGGAAAGAAACACATAAAAATATTTTTTCTACTTTAAACATGTAAATGTAATCAATGTTTCAGCTGTCCTAAAGAATTTAAGTATTTAATTATTTAATCTTTTCTTTTTAAATTACCACCCAAGGATACTTTTTCCATTGATCTTTAGAGAGATCATGGAAGAGAGGGAGAAGGGGAAAAGAGAGAGAAAGAAAGAGAGAGAGGTGTACATCAATGTGAGATAGACACATTGACTGGTTGGCTCCTGCAGGCACCCCTGCTGATCAAACCTGCAACTGAGGTATATGCCCTTATCTGGGAATTGAAACCTCGAGCCTTCCATTCTTGGACCTACACTCCAACACTCTGACCACTGGGCAAACTGGCCAGGGATACACTTTTCACATTTAATGGGTTATTACATATATTATATATTCAATCTAAAGTTAATTGTTCTTTAGCTTTTACTAAAGTTGAGTAGAGTTATTTGTCCCCTCTCTAATAATAAGCTATTCTTGTATTTTGAAGATACTTATGAGTTTGCCTTTCATAATTTCTTCAGAGGAAGTGATTTCAATATTAATTATATAAGTTCCATAATAAACATGGAGTGAAGATTATAATCACATATGCAAAAACTATTTGTATTAAAGGAACATGAAGAACATGTAATTTTCCATTTTTTTCTCTTTGATTTTAATAAATCATTGCATGATAACATCCACTTAGTGTAAATTCAAAAATGTGTATTTGCTATCAATGCTAGAAAGATTTAAGATAAACTTCAAAGAGACATTTGATTTGGATAAATGTTTGAATAAAATAAATGTTATATTAATGAGTTAATATATATCCAATATAATGATCACAGAAATAATGATTTGACCAATAATAAGTGACCAATAAATAATTATAGATTTGGAGATAATGTAATTTCATCATTGTGAGAAAAAGCTTAAGTTCTCAACAAAATTCCACTAATCATTATCTGTTTACAAATTTATCATTCCATTTTATTTATGGGGAACCCTTGTCTTTCAAATATAGCACTGTTTCTAAAGCATATTAGAATAATAGGGTTGTCTTTTGAGAGGAGGAGGTTAAAGCTGAATCATAGTCATAGGATGAATGGCTTCTAATTTGAAAAATTATTATCATATGGAAGCTGATCTTTAGACCATACAGTATAATTGAGAAGACCCTGAAAATAAGTGTAGGGCTAAGAAGAAGAGAGTAACTAATCATTTTTAAATAGGCCTGTTTTGCAGCACTACATAAATTAGAGTTCAGGAATTGGCAATACCAGGCATAGATTACTAAGAAAGCACTGTGGGTAATCTTCAAAAGGTCGCAGAGGGTGATCGAAGTACTAACAGTTTGTATAGCCCCTGCTATGGTGATATCAGCAATTGTTCCATAGAGTGCCATACAGTACATATATAGACATTAATAAGTGTTAACATGGGAATCTAATCCAACCTCTGCAGAAGCAAAAATTCTATTTTATTTTTTTGCTGAAGAGAAATGGGATCAGGGGTGTATTATTCAATTCTTCGGAGAAACAGAATTGATACATAGATGATGATAGATGATAGATGATAGATAGATAGATAGATAGATAGATAGATAGATAGATAGATGATAGAGAGATAGAGAGAGAGAGAGATAATAGATAGATAGAGCAAGGGATATATATTGTAAGGAATTGGCTTATGTGGTTATGGAAGCTGAGAGATCCCAAGATCTCCAGTGGGCAGGCTGGAGACTCAGGAATGCTGTTGTGGTAGTCCCAGTCCAAAGTCTTAGAACTAGGAAAACGGATGGTGTAAGTTCCCATGTGAGTCTAAGTCTGAAGTCAAGAAATGACAGATGCCCCAGTTCAAAAATAGTCAGGCAGTGAGAGTGAATTCATCCTTACTCAGCCTTTTTGTTCTACTCAGCCCTTCAACAGATTAATGAGGCCCTCTCATATTTGGGAGAGCACTCTGCTCTACTCAAGCTCCTGATTAAATGTTAATCTCATCCAGAAACACCTACATAGACACATCCAGAACAATGTTTAGTCAAATATCTGGGCATCCCTTGGCCCAGTCAAGTTGACACTTAAAATTAACACTCACAAGAGATATGGATTAATGCTACACAAATGTGAGAGAAGATCATAACACTGAGGTCTCATTGTTCATTAAACTTGGAGGAGTGACACCAGTTTCACTAGCAGTGATGATTACACAGAATGTTATCTTTTGTTGGGTGTTTTTTTTTTCTTAAGAGTGTAATTGGTATAAAATGTCTTCTGACATACACTAAGTCAGACAAAGATATTGGTGATTGAAAAATAAATGGGTACCAATCTAATGTAGACTGATATTGCATCTTGGTCCACTAAAGATAATGTTTCTTCTTTAATAATGTCTATTAATGCCCTAACTAGTTTGTCTCAGTGGCAGGCGTCCTCAAACTACGCCCCGCGGGCCACATGCGGCCCGTCGAGGACATTTATCCGGCCCGCCGGGTGCCGCTGCCTGTCCTGCTTAGCAGCCGACTCGTCCCTGGCCCGCAGTGCGCATAGGAATTTGTTCATAGTTTTTTTTTTTTTTTAAACTATAGTCCGGCCCTCCAATGGTCTGAGGGACAGTGAACTGGCCCCCTGTTTAAAAAGTTTGAGGACCCCTGGATAGAGCATCGGCCTGCAGACTGAAGGGTCCCAGATTCGATTCCGGTCAAGGGCATGTACCTTGGTTGCGGGCACATCCCCAGTAGTGGGTGTGCAGGAGGCAGCTGATAAATGTTTCTCTCTCATCGATGTTTCTAACTCTCTCTCTCCCTCTCCCTTCCTCTCTGTAAAAAATCAATAAAGTATATATTTTTAAAAATAATGTCTATTAATAAAATAGAAATAGGGCACCTGCTACCATTGATAGCATTGTCATGAAATCATTAATATATGAAAAGTTTCATGTAGTGAATTCTAGTTCAACTTATATAATGTCTATGACTCTTCAGATATTCTATCTTTTCTTAGAAGAGAAGAGAAACAAAACCCTTGTATTATGATGAAATATGTAAGAAAATAAAATCTCATCAAATGCATTTTAAATCATTCCTTAGGGTAGCTTTGTCTTGAAAAGGTTTTTGAAGGATAATATTACTCTTTTGTATCAATCATTTCCCAATAATTGGTTCTATATTAGTTGTACTTATTATTTAAAAATGTTCTTGCCGAAACCGGTTTGGCTCAGTGGATAGAGCGTCGGCCTGCGGACTGAAGGGTCCCGGGTTCGATTCCGGTCAAGGGCATGTACCTTGGTTGTGGGCACATCCCCAGTGGGAGGTGTGTAGGAGGCAGCTGATCGATGTTTCTCTCTCATCGATGTTTCTAGCTCTCTATCCCTCTCCCGTCCTCTCTGTAAAATATCAATAAAATATATTTTTAAAAAAATGCTCTTTTCTTGTGGACTCTAGTACAGTTTCTCTTCAAAGCCATTTAAGTTATCTGAAGGAATTATTTTCAAATATATGGAAAAGACTATTTTAGATATTCATAAATTATATAGTTTACCAAATTATTCCTACCAATATGTTTTTATGAAAATATAGTGCATGTGACTCCAGGAAATATTCAAAATATATCGATGTCATAACATACAAGGGCACTAATGCCAGTGGCATTATTCAATCACTATATATATATATATATATATATATATATATACACACACACACACACACACACACACACACTGAGTGGCCAGATTATTATGCATTCAGAGATCATAATAATCTGGCCACTCAGTGTTTATATGATACAATATTGTGATTTGTGGAGTGCTTTCCAGCATTCATCCTTCTCAATATCTTCTTCAAAGTGAACAACATACCATTTATTTTCTGAATATTAATTTGGTCTACAATGACATTAGCATCATGATTGTGTAAGATATCCTTCCTTTAAATCCTCCCTTTTAGCAAATAAAAATAAGCATCCAGCCCTTCCACTCTCAAAAAAAAAAAAAAAAAGTCAATGGAAAAAATATCCTCCAGTTGAGGATTAAAATAATAAAAGGTCAGCATCCATCCACAAAGTACCTCTGTGGTGATTGTGGGAGCCAGCATACATCAAGAGACCTGGAACTAGTCCCAGCCACTAGGCCTCAGGTAACCACGCCAATCTCAGTTGGGGCTATGGTACCAACAGAAGCCAGTAAACTGGTCCCAGCCCTTCTGGGCAGTGGTCTGGGAAACCTGGAGGATCCTGGCTTGGGCAGATAGCCATGGATGCTAAAGACTTTTGTTAAAGTCCAGCCTGCCTGAACAGAGAGTCTAGCACTCTGTTTGCAACAACAGCAACAACAAAATGATACAAGTTTGGAATTTGGATGCATTAAAGAGGGTAAGGCAAACTTTGTCAGTGCCGGTCCTCCTTCCAAGGCTGAATGTACAGTGCCTTCCTAGCTAGCAGGACCTCTCCTGCAGGGGAACAGAACAGTCAGCGGCTGCCTAGCTTACCCCAGTTGTATGACATGCTGCTGAGTTGTATCCAATGGGAAGAAACAAGTTTCCTCCACCTCCATGACTCAGGAGAGGGAGGAGGTTGGAACAAAGACAGATAAGAATTCAAAGGGCACAACATGGATGAGGTTCCTGCTGACTTTGTTTAGGGGCTCCAGTAGGAAGCCAGCCCACAGGCTAGTTGGAGAACATGGCACAAGGATCCTCCCACCTGATCTGTGGACACCCTAACACTCCAAGTGCTAAACCCATGCCACCCCCCACTTTGTGGCCAACTCCTTGGGTGCACTCCCCGGTGTAATGGTGAGAGAGAGCTCTTTGGTAAACAGGGAATATGCTCAGAAAATCAGGCTAAGGCCTGTGAGCAAAGGCAAAACCACAAACTTGATGGCAGCGCCACCTACTGGAAAATCAAGTTTCCAGCCGCCAACCTGGCGAGTTATATAGAACCAGAGAAGATACAGAAGCTTAAGAATTCAGACGCAGAAGTAACAAAAAGTCTGAATCAGGTATATTAAACAAGGTTGCAGGAAATTCCAGATGTAAGCAGGACCAATAAAAAAATATCTCCAACTCAGTGATAATTAGGAAAAAATTGAGATGTCTGATACTTCAAAATGCAAAAGCTTCAACACAAAATTTCAAGGAACATGAAGAACCAAAGAAAAGTCATCACCAAAAGATAATACTCTATAATAATCGAACTAAAAAATATGGATATTGGTGATATATCTGATAAAAAATTCAGAATAACAAGAAAGCATAGAAAGATAATTCAATAAAATCAGAAAATGATACATAAACAAAATGAACAATTTAACAATTATAAATCATCAAAGTGAAACAAACAGAAGTTTTGTTTTTTTTTGGATTTTATTTATTTATTTATTTATTTATTTATTTTTATTATTTTTTTTAATTGTTTGAAGTATTACAAATAGTAGTACATATGTCTCCTTTTTTTTTTTTTCCCCATTGACCTTCCCCCGGCCTCCCCTTCCCCCCAGTACATGCCTTTACCTGTCCCCTCCCCCCAGTGTTTTATATCCATTGGTTATGCTTATATGCATGCGTACAAGTCCTTCGGTTGATCTCTTACAGCCCCCCCCCCCCCAAACCTCCTCTGCCTTCCCGCTGTAGTTTGACAGTCTGTTCAATGCTTCTTTGCCTCTATATCTATTTTTTTCCCCATTTCATTCCTTTAAAAAATCTTGCCTCTGCAGACTAGAAATAAACATACAATAACAAAAAATGTTTGAGTCCCAATTTCCATGTCCAACAGTTCTGAGTCCCCGTTTCAATGTCAAACAGTTCCTTAAGTGTACATGTCAGCAATGATATCTGGATGGTGGGCACATGGTGGCAATGCAGGTCCAACCCTCTCTGGTTTGGTCCTAGGCAACCTGCTGCGATGCACAGCTGCTGACTGCTAGCGTGGCAAGGCGTCCTTAGCGTCTCCCATCTCTGGACTGTTTCTCCTCTTGTCTTCGTGGTTGGAGCAGACCTGTCAATTCCTCTCTGTTGCAGGAATCCACATGGTCTTGGAGTTGTTTTCTGAAAATATACAAACATATTCTCAACCCAAAGTTAATAAAGGAATCTTTTCTATATAATTGATTTGGGATCCTTTTTATTTTTGCCCAAACGATTTTCCTTTGTCTTATTTAGATACCATGTGTGTTTTTCCTGGGTATCTTGCAAGTTTTGGAGCTGAATAATTCAATGAACAAAATGAAAAATACAATAGAAAGTATCTGCAATAGAATAGACCGGACATTTTAAATAAGGTGTCTTTAAACAAAAACATACATAAAATAAGATTATATATTGATCAGTTGATAAAAATGTTATAACCGGAGGCTTACAAGAACTTAACCCTGTATTCTCCTAGCAATGTAATAACCTTGTATTCCCCAGGAGCAATGATTTAGTCTTTGTTCATTCAGTGTTTGTGTAACTTTACAGAAAATAACTACCTAGGGTAATGAAAATCAATAGTATTTATATGAAAACGTGAATACAATGCTTCTGTGGGGAAGTATTGCCATTTAAGATTAGTAATGACAAATGTTTGCTTTTGGGAGCATAGTTCATAATTTTCATGTTGGCATGAGTATCTATGGGTCATAAGATATCTAGACATTTAACTGAGAACTGCTCACCTTTTACATTCACATTCTAATTTCTCTCATGCATCTTTTTGAAATATTGAATTTTCTTGCATTGGTTTTCTTTAACATTTACATATTTTGCATTTATTCATACATTTTTGTATTTACCAATAGCTGTACAAAATCATTTGTGAAAGAACACATGAACTAAATAAGTTATACCCTCAGGCAGCTACCCAAGCTAATAATCATTCCATGCATAAAATGCCCTTCAGAAAACCAAATTTATTTTTCTGAGACTTGATATGTTAAAGGATATAGAACATGGCTATTTGCATGGTAGATGTGCCCTGAAAACTGTGAATGATAAAGTATAGGGCAATACATTATAATAAACTACCTGACTGTCATGTGAAGATTTAAACTTCCACATACTTTTTAAAAATTCACAAAGCACCAGTGTGCAATGTCCCCTGTAATGAGAATAAGTTAGGGTAATGGGTGTGTGTATTTATATTCATCTAATGTGTGTGTGCTCATAGATCCAATCTAATAAAAGAGTAATATGCAAATTGACTGTCACACCAAGACACAAGATGGCCACCCCCATGTGGTCAAAGATGGCTGCCACCACGTGGACTCAAGATGGCCGCCACAAGATGGCCTGAAGGGGAAAGCAGTTGTGGGAAGTTAGGGGTGACCAGGCCAGCAGAGGAGGGCTGTTGGGAGGGACCAGGCCTGCAGGGGAGGGCAGTTGGGGGGACCAGACCTGCAGGGAAGGGCAGTTGGGGTGACCAGGCCTGCAGGGAGGACAGTTGGGGGGACCAGACCTGCAGGGGAGGGCAGTTGGGGGGGACCAGGCCTGCAGGGGAGGACAGTTGGGGAGAAACAGGCCCCAGGGGAGGGCCGTTGGGGGCAACCAGGCCAGCAGGCAAGGGCAGTTGGGTGGGACCACACCTGCAGGGGAGGGCAGTTGGGAGCCAGCAGTCCTGGATTGTGAGAGGGATGTCCAAACACCCGTTTAGGCCTGATCCCAGTAGGATTGGGCCTAAACAGGTGGTTGCACATCCCTCAAGGGGTCCCAGATTAGAGAGGGTGCAGGCTGGGCTGAGGGACACCCCCCTCCTCCGTGCATGAATTTCGTGCACTGGGCCTCTAGTATGTATATATTTCTATTGGTTGTACATAAAGAAAATTAATGAAGTAGGATTCTGAAATCTACTATTTTTTAAAACCATTTTGTGTATTCCAACTTTTGATTGTTTATGTGCATCTAGTATAGATTATTTCATTGGAGCCCTTTTTGTCTTGCCAGACTTTCCATATTAGCACAAAATATTTTATCTTCTTTTTTCCTTAGCTATTTCTATTATCCTAGTTTCAAATATTCCACACCCTAGCACATATCTGAACAGGCTAACTATCTGAGTGGTAGATTGTGTTTGTAATATGTAGATCCATTTTAGTTCTGATGTTTTAATGCAACCCATGACACAGTGATTTTCTTGGCCAACAAAGATGTTTGAAGAAATACTTTTAAGTTTGTTTTATTAGATATCTGGAAACAAATTGTTGTCATTCGATTTTAAAATTGCATAATTTAAAAATCAAATCATAGCTGTATAAGAATGATAGAAGTTTTATGAGAGAGAACAATGTCCTTTGGGACAGAGGTTACACTAAAAATATATAAATTTTACTTGGAATCCTTTTAGTTAACTAACATTTCCACTAAACCCATACCCCAATGGTCTTTTAGTACTACATGTGCTATTTTTTTTTTAAATTTATTGGGGTGAGTTTGGTTAATAGGATCATATAGGTTTCATTTATAGATTTCTATGACACAAGATCTCTATATTGCACTGTGTGCCCTCCACCCAAAGTCAAATCATTGATCACCATACATTAGGCCCCATCCACCCCCCACCTTTCCACCCCCTTCCCTCTGGCCACCACCACATTGCTGTTTGTGTCCTTGAGCTTCAGTTTTATATACACATATGAGTGACATCATATGGTTCTTATCTTTTTCTGACTGGCTTATTTCACTTAGCATCATATTCTAAAGGTCCATGCATGTTGTTGCAAATGGCATTATTTCATCTTTTCTTGTAGCTGAGTAGTATTCCATTGTGTATATGTACCACATCTTCTTTATCTAGTTCTCTATTGCAGGACACTTTGGTTGTCTTTATGACTTGGCCACCGTGAATAATGCTGCAATGAACATAGGGTGCATATATCTTTGTGAATACGTGATTTCTAGTTTTTTGTGTTTTTTTTGGGGGGGGGATATAGCTGGTATACCCAGGAGAGGGGTTGCTGGGTCAGATGGTAACTATCAAGTAAAGGCTACATGCACTATTTAAGCTGTATCCTCTCACTTCAATCTCAGGTCTCTTTGACCTGCAGAAAGTCAAAAGTTTGCCTTTTAAAGCTGCCTGCCTAGAGAACTGACTTTATGAATACCCACTGAATGAAATGGGATGCTGAAATCTACCACTGTTGTACTTTGTACTTTTGGTATATTTTTTAAATCATAATTGTGTTTTATTTTTCTAAATTGGAGGCTACAAACTGCAGGAGTTACTGTGCCAGTAGATGTATTTTGTTTGTTCCATTAAATGTATAATTTATTTTTCTAAATTCTGTTGCCAACCTTAGAATGAAGAGGTTACTTATAAAATTAGACTATTAGAAGACCTAGTAATAATGACTCCTTATCCATTATGCCAAGAATTTGCTGGGGCTGAGGAGCAAATGCCACCTTAGAGAGGGTACGTGCTCCCCAGTTGGTATCATTCCCATCAGGCTGTTGAAGGTGATCCATAAATAAGTTGGAATATAACTAATGAGTAGGGATACTCAGATAAAGCTTGAAGAATGGAGACTCTGGATGTAGGGACACATTGTACACAGATATACAGGTAAGACAAAATAACAGTGATTCTGTGGTGGAGATCAATCTATAATAATAAAAACGTAATATGCTAATTAGACCGAACATCCTTCTGGACGAAGCCTGGGCTGCGAGGGCCAAGGCAAGCCGCCATGGCTGCAAGGGCTGAGCCACTTGCATGAATTTCGTGCATCGGGCCTCTAGTAAGAAATAAAGCCAAACACCAAATCCTGGTTGTATATGCCTCATTGAGTTTTGTGGTTGTTGTTTTAATCCAAATGAAAATATATGACCAACTCCTATCACATAACAGCTTCCTACTCAAACAATCTTGTGAGCACAAATCAACGCCCTGCTTTCTCTCTCCTTTGCTAGTTGGGGCATCTGTTGTCTTTGACATTCTTGCTTAAACTTGCCACTTGCATGTAATTACCAACCTGAATTTCACTGAGCTCTCTGAAATGTTTTTTTTTTTTTCATTTTAAAATAGAGTAACTCACTTGCACATACAATTTAAATTCTAGCTTGTAGATAACTTGATGCATTAAGGTGTTTTTAAGGAGGAAAACAGATGCATTTTCTCCACAGGGGCTAAGATGCTAAAAGCCATAAATTGGTCCAAATGTGCTTCAGACGGAATCTGGGTCTTCTATTTCTCTATCCCAAATGCAAGGACCATGATGTTAGTAATTGTGGACTTTAAACGCTTTCATGTAAGGTTTGCAAGGGTTCCTTTGAGTCCCTTTGGGTCTGTGATTGTGGGCAGCTGTCCACTCTCCTTTGTGTAATAAAGGACTGTTTTTTGTGCTGGAACAGTTCTGGTGTGCTGATGAAGTGAGAATCGACAGATTTCCTCTTTTATTTTCAGCTCACCCCAGTTGGCACCACGATATTTACAGGATTTGCAGGAGACAATGGAGCTACAGACATCGATGATGGCCCAAACGGACAGATAGAATATGTGATTCAGTATAATCCAGATGATCCGGTATGTACATACCTACTTGCAGTGTGACTTCACGCTGAGAAATAAAATCAATGCCTACTTCTCGTGATATTTATTATTTCTTCTATTAGCTCCTAGAACCACATTAGTAATAATAGTATAATTAAGTACTACCTCAAAATTGCATTCTTTTAAATGTGGGCTATGCTTTGAAAAGCTCATTTTTTGGTGGTATTTGTAGGGAATCATTTAAAATGTGTTTAGGTTTAATATGGCATTTTTACTAAATCTCCATGATGTTTGTGGATTCCTAAGCATTCTAAAGAAATCATTGGACGTGGTATAACCACTGTGATTCATACGCTTTATGGAACTTACAAAGGAATGCCACTGCTGCCACTTCCCTACCAAGGAAACCTGAGGTGGAGAGGAGGACAGAGCCTCTGGCTATGGGTGTTTCAGGCTGTGAACTAATTTCTTCCAATGATATATTTAACACAGATGAAATCAGAATTGTTTTGCTGAAGCTAAAGCTGGTGTTGTGCCTGCCATCTTGTCTTCCTCTTTTCCCAAGGCAACTTCTCAGAACATCATAAGTTTCCCAAAGCATAGTTTTTGTGTTTTTGTTTGTTTGTTTGTTTGTTTGTTTGCTCGTTTTTTCCCAAAGCATAGTTTTAAACTCACTTCTTAAATGAAATTTCTAAAGGAATGCTTCTCCTTTACGTTAATATTAGGAATATAAAAAGTGGTGAAGATAATATTTTATCTTTATTTTTATATCGTATATTTCTTAGGTAAGCTTTAAACAAACAACAGAAATGATTGTGCTTGTTCAGACTAAAAATTTACAAAAGATCTCCATCACAAGTTTATTGTGAGAATTAAGTGAATTGTGAATGAATTTTCTCCTTTTAGTCTCAGAAATCAATCAGTTAATAGAAGTATCTCTCTTGCAAAGGAGAACAGGCTCCTAGGTGAAGTGATTTACCTGGTATCACACAGCCACTGCTAAGCTATAGAGTCAGGACTCTGATTTCAGAGTAGCATGTGCACCACTCTTTCTCTGTTGTGTTCTAGTAAAATAGTTGTGTTAAAATTTTCCAAAAAATTAGAGAATGAAAAATGAAAGAAAAAAAAAAAAAAAGCCCATGGGCATAGTAGGGTCAAGGGAAGACGGGGAGGGCGAGGAGTGGTTTGTTTTTCCCCTAAAAAGTATGTCTCCACGTGAAACCAAGAGATGGGGAAGTAATGAGAAAGTGACAGAGAAGGACAATAAAGGATGTAAGGTTACACAAGAAATGGAGTGGAAAAGATCAAAGAAATAGAGGAGAAAAGGGCAAGAGAAACAGATTTTCCTTAAAAGTACAAACAGGCAGCTGACTGCACATTTTATTTCTAAACCATTTATTTTCTTTACTGTTTAGGTTTTTAAAAGAATTAATTATATGTGTGTGCCATGTTCCTCGCTTACAATTTATGAAGGTCATTTCCTAATCTTTACTCCTCAAGTTGTATAAATGAAACATCCCAGCCAAGTATAGAATGGCCGAACCATGTATTTTAGGGAAACATTTATTACATTGCTTTAGAAAAAAAATCCAAGATTTAGCTATAGTGTGAGACAAAATGTATTACTTAGAAGCTATCTTTTTGAAGTTTTGTGAGGCTGAAAGTCCTTGTTAGCTGTGCAGTAATTCCTCTGAATGCTTTTCCCTTTCAGGGATATGTAAGCTTGGCATAAAGTACAATATATACATTTTACTGCCTAAAGATTGGATAAGCCAATCAGCCACATGCAGTTTCCAAATTACAAAAAAAAAAAAAAAAAAAAAAAAAAAGAAAAAAAAAGAAAAATGTCCTTCAGCAAGCTAGTAGTACAGTGGAATAAATAAAGACATTCTCTGGGCATGGTTCTAATTCAATGAGGCAGAATAAGGCATCATGACAGCACTTAACTTAGGATCTATGGGAGGAGAAAACATTAACCCAGTCATGTCCTTACAGAGAAAATCCACCGTTAGCATCATAGAAACGTGGTATAAACCTCAATACCAGTTTTTTTCTCTAGTAAGATCTATGAGAGAGAAATACCTGATGGTATTAATATTCTGCCACTCTTCTATTTTTAGTAATTCTCCTTACAGTAACAATGGCATAATATTCACCTACTAATTTCTTAATTTTAAAAAAAATTGTATATACTACAAACATATTTAACCTAAAAAATGTGGCTACCTCTGGCTTTTGCAACCACAAATGTAATTTCTTTTAGATTAATCTTACACTGTAGGATGAACCGTAAAAAGTGTAGATTGCTCTATTCTACTTAAAAATCTTAGAGTTTTATTTGTTGTTGTTATTTTAATATGATACTACATTAATCATTAACAGAAATTACAAATTAGTGACCTGGATTTCAACATTTTGTTTGGTCACAAATCATTTTAAATAATTTTTGAGCCAATCATGAAATTTCACATTCAAAACTTGGTTTCTCTTCTCTCTTAAGAAATAGAAATACGACAATGCTGGTCCTGATTCCCAATAAGACAACCATCAACCAGAGTTGCTCTGCTGTGTTCTCATGAGGAATGAATTCCCACCACTCAGAAAATATATGTATAGCTGCTTAGACTCCAAGGGGTTTTATTCATTTGCAGAATCTGCTTTATCCTTGTAGAAATTTGCAGAAGTCACTTCTGCCTTACAGTAATAGGAATTATTTAAATCAATTCTTCCCATTACTTTAAACAATAGCTTTCAGAGTTTCTGATAAGAGAAGTCAATAGAAATTTGAATCATGTTTCCCAGTATGTTTTCAAGATTCTTTTTTAATCTTGAGTGCTTGGCAACTTAACTATGGCATGCAAAATTGTAGTTTTGTTTGTATGTGTGTTGTTTTGTTTATTTGTTTGTTTTTTATTATCTATTTTAAAATAGGTTACTGAAATTCTTTTTTATTTTTTTTTCTTTATTGATTAAGGTATTACATATGTGTCATTATCCCCACATTCCCCGCCCCTCCCCCCCCTCCCCCGACTCATGCCCTCACCTCCTGGTGTCTGTGTTCATTGGTTAGGGCATAAAAGTCCTTTGGTTGATCTCTCTCCCTTACCCCTACCCTCCCCTACCTTCCCTCTGAGGTTTGATGGTCTGATCGATGCTTCTCTGTCTCTGGATCTGTTTTTGTTCATCAGTTTATGTTGTTCATTATATTCCACAAATGAGTGAGATCATGTGATATTTATCTTTCTCTGACTGGCTTATTTCGCTTAGCATAATGCTCTCCAGTTCCATCCATGCTGTTAAAGCTCTGCATTTTTATTTCACCAATTAAAGAAAATATCAGTCATTATTTGTTTATATTGTCAAGCCTATTTTCCTGACACTTCTTCCTCTGAGATGGCAATTACAGGAATGTTAGGCATTTAAATATTTCTCCATTGGTACATGCTCTGCTCAAATATTTTCAGTAGATTTTAATCACTTATCTGCAACTGTCAATTTTCTGTTGATCTATAGTTAAGGTTGCTGTCTTCTCTGTCATCTCCATTCTGTTATTAAACATATTCAATGTGTATGTTCTTCTTTAAATTTCAGATAGTATAATATTTAGGTCTTGATTTTCCACATTTTTATAGTTTGTTTTTCTTGGTTGTGCTTTTTCAGCTTTTCACCTACAGTGATAATATTATTTTTACATCTCTTAATATAGACATAGTTATGAATAGCTGATTTAAAAGTCCTTGTCTGCTTCTTCGAACGTTGATCTTCCTTGATACTTTCTCCTCTTGAAAAGAGATCACATTTCCTGGTTCATCATATATCAATTTGGTTTGGACTCTATTCTGGACATTGTAAATGTTACATTGTGGAAAGACTCTTGGTTTCATTATATTCCTTCAAAAATTATTTTGTTTTGTTTGTTTGTTTATTTTAGCAGACACCTTGATTGGACTCAAATTGAAAACTTTCCCGGATGCAGCTCAAATCTCAATTCAGCATATAATTTTTCTTAGTTTATCTGTGTGTAGTCTTCCCCATGCATGTGTGGTTTCAAGATCAACTAAAGATTTGGACATATTTTTTAATTGAATTTATTGGATGAGAATCTATAATAATAAAAGCATAATATGCTAATTAGACCGGACAGCTGAATGACCTTCTGGACGTCCTTCTGGACGTCCTTCTGGACGACCTTCCGGACGAAGCTGGAACTGCGAGGGCCAAGGCAAGCCACCGTGGCTGCAAGGGCCTAGCTCCTTGCATAAATTTTGTGCATTGGGCCTCTAGTTGTTAATAAAATGTTATAGTTGCAGCAGCTGTAAAATTCTATATCATCTATATATTGTATTGTGTATTCACCATCCAAACTCAAGTGTCCTTCCATTATCATTTATCTCCCCTTTTAACTTCTTCCTCCCCTTACCCTCTTTCCCTCTGCTAATTACCTTATTGTTGTCTGTGTCTATGAGTTTGTTTATTGTTTTCCCTTATTCTCTTCACCTTTTCCACCCAGCACCTCAAAACCTCTCTCATCTAACAGCTGTCAATCTTTTCTCTGTATCTATGAGTCTGTTTCTATTTTGCTTATTGTTTTATTTTGTTCATTAGATTCCACATATAAGTGAAATTGGTACTTGTCTTTCTCTGACTGGCTTATTTCACTCAGCAGAATACTCTTTAGGTCCATCCATGCTAGTGCAAAGGGTAAGATTTCCTTCTTTTTATAGCCGAGTAGTATTCTATTGAATAAATGTACCACAGTTTTTTTATCCACTCATGTACTGAGGAGCACTTTGGCTGCTGCCAAATCATTGCTATTGTAAATAATGCTATAATGAGCATAGGGGTGCATATATTCTTTTGAATCAGTGATTTGGGTTTCTTCAGATAGATTCCCAGAAGTGGAATTGCTGGGTCATAAGACAGTTACATTTTGAATTTTTTAAGGAGAGTCCATACTGTTTTCCACATTGTATCCACCAATCTACATTCTCAAGGACAGTGCACAAGGGGCTCTTTTCTCCAAAACCGCTCCAACACTTGTTTTTTTTTTTGTTCATTTATTGATGATAGCCATTCTGATAGGTTGAGGTGATATCTCATTGTGGTTTTATTTTGCATTTCTTTGATGATTAGTGACATTGAGTATCTTTTAATATGTCTAGGGGTCATCTGTATGTCTTCTTTGGTTAAGTCCTTTGCCAATGTTTTAATTGGGTTGTTTGATTTTTGTTGTTTATAATTATTATTTTTTTTCTGGTGTTGAGTTTTATAAGATCTTTATAGATTTTGGATATTAACCCATTATCAGATGTATTATTGGTGAGTATGTTCTCCCATTCAGTGAGTTGTCTTTTTATTTTGTTGATGTTTTCCTTTGCTTGTCAAAAACTTTTTAGTTTGACATAGTCCCATTTGTTTAATTTTTTGTTTGTTTCTCTTTCCTGAGAAGACATGTCAGGAAAAATATTGCTACTAGAAATGTCCAAGATTTTACTGCCCATGTTTTCTTCTAGAATTTTTATGGTTTACAGTCTGGCATTTAAGTGTGTAATCATTTTGAGTTTATTCTTGTTTATGGTATAAGAAGGTGGTCTAAGTTCATTTTTTACACATTTATCTGTCTGATTTTCCCAACACCATTTACTGAATAGACTCTCTTTACCCCATTGTATGTTCTTGCCTTCTTTGTTGAAATGTTAATTGACCATAAAAGTATGAGTTTATTTCTGGATTCTCTATTCTGTTCCATTGATCTATGTGTCTGGTTTTATGCCAGTACCATGCTGTTTTGATTACTATGGTCTTGCAGTATAGTTTGATATCAGGTAACATGATTCCTCCAACTTTTTTCTTCTTTCTCGAGATTGCTGTGGCTATTCATATTTGGACTATTTGTTCTAGTTCTATGCAATACTCCATTGATATCACGATAGAGAGACCATTTTATCAATCTTCTAAATAGCATTAAAACACAGAGTGATGTAAGGAATTTTTTTATGGATAAGAGACTGATCTTATAAGTTAAATTCTTTTGAGGTGTGAATACACTGTCTTACACTGAGGGAAAGAATGCTGGAAATTGCCCTTATGAGATGCATGTTACCAGGAAAAAACTCAGTCCCTGACAGGGTAGGAGATTTAACTAATGAGCAGCAGTTCCCAGGTATGAATAAAAAGTAAACCATAACATAGTTGATTTTTCATAAAAATAGTGTTTCAATTTAATAGCTGGATTAAATACTTGAAAAAGTTTAGAATACAGAATGGACACCAACGTTGAAAAGGGATATTATGTAGAATAATTGGAATATTTGAGCCCTTTGGTGATAAAACAAGTGCTGAAAAGGTAATTTAATAACAGGGAAATTTTTCAGATACCTAGACTTTTATTTAGAAATAACCTAAAATATTTTTTAAACTATCACAAGGAACAGGATTACTGGTTACCATTATCAAAGGACTCTGATAAAACCCATTGATCAAAATAAAAACTTTTCAGAAATAAGAATAGTAAATCTGAAGTGTACACTCATATTCTATTTTTAAATAATAAGCATGCTCTCTGTAACTTTTAAGGGTACTAAATTACACTATCAAAATCCCTAATGCATTATATATTCAAATGATTTTGAATCTTTGTCTTCACTTATTTTCAGACATCCAATGACACCTTTGAAATTCCCCTCATGTTGACTGGAAATGTAGTGTTAAGGAAGAGGCTCAACTATGAAGATAAAACACGCTACTATGTCATCATTCAAGCTAATGTGAGTATTTATTCAATTCCTCTTACTTTTCTCCTATGAACTTATGAAGTAAATAAGTTGTTTAAAATGTGTAAGTTCTCTGAGAGTACTCAGTATAGTTTGCACTTCCTCCTTTGGAAAATAAAGTAGCCCTGGCCTCAGTGTAATTTGTATAAATATTCTTCTAGCTGGCAAATGGGATGGAATAGGGCAGTGGTCGGCACACTCATTAGTCAACAGAGCCAAATATCAACAGTACAACAATTGAAATTTCTTTTGAGAGCCAAATTTTTTTAACTTAAACTTTTCTAATGCCACTTCTTCAAAATAGACTTGCCCAGGCCATGGTATTTTGTGGAAGAGCCACACTCAAGGGGCCAAAGAGCCGCATGTGGCTCGCGAGCCACAGTTTGCCAACCATGGGAATAGGGGATGAAGATTGTTTCCACTCACTGTAAACTTCACTCTCTGAACCACTTGTACACCCCCGCTCTTCAGTGATTGGTTTTTAGCTCATACTGAAGTATTTCTCAAAGCAGGATCCACCAAACAATTTAAGTCAAATCACTATGAGAGCATATTAAAAATGCAGATTCCTTGAACCAACCTCAGATTCTCTGAACAAAAATTTCAGAGGATAGAAATGCATTTTTTAATATATATTTTATTGATTCTTTACAGAGAGGAAGGGAGAGGGATAGAAAGTTAAAAACATCGATGAGAGAGAAACATTGATCAGCTGCCTCCTGCACACCTCCTAATGGGGATGTGCCCACAACCAGGGTGCATGCCCTTGACTGGAATCGAACCTGGGACCTTTCAGTCCACAGGCAGATGCTCTATCCACTGAGCCAAACCATTTAGGGCTAGAAATGCATTTTTTATTAGTTCCCCAGGGGACTCCAAAGTACACTAAAAGTAGAAAACTACTGAATTGGTAATCTTTACCCTCATGGCTATCATCCTATATAATAAAGAGGTAATATGCAAATTGACCATCACTCCAACACACAAGATGGCCACCCCCATGTGGTCAAAGATGGCCGCCCCCATGTAGACACAAGATGGCCACCACAAGATGGCCTACAGGGGACGGTAGTTGTGGGCAATCAGGCTAGCAGGGGAGGGTCAACTGGGAGGGACCAGGCCTGCAAGGGAGGGAAGTTAGGGGTGACCAGACCTGCAGGGGAGGGCAGTTGGGGGCAATCGGGCCAGCAGGGGAGCAGTTAAACATCGATCAGGCTGGCAGAGGAGTGGTTAGGGGATGATCAGGCTGGCAGGCAGAAGTGGTTAGGGGAATCAGGCAGGCAGGCAGGAGAGTAGTTGGGAGCCAGCAGTCCTGGATTGTGAAAGGGATGTCAGACTTTCCGTTTAGGAACAGACCTAAACAGGCAATTGGACATCCCTTGAGGGGTCCCAGATTGGAAAGGGTGCAGGCTGGACTGAGGGACACCTCCCATGCATGAATTTTGTGCACCAGGCCTCTAGTTTATTGTATAATTGTTCACTAAATATTAGCTACAATGTCTATAACCATTGTATGTGGACAGTAGTAATAGAAAGCCTCAAAATAGTTGCTTATATAACTTTAACATTTATTATTAATATTATTATTATTTTAATAAAAGCCTTAGGTTGCTGTGTATCAAGGCTTGGTGTGACAGATCAAGTATATAAGGATTTGGGTCCCTTCTATCCTTAAGTATTCCCCTTCCCCTGAAATTTGGTAATGCCTTGTCTGCTGGGTGCTTATGAATATTTTACCTATTAGCAAAACTGAGTGTAAGCAAGTGGAAAGGGTGCTAAATACTTTATTTTTAGAGGTTGATTCTGTCTCCTTTTATTTGAGAGGACACTGGAACAACTTTTCCTTATACACCATTATCACATGAGCCGGAACAGCAGAAAGGAAAGTTGAGGAAGTCTATCTGTGGTTAAGGGGGAGGAGATAATCATCTCTGGATGACAACAACTATGGTTCATCTTCTGGGGCTGGGCACATTGATGATCTGAAAAAATAATGCTGGCACTAAGAAGAATGCATTTTAGGAATAAAAACTAACAAGGCTGACCACAGATAGCTTTAAACATTAAAAAAGCCCCATAACAAGTGACAGGGATATTCTGAAAAGGTAGTGAGCCTTCGAAGCCATCTTGTGTCTTTAAGGACCCCTATGCATTGTAATCTTATTCATATAGCAGAACAGAAAGACAGTAGGGAATGAAAAAAAAGGAAAGTATCCTCCATCAGCTATTCTAACAAATTTACAGCAGTCTCCCCTTATCTGTAGTTTCTCTTTGTGTGTTTTTTTAATATATATTAATAATAGCCTATGGTGTCACACCCTCACATCATCACAAGATGGCCATCACAAGATGGCCACGTGCACAGTGGAGGCGGGGCCTGGCGGCCACTCTGCGTGGTGAGGCCTGGAGGTCCTATGGCTCCGCGTGGCATGGAGAAGGCCAGTCCTGGCAGAGGAGGCAGATCGTGGCAGGGGAGTGCAGTTGTTGGCGATCAGGCCGGAAAGGGAGGGCAGTTGGGGGCAATCAGGCTGACAGGTGAGCAGTTAGGGGGCGATCAGGCTGGCAGGCAGAAGCAGTTAGGGGCAATCAGGCAGGCAGCCAGGTGAGGGATTAGGAGCCAGCAGTCCTGGATTGTGAGAGGGATGTCCGACTGCCAGTTTAGGCCCAATCCCGCCGGCAGTTGGACATCCCCAAAGGGTCCCAGATTGGAGAGGGTACAGGCCGGGCTGAGGGACACCTCCCCCCCCCCCCCCATGTGTGAATTTTGTGCACTAGGCCTCTAGTCCTAAAATATAAAAACCCTGGGTTGTAATGACCAGTAATGACCAAGGCTCCACCAACTGGAAGTCAGTCCTGCAGTCAGCTCTGGGTTGCTGTGGCAACCCAGTGCTGACTGCTTCTGCTGCAGGCGTGGTGCCCCAGTACTGACTGCTGAGGGGGCTGCAAATCAGGGCCAGAGAGAGGCCTGAAGAGAGAAGCAGAGACTGATCTGTTGCCTCTATGGCAGCTTTTGATTAGCACTTGCCTCTCTCTTTCTCTCCCAGTCTGGCCAGCAGCCGTGCCTCCATTTCTCTTCAGGCCTCCATGGGGGCTCCTGATCAGCCCCACCTTTCTAATCAGCCCCAGTGATAGGCCCAGAGATGCTAACTGGCATAAGAACTGACCAATCAGAACCAAATGTGGGTGCTGTGAAGAACCAATGACTGCCTAGGAGGCAGAGCTTTTGATGTTGATTGGCATAGGAACTGACCAATCAGAACCAAATCTGGGTGCTGTGGGGAGCCACAGGGTGTCTAGAAGGCAGAGTTTTTGACGCTGACTGGCATTGAAACCGACCAATCAGAACCAAATTGGCCAGCAGGGGAGGGCAGTTGGGGGCAAGCAGGCCATCAGGGGAGTGCAGTTAGGGGCAATCATGCAGGCAGGCAGAGGCAGTTAGGGGCAACCAGGCCAGCAGGGGAGGGCAGTTAGGGGTGATCAGGCTGGCAGACAGGTTAGCAGTTAGGCGCCAGCAGTCCCAGATTGCGAGAGGGATGTCTGACTGACAGTTTAGGCCCCATCCCTGTAATTGGACATACCCCAAGGTGAGAGGGTGTAGGCTGGACTGAGGGAAACCCCGCTCCATGCACAAATTTTGTGCACCGGGCTTCTAGTATATATATATATATATATATATATATATATATATATATATATATATATATATATATGTATGTATTTCAGAGAGGAAGGGAGAGAGAGATAGAAACATCAATGATGAGAGATAATCATTGATTGGCTGCCTTCTGTACACACCCTAGTAGGGATGAGCCCACAACCCAGGCATGTGCCTTTGACCAGAATCAAACCAGGGACCCTTCAGTCCACAGTCTGATGCTCTATCCACGGAGCCAAACCAGCTAGGGCCTCTTTCTATGGTTTTGATGCCAAAACTTCTGGTCTGGTCGGTCCAGGTTTGTTTTCTCCCGAAACTGAAGAATGAGTTCATAGGCAAAGATGGTAAGGAGAAACAAAGTTTATTGAAAGATGGATGGACTTCCTGCTGCAGGGAGCAGCAGGAAGGGGGCCCATGTGGGTTGCTGGTTAAGATTCTTTGTCTAAGGGTATATATATATATATATATTTTTTTTCTGGCTTCTGATTGGTTCTTTCAAAGAATTCTGCCTTAACAACATCCCTACATTTTATGAATGGGTGGAATGGATGGACAGGACGGACCTGAGGACCTGATTGAGGACTGCCACATCAGGTCCCAGGTGATGTCACTGTTCCTCCCTAGCAACTCCCTCTAGCTGAGTTCAACTCCAGATCATTTTGTTTGTCCCTGTTTTGTGTATGTGTGTGTGTGAGTGTGTGTGTGGTGTGTGTGTCAGAATTATTATGTTAGCAAACAAAAATGAACTTAGATTAATGCTTGGATTATATTCTGAGATCATTACAGTATAACATAAACCACTATAGTACTTCTAATTTACTGTTTAAAATGGGTAATTTAAAAACAGAATAACTATGAATATATATATGAATGTATATTTATACACATATATACACATATATATTCATTTACTTTTAATGTGAGTAGATAATATTTTATTTTCCAGTGTTGCAATATATCACAGTCCCACAAACTATAAAGAAGACTCTCTATAGTCTCTACTTTTTTGATATGTAATTTACTGAAGACAGTGGGTTATTAGATTGAAAATCTGGCTCATACTTGCTTGAGGGTCAATTGTGGGTACTTCTTCCTAACTCTGAGTTCACTGACCTCACATTTGTGGTCATAGTGGAAGAATTTACAGTATTGCAAGTGGCAGATACTATAAATCAGTGTTTCTTATCTCAAAGAGCTGGTTGTTAAACATATGCTAGTTTGTATATACCAGTATCTATATAGTTTAATTGTTGTGTTTATATAGTATAATGATATCATATATAGAAAATTATCTTTCTTATCTGTACTAATAAAAGGGTAATATGCTAATTAGACTGGACATCCAACCAGACAAAGCCACGGTGGCTAGGGGTGATCAGGCCAGCAGGGGAGGGCAGTTAGTGGCAATCAGGCTGGCAGGAGAGGGCAGTTAGGGGTGATCAGGCAGGCAGGCAGGCTAGCGCTTAGGAGCCAGGGGTCCCGGATTGCCAGAGGGATCCCATATTGGAAATGGTACTGGCCAGGCTGAGGGACACCTCCCCCTTCATGCATGAATTTCGTGCACCATGCCTCTAGTTCTTTTATATTTTTATTACTTTATTGATAGTACGTAAATCGATGTAGAAACTAAACTATGTACATTAAAAACCTCTGCAAGTTGCCTAGTTGGTGTGGCTCAGTGGTTGAGAGTTGTTCCATGAGACAAGAGATCACAGTTTAGATTCTGAGTCAGGGCACATGTCCAGGTTCTAGGCTCCATTTCCAGTGTGGGGTGTGCAGAGGCAGCCAATCTAAGTGTTTCTCTTATCAATGTTTCTATCTACCCCTCTCCCTTTCTCTCTTTCTAAAATCAATATGATTTTTTTTTCTTAAATATATTTTTATTGATTTCAGAGAGGAAGGGAGATGGAGAGAGACAGAAACATCAGTGATGAGAGAGAATCATTGATCAGCTGCCTCCTGTAAACCCCACAAAAGGAGATCGAGTCTGCAACCAAGCATTTGCCTGACTGGTAATTAATTGAACCACAACCTCCTGGTTCATAGGTCGATGCTCAACCACTGAGCCATGTTGGCTGGGCAAGAACATATTTTAAAAATAAAAATAAATAAAACCTCTGCAAGTTATAAGGAAAGTTGAAATCTGAACTATGTATTTTGACTTCAAAGTAGATGGTATCTAAGAGGCTACGTCTGATGAGAAATACTGACCATTACTCAGCTTTGGCCTGGCTCTGTTTATGGTACAAATATTTGATTGGTTTGCAAAGAGAACCATTCAAATTTTGTGGGAAGTTCTTTTTATCCATGTGAACATGTTATATTCTTGAATAAGTTAGAAGAGTTTTATTTGGCCCACATTAAAAAATATGTCACTTGTTTTCTTGATAGATTTATAACATTATCATCCACACTTTTTATTTTCCATATGAATATCAAATGAAGGAATGATTAGTTATAGAGAAAAGAAGAAAAAAAATCTCAGAAAGGAATTTCAGAGAAGTGTAAAAATCAATGGGGTTTTCTTTTATTGAAATTTCCAATACATTCTATTATCACAGATTCTAATTTTGATGTTATCCTAAGTTGCAAAAGAATCAAACTCATCTCTATACATAGATTTTCTTCCATGCTACTGTCTTTTATATTACTTTAATCCTGAGGAAAATACTAAGGACTATTTACTCAAGAGCTCTTAAATAATTGTCAGGATTATTTAGAATTATAGCAAGAATGATTTTTGAGTTATCTTATTAATAGCATGCTCGTTTTTATTTTAACAAATATAGAGAAGAAACACTAGTTGTCTTTAATTAAAAATATAATTTATAAAATATAGAACTACTATTTAGTTTTTGGATGTATTTTCTCCTAATGGCTAAGCATATATTTTTAAAGTATGTGAACTGTAGAAGCAGAAACCGTCTACCTCATTCCCTTCTAGCTTTTTTGGGCTGGTCTAATAAGACATATTAAGAGGAAAACAAATTTAATTTTACCAGTATATGTACATGAGCCCCATAAAAACTATAGGACTAAAAGAAACAACTTTTATAACTTTAGACAAGGAAACAGTAAATTTGTAAAGAATTGTCAAAACAAATGGATTAGGATTTAGGGTAATAAATTAGTGAGGATTAACAAGGTTTATTTAGAGCCATCTGCGTTCTAAAATCCCTATTTCTGGTGATAAGCATGCTTTCTATGATCCTAGTATGGATAGGTTACTTTTCATATGAAAGTTTATTTTCTGCATTCAGGAGTACAAAGGAGGGTCAAAGTGTTGTTCTTGTACCAGCTGTTTCATATGTAATGATAATTCAATATAAATAGTGTGCCAAAATGGCATATGTCAGCTCTCCTTCAACACATTGGAATTATATGAGCTTGGATATAAAAATAATTTTTATAATTTTAGATTCAAACTATGTAAACAACTTTTCAGAAGTAACCCCCACCCTGACCTGTCTACTGCCAACTGATATGTGGAAGAAGTGCTCATTTTACACCTATATTTTGGAGCTCTGCCGATTTCTTGGGCATATT
The DNA here is from genome assembly GCF_963455305.1 of Plecotus auritus. NCBI lineage: Eukaryota > Metazoa > Chordata > Mammalia > Chiroptera > Vespertilionidae > Plecotus > Plecotus auritus. The sequence continues at coordinate 32,477,318 of NC_137783.1, read as the reverse complement.
CTTGGGAGGGGAGCTGAAGTGGGAAGATGGCAGTTAATGGTTTAACATTTATAAAATGTTCAAGTAATGAAGATAGGTAAGCATGTGGACATATAAACTATGATACTATCCTGTCTACTAGTATGTATACTTTTTTTTAGATAGGCAAATGTTTCAAATAAAAATGCAATTTCAAGAAGAGAAGAAAAAGAAAAAGGAATACTTTTAAAGTGACTTAGACCAAGGCAATCTTGTTACAGCTGTTTTTCTTTCTGAATATAGAAATTTAACAGAATCATGTTGCTAGGATAAGTTTTAAATTTTCAGTCAGTGCTATCCCATCTATCATTGGTGAGCAGAAGCAAGACAGACACCTCTGAGGTCTTGGTTAACTGAGTTAGGGTCAAAAGACTCAGGGCAACTCTAAATATGTTGCTTTTTTTTTCTTTTCCTACTGCAAATACCTGATAAGGCAATGAAAGAGTCTTTAATATATGTATCTATGAGTTAGTTCGGTTAGTGCTTTCAGCCATTTTATTAAATTATAAACTACTTGAGTACTGAGTATTTAAATGTTAGATGGCTCTTTATTCCAAGTTTCCTATGACGTTGCCTCAAAACTAAATCCAAACTTTGACATATTTGCCTCAGACTCATTTTAAAACCAGGTCACACATAATTTCATAGTATTTGTTAGAGTCCACATCCTTCTGGCCCCACTCAGTACAATCAATATTAAACTTAATATACTTCTAAATATAGAGCAGGTATTGATTGAGTTAGAAACAAGCATTTATCTCTAGTTAGATCAAGAATAGTGTGTGCTTAAACTATTTTTCAGAAATCCTTTCACTTGAGATAAAGGAATTGACATATACTCATCTGACGGTTAGAGGTCTTATCACCTTTATATGATCACAGTTGAAATATTTTTAGTTTTATAAAAATGTTATTTGTAAAAAAGAGTGGATTGTGACAATGATTTAGTTATCTCTGAGCTATATTTTAAAATATGTATTTTTATTGATTTTAGAGAGGAATGAGAGAGAGGTAGAAACATCAATGATGAGAATCATCCATCGGCTTTCTCTTGCACGTCCCCTACTGGGAATTGAGCCCACAATAGATTCTCTGGCCTTTTCTTTTTCCAACTCTCCCACCTAAAAACTCACATTTTATAGATCAACACTTTGTAAGAAATATATTTTTCCAGTATGAGATAAAAACCTACATTATGTATGTTGGTAAATGCACACCCTCTGTTATGCACTTGCATCAGTTTTATAGAATAGTGACAATGACCCCAAGAGTAGAGAATAATGAAAGATTTGTAGCTAACAGAGTAAAAATAAAAAATAAAAAAAACACCTTAAGATAGGAAACACTCCACTATGTTGATTACAGTGACCTGGTGGTGACACTTAAGATGTAAGGTACAGGGCTGAGTAGCATGCAAATGTAGAAACACTGTTTCTGGGATATTAAAATAGTCTTGCCACATTCAAGGTCATATATAATGTTACTTGTTTAATACTTTTTTCTTAAATTGAGATTGATTCAGTCTTTTGTAAAAGTTCATCCTAAGCAATCATAATTTTAAAATGGGACATTTGATGAACCAGCTGTGTTTGCCAAAATGTAAAAGAAACCCATGGATTTACGTTAATATTTTTCTCTATATACTCAAACATTTAAACTCATATATTTAAAGTATAATTTTAAGAAATAAAGAAAAATTAAACATATGGGACTACATCAAACTAAAATGTTTTTGCATAGAGAAGGAAACCATCAACAAAACAACAAGACAACCCACTGAATGGGAGAAGATATTTGCAAACCATAAAGGCAAAATATATAAGGATCATATAACTTAACACACACAAAAAAAAACAACAACCCACAAACAATCCAATATTAAAATGGGCAGAATAGACATTTCACCAAAGAGGACATACCAATGGCCCAAAGACATATGAAAAGATGCTCAGCATCACTAATCATAAGGGAAATGCATATCAACAGGAGACCAGAATGCAGTCAACTCTAATGAAAGGAAGGGCTAGATAGTTCATCACAAGGAAACAAAACTTGCAAAAAAAAATTTTAGTATCTATATAACATCATGTATATTAACTAAACTTATTGCAATAATCATTTAATAGTATATGTAAGTCATTATGTTATATTCCTTCAACTTATACATTGCTGTATGTCAGTTATATCTCAATTAAAAAAAAAACAGCAACACAAAAATAACTGTTCTCTTGGCAATATATGTCAAATGAAAAAGAGAAAAAGTTGAAACATAACTCCCATTACTTTTACAAGTACACTCTTCTTAGCAATTGTAACTTTTTAGAGTCCCAAATAATGGAGAAACAAAATAAAACAGGTTTCATTTAGAAATTTGGAATATTAGGGTATTATTTTGTTGTTGTTGTTGTTGATCCTCACCAGAGGATACTTTTTCCATTGATTTTTAAAGAGACTGGAAAGAGGGATTGAGGGAGGGCAGAGAGGGTAGAGAGAGAGAACCATCTACGTGAGAGAGATCCATGTATTGGTTGCCTCCTGCACATGCCCCCACCAGGGCCAGAGATGAAACCTGCAGCCCAGGTACTTGCCTTTGACAGGGATTGAACTCAGGACCTTTTGGTGCTAGGGCCGATGCTTTATCCACTGAGCCACATCAACCAGGGCACACGATTATTTTAACGATGTCAGCAGACTACATGGAGATAAAATGCTCTCACAAAACTTTATAATAGAACAAATTATGTGAGACATGCAAAAATATTTCTTTAATAAGAGTACAGCAGACCTAGCGGTTTTATTTTCTTTTCTTCCCTTTATTTTCCTCTTCATTTTTCTTTAATGAGGTATGTTCTTAAAATAACCCAAATTTATCTAATAAACCTAAATTGCTTAAAGCATAAAAAAAAAGTTGGGTTGGAGAATCAAAGATCATCTTTATTTGCTAATTGGTCTTCTCAAATGAGAAGAAAACTTTATTGTATCTTTCTAATGGGAGGTAGTTATGGAATTTGGAGCAAACCTCCTCTGGAAGTTATGCTCCTAGCCTCCCACAGTGACTGGGATATAGAAGCTCTATCTTCCTTGATGATTATATTTCAAAGAGATGATTTCTAGGTCATTGAGAAGAGTCTTGGATCATAAAACTGGCAAAAGTGTGAGCTGGGATGAACCATGGGGATGCATATAGCTTTTTGAATTAATGTTTTAATTTTCTTCCGATAAATAGCCAGCCAGAAGTAGAACTAATAGTTGGGTTCTGTTATAGTACTATTTTTATTTTTTTTAATCTTTATAATAATATTATAATAACTATACTGTGAAAGATGGTTGCTAGACTTATTATCATGGTTATTATAATATGTATATAAATGTGGAATCATGTTGAAACTGAAATAAAATTGTATGTCAACTATACTTCAAGAAAAATTGAGCAGGGAGAAGATTCACATTTCAAAGGGGCAGATAAAATTTTTCAATTGCAAGTTTTCTAAAGTAAATGCTCTGGGAAAATAGAGGCCAGGTGACTATCATCAGAAGCACCTGTCCAGAGTTTAGCCAAAGTGAGGGAAACATTAGTCCATTGTGTTGTTTGTTTGTTTTTCTTGTTGTTTTTTTTTCTCTCTCACAGGATCGTGCACAAAATCTGAATGAACGGCGAACCACCACCACCACCCTCACCGTGGATGTTCTGGATGGAGATGACTTGGGTCCAATGTTTATTCCTTGTGTCCTGGTGCCAAACACTCGTGATTGCCGTCCACTCACCTTTCAAGCTGCCATACCTGAGCTGAGGACTCCGGTAAATACACTATATTCTTTTCCTCTTCACTTTCACCTCTTTGACCCCAGTGAGATTCTGATCAAGTATTTTTCAGACATTAAGTGAGAATAGCAAACTTCACTCTATGGGTGTTGAAAATATTGATGCCCAAAGCCTGTTTCAGAGACTATGTACAAACTTTTGGTCACAATGCATAATTATGTTATTTACAAAGTAGAAAGTATGTTATGGAGCAACAGCTCAGTTTGCACTGAGTTCAGTTCCCAATATGTTCTGTGAAACTCTGAAAACTAACTCCAGCATTTCCTTAAATTCCCATGTAAAAATGCAGTCCTAAATCAGAGGACACACAGATCAAAAAGATATTCTTTAGCCTCTTTAGGTTCTGAATTGTTAATGGAGAGTATGCTTGGCTATTTGGAGGTGGAAGCTAATGAATCCTGAATGCAAATATTTATCCCTTAAATATATATTTTAAAGAATTAGGAAGGTAAGGTATGAATACATGTTTTCTACACTTGATTCTGCAACTGATTTATTAAATTCTAAAGGAGCTATATTAATGATGGAGAACATTAAACTTTTATTTGACATGCTTCCTTGAAATAATGAGAAAAAGTAATACTTTCAGTATTATTTTATTTTTCTGAGTTAATGTATATAGCTGGTGTACCAGTGAGATCCCAAGAGAAGGACACACTGTTATAATAATGACTAAAATCAATGATCTGTCTGACTGTCTAACAGTGCTTGATGTATTGAAAGAAGTAACAGAAGACAGAGGTTGCATTGGGAAGCACTGGATTGATCTCATAAAGGATTTTTGAGCCTCCCTTCCTCTCTCTTTCAGATTACAGATTAAGCATCTTTCATGGTTTTATAGCTTCATGCTAAAGACAAGGCTATGCTCTAGATTTGGGGTAAAATATAAATGATAATAATGACTAATGGTTCAGTTCATCATAAACTGTACTAAACTCTACAAAAATATTAACTGCAATCCATTTGCATAGTAAACATTGTTATGGTAATGTTACAGATGAGCTTTCTAAGGTACAAAGTTTAAGTAACTTTCTGTGGCCTTACAACTAACAAGTAAAAAGTGTTTTATTTTAAAATCATGCATCTTGAATTAAAAGTTATGCTATAAATTCTAAGATGATCAAATTTTATGCTTCATCATAATTTTAACAGATTGACCCATTCTTTAACATTCTGTGAAACAAAGAGGTTTTTAATTTTACATACTTAAATAATTATAGCAAATATTTATCCACTAAAGGTATATTTTTATTGCCAAAAAATGTAAATATGCATACTTGCAAAATTAGGCAGTTGTTCTGATTATCTGTGGCTGCATAACAATTCACCTAAACTTAATGGCTTCAACAAGAATTTTCAAATTTACTCATAAAGCTGCAATTTTAGCAGACTTGAAGGAATGCCTCATTCTTGATCCACATAGAATCGCCTGGGGCACCTTGACTGAGAGCTGGGTCCCACTTTCAGAGTGGTTAACCTAGCAAGTTGATTCTGGCTATTGTCACAAGCTCAAGCATGGCTGTGAACTCCACGCTTTATTTCCACTGCCTGTGGGCCTCTCCTAGGCTCTCTGAGTTCCCTCCCAGCCAGGCGCTGGGTTCCAAGAACAAACTCCCCGAGAGAATTAGGCAGGTTTTATGAACAAGCCTTGTAATTTGCTTTGCTCTTCTGCTGTTGGCAAACTGCTGCCAGATTCAAGAAATAGAATGGCATGCCATAATGGGACATGTGCCTCAGTCACACACAAGAAGAATGCATGGGGAAAGAAATCTTACTGTGGCAATCTTTGGAAAATAAAATCAGTCATTGCCTGGCCGGTGTGGCTCAGTGATTGAGCATCGGCCTATGAATCAGGAGATCATGGTTTGATTCCTGGTCAGGGCACATGCCCTGGTTGCGGGCTCAATCCCAGTGTCGGGTGTGCGGGAGGCAGCCGATCAATGATTCTCATCATTAATGTTTCTATCTCTCTCTCCCTCTCCCTTCCTCTCTGAAATAAAATGTGTGTGTGTGTTTTTTTAATCAGTCATACCGCTGATAATGAGTTTCCCTGTGTTCTTCCACAAGCTATCTTGAAACCCCTCTGATTACTATGGTTTAAGAAGTGGAGCCAGTTTTTGAGATTCATATTCAGATTGCTGTATCTCATTCTTTTCTTTTCCTTTACATATTTTGCTAAAATTGCTGGAAATTTCAATAAGTAAGATCTTGCTATTTAGAGCGAGAGGACTAACCATTTATGTCAGCTTAACAGGACATGATGACTCTAATTACATACTTGCTGATTTTCCTGAATTAATTCTTTAAATTTTGAAGCTTTGACACCTGCTCACCTTCTTTGTGAAATTTTCCACCAATTACCTCAGTGGTATTTTTGACTTGAGAAACCAGTCTAAGTTTCACTACAATGCTTGCTAAATTTATGAGCTCAGAAAAACTTTGAAAGGTAGACTAATACAGTTTTTCATTCACAAAGCAGGACATATTAAAAATGAAAATCTACTGTTTATTGAAATGCAAATAATCATGTGTTTAGAGATAAACTTATCTATTAAGTGTTTTACATGTTTTTCTACTACTGAAAATTATCTTCAGAAAAATTGTCTTCACAAAACTAAGATTAATATTATACTGAATATGTAAATATATAAATCTGGTGTCTCAAGGGTTCTAAAGTGAATTTTAGTCCTATGCTAATTATTATTTCTTTACTAGAGTCCCGGTACACAAATTTGTGCACCAATGGGGTCCGTTAGGCTGGCCTGTGGGATCGGGCCGAAATCGGCTCTCTGACATCCCCTGAGGAGTCCCAGATTGAGAGAGGGTGCAGGCCAGGCTGACAGACCCCACTGGTACACGAATGGGGTCAGGGAGGGACATGGGAGGTTGGCCAGCAAGGGCGGGACCACAGGAGGGCTCCAGGGCATGTCCAGCCTGTATACCAGTAGCTCAGTTCCGATAGGCCGGACCCCAACAGGAAGCTAACCTACCAGTCAGAGTGTCTGTCCCCTGGTGGTCAGTGCCCATCATAGCGACTGGTGGACTGGTTGACTGTCTGCCCCCTCGTGGCCAGTGCATGTCATAGTGAGTGGTTAAGTGGCTTTAGCATATCATTAGCATATTACACTTTAATTGGTTGAATGGGTGACCGGACACTTAGCATATTAGGCTTTTATTACTGGTATGTAGTATTATTTTGATAAGTATCTATTTGACCCTTATGGATGTTGTATTGTATGCTACTTGAGGAGACTTGACACCTAGGATGAGATAAAATCCTTCTCATACTTGTATATTGTTTGCATTCTCACTTTCTGACTCTTTTAAAGTTATTATCCCTAAGTAGTTGAATTTTTCTCATACTGTGAGAAAATTCTGCAGAATTTGGAGAGTATAGAATCCAGACCTCTATGTTCTCCATTTTCTATTGAAGCTCAGATACATAGTAAACCCTTATACACTTTTCTTTTTTTCAGAATTGAACAGGTGTATATTGGTTGGTTGGTTGGTTGTTGGTTTCTTTGTTTTTCTGAGTAATTTGTTCTGTGTTAAAATGAAAATATTGGCATACTATCTGTGTCTACTGTGTATTACTTCCTTTATTTACTTTGCCTGCATTAGTTGCCTACCAGACAAGTCAATTAGCAGATAGAAAACACACTCTGAGTTTCTCTCCAGCCCTGTTTTAAAGCCTGGGGTTGGATACCAGGATTGTTTAGCTACGAATACCCCCACTGTGGTCTTTGCCATAAAGAACTCCAGTTTTCATGTAACTGTCGAACCTACCTCTTCTGCTTTACTTATGGTGCTCTCCCCTTCCAGGGAAGCTTTCTCAGTTATTACAAGAGTGGTGGTGATTTGCGGTGATGTACAACATAATTACCTCTTGGCTCATGCTCATTAAATGTGTTACAATCTGGGAACTCCCTCCTCTCTTGTGTTTTATTGAACTACTGGTTCTTTTCCTCCCCATGATGGCCCCAGGTTTCTCCTCTTAAATCATCAATGTCTTTTTTTAAACTGAATTTCTCTTGGATTGATTGATTGATTCATTCATTATTAAGTCTTAGGGATACATTTAAATTTCTATCCTTTACAACTTTTTTGTAAACTAAACCTATATCAGTGAGTGTTATTTTCTCACTATAGGAATGATCTAGATATGTTTTCTGACTTGGAATCTCTCATGAATTTCAGCTTATCGTTACTACCTTTTCTATATGCTTTTAACTATATTTCCCATAAATGCTGCATTATCTTTTCTAATGCATTCTAATAAATCCATGCTTATTCTCATGTTACTTGTTACTGTTTTGGGGGTCGTTGTTGATTTGGACCTAGACTTCCATGACCCCCTAACCCCGTGGTCAGCAAACTGTGGCTCGCGAGCCACATGCGGCTCTTTGGCCCCTTGAGTGTGGCTCTTCCACAAAATACCATGGCCTGGGCGAGTCTATTTTGAAGAAGTGGCATTAGAAGAAGTTTAAGTTTGAAAAATTTGGCTCTCAAAAGAAATTTCAATCGTACTGTTGATATTTGGCTCTGTTGACTAATGAGTTTGCTGACCACTGCCCTAACCCAAACTCAATCAACCTCCAAAGATACTTTCTGCGCTGCCTATAAAATGTCACTCAAATATGTTGGCTGACTATTTACACAGCCAAAATACCCATTTACAGATATACTCTCAACTCTGGACCCCCAGCCTCTGGTCTCTCCCACTTTCAAATATCATCTCACTGAAGGCAGTTATTTTTTTTTTTTTTGAAATATAATTGTGACCTGAGTGCTCATCAATTAAAATTTTTAAAAAACTTCATTTTTTTTTATTATACACCAAGTAAGACCCAAGCTTTTAGCATCTCATTCAAAATAATTTTATTTCTGACCACTTTATAATCTCATCTCTAATTTGCATGATGCAACTTGTCTTGAAACACAGAGCTTTGTATGTATATACTTAACTTCTATAAGAATTACCCTCCCTTTTCTTCACTGTCTTTCACATATTAAGATATTTGTTGCCAAAACCGGTTTGGCTCAGTGGATAGAGCGTCGGCCTGCGGACTGAAAGGTCCCAGGTTCGATTCCGGTCAAGGGCACGTAACTTGGTTGCGGGCACATCCCCAGTTGGAGGTGTGCAAGAGGCAGCTGATCGATGTTTCTCTCTCATCGATGTTTCTAACTCTCTATCCCTCTTCCTTCCTCTCTGTAAAAAATCAATAAAATATATTAAAAAAAAGATATTTGTTATTCAAGTTTCTGAAATAATAGGTTTTCAAAATTAAACTTTTCTCTGTGTCCTCATGTATTCCTGCTATAAGTACTGAAATTCTTGTGTTACAGTTGTTTACTTGTTTCTCTTTCACTAAACCATATGTTTTTTTAATTTTCTATTTGTCATTATATCCTGAGAACCCAGTCAGGTCACATAGTAAATGTTCAATGTATGTTGAATTGAATTAAATCATTGATTATAAGTTTAAGAAGTATATATTGTTCACTGAGCTACTGCATATACATAAGCATGGCTTTTGATTGCTCACTCAGAATAGAGTGTATTTATCATAAATATGCAGATATAAAGATTGCATACATATTTATTATATATAACAAATAATATGCTTATATATTATTTATATTCATACTATTTATTTTATTACTTATACATATTATAATGTTTATTATAATTATATAACCTCCAAATAACATGCAAGATATATATATATATATATATATGTATTTATACTTAATTTTAATATACTTTTAGTGTTTTCAAATAAGAATAGAGTGGCAAGCATTACCATACTTGGCCATTGTCTAGTCAAGGATACCCTTCAAATAGGAGCTTAATGGGCGGTTTAGATGAAGTAAACATATTTCCCAGCTGCCATATAGAGTCCCAGTTTAAAATTATTGTACCAGCATATTACCTTCATAATACCTTCTTTTCCATAATGTTACAAATATTAAATTGCATCCTCCCTCAGGCATTAAGCCAGTTAGTTTCAAAATGTGTATTATGGAGCTCTTTTTGGGCCAGCAATGTGATGGATGGAGAACAAAACAATTGATAATTTTCAAATTGCCCATAACTTTTTTAAAGAGAAGATTTTTCTCAAAGTAGGTTGAAAAGAAAATAACATATAATATAACTATAGAAAAAAATGCCCTGACCGGTTTGGCTCAGTGGATAGAGCATCGGTCTGCGGAGTGAAAGGTCCCAGGTTCGATTCCAGTCAAGGGCATGTACCTTGGTTGCGGGCACATCCCCAATAGGAGGTGTGCAGGAGGCAGCTGATCGATGTTTCTCTCTCATCGATGTTTCTAACTCTCTATCCCTATCTCTTCCTCTCTGTAAAAAATCAATAAAATATATTTAAAAAAAAAAAAGAAAAAAATGCATTATCTGCCATTTTTCATTTCGCCAACAATCATACCCACATACTACCAGCAGTAAATGATCACAGAAATTTTAGATCCAAGTTGGGAAAATAATGGCCAAACACCAAGAAAAGATATAAAAACTAGAATTCAGCAAACATTGTCTAGAGTTTGAAATTATATAATAGTAATTCTGAAAATGGTATATGACATTATAGTAGAACCAACAGATTATTTATTCCTTTTATCTCTAGTCAAAATTTATGTTGAATAGGCTCAACCAATATAAAAATGTCAATCATTAGACAATATGAAGATATTTTCATTTTTGTGGAACAAAAGTATGAAAAACAAAAGGAAGAACTGAATGTATTGATATTAAAGGAACAAAGTCACCATTCTGCTCAGTAATAAGATGGAAATCCAACTCTTTTTACAAAATATTAGTTTTTCAAAATAATTATTTTTCAAAATATTTATTAATTTATTTCTTTTTAGAGAGAGTAAAAGGGAGGGAGAGAGAGGGAAGGAGAGACAAATATCAATGTGTCTTGGTTGCCTCCTGCATGTGCCCTGCCCAGGGTAGGAACCCACAACCCAGGTATGTGCCCTTGACTGGGAATCGAACCCGTGACTCTGGTGCATGGGCTGATGCTCTATCCACTGAGATACACTGGCCAGGGCTCAAAATACCATTTTAAATTAACTTTAGACATGTGTTTTCTATGAAACACATTAAGAAAAAAGGCAGTCACTCAATTTGGACTTAATATTTGTAACTTAACATAAGCATTTCTTTTGGAACTCCCTCATGACTTACTAAACTGTGTAAAAACAAATTTCAAAGGTGTTCACTATCATAATATAGGGTGATACGTAAAAAATCCAAGTCCAAGTTGAGATCTGTGTGATGTTGTGAATGTTGTTTAATGACTCTAAACCTCAATTTGGATTTGTTATCTCTAAAATGGGGAGGAAAATATCTAATATATGGGATTTTTAGTACTAGAAAAGTTTCATGTAGCACACTTGTTTCTAGCAAATACTAAGAATCTAATAATATTAGCTATGCTATTATTATTTTATTGCTATTATTATAATTAATGTAATTTCTTCTCTGGCTGGGTTTTTACCCTGAAATTCATGGGAGGTAGTAGCTAATTCAAATTAGTTATTGAATAGCTATGTTTAATTGAGATCTCTTTTGTGATAGCCTAATTTATTCTGATTATGCTAGTCCTAATTAATTCAGTATGAGTTTGGTCCTGTAAAAGAATGCAATACCTTTATTGAGAAGAACAGTAGAAGCCCTATCTTTTAATAAACAGATTTGGCATAGTCACTGCTTGTGCTGAATTAATTATGCAATATATTATGCTTTGGGAAGAGGCAGCAGCTGATGTAAAATGCCACAAGGTAATACTGTGAGCCAAAAATATATCAATGAATCAAATTTTAAATGTCCCCCAGTGAAGCAAGTATCCTGCTCCCTTTCTTTCTTATTTTATGAATTCAAAAACAATGACTATCAATAAAGTTTTCAAACTGTCACACAAAACTTGCAGTTCTCCAGAGGCACCCCGGGGCTTCTACTGCTAATAAAGATAGGACTTCCACTCCCAATAATATTTAAAATTCTGCTTTTGTCCCACTTGAAAATTTAGAAAGTTTTTCATTATTTGCTTTAATTAAAGTGTTGGCTGCTAATTGTAAATTATACAGAAAATATTTTTTAAAATTATATACACTGAAAATTGCAACCCTAAATCCCCTAGGATAGCCGTTATTAATTTGATGCTTGTCTTTCCAACTATCTAAAGCCTGTTTGAAATAATTATAGTTTATTTCATTTCAAACAAACAAATGAGTTTGACCTACATACAAGTGAGCTATTATATGTTCACTAGGCTGATAGTAATTTGTTTAAAGGGATTAGCCACTGGAGATTGGAGAATTATGTATTTTGTGTGGAGGGGCAGGATCTTGTGGTCTGGCTGGGACAAAAAGGATAGGATATACTTCTGCCCTCTACTCAAATGCATATTCAAGGGAAAAAATATCTAATTGATTTAGCTTGAATAGAGGGAACAGGGAGTCTGTGATAGTTAATTTTATATGTCAACTTAGCTAGTCCATGGTACCCAAATAGTTTATCCAACACATTTGGATGTTCCTGTGAAGGCATACTGAAGATGAAAATACAATTTAAATTAGTAGACCGAGTAAAGCAAATTATCCTCCATAATGTTTGTGGGCCTCATCCAATCAGTTGAAGGCCTTACGAGAAAAGACTGACCTCCCCCAAAGAAGAGAGAATTCTGCTAGGAAAGTGCCTTCAGACTTGAACTGTAAGGTGAGTTTTTCCCTGGGTCTCCAGCCTGCCAACTTACTTTGCAAACATTGAACTTGCCATCTTCCACATGAGCCAATTCCTTAATATGAATCTATTTCAGCCTCTCCATCTAGATAGGTAGAAGATAAATAGATAGATAGATAGATGATAGATAGATAGATAGATAGATAGATAGATAGATAGATAGATAGATACACACAGATAGATACACACACATACACTCACACATGCACATACAATTGGTTTTGTTTCTCTGGACCACTCTAATACAGATTCCCTGATGAAATTGTGTTCAATGGGCAAAGGTAATTTTTCTAAGAAAAGCAAGATACTGTAAAGAATGGTAAGTGGATTCTGAAACCCCAAATACTAAGGCAAATATATAAATACTAGAGGCCCGGTGCACGAAATTCATGCACCGGGGGTGTCCCTCAGCCCAGCCTGCACCCTCTCCAATCTGGGACCCCTCGAGGGATGTCCAACTGCCCGTTTAGGCCCGATCCTAAATGGGCAGTTGGACATCCCTCTCACAATCCAGGACTGCTGGCTCCCAACTGCTTGCCTGCCTGTCTTCCTGATTGCCCCTAACCACTTCTGCCTGCCAGCCTGATCACCCCCTAACCATGCCCCTGCCAGCCTGATTGATGCCTAATTGCTCCCCTGCCAGCCTGTTTGCCCCTAACTGCTCTCCCCTGCAGGCTTGATCGCTCCCAACTGCCCTTCCTTGCAGGCCTGGTCCCTCCCAACTGCCCTCCCTTGCTGGCCATCTTGTGGTGGCCATCTTGTGTCCACATGGGGGCAGCCATCTTTGACCACATGGGGACAGCCATCTTGTGTGTTGGAGTGATGGTCAATTTGCATATTACTCTTTTATTAGATAGGATAGAGGCCTGGTGCACAGGTGGGGGCCAGCTGGTTTGCCCTGAAGGGTATCTGGATCAGGGTGGGGTGGCCTGGGCGAGGGGCCTGTGGTGGTTTGCAGGCCAGCCATGCTCCCCGGTGACCCAAGTGGAGGCCCTGGTATCTGGGATTTATTTATCTTCTATAATTGAAACTTTGTAGCCTTGAGTGGAGGCCTGGCCTGGCCAGGGTGTGCGGGAAGCTTGGCTTCCTCCATTGCTGGGGAAACCCAAGCCTCCTCCTGTTCACTCTGTGGCCGCAGCCATTTTGGCTGGGGTTAATTTGCATACTCTTTCCTGATTGGCTGGTGGACATGACTTATGGGTATAGTGGAGTGATGGTTAATTTGCATATTACTCTTTTATTAGATAGGATCATTATTAGGTATCTTCCTATAACATCCTATATGGCCCTGCACAGTCTTTTATCCTTGATTGCTGTAGATGAAATGCTTGTGTCACCCTCAAATTCATTTGATGAAATGTAACCCCAAGGTAATGGGTATTTGGAAGCGGGGCTCTTAGGAAGTGATTAGGTAATGAGAGTAGACCCCTCATAAAAGGAACGCCAGAGAGACCCTCCTCTTTTGCACCATGTGAGGACACAGTGAGATTGCCATCTATGAACCAGAAAGTGGGCCCTCACCAGACACTGGTTCTGCCAGTACCTTGATCTTAGAATTCCTAGCCTCCAGAACTATGAGAAATAAATTTGTGTTGTTTATAATTCTCACAGTTTATGGTATTCTATTACAGCAGCTCAAATAGACTAAGACACTGACCCCATCCCTATTCTCTCTCACCCGCTCCCTTACCTTCTTTCTGTCTTTTAACATGCCAGGCTCTTTCAGCTGAGGACATAAGCCTTCATGTGCTACTTTCTGGAATATTCTCACACATTCCTTTGTTTAGTTCTTCTTGATTAAAATGAATACTGAAGGACATGATTTTGATTTTTATTAGTTTAAACTATGTTGATGCTTATATGTGGCTAAAAGATGAAAATGAAATGGGTAGTTCAACTCAGGTCAACACAAAAATAATAAAGTAAATAATACTAGGAAAAATGATAACTACAGTTTGTAAGGTTATTTACATGCAGCTTCAGTTTTTAGAAACTATAGTATACACAGTTGGCTTTTAGGTAAATCTTGATTTTTTTATAAAGCTTTTTCTAAAAATCTATTATTTTCTACTGTGATAGCTCCAAACCAAGTTGATTTGTTTACTAATGTCGTCTGCAAAGATACTCTTAGAGAAGGGGAGTTAATAGACCATGAGCCAAGCAACTGATTTATTTACTTCCCAAAATAGTGTTAGCTCATGATTCCTTCAAGACCTTTACAGGAAATCTTATATCAGCCTCTGTCACCTTTTGCCCCTGCTTCTACTTTTGGTTCCTTCGAGCCATTATTCACACAGCACAGTAACTTTTAAAAGTATACATCAGTTCAAGTTACTTTCCTGCTTAAAATATTCCAGTGGCTTCTGATCAAGGTGAAAATAAAATCCCGACAGCCCAAGGGATTTACAAGGCCACACAAGATTTCACTTCTACTTATTATCTCCTTTCCTGCAGGACTTTTCCCTTGTTGCTTGGAACTTCTGAGTCTCTCTCTTTTAAATTTTCTTTATTGATTAAGGTATTACATATGTGTCCTTCTCCCCCCTCCCTTGCCCACCCCCACCCCCCACTCATGCCCTCACTCCCCTGGTGTCTGTGTCCATTGGTTATGCTTATATGCATGCATACAAGTCCTTTGGTTGATCTCTCCCCCTTACCCCCACCCTCCCCTACCTTCCCTCTGAGGTTTGATGGTCTGATAGGTGCTTCTCTGTCTCTGTTTTTGTTCATCAGTTTGTTGTTCATTATATTCCACAAATGAGTGAGATCATGTGATATTTATCTTTCTCTGACTGACTTATTTCGCTTAGCATAATGCTCTCCAGGTCTATCCATGCTGTTTCAAATGGTGGGAGTTCCTTCCTTTTACAGCAGCGTAGTATTCCATTGTTTAGATGCACCACAGTTTTTTAATCCACTCATCTGCTGATGGGCACTTAGGCTGTCTCTCTCTTCATGTGCAGATTTTGCTGTTTACCGTGTTGTAAGACACTTTTGTCAGACCTTCCAATGGTTGACACATTCTCATCAATCAAATTCTGGTTTCATAAAAAATATCACATCTTCAAAGAAACATTTTCCTACAACCCTCCCTCATGTTGAATTTCTTCAAAGAACAACTAATTCATACAGGTTAATTGAGTGGTTTTATTTGTTTTCAATTGCTATAGAAAAGCAAATACAATTTATAATAGCTCTGTTATATCTTCAGTGAGTCCTTGAAGCTCATAGCTATTTTGTGGCAACCTTGATGACTTAAGATGTGACAATGATATACGTTAGTAAATAATGCACAAGGTTAATGTTTTTATATTAGTGAAATTGAAAAAATCTTTAATGTCAAGATAATCAAAGAATAATTATTATAGGTATTATAAACACTTATATTGATAATGTCAAAGAGTTGTAATAAACACCTAAAGAATTCTAAACCCCCAGTTAGTAAGATCTTGGCAGATAACTTATCTTAAGACATACACAATGAGGAAAACACTAATTCCTAAATATATATTTATATATTTTAAGGTGACATTTTTACATTAGAGGAAAAGGAGGAACTGTGGAAATATTTAAATATGTCTCTGCCAGCCGGCATCTCTTTCATATGATTTGGGTGTCCTATGAAGAGTTCACATTTATCAGCATGGCATACATGCAATGGCTCAAAAGTTATTTTAAACTTCCTACTCTGAATGCTTATTTCTCAGTGTGATTGCTTTGTAATGGATTATCAGAAATAAGGAATGTTTTAGATTGTATTCTTGGGTTATAAATATGTTCTGTGTTCATAAGCAAGTTTATACCACATACTGTCTAAAGACAGTATATATCAGATTGATGACTTACATTAGATCCTTAAAAATTATGTTTTGTTGTATACATTGGAAAATATCCTACTAAAAAGAATGTGTGATATGACTTTCACTTGTGTGCCTTTAGATTGTTGAGTCCTAATTATTTTTACTATAAAATAGCAATACCTTTCCGCGTGTGGAAAACTTTAGAGGAATTTAGGCACACATGCACAAAAGAGAGTAAGAGAGCATCTACTTTCAAAATAATTGTGCCCCAAACATTGGTTTGTAATTAGTTGTTTAGAACATGGATTTTTTTTCTAAAAACAATTTTATTAATGATAATTAGGGAAACATTCTAGAACATGTAAGTTAATTTATCTTCAAGGTATTTTTTCTAGGTCTGTAGAAATATAGAGGCATTTTTTTCTTGGGGAAAGAAAATACACATAGAGATTCATTCACTTTGGAGAGACAGCAGTAAATTTACCGCAACAACTCTGAGTCATAATTGCCCTTGTATTGTACTGGTGGGTGGTGGGAGCAGCTCTGAGCCAAGGATAACCACTTCTTCAAGCAGCTTCCCTCTGAAAACTTGATACTTGCCATGGGAACTACACATAAAAGCTAACTCTAATGCATTGTTCTATTTTCTTTTTCTTATTACCTGTTTGGAATTGAACTAAATTTAAACAGGAGGAAATGAGTTTGCTTTGCTTTAAAAAAAAGTTAAAAAGCATTTGAAATAACGTAGTAAAATTTTCCTAAAGGGTTGTCTGGGATCACTAGTTGAATGCCTACTATGTGTTAGGTATGTTATATAAACTATCTGATCACAACAAAGGAATCTTTAGAACTTAGAGTCTAGAGTAACACAACTGAAGTGTGTATCACACATGCTTTATATATGCTACCTTTTGTCTGTATTTGACATTTAATGGCCAAGGATCCAATGTAAGTTATTGACCTGACATTTACTCTCTTGAAGTAACATGACCGATACCACCTTTCTAGGAAGTAGATGAATAGGGAACATCATCTTGAAATAAATCACAGAGAGAATTCTTTGGGAATTCAGACTGCTAATTGTCATTATCTGAGCAGTTACAGATATTCCTGTTGCTATGAAAAGCAGTGTGTTGCACTGATTTTGAAGAAAATTTTTAAAAATGTTGGTTTTATGTTATTCCTAAGAGTGATATTTGCTATAAGTTAAGTACTTCAAAAAGAGCCAGACACTACAATGCGGTTGTTGTAATGGCCACTGCAGCATTTCTGTATTGATTTGAAAGGGTGTATCAAGAAAAATGAGAAAAGATTAGAGAATTTCAATAAAAATAGTTCAGCTCTTTAAATACGTTGGATGCTATGAAACACACCTCAGAGCACCCCTTCGGGATCAAGGGCACTTAATCTTCCCTTCTCAACTACTTCCTTCCCCAGGTGTTAAGACTGTCAGAGGCTAATAAAATCCCTGAATCCCTCTCATTACCCTTTGTTCAAAGAGAGCAACTTCATCCAACCCAACCTCATGCCCCATCCGGGGCAGCAGTCATATCCAATGGCTTGTCAGTAGGACTGGGGCAAATGTACAAAAGCCCAGTCATCTGGCCTGAATTCAAGAAAACTCTCAGAGTTACCACCTTGAGATCTTCTCTGTTCATGTTGTATTTACCTGGACAGTGTTGTTTTCAACATTTTCCTCTGCCTAATCCTACTTCCTATATACCTTTACATAGTTATTCCCCTGTTTAAAAGTCTGTTACCCAGGAGACCACCCTAAGACAGTGGACTACATTTATGTTGATCCCTAAAGAAATACTCTAGAGAGTTAGTTTATTTTATATAAAAGAATGATGGAAGACATATTCTGGACACAATTAGCATTTTAACTGCATCATAAAACTCATGGAATAAGCTTGTTAATATGCATCTATGACACTCAAACTCTGATTTCAAATGTTTTGGATGAGACCTGAGAACTTAAAGCTTCAACCCTAAGGAATTTTGATTCAATGTCCAAGATGGGTCCTAAGAATTTGTAATTATTTTTTTAATGCAGAAATTTTTAGATATATATACAAAAACAGAGAAGAGTGTCATGAACTCACTATTTAATTAAAAATTAATGAGTATTCTGGGTTCACCTATATTTCCTTATCCTTCTCTTCCTGATTATTTGAAGAACATCTCAGATATTACATCATTTTATATGAATATGTTTCAGTGTACAACTTGAAATGATGCCATACCACAATCCCGTTACCACAAATAAAATAAGTTAAAGTTAGGAATTTGTACTTTTTAAAACCTTTATTGTTTAAAGTATTACATATAGTATTACATATGTCTCCTTTTTCCCCCATTGACCTCTCCCTGGCCACCCCCATCCCCTAGCACATGCCCTCACTCCCCTAGTGTCTGTGTCCATGGGTTATGCTTATATGCATGCATACAAGTCCTTTGATTGATCTCTTATCCCTGCCCCCAACTTCTCTCTGAAGTTTGACAGTCTGTTCGATGCTTCTCTGTCTCTGGCTCTATTTTTGTTCATCAGTTTATGTTGTTCATTATATTCCACAAAAGAGTGAGATCATGTGATATTTATCTTTCTCTGACTGGCTTATGTCGCTTAGCATAATGCTCTCCAGGTCCATCCATGCTGTTGCAAATGGTAAGAATTCCTTCTTTTTTACAGCAGTGTAGTATTCCATTGTGTAGATGCACCCCCGTTTTTTAATCCACTCATCTGCTGATGGGCACTTAAGGCTATTTCCAAATCTTAGCTATTGTAAATTGTGCTGCTATGAACATAGGGGTGCATATATACTTTCTGACTGGTGTTTCTGATTTCTTGGAATATATTTCTAGAAGTGGGATTACTGGGTCAAATGGAAGTTCCATTTTTTAATTTTTGAGGAAACTCCATACTGTCTTCCAGGAAATTGTAATTTTAATGTGTCAAAATAATTTCAATGATCCAGAAATACCAAAACACAAAAACTAATGAAAGATTTGGTATGCAATTCTTGCATGACTAGAGAGAGAGAGAGAGATTACTCTTTCTTAAATATATATATATATATATATATATATATATATATATATATATATATTATTGATTTTTTACAGAGAGGAAGGGAGAGAGAGTTAGAAACATTGAAGAGAGAGAAACATCGATCAGCTGCCTCCTGCATACCTCATACTGGGGATGTGCCCGCAACCAATGTATATGCCCTTGACTGGAATAGAACCTGGGACCTTTCAGTCCACAGGCTGATGCTCTATCCACTGAGCCAAACTGGTCAGGGCAAGAGAGATTACTCTTAATTTCAGGTGAGCATATTAGAATTATGCCAAGTTTATACTTAGTCATGTCCTAAAACATCAATTATTCAGGTTGCCTTCTGGTAATTATAACTTTAAATTAGTGGGTTTATATATTTTACCATTTTGATGAGTTCTTATTCAATAAATTTAATATACATAAGGTCTTTTTTGAGATGGAATAATAATCTTCAAATTTTATCAGAAAAGTTTAGGATAGGTCAGTTTGTCAGTTTCAACCCTTTCATTTGTTATTAGAGTTTCTGTCAATATCCCTTACCTTTTAGTATCATAGCAGTATCCTTCAACTTCTATTGGTTTGAGAAGTTATTTTTCTCTGTCACTCTGCCTCTCTGTCTCTTATTAGCATCAACATCACAAACAATTAAAACATTCTTATCATGAACAATAATAGCTCAGTTCCCAGATCTCCCCTTTTGTGAACCATCTAGGAAGATAAACTCTGACAGTTTTAAATCTTAGGCATTTTTTGCAGTGTCTAGAATCCATCTATAGCCAGAATTGATGGTATGTATGTCATTCCTGCTCTAATTGTGGAGATACTTCAATTATGTTTAATAAATTTAAATCCCAAGTTATTTATTTAGCATTTAGATTAAGGTAGAATAATAACTGTTAATGAAATGAATGGCATGAAAATTAGTAGTATCAATCTCAGCAAAATTGCATGAATACATAAACAACAGGAAGTACCTATAAACATCCTTTCTCTTCATCATTCCTTAAAAAATCATGTCCTGACTAGCCTCAGAACAAGTAAAATAGGCAAGATTAAATTTTGTTTAAAAATAGATAATAGATTCCCATAGGTTAAATTGGATTCCTGAGATTATAAAAGACACCCTAGTGAGGAAAAACATCAGTATTCACGTAAAAAGAATTCCAGGACTACCAAATTAGCAAACAGAGAAATTAAATAGTGGGAGTTAACTTTGCAGAAAAAATGACCTTTTAAAACACATTTTTAAAAAACGTGTGCTACACCAGGCATAACTTTAATATTCCCTATATATCCTCATGTACAACAAAGCAAGCAAATAGGCAAAATAGTAGAATTGTTCTGTAATAAAAAATCCTGATGAAGAGCTAAAGAGAAGCCTAATTACTTTCAGATGCTAAGTGCATGCTAAGGTGACAATATTCTAAAATATTTTTTCTACTCAATGCATAGATGGGTGTCTAGCTCATTAAAACTTGAAGTAAAGCTTTGAGAAGTCAGTAAATGTAATGAAAAAATATAATAAATGTTTGAAAATGTACAGTTCCTAATAATGGCAAACACTTTAGGAGTATTAGATATATTGAGCTCAAATAAAATAAAATATTTAATGTATAACATATTGATCTGGGTCAGACCTTATAGTAATTATTTGTTTTTCATGTAATCTTTATTCTAAAAGGAAATATAAGGAAAACTAACTCTTTACTAAGCACATCAAAAGAGAATGAAAAACTATAATGATAGAAAATTTTTAATAAGCAGCATAAAACTATTTTATGTTGCTTTGTTGGGTACTATGTATCAATCACTTTTTTCAGTCTTTAAATTTTGGGGATAGATAAAAATGTAGACATGGTGAAGACACTTGTGTTACCCGATGAACCAGGGACTGGATCCTCTGGAGACGCTACTCCTGAATGATTGTCTACTTTCCCTTTCAAGGCCAAGGTTTTAGGTAATGTTTGTATTATGAATAAGGAATAAGGAAGACCTACTGAGAATGCTAATGGTGGTGTAACTATGAATCAGCTTCTGATTGTGGCCAACTTGACCAGAATGGACAGCTTTGTGAGACTGGAAAAGCCAACCAACGCAGCGGAGGCTGAACCACTTCTGAGAAATCACAGTGTTAGTGTTCTTGTGAAGCATTCAGCCTTTGATTTATTTCAGACCTTTATGAAAACTGAATGACTTGGGTATCAAAAGTGATCTGTGGGATAGGGTAATTAATCACTCAGGTAATTTTTGTCAGTTCTGCTCAGAACCTTAGAATATCACTTTGTTAATATATTTACAACATACTGGAGGTGAATCTTAAAATATGCCACAAAATACCTACTGGTAAGAATAATGACGAGTATGTTTTTATGTTTGTCTCTGATTAAAAAAACAAAAGAGATTTAACAAGCATCCACACACACAGACACATACTTATAACTATTCAAAGCTTTGATGTACTGCCTTCTCTGGTTCATTCCCATCCATTTTACTGAAATTATTTTTAAATTCCTTTTTTAAAGTATGTTGTTGTTTGTTTTTTTGTTGTTGTTTTTTTTTTTTAAATATATTTTATTGATTTTTTACAGAGAGGAAGGGAGAGGGGCAGAGAGTTAGAAACATCGATGAGAGAGAAACATTGATCAGCTGCCTCCTGCACACTCCCCACCGGGTATGTGCCCGTAACCAAGGTACATGCCCTTGACTGGAATCGAACCCGGGACCCTTGAGTCCACAGGCTGACGCTCCATCCACTGAGCCAAACCAGTCAGTATGTTTTTATTGATTTTAGAGAGGAAGGGAGAGGGATAGAGAGATAAAAACATTGATGAAAGAGAAACATCAATCAACTGCCTCATGCATGCCCCCAACCGGGGATTGAGTCTGCAACCAGGGCATGTGTTGCTGCTCAACCACTGAGCCATACCGGCTGGGCTAAATTCTTTAGTACGGTTTTAATTTTGACATCAACGTATGCATTCTCCCATTCACCCTGGAGTCTGAAGAATTGGGTATGAAGTATCATACATTTCTCAGATAATAATCTTTAGATCTCAGTGCTGTGAGACTTGACCTCTGAGCCACCTATTACCTACACTAATCTCATTTTCATAAAACCGTCAGTACCTGTAGTTTTTACACAGCCTGACAGGTTGCTTCCTGATTTAT
Source organism: Plecotus auritus (assembly GCF_963455305.1). Taxonomy (NCBI): domain Eukaryota; kingdom Metazoa; phylum Chordata; class Mammalia; order Chiroptera; family Vespertilionidae; genus Plecotus; species Plecotus auritus. The sequence continues at coordinate 32,454,687 of NC_137783.1, read as the reverse complement.
TTAGTAGGTATGGTTAAATGACTCATGAGAAGGACTGGATGTTTCTGTTGGCCATTTCCTGAGAATTATAAAAGGAGTAAAAAGTAAGACATTCAAGATGAAATAGGAATAAGAAATCCTCCTCCTATTCCTCTTCAAACAAAATGATGATACTGCAGAGAGCCCAGCTTTACTGAAATAGCATCAGATAGTGATGCAATGAACTTGCAGCCTTCCAAAATACTGCATAAATATTGTGCTACTTTTTCAACTGCATCAGTTTCTGTTGGTTACCTATAGCATTCAAATATGTTGGGTCCCTTCACAAAGGTTCAATTAGTAAAGACTACACTTTCTGTCCTTTGCTACATTTTTCTCTTAGTGAAGTCTGCTTCTTCTAACTTTATCCAATGGATCTATCTTTTCATTCATCTTTCAACTTATTTAACATAATTTATTATTATTTTAAAACCTCACCCAAGGATATTTTTAAAGAGAGGTCGGCTGAGAGGGAGAAACATTGATCCATTGCCTCCCTTGTGCCCTGACCAGGGACCAAACCCACAACTGAGGCACGTGCCCTGACGGGAACTGAACCCACAATCTTTTGGTGTAAGGAATGACACTTCAACCAACTGAGCTGCCCGGCCAGGGCTATGTATCATATTTTTTTCACAATCTAATAAAGATTTTCTTTTGCATTCTACCCCCAAATGCACTGACCATTGGTTACCCACAAAAATTATGAACTGCAGCATAATATAATTTGATAAACTTTTTATCTTCTGTCTGAATAGTTTCATGTACAATATATGTACTTGTATTTAACTTTGGTATTCATTAAGGCTTCTAACATCATATTTAGCAGGATGCAAAAAATTCAGAATGTATTATAAGTATAGTAAAATATTTGCACCAGAAGAACTGTCACTGTAATTTTCCAGTGATTTTCAGTTTAGCGTGCATCAGAATCACTAGGAGAGCTGAATAAAACAGTGATTGTGAGACCTTACCCCTAAGTTTCTAAATTCAGTACGACTGATGCCCAAGATTTGGAGGTTTCTAGGTGATGCTGAGACCAAACTGAGAACTACTGGTCTAGTCATAAATGACTACTAAAATAATTTGCATCACTGATAAAAAGAACATATACAAAAGTTTTATTGAAGTCTGAACTTAGAGGTTTTCAGTAGTAAATATTAATAGCACTGAGTCTGCCCACAAATTTAAATGCTGTGGTTGGCTCCAGAAATTAAAATGTTATTTAAGACTTTGATTTTAACACCTTTAGAAAACTGAATTACCCTCTTTTGACTAACATGGGCAGGTGGTATTGTTTTTATTACCTTGATAAAAGGATATTCTGACAAGTTACTAGATATCTTAATTATTTAATATTTGCAATATTACTTTAAATTAAGGGCCTGATAGTTACCTGAAATTATATAACAGTTATGTTGTATTGGCATGGGCAAGAGTTACAGTTTAATTATAGAGTGCCTTCCTTCCAGATTTATTAATCTCCTTTATAGATGGTAGTACTAAAATTATCCTTGCTGGTGTACAGTTATCTTGGAACCTATTATAGCTAAATATGATTTAAAATACTACACTGTGGAATATTATAAAATAAATTGAGAACAAAAGGTCAATTTCTCCTAGAGGCAGATTCTGCTTTCATTGTGCACCCTGAGTACATTTAGTTATAACTTATATTGTTACTGACCACATGAAGTTCATTCCTGGAGAATATTCCAAAGATAATTTTACCTTAAAGATTTTTAAGAGAAGATATTAATAGAATCAATGCTTATGTTTTCATTTAGTTAAGTTTTACCCCCAAAAATATGAGCATAAATTAAGTTTTGAAAGCAAATAGAATCATGGTCTTATCTATTTTGCCTTTTTATAGTTTTAGTCACAATTCCAGGTGGTGTCTTTCTGAAATTATTGTTTTCTTCTTTTTTTTTTTTTTCTACAGTGTGGAACATATGAACATTGATGTTATAGTTTATTTCACTAAAAATATGGCAAACTTGTTGCTAATATATGAAACTAGAGGCCTGATGCATGAAATTTGTGTAAGAGTAGGCCTTCCTTCCCCCGGCTGCCAGCACTGGCTTCCCTCTGGCACCAGGGACCCAGGCATCCCTCGCAGCTCTGGCTTCGTCTGGAAGGTCATCTGGAAGGACGTCCAGAAGGACGTCCAATGTAATTAACATATTACACTTTTATTATTATAGATTTAACCACCACTCCTCACATGGGAAATAATCTACTTAAATAGACTGAGAACTTCTCTACCTAATTAAAGAAAAGGCTATGTTCCTTCATATAATCAACTTCAAGTTTGGAGAAACTTGACATATTGGCAAGATAAAAGTTAGCATGAGTCATCCAATAATTTGCATATCCTATATAATAAAAGGTTAATATGCAAATTGACCAAACGGTTGAGTGACCTGACGTGCACTGACCACCAGGGGGCAGACGCTCAATGCAGGAGCTGCCCCTGCTGGTCAGTGCCCTTGAACAGGGGGAGCTGCTCAGCCAGAAGCCAGGCTCACGGCTGGCACATGCAGAAGCTGTGGCAGGAGCCTCTTCCACCTCTGCAGCAGCACTAGGGATGTCCGAAATTTGTGCCCACAGGGAGTGGGCCAAAGCCGTTGGTCAGACATCCCCCACGGGGTCCCGGACTGTGAGAGGGCGCAGGCCGGGCTGAGGGACCTCCCCACTGGAGTGCACAAATTTCGTGCACTTGGCCCCTCTAATATATATATGTTTTTAAGTTAGAAAGTCAACAACCCTTGTTTTAAGCAAAGGCATTTTTAATATCTCACATAACTTTTGAGATTTAGGCAAACATTGTGAGGTTATAGACAAAGATTTTACTATACCTTCCATGGTTACTTTTATATTTCCTCTATCTATAGGCAAGCAGAAATTGAGAACCTGGACAATTCATTATTTTAAGGTGTCAATATGCAAGACCCCCTTTTAGCAGGATCATCAACAAAAGCAGATGATGACAATTCCTTGATGGGGATTAATCGATCTGGGAACAGTATAAAAGACAAATACAAATGAAATTTAAAAGGAATGTAAAAATGCAAAAAATACATAATCTATATGGAGTTCATATATGGCCATTAAAAGTAAACTTTAAAAGCAAAGCTATCAGATTTAGAGCTAGAGAACAAGTGGAAGGAATAAAAGTGTTATCATAGACCACTCAGTTCCATCTTCAGCAGTGAAAGAAAAAGATTGAAAGTCAAGGGTCAAGAGTTGAGATCATGTGTCAGAAATCAAGGATTAGTGAAGACTAGTAGGGTTGGCATAGAGATAGGCATGTGGAGTAGAGACTTGAAACTATCTTTTAAGATAGAGATGCCCAGCTCCAGCTGGTTTGACACAGTGGATAGAGCATCAGCCTGTGGACTAAAGGGTCTCGGGTTTGATTCCGGTCAAGGGCACATGCCTGGGTTGCAGGTCTCAATCCCCAGTGAGGGGTGTGCAGGAGGCAGCCGATCAATGATTCTCTCTCATCATTGATGTTTCTATCTCTCTCTCCCTCTTCCTTATTCTCTAAAATCATTAAAAATATATATTTTTTAAAAAGATAGAGATACCCAGTTGTGGTTAGAGGCATAGCTTAGAAAAGGTCTTTCATTCCACTAAACTTCTGCAGAGTAATACTAGAAATGTTGCTAATTAATTTATAACAAAAATGTAGCATCCACATGATAGTCATCTTAATTCCTTCCTAAAATACAAAGGTATTTAGAAGGAAATAAAGTAGAGAGTTTTACCAAACCCTGTGACCTATAAGTGACCTTGATTTTATTTTGAATTAGCAGACCATAATTTGCAAAGCTTCTTATCATAATTAGAAGGTAAGTGAATGGGAGCTTCAAACACATTTTCACCATAAATGTGTAATAGGTATGTGATGGCTTAATGACAACAGTGATCTTGCATTAATATCGTTTTAATAGGATATGTCCTGGAGTTTTGTCAAGACCAACTTAATAATTTCTAGGAAAGTCTCAAAACACCATAGAAAGCTTGATGTCCTATATTGTTTTTTTCTGCTACCCTTCTTTGATAAATCAGTCACCTGGAAACTGTTTTAAATAAATGTTACTGTAAACAAGTGAAGCATTAAATGTTTAAAGTTATGAAGATGTGCATTACAGGTAATTAATTTTATGTATATCTGAGATTGTTCTAAGAGGGGCAGATATAATTAAAAGAAACTACTGCTAATTATATTGGGAAAGGAGTAAGATTTGAAACAGCAATTAATAACATATCTTCTTTAAGAAATGTGTTATATCTGGAAATCTTTATTAGAAATAAGAGCTATCTCCTATCATATTAGAATAACAAGTAAGTAGAATGTTGATTTAAAATGGTAAAATAGTTTTCTTGTTATGTAAAACTGGTGTCATTTTATGTCCTTCTCTACTATAGAGCCTTTACCACAACTAGAACCAAATTTTGAAGTGTGTTTCCAAAGTTATTTAATTATTAACACTATATGTTTTGCACTTTATTTGGAGAGATGAGAAGCAATTTAAAATATATATTTTTCCCCTATCGGGGCACATACAAGTACCAATCAATGAATGCATAAATAAGTAAAATAAATCTTTTTATAAAACATATATAGGACAGACTGATGAATCTCAGAGGGAAGTGGGGCTGGAAGAGATTAACCAAAGAACTTACATGCATATATGCATAACCCATGGACATAGACAATAGTGTGGTGAAGGCCTAGGGTAGGAGAAAGAAGCAGGGTGGAGCGGTTCAATGGGGGAAAAGGGAATATCTATAATACTTTCAAAATTAGTGATAAATTTTAAAAAAATAGAGTTGCCAAGTTAAATATGGGACTCCCAGTTAAATTTGAATTTCAGATAAACTACATTTCTTTGTTAGTATAAGTACAACTATTTACCATAATACTACACTAGAAGCCCGAATTTCGTGCACGGGGGGAGTCCCCTCAGCCCAGCCTGAACCCTCTCCAATCCAGGACCCCTTGGGGGATGTCTGATTGCTGGTTTAGGCCTGATCCCGGAGACTGCTGGCTCCTAATCGCTCACCTGCCTGCCTGCTTGGTCATTTCTTACTGCCAACCCTGTGAGCCTGGTCACCCCCAACTGCCCCCCCGCTGCTGGCCTGGTTGCCCCCAACTGCCCCCCTCTGCCAGCCTGGTCACCCCTCATGATCCCCCCGCTGGCCTGGTCACCCATGCAGCCTGCAGTTCAGTCATTTGCTTGTCCCCCACTAACCCTCCTGATGGCCTGGTCATAGGCAGCCATCTTGTGAGGGTGTGAGGGTCAATTTGCATATTACCTCTTTATTATATAGGATGGGGCATCCACTAAACAACATTATTTGTTGTTTATCTGAAATTCGGATTTAACTGGGTGTCCTTCATTTTTATTTCCTGAATATGGCAGTTCTATTCCTAAACTACAGATTTATTAAGGATGTTATCGATATTCTTTCAAGTGAAAGTCTTATCGAATATTTTGCCATCAGAGAACATGGATCATCCTGCTTCCAGCCTCAATAAGAGCTTTAGGATTTGTGGTAGGAATTTTAATATCAGTCAGGATATGCTAGGTTACATTATGACAATGAAACCTCCTCAATCTTAGTGGCTTAAGACACCTCAAGGTTATTTTGATTCATGCTGTATTCCACAGCCAGGTCAGGGAGGGGACATTTCTCTACCTTGTGCTTCCTCAGGAACCCATGAGGAGGAGACAGCACCTCTGTGCTCCTATGCTTGCTGAAGCAAGAAAAAGATGTGCTTAATTTCCACCAGCTCTTAAACTTTAAATCAGATTGTCTTAATGTTTAAGAGGATAATTACAGAGATATGAGTGGCCATCACCCTCTCTTCCTAATCTGGTTTTCTCCTTTCAGATATAACAGACAACTATCTTGAAATCTGTGTGTATTTTTTCTTCATATGTTTACACTTCTACTGTCCGTTCACATATATAAAAAATGGTAATATTTATTTTGTTGATTTGCATAAATGATAATCTGAATGTGTCTATTGCAGCTTGCTTTCTTGACTCAACATTATGTTTTGGGTTTTATCAGATTGCTGATTTCCATCATGAATGTATTTACAATCTGTTTGTCCATTTTCTTATTTTAGCGCATTTAAAACTTTTAAAGCTCTTATTGACTAAAAAATGCTGCAATGTGTATTTTTATGTAGATTCAATTTGCGCATGTGCACAGGGTTTTCTAGGATAAACAGTTGTGGAATTACTTAGTTGTGGAGTATGTACAATCAGTGTATTTCATGCTGCCAGTGTGCTGTTTAAATTGCTACCTACTTATTTACTCACACTCTCAAAATCTCGTATTCAGAATTTTAATTGTTGCCAATATGATGGTAATGAAATGTTCTTCATCTCAATTTGCATTGCTCTTATAACTCCTTAGCTGAATGACTTTAGTAATTCTTTTATGTATTCTGGACAGAGTCTTTGCTATTTCCTACCACCTCTCTGTAGCTTCCTTTTCACTTTCCTTTTGACATTATTTTTTGTGAAGAAGTTTTAAATTTGAACATCATCAAAAGTATCAGTTTGTGTTTTTATGACTTTTACTCTTTTGTGTCTTGTTTAAGAAGAATTCTTTATTGAGATATGAAAAGATAGTTTCCTATATTTTCTTATAAATAATTCAAAGTTTTATTCCTTGTATTATGGATCTAAGTTTACATGGAACTGATTTTTGTGTACTGTACTTGGTAATAATCCAACTGTTGTTTTTTTTGTGTTTGTTTTTTTTTTTTTTCACATAAATAATCAGTTGACCCAACTACTTAATATTTCCTAATTTACCCTCTAATTTTTTTAGGCCACTTCTGCCTATGTGGCACTGTTTGTTTGTAAGATTTTTGTTGTTGTTGTTATTGTTATTCTGTCCTATTTCTTGGTACTTGATCCAATCTAGCATTTCAGTAAGATTAGTCTTGTTAAGAAGGGAGATACTCTGCTTTTTATTCTTCAAAATATTATTGTATTTTCTTCCACATTAATTTTACAATCAGCCTTCAAAATCCTGGGGAATTGGGGTTGTAATGACCACATGTTAACATTAACTTCTGGAAAAAATTACTCTTTATATCCTTGACATATCTACAGCATGCACTAATTCAAATATAGTTTTCTGAAGTTCTTGCACAACATTTAAATATTGATGGTATCTAGAGACAGAGTATATTCCCATGTATATGAGCAGATATATATGAGCATCTACACTGGATCTAGAGTCTTGTTTTTTAATCCCACTTGTGCACTTGCTAACTTTTGTCTTATACAAGTTAATTAATTACTCTCTGAGCTTCGGTTCCTACTCTATTAAAAGAAAATAAATGTGACATTTACCTCATAGAGTCACTGCAGTTAGCATTAATCTAAAATGAGTAAATATTGCCCTAACCGGTTTGGCTCAGTGGATAGAACGTCAGCCTGCAGACTCAAGGGTCCCAGGTTCGATTCCGGTCAAGGGCATGTACCTTGGTTGTGGGCACATCCCCAGTAGGAGGCGTGCAGGAGGCAGCTAATCGATGTTTCTCTCTCATCGATGTTTCTAACTCTCTATCCCTCTCCCTTCCTCTCTGTAAAAAATTTAATAAAATATGTTAAAAAATAAAATAAAATGAGTAAATATTTCACTTTAAATAAGCAAAACATGTCAGCAGGAGTCTGGCACAATGAACACTGCATATGTGAATTTATTTAGGGATACTCGACAAATAAAATTGTATATATTTACAGTGTACAACATCATGATTTGATATACATATACATTGTGAAATGATTGCCACAATCAAGTTAATTAATATAATCATCACCTCAGGTAGTTACCCTTTTTGAGGGAGGTGTTGGTTAAGGATGCTTTAAGAACCCTCTCCACAGATTTTAAGCATACAATGCAGTATTACTAATTATAGTCATCATGCTGTACATTAGATACTCAGAATATATTTAATTTGTAATGGAAAGTTTGTACCCTAGGACCAATATCTCCCTATGTTCCTCACCCTCCAGCTCCTGGTAACCACCTTCTGCTGTCTAATTGTAGGATGGTTTGTTTTTGTTTTTAGATTCCACAAATAAGTGATTCCAGCCAGTATTGTCTTTCTCTGTCTGGCTTATTTTAATTGGCATACTCCCTTATGGTTCATCCATGTGATTCTAGAGAATGTCCCATTACTGCTTGAGGAGGATGTGTATTCTGTTACTGTTGTATGGAATGTTCTGTCTATTTTATAAAAGTGTCATTTATCTATATACTGGTATTCAAAAGTAAGTGGATGATTGATTGTGTTCATGCCTGTGATTTTTTTCAAATCTCTGCTATATGGTATGTATAGTTATGGACCTCTTTTTATTCATCATTTGATATCTTGCTATCTGTCTGTTTCTCCTTTTTCTTTTTAAAATAATTTGTCCTAAAGCTTATTTATTTAGTTTATATTTTTAAAGAATCATCATGGTTTTCTTTTTGTTTTTACTGTTCAATTTCCTTTTTTCCTCTTTTACTTATTTCTGCTCTTACATTGTTATTTCTGCTTACTTTTTGTGTTTATATTTTCTGTATAATTGGTGGTTTTCGCTATTTGCAACATTTGCTCTTTTGCTGTGTTCAATAGGGTGTTTTTGTTTTTTGTTTTTTACATTTTCAGCTTTTGCTGTATCAATATGCTTTTCCTTCTTTATGTGGCATTTTCACTGTTATTCAGTACTAAGTATAGTATGATTTCCATTGTAATTTTTCTTTTGCTACAATTATATGCAAGTGTCTATTTAAGTTTACAAACAAACTACTATCTGACTTTCTTTTCTTATTGCATTGTAACTATTTTGCATTTATACCAGATAGGTTTAGGATTACATGATAAAATATACCGTAATTATCTATATGCCCCACTTTATAAAACCTATCTTAGATTTTAAGATTGGATTTATTTATTGCACTATCAAATTATTTTAATTTCAAATCTATATTCTATAAGGATCTACATTGTGTTTAGTTAATAATATTCTTTGAGTGATCATTTAATTATCAAAAAATGGTCCCCTCTTCCTCAAGATATTTCTTCTCTCTCACGTCTATCTATTGTTAGTAAAAATGCATACTCAAAAATATGTTTACGATAATTTCCAAGAAAAATACTATGTATTCTTAGTTGATTTTGTAATTTTCTTTAGGAGTTTGTAATATAATTGCATGGATATGAGGATTTGTCTTAAAATATTCAAAAATTCTATTCACTTCTTTTATCTATAAATAATATTTTAAGAATAAGAAGGTTATATTTTAAAATACTTTTCCAATAACTACTTATCTATTAATTTTATTTAGAAATGTATTATTCTCTTCAAATTACTGTATCTGATAAAAAATAATTTTAATTTCAATATCATATGCCAGAATATTAATTTAGACCAAAAATTGCTGTATATATATAGTTATTAAAAACTATTTTCCCACTGTTGTTGAAACAGTGAGGGCCCTGAATGATTTGATAACTATATAATTAATCAAATAATAGGCTACCTAACTGCATCTGAGTGAGCTATAAATAGGAAATTTATCTGCAGATAGCTGTAAACAAATTAATGCTATGAAGACCAGCAGGCATGATTTTAAATGATAATCCACATTTCTTTGCTACGTGGTAGGAAATCTGCTTGCAGGTTTTTTCTACCTGTGAATAAGAATGATACAATCTGGCTGTAAGGATGATAATCACATGGCGGGCAATTAAAAGAGCAAAGGATTCTGTTTTCTTTGGCTGTGCCCCCAGAATATTCTAAAAAAAAAGATTAAGTTTTCTAAACAAATAAAAAATAACCCACAACTATGAGTATATGATGTAAGAGCCCATAGTTAGTAGGATAATCTTTTCATTTTATTTATTTGTATTTTATATACTTCCTCTATGGTTAAGTGGGTTTGGAAAAGGAAGAGCTAAATAATACTTGCTAAATCCAATACTTGACTAAAATCCAATACTTGCATGCATGGAGAAACATACAATGCTTGTGATGCAGAGAAGGGAATGTGATGATATCTGATAATTACATGTAAGAACATCATGTGTTAATATGAATGAAAAATAAATCATTTAAAATTTTATGGTAACTACAATGGCATACCTGTAGTTCTAAGAGTGTGGTTCAAATTCAGATAAGTTATCTGTTTATTCGATTCTCAGTTCCCAACTTTTGGAAAAATCTAGCTGTTTGCATAGAATTTATGAATCATTTCAACCATTTGTTTTCTCTATAATGTGATAGACATTTATAATAATAATAATAATAATTTAGAACCAAATATAAAAACCAGCCAATTCATCTCCTATTTAGATGGTGAATATTTGGAACCAAAAAATATATAATAGAATTATCAAAAAAATATCCATGTAAAGAAAATAGGTTTAAAGTAGGTTTACATTTTCATTAGTAAATAATGTCTAATTAGTATTCCTTTTAGGATAATCTGGTAAATTGTAAGGATCACTGGAAAAAGAATGTATATTCAACTTGACTATTCAGGTGTTTGGAAAAGACTGCAGACTATGACATTAAATGCCAGGCAAGGAAATCTATGTACCCAAAGGCAATGCCCTTTACCTCTTTACTTCTTTACTTTTTCTATAACATCCTAATGTGTGTTTATATTTTGTCATCTTCTGACTTCACCCATAATTTTTTAAAATATGTTTTTATTGATTATTAGAGAGAGAGGAACGGAAAGGTACAGAGAGATAGAAACATTGATGAGAGAAAACACCCCTGCTGGAGCTCCAGCCTACAACCCAGGCATGTGCCCTGACCAGGAATCGAACTGGGGACTTCCTGGTTCCTGGGTCCAAGCTCAATGCTAAGCCACACTAACCGGGGCATAATTTTTTTTAATTAACTTTTTTTTTTTTTTTTTTTTTTTTTTTTTTTTTTTTTTTTTAGTGCAGGGCCTATTTCGTTTACTTCTATTGTAGCTCCAATATCTAAAAGGGGTTTTGGCACTAAGTAGCCACTAGGTAATTCTTTATTGAGTTAATAATTATTAGGGGGAAAGAAGAGGCCAAAGTCAAATCCTTTACAATATTGGTATTTCTTACAAAGTGATCGAATGTGATTTATGATGATGATGATGATGAGGAGGAGGAGGAGGAGGATGAGGTACCACATAAATTAGAATCATTGTGAAAAATAAAATTGCTATAATTCTTATTATACTCTATAGTGAGAGGTCCTATAAAAATCAAACCAACAACAATGAAGATATTCTGATTGAAGTTTTGGGAGGAGAAATAGTGTCTTTATAGCTTCACTCTCACCCCCACATGTATCCCCACCCTTTTCTAAAGAATTCTAAGACTAGTCAGAAAATATTCACACAATTCCCGAAGTGTTTTTTTGTTTGTTTGTTTTGGCTTGTTTTTTTTTTAAGTTAAGATATCAAGAATAATGACTCTCAAAATTCTGAATGTGTTCATTTATTCAGTAGACAATCACCAGACACCTTCTATGTTCTAAACATTGTGTAATTGCTGTAGTTGGCACAAATATAGAAATAAGACTAACCCTCCTCCTTTAACGGAATAGCTATCTATGAAGGAATGTAAGACCAAGGATAAATGACTATCTAATAAGTCGGTTTCTTTATTACTACACATTACCATTTGCTAAAAGAAATCAGAGATAGAACTTACATTTCTAAGATAAAATGTGTAATAATTTATGTCAACTGTCATATTTTAAAATTGCAGGTTATTTATGGGCATGATAATAAGAATGTTTATTTATATATTTATTATGTATATGACTTAAAAATATCTATAGTACATTTTGAATTTTTAAAATATTTCTGAAATAGTTGGTTGTAGGTTTCTGATTTCTAAAAGAGAGAAATTCAACATCAATACAGAACACCATAATTAAAAGGACAGAATACTGAAGAAATCACAGTAGACTGCTCTTGTAAAGGAAACATAAAATGTCAAAGAGGAAATTTTTGTAGTTCTTTAATCACAATTATCAAATTGTAACAAATGGAACTTTCTATTGAATTTTACTTTTGCCTGAATTGCATATGAGATTATACCTGCATAGTAAGTGAAAAATCATATTTCATAATGTGTTTCATTTGGCTTTCAAAAGAACTATTCTGTTGGAGACATTTCTGTAAAGGTTGTCAGATATAGAAAAACCAATTTAATAAACATCATGATCAGATGCCTATGCAATTCTTTTGAGCCTTTTGAAAATATTTTAGTGCGTAGAATATCATTGCTAAAATAAAGTGTTCTGCTTCCCTTTTCACTCTGATTCATTAAATTATATTTATTGTTCTTTACAAAGTTGTTTTGACACACCTCACTAACTATCAATTTGAGGAAAAGGTCAGTTGCTTTGCTCAGTAGAAAACACTTGGTTTTTAATAATATTGTTTCTTAAAAACACATACTGGCTTGTTTTCTTTCAGTTTCTCATTTATCTTAATTTGTTCACCTTCACTGAAAGCTGAACATATGCTACCTAACAACAACTTGAACTAATTAAATATGTTTCTTATACATACTTCAAATTAAATTTTCAGTTACTCACTTTACTATGATTATGATATTGAGAAATATGGCTGTACTACTAGTGTAAGAACAATTGCTAAGTTATTCAGATTCAGTGCAAGATATGTTCTAAGGATCTATGGAAATGAAGTGTCAGGTACTAGACTGGATTCAAGGCAGATAGGAGATGAAAGTATCAGATTCAAACCAAGTAAAGATATGCTCTTAAAGTAAGTTATAGACATTTTTCAACCGATACTTTTTGGAAAATCTTATTAATCAAAGAATAGCTTAAATCAATGATGATTTCCTTGACCACAAGACAAAATTAGTGGTGTTTTAACTCTTTCAGTCAACATACATTTGTGATGGGAAGTTTAGACATGTGTAAAATATTTCTCTGTGTCCTGATCCATCCCAGTGATTAATATCATAGGCTCCAAAATATGATTATTCAGTTAGTAAATCCGTAACTAAGTTACTAGACTGAAATATCTCTCTTGTATACAAACTCCTATAGAGATATCCACTCTCTCTCTAGGGCAGTGGTCGGCAAACTCATTAGTCAACAGAGTGGCAAACCACGGCTCGCGAGCCACATGTGGATTGCAAGTCGCGGTTTTCTGACCACTGCTCTAGGGCAACCTGGGAAGCCATGGGAGGGCCTCCATCAGCTAAGTCACTATGTGATACCTTGAACTTTGAGTGAGAAATAAGCATCTATTATAATGGGCCACAAAAAAATAGGTATTTATCTTTTAAGCAGAGAACATTAATTTGACTAACATAGGATGTCTAACTATATATATAACAGCCTAAGCAACCATTTGACCGTTCAACCATTTGACTGGTAGCTATGATGCGCACTGACTGCCAGGGGGCAGACACTGAATGCACAGGAATGGAAACATGGAACAGACTAATGAATCTCAAAGGGAAGGGGAGAGGGAGGAGGGTGGGAAGAGATTAACCAAAGATCTTATATGCATACTAGAGGCCTGGTACACGGATTTGTGCACTGGTGGGGTCCCTTGGCCTGGCCTGTACCCTCTTGCAATCCAGGACCCCTCGGGGGATGTTGGACTACTGGTTTTGGTCCAATCCCCACAGGTCAGGCCAAGGGACCCCACTGGTGCACGAATCCATGCACAGTGCCTCTAGTTAGATTTATAAGCAAGAAAGAAGACATGATAGCAATGATGCTTAATTCCCATACCTCATCTACCTCCTTTGATTTTCACTGGATTGGCAGCATTGAAAGATATAAATCAGTGGTCATCCTGGCTTGTGACTCAGATGAGTAGAATTTGTTCTGAACATCTAGCATCCTGCAAGGATTAATATAGGAACTGTTCTCAGACCAGCATTCAACATTCTGAGAGGATGAATGCTATGCTAAAGACAACAATAAAAAATGCATAGAGCCCTAGCTGCTTTGGCTCAGTGGATACGAGTGTCAACCTGTAGACTGAGGGGTCCTGGGTTCGATTCTGGTCACAGGCCATGCCTGGGGTTGCAGGCTCAACCCCCAGTAGGGATAGTTCAGGTTGCAGCCAATCAATGGTCCTCTCTCAACACTGATGTTTCTCTCTCTCTCCCCCCTCCTTCCTCTCTGAAATCAATAAAAATATTTAAAACACACACAAAAAAAAAAATGCGTAAAGATCTCAATCTGTTTCTAGGACCTAGACCAGTGGTTGGCAAACTGCGGCTCGTGAGCCACGGTTTGTCACTATGTTGACTAATGAGTTTGCCAACCACTGGCCTAGACTATGCAAAATATATACCACCTTTTGGGCTAATCTCTTCACCTTCTTTGTTATAGACATTTGCTATTGATTTTTATTCATTGGTTATGGATAAGTTTTTACAGATATGTAATGATTTACATTTCATTCTAAATTTTTTTCTTTATAATTTTACTTAAATGGTTTCCAAATATTTTATAGATTTTTGTCTCTAAAAGTCTAAGGCTATAAACATAGTCAAAATTCAGATAGAAAGAATGCTCATAAAGTAACTGCTTACATTTTACAAAGGTTAACTATCAAAGCCAACAGTCATCATTATAAACAATAAAATTAAAAGCCATTTAAAACATAAGTACATACAAGTCAACACAGAGATGCACATTAAAACCATATTAAGACTGTTTTGAAAGTTCAAATATATTTAATAAATTTTAAGAAATTGCAGTAAACATTAAGTAAAGAGGCAAATTTTGGCAATGACATGAGGTATATCTGAATATCCAAAAATTCTATTAAATTAAGAAAAAGAATACATTTAATAAGAATAATCTTATATTACTAAGCCTTAGCTACACACAAATCAAACATTTTAAAGAATGGTTAATGGGTTTCCTAGTAATGCACATGTATATAAATCATAGTGGTGACAAACCTATAATAAATTTTAATAAGGAAAGTTAATATGATATATGGTAAACTGGTATTTATTGTATTGTGAAATACTAGAGTTCCAGTGCACGAAATTTGTGCACTCAGGGGCGGGGTCCCTCAGCCCAGTCTGCACCCTCTCCCCATCTGGGAGTCCTCGGGGGATGTCCGACTAAGCCGGCAGTTGGACATCCTTAGCACTGCTGCGGAGGCAGGAGAGGCTCCCGCCACCGCCACTGCACTTGCCAGCTGTGAGCCCAGCTTCTGGCTGAGCGGTGCTCCCCCTGTGGGAGCGCACTGCATTGAGCATCTGCCCCCTGGTGGTCAGTGTGCATCATAGTGACCAGTCGTTCTGCCATTTGGTCGATTTGCATATTAGCCATTTATTATATAGGATTCTTTATCCTTCAGTATTTTTTTAAAAGCTTATTGTGATTTTATTTTACCTGCAAGTATCATTGCTGTCATGTAAGTAATGATCCTTCAAAATAAATCAAAGTACCTGGTTCCTGTGTTTCCCATGGCTGCCCTTGCTTCTTTTGGCATAAATTTAGCAGCCGTGCTCCTGACACTATCACAGAAATGCAATCTTCAGCTTTACAATTCTTAGGAAAAAATTTATTTTAGTTTAGATTAAGGTTGTATTTATATTTCATACAGAATAATCATCATTTTCATTTCTTTGATCTCTTTCTAGAAAGGACCAAAAATTATGTGTGATTGCTTCTTGCCCCTTGACCCAGGGATTTCTGAAAGTGCTACAAGAATGGAACATAGAGAATGAATTTCCAGGACTAAATAGAGTCTATGTCCTACAGCTTCCTCTAGATTTCAGGAAACACCAAGAGAGGAGTCAATCTATAGCAATGTCCTTGTCCATTCCACTTTGGTTCATTTATATTAATAGAAAGTTGTAAGAATTATAATTAAAAATTGCTGAACTTTACTCAAATTACTCCATGTTATTCTCCCTCTATTTGCTTCCTATCTCTTTCATTATTCCCTTTCTGTCTCCATCTCAGTTGGCGTGATATAACTACTTTCCTGATCTGCACAGTTGGGATTGGTTACATTCACTTCGCCCTTACTTTGATTCGACTCTCCTGTACTATTCATGATAATTCCTTCCGATCTTTATCTGCCACCACAAACAAGATGCATTCATATTTGGAACACAGTTGAGCCCTCAGGACACAGCTCTAGCTAAACTTCAGGTGACTTCTGACAGGGGCAAAGAGAGGAACACAGTACATTGGCAAGAGGACCAGTGTTGAAAGTAATATTCTTTCCAAAGCTGTGGCCTATTTAGTCAGGCCTATTATATGAAGTGCAATTTGTCATTTTGTAAAATTGAGTCTTTTAGCCTTCCTGCAACATTCCATATGGTGAAGATTACTTTTAATGTTATTCTAGGTCACTGTCTTCTCAAACACAGAAATTCTATCATTTTTCAAGAAACTTTCTATAATGTAAACATTATGTAAGATATAAATTAAACAAGAAAATTTCACAAAAAAGCAGTGTCATTTTAATTTGCTCATATTAGAGAGCACACTTTTTATTTCAAGTAAAATTAAGAAACACAAATGCTATATGGAAAATAAAGAGGTTCTTAAATGTTTTATATCAGAATTTTGGCATGCAAGCTATAGCATTAAAATAGAGCTTCATAGTATTATTAGCTAGGTAAGATGTTTGGATAAATATGGCTATTAAAGTTATTGAAAAATGTTTTCCCTTTTTTGTTGTGGGACTTTAGCCAGATGAATTATTATTATTTTATTGTTTATTTATTTTATCAAATTAATCTAGTTTTATTAGAAAATACTAAGTTAAGAAACAAATGTTCAAAATATAAATGTAGGGAGTTATCTGTGTTTTTCACTTTATACATAAAGGTAGTTTGTATAGAGAGCTCAAGACTTAGCATCATTGTACTTGTGGCTCTGCCCCTAAACCAGTATTATGATGTAATTCCGCTTATGCTGTAGCAGTCACTTATAATTAAGGTTAGTTTGGGATTTTTTTCTCAACTGAAACTCTCAGTCTACTTGGGTAAAAGAAACAGTACAGTTTCTTCTAGTTTAGTTTCACAGTCCCTCTATTCTAAGTGTATTATTATTATTATTATTATTATTATTATTTTCACTATGCTTCTTCTTATATCTGTGATTTCTTAGTGAATTTCATTCTATAGCCAACATAATGTCTTCCCTTCCTTGGCTGTCCATATTTTCCTACCCTGTCAACAAAACAAATAAATTCTATTTTCAAACAAGAGCAAGACATCAATCTAATTCACTCTTTGACCTTCAGCTTCCCCGTGGCTATCCAGGATTTGCTGTATCTAAGCAACCTTGTTGCTAGTTTTTCATCACTGACAGAAGTGGCTCTGGAATATTGGGTAAAAATCAGACCACAGAAAGATGTCCCAAAAAAGGAAAAGAATCACCAAGGGACTTTGAATTTACTAATTTACCAATTATCTTTTACATGTAAACCAGATTGTATTTTTCATCTCTGGGCTCTTTTCTAATACTAAACAGATGCCATCTAATAGGTCAGTTCTGGCCCAAGCCCCATGCACAACACTATGCATATAGAAGCTATCCCACAACATGTTCAAATTGAGTAGTTGCTCATATAAGTAGGCAAAAATTGTTTTCTTCCATTTGATATCAGTTTGGCAAGTATGCTGTTTGAAAACAAATGCTCCTATCATATGGTTTATTTTAAATCAGTGGCTAAATATATTTTACTAGAGGCCCGATGCACGAAATGCGTGCAGGGGCCTTGGCCCCAGCCCGCCACCACCGCAGTTGGGGGCCTCTGCCGCTTCTGCCTTGGCCCCCGCCTGCTGCGGCTTTGTCCGGAAGGAAGGACATCCAGTCTAATTGACATATTACGCTTTTATTATTATAGATGACATCTCACTGTAGCTCCATTCATTTACTAGATTATCCTGAAAGCATGTGTACAGACCCTCCACCCATTTACATGCAAACCAATAGATGTTCTTATTTTAGGAAATAGTCCATGATGCTTTCAGCAAGCTAAATACCAACAAATATCATGCATGTTGTAACAGTGGCATGTTCTTTTATTTTTGGCTCCTCGTGTGGCCTACTTTTTCACAATTAAGAGTTGTTCGCATTTCTAAAAAATAAACAAAAGAGAGTAGTATTTTTCACAAGTTCTATCTTCTTTAGGGAGCTTTATCTCACAGCTGGATTTATGCTTTTGATGTAATTTAACCTCTCTCTAAAAAAAAAAGGATAATTCTCTTCATATTACATGGATCCTGTGAGGCTCATTTGAAATAAAATACACAATGGGCTATAAAACTTTGCAGAAATGTGAAGTAGTATTCACATTTTTCAGGTTATCACCCAACCCCCTGCCTTCTGAATAACTCTAGCAGGAAGTTAGTGCTACACAGGATGCACTGCTTTTCATTATTAGCTATAACACACATTAGTTGATCTTGTCTTATAATATATTTTAATCTCCCTGGCAAGGGAAATCTTGTCCTTTACATTCCAGAGAGAAATCAGTCCACCAGATATATGTTTTATCTCTGTCTATCTACCAGAATGAGAGAGAGAAAGACTTTTATTACAAGACAATTCAAGACTTTTATTGCAAGACATTTTTTTTTGTGTGTGGAGCTAGTGAAATAGAGATTGTGATCATATACCTCCAGGGAACTTACATTTTAGTTTAGAGAGACCAAAACTTACACTTTATCTGTCTTGTTTAAGAAGGTGGAGAAAGAAATAAAGGTCCAAAGTAGGAAGGATTGTCAGAAATGGGTAGAAGGTATGGGATTTGCATAAATCGTTATCCTATATAATAAAAGGCTAATATGCAAATCGACCGAACTGCAGAACGACTGGTCACTATGATGCACACTGACCACCAGAGATGACGCGCACTGAACATGAGAGGGAAGACGCTCAATGCAGGAGCTGCCCCCTGGTGGTCAGTGCTCTCCCACAGGGGGAGCACCGCTCCTCCAGAAGCCCTGAGCTGGGCTCATGGCTGGCAAGTGCAGCCACAGTAGCAGGAGACTCTCCTGCCTCCATGACAGCACTAAGGAAGTCCAACTGCCAGCTTAGCCCACTCCCCACCTCAGACATCCCCCCAGGGCTCCCGGACTGCGAGAGGGCGCAGGCCGAGCTGAGGGACACCCCACCTCCAGTGCATGAATTTCATGCACTGGGCCTCTAGTTGTATATAAATTATTGATGAGATAATTTCAGGCATCAGACATTTTCTGAAGAGCATGACCTGTAGTGAATAATATGAATGCATGAATGTGAATAAATGAAGGAGTTTTCTTAGGTCGAGTGGTCAGGGATGGCTTCTCTGAGGAAGAGGCTTTTGAGTTGGGACCTGCATTATGAGATAGAAGGCTAAAGAAATAACAAATGCAAAAACTCCGGAAATAGAAACGTTTGTCATATTTTATTAAGAAAAAAATATCGTGTAGAAAACTCCTATTTAATGTACTGCTTTAGGGACTTTTTAGTCTCAGTGCTCTACTTCCTTGTAATTTAATGGATGGTTGAGTGGCAGTAATTCTCCTGGTTTTATATGCAGTACTTAGATTAATTATATCTGTCAGGGTCCAGTGAGAGAAACAGAGCACATGCCACACAGTGAAGTGAAAATAATTTAATACAGGGAGCTAGCTTAGTTACAAACGGATTGGGAGTGAGATAGAGGATGAGGGAACAACATCAGGAAGCCTCTAATGTGAATCACTCCCCCTCAGTGTTCAGTTATGAAGTATCTGTTGCATATCTGTTCGTGCTAATATACGGAGGCAGTCACAAAAATGAACAAGGCATAGTTCCTGTGCTCAAGGATCTCAGGATCTAGTATAAGAAATAAAGCATGAATGGCTGACTGGAAATAGGCAATACCTGTTCTCTGTGTATTCAGAGGAAGAAAGGATCAATTCTAGATGCAGATTCAGGAAAAAAATCTCAAAAAGGAGGTGGCATTGGAGCAGATCCTTGAACTATTTGATGGGAGGTGAACAAAGGCGTAGACTGGGGACTGCAGGTGATTAATAGAGAAGATGAATATCTTAGTTTGGGTAGAGCAGTATATGAATGGAATTAGTGAGAAATGTGGATGAAAAGTTGTAGCCACATCTTGGAAACACTCTCAACACCAACCTTTAGGATATAGACGTCAGGAATTGGGCCATGTGTTAGCAAACTACAGCCCATTGGTCAAGTCTGGACTGATGCATGGTTTTTGGTAGGCCCATAAAAAATTAATATTTTTTTTTTACAGATAAACATTTGCAATCTATTCTATGATAAAGAACACTAAGGTTGAACCCAAATTAAATGAAATCTTGCCTTCCTCACTAAAATAATTCCATTCACCTGATTGGTAGACCTATATTACCAAAAAAAAAAGGTTTTCTTATTATTATTATTTAATTTGCCACTAAAATTTTTTGAAAAGCATAGAAAAAGAAAGCCAGAGATGCTAGTGGTCCAGGAATGAGAGACACAGTAGTGGGAGGTACATTCAGGCAGGAAACTAAGGACCAGAAATAGTGGCCTCACCCACATAAGGGTGGAGAGTCAAAGGGTTTTAAAATCCAGCCAGCTCTAACCAGTTTGGCTCTGTGGATAGAGCATCAGCCTGAGGACTGAAGGGTCCCAGGTTTCATTCCGGTCAAGGGCATGTACCTTGGTTGCGGCACATCCCCCGTAGAGGGTGTGCAGGAGGCACCTGATCGATGTTTCTCTCTCATCAATATTTCTAACTTTCTATTCCTCTCCCTTCCTCTCTGTAAAAATCAATAAAATATATTTTTTAAAAAAATCCAGCCATAAAGTCAGATACTCACCTAAACTATACCACTCTGGAGATTTTTGAGAGGTCTTGTAACAATGCCTTTATGAAAATTAAATATATAAAGTCAGACACAATACTAAGTGTTATTCTACTTTCCATCTTTTTTCTTCTTTGAGTAAGTAGCTGTGTCTTAAATTGATTATAACAAGATATCTCTAGTATTTTCTAAGTAAAGCTGATCATCTGTTTCCTTTTTCACATAAATTTTAATTTTTTTAATTACCTGGGTTTTTTTTAAATTAGGTCATTATGAAATAGTTGACATTCTTTTTCCATTTTAAACTTCATTTTTCACTGAATTTAATTACTCATCTACTTGTTACTGTGCTTGTTCACCACTTAACTGAATTCAGTTGAAAAACAACATATACATTCAGTTCAGTTGTGGTCTGTGGATGTCTTTTGAAACCTTTCTACTAGTTTGAATACTTTATTTTGGAAAGGTATTTATGCATATAAACTTAGCAATAGGATTCTGAAAGTGTGCTGCCCAATTATTCACATTTTGAGATTTGGAAACATTTCATCATAAGTGTTGCAATCATGGTTTGCAACCATAAAAATAAAAGGAACACCTAAGGAAGTCCTAAGTTGTGAGAGTTGGCCAGCACAAGTTTAAAAGTAATGTAAAGAGTCATAAGAGAGGTAAGGTTATAAAAGTGGTAATATGCATATACTTTTTCCTGTGAGACATTGCCCATCATCTCTGTCTTATTTAAGAAGGTGGAAAAGAAATAAAGGTCCAAAGAAGAAAGGGTTGTTAGAAATAGAAGGGTATGTGATTTGCATAAATCGTTATTGTATATAAAATTTTCCTGAGGTATTTTTTCCAAAATTCAGATTATTTAGAGCTATCCAAATGCATTATGATTATATTTGCTTTCCGAGATCAAGCCCAACAACTGCATTTTTTTTTTTTAATTTTTAACAAATGCTTCCAGTGCAAGTGTAATGGTCAATACAGCGGGAAATAAATGCATTCTATGTGAAAGACAAACTTACCGCCGGCAACAGGGGAAAAAAACTATTCCATTGAACTTCTGGAGAAAAATTGAAAAGTGTAGCAGATGCTTCCAAGAGACCCTGGGGGCACATATCAAGAATGCCATTTGAAAAAAGATTTATGAAGATCTCTCAGTGCCCTGCGGGCCTCAGCATCCAGAGTGATCAAAGGCTCGCCTGTAGTGGTTTAAGGTAGTAGTCCTACTGCAAGGACAAACAGAAGTCTGAATACAAGCCTGGGTCACACTCCTTTCAGACATTGCAAACAAGTGTTTCAGTTGTGGTTCCACAAAATGACCCAAGTCTTCCTGGGTCCTTCAGGATGCTAGAGGAATTAAATGTTGCTAATGGTTTCGTTTGGGGAAACTTGGTATTCTGTTTGTGATTCAGAAGCTAGCTGTGGGAGCTGAGTAAGTGTGCATGGGAAATAATGCTATAAGCTGTTATTAGACGTGTTTTGCCGAGCGTTTTTACTGTTCAGTGAGGTAGATCAATCCCGCCACGTCTATCTGTCAAAAAAAGTGAACCTTTATTTTTGCTCACCTTATATTTTTAAGAAATTCAGGTGATAGAGTTCTAGAAAGCATTAGAACCTTATTGTACTGGTGTATCCTGCTGGGAATTTCCATTTGAGTGTTGTTCTGTAAGTTTTCTATTTGTTAAAAGAAGGCTTGCATCATCTTTACAATTCTTCTCCTCACTGTTTAATTCATGCAGAATAACTTTGGGGTGAGGCCTAGGTCCCGTTGGGAACAAAAGGATGCTTCTTTTTCTTCACCCAAGATTCAATAACATGAAAGGAATTAAAAGTTTAAAGTATTTTATATTCCAAATCAACGTAAGTTTAGTCTTTTTAATACCTGGGATATAATATGTACGATGATGCTGTTCATCAAAAATTATTTATACTTATTCCTCATTTTATTGATTTCATAAGAATTACTGGGAGTGTGGGTACAATTACTGCTAGTCTATTTTTCCTAAAGCTGATGCACAAGCGGATTCTATGTTTAAGCATTTCAACATATCAGATTAAATATAACTGGAAAATGCCATTAACATCTTTTTCTCTAGCTAATATTAAATGGCTATAGGGTCTGCTAAATTAAAAATACATTATTTGTTTTTATCTATGAAACCAGGTTAAAAAGTAATGAAATAATAGTTTTTTAAAAAGTCATGAAAAATTACTTATGACATTTAATGATTAGCAAATTTAATGTATACATATAAATATTTTAATATAAATAAAGCTGACAAAATTAATTAATACATCTTTCTAAAAGTTAAATTGTGTATGTAAAAATCAAGCTACTAATCACTAATGTTTCTTCTTCATTGGTCCAGATTTATAAAACAACAAAAACAATTTATATTTTTGTTTTTAAATAATAAAATAGTTTATCAATGTTCTTGACAAGTCCCCATTTGACAATAGCTTGTAGATAGTGATATATAGGGCTCAAATATCAAAATAATACTATGAATTATTATTATTTTCAGTGAACGTTTTATAGTGGACATATCCACCTTCTTAGAAGCATCTGATCATGAAATTCTTTTTCCTTGAAATTTGAATTTCCATTCAATTCACAATAACATTGTAAGAGTAGAATTTGGAAACTATGGGAACAAATACAGAAGTTTAACGCTGCTGCTATCTAACGTAGTTCACATTGTGGCAAAGTTCAGAAATGATTCCATAAGTGACCCTGTAAAACATATCATTACTTCAAACAGCAAGAGTGCAGTTTATGGATCAATTATTATATGGTCTGACTATGCATTATATAGCACGATAAATGAATAAAAGATCTGATTCACTGCTGTCAGCAAATTGTCAAAATCCTTAATGTTCATGAAGCATCTTCAAGGTGCCAGGCAATGTGCTCAGTCAAAGATATTATCGTTATTATTACTATTAGTAGTGGTTTTTTAATCTGCTGACCGTAAAGTCTGCTTTGTCAAGATACACCCAAAAATATGTAGGAAAAATATCATAACTTTGATATTCTCATTTGGAATAAATGTCTAATCAATAAGATACCAAGTAAGTCACTAACAATGAAAGAGATATTAATGGTCCTATTTTATGTATTTATATATCCTATATCAGAAAGGAATTTACACATAAATAGAATAATTAGACCTTTAACAACTGATATTTATTGAATGTTAACCTGGGACAGTTATTGCAAGGGACTGTAAAAAGTTACTTTATTTTAAGTTGAGAAATGCTTTGTGACTAAATCAATATGATATTAATTCATATAATTTGATATAAATTAATGTTACTATTATACACTTAGAATACTGAATTTCAAAAAGATTAATTATTCATATAATTAATAAGCTTAGAGCATAATTTCAAACTTTGGTCTTTCTCACTCTGATGGCAGCCCGCTTTCTTCTGGACTGCACTGCTCTATAATATACTGTGATAAACTGAGAATGTGCAAGCTCTGAGCAACAGTCTAATGCAAATGAAAGAATAATGCGGGAATAGTGAGAAATGAGCAATTATCCTTCTATTTGGAATAGTTAGAGGAGAAATATTTGCCTCAAAGTGTCAATCTCATTCACAGATAAAAACATAGTTTTATCTAACACCTCTTTTATCTTGTCATTTTTCTGCTCATAAACCGAGAGTAAAAAGGTCTTGATTGATATGGCAGATAGCTTTAGGTATCTGCTTTATCTTTATTCATGGCCTTACTGAAATACTTGTCGGGGTATTAAAAAAAAGATGAAAAGTAGCATCAACACTATAAACAAGGAATCTATGTCCATACTAGTGTAAGATTGCTGCAGTCTTGAAAGAGAGGGTTAAAAAAAAGTTCAGACAGTGATAAAGGTTGACTTTCAGGTCACTACCACAGAAATATGGGAGCTTTACAATTGCAAAGGCATCAGTCATCTGTCTCAGACACTATTCAAACATACTTGAAGACCATGAAAGATTCTGTAGCATTTGAGGAGGACATTTTAAAAATATGTGTTATTATTGATTTTAGAGAGATAGAGAAAGGAAGGGAGAGAGAGAGAAAAAAAAAACATTGATCAGCTACCTTCTGAATACTCCTTCCTGGGGATCCAGCCCTCAACTCAGGTATGTGCCTTGATCAGGAATTGAACCAGTAACTTTGGTGCATGGAAGGATGCTCAACCAACTGGGACACACCAACCAGGATTTAAGGAGAAAATTTTATATTCAAGATAAAAAGGGGGAAAAAAAAGTCTTTAAGAAGATTTATTGGAAAAAAATACAAGTTATTTATTTTTAAAAAGTATGAGTTGCAAGTAAAACTCAATAAGGAAGAAATAAATATGCTGATAGAGAAGAAAAAACATAACTGAAACAATAAAACTAAAAAGATTAAAGACAGAAAACATAAAACCAAAAATTGCAATATTGTTAGTCACTAATAATAACTAATACATTTTATAACTTGCTAGGAGTATTTCAGTAGGTTTTTACAAGCATTTCTTTAGTTAGTTACCAAACCTCTTAGTGAAGAAGGTAATAGTACTCTCTTTATTTTATAGAACAGAAAAGGGGGAAGCTCACTGAAGCTAGCTCACTTGAAAGGCAAGACTCAGACTGTATGATCCTGGTTAACAAAAGAATATTCTTACCATATTGCAGTACACCATTACATGTTTGAGAATTCTACTACACTATAGTATAATTGACAGGGGGAATAGAACAATGAATATCAGATGGAAAGATAAAAATAATCAATTTGTGTTAGTAAAGAAAACAGGCAGTGTGAGCTAGTGCAATAACAAAGATACAGTAGAAAGAAAAAAATCCATTGGGATTTTATAAAAGCCCTTAATGCATGCATATTGAAAGTGTTCAATATGAACACAAAGTTAAGGCAAAGAGACTAATACTTTAGATAATTACAAGATCTTATGTTTATTTCAAGATAAAAGCAAATTTTTACCAAACCAAAAAAAAAAAAAAAAAAAATTAAAGGAACCAAAGGAACCAAATATTAGGTAGAACTTTGATTTATTCTCCCTAGTAATTGAAGCTAGAAGACAATAGAGAAAGGTTTGCAAATGAAGGAAAAGTTTATGATTAGAGAACCTGAAATTTAGTTAAATTTTCAGTAATGAAGTAGTTAACATTCTTACATATGAGAAATCACATGTTTTACTGAAAAAAAATATACTCAGACACGTCACTTCACTGTTGAGTAAAAATGAAATACTTTAAAAATAACTAAATCATGATATAAATATTTAGACATGACCTATAAAACCAATAAAACAAAATAAAAACTAACCATAAACCAATAAAAAATTACTATCTATATCTAAGCCTATAGCTATATCTTTAATTGAATGCAGGAATTTCAAATAATTCTTTAATAAAATATAATATAAAAAATAGTAACATGGTTCTGAATTCTCAAATTTTATTAATAAGGGCTGTAGTTTTGTGATGTGTGTGTGTTCATGTTCATTAGAAACATTAACAAATGCAGTTAGATAGTATTTATTTGTTTGACATTGTATCATCTTTATCTCCTTTAATTTTGTGGTTAGTTTTCCATAAATCCAACATTTTAGGGGTCTTATTCCTTTTTTTAAGTCATTGCATGTCTTTTGAATATCTAGTTTTTGCCTACACACATCCTATCTAATAAAGAGGGAATGCAAAAGATTGCGGCACCCACAGCCAATAAGGAGGAAATATGCTAATTGACTCTCCCGACCTCAAAGATGGCGGCACCCACAACCAATAAGGAGGAAATATGCTAATTGACAGCCCAGATCTCAAAGATGGTGGCGCCCACAGCCAATAAGGAGGAAAAATGCTAATTGACTTCCCAGACCTCAAAGATGGTGGCACCCACAGCCAATAAGGAGGAAAAATGCTAATTGACTGCAACACCCTCAAAGGTGGTGGCGCCCACAGCCACAAGATGGCAGCGCCCAGTGCCCTCAGCCCCCCAGCTGCCCAGGGCTGGCCCAAGGCGCAGGCAAGCCTCGGATGGTGGCTGCCGAGCCACCCAGGGCCGCCCGAGGCTCAGGTAACCAGGGCCAGCCGAGGCTTGGGCTGCCGGCAGTGGCAGCAGCAGAGGTGTGATGGAGTGTCGCCTTCCCCTGAACACCAGGTTGTCTCCCCCCCTGAGGGCTCCTGGACTGTGAGAGGAAGAAGGCCGGGCTGAGTAACCCCCCTCCAGTGCATGAATTTTCAATTTTCATGCACCGGGCCTCTAGTACAATCCTAAACTTTATAGGTCAAAAAAGAAGGAACAGTATACTAGAGGATCCCAAGAATCAAGTCAAAGATTTGAAATATGAAGAAGTAAAAAACACTAAACTGGAAAAGCAAAAAAAAAAAAGAATCCAAAAATATGAAGATAGTATAAGGAGCCTCTGGGACAACTTCAAGCATACCAACATCCAAATTATGGGGGTGCCAGAAGAAGAGAGAGAACAAGATATTGAAAACCTATTTGAAGAAATAATGACAGAAAACTTCCCCTACCTGGTGAAAGAAATAGACTTACAAGTCCAGGAAGTGCAGAGAACCCCAAACAAAGGGAATCCAAAGAGGACCACACCAAGACACATCATAATTAAAATGCCAAGGGCAAAAGACAAAGAAAGAATATTAAAAGCAACAAGAGAAAAACAGTTAGTTACCTACAAGGGAGTATCCATATGATTGTCAGCACTTTTCTCAACAGAAACTATGCAGGCTAGAAGAGAGTGGCAAGAAATATTCAAAGTGATGAATAGCAAGAACCTACAACCAAGATTACTCTACCCAGCAAAGCTATCTTTTGGAATTGAAGGTCAGATAAAGAGCTTCACAGATAAGAAAAAGCTAAAGGAGTTCACTGCCAAACCAGTATTATATGAAATACTGAAGGGTATTCTTTAAGAAGAGGAAGAAGAAGAAAAAGGTAAAGATAAAAATTATGAACAACAAAGTCACAACAAATACTTATCTATCAACAAGTGAATCTAAAAATGAATTGAATAAAAAAATCTGATGAGCAAAATAAACTGGTGAATATAATAGAATCATGGGCATAGAAAGGGAGTGGACTGACAATTCTTGGGGGGAAAGGGGTGTGGAGGGTGCGGGAAGAGACTGGACAAAAATTGTACACCTATGGATGAAGACAGTGGGGGGTAAGGGCATGGGGTGGGGTGGGATCTGGGTGGAGGGGAGCTATGGGGGGAAAAAAGAGGAACAACTGTAATAATCTGAACAATAAAAATTTATTTAAAAAAAAAAAACTAACAACTAACCTTTTCAAACTGTTGCAAAAATTCAAGAGGAGTAGCTCATTTTTGAGCCCAGCATTATCCTAATCCCAGAACCAGATCAGGACACTATAAATAAAGAAAATTATAAGCCAACATCCCTGATGAATGTAGACACTAAAATCCTCACTAAAATATTAGCAAACCAGATCCAGCAATACATTTAAAAGACCACACATCATGATCAGGTGTGATTTATTCCTGGGATGCAATAGTGTGAATCAATTAACATGATACATCACATAAACAAAATTTAGAATAAAAATCATGATCATATCAATATAGATAGATAGATAGATAGATAGATAAATAGATAGATAGATGAGAGAGGGGGGGGTAATATGCAAATTAGGCCAGGACGCAATAATGGGTCACAACCAGACAGGAGGAGGTTGCGTGCACAGGTGAGGCCCGGAATGGAGACGGAGACAGAGACAGGGGGGCCTGCCCGAGCCAGCATGGCAGCTCTGGTGACCCAGAGCGGACACAGGCAGGGTGGCAGGGGAGCCTGGGGCAGAAGTTAGGCACAGGTCCCGGCCACCTGCGGCGCCAGTCAGGCCTGACTCCCGCAGCGGCCCGTAGGAGGTGGGGCACCTCACGCAATTTCAATCATGTGATGGGCGTCTAGTATATACATAAAAAGCATTTGACAAAATGCAGCACCCATCTATGATAAAAACTCTCAGCAAAGTGGGAAAAGAAGGAACATATCTCAACATAATGAAGGCCATATATGACAAAACCATAGATAACATCATACTCAATGGGGAAAATTAAAGCATTTCCCTTAAAATCAGGGACAAGACAGGGATGTCCATTTTCACCACTCTTATTTAACTGAAAGAATATATGCACCCCTATGTTTATAGCAGCATTAACTATAATAGCTAAGATCTGAAGGCAGTCCAAGTGCCCATCAATAAATAAGTGTATAAAAAAAGCTTTGGTACATTTATACAATGGAATACTATGCAGTTATAAAAAAAAAACAACACAGCTCTTACCTTTTGAGACAGCATGGAGGGACCTGGATAGTAATATGCTAAGTGAAATAAGCTAGAGAAAGGCAAATATCACATGATCTCACTTATACGTAGAATCTAAGTAACAAAATAAACTGACCAATAATATAGATCCAGAGTCATGGAAGCATACAACAGATTGATGGTTTTCAGAGGGTAGGTGGGTGAGGGGAGGGCAGGAAGAGATTAACCACAGAACTTATATGCATATATGCATAACCCATGGACACAGACAATAGTGCTATGAAGGCTTGGGGAGGGGGGAGGAGTGGGGAAGAGGGAGTTAATGGAGGGGGAGGGGTACATCTGTAATATGTTCAACAATAAAGATAAATAAGTAAAAATAAAATTTAAAAGTTCTATGCAATATATATATATGTATATATATATATATACATATATACATATATATATATATATATATATATATATATATATATATATATATATATGTAAAGGAGACTACAAAGAAAGAATGTTTGCTTTAGAAGCAAGGTACAATAGAACTCTAGTGTCTGGATGGCTTTTTTATGGATCTCCTGGAATTCAACTTGATTAAGAAAATACGTTGAAAACTCTCAGGCACTAGGTTGCAGGTTATAAACACAGTTAAGGTATTTTTTGCCCACAAGCCAATAAAGCTTTAGGTAAAGAGGTAATTATGACAATTATACCAGGATGGAGGAACATTGTGATCTAGTATTCCTTAAGGATACCCAAGCAAATTTGAGCCATGGGGAAGTTTCTGATTTCTTCAGTGTATTGTTCCTCTGTAATCCAAACAGTAAAATTTGAAGCTAAGTGAAATGAGGGGGATAGGAGAGGAATAAGGAACAGTTGTTGCTATCCACGTGCAGATAACCTGTTCTTCAAAAGAAATACACTTCTGAATGACTTGCATTTTCACAAGAATTTTAGATGTTATTTTGTTAGTAGCACCACTGTACTATTTTCTTAGTAGTAGGTACAATAAAGGCTACTTGAGAGTAGAGATCTCTTACCAGGTTGGATATTTCATTAAGAATACAAATTGATAAAACTGTATTAAATATGGACTATTTGGTAAACATTGTAAATAATTACAATTTTTGCTGATTTTAAGGAGTAGTTTCCCTTTGGGTTTTTCCTGTTTATATGTAAACCTTGTCAATGCCCGGTTGTATCTACTATAGAGATTTTGTTGGAAAAGTTCAAAAAATGATGCATGTTATCTATGTTGTTTCTTCTAATGAATACACATATTGTTTCCTAAGATAAATGCTAGTTATCTTTATGAAAAATATATATTAAATGTGAAACAGTACCATTCTAAAAAAACACAGTATCCTTTAAGGTTATGTATAGTCATGCACCACTTAACAATTGGGATATGTTCTGAGGAATGCATCATTAGGTGATTTCCTTGTGGTGGGGAAGTCATAGAGTGCACTTGCACAAACCTAGATGGGATAGCCTCCTACTGCAATTGTATGTGCTATACTTTTATACCTTCGGCAGTGTGGTAGGTTTGTTTACACCAGGATCTCCACAAACACAGGAGTAACTGTAGTGAGAGTCCTCAAAGTTGGCTTTTCTTCTTGTAATGCAAGTGCTTGATTTACTAGTAAGGTTTTATTGTTCAGGCCTCCACTTCAAAGCTGGAAATCCCCAATAAACATTTTGCTTGTCATAGAACTAGATGGTCAGGATGCCTCCTCCCACTGAGGCTCCTTTATTATGGAGATCTTGGTTATTTCAGTAACTGACCATTTAGGCTTACTTGTATTTTTTTTTTTCTCTTTCTGTCCTTTGAATTCCTGCTCCTATGTTTTAAATTCACCAATAAAGAGTGAGCCCTTGAAACCCTAGGCCTAACCTTCCTCACTAGTAAAAGCAGACCCCGGTCCCTGCACATGCTCACTCTTTCTCTCCCCCTGTGGCCTCCCTGTGTGCCCTTGGTTTGCCTTGTATGGTCCATGGATTGTAAGTAATAAATTTTATCCTTTCTTCAAAATTTCCTAATGGTTATCACTGAAGGGTGTCTTGAAAGCATAATAAATCCCCAGGGACAGTCCAGTGGTAACATTGGTTTTGAAAGGAATTATGTCATGATCTTACTCAAATGTGGAATCTAAAGAAAAATAAACAAACAAACAAAAACTGATGAACAAAATAGATCCAGGGACATAGAAACATGGAACAAACAGGAATTTCAGAGGGAAGACGGGGGTGGGGGATTGGGTGGGTGATGGGTATAGGGAGGGCAGATGATTAACCAGGGAACTTATATGCGTATACCAAGTATACATATATGCATAGCCCAGGGACAGAGACAATATAGGGGTAAAGGCCTGGGAGGGGGCCGGTGCAGGGTGAAGGGGGTCAATGGGAAAGCAAACAAAGGGGACATCTGTAACACTTTCCACAATAAAGATAAATTTAAAGAGAGAGAGAGAGAGAAGCTATGTCTGTGCGCAGCTCCATGGGCCCAGATGAGTGCCCTCAGGCATTACAGCCCGTAGGTAGCATTACTATTATAGACTGAGAAGGCACAAATCATAATACTTGTACTGTGATGTTACGGTGGGCTACTACATCACTAAGCTATAGGAATTGTTCAGCCCCACTATATTCTTTTGGGACCACTAACTTATATGAAGTCCAGTGTTGACTATAATGTCATTATATAGTATATGACTGTATTACTAGTGTCAAAAATTCTCAAGATTCAAATATCACAATTGCTTTGGGAAATAATCTTAGAAATCATATTTGAGAATGCATTATTTTTACCTTTAACTCTGGGTTTTCTGAAAAAACTCACATAGTAGCATAAGAAAAAAACTTTTAGCTGTTAGTATTATAGGACAAAATTTCGGTTCTAATAAGTTATTTAAGACAATTACAGTTCTCCAAATTTTCCAGAAACTTATCGAAGCCTTTACCAAGAGAGGACATTTTATTTTGTTCTCCCTACTGTACTTTATTTCTTTATAATATTAAAACTTGTACAGGGCATGGTAACTACATAGTCAAATGAGACTGAATGGCTTTAAATAAATATATTTTATCCCACCTACTCTCACGTCCAAACTAACTCTCCTGAGATATTTACAGTTTGCTATTTCCATTTTTTAATTTTTCTGATGATTATCAATGTAATTCTAAATAGCACACATGTTTCTTTTATTTCTTCAGTTCTCACTATATGATATATGAAAAAAATGAGGAATTTAATTAGCACTTCCTCCTTCTTGGTTGTTTGCTATGTTATTTTTAGTTTTTATTGTTTATGTAACTCTAAAGAATATGATTAAAACTCCATTGTTTATTCCAACAAGTTTAGATAGTATAGAAAGAGGATTTTGAAATTACATGACTACCAAAACTCTAACACCTCTTATGTGTTGGTTACTTAACAGTGCCACAGAAATAAGCAGAGTGAAGGTGATTAGCAGGGACATCCTAATTATCATGATCTGTTAACATTTAGCTCTAACAGAACAGCTCAGAGTCAATTTTTAAAAAAATTTAGGTAAGTAATTAAGTTATTTCAAAAAGCTGGAGTCTTATTAGGAACCCTTGGTACCCTGACCATAAGAAATAAGATGGGATTTCAGAAAATCCTGAGATTTGTAATGCCTCTCAAGATCTGAGAAGATACACACTTTTGGAAAAGTTGCTGCAGAGTTAATTAGTTGAACCAGGAGTAATGTAGCTCAGCTGTAAGCTGACATTGGCTGATATCTTTGAGAAATGGCTAGGAATAGCTGATCAACCTTGTAACTCCTACATTCCTTTGAGAAATGGCTAGGAATAGCTGATCAACCTTGTAACTCCTACATTCAAACATATGTACTTTGAATAGCGTTGGGATTTTTTCGTTTTATAGAGAAATATAGGTACTATATAGAAAGTCAACTGACAATTGGAAAGGTATGTGTGTGGCGGGGTGGAGAGGCAAGTAGAGAGGTGAAGGGATAGGGAGAAAGTAAAAAGGAGAGGAAGAGGCACAGACACAGGTAGTGAGGGAAAGAGTTTAGGAAGAGTGTTGTGTGAGAACAGTAGTCATCTGGATTTAATTGAGTAATTTTGATATTGATTGGCATTTCATAGTTCCAAATCCACAGTTAGAGAAGGGAATAGAACATTGGTAAGTTATCCCTACCTAGAGCTCTTTATTTTTAGGAAAATATTGATAGTATGTAAACCACTGAGAGCCCATTAGCGATTTTGATCTCAACAGAGCTACTAAGATGTATAAGAGCT
Source organism: Plecotus auritus (assembly GCF_963455305.1). Classification (NCBI taxonomy): domain Eukaryota; kingdom Metazoa; phylum Chordata; class Mammalia; order Chiroptera; family Vespertilionidae; genus Plecotus; species Plecotus auritus. The sequence goes on along the minus strand of NC_137783.1, from coordinate 32,421,238 downwards.
CCAAATTATTGGTCAATGATTATCTTTAATTATTCCAATGTCAAAAACTTAATATAACTTAGTTGTATACTTATACTTAATATATATGTATAACAATAATAATATAACTTAATAAAATTTAATATTGTAAATAATGGTTTAATATCATTACTATTTCTTAGCATGCCAGAATTGTATGTTTCTGCTGAGATTGTAAACTACTGATTTTGTATAAGAGTACATATGTTTCAAAGTCTATTACTTGAGAAGAACTAATAGAAAAGAACAGTATACTAATTTGTTAGAACGTGAAACTGTCAGCTATTGAGATATTCTTTATTTTCCTTTATAATTACCACCTACATATTTGGACTAAAGGTTGCAAAGACTTAAACCCAAACTATATACTAAGGGTATTAGTTCAAAAAGAGGTTAATGTGTGATTATAGAAAATGTGCTAATAATACCTCCTTCTTAGGAGGTAATCATTATGCAAATTAACACACTTAAGCCTCTGAAAAGACCTGTAGTAGATTAACTTTTTCAAATTATATTTTATAAAATATTTCGCAAGCTTATCTCTGCATAGAGCCCATTTGTTTTTTCAGCATACCCATCATAATCTAGTACCAGTGTTAACCTATGTCCTATTCACCACTGTTTTAATAATTAAAGTTTTATTGCAACATAGTTATGTCCAGCCCTAACCGGTTTGGCTCAGTGGATAGAGCGTTGGCCTGCGGACTGAAGGGTCCCGGGTTCGATTCTGGTCAAGGGCATGTACCTTGGTTGCGGGCACATCCCCAGTAGGAGGTGTGCAGGAGGCAGCTGATCGATGTTTCTCTCTCATCAACGTGTCTATCTCTCTATCCTTCTCCCTTCCTCTCTGTAAAAATACAATAAAATATATTTAAAACAAAACAAAACAGTCATGTCCACTTGTTCCTCTTCTGTTACAATGGCAAAGTTGAGAAGCTGCAACAGAGACTGTATGCCTGGCAAAGCCTACACATATTTATTATCTGGTCCCTCATAGAAAAATGCTTGCCAATCTTAAATAGAAAATAACAACAGTACTTGGTAGCTTTATATTTCTTTTTATAAGATGGTCTAGAGAAAATTCAAAATTTATTGATATCTCTCTCCCTTGCTTTCCTTTTAGGAGAAATTCCTAGTATAAAGTTCTATGCATGTAATTACTATGTCTTTTATTTCAATTTGGAGGACACCGTGCTCCTTCAGATTCAAAATTAACCAGCCTAACGTGTTATATTACCAATATTAAAACCTGAGTTAAACTACTGGCTCAGTTATCATTTTTCTGTCCACACAACAATATGTTAATGTCAATTTTTCATAAGGTATTAGGAATGAAGCTGAACTAAACTCTCTGACTTTATTTATTTCAGGAAGAACTGAACCCTATCATCGTTACCCCACCCATCCAAGCCATTGATCAGGACCGGAATATTCAGCCGCCATCAGATAGGCCGGGCATCCTCTATTCCATCCTTGTTGGTTTGTATCTGCTCACATTTTATACTTTCAGTTAGCACTCTGGAATCATGTAGGAAAAACTTGTCTCAAGTCAGAGTAAACAACTTTAATAATAAATATTTTCTTTTTGGAAAATATTGTTATTAAGGATAAATAAATGTACAGATATTTTTTCTCTCTCAGAATTAGTTTCAGTTAAATGTGTAGAAGAACAAAGAGAAAAACTTTTACTGAAGAAGTAAAACAACTTTAAAAAGTAAGAGATTAATCTATGTGTTGGTGTTTTTCCCAATATCACCTCCTAAGAATTCTCTAAGAAAAAAAAAGAAAGAAAAACTTACACTGTTTGCTCTACCAGTATTTTATCATTGGTGGATGCAGATACATAATTCTGAAAATATATGGCCGAATTAAATAAGGGCATTTGGAGCCATATGGGGGAAAGAGAAAGATCATAATTAGCCCAAGGGTACATAATACATTATTCCCTTGGCTAATTTTTTCTTGAAAAATTTCACAAAAGCTGTCTTAATCCATCTTTGTGCATATAATGCTAATTGTATCAAAAGAAAAAAATGATGAGAACTTAATTATGTTACCCAAATTGCTTTTTCCCCACATGAATTGATTTTGCTGAAATATGGATGCTGCTGCTTTGCAAGGTTTTTAGTCTCTGGATAGACAGATGCGTCTGAGTCAGACCATATATCCCTTCACGAAGGAAGAGTTGCTTTTGAAGTATGCTTGAAAATAACTATTCAATGGAGTTCAACATTACCCTCAAACTCTTTCTATTCCCATGCCCCAGCTACATATATGCACACATACATAAGAACACAACAACCTGCAGACCTTAGATTTCAAAATATGATGCTATAGTCTACTTAAAAATGCTATTGGTAAAGAAAACTCAAGTAATTTTGTTCCAAGCCTTTGATCTCTAGAATATATCATACACCAGTGGCTGAGATTAGACTATTAAATTTTTAAAAAGCTCTTTTGAGTATACGCATAAGCTTCCTTTAAGTCTATAGGACTCTTGTCATAGATAAATAGAAATAGGCATTTTTCATATAATTAACTGAAGGCTTGAGATATGTCAATCACTGCACCAGATGCTGTAGATAGGACTGTGAGGGTTAAATGTTCTAAGCTAAGGTGAGGTAGAGCATATGACTAAAAACATATCAAAAGGTAAAATAATACACATAGTTTTAAGCACTATCAATAAAGTATGAGACATATCATGTGGGCTTATGGGAGGAGAGTGCTAAGGTTTTCTAAGAGAATTACTTAGGAAGAGTTATTTCAGTAGAAAGACTGGGATTTCTGGGTAGGAAATGGCAGACAAATGATCCAGGTAATGCAGGATGTGTGAAGTCCAAAGGATGAAATTTAAAGGTAGTCTTGGGGAGGCATGTTACTTAGAGTGGGCTGATATCCATGGGCATTCGTACGGTTTTTCACATTTAAAAATTACATATATTGCCCTAGCCAGTTTGGCTCAATGACTAGAGTGTTGACCTGTGGACTGAAGGGTCTTGATTTTGATTCCAGTCAAGGGTGTGTACCTCAGTTGCAAGCTAGATCCCTGGCCCCAGTCCGGGAGTGTGCAGGGGGCAACCAATCAATGTGTATCTCTCACATTGATGTAACTCTCTGTCTCTCCCCCTCCCTTCCACTCTCTCTAAAAATCAATGGAAAAAATACCCTCGGCTGAGGATTAACAAAAATAAAATTTAATGTATTCTTTCTTTAAATAAAAGAGCAACTACTCTATGGAGCAAGACATATTCCTTATGTTGTAAAGCTGGTTTTCTGGCAACAGAGACCAGCAATAAATAATTAATATAATAAACAAATGAATAAATACATGTATTTATAAAAGATAGGTGGTGGCCAGAGCTATGGAAAAAATAAGAGCTGGGTGAGCAGGATTGGAAGTACAGAAGAGGTGTTGCAATATAAGTTTCAGTATTAAATAAGATGATCAGGATAGTCTTCATTAAAGAGGTGAGATTTGAACCCAGTCGTATAGAAGTTGAAGGAGTTAGGGATGTTGATACGTGGAAAGGCAGAGAGAAAAGCTGGAGTTTGCCTGGTTTGTTTCAGAAACATCAAGGAGGCCAGGAGCACTGAAGATTTTAGTGAGTGAAGAGGAAATAGAAAGAAGGGGTGAGAAATAAGAGGAGGCCAGGAAATACAGAGTTTCGAATACTAATGATCTACTTTGTATTTTGCTCTGAGTGAAATGAGGAACCAATGTAGAAATCAGAGCATAAAAATGACATAATGGTAAGTTCCATCAATTTCTAACTGTAGGATGGTGGATAGTCCTAAAGAATAAACATAACCTCTAACAGTAAATTTGCTTTCACATCTATGTTAAGTAAAATGATATCCTTTCACAGTACTTATTTTTCTAGAAGGCAGGCATGATAGGTGTAGAGAACGCAGCTTCTGTATTTTCCCTATGTTCAAATTCTACTTTAATGCTTGCCAACATGTAATATTAGGCAAATTACTAACCTCTCTGCTTCAGATTGTTCCTCTTTAAAATGGGGTTTATCAAAATTGATCTTTCTATAAAACGGTTTGGAGGATTTTATCTAATTATATAAATATGTCTAGTGTTTGGAAAAAGTTAGTGCTCAAATAATGTCACTTGATGTTGTTGTTACCATTAGGAAAAAAATAAAGCATGTTTCTTAAGTCATACAACAATGGTAAGAGAAACAGTACACAGACACACACACACACACAGCTTGTAACAACATCCTTTTCCACATTCTGGCCTTTTAAATATTAAGTAACCTTGCACATAGTCTATTACGTGCATTTCTTCATGCCTTCTGTTCTCTAGAATTTTTACTCTAATTTTAAATAAACTCCACCAAATTTGAAACTGTTTTCTTCTTTTTCTTTTTGGATTTTTGGCTTATTTTTCTCTTTTACCAGGAACTCATTACTAGCAAATAAGATAGAGTATTGTGGATTATTTTTATTATTATTATCCTTTAAGTAAGAAAAAAGTTTGATTTTATGGCACACATTATTGGGATATGTTTCCTCAACTGTACATTTAATATTTACTGAGATCAATACCAGTCATATTTTTATAGCTTCCTCTGGAAATTCTTTTAGAAAATTATTAATTTCTGAATACTTTTTAAACTTCTTGTACTTTTGCACATAAGGGTCACATAGTTCAGAATAATAAGCCACAAAAACTGGAACTCATAAAAATAGATTTCCCTAAAAATTAGAGAATAGAATGAGTTCATAGATGAACATATTATTGACAGTAATAAGATAGGTAGGACATATAGTAGTAAAGGCTAAAGTTGAAATGCTTGTATAAAGAGCCTCCAGAACTCAGTGACTTAAATCAAATATGTACAGTAAGAAGCTATTTTTTTCCTTATATAATGGCACAGATGTTTATGGGCCTGGGTTTATGGGAAAGATTTATCCTCCTCAATACTTGGTTTGCTATGTTATTCCAGTCATTTACATATGACAGTCAATGGGGAAAATGGTAAGTCCAGGGTAAGTAACTGGAAGTGAACCAAAACTTGTCAAAATATGAAAACAATGCAAGTTGGAGAAATATAAGGGAAGCTGCAGAGACAGTGGGTGGTGTTTTGGTGGTCTGTTGCTGTACAATAAACCACTCCAAAGATTAGTGACCTAAAATGACAAAGATTCATTATTTCTCCTGTTCCTGTGGGTTGATTGGAATCACCTGAGTAGTTCTGCTTTATTTACATGGTGCAGTTGAGGCTACTCTGTTTGCATTCAGCTGGAACTAAACGTCCAAGGTGGCTACTAGCCCCTTCTCTCCGTTTGGCCTCCCGCATTCAGTAGTCTTCTTTTCAGCATTGGTTGTTGGCTTCTAAGAGAGTGAAAGTGAAAACCGCCAGTTCCAGCTCAGTCCTGGAACTGGAACAGAATCACTTCCACTACCATCTATTGACCAAAGCAAGTGAGGTCATCTCAGATTCAAGGAGATGGAAAATAGATTGCTCCTTGATGGGAAGCAAAAAAATCTGCAGCCATTTCTGATCTGCTTCAAGTAATTTCTTTTTGTGAGTATGTTTTCATGGACAAGAACCCTCTTGTTAATTTTATTAAATAATTTGTTTTGATCCTTCATCCCAAACATTAAAAATAAGTTTGAGTAAGCCCTCTTATATTTAAAAAGTATACATGTATGACTATCATTAGTTAATATTTTAATGCTTAATAATTGCATAGAGCACTGATTATTATTTATTACGTTAGATGTAAATCCACATTTCCCATAATTCTATTAATTGCTTAAAAATTATCAGTCTAACGTTATTTCAGGTCTGCTTGAATCTTTATGATTTGACTTAATAACATGATGATTAAGCCCTTACACTAGGAGCATGGCAAGTAAGTCTCCTGCCACTTTCTTGGTGTTTACTTTTAGTGTTATCTTTAATCTCAGGTTCATTGAAGAAATATTTCCCAACAACTTATTCATTTTGTGAGTATTAGCTTGGTGGAAAATGAATACTACAAAACACAGATTACTTAAACTTGCCAAATGTAAACCCAAACACACAGCAATGTGCTGCAAGCAAACAGATGGGAGAGAGCATCTGTCAACCCTTCCCCGCTCACCTCCCTCAAGACTTCTCGCCTGTGTCCCTACAAACATACCACAAATAGTCAGTCTGCATATTAATTATTTAAGCTGATTTTTGTGGTATTTTGGGATAAGATAAAATTAAAGTTTTAATAAGGGTGGTAGTTACATGAGTCCATACAATTGCTCAAAAACATTGAAGCTAACGTGCATTTTATTGTATGTAAATTGCAACACTAAATGAAAAATAGTAATTTGATGTTTTGTTTTGTTTTAAACTCAATTCCACTTTGGAGAAGACGGCAGTAAACTTTTATCTTAATAATTGAGAGATTAAACTGGATTTTTGAAATTTATTTTAGTGATTATAAGTGAATGGAATATTAGAAGATTTAGGAGGTTATAATAGTGGTACAAGTATGAAAGGACAAGACTCTGATTAAGGAGCTAATGACATAGGCAAGGTAGAATCACGTGGATGATATATGGAAGAATGTGGGAGAGGGAGTTGGTGATTTGAACCCATCTAGTCAGCAAAATGGTAGTACGTTAGTAAGGTGAATAATTATTAAACAACAGTGGCTCTATTATTATCTAGTGTCCTTCCCCACTATCATATTGGGCACTGTTGACTTCTATTCAATCTTTTTTTCTCTCTCTCTCTCTTTCTATTGTTCAGACACAATAATTGTCATTGCCCTTTTTTTTTTTTTTTTTTTTTTTTTTTTGCCTGCTCAAACCTATCTTTGAACCTCTCTGGTTAATTTTTTATTTCAATTATTATACTTTTCAATTCCAGAATTGCTTTATAATTTCTTTGTAGGCTTCCTTTCTATTGATATTTCCATTGTTTTCACACATCATTTTCTTGACTTTCTCTACATTTCCTTTAGTTCTTTGAGTAACTTTAAAATAGTTGGTTTAAAGTATTTCTCTAGCAGGTCATTTTTCAGGTGCTTTTTAGGAGCAGTTTCTATTAATTTATTTGTTCCTTGAATGGGCCATACTTTCCTGTTTCTTTGTGCACCTTGTATTTTTCATTATTGTTATTGAAAACTGCACATTGGAACCTGATAATGTGATAACTCTAAAAAAACAGATTCTCTAATTTCCTCAGGTTTTGCTGTTTAATGTCACTTTTGTTTATTTATTTTTTATTGTAAACTTAAACTTTACAGATGTAAAGTTAAGACATTCTCAAGTATTTTCTGAGCCTGTGCCTTTCTCTAGGCATACACAGTGACTTTCTTATCCACTCATCCCTAATATACTGTTGCTTTTGAATGTTCTAGTCTTTAATGCCTGACTTCCAAAGGGGGGAAAATGAGAAAACATAAAAGGGAGGGGGGAAGATTCTGGTTATTTAAATCTTTTGGAATTTATTTTAGTTTAGCAGTAGGGACTTGCACCAAGAGGTGCAACAACAATGGCTTCCTGCACTTCTGTGAGCAGAAGCAGCAAGCACTCATCATGGTGTACGTAGTTCTCTGCCACATGGAGGGCAGGGTCTTTTTCCCAGGGCCCGGCTCCCAAGCATGGTGCAAGCTGCTTCAGGAACACGTGTACAGTTTTCTGCCAAGAGGCTGAGGGATGGTGGTTGGCTAACTGCTACTGTGCTCAGAACTGTAATTGGCAGAAATTAATTACAATTTACTGTCCAATCCTTCCCCATGAAGTTTCAAGACTTTAATAGACTTCAGAGTTCCAAAACAGTTATATCAGACGAATCCTACCAATGTAATTGTTGTCTAAGTAAAGAGATGAATTCCTGGTCCTTCTTGCACTGCCATCTTCCCAGAATCCTTCAATACTATTATGATTTTGATAGATTATGCCAAATTCTCCATCACAGGGTTTGTCATACCCTTTTACCAACACCAGAAATGTCTAAAAGTTCATATTTTCTCAAAGACTCACCAATAGAATGTGGTATCCAGCATGGAACATTGCTAATCTAACAGTAAAAATGGAATTTCAGTGTGGCATGAATTTCATTTTTTTATTCTTATGTATAAAAATGAACTTCTTGGTTTATGGTCAAGAGTCATTTGCCTTAATCTATCTGCTCATTGTCTATCCCAAACATGTTTTAAATGTATTATTGATATTTTCTTTACTAATTTGTGAATCTTAATAAGTTAGGGATAAAAACCTTTTGCCTCTGATGTAAATTACAATAATTCCCCCTACTTTGTCACCTGTGGTTTGACTTTGTTTATTTCGTCTTACCATGTAATTTGGTAATGTTATCAAAATTATCTCTTTTCACTTACTGCTCTTTTATTTTGAGTCATACTTAGAAAAGATAAGCCCACTCTCACTTGAAAATAGAGTTCATGTTTTTATCTATTACTAGCACTTGTATTGTTTTATTGTTCATTATGCATGAATGCCTTCTTCATCTAGAGTTTACTCTAGAATTGTGTATGAAGAATGGATGTGATTTTTGTCATTTTCTGTATGGCTCTCCTATTAGATGAATGCACTCATTAAATTTTTTCTGTTTAAAGTGATTCTATTATAATATGCTAAATTTTCATGCACAATTTTGATTTATTCTAAATTTTCAGGTCTATTTTACTGGTATAATTTTTTTTCTGTTTTTCTTTGCTTGTCTCAGAATTTCTTTTCTTATCTCAGAGTTGAAGCAAAGGACTAGTAGCAATTAACTCATTTTTGCATATGTTTGGATTCTGGCAAACTGGATTGAATGCAAGTTCTATATTACATTGTCTCTTTGACTTTGGACAAGTTATTTAATACCTCAAAGCTCCCTAGTCTTCCACTGTAAATGAAAATAATTCACAGAGTTATTAGTGATAACTTATATAAAGCATATAGCACAGAGTAGGCTTCAATAATTGGAAGCCATGTTATTTTATTCTTCTGATTATTGTTTGGCCAAATTCATATACTCTACAGTTATATGATTTAATGTTTACTTTTTCTTCAAGTTGGGAAAATATTATAATAATGTGGCAGTATACAAAGGTAGATGATACAATTGAAGGACATTTCTGTAAGAAGAAATGTATTTCAACTCATTAAAATATCTACATTGAAGAAATATCTCTAGACATTAAAAGTATCATGAAAATATTTTATATAGTATTTAAAATATTTTTTTAAAATATTTTTATTGATTTCAGGAAGGGAGAGGAAGAGGGAGATAAAAACATCAATGATGAGAAAGAGTCATTGATTGGCTGCCTCCTGCATGCCCTCCCTCACTGGGGATCCACCCCACCCCTCTGGCATGTGCCCTGACCTGGAATCTGTGACCTCCTGGTTCATAGGTCGAGGCTCAACCACTGAGCCATGCCAGCTGAGCTAAATATTTTGTATATAATTGATGTAATTAGTTTGATTCTTATCTTTAAAAAAATTTGGACAGCTGGAACAGAATATGCTGATTTTAATTTTCAAGCATCGTGATATTTGGTACAAATTACCAGTCATTGTTTGTTACAAGATATGTTGAAAGACCATACAAGCTATAATTAAGATTTATGCACCATTAAAATACAATTTTAGAATTCAAAATTTTCTCTCTATACACTTAATATCTCTTTTTATGTGATGAAGTTTCAAATAATTAAAGAGCCCTCTTAATAAAGGATATTTGGAAAATCAGCCAAACATAACATATTTTTCATCCTCTTGCTCATAAACTAATTAATTATATATCACATTTGCATCTGCTTTCCCTAGACTGCATAATTTTGAAACTTAATTTACTAATGAAATCATGATTTTGTTCCTCAGTTAATGAAGGGAAATAGATATAGCAGATAAACATATTACTTATTGTTCTCAATTATGTCCTGAAACCTCAATGTCTTTCAGGGACTCCTGAGGATTACCCACGATTTTTCCATATGCATCCCAGGACTGCAGAACTTAGTCTCCTGGAGCCAGTAAACAGAGACTTTTACCAGAAATTTGATTTGGTTATTAAGGTAAATTAATTTCTTATTTCCTTGTGTTTATAAATTGCTAATAAAAAAAAACCTGTAGAGGCTACTGCAGGCACTTTAATGTTATAAAAGTTAAAATGAATTTGGACAGCAGTTAACCAATATTTAAACAGTAAAGTGCAGCAGTTTTAATCCATTGTTGCTTTTCTTTAAAATAACTTTTTATATTAGAATGCGTTTCAAATACTGAATATTTTTATATGTAATAAATGCTCTGGTCCAATGTATATAATTCTACATGCTGCCCTTTATTACATCTTTTACTTTTTTTACTAAAAGGAGTTAATTTTTATTCGTGAAACTTAACCAATGAATATATTTAAAATGTGCATGGACTTATATTTTATTTTATTAAAATATTATTATTATTTTAAATATATATTTTTATTGATTTCAGAGAGGAAGGGAAAGGGAGAGAGAAATAGAAATATCAATGATGAGAGAGAATCATTGACTGTCTGCCTCCTGCACGCCCCACAGTGGGGATTGAGCCCGTAACCCAGACACGTGGACTGATCAGGAATTGAACTGTGACCTCCTGGTTCATAGGTTGACACTCAACCACTGAGCCACACCGGCTGGGCAAAAATATTATTTTTATATGACATTTTTCTAAAATTAAAAAAAAAGATCTCAGTTATCTAGAAATTATTTTAATGTATTTTACTATTTAAAATTTTGATAGATGATCCTAGACTGGAAAATTTTTCAAAAGAGGGAAATCCATTTTGAATTATAATTTTGGCATAATAATATTTCATTTTTCATGATAAAATCATTTGAAAGGTACTGTTGACATGCAGATGATCTGTCAATTAATTCTGATAGGCTTCATTTAGAATGTAACATTTGAGCGGGTCAGTGAAGGGACGGGCTGGGAGAAGGCCATTCTAAGTAATAGAACAGACATAAGAAATGAAATAGAGTAAGTCTACCAGGGGTGGGCAAACTTTTTGACTCGAGGGCCACAATGAGTTCTTAAACTGGACCGGAGGGCCGGAACAAAAGCATGGATGGAGTGTTTGTGTGAACTAATATAAATTCAAAGTAAAGGAGTGGAGGGGAGAGCAAGAGAACCCTCCGCTCTTTCGGCTTCGTGGGCCGGATAAAACAGCCGAATGGGCCGGATCCAGCCCGCGGGCCGTAGTTTGCCCACGGCTGGCTGTGTGTTATATAGCTTTTTCTTATCAACACATAAAAAACATGATAGATATGCAGCCTTATGAAATTTTTAAAATTTAAAATTGGTAAAGGGAAAGGAAGTACTGTAAGGAAGCTTACTGAGCATGTACACTGAACAAAGTGTTTTATGACGTTTTTTCATTGAATTGTGGTCATATCCTTAGTAGTATGCTAATCAGTGCAAATGTGGAAACTAACGATCAGGGAGGGTAAGTGTTTGGCTCAGAGTACATCACTAATAAGCAGCAGAATTGAGATTCAAATTTAGGTTTACCTAAGCTAAAGCTGTACTTTTTTACTTCACCAAGATGCAGTTGCTAAGAAATGGTTGTCTGGCTTAACTACCTGTCAGTGAAATGACAACAATTATCTGTAGACACACGTTTAATTTTATATCTAATTTGAACATATTTTGTTAGGACCTCATTATCTTTTACATACCAGATCTTTTGCTTACTTAGTGGTCCTTTGTCCTTAAAAAAATTATAGTCTAGAAAGGGAAGCATCATATAACCCAATAAATCAAATACAACAAACATATCAACTGCTAACAGAAAGACATATAAGGGCTGATGAAGCAGAGAATAGGTACATTTAAATGAATCTGAGGACGGACTTGGGGAAGATTTTTCTGGAAATTACCCCAAGCTAAATTTTGCTGTGTTTGGCCAATGAATAGAAGGTAGGAAATATGTTTGAACATAAGGAAGAGCAGAAGTAAAAGCTTGGAGGCATGATGTAGCTGGCTACAAGCAGTTAACAGGGAAATGAGGTATAGAGTCAGACCGCAGGGAGGGCCTTATGTGCCACTGCAATTTCCTTGGATTTAATTCAGTAGGGCTTTAGGAGTCATTTAACAAAGAAAGACTCCTTTTACCTCTTATGTATAATGGTCATGCATGAGATAGTTCATCTTCTTGCATTGACCACATTTTTAGGACTGTAGAAAACTAAAAAATGTATATCCATTGTCTACTGTCTATCTACCCACAGCCCTGCGCTGCGGCTTTCTATGGGAATTAAGAAACTTGACAAAGCACTGTTCCCAAACTCCCTCATTTGAAACCTGAAATTCATTATTTTTACTTATTATCAAAGTCAGGTGCCCTAGTGTATTGGTTACAGTAAAGCCCAGTCCATCAATTATTAGAAACAAAAATCAATTAGAATAAAATGCATGTATTTTTTTATTTTATAAATAATACTTTATATTTTAATGGAAGTTTTTCCAGACATTATTAGGTTAAATTTATTGTTTTTTTGTGTGTGCAGTCAAGAGGATAATGAGCAAAGGTATCAATCTGTAAGAATCACAGTGTGGCACCTGTGTGAATAATAGCCGAATACTGTGGCTTTGTGTAGGGCTCCATTGACTTGCTACAATCTGGGAGTTGTCTTCCATAGTAAGGCTGTCACCTTCTTCCCTTGTCCTTATTTTCATAATGCTTCATTTTTCACTGGCCATCAACGTGTTTATTGGATTTGATTTCAATTTCTCTATTGGAAGCTAAGGTAAAATAAAGTAAAATGAAATATCTTCTCCCAGACTTTGAAGAATAATTCTTCTCTGAAAAGTTCTATGTTCATTTAACCCCTGGTGAATGTCATGAATTAGAGATTTATCATCTTCATTTTATCTCTTTCTTCAAGTGATTTATTCAGTATTCTGACAAATAAAGTGTAAAGGTGAATCTAAACGGACAAAACGGAGTAGTTCTCTAACTTTAGATTATTAAAGGATTAACACATGTCAGTTAAAAGAGGAAAAAATGTTCCAGATCAAATCTATTCCAAATTTTAAATAATAATAATCACTTAATCATACTTTTAAATGAAATACATATTTTAAATAAGAATTTTACATTTGGTTTGCCCAGTATAGTTCATATTTATTCCTTTTGTTCTTGTATAATTCAGAATACCTCTTTCACTCTCAAAAATGCCCCAGTTTGGATGAAATGTTATGTGATCATCATAGCTATAAAACAAAACAAAAAAAAACTATGATATAGAAATATGAAGTCCCATTTTAGATTCTAGTTGATAATGAATTAGTTTGTGCATGAAGTGTTGATAACAAAGCCCAGAAAATTCACCTTCATTATCATAAATGCACCATTTCTTAAAGAATGTTATTAGTTAATACTCTAGGCATCTAATACAAAGATTAAATGGATAAATTATTAATAATTCACTGCCTTTTAGTTGCTCAAACATAATTGTGTTTTTAATCTACATCACTCTGATAAACAACTAACAGTAAGGGTCACAATGGTATTACAGCCATCATTGTCTCATGGTCTCTCTGATTTGTATGATTGGCCTACTCTATCAGGCTAACCTTAAACTTCTTTTCCTCCCTATCATGGGCACGTTAAGCGTAAGCTATCACTTGCTGTTGCAGCCATTTGAGACCACGTGCAGTGCCCTAAACTCACCATGCTCTTTCTAAGCTCCAGGTATTGACAGATGCTGTCCCTCCTCCTGAATCAGTCCTGTCTCTCTTCATCAACAGTCTCACTCACACTGACGCTGCTTTGAGGCTTTAGATGCTGAGAGGACACTTCTTCTGGGAAGGCAGGGCCCCTGATTGGAAGCCCCTCCTTGCATTCTGCCTGTCCCTATGGTGGCTCTGAGCTTGAATTAGCCTCATATTTTCTCCTGACTTTTATAAGAGGGAAGATTGTAATATTTTTCTTTACATTGTGGCTCAAGCTCCTACCTTTATGCATGTACAGTATATATTGTAATGGTTTCCTCTCTGGGACAGTAAATCTTTTAAAGCTGCTGGAATCGGGTACCTGCGTCTACATTGTACTTAAATACATACATTTGAAAGTATATGTATTTGATACAATTTCATCTGTGTCTCTATTCCCAATAAATATACATTGAACTTCACAAATTCAATCTCTGGAAAAAGTGCCAAACCTTTCTTAAAGCACAGTTTAAAGCCATGTATGAGTGTATGTTAATAGAATATCCTTTCTTCTAAAGAAAAGATATATTTTTGACACACAAAATGGGCCACAGAATTGAAACCGGTGAGCTTATAATTAGTGCTGATGTGCAGGTTTTTATGACATGTTACTTTGCCTTAATAATTTGGGGGTCAAAGGACAGCAGCATCTGAGAATGATTGAGGCCTAAGGGAACAGCTACTGCAACCCCTGACCACACACGTGAATCTCCGGTGCCACTAGAAAGCGTTTAGCTTCTTTTTGAATAATGATCTCAATTATACTTTACCTCACAAGTACACAATGGGAAAAATTTTAAGGCATTTGGCATTTGCTAGTTTCAGTTTGCCAAATCCTTTCTGATTGCTTATTAGGTGCCTGACATTTTGCTTGGTATAGAGGAGACATAAATGTATGAAAGCTCTATTCTCAAGGAAATCACAGATATGGAAATTATGCTTTCAGGCCTACTTCCCTTCTGAATTCTGCATTCATATATCCTATTACTGGCTGTATAACTCTTCCTAGTGTTATACAATTGTGTCAAATTAAGAATGTAGTAAACTACATACATCCTTTTAAAACCTTAAGCTTCTTTCTTTCCATTAATAGTATTATAATCAGCCACTTACCCAAGCTTAGAGCTCCCAGTGCCTCTTAGGTATTTGCTTCCATTTGTCCCCATCCAGTCAGTTTTCAAGTTTTCAAATCCTGTCTGGATGCCTCTGGAATTCATTCTCAAATGTCTTCCCAACTCTCCATGCTCACAGCAGTTCTCTAGTTCTCGTCCTCATGGCCATCACTCACACACATCTCACAAACATAAGTCCCCTTTCCTTGCACCCTACCCTCTCCCCATATTGCCTACTGAGTATTGCTAAAACAAACAAAAATAGATCATGCTGCTGCATATTGTCTTCAAGTCGCTTGACAATTTGCCCTCTACATGAATTTCCAACAGAGAACTCGATCAATTGACTGATCACAGGTGTCAGGGACAGACAGACAGAGTGACAGGTCACAGATCATCAGTCATCCCTTCTAAAATAAAAAGGATTACATCTCCCATGAAAATAAAATTTCTGTCAACACTCATTGACTCTGTTAAGAAGATTGTGAAGTGTAAGTTATGATTCTTTCTGCTGTGGTGTATTGACAGTGTATCAAAAATGAGAGAAATAAAGGAGAGAAAAGAAAGGCGTGGAATATTCCCTTGGGGAAAGATTGAATAGGAGCCTTCAGTGAGCCAGGATTAGGAGGAGCAAAAATATCAGAGCTGATGTTGACCAGGCACGGAAGCAAGGCAAATGCGGTGGATGATACACATTCATGATCCTGGAACTCCTCTGTCATGGCCTCTCCCAATCCCTGTGGATTCCTGTTGAAAGAACGAAGCACACGTGTACCATGCATCTTAGTTCAGCAGGACAGGAAAGAATAAGCTCACTTCCTTTGCCAAATAACAAGGCCTCTAAGGTGAGGAAGAGAGAAAGTCCTCTACATTTTAGAGAAAATTACCCCACAGAAATGTCAGGCATTAGTTCTTATTAGTAATGAAATAGCAACTCTCCTATGGATTTCTGAATGAATCACACTTTTGGATATCCACTGAAAGATATGATACATTTGCTAAATGTTCATCTTTTATTTTATGTTCTATTTGTTTAAAATTTGTTAGATTGCCACATAAAACATTATGTTTGTTTCCTCAAAATGAACACTGGATTCTTTTATTTCATCCTGGTTGTCTACTACAAATTTTAAATACTAGGTTGAATTCATTGTCTGTTCGGCCATTATGGAAATTAGTAAAAAGGTTTGGTGTCCTCTTGTCTTATGCTGTTACTCACCCAGCTGGGTTAGTCAGAACAGAAAGAGAACATAGCCAGTGAATACAGTGACTGTACAAAATGCAAGCTGACAAAAGACACACAGAGGTAATATTTTACTTACACTCTTTCCTTCCTCACAAGGTGACCTGCAACTGCTTGGAAGAATAGCAATATATTCATTCTTGTCACAGGACTTTGATTTTGCCAAAGCCTTCTTGTCTGCAAAGGTCATTGTAAGAGTGCAACATCAAGTCCAACTACCAGTATTGTACAATGTTCAAATGAACAGTTCGGAGCAGTCCTTGCCCTATCTCCCCACAGCACACCCCTTCATACACATACACTATCTTAGCCCTCCTACATGAGTCTTGCCAAGTAATCTTTCTTCATAAGCTTCTTCTTGTTGCATAGAATACTAAAATTATAAGGGCATATCTAAAAGCTTTCAAGCTAAATAGGGCTAATCACTATTATTTTTCTCAGGAACAGCCTGGTACAAGGAGAAACATTAAACTCTATCTTCCAGGCTCTGAAAAATAACCTGCTTAAAAATCTATTTTTATATAATGATTTATTGATATTATAATATTCCAGAATGGACTATTCCAGCTGGGCAATTCACATAGTATGCTTGAATGGGTTTTTCCCTAGTTGAGAAAACTCTATGGGATTGGGATCACCCCAGCATAGGCCTTTGCTAGATAGGGAGGCTAAAGGCAGGGCAAAAATAAGGGGAATAAAACATGACTGGAAGCATTTCAGAAAAAAAGTTACTATTTTGTCATTACCATAATTTTGTCTCTGGCCTGCCTTGCCATTTATAGCTAAGATAATTCTCATGTTCAAAACATTAGCTAAATAGTCTGATGTATGTGTGATTAGACAGTTTTCTGAATTTGTGGTTTTCCCCAAATTGATTGAGTTTTTATTTTTTAAATCATTCAAAATTGTGTTAATCGTTCTAGTGCCAGTTACTGCTCTAAGAAAAAAAATATTTTTGTTATTTAAAGGCATATTGGAGCTTTGAGGATTCATGTTTTTATTGCAATGAATTATAAACAGAATGGGCATATTCTTACATGTGAAAGTAAAATATACTTCACTTTATTAAAATATTCTCTAGGTGAGAAGTATGTCGATATTATTTTATTATTATAAATCCTTTTTGGGAGTGTGTTGTCTATATTTTGTCTAGTGACAATATTTTTTTCTTTTTTGTCAAACAGAAAGTGTATTTCTTTCCAACTAAGAATGTACTTTTTGCTGTATTTGTGGCATTATAAACAAGTCAGTTATATGATACACACAACAATTTGTTGTATTTTATTTGATAAATTATTGTGTAGTTTATAAGTTCTCATATTTTTGGTAACTATCATAAATAGGCTGTCTGTCAAACTATACATTCTTTAATTTTTAGAGTATTAAAGTTTAAATAAATGAAGTCCCTATCAGTTTTAAGGAAGTATAATTTTATTAAGAAAGGTCAAGAAATAATGAAAGCACTTATTTATAATTATTAATTAATCAGTAATATTAATATGATCTTTGACCCAACAAACACATACTTCTCACAGCCATCTCTCCCTAAGATCTCCCTAAAGAAAAATGTATGATCATAGAAAATAAACGTAACCTATTGCCAGTTATTTGACCTTTGATCCCCAAATATTTGCAGAGCGTTAGTGAACTAAGCAGCGTCCTACCAAGAACTCCTTTAGGTATGCGAGGTCCTGCACTTTCATTCCACCTTGCAGGTCCAGTTGAAATATGGAACATTGCCTAAAGTTGAAAGACAGTAACAATTACTTGAACTCAGGCTAGAGCAGAGCCGGTTATATTTAAAGGAACAGCTTCCTTCAGGCCTGAGAGCTTCTGAAGGCCAGACCCAGTTGATTCCTGAAAGGCTACTGATTGGACATGTCAGGATCATGTGAATGCTTGTTTGTGAAAGGCAGATTACAGAGCTCCACCCACTGAATCAAGAGGCCCAAGTGTTTTTCAGGGCACGCACGTGGAAACCTGAGTCTTTTGGAAAGATGGTGAGGCCGGTTAAATTTTAAATAATTAAGGAAACAGACAAACAAATACCTATCAGAAAGCCTGATTGAGCCCCAGGAATTCGCTTTGACAATGGCCTCAGAGACATCAGACGAGAAGGCCTTTGGAAACCATGGGTTTGAGAAACACTGGTGGGAAACGTACAAATGACTGAGTCTACTTTTGGGGTCTGCCTTTAATGAATAGATATATTTGAAGAGGCAAGCATCAGGAATGCTTAAATATTTCAGTAACATTGGGTTTTCAAGTCATTTCCTAGACCTTTTATTAAATTGTACCATTTGCATTTGCAAGGCTATAACCAATTTACTAGTTTATTGCAATCTAGTGGCTATCAGGGGTCCTCAAACTTTTTAAACAGGGGGCCAGTTCACTGTCCCTCAGACCGTTGGAGGGCCGGACTATAGTTTAAAAAAAAAACTATGAACAAATTCCTATGCACACTGCGGGCCCGTGACGAGTCGGCTGCTAAGCAGGACAGGCAGCGGCACCCGGCGGGCCGGATAAATGTCCTCGGCGGGCCGCATGTGGCCCGCGGGCCATAGTTTGAGGACGCCTGGTAGTTCATTAGTTGACTGTGGTGATAGAGAGAGAGGGGTGCCCTCTCTGCACATTTTGGGAGAGCAAGTATATAGCAATGTTTGGTAACATTTTTATTGAAATGCTATTTATATACAGAAAAGTATATATCTACATAAGTAAAGCACACAGATATAGGGAAAAAATATGTATTACAAATATCCCTGATGTCCCATCACTCTCTTAGTCATGACTGCTCACACACACCCAGAATTCCACTATAGGGTTCTAACACTATAGGTTATTCTTGTCTGTTTTAAAAATATTTTAAGTAACTGAATTAAAGTATCATGTTTTAAATCAGAGTCTTAAGAGTTTTATGCACTCTCGACTGTTTTTGTTTGTTTATTTTTGTTTTTGTATTGGAAATAACTTAGGAAGTTATATGTTCCACAGCCACATATTTTCTGCTAGTGAAAGAACTAAATAACAATGTATTGTCTTTGTTCAAGGAAATGTTTGGACTTTTATGAACATTTGCTTTTAAGTAAAAGTCCAAGTAATTCACACTTGAATCCAAGGCAAACATCTGAATGCCTGGCTGTTTGAAATTTGTAAACTAATCATAATGTCAGTGCAGCATACTAAATAAGTTGGTAGAAAGCTTAACTAAATATATTGTAAAAATCTAAAATGATTAGGGAAAATGTTAAGTGGATGTAATTTCTAATCAAAAAGACAAAATGGCCCTGGCCGGTTTGGCTCAGTGGATAGAGTGTCGGTCTGCAGACTAAAGGGTCCCGGGTTTGATTCAAGTCAGGGGCACATGCGTGGGTTGCAGGCTCAATCCCCAGTGGGGGATGTGCAGGAGGCAGCTGACCAATTATTCTTTTATCATTGATGTTTGTTTCTATCTCTCTCTCCCTCTTCTTTCCTTTCTCTGAAATCAATAATAATAATAAAAAAAGACAAAATGGAAGTGAAAATTTAGTCACCCAGCCAAATTCTCCAAACCAAATATTTTATTTCTACTTGAGAGTTAAATTTTGAATTGCAAATAAAGGGTTAGGGGATCTCCATGAACCCTGGGTAGCTGGGTAGACGTGCCACTATTGCAGAGTCAGATAAGCAGCCTGCTATTAGCTAGGAAAGGCAACCTTGAGACATTTCATTCTTTGTGTGTGGAAAACTTTACTGATAGCAAGGGATGTGGTGTCCAGGAAAAGGACAGAGAGTGTGAAGAGTCATATGATAAAAGAAGTAATAGATCAGAGCCCTAGAGCCGTGGTCGGCAAACTGCGGCTCGCGAGCCACATGCGGCTCTTTGGCCCCTTGAGTGTGGCTCTTCCACAAAATACCACGGCCTGGGCTAGTCTATTTTGAAGAAGTGGCGTTAGAAGAAGTTTAACAAATTTGGCTTTCAAAAGAAATTTCAATCGTTATACTGTTGATATTTGGCTCTGTTGACTAATGAGTTTGCCGACCACTGTTCCTAGGGCCTTGAGAAGAGTTGGAAATTATTGAAGGGTTTTAATGAAATAAGTGAAATCACCTGGCTATCATGTAACCAAAACACTGAATTGCAATCAGAGAACAGGCTACAGATAAATTAAAATAATCCAGGTGAAAATGATAATAGGTGAGATCAAGATGGTGACGGTCAAAGAGGTGAGTAGTGAGATCCTGCATATATTTCAAAGTTATCGTCAATAAAGAGTCTTTCTTGATTACATGTGAGGTATGAAAAGAAGCAAGGAGTGCAAGTGACCTCCAGGTTCTTGGCTTGAGCAAGTGTGAGAGAATAGAGCTGCTATCAAGTGAAAGACTGGAGCAGGTTTGTGATGGGGAAGATGAGAATTGCATTTTCACGGAGGTTATATTTGAAATGTTCATTAGATATCTAAGCAGAGTTGCTAGGTACTACATTCTGGAGTTCAGAGGAGAGGTTCAGGCTGTAGATATAAATTGGGAGTCGTGTTACTAACATTTTTAAGGCCATGAGAAGAGAAGACTACCAAAACCTGACTTTAAGAATTTGGGGAGGAAGAGTAGAATCCACCACTTGAAAGTGAAAAGAAATACCTAATAATGTAGAAAGAAAAGCAAGAGAAATTGTTGTCATGAAATCCTAGCGAATCAAGGTGTATACGCAGGCCAAGTAAGATAAGGTTTGAAAGTTAATGTTGCTTTAGCAATGTAGGGATCACTGAGATTTTGACAAGAACGGCCCTGTTTCAGTGGTGGGGGCGAAAGCCCGACTGGAGTTGACTTGGGAAAATCTGTGAAGCATGAGTATAGACAAAATGAGGTGAAAAAGTAGGCACATAGGTGCACAATAAATTAACCCTGACTTTCTGGGAAAAAGTGATTTCTTTCTTTTTTCCTAGAATTTACTTAAATACCTTGATCTGTCTCATTTCCTCCCTGCCCCAATTATTATATCTACTTGACAGACCTCATATTAGAGGTTGTGAAATTTAAGTTGCTTGCCAAGCCAGCAGGAAAAAAAGTTATTCTGTCCTCTGGAGCTAAGAGATTATTATCACTTGTTGTTTTAATATTGAAAATGGAATGGTTTGTCTCAATGTTTTCCCTCCAAAGTAACTATGTAGTGTAATTTTTATTCTTCTGCTTGTTTGGCTTAAGTTTCACTTTGGTCTTATTTTACTGAAAATGGGACTCATGCCCAGAAATTCTCCAAACAAAAGCTGGCTTTTAAATATATTTAACTTGTAACTGCAGACTTTATAGACATAAATAATGTTATAGGATGAAGTTATTTTTTAAAATACCACCTTGTTTCACTTGACCTGCTTTTTTATACTTACCTCACACACTTGTGGTTACAGCAGAACAAATTAACTTAGATTTTTATGAATTCCTATTTATATTACATCAAAGAGGAGTATTGAATGAAAGATTTGATTCATGGGGCCATTAAAGAGCAAAGTATAATAGTATTAACTTGTTTTAAGCGCTATATTTAAACTCTAATTCAATCTGGAGTATCTATGTTATTAATATTTTTCCTACCACTAATCTCTCCCATCTTCTTACATTTGGATATTCATTTATATTCTCTAAATTGGAGAAACGTGTGGTGAATTTCCCTGTATAGGTGTCATGAATCAGGACACCTGTGTCTGGGCCCTCACCTTTCACTTACTCACAGACGGTGGGGCCTTGACCATAAAACCAACTGTTTACTTCTCCATCATAACAGCAGTGTGTTTTCACATTTAGAGGGGCAAAGGGGCGTAGGGGTTAATTAAGACTGTGGACTTTGCAGACAGACATCTGATGAGCACCTCTGAAACACCTAACATAGGACAAACCATGTAGAAGCAAACCAAAAATATTAGTCATATTAACAACAAACTAACGTTAGGGCAGTAACAAACAGCTTTCATATGGTGGTTTTAAAGATAAGGGGGATTCGACTATTTTCATAGATCTAATTTGACTTTTTATTCCTGTTTTATTGACTCACTTGTTCTCATCATGTAAATAATATGTGGTTTTTGTGTGTTTTTTTGGCTTCGCAGCTGGCAGTAAAAATTAACAACATATAAGCTGACTGTTAAAACAAAACAAAAAAACATACTAGTATGAGCTGATTGTAAAAGTATCAGCCTCTTTCATGTTATAGAATGTTTTCTGCTTTCCCCTCACCATTCATACATTGTGTTTGTGTGTGTTTATTGAGGGAAGGGGACAAGTGATAAATTCTGTTACTTTCCATAGCAGTATTCGTATGTCCAGGATATGAGATAATGGCTTGTAGACTAGAAACAAAATAAAGAGATAGAGAAACAAATGTCCTGTGCAGAAGGATCTGCATATGAACTGATCCTGCTTTAAGCAGACCAAGGTCACTGGGTTGGAACCTCATATGGACCAATTAATTTCATTTATTGTAAAAGTGATGTTTTCTAAACATAGACTATCTCTTGTCCCGGTTAGCTGTGTTCCGAAGCCTGTTGTATGTCACAGCGGGCACTCCTAGAAGAGCTCCCATGCACACAATAATCACAGCCCCTGGATGTAGGAAGAGCGTGTCCATATGTATGTTGTCAGGAGCAATAGGGTTGTGTGTGAAGAAGAATGTATGATTCTAGAAAAGGCCACACATTACTTCCGTGTGGTTGTCCTTAGTGCAGAGCTCATAAACCTTTTGTGCACTGGACCACTTTGGCAATCTGCTGCCAAGTGAAAATTTAAATGAATAAAGTAAACTATACAACCTTAAAATGGAAATCTAACATATTAAAATAGAGTTATCAAAATACTAAAAATCAGTCATTTTTTCCACAATGCTTTATATAACATTATTTCACAATGGGTTTAATAATTACCATAATTTCAAATTATTATATGCATAAATTTATATTTCAAAGTATATCTTCAATACTCACAATAATGTGAAGTGATAATGTTATGATTTTTCTTGGAGCAAAGTCACTAGTACTTTCAAACACCACTATGATTGTTATCTACCCTCTTTAGTGATGAAAATGCTAAATTGCAATGAGAAGAAAGTGCAAAATTATCTTCTGGAAACCTTGCTCTTGGCTCTGGATTGAATAATCAGAGATATCTACCTGAGCTACTTATAAACTTCTGTGACCAAAATGTCACTATTTAACCTAGGAGAGCACTCCAGGATTTAATATAAAGGATTTAACTTTTACATTGAGTCGATTTCAAAATACAGCTATTGCAACAATTGGAAAAACATAGATAAAAGTTTATGAAAGATACTTTGAATCTATTTCAGTAAATTTGCATACTATTGAATTATGTCAGTGATTTCTCCTAAAGTTTGAAGTCAATTGTGATGAAATCTCCCCTTAAAAAAAACTTTGGATTGCTGTATAGTAATATACATTTTTTTAAAAGAATAGCAAAGGTTGGTGTTTCCCACTCACAACATGACCATATGGAGATTTCCTAGGAAAATTTATTAGAAATATAAATTGTCATCATTTAAAAAAACTAAACAGAGAAAATATAAGAAAACATATTTCTAATATATAAATATTAATTTAACTTGAATAACATGTCTAGTTAAATATATTTGAAATTCTACAGGTATTAAAATATTTTATTGAAATTATCTCTGTTTCTTATGTGATCCTTTTGAGAGCTCAAATAAGGCCTAAATATATTAATTTAATATAGAATTATGAATTATTTGGGGACTTAATCATTAGTGTGGAATGAGAAGACATGGAAGAGATAAAAATAAGTATCATACTTTGAGTAATGAATCATTTTTTGTCTTTTATTTAAATATTTCCTCAGCAATTTACTGAAATATCTTCTCAATTTTATGTCTAAGTGCATGTAAGCAGTTACCTCCTAACACTATGTTGTGACAGCTGCAATAATTTATTGCAATGCTTATTGTTATTATTTTTTTAAAAAAAAAATACACTGCTTTTGATGACAAAGGACCAAAAAATTGATGAAACAATTTCCTCGTTCATGTTTTCTAAGACCCTCTTACTTCTAAAGCATTTCTTCTTTCCATAATGAAACCAGTTCAAAAGCGATTCCCCATATATGATATGAAAAGTGACATTCAGAAGGACCCCATAACTTAGAATTTTTAAACCTGTTTTTATTCTTTTCTAGGCTGAACAGGACAATGGTCATCCCCTCCCTGCCTTTGCCAGTCTACACATAGAAATACTGGATGAAAACAATCAGAGCCCATATTTCACGATGCCCAGTTATCAAGGCTACATCCTAGAATCTGCCCCCGTGGGATCAACTATTTCTGACAGTGTAAATTTGACCACCCCTCTAAGGATTGTGGTTCTAGACAAGGACATAGAAGATGTAAGTTAAATATAAATTTTGCTCATTTTGTTAACATGTCTCATGTTATACTTATGTCAATAAGAACTGTTATAAAAACCTGGTTACATGAGCTATAGAAGAGAGGAAAAATATAAATGAGAGTCTTATTATTGTCATTTAATTCTCTATCAAAGATAAGATTTAATAGGTATGTTTAATTCAGCAGCTGTTTTTTTCTCAGTTTACAGATATTCAGTATAAGGAAGAAAATGAATGTCTCTTCAGTAATTTGCTAAATTATCAGGGCACACTTATTTATTCATATGGGTTAAAACAGTTTATATAATTGCTATCAGGGGAATAATGGCATTATCCAATAAGTCTGAAAAATCATGCTGGCAGCCCTGGGCTGGGATTTGGGGGACTTTTCTGATAGTATGTTATTTTTTATTAAAAAAAAAAAAAAAGCATTTGAGGCAGCTGACTTGCTTACACTTCTGTCAGTAACTGTGATGCTAACTCCACTCCACTCATCACTGCCCTCTCTTTTTCTGGCACTGATACTAGCCACATAAGTGGGAAATGGTCCTGACTGGGTAGATCATAGTATTTTGCCTCTTTAGACAGAGTAACTGCTTTGAATGGTGGACAGGAAATCTATACCATGCCAGTCAGAGTCCTCCCAAGAAATGAAAGACTACAAAAAAAAAAAAAAAGTAGAAAGAAAGAAGAAGGAGAAGGAGGAGAATCTGGAAAACTTGAGCATTAAAGCAGTGCAATGAACCTGAAGCCATTGGAGCCATGCTTGCTGACATCATAGAGAAAATCTATTATCACCGAGAAAGAATGAAATGAAGCCTGACAGACAGAGTCCTATTGGGTTTCCGTTTTTTTGTGGTTTTTTGTTTGTTTGTTTGTTTGTTTGTTTTGAGGTTATCATTTCCCCAAAGCTATAATAATCCTAAAGATTTTCCTTTGACTATGTGACTACTACAGCATTTTCCAGTGTGTCTTTTTTTTAGACATACTGTACATTTGGTTTGTCACAACTCAAAAAGTCCTGGTCGGCACTTTATCCCTCTCCAGTTGTGCTGTCCGATAGAACTTTTGTGATGATGAAAATGTTCTGTGGCTATGCTATTGGACAGGACAGGTCTTGATTGTCCCTGAAATCTCATTACATGGAGCTTTTTTTTTATCAGTTTAGTAAAAAAAGAGGACACTTTCAGATTTATTTTCTCCTTCTAGGAAAAAAAATCGTTAAAATTGTGTTCTAAGGGACGTTATAAAGAAAAGCAAGGTGTGGCTGAGGTGGGGTGGGGGAAACTCCTGGGTCTAAAACCTTTAGAAAACAGCACCTAGAATTCTGCTGGGTTTAATGTCAGCTAAGCTCTTAACTCCTCTGAGCTATTTCCAGGGGGTGGGACAGCATGTTGTGGTCCTTAGGAGTTTGTATTCTCGAGTTAGTCAGCCCTGGGTCTGATTTCTGGTTTTACCGTAATAGCTGTGTGATACTGTGAGACTCATGATCACCTATTGCCCCCATTTTATCCAATCACCTGTGATCCAAAAGGAATATGGTAGCAACCACTGCTTCCTTGGCCTGCTCCTTCATTTGGGGCAGGTGGAGGTGGGCTTGGAGAGAAAATGTTCCTTATGTGCTGCCATGTATAGGGACAGTAGCATGATTAATATGTTGTGTAAAAGTGTCAAGTAATTAAATAATGTGTGTTTGGCCACTTGTTATTCAAACCCATCTTTTATCTAAAATTACCTACAGTGAATACTTGTCATTACGTGCCCAGAAAGTAAGCAAGTATATCTAATCCCAAAGTGACAAAGATTTTAAAAATATCCTATATAGTTTCTTTATATTTATAATTTAAATAAGCTTATAGAATGAGTATATATAACATATACATCAAAATTTATAATTATATAGAATTAATTGTTTCACAATATGGCCCATTCCTTGGTCGGGCAACTAATTCTTAGAAAGTTCTTTATATGGAGTTAAAACCAGCCTTTTTGTAACTCATCCATTATTCCTTATCTCTTCCATTTGTCAGCACAAAGAATAAATCTACAAAATGGTCACTAAAGTGTTTGAAGATGGGTTTATGCCCTTCTGAATCATTTCTTTTTCCAGGTCAAACAGTCTGTAAATCTTAAAATAAAATATGCTCGGTATAAGGTTAAAGGTCTCAATTAACAAAATAAAAATTCAAGGCCTTTTTCACTCATGGGCAAGAATTTTACTCTATCTATGGTAAAGACTTGCTGATTTTGAGTCAGAATAAGTGAAATTAATCAAAATAGGGATAAAAGTTTAAGGATCTAGACAGAGACGGTTCACCTCATAGAGGTGTCAGCAATAGAAATGGAGAATAAGCATCAGGCATGAAATAGAAGTCCTCACAGCAGGAGTCGGCTCTCCTAAAGTGCTCAAGAGCAGCCATGCCTAAAGGCAAATGCCAAGCACAGACTTGGATTTATTTGTCCAAAAATTAAGTGGAGTTCCTTTCTTCAAATGTGTGGAAAGTAAGACAAAGTTTTAAGAAATAGTAACAGAGATTGATGAGTTGTGTTATTCACAGCATGTATTTTGAGTCAGAAGGGTCACTGTGAAACTGAAAAAAAGTAAACAAAATGTTTTTACTAATGCTTCTTTTCTACAGATATTAGAGATATAAACATATACAGATATAAGAATCATGATTAAATATTTTAAGTACTCTTCACAGTTTTAAAATAGTCTAGAATATAGGAATAATGGTAATGCACAAGATTTTTAAGTCATGTCTGAGACCACCAAGTTTCTAGTGGCAGAACCATTGAAAATTGATTATTTAATCTACACTTATAAAAGAGAAAGATGCAAATTGACCATAACTTCACGACACCCACCAGCCAATCAGGAGTGAGTATGCAAATTAACCCAACAAAGATGGTGAGTTAATTTGCATACTCAGGTGCTGAGTGGCTGGGGGCGGGGTGGGATGCTTGCATCATCACCATGGCAACAACACAGGTGTTCCGCACCACTACAGCTGCTCAGGGCCTCTGGGCAGTGTGGGAAGGTGGGAAGGCATCTCCAGGGCTGGAGCAAAGGTGGTGTTGGCAGCCAGGGAAAGGAAGGCCCATTCTTGCATGAATCTTCGTGCATCGGGCTTCTAGTTTTGATTATAAAAAAATAACGGAATAGTAATAAAAAGAGGTTACACTTGTAGATTCACTTATAATTTCATGTTGATTCACATCCCTATATATAGTGTTATTTCAAAATAAAGGTATCTTTGAAATCTAATACACTACAATGTTAAAGATATAATGTACTTATATGTTTTATAAATATTACTATGCTATCATATATTATATTGGTTGTGTGTTTTTTTTCAGAACTAAGGAATAAAATATTCCTTGGAAAAAGTTGTTACTTTAAATGTACAAACTAGAAAAGGTGTTTTATTTATTTTGTTTCTTTGTTTTATTAGTGTACTCCTGTATGCCATATCTCTGTTTGTGGTCATTTATATTTACATTTTTTATTTCATATTTAATTTGCACATAGGTTCCTCCTGGTGGAGTTCCTGTAGGTACTAGGTGTTGATTTTGTGTTTGTTCTTTTGTTAATTGCTGCGGTTTGATTTCTTGTTCTTTTCCTGTTCAATTAAAACAAGTAGGCAATTACTTATCACCTACAAAAACTATACTTTAAATATATATGCATATAGGTTTAAATTAAGTATATTTACATTATATTACAATTGTAGTACTATGAAATTGTGTAGAATCAAAATTGCAAGTGACTTAAAGATTATTTAATTATTAAATGATCTTTTAGTCCATGACAAAAGATAATTCATCACTGCATTCTTTCTGAGAGGTTGTAAGGTTGGGATCAAACCCTTTTCAATAAGGAACCTCAGAAAATTACTATCAACTGATTTGAATTGGCAGATGAAATAAAATTTTTGTTTGTCATTTTTGTATTATGCTTTGTAACTTATGTGTGTACATAAGTATGCATGTGTATATACATATATATGTTTCTGTTTTGCATGTGCATATATATGAGGATGCATATAATCTTGTGTGTGTACGTGATATATTTTGGTGCCATTGATTTCAAATGCAATGGTCTTTCCATATTTAAACATATGTCTTCTACTCTATATGACTAAATTTCAATATTTTTACATTCATATCTTTTTTATATTTGCAATGTAGATATGTTTACTTTTTCATTTATATTTTTTGTGCTGTGAGAGAATATGAGTTTTTTTACCCTCCAGAAAATAATACACAAACCACTGAACTAATATGTCAGACTTCTAGTGTATATTGAATGTATACTTTAGAGTAAAATAGCTTTATCTTATGTCGGGGAAAAAGAACATTTATTGATCAGCCTTCTGTGCACATACTGATTTAGAAAACTAATATTTATTTTAAATAAATTAATAGACACAGGACTGTATAAAATTCACTGTCCCCATCAGAATATTAAGCCAGAGCATTATCTGTCGATTTACACTCATAACATGCCATAACTTAAACTAGCATTATCTTTAAAAATAAATCTAAATATTAAATTTGTGATAATTGGCTGAACATTTCCCAATCTGCCTTCTTAAGTTTTGTACTTAAAGAAATGCACAGATATTCACCAATGCCATCTATGTACACAATACACAGATACAAAAAGTTACTATTTTAAATATTCATAAATATCAAAAGCTATATTTTAATCAGAGATGAACTATGCAGAATAGATTATTATGTACTAAATATACCTTGTACAATACTTCTCTACATAAAACAAATAAGCTGCAGTTCTGGGAAATGCTATTATAGTCTCTAGCTAGTTATTATAAAAGGATCCAAGAAATGGAGACAATTAAATTATCAAAAGTCTTTAATGTTTCTGGTTATCAATTATGAGAGAGTCTGTTTATGAAGTCCTGGTGTTTATTTCATCTTCAAATGGGAAGCATTTGACAAAGAAACGCTGTGGCTTTCATAAAATCAATGCAATGCGTGGTCTTATTTTCACACACCATATTACACTAGTCTTGTACATATACACTGGTTCACAATTCAACACTCATAGCAGTATTGCCTTATCATATCTGACATTTAAAATGCTTAAAATATAGGGGGAGTATTTGAATTAGTATATCTAACAAATTTACTAACAGAAGCTACAATGGACGGATAAAGAGACTCTGGAAATGCATGCCAGATAGGCTACAAAAAGCACAAGAACATATGGTGGTTCAAGTGCATGAAGGTTGGATCTGTGTTTTACTTTACTGTGTTTTCCTGAGTGTAAAGAAAGCATAAGTCATAGATCCTCAGACCCATTTTGATAAAGTGAAAAAAGTTGAGCTGGTTTTGTCTTTATATTTTTGCTATTAGCAATGATGTTTAAAAAATTAATTAATTAATTAATTAATTAATTAAAAGGTTGTAGTAAAAAAAAAAAAAAGAAAAAATTCATTGAGAAAGGATTAGTCATAAAGTAGAGTGACTGAGGATTTGAATAAAGGGAAAGGAGTGACTATTTGGTAAGCAAGTCACATAGCAATATGTGCTCAGCCTGGGTTCCTAATAGAGTACAGGTCTGAGTAAAGGAAGCTGTCCTCACTGTGTTCATGGGCACAATTGTTATGTGCAGAGAACAGAAAAAAAACCACATACACTGTTAATTTGAAAACCTTGTAATTACATAAAATTAAGAATAAACACTAAAGAATGGCACTCATACTTATTTAATTTTTATTAATTGAAACTGCATGCTAATAGTTTTGATTTTTAAAATATAATTTAATTTTATGATTGATTAAAGTATAACAAAGTAAAAATCCTCAAAATATAATTTAAATATGTTTATTTGTAAATAATTTGTAATTTTATTTTCTAAATAAATTAAATTTTTATTAGCTGACATATTTGATTAGTTAAAATATCCCACTTTCTATCCATGCTGTGCTATTTGAGTCGTGACATTGAAATAAAAACAATGAAGTGCCTATTTGAAAGTATCAGTGTAAATTTTCTTGACCTTTTACATCTCTTAATAACTTATTATTTTACAACTAGACCAATGGAATTTTTCTGCAGTATTAATTTATTTTATTCTAGAATAAATGTAGCACACAGACCCTATATCAAAATCATGAACAGAGAAGCTACCATGATATACCTAAGTAACAGCTTGTTATGAGATATTATGAATATACAATTTGTGTCAGATTCAAATAAAACCATTCATTTCAAAGTTATTTGAAATAAATACATATTGAAATTTAAGATATGTAAAATATATTGTGGATTAAATTATGCACACTTTTTTAATGTGCATTGTGCATTTCAACTACTCATTTCTACATAGAATTTTTTTAAATGTGAGTCCTATTTTTCTCAAATTAGCATGTATTTAATGATTCCAAGCTCTCTAGTGTGCCCTCAGCCCTTGATACCAGATTTAGAAAAGCAATCTATGATATTAAATTAGATTTCATATTATACTATGCATAATATTTTGAAAGTTGCCATACTCTATAAAAACACCTTAACTTCCTGCATCATCCCTTTTTGCTGTTTTTATAGGCTTCTTGAGAAGCCCACTCTCACAGTATTCCCCTTTCTTGCCCACCTGCCCTCCTATTCCACTATGCAGACACCAGTCCAAACCTCCTACTTCACATCTCTGTTCTTGCTCTGCACTGCAGACCTTAATGCCTTGCATTTCAGGGATGGCAATCAGATTGTGAAGGGTTTCCAATTCTTACTGGTAGTTAATGATCTCCCTTTTGAACTTTTGCAATCACTTCCTCTTTATGTAGTTATTTTTTCCTAGACTCTTTTATCAGATACTTGCTGTAAATTCATATATTTTCAATCTAATCATCTGAAATATGTTAATTACAATAAGCATGTTTCCCCTTGGAGAATCCTTGCAGCATTAAATAGAACAAGCATGATATTTATAGATAATAAATTATACATAACTAATTTTATTTTACATTAAATATAGGAACAGTATAATAATATGCATATGTGCAGATTACATATGCATATGTGCATATGGACAGCTAAAACATTGCTCCATTTTCCTTTTTTTGCATTTATTTTTTTTTTGAGCCCAGTGAAGTTCTGAAAAATATTAATATTAAATAAGCAATAAGACTATATTTAATTGGATTGTTTTCTACTTTATCCTTCTTTTTACAATTTTCCTTTTTATTCACATTCATTTTACTAGTATTTATTTTATTACTTTGTTTTCCACAAAATTAATCATTGTCTTTTGGACTTTTTAGCTTAATGATGAGTAAATATTCAGTGAAATCTTTTTTTTCTTTTTTCTTTAGAAATCCTCCAGATGGTTATGCTTATTTTGTAATAAACTTGAAAAATTATATTTCAGGTAATGAATTCATAGCTGTATCAATTGGCCAACAATTTAAATAACGGCCTTTTTTTCCCCCAAAGACGAAAGACCCAGAGCTTCACCTTTTCCTGAATGATTACACCTCAGTGTTCACCATCACACCGACTGGAATCACCCGCTTCCTCACCTTACTGCAGCCAGTGGACAGGGAAGAACAGGACACTTACATCTTCTCGGTAAAGAGACGTTTGTATAGATTCGTATGTAACAGAACGCAATGTCTGTGTGAAGCTGAAAGGTCAGTCATTTGAGAGAAAAATCTATAATGTCTCTAAGTAATGCCATTGGGAATATCATACTTCAAATGGATATTTCTTTTTTCTGTTTATAAGTTTATTTAGCTTATAAGACCATTCTTTCCAAATATTTTTAATTTTCGAGATGAAAACAAAAATATGGTCAGTTCCTTCATCATACCCTCAGGATTGACTTCAATTGAGATATTATAAACCAGAATCCACACTGTAAGGAATTCTTTCCTAAACTTTATTTTATTGCTATTATTTTTTGCTCTTGCATTTTTAATTTTGCCATAGGGTTAGGCCAGTGGATCTCAACTGGAGATAATCCTTGCACCTCCCTCCCCATTGCATTGCCCCCTTTCCTTCCAGGAACATTAAGACATGTCTGGAGACATTTCTGGTTGTCACTATTGTGAGTGGGTGCTGTTGGCATCTGGTGGGTAAGAAAGAATGCTGCAATTTCTTATAATGATCTTACAAGTCACATGACAGCATCTCCAACCTCCCAACAAAGAATTATCTGGTTCAAAATAACAGTACTTACTGAGATGGAGAAATCATAGTTTAGGTTAATCAAGAAAAGGAAAGCTTATTGAAGCTGTGAATCCAAATTTCAGAACTAGATTTTGTTAAGATGTCAGAGGAAAATGATCTGATAGAAAAGTACTAGTTTTAGGACTTTTAGAGTTCTTTCTGGAGAAGTCGACATAGCAGAAGACCTTAAACTAGAGCTTCCAGAAAACCCAAACTGACAGTTAAAACTTTGATACAGAGTGGATTTCAGAAGTCATTCAGAGCAAGGACCATAGTGTTGCAGCACTATTTTTTTTTATCAAACCTTCTTAAAGTGTTAATAATGTAATTAAGATATTACTATTAACTAATGTCAATGTGTCCTTCAAAAATTGTCATTTTGTGAAGAGAATCTGCAAATCTAGGGCACCTACTTTTTTGACTTGTAATCAGCATTTTGGCTTTAAAAGCAACTATTGAATTGTATACAAAATATATAAAAATGGAGAAAAATTTCTGATCAATTTCATAAAAATTAAATAGTAATTAACTCCTAAGAATCAGCAATGTTATTGGCCCACTGCAAGCCTCTACAACATTTTACATATTGGCTTATTTAAAAGGTACTTGGCATTGAATACATTGAAATTAAAACAGAATCTCCTATAATTGCTTCTGAGCAATTATAATTTTAATATAATTTTAATTATATATACTATTATAGCTTTACTTCTTTTATTGACAAAACATATTAGTGCCCTTTTTAACATGTAAATTACATATAGAAGACTTCATAAGAATGAATTCTGAACTGCTTATGTTTGCTCGACGTCTCTATTAATTGTATTTTTTCTATCCCCAAAGATGACGGCCTTTGATGGTGTGCAAGAAAGCCAGCCAGTTGTTGTCAATATTCGGGTGCTGGATGCAAATGATAACACTCCAACCTTCCCTGAAATATCCTATAATGTCTACGTTTATACAGACATGAGCCCTGGGGATAGTGTCCTACAGGTAACTACCCATATAATTTGAAGATATATGTCAAGTAGTTATGTTCATGGGCATATTAACCAATGTAACCCAAAAAATTCACTCAAAAAGGGTAATTTGAATATGCCAATGAGATGCCATACAGTGCTGATTTTTCAGAAAAGGTGAAAGTTCTTGACTTAGTATGGAAAGAAAAAAAATTGCAGACAGATTGCTGAAGTCTAGGTAGGAATGAATCTTCTAGCTGTGAACTTGTAAAGAAAGAAAAAGAAATTCTCACTAGTTTTATTGCCACACCTCAAACTTCAAAAGTTATGGACACAGTGTGTGATAAGTACTTAGTAAGGATGAAAAAAAGCATAAAATTGTGGCTGGTAGACATGAAAAGAAAACATTTTTTCGATTAATGGCAACATGCTGTGCCAGAAAGCCTTGAGCCTATCCAAGGACTTCAGCAAGAAATGATACATTTCCTGCTAGTAAGTGATGGTTACATAGAATGACTTTGGACTGAAAAAATATAAAACTTACTGGGAGGCTGTGTCTGAAGATGAAGCTGCTGCCACATTTCCAGTAGAGTTGAGGAAGTTGATTAGAGTTTCATATTCTCTGAGGTTTCAGGCATCTGCTGGGGTTCTTATAACATATCCATCACAGATAAAGGGGGACTACAGTATTTCTAGTCATTGATTGAGAAAAATACATTTCTCTTTACTGAGGCCCTCTCTCATAGAAAACAAAATTATAGTTTACACAGATAAAAGAAATGCCAATTATTGTCATGTTCTTAATTTAATTAGACCTGATTCTCATCCTTCCTATATAATAAAACCCTAATATGCAAATTGACCGAACTGTGGAACAACAGGCAGAACGACTGGTCACTATGACACACACTGACCACCAGGGGGCAGATGCTCAATGCAGGAGCTGCCCCTGGTGGTCAGTGCGCTCCCACAGGGGGAGCACCACTCAGCCAGAAGCCGGGCTCATGGCCGGTGAGTGCAGTGGCAGTGGCAGGAGCCTCTCCGCCTCTGCTGCAGGCAGACGGAAAGGAGTGCGAGGTCCCAGACTGTGAGAGCCCCAGACTGCGAGAGGGATGTCTGACTGCTGGCTTAGGCCCCATCCCCTGGCTTAGGCTGGGGGGATCGGACCTAAGCCAGCTGGCGGACATCCCCCGAGAGGTCCCAGACTGCCAGAGGGTGCAGGCTGGGCTGAGGGACCTCTGCCTCCAGTAAATGAATTTTGGGCCACTAGTCTCTATAATAACATAATTAGAAATAAAAGTAAGTTTATCCAGATAACGCACCAGCAGGGAACTGGATACTATAACTAAGAAAACAATAGCAATTGTGTGGTAGAAATGTATCTAAATAAAGTTTGCTTTAGTGGATCAAAAGCTTATTTCTGGCATTTGCAGACTACGAAAGTTAATTTCCCTTTTGTATCACTTTATAAAACAATCTTGCCTTAAAAAATGATTTTATATATTTTCCTGAACTATAAGATTATGAAGATAGATTGTTGTTTTGTCAATATACTTCTGATTTTTAAAAATTTAATGTAAAGAAATGAAGCTTTATAATTAGTATTTTTAATGTTATTTCTGATATGTTGTAAAAGAGTGGTATAGCTATAAAACATTCTATAGGGGCCTTAAAATAATAGGAAAGAAGTTTTCTCATTGAGAGAAAAAAACATAAAACAAATTAAAATGATGCAGAACTGTTATGTGCAAATGCCTTTTAAAGAGTCACAAACTAGGCTCTTAGGCTCCCCGTACCCCTAACCCTTCATCAACTCTGCTTTTCCCCATTAACCCAATAGAAGATCATTGAGTTTACTCTTTGGTTAGTAAAATGATATCAAAAAAAGTAAAATTTAGAAACAAAGGTGACAATGAGAACTCTCCAGCAAAGAGAGTCTTAGATAACAGATTTTAAGTATTATAATCAGGTCATTTTTAACCTATCATTTTCAATGTAGACATGAGACTCTCTTGGCCTGATTTAGGTAAATAACTATTTGAATCCGCTATCATCTTATTATGTAGCTCTCCTGGTCTATAAGAAGTGGACAGGAAGTAGCTAGGTGCTTGTTAAATGTTCTCAGTTATAAATTGGTCTTCTAACTTTATATCTCTTATTCTTGGTTATTGTAAAGAGAAACAGTGTTTCTGATATATATGGCTCATAAACCATGCTTAGAGGAGCACTGCCCTAAAACCAGTTCTTTCATAACTGGAAATGAAGTATAATCAGATTATTAGCACATCTTGTGTGCAGGAGAAAATCACTACTATGTGTGGGAATGATTTTTTCCAGTTTATGCAGAATATCTTATGCTGGATAAAATACCATTTTGTAGTCCATCAGTGAAATCTTATAGGTTGACACTAATGGACATCATGCTCTATTGTCTTAAGGTCTCATTTCACACATTGCTAATTTTCTTAAAAAACCAAATGCTCAAAAAAATTTTTAAAAGCTTTATACTACTAAATATACAGATTTTGATATACAATTTTTATATTTGAAAGATGTAGATTTTAATATAGCAGTAGTTAACTATCCAGTCCCTACTCCATAGATGCTTTTCCTAAACTTTTACAATTCTCTTAAATCAATGGTTCTTAATCTTAATTGAAGACTCGAATTCTTCCTGAGGAACTTTTAGAAATATTGATGCCAGACTCCTCCCTGAAATATTTTTATTTAAATGATCTGAACATTCATAGTAGAGTCATTTGGAGAGATTGTATTTACTAAAACAAAGCAGCACTTATATGCAGCCAGTTTTGAGAAAAACTGACATAAACCTGAGAAAATTAGAATGATTAATTCATTAGGATGGAGCTGATTATCACCCTACTCCTTTCCATTCGTTTATTCTTCAATTTTTATTTTCTTCTCTCATACTTCAGACTCCTATCCACTGCTTTAAAGAATACATCTTCCCCTCACCTTCACCCCATACTCCACTAATTATTCCATCTCTTTCCTTTTTTTTTTTTTTTTTTTTCTCACTACAATAAGCTTTTGTCTATTGATTCTTTCCCCTTTGGCCTATAAACATCCTTAAATCTTCCCAGGCCCTGGTCAAAGCACTCCTCTCAGATAAAACTTCTTGCTGCTATTCCAATGTGATAATCCACTATGATGTTTTCAGGCTCTTGGACTGATTGATCCATTTATAAAACTGTATTAATTTATTGTTATTTATTAATTTATTACATTTGTATATATAGGTATATAATCTCTCCTTTACTAACATCATGCCATTAAAATCATATGAAATCATAGATCTAATTAAGTCTATCTCTAATAGTCAAACACACAAGCATTTCCCAGTCCCTAATCTATGTAAAACTCAACTTTACCCTTCTATGGAAACCTTTCTGGTGACTGAGGGACTTTGTTGCTGGCTCTTTGTTCAGTTCTCACTCTTTAAATATTAACATTTTCCAAAAATCAATATGGAGTTCCTCTTCATTTTATATGTTCCCAAATTTTTAATCATCACCTCTATGTATTCTTGTATCTCCCAAAGTTGTATGCCCTGTGATGATCTGAGCGTCATGCTGACGTTACGCTATCTGTTGGACATGGCAGTGTGGATTTTTGACAGGTGCTGTAAACTGTATATATTTCAAGATAAATTAATTATTCCATTCATTATCTTTCTTCTAACACAGATACAGACATACACAGAGACTCAAATGTACATGTCCTGTTTTCTTTGGAGGCAGCTGTATTATGACGGGCCCAATTAATCTTAGGCTACACAGGCTTTAGGCTTGCAACCTCGGAATCATGTTTCTTATTTTCCTCCTTCATCTGCATACATTCAGCTGACAGTACAGTTTCTGAAACTGCTATTTCAAAATGTATCTGTCATTTGCTTTACCATTCCTTGCACTGCTATAAATTAGGCTACTACAGTAGACTGATAGACAACATTATTTCTACATATTCAGTACCACACTGCTACAAATGATTATTCTGAAACGTGGGTTGAAACAGCTCCACATTTTTCTGGAAAACCTACCCAAGAAAGTATACCCGTAGAGATGCATGCAGTTAAGACTATCTGGGTAATAGTTCAAATGTGAGTGTCTCACCTCCTGCTACATACCTCTAGGTAAATGACTTTGAGATCATATTTTTGTTTTAGCATGGAATATCCTTGCCATTCTTACTTATTTCCACCTCACAATCAGTTATCAAGTTTTACCAATTTTTCCTCATATACTTATTGTATAAATCTACTTGATGCTCTTCCCAATGCCACTATCCTAGTGAGAGCCACTGTCAGCTTTTACTTGGATCAGTGTAATGCCCTTCTTTGGGCTTCATTTACGTCTCCTCTCTCCTCCTTCTCCATTCAGTGCCACAGGATTATTTAAAGTTTGAAAGTGAATCAATAATTCTTCTGCTTGATCCCTTCAATGATTTTCCACTAATATAAGAATAAAGTCCATAGTCAGAAACCTGCATAACCAATCTCCTGGTTACTCTCCAATTTCATTACTTACCATTCACCTTTCTCTTTTTAATTTTTTCTTTCTTTTTCAATTGAAATTTCCGTTCAGTATTATTTCATTTTTGTTTCAGGTGTACAACATAGTGGATAGACAATCATATACTTTTTATTGAATTAAATAGGGTGACATTGGTTAATAATATTTATAGGTTTTAGTATATGATTCTATGGTACATCATCTGTATATTGCATTGTGTGCCTACTACCCAAAGTCAAGTCTTCGTCTTTACAAAGTGATTCCCCCCAATATTTCAAGTAACCACTTGACACCATATGTAGTTTTTACAGTATTATTGACTATATTCTTTATGCTGGACTTTACATCCCCATGACTATTTTGTAACTACTAATTTGTTCCCCAATCTCTTTATAATGCTTCCACTCTAACTAGAGGACTCCTACTCATATGCTTTTCATTTACTGGATCTCAATTTAAATGCCGCTTTCTCAAAGAAGCCTTCTATAACTCCTTTGATGAGTTTTGCTCTTTATTATCTCAAAGCATCCTCATTTTTCCTCGTGGGAACATTTAAAATTTCTAATTTTAACTAACTTGGTC
The DNA here is from genome assembly GCF_963455305.1 of Plecotus auritus. Classification (NCBI taxonomy): domain Eukaryota; kingdom Metazoa; phylum Chordata; class Mammalia; order Chiroptera; family Vespertilionidae; genus Plecotus; species Plecotus auritus. The sequence continues at coordinate 32,382,503 of NC_137783.1, read as the reverse complement.
AGTTTCTCTCCTTAGTTTCTTTCCTTTTTCACTACTATTGTGTACTTAACTTGCATAGCAATTTAATAAATTTTTGTTTAATTAATGAATAGATAAGGGAATGATAGATGTAGGTTAAGGAAGTGTTAATGTAATTTCTGTATGAGTATTGTGAAATAACCTATATATAAAGTTAATGCATTTTAAAAAATTAATCCACTGGACTGCAGGTGTATATTGAATCCTTAGAACAACACTTCCAACTTTGATTATCTGGGAGAATCTTTCCAGTGAAAGCTCTTGAGAGGCTAGTCTCACTGAAAACACATCTGAGAAATTAATTATATATGCTTTTGGAGAGGCAACGTTGAATAATTAGCACATTTATTTGGAAACGATATTATGTCAAGTGTCAAAATTTTGGGTCACTGTGCCAAATCATAGGTATTCAAGTAACTACTAACATTTATTTCTGCCCTTAATAACTACTATTGTAATAGAGAAGAAAGTTATATATTAATTTAGTTCTATCATACATGACAAATATGACTCACCTCCTCAAATTAAACATTATGAAAATTTTAACATCTAAGGATATCTCAAAAATCTAAAGAGATATGATCTGTAGATTAAGCTTTTCCATTAGATAAACTTAGAAATAATATTAATGATATTAATACAGTAATCACAAAAATCTGCATTTTCAGTAAGTATAAGTAAAAAAAGAATTTTCACATCTGACTTTTATATTATTTTTCAGTCATCATCCCCTTTCTCTGATATGTTTAGAAGCACAGCTTTTCAGAGAATATGCATTTGTAAATGCAATTAAATTATTTTATATTTATATAGCATGCTTTTGGGTTATCATAGTGAAAACTATTTATGGTACAATTTTAATAATTAATGCCTATACTTGTTATGAAGCTTCTATTTAATTGTATGTGGTTATATGTTTTTAAAAATCATATAAGTTGTGCATTTTTAATATCAAAAATTATTTTCTCATTATTATAGTTCTAGATATTGCTGGCTTACTGGAAATTGACTTGATATTTGATAATACACTAGAATATACAAAATGTACAATAGCCTATATAATAAAGAAGTAATATGCAAATAGACCCTCACACCCTTGCACAAGATGGCCACCCACATGTGGTGAAAGATGGCTGCCACAAGATGGCCAGCAGGGGAGGGCAGTTGGGGGTGACTGGGCTGGCAGGGGTGGGCAGTTGGGGGACCGGGCCAGCAGGGAAGGGCAGTTGGGGGCAGTCGGGCCGGTAGGGGAGCAGTTAGGTGTCAATCAGGCTGGCAGGGAAGTAGTTAGGGAATGATCAGGCTGGCAGTCAGGTGAGTGGTTGGGAGCCAGCAGTCCCTGATTGTGAGAGGATGTCCGACTGCCGGTTTAGGCCCAATCCCACAGGATATCCCCTGAAGGGTCCCAGATTGGAGAGAGTGCAGGCTGGGCTGAGACCACCCCCCCTCCCCCCCCCCTACAGTGCATGAATTTCGTATTTTATATTTTTTTCCTTTATTGTATATCACCAAAGTATTTTAGGTTTTGTCAGCTGTTGTTTCAAAAAATGTTCTCTTTCCCTCTCAACTCCCTTTTATAGTAAAATATGTTCAATGTCAAAGCATAGTCATCTATATAAAAAATACTCAGATATTGAAATGTTTCAAATACAGGTTATCTTAGAAAAAATCAGTATACTAAATAGAGCGGTAGGGAATTCTTTAAAACATAGTAAACTTCCTTATTAAGTTTGGCAAAGGACTCAAACAAAAACATTTGGCAAGTCCTAATAAATATATCAGATCCATATATACAGGGTACCACAAAAAATTTTATTTACACTATGAATAATTATTACTTCCAATGGGTTAAATCTGAAAAGAAAGAAACATCAGCTGAACTATCAGAAAAAAAGTGTGTATACATTTTTAGGGGACACATATTTATACACACACACACACACACACACACATACACATATTTCTTCTTGGACAAATTATAATTTAATGTATAGATTTTAATGTGCTTAGTACTAAACTAGAAGATCAGAAAAATACATAGGATGAATAAGACATAGTCAAAATTCTTACAGAGTTTCATATATTTTGTAAGAGATAAGTATTATTCACAGGGAAATAATCAGAAAATACTACAACCATTGTTGAATTGTTAAATTAGATGGAACATACTAAAATATTATGATAGTTCATTAAAAGTGAGTCAGGAGAAATATGTATTAGAACTAGTATTTTGGGCAAGGCTTCATTGTTGATTACAACTACATGAATCTGTATGGATGTTTTAGATAGGCAAGAGAAGGTTATATGATGTTGCTGGATGATGTGATGTAATGGAACCAAAGGCATGATAATTCTGTGAGGCACTAAGGCTTTACAGAATTACAGGCTTTTCTGTCCTTTGTAATTTTTTATCCTTCTCTACTAGCACATCTGTTACAGATGTGTCTCCTCTTCTACACTACAAGCTGTTGGACAGAAATTATTCTGTCTCTATTTTCTGCACACTCTGCATTTTTCAGAGCCCAGTGAATTATGTATCAGTTTATGTATAAAATAATTAAAGAAGAAATATCCTGCATAGCAGAATAACTTAAATTTGGCATTGTATTCAACAGAAGTAACTTCGACTAGATCCTTAAATCGATGTGTTAAAGCCTTTGATATGGGAAATGATGAAAGCCGACTTTGAGAAAATCTTTGTTTGAGGTAATGAGGGTAGACATTGAGCAGGAGTAAATGCAATAGCATTAAAGCAATTAAGGTTCCAGTTTCCAGTGTCAGAGTTTGAGTAATGAGATTCAATGAACCTCTACAAAAGGATCATGAAGTTGCCACAGAAAAGAAACAAACACTTCAAATTCTCAAGCACGGTAAAGAAATACTTCAAAAAGTCCTGTTGTTAATGTTTTATTCTTTGACTTTTTATACGGAAGTGGAACTCCTAGAAAAAAGATATTCATCTCCAGTAAAAACAACAAAAACTTTTATTGGTCCATAAAAAATTGATAATGGTAGTGTTAACAGTGTTGATACCATTTTCTGGAATATACACAATTTACCAACCACTTAATCTACTGAGGTGCTCACCATCATAGATTAATCTATATGTTGAACAGAAGGGGGTAACCATTAGCCTGATATGGTTTTTAGCTTCAAAGGATTACAGACTTACATTAAAGCTCCAGAGAGCATAAATTTGGAGATGACTAAATTATTCATTGCCCAATTTGCCTAACCAGCAAAGAGTGGTCTTGGGTTCATTCTCTAGATATAACTTCTTAATCATCGGCACTCTAGATGCATTGCTCCCTTGCTACATATTTCTGAGGCATTTTCTTAAAAGTTTTGCTATAGCAACTTCTATAATATCTAGTGCAAAATAGTGAACTTAACTACAACACTGGTAATGATCAGATTATCTTTTATATGGTAAGGAGTTGAAATTCCCTCTGCAAAATACATTAACAGCCATATCTTTGCCTAAGTTCTCTGATTATTCTTTAATATTTGAAGGATTATTTCATTCCTTCACACTCTTCTAACGTATTATAAGTGTTGATAGAGACATTCAACTGTGTATGTAAGTTTTCCAAATGAAATTCTTCCTCTGGCAAATCTGTCTCCATAGTTATTACCTACTTTGTGAGTTTTAGGTTGCCTTCCCAAATACTCTTTCTGTCCTAGAGATCAGTGCCTACTTGTTTCATTTTTATTTAACTGTAAAAGTGAGTCCAAAATTCTTTTTTTATATCAGAGAGATGATACAGAGATATTAAATGTTTAGTTTACACACTTCAATTAATATCACTGTGTTATTTTTTAACTTTCCCAAGGATATGTGAGATTTTTCTCACATATCATGCATTTCTACTACCAGAGTAGGCATTAGGGACTCAGGGTTTGGTCTAGCATTATAACAATACACTACCTCATAGGTGTAAATTTTTACTGATACAAACTTCTGGGTATCATTGCATTGCATCAGCCATCTATCTCACATTTTCCTAATGACTAATGATTTTGCAATTTTTTAAATATTCTTATTAACCCTTTCTCCATCTTTGGTGAAATATCTGTCCCAGTTCCTGCCCATTTTTATCTGTATTGTTTGTCTTCTTAGTATTGACTTGTCATTGTTTTTCTTTAATAAATTATGAATGCAAGTCTCTTATCAGATATATTAGAGGCCTGGTGCACAAAATTTGTGCATGTGGGGGACGGGGGTGTCCGTCAGCACAGCCTGCACCCTCTCCAATCTGGGACCCCTCGAGGGATACCCAACTGCTCTCTCACAATCCAGGACTGCTGGCTCCCAACTGTTCACCTGCCTGCCTGCCTGATTGCCCCTAACTGCTTCTGCCTGCCAGCCTGACCACCCCCTAACCACTCCCATGCCAGCCTGATCGATGCCTAACTGCTCCTCTGCTGGCCCAATTGCCCCTGACTGCCCTCCCCTATCGGCCATCTTGTGGTGGCCATGTCATGGTGGCAATCTTGTGTCCACATGGGGCTGGCCATACTATGTCCACATGGGGATGGCCATCTTGTGTGTTGGAGTGATGGTCAATTTGCATATTACTTCTACATTATATAGGATTATTATATAGGATTATATAGGATGATTTGCAGATATTTTCTCACAGGTTATGTGTTTTGTTTCTCATATTCTTAGTAGTTTTTTTTTAAGAGCATAAGCTTTTAATTTTGAGAAAGTTTAATTTATTATTTTCTTTCTTTTCATATATTACTAGAGGCCAGGTGCACGATATTAATGCACTGGGAGGGGGGGTCCCTCAGCCCAGCCTGCACCCTCTCACAGTCTGGGATCCCTCGGGGAATGTCCATCCGCTGGCGGGGAGCAGGCCTAAGCTGGCAGGTGGACATCCCCCGAGGGGTCCTTAGCACTGCTGCTGCTGCCACTGCCACTGCACTCATAAGCCGTGAGCCCAACTTCTGGCTGAGCAGTGCTCCCCCTGTGGGAGTGCACGGACCACCAGGGGGCTACTCCTGCATTCAATGTCTGCCCTGGTGGTCAGTGAGTGTCATAGCGACCAGTCGTTCTGCCGTTTGGTTGATTTGCATATTAGCCTTCTATTATATAGGATTATACTTTAGGTGTCATATCTAAAACTTTTATGAACCTATATTCTGCTCCTGATAGAATTTTGATAGGAGTTAGTTACATTGAATTTATAAATCAAATAAATAGTGAAGAATTTACACCTTAAAATATCGAGCCATGGATATGGACCCTTTCCACATACAGTAGGTCCTCAGGTTACGTCGAAGATCTGTTCCTACGATGCGATGTAATGCAATTTTCGCCGTAAGTCAGAACCCACCTACATAAGCACCTAAGTCACTCACATGGAGCACATACATAGCAGTATTGAATTGAAACAGAAAAAATATTTTAAAAAAAGATAACAATTTCTGACCTTTACTTGTGGTAAATAAATAATAAACATAGAGCACATGTACATACGTCGAAATGATGGAACTTTTTTTTTTATAAATAAATGGGAGATAGCAACGTAACCACAAAATGACATATGTCAAGTCTGACATAACCTGAGGACTGTCTATACTCTTAAGTTTCTTTCAACAATGTTGTAGATTTTGCAATTATTTTTATTAAATTTATTCCTAATTTATCATTTTTGATACTGCTGTGAATGGGATTGATTTTATTTTTGGATTGTTCATTTCTAATACTAGTATATGAAAAGACAATAGATTTTGTTTAACCTTGTTATTTGTTTGTTTGTTCTCATAGATTCTTGTAGATTCCTTAGTATTTTATTTTTTCTATCACCATTTATCCCCTCTATGCCCTCTTTCACTTACCCTGCAATAACCACACTTTGTATTTTTTACATAGATGATTATTTCTTCTGCAAGTATAGTTTTACATCTGCTTTTCCAATCTGATGGCTTTTGTTGTTGTGCCTTTATGTTTATTATTGCACTGACTAGAACATCAAGTACAAGGTCGAATAGAAGTGGTAAGATCATCCTTTTCTTGTTCCTGATATTAGGAAAAATCATTCAGTCTCTCATCCTATCTAATAAAAGAGTAATATGCAAATTGACCATACCTCTGCTACACCTACAAGTCATGCCCACCAGCCAATCAGGAGCGAGTATGCAGATTAACCCAACCAAGATGGGTGCAGCCATGGAGTGAGCAAGAGGCTTGGGTTTCCCCGGTGATGGAGGAAGCCAAACTTCCTGGCCTGCCCTGGCCTGTGCTCAAGGCTACAAAGTTTCAATTATAGAAGATAAATAAATCCCAGATACCAGGGTCTCCTTTTGGGTCACCAGGGGGCATGGTTGGCCTGCAAACCACCAAAGGCCCCTCACCCAGGCTGCCCCACACCTCAAGGGAACCCCCACCCTGATCTGGGGCACCCTTCAAGGCAAACCAGCCAGCCCCTGCCTGTGCACCAGGACTCAATCCTATCTAATAAAATAATAATATGCAAATTGACTGTCAGTCCAACACACAAGATGGCTGCCCCCATGTGGTCAAAGATGGCTGCCCCCATGTGGACACAAGATGGCCACCACAAGATGGCTAGCAGGGGAGGGCAGTTGGGAGGGACCAGGCCTGCAAGGGAGGGCAGTTGGGGGCGATCAAGCCTGTAGGGAAGGGCAGTTGGGGGGGACCCAGGCCTGCAGGGAAGGGCAGGTGGGGGGACCCAAGCCTGTAGGGGAGGACAGTTGGGGGTGACCAGGCCTGCAGGGAGGGCAGTTAGGGGTGACCAGGCTTGCAGGGGAGGGCAGTTAGGGGCAATCAGGCTGGCAAGGGAGCAGATAGGCATCAATCAGGCTGGCAGGGGAGAGGTTAGGGCAGCCGTGGGCAAACTACGGCCCGTTCGGCTGTTCTATCCGGCCCGCGGAGCCAAAAGAGCGGAGGGTTCTCTTGCTTCCCCCTCCGCTCCTTTACTTTGAATTTATATTAGTTCACACAAACACTCCATCCATGCTTTTGTTCCGGCCCTCCAGTCCAGTTTAAGAACCCATTGTGGCCCTCGAGTCAAAAAGTTTGCCCACCCCTGGGTTAGGGGGTGATCAGACTGGCAGGCAGAAGTGGTTATGGGCAATCAGGAAGGCAGGCAGGTGAACAGTTGGGAGCCAGCAGTCCCGGATTCTGAGAGGGATGCCCGACTGCCCGTTTAGGCCCGATCCTACCAGATTGGGCCTAAACGGGTAGTTGGACATCCCTCAAGGGGTCCCAGATTGGAGAGGGTGCAGGCTAGACTGAGGGACACACCTCCAGTGCATGAATTTCATGCACTGGGCCTCTAGTAATTACATAAAATGCTAGCTGTAGGTTTTATTGTATATGCTTTGTATCAGGCTGAAGATATTCCCTTGTATTGCTAGTTCATTAAGAATTTTTTTCACAAATTGATATTTGGTTTTATCAATCGCTTTTGCTTCTTTTTTTAGATTATTATGTGCAATCTGAAAATCATTCTACCCTTGATGTCACCTATTAAGTGTGGGAACCCCTTTCACGTCCCGCGTGGTTCAGGGCCCACTCAGGGTCCGGTTTCTGGAGAAGGCCGCACACAAATGAAAAGAGACTTGGAAAAGAGTTAATTTGGAAATATTGGGGGGCCAGGCGGGAGCCCACCTCTAGTGGGAGGACTACCGCTAGGCTCTGGCCTTGCCATCCCTTTTATTGAGGCTATGGGATACACCCATTACCCTTAAGCAGCTTTGGGAAACATCCATAGCCCTTAAGCAGGTAATAAGCGGATTATCATATCAGTAAGGATTTACATGATTACAAGATGGGGAAGTTGCCTCAATTACCATTGTCTCAATTAGATAGGGAGTGGTTGGCTCTGACCTTTCAGAGCTTCAAGGTTGACCAGCCTTCCAAGGTTCCTTGTCCACACCTTTCTAATTAGTGAGACAATGATCGGTTTCTGGCAATTAAGTAATTTTCTATCCACAGACCTCTTAACTCTGCTCTTGACTATCAATCCTGTGTTAACTGAATTTGGAGTTGAATTGAGTCTGATCTCTCTCCCCTATAGTAATAATCTGTACATCTTTTGCAAAGGTCCTGAATAAAGTCTTCCTTACCATTTTTAAATATGTTTTTATTAATTTTTAGAGACAGAGGAAAGGAGAGGGATAGAGAGAGAGACATATTGATGAGAGAGAAACATCATCTGTCAGCTGCCTCCTGCATACCCCCTCAGGTTATGTGGCCTGACTGGGAATCAAACTGGTGATCTCTTGGTTCATGGGTCAACACTCAACTGCTGAACCACCCCAGCTGGGCTTCCTTACCATTTTTACAAATATCAGACTAGTTATTTATTTAATAATCTCTATATTTGTTTATATTTTAATTAACCATGGGGTTTTTTTGTTTGTTTGTTTTTTGTTTTTTTGTGTGTGTGTTTTTTTGTGTGTGTTTTTTTTGGTTTTTTTTTTGTTTTTTTTTTTGTTTTTTTTTTTGCTTCAACTGGATATAATAGTACCTCGGGATTCTGAATGTTGACCTTGAGGATTTTTTTTTTTTTAATTACATGTCTGGAGTTTATTTGCTGAATCTGCTTCCCTTAAGTGTGCAGCTCCTAACGTCACTGCATGATGTTGACTTTGATTCGTATTTTTAGTGTTTAGCTGGCTCTTGATAAGTTGTTTCTGTTTCTGCATAGCTTGATGTCAGCCAATCATTGAGACCAAGATTTGCACAAGCACCTCAAGACCATGAGGCGTCCACCTTGGCGAGTTGGTCTGGGTTTAGTTTGGGGAGAGCACTGCAAGTCCAGGTGCTGCTCAGGACCTCTGTCTGGCATTCACCTTTCCCCAGGCCTTCCCATGTGTCCCCTCTGCATGTCTGTGGTTCCAGAGAGGAGCAGAACGCTTATCCCACCCTTCTGTTGGGCTCTTGTTAGCTGGTTCTTTCTGCTAAACTCCTGGCTGGTTCACTGCTTACCCCATGGGAACTACAACCTGTGTTGGCAGAGGTGAGGTTGCTCTCCATTCATTCCCCGCTGTGCCTAATTCTTGTATCAACGCCACAACACATTCGGTCTGTTTTCTCTTAAGGCAAACGTGTTGCTTTCCATGGCCAGTCCTCCCCTCTAAGTAAACCTTACATGCTATCTGCAATTGGGGGTGGGGATGGGGTGGCAGTGCTGGGGAAGTGGGGGATAGGATGACACTCAAACATGGCCCTGACCCCTGCTTTTTAAATCTAAAGTGACAGCAATCTTCATGAGTCATTTCTTTCAATATGTGCACTTCACTTAAACGTTATAATCCCAAATAGTGGGTTTTGACTGTTTTGCTTGCATTTTTACTTACTTTTTGGAAAAAGAATTGTCTGACCTCTTCATCCCACCAGAATAAGGGGTCCTACTTCCTAGCTACCCCTTGTTGCCATTTTTAAAGAGCAACTTCAGTCATCTGCTAGTGAGGGGACCAGATATATTGTACAAAGGAGGGGACAGAGTATTAAGGATTCCTGTGATTAAAGTGGAGCGAAGCAAATAAAATAATGACACTATATTGATAGGGTAAAATGCCTCTTCTTTTTACTGAAATAAGTAAAATGAATATTTCCAGGCATCAATTATAGATTGTAGTTTGTTTTTATAAAAAGAGAAAATTCCCTGTGGTTTTACATCATTATCATGTAAGTATATTCATTTTATAAGACCCAAAATTTTATGTTAGGTATCAAAAATTATAAGATAATAGATATGTCAGTGTACTGAATTCTTTTTCGAATTAAAATAAAGGAAATACTGTCTGAAGGAATTGGAATATCACAAATCGTTTAATGTGACAATCATTCTTCAACTTATTCCACAGGTCTTTAAGAACTGTGCTTCTTATATTTTCACAAATAGACAAAACAAGGAACAGGACAATTCTACCTTATTAAATGCAAAATAACAAAATTAAAGATAGCAGCATGATACTTGGAAATAACTGTGAATGTCTTAAATTACAGTGTGTTCTTTTTTTTCTACCAAAGCTAAAAATCAAAATAAACCAAGCCTCAGACACTATCTGAGTTTCTGGAAATGGCAGAGAATGTCTCCTTAATGAGTATTTTTAAGCAAGTCCTCTGCACAGCACCATCTCTCACCTTTTATACTCTCTAAGTGAAATTAATTCAAAGTTAGAATAGACTCCTGCTTTTTAAGTCTAAAGTTACAGCAGTCTTCAAGAAATCCCTTACTAATAGACAATCTCCCTTAGTAATAAAAAGCACTAGATTGAAACAAATATGTAGATGATGAGGTTTCCAACATAGTTTTTATCATTAACTATGCCCCATTTGTGTCTGTATAAATCAGAAAAATCCTTTCATAATAGCATAAGTATCCTGTGTGTATCATAGAAATCAGTATTGCTTTGTTCTTTATTGTGTGACTGGTATTTATGCTGTTTATCAAACCTTTTTTTTCTTCAAATTTATTTTTTTTACCCATATTAGGTAAAAAATATTTCAGTCCATTTTTTGAGGACCAGCACAGTTTTATCATGATTTTTATTATAAACTAGAGGCCTGATGCACAAAATTCATGCACAGTTAGGATCCCTAGGGCTGGCCGGTGATCAGGGCCGATCTGTAGGGTGACCAGCGGGGCCTGCGGGCTGGGAGAAGCTCCTGCATCGAGCATCTGCCCCCTGGTGATCAGTGTGCATCATAGCCAACGGTCATTCCGCCAGTCGTTCTGCAGTTTGGTGGATTTGCATATTAGGCTTTTATTGTATAGGATAAGAACCATTAAAATAATTTACTGCCATTCTCTTGTAGCCTTCTTATCTAAAATCATGTCACTCTCCCTAGATTTTCTGCCCTCAAAAATCAATAGAGAATAAAGGATGCAGAGACTACTTTACATATTGAATATCAACTATAAATGAATACTTTCATTATTTATTTGCCTCACACAGTGATTCTCAAACTTTCTCACAGCCCATAAAACCCTCTGCCATCTTTTACATGTCTCTGCAATTTCATCACATGTTAGCCTTTCTCTAATTCATCATAGTCAGCTTTTCTCAGAGCCTTATTTATTTCCTTTCCCTCAGGGTTCTCACAAGGCCCTTCCCTGTTCCATGAACTGCTCTCTTTTTTTTAATTTTTTTTTAATTTTAATTTTTTTATTGTTTAAAGCATTACATATGGTAGTACACATATCTCCTTTTTTTCCCCATTGACCTTCCCCCAGCCTCCCCTGCCTCCTGACACATGCCCTAATCTCACCCCTCCAGTGTCTTGTGTCCATTGGTGTGCTTATATGCCTGCATACAAGTCCTTTGGTTGATCTCTTCCGCCCCCCTCCCCAACACTCCCCAGCCTTCCCGCTATAATTTGACAGTCTGTTTGATGCTTTACTGCCTCTGTATCTATCTTTTTGTTCATCAGTTTATAATGTTCTTTATTTTCCATAAATGAGTGAGATCATGTGGTATGTTTCTTTCATTGCCTGGCTTATTTCACTTAACATAATGCTCTCCAGATCCATCCATGCTGCTGCAAATGGTAAGAATTCCTTCTTCTTTATAGCAGCGTAGTATTCCATTGTGTAGATGTACCACAGTTTTTAATCCACTCATCTGCTAATGGGCACTTAGGCTGTTTCCAAATCTTAGCTATGGTGAATTGTGCTACTATGAACATAGGGGTGCATATATCCTTTCTGATTGGTGTTTCTAGTTTCTTGGGATATATTCCTAGAAGTGGGATCACTGGGTCAAATGGGAGTTCCATTTTCAGTTTTTTGAGGAAACTCCATACTGTTCTCCACAGTGGCTGCACCAGTCTGCATTCCCACCAGCAGTGCACAAGGGTTCCTTTTTCTCTGCATCCTCACCAGCACTTGTGGTTTGTTGATTTGTTGATGATAGCCATTCTGACAGGTGTGAGATGGTACCGCATTGTTGTTTTGATTTGCATCTCTTGGATAATTAGTGACTTTGAGCAGGTTTTCATATGTCTCTTGGCCTTCCTTCTGTCTTCTTTCGAAAAGTGTCTATTTAGGTCTGTTGCCCATTTTTTTTATTGGATCATTTATCTACCTTTTATTAAGTTGTATGAGTTCCCTGTAAATGTTGGAGATTAAACCTTTATCAGTGATAATATTTGCAAATATGTTCTCCCATACAGTGGGCTTTCTTGTTGTTTTGTTGATGTTTTCTTTTGCTGTGCAAAAGCTTTTTATTTTGATGTAGTCCCATTTCTTTATTTTCTCCCTAATTTCCCTTGCCCTAGGAGCCATATCTGTGAAAAAATTGCTTCGGCTTATGTCTGAGATTTTGCTGCCTGTGGATCCCTCTAGTATTTTTATGGTTTCCCTTCTTATGTTTAAGTCCTTTATCCATTTTGAGTTTATTTTTGTGTATGGTGTAAGTTGGTGGTCTAGTTTCATTTTTTTGCATGTATCTGTCCAATTTTCCCAACACCATTTATTAGAGACTGTCTTGACTCCATTGTATGTTCATGCCTCCTTTGTCAAATATTAATTGAGCATAGTGGTTTGGATCAATATCTGGGTTCTCTATTCTATTCCATTGGTCTATATGCCTGTTCTTGTGCCAGTACCAGGCTGTTTTGAGAACAGTGGCTTTGTAATATAGCTTGAAATCTGGTATTGAGATCCCACTTACTTTGTTCTTCTTTCTAAGGATTGCTGTGGCTATTCAGGGTCTTTTTTTATTCCAGATGAATTTTTGGAGAGTTCTTTCGAGGTCTGTGAAATATGCCATTGGTATTTTAATGGGGAGTGCATTGAATCTATAGATTGCTTTGGGTAGTATGGACATTTTAATGATGTTGATTCTACCAATCCATGAACATGGTATGTTCTTCCATCTGTTTACGTCTTCCTCTATCTCTTTTTTCAGTGTCCTGTAGTTTTCCACATATAGGTCTTTTACCTCCCTAGTTAAGTTTATTCCCATGTATCTTAATTTTTTTGGTGCGATGGTAAATGGGATTGTTTTTTTAGTCTCTCTTTCTGTAAGTTCACTATTGGTGTATAGAAATGCCATAGATTTCTTGGCATTAATTTTGTATCCTGCTACATTGACGAATTCATTTATTAAGTCGTATAGTTTTTTGATGGAGACTTTAGGGTTTTTTACGTACAGTATCATGTCATCTGCAAATAAGGACAGTCCATGAACTGCTCTTAATCCATACTCTTCCATCATGTTCTCATCTGTGAGACCCAGTTTAAATCTAATCTACGCCTAAGTACTTTGATATCTACTCTGCAACACACTCATTGTGCTTTATGATTATTTTTTGAATAGTATTTGTTACAACGTGTCAGTATGGATTCCCTTTTTTACTAATATTTTTTTATATACAGTAAATTTAAAAAAATAAACAAGGCCTAATTTTATTTACCAACTTTAGTCTATAGCCAGCTCCCATTACAGTGCCTGAGACCACGTAGGTTCTCATTATATTATCTTGAAATGAATGTTTTCCTCCAGATTATTATTTTCCCTAATTTAAGTTTGGAAATTAATTCTGGTAATTATGATTACCACCAAGTAGATGGAGCTAGCATACTTCCATATTTTCCATACTTTTCTAAACTCAGGTGTACATGCCAGAGTTCACTTTGCAAATTGAACTTTATTTAAAAGAGAGCAAACCTGAATATCCATGACCTTATTTTGTACTAAATATGATGAGATTTTACTTACATGACTCTATTTCCTTTGATAGCCTAGTTTTAGTTAACCTGAATAATAAGAGATTAAAAAAGCATTCTAATTAACATGTATTTTAAAAACTGCTAACATTTACAATTTAGATAACCTTTGTTTAAAACTCCAGCTGATATTACATGAAAAATATATGTTATTTTTCTGTATGCATATCATTTTACTGCTTGTTACATAAATTCATCATGATTTCTACACAAGGACAACTCTACCACTTTCATAGCATTATATTTGCTCATACATTGAATCAAAGATGATTTGATGTATTAATGACTCCATGGTACTAGATAGGCAAAACTCAAAATGCAATAATCCTAGATGAATAGTCATAAAGCAAGTAAGAATAATTAGTTATAAAACTCTTTTCCTGTAATAATTAAGATTCTTACAGTTGAAGTGGCATAATTGCAAAATAAATTAGCTTGGTTTATTTTTTAAGTATACTTTTGGTTCATGCATCAGAAAAGATCAGTTGTGAATTTGGGATCAGGCATACCTGGAAACAGTAATGTCAGTGATATTTTTTCTCTTACCCCTGGCATCATCTTCTTTTGGGCCTTAGTCTTAGGTGGACCCAGTGCAGACAAGAAGATCTGCAAAAACAACAGATGTAATTTTTCGAGTTTAACCCTAGAGAAAATAACAGCCACTCTTTTCCAATAGTTTCAAGAGTCATCACGATTATAGCAACGTAGGTTACTGCCATTTCTTAAACCAAACAAGTCCAGGCCTAAGTCTCACTGCCATGGATGGAGCTAAGTGTCAGCCCCACCCAAACAAGGACTATGAAGGGGATGAATTACTCCCCAGAGGAAAATGAGGGACTCTTCCTAGAAACAAGGACCCACGATGCCCAGGAGGCAAAAAAGTCAAATGATTCACACACTCGTGATCAATTCAATCATAATTCATTTCTAGTGAAAATATACTTATTCATATAAAAAGACTACATTCACACTTTTATATTATAGTTCAGGTCTATGTCAACTATGACTTTTATTCTATCCCTACTTCATTTTTGAGACTCCCATTAATTTTTGCCTTATTTATTAAACTACTCCTTGCTCATGGTTTCTGTGATACTAGCTGTGGCCCCTGAAAATATTAGCTTATCTGTGGTTTGCTGGCCCTGCAGTTTCAGGGGTGTTTCTGTCACCTGTGTTTTGTGGTATTTTTTTTTACGGCACCTCCCCGATGAGTGCCTTCTTCAGCTTAATTACAATCCAGCTTATCCTTCCTTCCAACATCATTTATGAAAATGTTAAATAAGACCAGCCATAATACCTACATCCCTGAAGCATGCTCCTCCATACTTTTTAACTTGATGCATTGCCATTTATCATTAAATTCCTTTAGCCAATTTAAGTCCCAGAAAGAATGTTAATATTGAGTGCAATTTGAGCTAAATTTTAATTAAGATTCCCTGAGACATGTGTTAAGTGATTTACTATAATCAAAATTGATATCTCCTTTGCTACCCCCGTCTTCCAATTTTCTAATTTTATCCACATACAAAAGGGAATGAGTTTGTCTGGCTTGAATAGTTCTCCATAAATATACATCATTCATTTTGACAGGTTCTGGAAATAGTTTCCTTTTCCTTTGCCTTTAGGACTATGTCTGTCATTCTCACATAAGCCTTTCCTCTGGCAACCACATCTATCTAGCACCAAATACCTAAGCTTAGATTTAGCTGAATTAATGCCAGCCTTTCAAATTCTCAAATTTCTTTCTTTCTTTCTCTCCTCTCTCTCTCTCTCCCTCTCTCTCTCTCTCTCTCTCTCTCTCTCTCTCTCTCCCTCTCCCTCTCCCTCTCCCTCTCCCTCTCCCTCTCCCTCTCCCTCTCCCTCCCTCCCTCCCTCCCTCCCTCTCTCTCGTTCTCTCTTTCTCTTTCTCTCTCCCCCCCTCCCTCCTTCTCCCCCCTCCCTCTTTCCTGCTATTTCTATAAATATTATCACTCTAAATGCAGTGGGTAATAAAACTAGAAATGGAATATGCACAGTATTTCCCGTAGGTGGCGTGATGGGGTGTGTAAAGCACTTTGTACTTCATCAGGACAATAAATATAAACATTTGAAAGGGCCATTAGTTAACATCGGGTTCCTGAATTTGAATTTAGCTTTCAAGGTAAATGTGCACATTCACATTTTATCTGGGAGGTACACCAGAGTGTCCAGCAGTCCCCCGCAAAGGAGTCTGTTAGTGATAAAGAACCACAGTTTTCTAGAAGTGACATTCATGGATGAAAATGTATAAGAAAATGTCAGTAAATGAAAACATTTTTCTGCAAGTTTATTTATTAAAATCATGTGTATGTTTTTTTCTTTATTCAATAGAACATTTTTAATTGCATTTTTCTTATGTGTAAAATGGGGCTACCTTTCTCATCCATCACTTTTGGTATGGTAAAAACAGAAAATTTTGTCAATGTTTATAAAACATTTATATGATTTTCCACTAGAATTTATCTCCCCCCCTTAAGTAAATGTATTTTTATCAGGAGCATTAAGGAGCCTTATTTAACATTAAGTTGTTATCTCAATTATGCCATGTGAAACTAATAATAGTTACCCTGTTTACACACACACACACACACACACACACACACACACACACACACACACACAAAATGGCCCAAACATAGCATTTAACTGATAGATATCATTTTCTCTAAAATAATTATAAATATGTGCAAATTTGCCTTATAGATGCTAATGAAGTATCATTTCAGGTACTCTGAATTGAATCCCTTTCCCAAAAAAAGAAAAAAAAAGTTTCTTGGGCTTGATATTTTAATTTTTTAGTTATTCTACACTTAGAGATGCATTTGTTTGATTTTAAAAAGCTAATACTCTAGGGCCTTGTTAATGATTTATAAGTCAGTGTGAACAGATTATAAGAATCTTTCCTAAATCCAATGTACATAAAGGGACATGAGAACAAAAGAATCTCTGGGAGACAAAAGGGAAAACATTCAGAATGGGGTTGTTGGGGGGGGGGTGCAGGTGGGGGATGAGAGCAAAAGGAAGAATGAGAGTAATAAAAGCTAACTTCACCCATTTCCATTTCTCCAGGCCTCGGTCCATGTAATATGTGTGTATGTGTCAAGAACAGGAGGTAAAATAGAGAAAAATAATTACATTTTCTATAGGGATATTAGATTTACTTCAGAGCTTTCCTCTTTTTGCCTTTATTAAGTTAAAATAAAGGTAGTCTTCAAGATCCAAAAACTTTTCCTTAAATCACTCTTACAAGAAAAAGAGAGAGAAATCCTTCCTGCTGTGATTGCTGCAGCAGCATAACCAAACCTGGTAGCCTCAATTCAAGAAAACAAGAATGTATACGCCAAGAAAACTTCCTTATTTGTTGTCTTTGAAAGCAAGCTGCTTTTGTGGGGAGAAAAATAACACATAGTGAAAAGTTAAGTCCCAGAGGATTGATGTTGTGATTTTCAATTCCAGCTCACTGCAGTCGACGCAGACGAAGGGTCAAATGGGGAGATCTCCTATGAAATCCTGATTGGGGATCAGGGAGACTTCATCATCAATAAAGAAACAGGGCTTATCACCATCGCTCCAGGGGTGGAATTGATAGTTGGGCGGACCTACGCACTCACGGTCCAAGCCGCGGATAATGCTCCTCCTGCAGAGAGAAGGTAATTTATGTTAGAACCAAAGCAGTGTTTTCATCGCTCCCATTTAACCCCCATAATTAAATTTAAGAAGTACAGCAAGCATCCTTTTATTCTGTGAACATCTAAATTAGATCAGAAAATCAGAGAGACCGGAATCTTAGGAATTGCATATCCTTATTTGGTTCAATTGTGGGAAGAGGAAAGTAAAGAGAAGATTAAACCACAAAATGATTAATTTCATAGATATGAAGGATGCAGGTCTCTGTTCAGGGCAGGGGGAGTGCAGAGCGGAAACTGGAAAATATCAGAGACAGGTATATAATTTACCATTGAAAAGCAAGGTTGATGATAGATCTCAGAGAGCAGTAACGTGGAATGTCTCAGATTTGAAGTCATGTCTCAGTGTCTCGGTGATTATTAACATATATATATTCTATCTATATACAAATATATACACATAAACATATATATATATATATATACATATATATATATATACATATATATATATTCTGCCTATAGAATTTATCGCTTACCTATAGAATGTATCAATATATATTCTCTGTGTACATACTCAGCTAGATACTGTGAGAGGGTAAAAAGCAAAACTTCTCACTATTACAATTGCATTTATCTAGTCACCCACCTGAGGTATCCCTTTTATTAATGTCTTGCTTATTTCCAGATTTTCTGTATGCATTTCAAGAAAATGTGAATGAATATAAATCCATTTCTGCACCTTGCTGACTTTTTTTTCTCCCTCACAGTATATCCTGGGTTATCTTTCCATATGAATACGGAATACTTCCCTCAAAACTTTTTCACAGCTACATAATATTCCTTTATATGTAGATAATACTCTAAAAAATTCACTGTGGATGGATTTTTAAATTTCAGTTGCTCTTTTACTGACAATAAAGAAATAAAGAGCATTGAGCATATATCCTTTTCTATGTGGGCACATATTTCAATAGAGTAAATTCCCAGAAGTGAAACCAAAGGGTATATGCACTTGTAGGTTTTAGAGATAACTGCCAAATTATATTCTGTAGGTCTTAAAACAATTTACAATTCTAGTTGCCAAGTTGAGAATGATTAATTCTACACAGTCTCCTAGATGTGTGTCACATCAAACATTTATTTTTTGCCAATCAGATAGGTAAAAAAAAAAATAACACTTATTTTATATCCATTTGCTCATGAGTTTGAGTACAATTCTTATGTCTAAGAGCCAGTTCTATTACTTTTTCTGTAAAATCTGTGTTCATAGTCATTACCCATCTGTCTATTGATATGCCAGCCCAGGTAACAGTTATTGTAGGTTTTCTCCTAGTGATTTGCTGGCTTCATACTGTACGTTTAAATCTTTGTTGTATTAGGGATTTATCCTACTGTACAGTGAGAGGTTTTTTAGGAAATTTTGCCATTTTCTCCACTCAGTACTGGGTGTAGCTAGAGTAGGTTTACAGGATGGATTTTAAATTTCAGTTGCATTTTCTTATGTATATGAATTTGGCTCTAGACTTGTTCTTCTATTCCATTAGCTGACCTATTTTTTCATGAGTAACTGTCAGATAATTTTAATTGTTCAGGTTTTAAACTATGCTTTATAATATGGTGGTGCTACCTTACCTGAATGCTGTTTTTCCTCAAAAATTTCCTGGTTAATCTTTCTGTTATTTTCCTTTCCTTTAAGTTTAAACAAGTTAGTTCAGTGTTGTTGTTTTTTTAACTATATATATATATATGTGTGTGTGTGTGTGTGTGTGTGTGTGTGTGTGTGTGTGTGTATGTGTATACATATATATATTTGAATATAGGTATTTTCTAATATATTTTTATTGATTTCAGAGAAGGAGAGAGATATAGAAACATATATGATGAACAAGAATTATTGATTGGCTGCCTCCTGCATACCCCACACTGAGGATTGAGCCTGTACCGTGGGCATATGCCCTGACCAAGATTCGAACCCCAACCTCCAGGTTCATAGGTCAACGCTCAACCACTGAGCCATGCTAGCCAGGTTTAACTATATTTTTATTGAGAACATATCAAATATATAAATTAATTGCTTAGGGTTAAATTATTTCATTTTGATAATGAATCTTTCTAACCAAGAACTTTCTGCCTCTTTATTTGTATGCTTTATTTATGTCCTTTAGTAGTTTTTATTTTTTTTAATATTTTCTTTGTATAAGTCCTATACATTTTTTTGTTGGTCTGTTTCTGTGTCTTGTTATTGTAAATAGAGTTCTTTTTTCTTATTCTTCTTTCTGGTTGATGTTTGTATATATGAAAGCTATTAGTCTCTTTATATAAATTTTAATCTACTTTCTTATTTAATTATCTTATTTTTGTAATTTCCAGTTGATTTCCTTATATTAGCCAGGACTGTATTTTATAAATAGTGATAATTTTATATCGTTCTATCCATTATTTTTCTTTTAATTTCACTTGCTAGTTCTTACAATAAACATGCTTTTTTTTGTCTTTAATGAGTGGGAATGTTTCCCATGCTCCCTCATTTTATTAGATTCTTGGTTTAAAAATATATATTTTATTAGCTTAAGAAACTATTTTTCTATTCCTATTTTATTGACTTTTTGAAAATAATAATGGTAGCCCTGGCCAGTGTCCCAGTGGTTAGAGTGCCCCTTTGTGCACGAAAGGGTCATGGATTCGATTCCCCATCAAGGGCATGTAACTGGGTTGTAGGTTTGATCCCTGGCCTGATCCAGGCGCATGAGGTAGGCAACCAATATATCTCTCTCTTCCCTGTCCTCCCTCTCTCCCTTCCGCTCTGTCTTAAAAAATAAAAGTAAGAATGGTGGTTAATTCAAGTCAAATAAATATCTACCATCTATGCAGACAGTAATGACTTTTCTTCTTGAGCTAATGGGATGCTGATTGACCTTAATATATGTTGTTTCTAAATAAATCTATTTTACATTTTTGTTACGAATTCCACTAGGTCATGACATTTTAATTTTGAAATTTAGTTGCTGGATTATGTTTGTTATTTTGTTTAGTGAAAATAGTGTGTGTTTTTTCTTTTTGAGAATTTTATGAAGATTTTATATACTTGTTATGATAACTCATAAAATAAACAAAAACCACTAATAAATATAAGAATTAACTAGTGTAACAGCAAGTATCAATGAATTATAAAAATATTTTAAAATAATAAATAAATCCAAATTTGGTTCTCTGAAAAAAAAGAAATAGCAACAAAAATGAAAACATAATAAAATGAATAAACCACTAGATAATCTACTAAAAAAGGAAGAAAGTGGAAATTTACATAATAAATTCTAAGATGGAAATAATACAGAAACAAAATAAATTAAATTTATTATAAGAGACAGTTTTGCTTTAATAATGTAAAATTTGAAAACATGAATGAAGGGGATAATTTTTAAAGAAAATAATAATTTACCTAAATTGATCCCCCAGATTAAGAAATATTAAGAGAACAATCTTATAGATGAAATAGGGAAAGTGCTCAAAGAGCTACTACCTAAAATTACACCAGAGCCAGGAATATTGGCAGGAGAACTGTAACCAAAACACATTGGGAGTGAGTCTTTTCTCTCCTTTTTGTTCTGCTCCAGAGCAGATAAAAAGGCAATGTTTTCTCTGCAGCACATTCAAAGGGCAGATTTTTCTCTTCACACCCCTCTGACCTTTGATCATGGAGATTTGGGAGGTGGACCCCTAGTTTCTCATTGGTATTTCCAGACTGTTCTTTCTAATTCTCCTTATTATCCTCCCTTTTAGTATCTCAAGAATGTACCATCCATTACCCTTCCTTGATACTATCAGCTACAAGAAGACTGGTTCCTCTTCCATTATCTCTTCTCCCTAACCTCACCTCCCACTGTTATCTTCAGGTTTACAGGTCACTCTTACAGAGTTTAATTTCTGCCTTCCTGACTGACACTCACTTCCATAGCACTTGGGTCAAAATTCTTGGTGACTTCAATATTCAATATGTGGTTTAAGGCATCTGCAAACTTGTAGTCACCCTAGTCAGCTATCCTGGGAGACATGCTTAGTGCCTGTCCTCTTTCAAACTCCAAACATGATCTTGAGCAACAACTCCAAGCTCGTCTTGAAAACACGCTCAGAAGACAATGATTCCCACCACTTTCATTTTTAACATCCCAATCCAAGCTACTGTACTTCAGGGCTCTGAAAACCTCCTCTAATTAGAAGTCTAATTAGACTTTTGCCTGAGCCCCCGTCAGTGGACTGCATGATTCTGGTAACAACGTCATCTTTCCCTTTGCTTAGATTTTTTAGTGCTTTTACATTTCATTTTGAAGTAAAAGGCAAAATCATTAAAAAGGCCAATGAGGCCCAGCACATTTTGTTATCTGCCACCAGCCATAGGACACTCCCTCTTGTCATATATTGTTACCAGGTGTTCTGCTCAGTTCTTCTTTCAGTCCACTCCAGTTAGCTCCCTGGTCTCCTCGCTGTCCTTGAGGCTTTGCAGCTACCTTCAAACCTTTGAACTTCACTTTCATCTCCTCTCGGACTATACCAGCTACTCCCTCGGCTTTCTCCCTGACCTCATTTCCTCCAGGTTTTTACCCCATTTTCACTTTCTCTGTGAAGCCTTTTCTAACAACTATTTACAGTTGCAAGAGCCTCCCAATAGTGTAAGATCCCTTTCCTGTTATTATTTTTATCTTCTGCACTGATCACCATGCAAGTGCTATGTGTGTTTTCATTTAGAGTATGATATTATTGTCTGCCTTGCCTCCTCCCCTCTAGAGTGCTAATTACCAAGGACAAGAATCATTGTGGTTTGCTTGTCTCAAAAATGCAGAGGCCAAAACAATTCTGGAATGTCCTAGATTCTTAACAAACATGTTTTTGTTTTGTTTTCCATGGTTCTTAACAAACTTCATTTCTAGTTTTTAAATAAATAAATTGGAATAAGGGACAGCATAATACAAACCTCACATCTAGTTTTGGTTCCCAAAATGCAGAGGCAGATTTGAAATTGTTCTTCTTTCCCTTATGGTAGACACTAATTCTATCTAATTTTGTTTCTAATAAGTGGGGAAAAAATAGTTGTCAGTGAGGATAAGATTTCCTATTCAGCCCAACAAACCAATGATTTATTATGTAACTTCCATTTACTATGCTATGGGAATACAAAGACAAAAATAGTAACATCATTTGCAGGTTAAAAAATAAAGTGTAGAAATAGAAGTATAAAACAATTGCATTTAGTTTAGCGTGATAAATTTGATATTGAGATAAATACTTGGCTTTTGGGGCGTTGAGGAGGACAGTTATCATCATGAGGGAGTACTTAGAAGGCTTCCTAAAAAAAAATAGTTTAGGAAAATGAGTAGAGGTTAACCAGGTGAAAAGAGTATGTCACATTATTTACTAGCCTTAGAGGTCTGAAATAGCTTGGTGCTTATGGATAATTACAAGTCAGTCAGTGTTACCTACCAGTGCATACTAGTAAAATGTGATTAAAGGAGAATTACAGTCCAACTCCTGAAAATTTTAATTTGCCTTGTTAAGAAGCTTGGATTTATCCAGTCAATGGAAGGGATCATTGGAAGAACTTTACATTAGAAAGTCATGTGGAATTATTTTAGTCTTAGGAAAATCACTCTGTTGACCCTGTAGAATACATTTCTGGGGGACAGAATTGTAGAAAGAGAAATTAGAAAGAGCACCACTAGATGAGTCCAGGGAAAATGCTGCTGCTGATGGCTTGACATGAGCATGTTGGGAAGAATGGAGAAAAGGAATTGTCAAACTAAGAAAAAAATTCCAAGGTTTTTTTCTACATGACTGGGTGGCGGTGATGTTAAATGGTGTACATGGTTTGGGTGAAGGGGATGAGTTCTGTTTTGAACATATTTAGTTGGACTTGGCCATAGTTCATATATCCAAATAGCAAATGGATGCGTATTCCTGAAGGTGCTGTTTCTTGTGAAGAAGCATATTGAATATTTTTATGTAGTGAGTAATTACAGGATCTCAGCTAAGAGTCAAAGTTTGAACAAATGTTAAATAATAGCTTCATTCATGCTGTGCTGTCCTGAAGAGGAATTAAACATGATTGATGGTATTTAATTACCATGCACTAGGGCCAGAAACCATGCAAGCTACTTTATATACAAAATTTCTAATTTTAACAACATTATGATTACTGCATAATTATATTTTTGCAGACCAAAAATTTGAACTTGAAAGAGAATAATGGACTTAGCTAAGTGACCCCTTGCCTACCCTCCCTCCCACCCAGTAAATAAGTACTAGAATCATAATTTGAACTCAAGACAATTAGATTCTAAACCTTCTCCTTCACTCTATTTCATATCCATAACCTTATGTAATACTTATTTTGAAGAAAGACATACTACAATTGCTTAATAACAGTGCTAATAATGCTAATTATAAGAATAAAGGCACTTGCTGTTTTATCATTTAAACTTTTATTAAAATCCTTTAATAGTCACTAATTTATTTTGTAATTTTTTCATTAAAGATAGTACTATCCCAGTCTAATCTATATGTGCTTATATATTACCAGAAGCCCAGCATGTGAAATCTTTCAGCCCTGTCCACCTGCGCAGCCTCACCATGCTCGCGGCCCGCCCACCCACGCTGATCTTTGGTCATTACAGCGTTAGGGCCACTGGGTTTTTATAACATAGATGATGAATGGTGTTTTTAACCACTTTGTTATTTAGTGAATTAAATTTTATAATCCATTCTTACTCAGTTCCTATTTGCAAGTCATATCTCTGATTTGCCTAGATAAGCCTACAATAACTAGCACAATGCATTTGATTCTTTAACAATGTGGGCTTTAGGGGAGCTGACCTCCAGCATAGTGGAAAATCTGCATATAACTAGTCTGTTCTTTTCATATGTGGATTCCCAACCACAGAGTTGACCCTGGATCAACTCGGGTATGAACTGTGTGGGTGAATTTAACTGTTGGCAAATTGAAAAATAAATGCATATAAATGGATTCACACAGTTTAAACATGAGTCATTCAAGGTCAACTGTAATGGGTTTTTACTTGCATGAAATTGTACTCCACTCCAGGAACCAAAGTGCCACCTTCAGAATCTGAATATACAGGACTCGTTGATGACACTAGGCATTTAGTTGACCTAGTGTCATTGTTTTCTTTATGGACAATGATTGATCACTAAAAGCTCACTAATAATGTTTGGTCAAATATCAAGTGGGACCTGCAGAGAATATACCTCCATTCTACCAGCTTGGATAGCATCAAATTCCTTATAGGATAATGGCATATGCTATTTTCTAGAGGAAGATTAAGCCTTCAAATTGAGTTGATGAATGAACTGAAGAGTGAGGTTTTGCTTTCAGTATTTCCATACAGAAGGCAGATGCTATTGAAAAATTATTAACATAAAGTATAGATTGTGATATCATGTACAAATGCCAGCAACAGTGGCATGTAAACCTAATTAAATAGTAATATAAAAAAACAATCATTTATCTTAATCTTTTTATATTGGTGACCTCCATTCATAAGTTAAATAACACTCTCAAAATAAGAATTTTGTTGTTGTTGTTATCCTGTTTGAGTAGCTAAATAGTAAGAGTAAAAAAAGCAATAGTCTATAGTGTTTTTACTTTTTTAAAGGATTAAAAACAAAATATTAAAAAATAATTAAATACTAGGGTATAGCATTTTTTTGGTATATGTAGGTCTCCTTATACTTACGTACTTGAATTAAATTACATAAATAAGTTTTTAATCTTAATATGAATAAAGTACTATTATTAAGTATTTATGAAGATATAGAGAATATAAGACAGTCTCCCCCAAATATCTTATAATGAAAGTATTATAAAATCATGGATGCATGGCATGGAATACTTTTTTGAGTCCCAATTTTTCTCATGGAATCTAAGGCTATATCTAATTCAAGATTAAATCATACATTTGCAAATAAAGTATTTTTCTATTCTGAATATATATTCTTTAAAATAACTTCACACAATATATTTAATATTAATAACAAATGAAGGTGGTTTTAGCAAAAATTTACTGAGTTTCCACAATCCCTAGCCTCTTGTGGAGGCACTGAAAATATAAGATTTCTGCCCTCATAGCATTCATATAGAGGCACAGGTAAATCTGGACATGTAACAGTAGATAATTGTAAGTGCAGGATAATTGGATAGGAATGATGATGGTATTGCCAAGCAGAGGGAACACTAAAAGCAAAGACACAGAGACATGATAAACTGTGCTGTTTGTGGGAGCTATGTATTATTTGGCACATCTGAGCATATTATTAAACTTCTGAAAACCTTTCAGCCAGTTTCCATTGTTGTCAAAATGAAGTATAAGTATAGCACATGAGTGCCTGTCCCTTACCCATCTCTCTTTGCCCAATTTAGATCCCTTTTTTAGTCATACAAATTTTATAGTTTTTTTTATTGCTCTGTAAATTTGCACATTTCCCCCTATCTGTAATGACCTATGCATTTTATATCTAAGTACATCTTGCATCTTAAGACTATGTCTCCCTAGAAGTCCCTGAGAAGTCTCTCCGACCTCTTATGTTTATTTTATTATGAAATCTTTGCTTCCTGTAGAATCCACTCTGAACTTACAAAATAGTAAAATAGAACCCATTAACATTGAACTAAAAATATAGCTTTATTTAACACAATATTGCTGGGAGACAAAGTAAAAAAGAAGGTAATTTCTCTGTTTTAAATCTACTAAAGAAAACAATATAATACTATAACCGTCACTTCAGAAGCAAGGTAGAAGTGTAGAGTTACAACTAAATATCTTGTAGGACATGTTGACACATATAATAGAAAATTACAATCCTCTACATGCATTTTATTACTGAGTATTATTGTCATATCAAAAAATGACTTTTTATCATTTTAAATTATACCATTTGCAGGTTTAAACATCTTAAGTCTACCCAACTGCTTCTTTATTCATATTTTATTTGGTCTTAGAAAACAGTAGTGCTATGGATGATGCTTCATTCATTATATAAGTAATTATTAAGACTTGAAATAACTTATGAATTCCTGCAAGATAACATCCACCATTACAAACTAAGGATGTTTTACACTCACACAGAAGCACACATCAGATAAGTAAAAATTCTCCAATTTACTCCCCAAATTTGTTCTTGTGAAATGTGGAGAGAAAAGACAGGCAGAATTTGAATTCAGGAGCCTTGCCTTTTAGTTTATCTGCTGTTGTTAATTAACTTTATAACCTGAATTCAGTCACTTAATCTTTTTTACTTTGTAATCCTCTCTCATAAAATGAGAGTTAAATTAATGGGTTTCAAGGGTCTTTCAAAAATCTTAGGATTATCTAAGAAAGTAGATAATGTGCCTTGTTCTACTTTGACCTTCATTGCCATATAAGAAAGAGAAAAGCTTTACAATTTTCATTTTTAGAAATATTCATCCACATCTTATGGGCTACATTATAAAAATAAAATTTGTATTATACAGATGCTCAGTTTTATGCATTGAATACTAGCTATAAAAAGTACATATAAAATGGTCACATAAAATATTATTTATCTAGTGACTGTCCTGTTTTAATATGTACTTAGCTGATGCTGTTGAGTTACTACTGCATATTAATGCATTATTGATAGCATGTTATTGTAAATCCTATTATTATCTAGTTTTAGGAAAGCTAACTCTTGACACTGTGCTGACATTAGAGATAAAAAGGAGATAGCATTTTACAAAGCAAGAACCCTCAAATAGGTCAATGCTTATTTAAACACATTGTAGGGAAGTGCCAGTATTTCACAGATGAAAAATGCAAGACCTTGAAAAATGCTAGACTTGGAAATATGATCTTCCTCAAATAACTCTAAGATCACAGTCTAAAGGGGTAAAAATGTAATGAGTTCTCTAGTATTTGAATTACTGTGGAAAGGAGGAGCGGAAGCAAAGGAGTAAAGGCAGATGAAGGTGACAGTCATATTGGACCACAGAGGTTCTCTGTTCTAGAATCTAAGGTCTTTGTATTTTGCATTTTTTAGTTTCTTCTCTAAGGCAAGTATACATGCATCATCTGAGTTGGAGATCCTTGTTGTAGTATTGGGGATGTAAAGATTTTAGCCCTCCAATGGGAAAGTTGTCAAAGGGAAAAGAATAAGGAAATACACAAAGTATAGTAAGGTTAGTGTAAAAGATACTTTCACAAAGTGGAAAGAGATTCATATTCTTTTGTAAAGTATTCCAGATCAGTAAGCCAAAGCTTTAGGAAGGATCTCACCTTTTGAAAGTAAGCTTTGAATTTGGAGTACAGGTGACTTCTACTTTTTTTTTCTTTTTTTTTTTTTAAGGGAATCTTTCACCTATAGGGTTATTAAGGAGAGCTTTAGGTCAGTTTGTAGAGAAAACCTTGGGCTACTAATTTAAAAAGCTGTTGAGCCTGCTTGTTTTACTTGCTAAGAACTCTGGAGCAGTGGTCTCCAAAACTGAGTGTGTATGTAGAGCCTTGTATATCTATGGAAAATGTAGATTCTTATGCCCCACACCAAGTGATTTTCATTCAAAAGGTCCAATCCCTAAGACTCATCACACTCTATTCTGGGGAGTGGAGAGGGGATACCAGGCCTGTAGGTATTTAATTTAGAAAACTAAAAGAATGCAATTAAAACCTCTAAAATATGATGACTAAGGTAAGTGCAAGCTTATTTACCCCATTCCATAAAGTACAACTTGAAAGCTTGTTTTGAAAATTTATCCAAATAACTGATAAATATGTTTTACAGATATTACATATACACATATAAACATATGCATGTATACACACAAGTGAACACACAAATATAAATATGTAATCTTATATAATCCTTATGCTAACCTTAGATATTATTATTCTCATTTCAAAGGCTTGGTTGTTAAAATATTTTGAAGTAAAATGAAATTAGAATTTAATTAAAGTGATAAAATCAGAGGCAAAAATTAATACAGATATTTTAACTAATTATAAAAATCTAAAAGATTTTAATTTAAATTTAAAATGTGATTGCTTTATATTGCAGTAAACATAAGTATGATATTTTTTTAAAGTCACTGCAGTTTTTGAAAAGTGCTTAATGTTCTATAGGTATGTAGAAACTATTTAGATTTAGACATAATACACTTTGACAAGCTATAAAAAACATTTAGTGCCCGTGATCTAAAAGCTTTACAAAAAGTAGACTATCTCTATATAAAAGCATAAGGGAACATTAAGGTGGAGTGATTGGAATGACCAGAATGACCGGTCGCTAGGATGCACACTGAACATGCAGGCAGGTGAGTGGTTAGGCGCGAGCAGTCAGGCAGGCGAGTGGTTAGGGGCGAGCAGGCAGGCAGGAGAGCGGTTAGGAGCGAGCAGGCAGGCAGGAGAGCGGTTAGGAGCAAGCGGTCCCAGATTGAGAGAGAGATGTCCTACTGCCGGATGTCCAACTGCAGGGATTGGGCCTAAACCAGTAGTTGGACATCCCCTGAGGGATCCCGGATTGTGAGAGAGTGCAGGCCAGGCTGCGGGACACACACACCCCCATGCACAAATTTTGTGCACTGGACCTCTAGTTTTATTATAATAATCTTGGGGGAAAAATGTTCTGGTGACCATGTCTTTTAATTGAAGCATTTAATAAAAAGAGCTTTGATCTGATTTAAAAAAATTCTATCCCCCCAAATAAAAATTATATGTGTTTTGAACAACAATTCATGTTATTGTTACAATAAGTTTAAAGCATACAACTCAAGCAGTACCGGAGTTCTTCAACATAGAAGACTAGTTGTGTAAATTGTCAGGTCTCATTAATACACTTTAGCCAGTGTTTTATCTGAACAGACCTTGAACAACTTGCTTCTTTAGCTTTTGCTGTGTTAAGAAATTTCAGTGTTGTCAAAAGTATTGACTCTGTCAATTTAATATGTTTGCTCTTATAATAATAGATTATCTTCTTATCCTCCAAAAATTCCCCATCAATGGAAGGTTTTAATGAAATCTAATTTTTAACTCTTCATATTATACTCCTTAAAGATTTTAAAATGTTATTGTGTTTGCAACTATTTTCTACAACGATCACTGTATGATCCTGAATCTTGACATGCATTTACATTAAGCCATTGATGTCAGCAACAAAACTAATAAAACACAGCCCCTATTTTGTTTTGTATGTTATTTTAATTAATACATCCTTTCCTGGTTTAATAGGAAGTGAGCCCCAAGGAGAGCTCATATTAACAGATATTTACAGAATGTTGGTTTTTTTTTGCTATTAAAGAGGCATTACAAAATAATGTCAGAGGTTAAAGCAGTATCATTTATTAGCCTCCTTTGGGCCACTATTTCATTTTAATTCACACTATCAATATAAGTAGGGGGGGGGGAAACAGTACCTGAGGCATTTCCTTTCATCTTTTTTTTGTAATTTATTTATTTTTTTAATTATTTTTTATTGTTTACAGTATTACAAATAGTAGTACATATGTCCCCCTTTTTTTTCCCCAATTGACCTCTCCCCGGCCTCCCCTACCCCCCAGTACATGCCTTTACCTGCCCCTGCCCCAGTGTCTTGTATCCATTGGTTATGCTTATATGCATGTGTACAAGTCCTTCGGTTGATCTCTTACAGCGCCCCCCCCCAACCTCCCCTGCCTTCCTGCTGTAGTTTGACAGTCTGTTCAATGCTTCTTTGCCTCTGTATCTATTTTTCCCCATTTCTTTCCTTTAAAAAATCTTGCCTCTGCACACTAGAAATAAACATATAATAACAAAAATGTTTGAGTTCCAATTTCAATGTCCAACAGTTCTGAGTCCCCGTTTCAATGTCAAACAGTTCCTTAAGTGTACATGTCAGCAATGATATCTGGATGGTGGGCACATGGTGGCAATGCAGGTCCGATCCTCTCTGGTTTGGTCCTAGGCAACCTGCTGCGATGCACAGCTGCTGACTGCTAGCGTGGCAAGGCATCGTCAGCATCTTCCATCTCTGGACTGTTTCTCCGCTTGTCTTCGTGGTTGGAGCAGACCTGTCAATTCCTCTCTGTTGTAGGAATCCACATGGTCTTGGAGTTGTTTTCTGAAAATATACAAACATATTCTCGACCAAAAGTTAATAAAGGAATCTTTTCTATATAATTGATTTGGGATCCTTTTTATTTTTGCCCAAATGATTTTCCTCTGTCTTATTTAGACACCATATGTGTTTTTCATGGGTATCTTGCTGTTAGCATTACAAATGAAAATTAATTTTGTAAAGTAAAAATTTTCTAGATGTAATTTACTTACAGGATATTTTCCTTACATGATATTACCCTACTATCCCCCCTTTTTTTGATTAATGGAGGCTTTTGTAAATTTTATAATGCAGTCTTGATAACTTCAAATTTTAATTTTTTGCACAAAAATATGACTGCTTTAGGTTCTTTGCATGTTCAGGAATTTTACCATGAGACGAACTACCAATAGAAATTTTAGTTACCACATTAGGAACAGCTTTTTGTCCAGTACAATTAAATTTTCTTGAATATTCACTTATTTCAATTAGCCTATTTAAATTAATCTGAAAACTTGATTATTATTTTACTGTCAAATTTAATATTCTACAACAATCTTAGTTTACCCTGTAAATATTAGTGGAAAGGATTATTTGCATTCTTGAGTAGGCCCTGAGCATTCCTGGTGCTAGACTGGATTTAGATATAGGGCAGCTGCTGTTGGCCAAGTCTCTGTCTGTTATCTGGGTCCCAATCTGAGCTGGGCCAAGTCACTGTCTGTCACCTGTGTCCCTATCTGAGCTGGGCGTGGGAAGCAAAGCAGCCATGGGGGCAGGAGACCTCCCTCAGACAGGGTGAGGGTTCAGGCCCCTGCAAGGTTGGGGGGGTGAGGGTCTGTGCCCCACCTCTGTTAACCCCCAAGTTCTCTCCTGATGGCCCCTCTGCGACTGTGCCTGTCTTAGGTTGTTCCTTCCCTGAGGAATCTTACCCGTCTCTGGCTAACCAGTCATCCTCTGGGGCCAAGCAGGGTGATGTGAGGTTCAGTTCTGTCTCCTTGGTAGTCTATGCCCCCGTGGCCTCCATGCCCAGCACCTGCCTTGGGATCCCCTGGCCTGCTGGCGGGGCCCCAGCACTGATCACATATCTCGGGGAACTCAGGTTTCTTCTCCAGGGAGGGCCCAGCTCACACAATTGGGCGAGAGACAGATCCATGGTACCAGCCACCACGAGGCTTCAAGCTCAGCATGAATAGAAAGCTCAGGCAACAACTGAGGGCAATTGAATTGTGAGAAGAGGGTCCCTCTTGGCACAAAAGGCAAGAGGGGCCAATATAGAATGCTCAAGTGCCTTCCTAGCGCCTTAATTCCTTCTAAAAGGGATTAAATCCTTTCATGTCCTTTTTTAAATTGCTGCCCAACATTCAAAGAATTAGTTTGTAAGTTTGTTTGGGATAATTGTACAATATGCTGTTGTAAAATATCTAAAATTATGACATTGTAGAATAATATCATGTAAGGATATTCTTTGCTCTAGGCCATGGCAATTCAATTTCAAACTGGCTGTCAATTTCTTTTTGTAACTTTATATAAACTTTGTCAGGGAGGCAAAAACACAAATAACTTACTTTAGTTCAAGAGGCCAAATATATTGACTTTCAATTACAATCCTTACGACTTTTGAAGGAAACTTCTCTTTGTTTCCTTCCAAAATAATTTTCGGGCTACAGAGAGTTTCATTTAAAAATCTTCCTTTGATCTTAATAAGATAATTTCATAAAAACTTTACATTTTGGTGATAGCTTTTATTATCCTGCCCTTTGATTCTGAATTATATCCTTATTTTCTACAAAAATTCCCAATTTTTTCTCTTCTAAACCCAACAACAGAATACCAGATGTAGTCTGTCATTAAATGTGTAGGATTTTACCCATCTTGCTGGCTTCTCTTTCTCTGCAGGCACTCCATCTGCACCGTGTACATTGAAGTGCTTCCTCCAGACAATCAAAGCCCTCCCCGCTTCCCACAGATGATGTATAGCCTAGAAGTCAGTGAAGCCATGAGGATTGGTGCTGTTTTATTAAATCTACAGGTATGTTCATGAAGCGACAACCTTGAAGACTAATGGGCTTATATTTGTGCCTGGGTGGGGGTAAGAGCTCACATGTCTGCATACACTTGAGTCGATGAAAATTCCATCTGGAAAGGAAAGCAGGGGTACTATGGATGGAGGCTTTCCACAGCTAATCTATTCTATTGATTGCCACAATTGAAGAACTAATGTGAGCTGGCAGGGATTAGCTGCAATCATTACAAGAGAGAATGAAGGGAGTGGAAACAGGCACTTGAATATTTTGAAGGTTGCATCCAAAGAGTCTGCAGCTGACTGTTATTTTCTGTCTTGGCTTTCTTTGTCCTAGCAGGATTTATTTTTGCTGCAGTGTTATATGGAGAGAATAACTTCAGATGCACAGGCTGATGGTAGGCAATCCAATTCTGAGGCACACTTCATTCTATGGCCATGGGCAAATCATGTAATTGCTGTGCCTTGGTTTATTTATTTAGATGAAGGGGGCAGGTTTAGCTGATATTTGCAGCTTCTGATTCATGGGCCTATGGATTATTTGTAGAATGATAGTTTGGTTTTCACTTTGTATATCTTCCTAACTAAAGCATATTTGGCCAGAGAAGGCTGTGTCTTCAACTGAATCAATAGCTTCAAGTTGGTCTACATATGGTGTTGGAAACTGTCACTTGCTGTAAAAGTCATAAGGGCCATGACATGACATATTGCTATGGATGTTCATAGGACAGAGAATTTATCTTCCTCTGGAGTTACATGGGAATGACAGGAGTTGCTGACATGAGAATTCAGGAAGCTGACCTTGAAGGTTAGGAGAGCTTTCAACAGGATGATTTAGGAAAATCCCAGGATCAATGTTTACCATCACATGAGTTGATATAAGGCATAGCTATAAATTGTTCAAATTCCATTTGAATATTGACATCATTTCACTGATGATGGAAAAGTGAAGGTTCTAATGTTTGTATTGGAAAGAACGTAAAAATAATGAAACACAGCAACCTCATTATCCAGATGTGGAAAGTGAACCCCATAGAGAGTAAATGACACCTAAGAAAAGTTAACTGAATTCTCATCATTTCTAAAATAAGGCTCTTCCATTATATCCTACTTATTTTTGAGGCTGCTAAAAATTTGGTTGGCATTATCAGAGACTTCTCTGTGCCTCTGTTCTAGTACCTATTTTGTCTCTTTTCTCTAGTTACTAGATAGGGTTTGCTTTTGGTATTCATTTACTATTAAAACACGTGGAAAACAAAATCATATGAAAGTAGACTTATTAGTAATATGAACATTTGGAGGATTTTAATGGATAAAATAAAAGTAAGAAAAAAAACCTGCCCCTTTCTTTAGGGAGGGGAAAACAGCTAGTTAAATCATTAAAATGTTAAAATATCCAAAACCAAATATTAAGACAAGTGCATTTAATAAAATTCTTTTATTTGCATATGTGAAGATTTATTTATTTAAATAAGTAAAGAATAATAAGCATTAGATTTGTTAGAATCAGGCCAAAAAATTTTAATTGTCTTACATTTAAATATGCCTTAAAAATGTGCCTATATGTTATTTAACTTTGTATAAGGTACTACATAATTTTACTTGTGAGATAGCCCAGATTTCATTGCAATACATCCCAGAGAGATTTTTGAATCATATTATAGGAGAATAATTCCACTTGAGAGTTAAAGATGAAAGGAGCTGGCCTTTTTCATATCTCAAATTTCTCTAGTACAAAAGCTGAGAAAATGGCTGAAATGACATTTCTCTTCACCCTTTGTGCTTCTGATAGAAGCAAAAGAAAGGGTGCCAATCGCAGTGGCATCTCTATAGAAAGAACTGGGGTGACACAATCAAAGCGTCTTTCATAGGCCACTAGCCATCCACTTCTGCTCATGATCAACTGAGATTGAATTTAAACCAGAGGCCTGAAAACCCAAAAGCTTCCATGAGATTACTCTCCCAAAGACTTCCAATAACAGAAGCATTAGAGGTGTTCTTAGCTGCCTCCCAATTGTTTTTTCACACATAGGCCCACTACCCAGTGCTGACTCACTGCTCTATTTAGGAAAACAGAATTTGTGGGAAGATTTTCAAAGATAAAAGCAGACTGACTTCAAAATAATCTGTTTTGACTGAGATCAAAGTGGTTTCTTTCTAGATAACAATGTGTTTCTCTCCTCCCCCTTTTAAGTGTTTTCTTTGCATTTTACATAAAAGTTGTTTGGGAGGCTGTAATTTTCCTCCGTGTAGTAAGGCTGTTTTGCCTGGCTGCTAGGTTGATGGTGTTCAGTAGAGGACAGGGCTACCCAGGGCTCTTCCTTTTCAAGCTTCTTATGCTGACTGGGGTTAGCATTAGGTGAGATTTTTTTTTCCTCCCCGCATGTTTCTATATCTTTCTGATCTGCTGCCAGGGAAACCAGTCAGGATGGCATGCTGGAGCCAGACTGTGCACTTGAGATCACAAGATCTGTTGCGTGCATGGCTCTCCAACTCCATGTTCAAGATGTAGCATTGTTAGCTTGAAATCGGCCACGGTGGGTACATTTATGTCACAGAGATGGACAAATGCGACAAATCAAATATCCCTACTCCAGAGCTGGCTGTTAAACTTTTACCAGCACACCCATGGATATGTGGCCAATTTCCCCAATATTGAAATTCTTAACATGAGTTAAGTCCAACAGCTTTCTCCATCTTTGTCTCTCTGAAATTGTAATCTACTTTCATCACTCTAAAAATGAGCCAATCCTTCCAAATAGGACTATGTGTTTTACTCAAATATAAGGAGGTCTCAGCTGTCTTCTCTCCTCACAAGAGCATTATTTCCTTCCATTCACCCTTTTATCTGACTCATATTCCACCATTAGCATAATCCTCCTGTTGTATTGCAAATCAGCGAGCTGGACAAGACACCTTAATCAGCCAGTTAGTTAGGAGTCATCTTTATTGTGTGCAGGTTCAGAGCAGATTACTTCTGTCAAATTCTGAACACCCAAAGGAGGAAGCATTTTCTTTTTATATTCTTTTAGGTCCTTGTGTAAGTTATTTTTACAGACAATTTGTAACCCTGAGTACATATCATATCTGACAAACACCTGTCATATCTATACAGACAATTTTGTAACCTGGAGTACATATCTATATAGACACCTGTAACCTTGGATGAACAAACACTTGGCACGAGAATATGGCAATTATTATCAGTATCAGTGTATCAGCCCCTTTAGATGGCTAGCTTGCAAGGTCAGACAGTTAAGTTTATCTTTTCTATTATTCAAGCTAAAAACAAAGTTATCTTACAGTCTTAACAGAGGTGACCTACAGAATAAGAGACTAAGAATAACAGAGTAGTTCAAACAGCAGTTTCAAACAGCAGTTTTTC
This sequence comes from Plecotus auritus, assembly GCF_963455305.1. NCBI lineage: Eukaryota > Metazoa > Chordata > Mammalia > Chiroptera > Vespertilionidae > Plecotus > Plecotus auritus. The sequence goes on along the minus strand of NC_137783.1, from coordinate 32,346,629 downwards.
CAAAAGAGGGACCACCATGCTTCACTTCTTTCTCACATATGAAATCTTGTATCATCACCATCCTCATATAATAATAGTATCTAATACTGGAGTGGCACATAATGAGCCAGGCACTGTTCAAGTTCTTTACTTACCTAATCAGTAAAGATAGCTAGGTTATATTTGCACACATGCTCAATTTCAGAATTCAATGATCTGTAACTAAAAGGCTTACATCTTACTCGCCCTGTGTCCATTGTTGATCAATTCCAACTCTTTTCTTCATCACTGTCACTCCACTCAGAAGGATGGAGCAGGCTCTATCTGGGAGTGTTGCTCTCTGACAGAGTGAAAAGCAAGGCACAGTAAACCGGCTCTTACAGCTTCTTCCAGAAGTGACACAGGGCCCTTCTGCCTACATTTCATTTGCCAAACCAAGTCATAAGACTGCTCCTGGGCTAATCAGAGTAGGGATCTATTAGTCTTCACACTAATCACATGGCTAAGTCTGATGCCAAGATCTATGAGGTCCTTTGGTACACAGTTTCCGTTGTAAGTCATTGCACACAGCAGTTTTGCTAAATGATTCATCCCTGCCTATCATGGTTTTCCATCCTTAAAGCATTCAATAACTGTTTCCTCACCACCCTCTACACTCTTGAAGCTAATGCTATTTATATTCTGGGTGTTTGTTGTGGCACACTCACTTTTAAGTACCAAATTATAGGATAGGCTAACTAGGTTTTTGTTGCCAAATTTCACATTCAAAAAGTTGGCGCTCTTTGCTCCACAACGGAGACTGATGAAGCAGCCTCTATATAGAACTTTACTGATCTCTTGACTGCAAAGAGTGTTTTCTGTGAGCCAAAAAACAAAATAAAATCTAGTTCATTGCTGTTACCTAGAAGTGATGCATATAACATCTACCCCCATTTTTATTTCCATTAGCCAAAGCAATTCATTTGGCTACTCCTCAGTTAATAGGTCAAGAACATACAATGTCCAACTAGACAAATGGTTCCACAAGTCACATAGCAAAACTTGATGTTAGTAGGACAGGAAAGGATGTCTTATTTTTGCTAGAAAGAGACTGCTGATATTTTACAAATATTTAATATGTATATATTTAAATATATATACTATACATATTTTTTCAAATTGGGTATAGGATAATACAGGTCCAAACTTGTGTACTTACAATGGAAGCACAGAGGAAAGAAATATTTAGGAGATTTCATGAAGGTACAGATCTGTAGTGTTTGGCATTTAAAACAATCAACTCTGACCCTGCCTAACTTCATTCCTAGGTTCTTAATTGTGATACTTTTCTGCATTAAAATAAAGTGCGTTATTCTCAAGACCCTGATATTGTTTCTAACATTGTTTATTCGATATGGAACACTTAGATTTTTCACACTGCTACAAAGAGTCAAAATATCCAGTTATCAGAAGTAAACATATGCCTAACTGTGAAGAACAAATCTTAGTTATGAACAAATTTTGAATCAAATGATCTGTTCAACTATTGCTGGTGATGTCAGCCCAAAGGGAAAATTCAACCACACTTCTCAAAATGGAAACAAACACACACATGGAAAAAGACTGTAATCGGTATGACCCTCCTTGCACACAGTCTGTTCCTTTAGGGCAGGGGTCGGCAAACTGCAGCTCGCAAGCCGCGGTTTGCCGCTCTGTTCACTAATGAGTTTGCCGACCACTGCTTTAGGGGCCAGTGATTGGGATTAGGGCAAAATAAGTGCTTATGAGTGTGCCTTTACTTAAAATTTCATTCAACCTTATGCTCTATTTTTGCTACTACACTCTATTGAAACATAAACATATTTTGTGGAAACAATAATTTATTTGAAATAATATCAGTGTTGTTGTTTTTAAAGTAAAGAATGGGTATAGTATAGCATCGGTTGACAAACTATAGCCCATGGGAAAAGTGGCCTGTTCATATGGCTGGTAAACTAAAAATAGTTTTTATATTTTTAAAGGTTTGTTAATAAAATGTAAACAAATAAAAGTGAAATAATGTAACAAAAAAGTAATAAAGAATAGCATTGAGATACCATAAGTAGCCTAAAATTTTACTGATTTTGTATAGAAAAAAAAATTGATGACATTGCAGCATAACATGAGTGTCCTTCAAAGAAAAAAAATTAAAAACCCACAAAAGTATCATCTATTATGTTTAAATAAAGTATAAAGACATCTCTGAAAAAGAAAATAGCCCTGGCCAGTGGTGATCAGTGGTTAGAGCATTGGCCTGTACACTGGAGGGTTGCAAGTTCAATTCTGGTCAACAGCATGCACCTGTGTTGAGGGTCTGATCCCAGCCCTGGGTCAAGGTATGTGTGGGTGCCAACAAATTGATGTGTCTCTGCCACATTGATGCTTCTTTCTCGCTCCTCTTTTTCTCTCCCCCTATCCTATCCCTTCCACTCTCTGAAAAAAATCAATGGGAAAAAAAATAACCTCAAACCTCTCGTGAGGATTAAAGATTTTTTTAAATAAAAAAGAAAAGATATAAGGCATATATTCATAGCCCTACGATCTAGCATTAATTTAGTATATTAAATTGAATTAGGGGATTATTTATTTAAACTGTGTAAAAATACTTTGTTATAAGAAATGGGTCCACCCTAGCTGGTTTGGCTCAGTGGATAGAGCATCGGCCTGCGGACTGAAGGGTCCCAGGTTCAATTCCAGTCAAGGGCATGTACCTTGTTTGCGGGTACATCCCCAGTAGGGGGTGTGCAGGAGGCAGCTGATCGATGTTTCTCTCTCATCGATGTTTCTAACTCTCTATCCCTCTTCCTTCCTCTCTGTAAAAAATCAATAAAATATATATATTTTTAAAAGTTTAAAAAAAAGTTAAAAAAAAAAAGAAATGGGTCTTACCTTCGCTAGTTAAAAACAAATGCAACATTAGTAATCAAGAGATCATATGTGTATATAAATATTTGGGGATTGTCAATAAATATTTGTTAAATGAAATAATAGGGACTAACTTATCCTTTTTTATACTCCATGAAGCAGGGAAAGAAGGGGGAGATTTGTGTTTGGGGTAGGGAAGCAGAGGTTAAATGAGATAACATGTAAGATGTACAACTCAGTGGCTGAAATGAAAAACAAAGGTGCTTAAACTATGCAGCTCTTGCAAACAGCCGAAGAGTGTAAAGCAGCTCAGACACAAATAGCAGGAGAAAAGAGAAAATGCTGAGAAACAGACTAAGAAGTTGTATGTTGGCACCTCTGGTTACCTGAGGAAAAAATCATAAATATTACTAATAAAGCTACTTGAGTATAAGCCTAAGACTGCCTTAGTCAGCTTGGAATGTGCATTTTACTTTTGTCTTTATTCTTCTCATTATTTATAGTTTCAAGAGCTATAGAATTTAAGCTGTACGCCTCAAGGAATTATTATTTTTAGTCCTGAAGAAAAATGTCTGCTGCTTTGATCTTACTACAGAATTGATCCATTTCCAGAACAGTTTGAATGAAATGCAAGCTTTCCTATAATAGCCTGCCATTCTGCATTACCAGGTCCTGTCTTAGGTGCTAATTTGTTTCTCTTGCATCCTTCAAATGTTCTAAACGTTTCTTCCTTCCTCCCTTCTTTCCTTCCTCCCTCCTTCCCTTCCTTCCTTCCATTCATGAATATTTCTTGTAAAATAGTATATATTTTTCCCTGAAGATGATAATAGAATTTTATGATTCAAGAAAGGTTTGTAGCTGGAGCAGTTACAAATTGGCCCTGTACCATAGAATTTGCTGTGTCGTTTATATTATGGGGATCACTTTGAATATGTTACTTGAAGATTTTCCCTTTTGCCACTGAAGAAGCACTTTTTTTTAAGCATTCTGGTTCTTTAATGTGTTACTGAATAGATTAACACTGCAGTACCAAAAGATGACAATTTTGCCTCTAATTTTATATGTTACTTATTCTATTTAGTAGGTTACCCTAATTTTGATAAATGTGAGAAATGAAAGTCATTTATTTCCCTCTTCATTTTCAGTTCATGAAGTGGAAAGTACATTTTCTCATCTTTCTTTGCACTAGATTTCAGGTGGCTCTTTCATCATTAGCATTATATCAAAAGAATAACGTCACTGTGAGTATACATAAGAAAGGTGACATACATTGAACACTGATTAGTTACCTAGAGCCAAAGTATAATTTCTATTTTGTATGAAGGATAGATAGACAGATAGACAGAAAGGAGAGAGAGATATGTGTCTTACAATTCCAAGCATCTGCTCATTGCAAAAATTAAATCAAATTTGTAGTATACATTTTTCTCCTTTAAAGCAGATACGCTATTATGTTTTAAGTTTCCAAAAACAATTTTGGTGCCCTTGACACTAAGAGATGCACATTATCTAGGGATGATTTTTCATCTTTAGGATTATAAAGCTGAACAACATGAGGAAAACATATATTTTATGTATTTTCTATTCATATGTGTACCTTCCTCTTTCCAAAGTATAGCAGAGCCCCATGTAAATCTTTTGTAGACTACAGTGTGTTTATAGGAATAAAGGCAGGAAAGTATCAGGGAGGTTATGGAAAGGAGAACCCTAGGTCTGATACATTTAAAACAGTCATCTCCTAAATCATCTATTCTTTGACCCTTGCTTTCTTAAGAAGGAAGTAAACATGATTTTTAAAATGTGCAATTTTGCCCCAGAACAGCTGTAGGCTATAACTCAAATGCATGTTTTAATAGAGTTAGACTTCACTTCTGTCTCTGATTTACACTTTAACAAGAAGTAGGGCACCTAGGAAATGGGTGAAAATAATCTTATTTTTCTCTTAGAGAGGACTAGTAGCTTAGAAAACTTGATATGGCTGGAAATATAGCCACATTCTCAAGTTCTTTTGAACTTCAAGATGAAATAGCCTTTGCTGACAGTATAGAGCATGAAGCAGATGTGCTGTAGCTGGTGGGACAGGTGGACACAAGTAACAATTTGTGGTTTGTATTCAGCCTGGAGGCACAGGTTCACACTCAAGGAGAATGGCTTTCTAGTGGCACATCCTGCCCCAGTTGTCATCAACACTTGGATAAAGATGTTTACAGCCTTCCATCACCACATGTACCAAGCCTCTTTGTACCTGTATTCATGTTTTGTTTTTAATTCTCTAATTAAAAGTTCAGCCCAGGCAGTGTGGCTCTGTGGTTGAGCACCAGCCTATGAACCAGGAGGTCACAGTTCCATTCCTGGTCAGGATACATGCACGGGTTGAGGGCTCAATCCCCAATGGGGGGCGTGCAGGAGCCAGCCAATTATTGATTCTCTCTCACTGATGTTTCTATCTCTCCTCTCCCTCTCCCTTCCTCTCTGTTCTTATCTAAACTATTTCCTCCATTTGCATACTAGATCATTGCTTCTCAAGCCCCTGTAATGCAGGATGCATTTAAATGAATTACTAGAAATATAAAAGACAAGGAATAAAAGCCCATTTTTTACCATTAGATTCAACAGATATAAAATCATTCTGTCAAATTATATTAAAGTTTTCTGATCTTCTCTAAATTTTACTCTAGATAAATCAATATTTTATATCATTATGGTTGATAATGGCCACTTTGCAGAGTGGACCACACTGCTCCATGGACCATACTTTGAGTAGCACTCGGGATTCCTAGGTAGTTTGCAAGGCCCAGTGCAAAATGAAAACACAGCACCTTTTAAGTGTGGGTCCTTTCCACCAATTCTAGGTTCCGTCCACTCTGGCCTGCTCAAGAACATTGCTCCAGAATCACCGATTTACTTTCTGTATCATGAGCTTTCTTACTGTGTGATCATTTCCATTAGCATGAAAATCTTCGTGGTATCTCCCAATTAAAATACAAAGCAACAACAATGAAAAGAAAGAAAAAAAAAAAGGCTCTTCATTCATAAACCACTCTTGCAACTTACCCATTTCTCTGCTTTCCTTCATTGTGGAAACCACTCAGATATGTTATCCGTTTTTTCCTGAAGAAAGTTTTGCTGATTTTTTTCTCCTATTGTCTATTGACCTTACTATAATCAAGATTACAATCACATCAAACAATTGACATGGCTCCTTTTATGGTCTCAAGTCCTATTCCATTGTCAAATCAATTCCTCATCTTACTCTATTCATCAGTAAGAATTGATAATTCATTCCTTATCTAAAACTTATTTTGTCGACTTCCAGAACACCACATGTCCAGGTATTTTCCTCCATCCTTTCTGGCTATAGTATCTCTTAAAAGCTGAAATGTCCTAAGGCTTAAATTTCTAATCTTCATTTCCTATTTACAATCACTCCTAAGATTATTTCATCTTGTTTAATGGTTTCAAATTGTTATGTGCTCACAAGTTCTAATTCATATATCCAGTTTAGCTCACTGCCCTAACACTCCAGTCCCACCTCCAAGTGTAATAGCAATATTTACTTTGGGATATTAAATAACCACTGTCTTAGGTTCTTAGGTTAAGTTTCCAAAGAAGCAGACTTTGAGATAAAAATTCAATTGCAGGATGTTTATTAGGGAGTCTTTTTGGAATAAAGTTCTTTGGAAAGGAGAGGAAGGAAGCAGGATTAGGTTTAGGGAAAAGTTGAGCTTCAATGCAATCCAAATAAAGGCTTCAGTTGAGTCCCTAGAAAGCTCTAGGGCTGAGAGAGCCCTTTAGAGTTAGTTAGAAGGTTGGTAGAAGGAGGTAGGCCCTTTATATACCCGGACCCATGAGTCAGATGCAGGTTGCCCCAGAAAGCAGTTTGAATTTTTTAAGGTAGGCATTCTCTGAATAAGACCAGAAGTTGAAACCCCTCAGCAGTCAACATTTTCAAAATATAGGGGAATAATTTATTCGTTCCTTGAAGGGAGGATTGGCAGCCAAATCATAGTATTATCATAGCATCTCAAAATTAATGTGTCTCATACTCAACTCCTAGTACTTCTGGCCCTCCTTCATTTTCATGTATTCAGTAAGTTATGACTTAATTTTTCCAAATTCTGAGTCCAAAGACCTTCAAATCACCTCTGACCTTTCTCTTTCTTCACTGCTCCCCTCTCATTTCCAATCAATTAACAAATCTGGTTGGTCCCAAAATATATCCAAAATTTCACCATTTTTTACCACTCACACTGCTTTTATCCTGTTCCTCACCAACATCAATTTGTGGCTATATTACTGGACTTTACTCTCATCCCACCATGACACAACATCCTTTTATTGACACAACAGACAGATGTTTAAAAATTAACTAAGATCACTTCTTTCTGAAACTCTTCCAGTGGCCTCCCCAAAACACCCAGAACAAAAGCAAATGTCTGATACCTACCTGACTTCATCTCCCACTTCTCATCCTATATCCTCTCAGGCTTTCTATTCCAGTCTCATAGGACACTGCTTTGCACATGGGGCCATGCCGGGCTTGGGACCCTTTCACTTGCTGTTTTCACTGCCTCAAATACTCCTTTCCAAGACATTCACAGGGCTTATGTCTTGTCTTCCCTTCCCATAGGTTTCTCCTTAGCAAAATGGTCCTTCCTCATCACCTTATATATTAAAAGATAATAATAGAATGTCTCAAAATACATATCCACTTTACTTTTACCCTATGTGCACTCTGTTTATTTATTCTGTGTGATCTTATCACTATGCCAAACATTGTATTAGTTTCACAATGACAGACACTTTGTTTTATTCACTATTGTATCTTCAGCAACAAAAATACTTGGAATATACCATGCAATCAATAAAGATTTATTAAAAATTCAATGGATCTGACTTCAAGAAAGGCTAGAACTAAGATTTCAAACAGGGTCATCAGTCTCAGGCATGTTCCCCCTCTCTCTATTGATTAGCTCTGTATGGACTTTTTCTGTCACACAGCTACTATAATTAGGACATAAAGATGCTAAGAACCATCTTGTTCCTGATTAAATCTGAAATGAAGACTTGAGGTCATGCAGCCTCAAGATGAGGTAAAAGGGAATGGATGCGTAGAAAGTTTTCTGAAAGACAATATACTCAAGTGATGAAATGTATTGTAGCAAAATAAAAACATAACTTACCTTAAACTGCTTGCATATATTTAGAAGTAGAAAGACATATTTAAAGAAGATGTATTTTAGCATTTTCTTCTGATATGTTTTGCTGTTCCAAGAATTGTATGCTTTTATAAAGGATTTATTGCTTTGTATTTCTAAACTGATATGTAGGGGTAGGGGTGGGGAATGCAGAATTACCTAGCTAAGACGTTGTGGTGCCAAAACTGAGAAACCCTGGCTTAGCAGAACATAGTCACCAGAACAATAAGGTAAACTATAAGATATCTATCTTTAATGAACTTTTATGAGGGATTGTAGGAATAATAAAGAGATATTTTGGAGATAATGGCAAAAGACAATTCAAAATGATCTTCATTTCCTAGTTAGTGCCATTTCTAATCTTTCCTAATTTCTATCAAGTCTTTCCTTAAAGCCCTATAGAATTCTTTCCAATTTTCTAGATGATAGTTAACTAATATACCTGTGTATGTGAGGTTGTTTTTTTTTTTATCAAATTTTTTGGAAGTGGTGGAGACCTACTTTCATCAAACTCCTTCTTGTAACAGATCTTGAAACAAAAATGTATAGCTATAGCAGAAAATAAATTTTTTTATTTACTTCAATGTCAGAAGACTATGTATGACCCAAAGAAAAGTTTATAATTTCTAAACCTGCTTGGTAGAAAGTTTTTGTTGTTTCTTGTTTACTTTTATTGACCTAAATTAAGTCATTCTGCTCTTTCTAAAAGTTAAATAAAAGAGGACTAATTTGAAATATGGGCTTGAATGTGGAGTACATGTTTGGGCAATTTTTTGATAGCTACTAGAATTTTAATAACCGTAATCAGTATTTCCTTTAGTAATTTGGCAATAAACCTCAGAGTTTACTGCATTCCTTAGAGCTATTTATTGCTTCACATACTGGCAGCTAGTGTTGTTTAAAGCTTAACTATGCAAATGCAGTTATTTCTGTGAGAATTTGATAAGTAGAAAGAAACAAAAACAGTGTTACTGAAGTGTACTCAACAAACTAATAGGTGTCATTTGTCTAGGAAAACAATAGGATCCCAGTTGATGTTGAGGCGTGCCTATGGTGATTCTACACTTACCTACCAAGAATTGGTTGATTTGGAGCTAAGAAAAAAATGTAGTTTAGATTTAAACATAAGCAAAAAATATATGCATTGAAATAATTACTGAAAAACACTGAAGAATTCAATGTCCTGTATTTCAGTTTTGAATACATATTATTTTACTTGGGTTCCCCAAATCCCATAACAGTTTTAAAAAGAAAATAAAGGTGAGTCGGGTGTTTTTTTCTGAGCAGGATGCAAGGGTGATTTCTTTCCTGGGTTCTTGCCAGATGGATTCGAAGAATGAGGCCACAGACAAAAGGTGGTAGATGAAAAGGGTAGAAATTTATTGGAAACAAATACAGACTCCCACGTAGGGTGGGGGGTCCTAAAGGGGGTAACCCATTAAGCCCCTTTTTCTAAGGTTTATAAAGGCTGCAGTTCTTTGTCTCTTGATAGTCCCTTCTGATTGGTCACCATAGCAACTTCAAAGCTCAAACCCCACGTGGTGCACCCCTTCTCTCTCCCCCTTCAGCGGTAGAATTCTAACTGGTTTGGCTCAGTGGATAGAGCATCGGCCTGCAGACTGAGGGGTCCCAGGTTCGATTCCGGTCAAGGGCATGTACCTTGGTTGTGGGCACATCCCCAGTAGGAGGTATGCAGGAGGCAGCTGATTGATGTTTCTAACTCTCTATCCCTCTCCCTTCCTCTCTGTAAAAAAATCAATAAAATATATTTTTTTAAAAAAAAAGAATTCTCTATCTCCTGTGAAAATCTGTTTTCCTATTTCTCCCATTTGTCGGCATTTCTCTATCCTCTGTGAAAGTTTGTTTCCTTTTTCTCCCCATACCCTGTGGCTTTTCTCCATCTTCTGTGAATGGATGTCTTCCTCTCCCCTTATCTGTGGAACCTTTTTTTTTTTTTTCCTCTGTGAATGTATGCATTTTGGCAGCTCCAAGCACACACCTATGCAGTCCTCCCCCATGGACCCTCTTTATTTCTAAAACTCTCTAAACCTGCCTATTTTATCCCTAAAACTCCTTTCAAAGGGAAAAGTCTTCATTTCATGAACTCCACTCACACTTGCCTCACTCACACAAAAGAAAAAAATGTTTTAAAGCTTCAGATTAGGAAAATATGTTTCAAAGATAGAGGCAAAATTACCTAGCCATAAAAGTTAACTCAGCTTTGCAACAGTTATCCCCTCCCACCTACCCTGAAATAGTAGCTCATTTTGATGCTGATAAACAAATGGTTACTTAGAAAGAGCAGCAAAAGGTGATTGCCATTACATTTCTATTTTTAAGTTATCTTTCTTGTTGAAAGTATTACAGATGTCCCCTTTTCCCCCCATTCACCCCTTCTACTCTGTTCCCACCCCCTCCACAGGCCTTCACCATCCTATTGTCTATGTCCATGGGTTATGCATATATGCATACAAATTATTTGGTTAATCTCTTCCTGCCCTCTCCCTCCTCCCCCCTACACACATACTCTTCCCTCTGTGCTTCCAAATTCTGGGTCTATTTTGTTCATTAGATTCCACATATAAGTGATATCCTGTGATACTTATCTTGTTATGACTGGCTTATTTTGCTTAGCATAATTTAACCAGCTTGTGCTGTGTGATTTTAAATTACAAGTGACCTTTGTGACATAACAAGAAAAATGCAATGATTACTGCCAAAAATGCCAAACTGAAATGACCCAGATATTTATATATTTTCCCCTTGTTTAGTTTTATTCTTCCTATCAATATGCATATTTTTATAAGTGCAATCATGTTTTTCACATTATATTATTTCCTTTTTATGCAGCTTCTGTATTTCCCATTTTGCTTCACTTCCGTTCCCTATCTCCTTTCCCCCAACTAACTCCCCACTCCTTCTTCATTATATAATCCATGTTAACTGTGTTAAATGGTATGTGCCTTTTGATATATTTTTTTAAATTTTTGGTCATATATAATTATATAAGGCATCTATGTGTGTATGTATATGTTTACATATTTATACAAACTACACACAATACATATATAAGTGTTTTGCCATTGTCATAAATTTACATAGATTTATTGTGTTACTTTTTCTTTCAAAATATTATGAAACTTACTGGAAAAATGTAAGATTAGTAGAAAAACACTTGAGAATAAGTTACCAGCATAATGTCCCATCACCACCACACACTTCTATTACTAACGCCTATAAAAAGCGTGATTTTCTCTATATAAGCACAATACAACCATTAAAATCAGGAAGTAACTCTGATAACCCTTTGACTCCATCCAGCTCTTGCCAGTTGCCTAATAATGTCCTTTATAGCAAAATGATCAATCATATGTGACCTTTTTGTCATGCCTCTTTTAGTCACCTCAATCAGAAACAATCTTTCATTGAGGCTTTTGAAGATTGCAAGTCGTTTATTTTGTACAATTTCCCTTAATTTGGGTTCTTTGAGGCTTCTCCCCGACTACATTTAAGTTTTGAATATTTTTGTAAGACTATCAATGGTATGAACTATTTCATCATGGATTAGATGTCATTCTATTTCATATCATACATGGAGGCACTGAGACATAATTAGGTATAGTGACTTGCCAAAAAAATAATAATAAACCAAAACTAACATAGCTAATAAGTAAAACATTGTTTCCCTAATTATTTTTTATTCCAAAGCACAAGATCTTAGCTATCAACTTAAATTAATTCCTTAAATAATACTTTTCATTTGAATAGAATTCTGGATTGTTCTATTGCCTCATCTGATCCTACATCAACGATATAGAATATAAAATTTAAGTGTGATTTACCCCATTCTACAGTTGAAATGTACCTTTAGTGACAAACTACAGTTCATGTGGTTAAAAGTGAAATAATTAGAAGTAGGCCTTCAATCTTATGATTACTAGCTCAGGGTTATTTTTACAATTGTATACTTAATCAAAGTATACTAATATTATTTAATCTTTCTCAGTATTTATGTCACAAACTATTGTGATTTTCTCAAAATCAGGGACTGTGTTGCATAACTTAAAACATTTCTAATGCCCAGCATTAAATATTTGGTTTTTAATAGTTGCCCCATACTTTTTTTTTTTTTTTGCTTGAACTGAAAATTCTCTGAGTAGGATTTCTTAAGTGAGATTCTCTATATATATATCAAAAGATGGTACTGTGATATAAGAGGCTTAATGGAGAATTGTACTCTGATTCCAGTGCTTACTGTATCCTATCTTTTTATAATAGTGGGGATTTTTTTGTCTTTTCCTCTCAGTACCCTTAGTCCATTAACCCTTTGTTCAGTTTTTCTGATGCTATTAACTCCCTTATTTGAAAATCTGGTTTTAATGTGCTGATATCTGGGAAGACTAACTTGTTGGAATACACTCTGATGCAGGGCTTGAGAAACCCTTGAACTACCGTGCAAGAATTTAAGTGTAGACTTTCAAGGTCACTGGATCTTCATTGGTCTGAAAAACAAAAAAGCACTTTATAAGATGAACAAGAGTCATCTTATAGAAAGATATGTTGAGCTTTAACTATGTTAAGGATTTATCTATTCAGGTTATTACCAAATGTTGAATGTTGTGAACTGACCAGAACCAAACATCTTTCCACAATAATTAGATTATCTTTGGTAACAATTAGGAACCACCAAAAGGTAGTGGAAAAAGTGGGCTAGTGTTTTATGTCACAACCTTGTTACTGCCTAGAAAAGTATGAGTCCGGCCAAATATCACACAATAAGCAGATATATTAACAATATTTTCATTTTATGTGCTGGACAATATCTTATATTTAAGTTCAAAATTCACAGTATTTTATTTTATTTTATTTTTTAATTTCTTTATTGATTAAGGTATTACATATGTGTCCTTATTCCCCCATTACCCCCCACCTCCCATTCATGCCCCCAATACCCTGTTGTCTGTGTCCATTGATCTCTCCCCCTTACCCCTCACCTTCCCCTACCTTCCCTGAGGTTTGATGTTCTCATTGATGTTTCTCTGTCTCTGGATCTATTTTTGTTCATCAGTTTATGTTGTTCATTATATTCCACAAATGAGTGAGATCATGTGATATTTATCTTTCTCTACCTGGCTTATTTCACTTAGCATAATGCTCTCCATCTCCATCCATGCTGTTGCAAATGGTAAGAACTCCTTCTTTTTTACCGCAGTGTAGTATTCCATTGTGTAGATGTACCAGTTTTTTAATCCACTCATCTGCTGATGGGCACTTAGGCTGTTTCCAAATCTTATCTATGGTGAATTGTGCTGCTTTGAACATAGGGGTGCATATATCCTTTCTGATTGGTGTTTCTAGTTTCTTGGGATATATTCCTAGAAGTGGGATCACTGGGTCAAATGGGAGTTCCATTTTTAGTTTTTTGAGGAAACTCCATACTGTTCTCCACAGTGGCTGCACCAGTCTGCATTCCCACCAGCAGTGCATGAGGGTTCATTTTTCTCCGCATCCTCGCCAGCACTTGTCATTTGTTGATTTGTTGATAATAGCCATTCTGACAGGTTTGAGATGGTACCGCATTGTTGTTTTGATTTGCATCTCTCTGATGATTAGTGACTTTGAGCAGGTTTTCATATGTCTCTTGGCCTTCTGTCTTCTTTCGAAAAGTATCTATTTAGATCAGTTGCCCATTTTTTGATTGAGTTGTTTATCTTCTTTTTGTTAAGCTGCATGAGTTCCCTGTAAATGTTGGAGATTAAACCCTTATCGTTGATATCATTTGCAAATATGTTCTCCCATGCAGTGGGCTTTCTTGTTGTTTTATTGATGGTCTCCTTTGCTGTGCAAAAGCTTTTTATTTTCATGTAGTCCCATTTGTTTATTTTCTCTTTAGTTTCCATTGCCCTAGGAGCAGTATCAGTGAAGAAATTGCTTCGGCATATGTCAGAGATTTTGCTGCCTGTGGATTCCTCTAGTATTTTTATGGTTTCTCATCGTATGTTTAAGTCCTTGAACCATTTTGAGTTTATTTTTGTGTATGGTGTAAGTTGGTGGTCTAGTTTCATTTTTTTGCATGTATCTGTCCAATTTTCCCAACACCATTTATTAGAGACTGTCTTGACTCCATTGTATGTTCATGCCTCCTTTGTCAAATATTAATTGAGCATAGTGGTTTGGGTCGATTTCTGCGTGCTCTATTCTATTCCATTGATCTATATGTCTGTTCTTGTGCCAGTACCAGGCTGTTTTGAGGACAGTGGCTTTGTAATATAGCTTGAAATCTGGTATTGAGATCCCACCTACTTTGTTCTTCTTTCTCAGGATTGCTGTAGCTAATCGGGGTCTTTTTTTATTCAAGATGAATTTTTGGAGAGTTCTTTCGAGGTCTGTGAAATATGCCATTGGAATTTTAATGGGAAGTGCATTAAATCTATAGATTGCTTTGGGTAGTATGGACATTTTAATGATGTTGATTCTACCAACCCATGAACGTGATGTGTTCTTCCATCTGTTTACATCTTCCTCTATCTCTTTTTTCAGTGTCCTGTAGTTTTCCGCATATAGGTCTTTTACCTCCTTAGTTAAGTTTATTCCTAGGTATCTTAATTTTTTTGGTGCAATGGCAAATGGGATTGCTTTTTTAGTCTCTCTTTATGTAAGTTCACTATTGTTGTATAGAAATGCCATAAATATTTGGCGTTAATTTTGTATTCTGCTACATTGCCAAATTCATTTATTAAGTCTATTAGTTTTTTGATGGAGTCTTTCAGGTTTTTTATGTACAATATCATGTCATCTGCAAATAAGGACAGCTTTACTTCTTTTTTTTTCCAATTTGGATGCCTTTTATTTCTTCTTCTTGTCTGATAGCTGTGGCTAGCACTTCCAGTACTATGTCAAACAGGAGTGGTGAGAGTGGGCATGCCTATCTTGTTCCTGTTCTTAGGGGAAATGGTTTTAGTTTTTGCCCATTGAGTATGATTTTGGCTGTGGGTTTGTAATATATGGCTTTTATTATGTTGACGTTTGATACTTCTATTCCCACCTTGTTGAGAGTTTTTATGAAGAAAGGGTGTTGGATTTTGTCAAATGCTTTTTCTGCATCAATTGATATGACTATGATATTTTTATCTCTCAATTTGTTTATGTGATGTATCATGTTTATTGATTTGCGGATATTGTACCATCCTTGCATTCCTGGGATAAATCCTACTTGTTCATGGTGTATGATCTTTCTGATGTACTGCTGGATCCGATTTGCTAGAATTTTGTTGAGGATTTTGGCATCTATGTTCATGAGGGATATTGGCCTATAATTCTCTTTCATTGTGTTGTCTTTATCTGGTTTTGGTATTAGGGTGATGCTGGCTTCATAGAATGAGCTTGGAAGTGTTCCTTTCTCTTGAATTTTTTGAATAGTTTGAGGAGGATAGGTTTTAGTTCTTCCTTGAATGTTTGGTAAAGCTCCCCTGTGAAGCCGTCTGGCCCCGGGCTTTTGTTTGCTGGAAGATTTTTGATGACTGCTTCAATTTCTTCCATAGTTATTGGCGTATTGAGATGTTTATATTCTTCCTGATTGAGTTTTGGAAAGTTATATTTGTCTATGAATATGTCCATTTCCTCCAGGTTGTCCAGTTTGTTGGAATAGAGTTGTTCATAGTATTTTTTAACAATCCTTTGTATTTCAGTGGGGTCTGTTGTTATTTTACCTCTTTCATTTCTGGTTTTATTTGTGTCCTCTCTCTTTGCTTCTTGGTGAGCCTGGCTAGAGGTTCATCAATCTTGTTTATCCTTTCAAAGAACCAGCTCTTGGTTTTGTTGATCTTTTGTATTGTTTCTTTGGTCTCTAGGTCGTTTATCTCTGCTCTCATCTTTATTATTTCCTTCCTTCTGCTTACACTGGGCTTTTCTTGTTGCTCTCTTTCTAACTCTTTGAGTTGTAGGGTTAGGTCATTTATTATCATTGTTTCTTGCTTTTTGCAGTAGGCTTGTAGAGCTATGAACTTCCCTCTCAAGACTGCCTTCGCTGTGTCCCATAGATTTGGATTGTTGTGTTTTCATTGTCATTTGTTGCTATGTTGTTTTTTATTTCTTCCTTGATCTCTCTGGTAACCCAGTCATGGTTTAATAGCATGCTATTTAGTCTCCATGTGTTTGATTTTTTTGGATTGTTTTTATTGTAGTTGATTTCCAGTTTTATGCCACTGTGATCTGAGAAGATGCTTGATATGATTTCTATCTTCTTGAATTTGAAGAGACTTTGCCTATGTCCCAACATATGGTCTGTCTTTGAAATTGACCCATGTGCACTTGAGAAGAATGTATATTCCGTGGCTTTGGGTGAAATGTTCTGAAGATGTCAATTAATGCCATCTGGTCTAGTGAGTCATTTAGGATTGCTGTTTCTTTGCTGATATTTTGTTTAGAGGATTTATCTAATGGTGATAGTGGGGTATTAAAGTCTCCTACTATGATTGTATTGCAGTCAATCTCTCCCTTGATATCTTCCAGGAGTTTTTTTTATGTATTTCGGTGCTCCTGTATTGGGTGTGTATATGTTTACCAGAGTTATTTCTTCTCGCTGGATTACTCCCTTTAGTATAATGAAGTGGCCTTCCTTATCTCTTGTTATGTCCTTCACTTTGAGATCTAATTTGTCAGATATAAGTATTGCTACCCCAGCTTTTTTTTTCATTTCCATTCATCTGAAAAACCTTTTCCCATCCCTTCATCCTCAGTCTGTGTGTGTCTTTTTTTCTGAGGTGGGTTTCTTGTAGACTGCAGATATATGGGTCGTGTTTTCTTATCCAATCCATTACCCTATGTCTTTTGATTGGGGCATTTAATCCATTTACATTTAAAGTTACTACTGATAGGTACTTATTTGTCGCCATTTTTATTCTTTACCCCTGTGTTCCTTCTTCGCTTCCTATTTCTTTTTTTTTACAGCAGACCTTATAGCATTTCTTGCACTGCTAGCTTGGTGGTAATAAATTCCCTTAGTCCTTTTTTGTCTGTGAAGCTCTGGATTTCACCTTCAATTTTGGTTAATAGCATTGCTGGGTACAGTATTCTTGGATTCAGACCCCTCCTTTGCATGACTTTGTATATTTCATTCTTTCCCTTCTAGCCTGATGAGTTTTTGTTGAGAAATCAGTTGCTAGTCTGATGGGGGTTCCTTTGTAGGTAACTTTCTGTCTCTCTCTGGCCACTTTTAAGATTCTTACTTTGTCATTGGTGTTTGCCACTTATAATGTGCCTTGGTTGTCAGTCTTTTGGGGTTCATTTTTCTTGGGAGTCTGTGAGCTTCTTGGATTTGTGTGGGTTTTTTCTTCCCTATATCAGGGAGGTTTTCTGTCATCATTTCTTCAAACAGGTTTTCTATTCCTTTCTCAGTTTCCTCTCCTTCTGGAACCCCTATTATGCAGATGTTGTTTTATTTCCTGTTGTCCCAAAGTTCCCTTAGACTTTCCTCCTGCTTTCTAATTTTTTTTTTCTAGAAGCTGCTCTACTTGGGTATTTTTTCCTACCTTGTCTTCTAGCTCACTGATGAGGCCCTCTGCTTCTTCTGGTCTACTCTTGATGCTGTCTATTGAGTTCTTTACAGCAGCGATGTCATTTTTCATTTCTTGGTTCTTACACATATTGTTGAATTTGTCTTCCATTCTTTTCAGCCACCTTATGACCATTTCTCTGAATTCTTTCTCTGACAGGTTGCTTGCCTCCATTTCGTTTACTTCCTTTTCTGGTGATGCCTGCTTTTCTTTCATATGCGGGCTGTTGCTTTGTCTCCCCATGGTCTCTCTTCCCCGGGTGTCTGGTTATGTAGTTCCCTCTCTCCTGTGTTGATTTAGAGGCACAACCAGGTACAACACAGAAAGCACTGAACAGAAATGTATTCACAATATTAATAACCCCAAATAAAGGTGACCACCAGAGAAAGGCAAATTAGTGGATAGGAGAGAAAGAAGAGGAAAAAAAAAAAAAAAGAAAGGAATGCCAAAGTGAAATAGGGAAAAGGAAAAAAAAAGAGAGAGAAAAGAAAGAGAGTAAGAAAGAAAAGGGAACAAACTATATATATGGGGAGAAAACTCCAATAGAAGAGCCACTAATCCCAGCAAATGCCAGCAACCAGTACCTGGAGATGAATACAAACTACGAACAACAACTAATATCAAGTGAGGCAAGGGAAAACAGAAGCAAAAAAACAAACAAAAACAAAGCAAACAAAAAAAACAAAACAAAAAAAGAATAAGCAAACCAATCTCACAAACAAGCATAAAAAATCGATATAATCAACATTTAAACAATCAACAACAAAAGGACAGAGAGAAAAACAATTTTTTGGATAGTGAAGACAGAGAAGAGAGAGGTGTGTATGAACTCGGAACAGGGAATTGGAAATTAGATATATAAGTAGGGTGAAATTTTAACAGGAGGTAAAGAGAAAGAATAGGGAAAATCTAAAGCAGGAAAAGGGTAAGAGAAATAGGACAACAAAAGGGGACAAGTTAGGAAGAGAGTGATGGCATAAAGGTAGAGTTGAGATAGAGTAGAATGATGCTAAAGGAAAGATGAAAATAGAATGTAGAACACTAATCTCAAAGTCAAAGAGGAAATAAAATGACACTTTTTTTAAAAAAAGGTAAAATAGTAGTAGTAATAATACTGATTGAAAATAAAAATGTAATAATTAAAAAGGTAAAATCAAGTGAGGAAAAAAGAAAAAAATTAATTTCTTAAGTAAAAGATGTAAAAAATAAAAAAAATAAAATGTGCAGTAGTGAAGGTCATTCACTTCCTCTGTTGTTCTGTTTGGCACTCCTGTTTCCCAGTCAGGACAGTATTGCAGTTCCCTGTATTCCACTGCTCCTCAGTGATGTAAGCCAGTCCTGATTTTTAAGCAGGCAGTGTGCCTTACTTTCTTGTATTCCTTTATTTGTGATTACACAAGAGTCAATTTGTGATTCAGCCCCTGGGTGGCAGTGTTTCTGGATTGACCTCCAGGTCTATAGGTCCTCCATAGCCTGTGCTTAGATCCTGCTTTCCCTGTGGCACTCAATACCGGTTTGTGGGAGTGGGCTGCCCCAGAGCTGGTTCTCTGATGGTCACTCCCCGCTCCGATCCCCAGGTTCCAGAAAAACAACTTTCCCCTGCAGTCTCCTAGGGTGTCCCCAACTGGGTGATCCCAAGCACTGGGCTCAGCAATCAGCAGCAAGGATTTAAAGAGGAGAAAGCGCAAGTGTGCGAACTCCGGGGCTGCGCGCAAGTCTGTGCAGTCCTTCCTCCCCCGTCCCCACCCCCCCTCCCCGCCCCATGTCCAAGCAGCCGCCACACTTTTAAAATTTTTAGGTTGTCCTTCTGCGTCAGATCAAAATGGGTTGCTTTTTAGAGATCCCCTCTGTTAGCTGCTCTGAGGACCCCTTTCCAGATTCACAGATCACGCCAGCCCCAACAGCCATGGATTTTTCTAGGCACAGACTTCCCCAGTCCTCCAGCTCCCACAGTGCATGCGTTTCTCTGTCCTGCTGGGACCAGAGATCTCACCTTATCCCAGGCGAAATCTGACCTTTCCATGGTGGAGTGTAGAGCTCCTCTGAATCCGTGTATTTGCACCAATTGGGGACCGGTGCTCTGGGGTTCGCAGCTGTTCGGTGAGTGCCACAGTTGTATATTTTCAGGCTTCTGATAACATCCACTTTCCCCTTCAAGATTGTATGGTCTCTGAGTCCGAGCCAGTCACTCCAGGAGGGAACCCAGCAGCAGTGGGGGCTGGCAGGTCAGGGGAGCCCCGTCCAGCAGTCCCCCACCTTCTTCTGGAGTATAGCTGTCCCTTAACTCACCAACAGACACTCCCCATGCGACCCTCAGCTGTTCTTTCTATCTGCTCCGGGACAAGGCTCAGGACACGTCTGTCTATTCCACCGCCATTTTTTTTTTCTCAAAATTCACAGTATTTTAGAGATAGAACTCAATTAATGTTATAGTTCATCTCAGGCAATAAGGAAATCTTAATCATTAGGTTGAACCCATACTTTTGTGAAATCAACTTTGGGCACCATTCCAAATGATAAAGGACTCTCTTGTTCTTATACTTTGTTTATATAATCCACATTAGCTTTAACCACTCTTTTCAGCAGTTATCACTCATGTGTAACATTTATTAATGCAATAAGCAAATCTAGTATTTAATGTAAAGATAACAGAAATATTAGTTGGCCTTAATGAAAGGCTTGCAAAACCCCTTCAATGTATGTTGTGAAATAGGACATTTATTATTAAGATGTAGAATAAAACTAAGAGACAGACACAAATATATATACACACACACATACACACACGCACTCACATACAGACACCCCTTACTCTTTTCTCTCACAAGATTAGAACAAATTGAGAGAGATACATATGAAGTATGTAAGAGGAAGACCAAATCAAATTTAAATATAATTGATTAAAACACAAGACAAACCTGGTTCACTGTTTTTCCTTCGTTACAATGAATTTACCCTCTCAGTTGTAGGAAGTGCAAAGGCAGGCCCTAACTATAAGCACTAAGGCATATCAGTAGCAAAAATGGACAACAGATTCGCCTCATGGAGCTTGCATGCTAGTAGTAGTAGTTAGGAGGAGAAATATAACAGAATATAACAGTGAGTTATACAGAATTTGGAAGTTGATGGATTCCATGTGGAAAATATGCAAGAGAGAAACTAGAGAGCATAGGTAGGAATTGCACTTTGATCAGTGACACTTTCACTCGGCAGCCATTAGCGAAGAGTTGAAGATTGTGAGAGGATGAGCCATGTGGGTATCTGGGGAAGAGTCTATCGGGTGCAAGTGCAATGGCTCTGAAGTTCAGGCCTTCCTAGTGTATTTGAGGGAGAATAAAAAGTACTAGTGGCGCCTTAACAAGTTTGGCTTAGAGACTAGAGCATCGGCCTGCGGACTCAAGGGTCCCAGGTTCGATTCCGGTCAAGGGCATGTACCTTGGTTGCGGGCACATACCCAGTGGGGAGTGTGCAGGAGGCAGCTGATCAATGCTTCTCTCTCATCGATGTTTCTAACTCTCTATCCCTCTCCCTTCCTCTCTGGAAAATATCAATAAAATATATTTTAAAAAATACTAGTGTCACTGCAGTAAAGAAAGGGAGGAGAAAAATCATAGAAATGATATCAGTAATGTTGGAGGTGTGAAGATAACTTCTCTAAGTGAAATTAAGTACTAATGGAAGAATTTGAGTAGGTAGCATAGACTTAAAATTTAACAGATAAGAGGGTGGTGAAGGCTGGGGTCAGGACCAGGGGCAGGCTAGAAGGTATTAATAGGGGGGAAGGGGGGCAGGGGGACTTAATGTAATATTTTCAACAATAAAGATTTAAATCAGGGGTCCTCAAACTATGGCCCGCGGGCCACATGCGGCCTGCCGAGGACATTTATCCAGCCCGCCGGGTGCCACTGCCTGTCCTGCTTAGCAGCCGACTCGTCCCGGGCCCATAGTGCACATAGGAATTTGTTCAGAGTTTGTTTTTTTTTAAACTATAGTCCAGCCCTCCAACGGTCTGAGGGACAGTGAACTGGCCCCCTGTTTAAAAAGTTTGAGGACCCCTGATTTAAATAAATAAAAATCATTCCCAGCTCTAAAAAAAAAAAAAGAATCTATGAATTCTTTTGAAAAATAGTCTGTAGTGGAGACATATGAGAAATTATAGGAATTAGTTATGGAGCTATTTTAGTAGACAAGACAAAGCCTAGAGTGATATTCTGGAGATGGTGACAAGTGGATTCAGTCTTGTTATATTTTACTAGAGGCCCAATGCACGAAATTTGTGCAAGAGTAGGCCTTCGCAGTCGCGGCTGCCTGGATCCCTCCCTTGCAGCGGCTGCCTTGATCCCGTGGCTGCAGCCCCAGCTTCATCCTGGAAGGACGTCAAGTCTAATTAGCATATTACGCTTTTATTATTACAGATAGGTAGAAACTAAGGATTTGTTGATGATGGGATATAGAGAAGAAGATAGAAATTGAAAATGGCTAGTAAAATATAGCCTGAATGACTGGAAGGATTGAATTTCCATTAACCTGAATAAAAAGAAGGTTGAAGGAGGAGTAAGTCAATTTTGTACATATTTAATTTGAAATATCTTTTTAACATGTAATAAAGGCTGTCAAGTAGACAGTTGGGAATGAACTGGGAAAGCGGTGTGGGCTAGAAATAGGCATTTGCAGTTTTGAGCATTTAAGTACTGTTTAAAACTTTGAGATTTGATGACATTCTTAAGCAAATGAATGTGGAAGGTAATCAAATATTGATTTTAAGGTACTGAGGAGGCAGAAGAACCAGGAATGAAGACCCAAGAGAACATATATCCTGAAAGCTTTTGGAAAATTGCTTCAATTATCTGAGTTAAACAGTAGTTAGGGTCACTAACTAAGGATAAAGATGGAGTACGATAAGTTGGAAACCTGAGGAGAAAGTGTTAAATAACCATATAGGAAAGAGGGAGAAGGAATAAAGTAGCAACATGAGTCATAACAGAGGGATGGAATTTAAGGTTTTAGGGTACTCTCATGTATTATAGTGTCATTCTATATTAGCTGCATTTCCATGTTTCAAATCTGTTATATTTGCATGTTATTTTTCATAATACTTGACATATTTTATAAAATTGAATAAACTGACATTTTTACATAAATAGATTTCAAAAAGGAAATTTTATATCAGAATCATAAATGACAAAAACACTACTTGCCAAAAAATGTACACAGTAATTCATATTAAAATATATTATTAGACATTAACATTTTGTTAAAGGGCCAACAATTTATTACCAGGGATACCCATCCACGCTTTGGGAAATTCTGCTACACTGAACTTCAGTACTTGCTCTCAGGTAGTTTAATAACATAAATCAGAACTTGTTTGCCTAAGTGAGAAGAGAAAAGGTTATCTAAACCTATTGATTTTTATCTGTGTTAGAATCCCTAAGGGCAGGCACTTTGTCTTAATGTCCTGTGAAATGTGTAGAATCATTCTGTGTATAGAGTGCACGCTACCTGGTGGTATTTGATGGCTGCATTTGTCTTTAACATGAGCAGAATATTAGATTAGTGAAGATTTGTTTCTTGAGCAAAATTCCTACTTAACAGTGTCTAAGCACACTGCTTAATACTTTTATGTCCGTATTGGTGGTTCTGAAAAATGGGTGGCTTCCATTTAGATGCAGTGATTAATTTGGTGGAGCATCCTAGAAAGAGTAGTTGCTTTGATCTCTAAAGATAGTTTTTGTCCCTCAAGCAAAAAGAAAGGGAAACCAGCTTTGTCTTAATTTATCATGTTGCTAAACGTGTGTCAGCACACCAGTGACTAAATTCCATTACTGCTAGCTGTTCCAAGTGAGCTTCATTCAGTCATGACCTCGGGTTGTTTATCTGAGGCTAAATACAACAGGAGCTGGTTGCTGCTGTGGCTCAATTCCCTGGGCAGGTCTCTACCCCATGGCCTTTTCGCTTGCCAAGCCCCCTGCCTAGAAAGCCCTTCCCCATGTGTCTTGCTCTCTCACCTTTTATAAGTGTTTGCCACATTTTCACATTTTCCTGATAGTCTGTAAATAAGTGAAAACCCTTACTCTGCCCCCTCCCTCCCCCCCGCATCTGTCCTTCCTGAATTATTTTATATTTTAATAATGCTTTTTTGAATCTGAAACTATAAACTTCATTTTTTTTTTCTTTTCCTACTACAATATAAACTGCACAAAGGAAGATTTTTTTTTTCTGTTGTTTATTTGTGAAGCCCTGTGTTTAACACAGTAAAGATGTTCAATAAATGTTTATTGGATTAGTGAGTGAATATAGGTGTTACTGTTATTATCTTCATTTTGTAGGTAGGTATCTATCCTGAGAGGAGATAGAACAGCCAGGGCTGGAACCACATGGCCGACTCCAGAGCCTTCCCAGTAAAATGCAGGGAGGATGAGTGCTACCGTACTTCTCTCAGACCTTCAGTGAAGGGCTCAGATTTTACCTGACTGATGAAAATAAAAATATAGGAATGTTTTTGTATTAAGGATAAGTGATTCTTAAGTTATATTATGGGAAGTACAAAACAAAAAACTCCACTATACTCTGCTTTCTAAAAATGAAACAGTTACTATTATCTCTAAATAAAAAAAATATGTATTTTCCAATTAAGAATATTATAAAGAACTCTAATTGGAATGGTGTCAGAAAAGTAATATAATTGAAATATTGTGTATTTCGCATTCACCTATCAGGTTATTATGAGACTTAAATGAGAAAAGGCATGCAAATATAGTCTCTAATTTTAACTTGAAGATTCACTACTCAATATCATATATAAATTTCTGTCCATCATTTAGAGAAGGCTGGCTAGAACCGTAATTAGAAAAAAAAAAATTTTAATGATTTTACAAATGTGTTTTAGGACACATATATGCACATGATCAAATCATAATACTCCAAGAATCCTTGCTTCTGCTGATTTCTCCAATTATTTGTTTTATGTTTTATTTCTCCCTTTAAATATTGGCAAGTAGATATATATGGTATTTGTACTAGAGCTAACACTTGTAATGGATAGATTTAAGAACTCTGAGCCAGATAACATCATTTCCCCTTGCTTAGTTGACTGAACAATTATGAATCTTCTCTAATTACTACACCATTTGCCACAGATCCTGAAATAACAACAAAGAATTGCCTAAGAGGATAAAAGAAAGAAAACAATCAAATGAGGATTTCCTTCTAAATCCTGGGTCTTCAAAGCTTCCAATATGGGCATAACCTCACATGAGAATCAAGTAGGAAAATTATTGGCTCCCATAATCCTTAAAAGCCTGACATTTAAACCATCAAATAAAACTAAAGAAATACTTTAAAGTATCTCAGAGGTGGAAGCAATTAATTTGGCTAGGGAAAAATTGAGAATCCTCTAAGAATTCTTCTCTATTATTATTTTAGTAACATAACAAAATAAGGACTTATATACATAAAATGACACCACAATCAAAGTGACCTCATCCCACAAAAGGAATAAATATTAGAGTAGACCTGTTAAGAAAGGATCAGCCTTAATCTGGACTTAAAAGTATTTGCACAAAGCTATCGTGCTTCAGAATCTATTTCTTCTGGCATTTATGAAAACACAAAACAATAAACTGTCTCTCTCAAAAAAAGCCACATGCCAATAAGCAAACACACAGAAATGACAGTATCTATAGCAATCTGACAGGTAAAAATGACAGAGAAAAACAACAAATAATTTAATGTGAGCTTTTTAATGATAAAACACAGTCTCCAGATATAGCATAGTTCTGTGTCTTTTCAAACATTATTATTATTTGCAGTTTCATTTATTTTTGCACACACTTTTCTGACAAATAACAAGAAACAAGGAAAATATAAAGCATCTACTATCAATCTTATTTTGTGTGCTTTAAAAAATTATTTTGTTTCTTACTCCCTACTCTAAAAATTTTATTGTAATTTACTTAATGAAATTAAAAATTTTAGATTTAGATCTAAACCATAGGGGGTTTGTTATTTCATTGTACCTTACTATTTTATTTTATTCCATTTGGTGTGTGTGTGTGTGTGAGCGTGAGCGAGAGAGAGATAAGACAATAGCCTTACCCAAAAGAAATAAAATCTTGGCTTGGGAGAAGATTTTTGTTATTTTTTCAGCGTAATTAGAATTTGACTACATGAGTGTGTAAGGGAGAAAGGCCACTAGTAAGATGGCTGTTGCCATAATTCATGAGAAAGATGGTAGTAGGGAATGAGTTCAGATACTGCAAATATTTTAAAGACAGATCCAATGAGATTTGCTGATGGGTTACACTCGATAGTAAGAATGATCACCTAATGCCGAAACCAGTTTGGCTCAGTGGATAGAGCGTCGGCCTGCGGACTGAAGGGTCCCGGGTTCGATTCCGGTCAAGGGCATGTACCTTGGTTGCGGGCACATCCCCAGTGGGAGGTGTGCAGGAGGCAGCTGATCGATGTTTCTCTCTCATTGATGTTTCTAACTCTCTATCCCTCTCCCTTCCTCTCTGTAAAAAATCAATAAAATATATTAAAAAAAAAAAAAAGAATGATCACCTAAGGTCAAGAGATGAAGTCTGAGCAAGTAGGAGGATGTAGTGACTGCTATTTACTGAGATCATGAAGACTGAAATCAGCTGGTTGTTTTCTTGATGAGGGGAAGAGTGGGAGAGAGGATTTGGGAGTTTTAACATTTTTAAATTGGGTATGCTTATAATTTAATTGGCAATGAAAGTAAGCAATTGGATATGTCTGAAATTCAGAGGAAAGGGTGGGTTTAGAAATATGAGGATCTTCGGTGTATAAATAAAGTTATACAATTGGATAAAGTGACTGAGGGAGGTCCAAGGAGAAATCAGCAAAGGAAAACAAGAAGTAGCCAATAAGGTAGAATTACAAGCAGATGAATCTGTTGTTTTGGAAGCCTTGTGAAGGAAGTGTTCATGGAGAAGGCACTTTTGTGAGGCACAGATTAAATAATTCAGCAAAGCTTCTCCCATAGAACCTGGCACCTTGTAAATATTATCTGTTCTTATTCAGTTGTTCAGGACTCAGGTTTTAGTAGTCCGGGAGAGACTTCTGGCCATCCATTCATTGTGGTAGCTGATAGAGTTGTTTTATGACCAGGGCTATGTAATAATGCACGTCAAAACCATCTGATCTACCAGTGGAAATAGCGCCTGCTGTTGTGGACATGGGAGTTCACAAGCGTCTGCCGGGCCAGTAACCTGTAAATAAAATTCTTCTAGCCATTTCTCAGATACATCCTCTCTCCCTAGTCATACTTAGGTAGATCCCTCTTACATCCTTTTTATATCATCTACCAGAGGCCCAATGCACGGAATTCATGCAAGGGGTTCAGTCCTCACAGCCCTGCCCTCACAGCCCTGGTTTCATCTGGAAGGTCATCCGGACAGTTGCTCTGCTGTTCGGTCTAATTAGCATATTAGCTCTTTATCATATAGGATATATTTTTTTTAAGGACTCATTGGAAAAGGAAATTATTGAATGCTTTAGATTTTAGATCAAATTCCCTTCTCCAGTGCCACAAAGTAGAGTGTGTGTCTTTATTCTGGGTAAGAGAAACTCAGAACTCAAAGTGAGAAGCTATAGGTTTTAATCTTCTCTGACTTGAGTGACAGGAGGAAGGGGGAGGCAGGATAATATTTATTGGAAACTTAGAATGTGGCAGATGCCAGCCTGTGTGCCTTGGCATAGATTGTTTCAGTTAAACCTCCTAATATCTATTAACTTTTATATTATTATGCATTTCATTTTGTCAGTGAAGAAACTGAGAAATAATCACACACTAAGTGGAGCCTGGTTTTAAATTCAAGCTGTCTGGCTCTATTATGCTTTCCTGACTTTATATATTCTGAGTAGAAAAATATTAAAAAAGTGTGTTAAATAATCTCTCTGCATGTAAACACTTATGTAGAGTTTAATACATTCATATAAATTATAGACCCAGGCAAAATTAAATACATAAACCTTAGGATAATCACTACTGTGTTTCCCCACCAGGTAAGATTATGTATGAGTTTAGAATTTATTTTTCTTATTCACTATTATGACTTTCAAATGAGATAAAATGACAGAAATTCTGGGATCATATATGAAATTCTTTATTTTATATTTGCCATTAGCTCATTTTTAATCTTTATGCTATTAGTCATGGATATTCTGTACTGTTAGTTTCAAGTTTCTATATTACACTATACTGAATAGGAGCCATATCAATTAGTTGTTAATTGAATTATGTTTTCTCTCTGAAGGCGACTGATCGAGAGGGAGACCCAATAACATATGCCATTGAGAATGGAGATCCTCAGCGAGTTTTCAATCTTTCAGAAACGTAAGTTGAAAATGATTTCTGAATTTATTTATTTTTTAAATGTTAAACCATTTACTAGTAGTAAGAGAACAGACTTCTAATTAAAGGCTTTCAGCAGTTTGTAGTTTACTTTAGAATTTTTCTAGGAGTATTAATAAGCTGGGGAGGGGTTGGCAATTCTGAATCCAGAAATTTTACCCAGGAGACTATTTATTTAAAACATTTTCACTAGGTAAAATCCACTGAGGTGGAAACATTTTATTTGCAGGAATAACCTGGCATTAATTAGATCCCTTTGACATTGTCAGCTACTCATAATAACAACGACATTTCTATAAAGTGTAAATTATTCATTGAAAGGGAATTTTGTAAAACAAAGCACTTTAAATTCAAACAAATTTAAGGTACCAGCAAAGTCCCTCATTCAACTTGTGAATAATGTAGGCATATTCTAAAAATGTTAATGCAAAAATATTGCATGTCTATGATAAGTTCCTTAGGGGTCTATATAAGTGTCATTCTACTCACCTCTCTTGAACATATCAAAGACAATGTTAACTATAACCATTGAGAAAACTGGTAGCAGGCATTAAGAAAGGATTGAGGTTTGTGGAGAGATCATTCACTTTCTTCTGTAATAGGAAAGTAGCTGTTCTGTTGTCACATGTGGCTGGTTGTTCAAGAGCTATACTTGCTGCCTGTCTGGTGTTTTCTGTGCGGTCTTGAGTGGTTTTACTCCCTGAAAGAATGGAAACCTAAACTTACCCCGTGATTATAAAAGAAAATTTTGACAAATGAGCCACACATTGCTTCAGTCTCAGAAACATTGGTCATGATGTCAAATCAAGGAAATCATATGTGGTCACTTAGTCTTGTGATGAATAGTTGCAATTTCACATTGAGTAGGACGTTACAACCATGAGCCAATATATCTAAAAACTGGATTTTCCAGACTTCAGATTTTACAGATGAAAAAAATGTCCACTTAAAAATGGAAAGACAACTGTTTTGAATTTTGCCCTATCAGTACATACAAATCATAAATTAGCTATAACTTAAAATCATCATTAAATAAAGAAAAAAAGTCAATAGAGGCACTTTAACAGTAATCAAGCCTATGTGGTACTGATTTAAGAATAGATGTATAAATTATTAAGGATAAAGCTTAAGGGCCCAGAAATAACTCCTAACATTTATGGCCAATTGATTTCCAGAAACAAAGGGCCCAGGCAATCCAATCAGGAAAGAATGATCTTTTCAACTAATGAAGCTGGCACAGCATGCAAAAGAATTAAGTTGAATCTGTACCTCAGACTATTCACAAAAATTAACTCAAAGTGGATAGACGTAAATATAAGAGATAAAATTACATAACTCTTAAAAGAAAATACAGAAGTAAATATATAAGGTTTGGACTAGGCAATGCTCTCTTAGATATGCCACAAAAGCACAAGTGATTAATGCGAAGACTGATAAGTTGGATTTCATCAAAATTTGAAAAGAAAAAAAAATGTGCTTCAAAGTATACCATCAAGAAAGTGAAAGACAGCCCACAGATTGAGAGAAATTATTTTCAAAAAATGTGTATGATAGGGACATATATCAAGAATATATTAAAAACTATTAAAACTCAAAAATAAACAGAATTAATCTAAATAAAAACAGACAAGAACGTGAATAAACACTTCTCCAAAGAAGATATATCAATGACGAATAAACAGATGAAACTGTGCTTGTAATAACTAGTCATTAGGGAAATGTAAATTAAAATCATGAGATACCATTTCACACCCACTTAGAATGGCTATAATGAAAAGGAAAGGAAAGAACAAGTAAAGGTGAGGATGTGGAGCTGTCAGAATCTTCATATGTTTCTGGAGGAATGTAAAATGTGCACTCTGCAAAACAACTTGTCAGTTCTCTAAATGGTAAACAGAGTTATCATATAACCCGGCAATTTCACTCATATAGACTCAAGAGAAATAAAAACATGCACTCACACAAAAAGCTGCACAACGTTCATAACAGAATTAAAATCATTTACAATAGCAAAATATGGAACAACCCAAATGCACTATCTACAGATGGATGGATTCATAAAATGTATATCCACACCATGTAATATTATTGGTTAATAAAGGAGAATGAAGCCCTGAAACATGCTGCAGCATGGATGAAACTTAAGAACATCATGCTAAGTGAAAGAAGTCATTCAAAAGACCACATATGATTTCATTAGTGTGAAATGTCCAGAAGAGGCAAACCTATAAAGACAGAAAGTAGAAGAGTATTTGCCTGAAGCTGGGGGTGGGGGAGAGAGGGGAGTGACTGCTAATGGATACAGTGATGAAGATGTTCTAAAATTGATTGTGGTGATGGTTTGGCAACTCTGCAAATATACTAAAATATATTGAATTGTATACTCTAACTGGGTGAATGCTATGATATGTGAATTTTACATTAATAAAACTATTTAAAAGAGAGACAACCGTGAATATTTCACCTGCCCTGGTAATCAGGAAGCCCAGGTCTTTCTTTCTTACACTTTCTCTCTCTTAAAAATTTATATTCCTGTGTTTTTCCTCTGGTGCTGAAGGATTTACAGCTACTGGTTGTGAAATCTGATGAGCCATCCATTTCACAAAAGAAATTCTCCACTTGTTCTGGTACCCTAGCAACCATTTCTCTACTTCTCATCTCTGCTGTTGAAACCAGAGACACCTAGGTGGGGTCACAGAAGTTCTTTAAGCTGTGAAAGATGTCAATACAACATCCCCTTTGACTAAACTCACTACAAGTTAATGCTATAGCTCTTAGGTCAATTCAAACAGTCATCTCCTTAAATACAAAATGATTCTAGAACAGTGTTAGGGAATAGAAAATTTTCCTATTCCCTTCTTAGTTCTTCTGGCTGGTCTAAGAATTAAATTGCCATGAGACAAATTAAAAGGAGAATATAACCAAATTTAAATTTAATTATGGAAGTACATATAGAGATTCCGTAAGAATATAGGGCCTGATGACCAATTAGGCAGTTGAGGTTTGTATGCCATCTTAAGCAATGGGGAAGAGGGTGGGATAGTTGTTTGGGACTTCAGGTGGTAGAAGGTAATTCACATGGAAATGGGAAAGCAAGTGTTTAGTAAACAAATATCAACTCTAACCTAATAATGGGCACAAGGAGGACTTTGAGCAAACGGACCTTGCTAGGACCTTCCTGTGTCTATCACACACTAATTCATATTAAACTATAGTTACCTGTGATGGCATCTGCCTTCCTGGAGCAGGTCCTCTATCTAAATTATTTTAGGGAGTTAGGAGGAAGGTCAAAGTTTCTTCCTAAGTCATTTGTTTCTAAAAAATAACCAGCTTAAAATAATCAATACCCAACAAGGCATATTTTGGGGCAACAAACTTTGCTCTCCTTCAACAGTGAGTATAGGGCAGATCCCTGTGATGATTGCATACATTTTTTTTTTTTGCCTTTGGCTGTTCATGCTTTTGATGCCATATTTGCACATCCATTGTCAAATCCAGAATCATTAAGATTCTCCCCTATATGTTTTTCTCTAAGTGTTTTATGGTTTGAGCACTTATATTTAGATTATTGTTTCATTTTGACTTAATTTTCACATATGGTGTAAAATAGTGCAATTTCATAGTTTTACCATTTCCCATCGCCTCAGCACCATTTTCCCTATTGAATGATCTTGGCATCTTTGTTGAAAACTAATTGATCACAGATGTATGGGTTTATTTCTGGACAATTTTATTCTATTCCCCAGGATACATGAGCAGTTTTGAAAGCCCGAATTTCCCAAGAGACTCTTTACCTAGTCCTCTCCCCTCCCACCCCCTCGCTTTTAGAGCTCTTTCTATGCCTCAGCTGTATCTTTTGCCTCAGGTGGTGTCAGGTTATCCTTTCCTTATATAATGTTTTCCCAAAATGCCCACTGCTTTTCTGTCTTGAGTGAGTTCTGAGTTAGATAAAACAAAGAAAGCCTGTATTACATTTTAGGACAGCCTCCAGATTAGTTGGATAGACAAACACAATTCTTTGGGAACAAGGATAGCTCTGCTCCCTCCAGAAATGGGGACCAGAGTGTCACAGTGGGAATGGTGACTGCCATCTTCAAGACTACCCCAGGACAAGGCGTGGAGACAAGGACAAGTGTAAATGCCACAGAGCTTGCCCACCATTTTTTAAGTTGCCTTTTTCTTGACTCTGCCTTTATTTGGTTGCTGGCAACCTTTGACTGTTCTCCAGAGTTCTATCAAAGTTGGTTCTGACCCTTTCTTCTTCATTTTTTCAATGTTTTTGTGGAGAGATCATCTATCTCTTAGAGCTTCCTACTTAACCATTTTCACTGACATCCCTCTTTGCAATACATTTTCAATACTGTAAATTTTAAGTAGCACTATTATTGATGTTCAGTCAGAAGTGATTCTTACATGTATTTAATATATATACGTACAAGGTTTACTGAATCTATAAATGTAGCCCAATGTATCCTGTTCTATAACTTCAATCTCATTGTTAGAAAGAGTCCACACACC
This sequence comes from Plecotus auritus, assembly GCF_963455305.1. Taxonomy (NCBI): domain Eukaryota; kingdom Metazoa; phylum Chordata; class Mammalia; order Chiroptera; family Vespertilionidae; genus Plecotus; species Plecotus auritus. Next base: position 32,314,116 of record NC_137783.1, on the reverse strand, counting down.
ATGCTGGCTGCCACTGTGGCTGCCACCATTGTGCCAGCCCCTCCTGTGTCAAAGACGCCCCATGTCCCAATTATGCCCCAATTAATTCATTATCTGCCTAGATTTAGTGGGACATACTCAGGTGACCAGGGGTCACCAATAACAGCCTATTCCAGCCGTGGGCAAACTACAGCCCGCGGGCCGGATCCGGCTGTTCTAGCCGGTTCTCTTGCTCTCCCCTCCGCTCCTTTACTTTGAATTTATATTAGTTCACACAAACACTCCATCCATGCTTTTGTTCCGGCCCTCCGGTCCAGTTTAAGAACCCATTGTGGCCCTCGAGTCAAAAAGTTTGCCCACCCCTGGAGCCTATTCCCTGGTACTTCAATGTCTAGACAGTTGAGCCAAACCGGAACACATGAACACACAAGACAGAGTTAGTATGCAATCACACAAGGTTTATTTACCTATTCCTAGTGGGTCCTAGGCTCCGGCAAAGGCCCCCCAGCGATGCACACTGAAGGAAGGACGACGAAAACAGAGACAGACATGCGGCCACAGTTGGTTCAGGCTCACACAGCAGAGCAGGCAGGGGCTTGTCTCGCTGAGTGATGTGGAGTCCTCCTCTATCAGGCAGGAGACGTGGACTGAAGAAGGTCCAGAGCTTATATAGCCGGTAGTAAACAACTTGTGTCTTATCGGTGTGGGCCAGAGGTGTACCTTATGCTAGGAGCAGGGCGTTTACACTTTAAGGGCTTAGGGCAGTGGTCGGCAAACTGCGGCTCGTGAGTCGCAGTTTGCTACTCTGTTGACTAATGAGTTTGCCGACCACTGGCTTAGGGTGTTCACATCAAGATAGTGGGGCGTTCACCATGTTTATAACATTTTGGAAGTTACAGAGTATCGGGGTCTCCACACAGCACACATTTCACACATTAAAGGGGTTTCCTTATGACCATAACATTATAACACCCCATTGACACTCCAGAATGGGAGTCAAGCCAATTTCGGAGCAAACTGGATGCAGCTTCATTCAACATTCCTACCAGTCATTTGATAACAACAAAGCCTTGACACATCATGCCTTACATGGGAAGGATAGCCATTCCAGGGGAACACTGTCATTGTGGAGATGTCCAGCCTTCCCTTCCAGAAAATCCAGCAGAAATCACGATGCAGGATCATCAGCCTACGCCAGATAGCTGCATCATCAGCATGGTTTGGGCCAGCTTGTGGCTGGTGAAGAGCATCATGTGTTCCACCAGATGTTCCTATTAAAGAACATCTGTAATGCTTGGGTTTGCACCAAAGACATGTTAAGGCTTGCCCTGCACAACTTCATTGCTCGCCTCCCAGCCAGGCACTCATGCTCTTTCCTCTTCCCCATACTATTCACACTCCTCCAGATACTCCAAACATCACACGAAGGCGCAGAGCTATGGTGGGAATAGCCACAGTGCGCTGTGTGCATGATGTTTGGAGGCTAGACTAGTTACATCTGCCATGAGAAACTTGTGTTCTTCCAGCACATGCTTTAGAAAGACTTGAATAATGTAAAATGTTGTCTTTTTTCTTTTTAACCCACTGACAAGTTGCTCTAGTAACCCAAAGTAGTAAAGGAGAAAGCAGCTGCCTCACAGTCCAGATAATGATTTGTTCAGATGTCTCAATGCCTCATGATACAATAAAACCACAAAAATTATCTTAATAGTTTTTTTTTTAAAAAGAAGACTCTTCCCTACCAGTTGTTTATGGAATTCATGAAAGAATGCTTTTGTAAACTCCTAAATACTCTTTCAGCAATGAATACAAAAAGACACGAGCTATTCTTTCTTTCCTTCTTTCTCTCCAAAATAACCTGCCACTGCCTACTACAATGGGACACGGGCACATGTTATCTTAAGCAGGGGACTATCTCCATGATATTCACAGACCCATGAAAAATTTGCTATTTACATATAACATGGCTCTAAATGGAAATATTATATAAATTTCTAGTGTTTTTTTTAATTCATTGTATAAGAAAGAATATAGAGAGTCTTGATCTTTAAACTGAGGGGGGTATGAAAAACAAAATCTCAGTTTTCTTCTTTATTTTATTATTCTGTGGCTAGGTTTTCAGATTTCCTATTTCTTAAATTACTTGCAAATAAGTCTCAGAAGCAATAAATATCATACTTTTCTCTGAATGTCATTTTAGAATGAGATTATCTGAACCATGTGTGGTGCGGAAAGTTGATCCAAACCTGAGTGTTATGAACTACTCTAGTAATTGGTTTACAATTATTTCGATAAAACATTTTAAAAATGTACAAGAGGCAGAGGCAGTGTTTTCATAACCATGCCATATGTTCAGAGCATTTATTAAATCTATATCAACAACAACAGTAACAGAGACTCTGATTTTGATTCATTGGTGTTGACTTTCTATACCCCACGACCATATGTGGTGTTAATTGCTTAAATTGCACTATCACAGTAAAAGTAGCTGAGTTAAAATTATGTCATTTGGTTTGGTAATTTTTCATTCTTGCTAAGAAATTCAACAACCTTATAAGACTTATGATTTTCAACATGAATCTTAGAATCACACATCTTATATACTTGAGATGTGTTTGATGAAGGGGAAAAACATAGCAAAAATAGTTCAGGATAGCAGGAAGACTCCCCTGTGGTAAAATTCCTTTCTGTCTTATTTGTTTGTTTGTTTTCTCTGTCACTAGTACTGGGATTCTAACCTTAGGGAAAGCACTGGACAGGGAAAGCACCGATCGCTACATTCTAATCGTCACTGCACATGATGGCAGGCCAGATGGGGTGAGTACTCTCCTGGGAAAGGGTTTTAAAAATAGTATTAAAGAAACTGAGAGAACCTTGTTGTTTTACGTTCTAAAAAAATGTATCACTCTCACGAATTCATGAATAAATCTCTCTCTCTTTTTTTTAATCTGGAGCAACTATTATAATTACTCAAGGTGCTCTTTTCTCCAGTAGGCTCCTTTACTAATAAGTGAACCTATACTCTTAATCTGTTATGGTGTAAAACAACTTTTGACCTGACAGAATAGATACTTGTGTTTGACATTCTTACCCAATTTATGGGGAACATGAAATCTAATGTAGTCTAGGAAGTATTCATTTGTGTCCATCAGCAACAGCACAGCACTTCGGGAATTTTACTATGTTGGAACCTCTTTCCTTTAATGTCACTTTGTGGGGTGAAGTGTTAAAAAGGAATTTGTGGATACATGCCTTGAAGCACTTAGGAAAACAAATTGATTCCACGGTGGATTTGTAAGCAGCACTCAGAATCTGTACTAATCCTTGATGATTGAAGTTGTTTAAAGGGACCCTAAAATCTAGAGACGATAAATTTTATTTTCTCTGTGCTCTAAAATTAGTTTTAAGAGTAAATAGTTGAGTCATTCTGAATTGTTTTAAGATAATTCAACTGTATTCTTTAAACAGTGCCAGGCACAACCACCGCTATTCTGATTTTTAAACATGGTAACATTTCAGTTTTTGGCAACAAATCTTTAGACTATTTTTTCACCATTTCTATGCCACAGTTTTTTGTCGTTGGGGGTGGGGAAGGTGGTTTTGTGTGTGTGTGTTTCTTTTTAAAATATATATATTTTATTTATTTCAGAAAGGAAGGGAGAGGAAAGACAGAAACATCAATGATGAGAGACAATCATTGATTGGCTACCTCCTGCATGCCCCACACTGGGGATCGAGCTCACAACCCAGACATGAGCCCTGACCAGGAATCGAACTGTGACCTCCTGGTTCATAGGTCGATGCTCAACCACTGAGCCACACCAGCCAGCTGTGTGTGTTTCTTTTATCAAGTGTGTCTAGACCCACTCAGCACTGTCCTCTGGAAATAATTTCAAATTCAGTATAGGTATATAGGCAAGAATTACCCAATTCAAATAGTAACAAATCTACCGTTTTCTTGAAATGACTTATTTGATCAATATGATAAATTGTTTGGGACCATGTAATGATCTTCTCACACTTACTTGAGGCTGATTGCTGAGAAAATTTCACCATGATAAAAACATATCAAATTTACACCTGGAATGTGTTATCACCTTAGTTAAAAATCAGAAAAATAGAGATAATTAAATTTGGTAATTATAATTTGCCAATTATAAGCTAGTTGTCATTTTTCAAACATTAGATAAACAGCTAATATGGAAAATATAATTTACAGAACAGTTTTAGTAAATAGTGGGGTCAATAGAAGGTACTTAGATATTAGATGTGAAGAAAAATGAAATCTAAGAATTATTTATATTTATGCAATACCCTTGATTAACATAGTGTGTCTGTGGTAAACATATATAGCAAAATCAGTGAGAAACTTGAGAAGAAAATAATTGAAGAACTTGATTTATGATGAAAGTTTAATGGGTAACTTGGCTAGGAAATAACTGAGGGAACAATTCTAAAGAGGAGGAGGAATTATTTATTCAGCATAGAATAAGGGATATAATTAGAGTGAAGTAAAATTAATAAGGAGCATACAGGTCAGCCATTAGGATAGAAAAAAAGATTGTAATAGAAGCTTTGAGATATTAGCTGGGGCCTTTTAAGCCTGATCTTAAAAGTAAAATTTCTTTGACAAAAGAACAGTTTAAAAATGGTGTATTAGAATATCAGGCATAGTCTCAATGTGCTAATTTTGGTTTTGTCCACATTAAAAACTGAAAATAAGTTCGGGGTTAAAATTAGTAGTTTAGTTCCTTCTAGAACATTTTTTTCCAGTTATTTGTGTATTTCAATTCCCCTTGGCTAGGTTACTTAGCATTTCTAGTTCCTAATTTTTATATTCTTATAATCACTAAGGTCTCATTCACTTTTAAAATTCTGATTCTTTTTAGCAGGTTTATTTATTTATTTTCAAAAGTTTATAGTGAGATAGTATCAATAGAGAAAGAAATATTTGATTTCAAACAAAAACTTCTTCAGTAAATTTTATTATTCATATAATTTTATGCATGGACTTACTTGTGGGCACATAGTGTGGGTTCCTAAAAAAAAAAAAAAAAAAAAAAAAGAAAGAAAAGTGATTGCAGAATGATAATATTCTCACATTGTCATAACATTTTTTCTTATTTAAACATTTAAACATATCCTTTGCAAAATTATAGTGAAATTAACCCATTCACCTTAAAAATCCTGGGTCTCAAGAAAGATATGTAATGAGCACAGACACCATATGGATGGACTTTTCTTAAATCAAAATGATGACCAGCACTATGTGTGAAACAGATTATGAAGATATAATTTGAAAATTTTATCATGAGATACCCCGACCCTTACCACCCCCCAAAAGAGTTTAGGGAAGAAGAGAGCTAATATTCAGCTGGTCATTGCTAATTTTTTGTAGACAACATTGAAGAAATTTTATATGACATTCTTACATTTTTTCCCTTTTTCCTAAATTTAGTTTGTCAATAATAGTTTTAAAAATCTATTCATGTAAATTAAATATCTCATGTAATACATACCTGTTAATATTTAGATTTCTTTTGTTTTATGATTACAAATAAAATAATATTTTGTGAATTTTAATAATTATTTACATTTATTTAAAATTACTTGCAAATTTATGAAGTTGCAAATTTCTTAACAAAGCTGCTACTATTCTTTATTCCAATATTTTACATTTTAGCTGAAATAGACTTTGATTGAAAATTTTATGTTTTATATGCAAGTATTTTAAGTAGTTATATTTTACCAAATTTATTTATAATAATATATAGGATAACTCCCAAATGCATTTTGAGGGAATATACATTTCACTTCCTTTTTTAGGAAGCTTTTGTACATAATTTACTCTAAAGCTAAACTAAGTTCATAAATATGAACTAAAAAGACATTTCATTAGAAAATCTGGGCAAACATTATTATATTTATGGTTATAATTTTATTAATACTCTAGGACAGTGGTCGGCAAACTCATTAGTCAACAGAGCCAGATATCAACAGTACAACGATTGAAAATTTCTTTTGAGAGCCAATTTTTTTAAACTTAAACTTCTTCTAACACCACTTCTTCAAAACAGACTAGCCCAGGCCATGGTATTTTGTGGAAGAGCCACACTCAAGGGGCCAAAAAGCCGCATGTGGCTTGCGAGCCGCAGTTTGCCGACCATGGTTCTAGGAGGAAAAAAATTTTTCTCAACCCTCTTAAGGGTCTCTGGCTGGGTCTGAAAATTAAACTGACAAAGATTAAAAGGAGAAAGCATACAAATGTACTTAATATGTTTTATATAATGTGGTAGCCTCCATAAGGAAATGAAGACCTAAAAAAATGGTGAAACCTACCTGCTTTTATAAGAGAAGCACTTGTGCAAAAGTGACTAACTTATGTAGGGAGGCTAAAGGATGATTAATATTATCTTAGCATGGTCTGCTAGTATAGAATTCTCTTGGTCTCAACTTCTCGCTCTTGGTAAGAATGTTTCTTTCTGGTATGGGGAGGGCATCTTTTACATAGGCGTTTCATATCCTGCTTTTAAGGGGGGAAAAAAAGGTCACAATGTTTCTTCTGTATTTGCTGCTTTCCAAGTGCCTTCAATTCAAAATAGTCAATATGACCAAGTGGCATATTTTGGGGTGACATACTCTGAGCAACTTCAGCAACCTCTGGCAGCATTAGCATTTAGGAATGTGGCCATAAAAAACAGGAAATCCAAACCACAGTAGCTTAAGCAAAACAGGTTTATTTGTCTCAAATAAAAAGAAAGCTACACATAGACAGGAACGAGACTGTGCAAGACCTCAATACCACCAGGAATGCCTGCTCCCTATTTCCTGCTCTGCCATTTATCATGTTTACTTTCTTATTCTTATTACCTAACTAGTGGCCCAGTGCACAAAATTTGTGCAGGGGGGCGGGGGATGTCCCTCAGCCTGGCCTGCACCCTTTCCAATCTGGGATCCCTCGAGGGATGTCCTTGTGGGATCGGGCCTAAACAGGCAGTCAGATATCTCTCTCACAATCTGGGACCGCTGGCTCCTAACTGCTCACCTGTGTGCCTGCCTGATTGCCTCTAACCACTCTGCCTGCTAGCCTGATCATCCCCAACTGCCCCCCCATTCCAATCTGATCACCCCTAACTGTCCCCCTACTGGCCTGATCGCCCCCAACTGCCCTTCCTTCCAGTCTGATCACCCCAAAATGCCTCCCACTGCTGGCCTGCTCAACCCTAACCACCTCTCCTCAGCCCCGCCACCATGGCTTTGTCCGGAAGGACGTCCAGAAGGTCTCCCGGAAGGTGTCCCAGTCTAATTAGCATATTACCCTTTTATTAGTATAGATGTTCTAAAGATGGCTATCGCAACTCTAGGCATCCAGTCTTCATTCCAAAAGAGCAAAAGGTACAGATGAGTCCACCTTCCTTCTTTGGAAAACAAAAACTTTTTTAGAAACCATACCTGGAGTATTTTCTCTTACATCTTATTATCCTAAGTAGCCACAGCAAGCTGAAAGATAGTAGGGCTTGTGGATTGTGGTTATATCAATCAACCAACAGCAGCAAAACATAGAAATATGCAAATTATAGTTTACAATATTTTTGTTATAAAAGCAACATGGCCTTCTTGGAGAAAATATGAAAAATATACATATGATAAAAGGAGAAAATTAAATTGTATTTTATCTGTCAGACAACATTTGAATTTATATATATCCACATACGTCTACACACACAAGAGTATGTTCATGTCCTTGCATATTTTAAATGACATGATTTCATGGCAATAGGCACACAGAGAAGTACACAAACCATACTTGTGTAGCTGGTCTTTTCTTTCTCTAATTGTGGCCTCCTCCCTCAGTGATCTCTCCCACACTGTGACAGAGCGGGTGGAGGGCATGTGCTGTACGCAGGCATTGATTAGAGCAGTCAGTGTCCAGCTTGAGTCACATGTGAACACGTTCCTGGATTGTGCAAAAGATATTGACCTACATACTGTTCTCTGGTGGCAGCAAGCCAGGGATTTACCTTTTAGGCAGGTAGCACATATTACTGGTAGGTTTACCTGCTTACCATTTCCTTTGGCTGTATAATTATAAGGTAATTACTTAATTAGTGGTGTACATGGTCCTCAAATTCTTGGTTTAGATGTGAACCCAGAAAATTAATAATGTAATATTTTCTGGTAACATTTGCTTACCTGAAAATACCTAGTTGACATATAGTGTGATTTTATAATGCACTAGGTTTTTTGTGTTTTGTTTTTTTTCTGGAGAGCAATAAAAATCTACAGAAATGTTACATTTCAGAGAAAAAGGGGTGCATGTACAAACAAAATCTTGCCACCCATAAAATTTGATCAAGATAAAGGTAAAATCACTTTCTCAAAGTTAGCCTTTAGTAAATACTTGTCATTTTCAAGATGGTTTCCCTTTAATATCATTTGCTTTTTCTGTTTTTGAGCTTCCCCCTCCTCCTCCTCCTCTTTTTTTTTTTTTAAACTAAGAAATAGGAATAGGATTGAGATGCTTTTCAGAGAGACAAATGCCACAATTAATAAGTAACTGACAATAAAATAAAAATAGCTCCTCTCACATTTAATCTTTTTCTTTTCTCTTTAAGACCTCAACTGCCACAGTAAATATAGTGGTGTCAGATGTCAATGACAATGATCCAGTGTTTGATCCCTATCTGCCTAGAAATCTATCTGTGGTGGAAGAAGAAGCCAATGCCTTTGTGGGTCAAGTAAGGGTAAGTGGAATGTGTGTTAGGTGATGGGACACCAGAATTATTAGAAAGACATCAGTGAGAGTACTTGGGTATAATGCAAGGTGGTGATAAAGTGCATGCATTCTCAATCACTGTGCCATATATCTTTCAAGATTTTTTTTTTTAAATCGTATTTCCATTTGGATTTAACTTTTAAGATTTACTTAATTTACATTTTATAACCATAGTATAATTTAACAGTGATTCATGTAAGAGTATTCTTTTTTTATTTAATTTATTTTATTTTCTGGAATTATAACAAAGTATTTTGCAATAAATATGTAACTAGCTATATTATAAAGTATAAATTTGGAAATACACACCTCAAAATACAAATGCTTAGGTGTAAATTATTTTGGTGTCTAAACATGTCTTTAGCATCTACTCTGTACCTTATGTATTAACATATAACCTTTGTCCAGCATACTCAACACTCATTCCTAGGCATGTTCTCCTAATTTCTAACTGGACATACTAGCCAATTTCTGTAGTTGTTTTGATGAAAAATCCAGTTTAAAAAAAATCAGAGACAGTATTTCTTAGTTAGGCCATGATTGGTTTTGAACATAGTTAATGGTTTAGAGGCCACCAATGAGGGCCAGTTTTGAGGAAGGTGTACATATTTTGAGGCATCTAGATCAGCTGAGGCATTTATATGGTCTCCGGGCAAAGAAGATACCTCCTCTGGAAGTAGCAAGTCACTCAGGCGTCCTGAGTCTATGTTTTAGGATCTCACCTCTGCCCCGGTAAGGCCTTGGGTTTTGAATAGGAGGTTTGCTGGTGCTTAGAAGTAAGACTTCTTTACAATTCAGCTACCCATACAATCAGGCAAAGGGTCTGGTTTTCATTCCAATATTCTCTCTGGCTGCAAAAAAAAAAAAGAGGATTTCTTTAAATGCTGTATTAGAGAACTTCTGACTTTCATACCATGTCCTGACATTTTGAAAGGTTAGGTTGAGCCCCTCCGTTTTTCTCTCAGAGCATATGGATAATATAAAAGCTACCAACTCCACAGTCAGTACTGCTGTCATCTTCACTGTCTCTCTCAAATCCTGGAGACACTGCATCAGGCGCACATCTTCTTATGCCTTTATGTCATCCCACTTCTCGACAGGAAAGAGTTTTAGTACCTGAGCTGTTACATCATGCCAGCAGGTCTTGATGCCATGTGAACAGCAAGCCACTCAACTCCAGAACCCTATGCAATACCTCTGGTGTCACACATTTTACCGTGGATTCTACAAGAAGAAACCTAGAGGCAAAGATTCTGGTCTAAATAATTGAGAAGTTCAGGTTAACACTAATTGGCAAGTAAGGAAGTAATGCAGAGAAGCCATGGATGGCAGCCAGGAAAGGGATTGCTATTAACCATCTATCATGGAGATTAATTTCAAGGGCAATGGGAAATGGCATAAAACACCTTTTCCAGAAGTATTGATCTCAAGAAGTGATAGATCTTGCAAATCCTTATACTATATCCTGAGAGTTCTTGGTCACCCATGCTGTGGAAGGGGGCATATTTTCAGCACCCCTGTTTCCCATGCAAGCGAGCAGCCAGCTCTCTGTGATTCTGATATAAAGGCATCAGTCAGACTACAGATGCTAGCAGATGGAAGTTAACTAGTGTTAACTTGAGGGACATGCATGGGTCGCTGACAGCTTCTTTACACCAAGCAAACAAGGTGATAAGAGGGGCATGCGCAGAAGACACAGGAAGGAGGCTATACTGAAGTGCACTTGTGAAAGATGAATACTAGTGAAAAGAATTTGGGAGGGATTGGAAGCTGTCTAGAGAAACGTAAATGTATTAATAAAAGCGTAGACAAATGAGAATATGTGACATGTCCTAATTACAATCGATAAGATGTGCCATATCCAAACATTTCTCTACACTGTGTTGTAGAAAGTGATGGGGATCCCTGGCAATTCTGAGGTATGACAGCATGAGATTTTTATTATATAAACACTAGAGGCCAGTGCATGAGATTAGTGCACAGGTAGGGTCCCTAGGCCTGGCCGGTGATCAGGGCCGATCTGTGGGGCACCAGCGGTGCGATCAGGGGGCCCCTGCTGGCACCCGCCTTGGCCAGCCTGGGATCTGCCGGCTGAGGGCAGCTCCTGCATTGAGCATCTGTCCCCTGGTGGTCAGTGTGCGTCATAGAGACCAGTCATTTCACTGGTCATTCTGCCATTCAGTCAATTTGCATATTAAGCTTTTATTATATAGGATTGCTCTTGAGTAGATTATAATGGAAGCTTCCAAATCCAAAAAGCTGAATTAGAAGGCATTTGTAATGTCCAAGACATATGGGGCTTGAATTAATATAATTGTCTAATTATGATAATTAAATTACATTACAATTGTCACTTTAGGCTGTCATTGATGAAAACTGGAAAATTTATTTAGTTATACTACCAGCTATTCAGAAAAATAAACAGGTATTGAAATCATTTAGGAAAACTATCTTTCCAATCTCAATTTACTGAGTATTGGAGAGATAAACCCTTATAGAATATACAACTAATAACACATATGTAGAAATTAACATAATGATTGATTTTTAGTTAATTTTATTTTAACTTATCTTTACTTCTTTTCCTAGTGATTCTTTGTCTTTGAAAGAATTTTTTATATTCTTGTTTTTAAACTTGATAGGAAATGGTCTGTATATTTCAATATTGAAAATTGAAATATAGCCCTCAGAACTCATAATTTGATAAAGTAGCAATTGTCCTGGTCTTTAGGCAATACATTTCTTAAAAAAATGCAATGAGTTTGAAAATACAAAGGAAGAAAAAACATCCAGAGCAGGTGCATGCAACAGATTCCACACAGTTCTAGATATGTTGTAATGTTCATAGAATGGAATTTGCATGCATCATAATGGTTTCCTGTTGCTGCCTAATGATAATTATGTAATACATTGATTTCACTAAAAGACTCATGCTCTGCTTATAAAATTTAATTTTGTCACCAAAATTATTAAGACATATTTAAAACCAAGATATGTATGGTTAGTTAATTTACTGAATTTGAGTTACCGACTTCGGAGTTTTGTTCGAACAATGTTTTGGTATGCATAATCCAACATTTGGATTAAAATGCAAAATGAACATTTTATTAAGGTAGTTTTGTGGTATCAAACTTTATTAAATAGGAAAAACTTGTGAAGTAATATTTATAGTTTATACAGAGCAAAATATTTTATTGGGCATAGTAAAAAATAAACTACTGGGTACTAAGTTTTTAACATAGAACTTACTGTACACAAGTATAGTACACCACACTTAAATTTGAGGATTGTCTCCATATTCTCAATGCACTTGAGGTAGCAGTATTGTTGGGACAAAAAAAATGTATTCAGAAAAAAACTTATCAAACACAGTAAAAATAGTATTTTTTTTCTGTGTCAAGTGGCAAATGTGTAATATCAATTATTTACTAAAAGGAAGGAGAAATACCACAAAGGACTAAGGTGGCTATGTCAGGGCTGACAGGAAAATGTGTGATTTCCAGAACCTTGACAATGAGTGAGATTATAGATTGAAAAAAATAGATACCAGGCAGATGCGATACAAGACAGAATTGAGCTGAAGAGGCCATTTGAGAACCAGTCGATAATCTGACAGTAATGGAATTTATGTTTAGAGGAGTTCTGGAAACTTGACTTAAAAACATTGAGTTTAGATGGGGAAGTAGGAAGTCCTGATGAAATGGCCATTGATATAAAGACTTTACTTGTCAGTGTAATGCTTTCTTTAGAACCCTTCACAGTATTTCACAGGAAACTCTAAAGGGTCTGTATGCATGTTCTGACTCTAAACTGCCTGCCAATAGTTCATCATTAAAGTGAGTTTCAGATATTAGGCCTCATACCAACTCCTACAAAAGTCAAGGTTGATATCAAGTCCCTGGGTGTGCAGAAAATGAGAGAGGAGAAGATATTTTTAAATGTGTGTGTATTTGTATTGATTTTCTTCTTATAATTAAACTAGAGTCCCAGTGCACAAAATTCATGCACTCAGGGGGGTCCCTCAGCCAGGCCTGCGTCCTCTTGCAGTCCTGGAGCCCTTGGGGGATGTCCGACTGCAGTGATCCTGGCTTCTGGCTGCGTGGCACTCCCCCTGTGGGAGCACACTGACCACCAGAGGACAACTCCTGCATTGAACAGGATTGGGCCAAAACCAGCTCTCGTTGGCTCTCCAGCATCCCCCAAGGGGTCCCTGATTGTGAGAGAGCACAGGCCAGGCCAAGGGACCCCACTAGTGCATGATCCAGGCCAGGGAGGGACGTGGGAGGTTGGCCAGCCAGGGAGGGACTGAGGAAGGGCTCCAGGGCATGTCTGGCCCATCTTGCTCAGTCCCAATAGGCCGGACCCCAGCAGCAAGCTAACATACCTGTCAGAGTGTCTGCCCCCTGCTGGTAAGTGCATGTCATAGCGAGTGGTTGAGCAGCCTTAGCATATCATTAGCATATTATGTTTTGATTGGTTGAACAGACAACTACACCCTTAGCATATTAGGCTTTTATTCTATAGGATAAGATAAATAGTTGAAGATTCAGCTGGGTCTATTGTTGGGATTATGTATGTCATTTTAAACACGTTTGGTAAATTGCTTGAATGTGTTTCCCAGATTCTATTTATTCCTAAAACTGAAGGACCTGCTGGGAATAAATCATTCTAATGTGTAAGAGCCAGGCAGATGAGTTTGAACCCTGGTTCTTCAAAAGTGGGGAATCATGATGCTTAGTTCAATAGAATGTGTCATTTTCCTGTATTTCTCAACTAATGTCTGATAGATTCAATCTTGACTCTGAGTTGGGGAATGAGGAGAAGTTAAAGCAACATCTATCTCAGCAAACACTGGGGAGAGATGCAGGGTCCCAAAGAGAATTTCTTTGTACATGTGGGACAGAATTTAGCATCAACAATGAGATGGTGTTCTTACTTTGGCATGCTTGCCATAGCAGGTGCTTCAGTGCATGACTGTGTCTGCATACTTGGGGTGAGTGGAGGTTTAGGGGAGAGCAGCACAGGGAGGAAGCCTTGAAGCTCCTATCAGAGGTGTCTAACCTTCTGATAGCATCTTCTTAAAGAGTTTCTTAGAGGCCTGAATTCTCCTGAAATTTTGTGTCTCTGTGTTTCAGCATAGCCCTGGGTATGAATGCATACACAGATGAATCAGAGGAGGCATGCTTGGAGGCAACACTTCCTGTTAAGATAAAACAAGTTCTAAGCATTGTACACAATATCGAGTGAGCTACTTCCCAGCAAACTTCCAATTATTACCTTGCAGAAATTCTTATGCTGAACTGACTTCTTTTAACTCTAAGTGACTCTAAGTAAAAACAAAAGAGGCTGAATGTATTTAACCTGAAACACTAATGTATTCCCAGTGTGAGATGTGCACACTAAATCTCAGCAGCGATGAAGTGGTAGAGATTTTGTTTGAAACCCTGTAAGCAGTTTTAAAATCACTAGTAAACTGCAGTGTTTAGAAGGGTAGTGATGGTGTCATTTATATATATACATATATTTCCTTCAACTAGACAATTTAATATTAAGCAAAATAAATCTGACCTTCAGTGGTCTGTCTGATTAATGTTGTGATCTCCCTGTGTGGGGTTCTAAAAATGAAATGAAGGTGGGGAGCTTTATGGTCATTTATTTATTTCTTATAGCTCAGCATGACATTCAACAGTGCCTGAAACTATAATACTTTTTTGTTAAATGGGTGACAAGTAGGGGATTGTATGGCTTCTCTTGTCAAGCCAAACTATATAATGCAAACACTGTCCTCAGTCCAGAAAAGAAAAAAATTTGCAAAGTTTTCCCAATTTGAAAAATTAGTGGCACACATTTAATGCTGCTGCCTACAAATGGAGATGTATCTACTAGTATTTCTGGTGAATATTTTTGAAACTTGGTGATCTTTCAGATATTCAAATATCAGTTCATAAATGGATTAGAAAATTGTATGCATTTATTGATACCTACACTTTTAGTAGTTTTTAATCTTATTATCAGCTACTAGAGGCCCGGTGCATGAAATTTGTGCACTGGGGGGGGGGGGGGTGTTCCTCAGCCCAGCCTGCACCCTCTCCAATCTGGGACCCCTCGAGGGATGTCCGACTGCCCGTTCAGGCCCGATCCCAGTAGGATTGGGTCTAAACGGGCAGTCAGACATCCCTCTCACAATCCAGGACTTCTGGCTCCCAACTGCTTGCCTGCCTGCCTTCCTGATTGCTTCTAACCGCTTCTGCCTGCCAGCCTGATCACCCCCTAACCACTCCCCTGCCAGCCTGATTGATGCCTAACTGCTCCCCTGCCAGCCTGTTTGCCCCTAACTACCCTCCCCTGCAGACCTGGTCCCCCCCCAACTGCTCTCCCCTGCAGGCCTGGTCGCCCCCAACTTCCCTCCTCTGCCGGCCTGGTCACCCCTAATTGCCCTCCCCTCCAGGCTTGATTGTCCCCAACTGCCCTCCCTTGCAGGCCTGGTCGCCCCCAACTTCCCTCCTCTGCCGGCCTGGTCACCCCTAACTGCCCTCCCCTGCAGACCTGGTCCCCCCCCCAACTGCTCTCCCCTGCAGGCCTGGTCACCCCCAACTTCCCTCCTCTGCCGGCCTGGTCACCCCTAATTGCCCTCCCCTGCAGGCTTGATTGTCCCCAACTGCCCTCCCTTGCAGGCCTGGTCGCCCCCAACTTCCCTCCTCTGCCGGCCTGGTCACCCCTAACTGCCCTCCCCTACAGACTTGATTGCCCCCAACTGCCCTCCCTTGTAGACCTGGTCCCTCCCAACTGCCCACCCCTGCTGGCCATCTTGTGGTGGCCATCTTGTGTGTTGGAGTGATGGTCAATTTGCATATTACTCTTTTATTAGATAGAAATATAATGAGTGCATGTACATTTTAATGCATTTGTGTGTGTATGTAAATATTAATAGCTCTATAATCCCAGCTATAAAATGAATGATATCTCCCACCACCCTCATGGTCACCAATGATCTCTTTATTGCTAAATATAGTTTTTATCTGAATAACTTTATTACTGCATTTGAAATGGACCTCTTATTCTTGAGACTCTACTGTGTTTGCTCCTGGTTTTTATGTTTAAGAATGTTTAATTCTTTTTGCTTTCCCTTTATCTGATTCGTTCTTAATTTTTTTTTTTTTACCACAGCAAAAGATAATTTTTATTTGAGAAAAATGCACACTATATCAGTATACTGTACATACATCATAAAAGTTATTCTTTTTTAATTCTTTATTATTTAAAGTACTGGAGGCCCAATGCACAAAATTCGTGCATGGGTAGGGTCCCTAGGCCTGGCCGGCTATCAGGGCTGATCGGGGCCTTCCAGTTGCCAGCCGGGGCCTCCCTTCCACAGCTGCCAGCTGCCAGCTTCTGGTTGGGCCCTGCCTTCCCCGGCTGCCAGCACTGGCTGGGGCCTCCCTTCCCTGGCTGCCAGCTGGGGGTCTTCCTTCATTCCATGCCACCCCTGGTGGTCAGCGCACGTCATAGCAAGTGATCGAACTCCTGGTCTCCTGGTTGAACTCCTGAGGGGACAATTTGCGTGTGCCCCCTGGACGCAGCATGCAGCCTCATGGGGGGGCTGACAGGCCCAGACACTCCAGCAGTGGCGGAGCTGCGAGGCTGGAGCTGCCGCCAGAGTGGGCGGATCCTGCCTCGCCGCTCGGCCCCCGCTGCCCCCTGCCAGGTCAACAGGCCTGGACACTCCAGCAGCAGTGGAGTGGCCCCCGTGGCCCCTGGCCAGGCAGACAGGCCCAGACACTCCAGCAGCGGTGGAGCGGCAAGCTGGATCCACCGTCAGAGGGGGCAGATCCAGCCTTGCCGCTTGGTCCCCGCCCCCCCCCCCCCCCAACCAAGGCGACAGGCCCGGACACTCCAGCAGTGATGAAGCAGCGAGATAAGAGTTCTTTCTTTTTTACCGCAGCGTAGTATTCCACTGTGTAGATGTACCATAGTTTTATAATCCACTCATCTGCTGTTGGGCACTTAGGCTGTTTCCAAATCTTAGCTATTGTAAATTGTGCTGCTATAAACATAGGGGGGCATATGTCCTTTCTGATTTCTTGGGATATACTAGTATTCCTAGAAGTGGGATTACTGGGTCAAATGGGAGTTCTATTTTTAATTTTTTGAGGAACCTTCATACACTTCTCCACAGTGGCTGTGCCAGTCTACATTCCCACCTGCAGTGCACTAGGGTTCCTTCTTCTCCACATCCTCACCAGGATTTGTCATTTGTTGATTTGTTGATGATAGCCATTCTGATAGATGTGAGATGGTATCTCGTTATTGTATTGATTTGCATCTCTTGAATGATTAGTGACTTTGAGCATGTTTTCACATGTCTCTTGGCCTTCTATATGTCTACTTTCAAAAAGTGTCTCTTTTAAGTCATTTGCCCAAAGATCAATGGAACAGAACAGAGAACCCAGAAATTGACCCAAGCCATTATACTCAATTAATATTTGACAATGGAGGCAAGAGCATGCAATTGAGTCAAGGCAATCTCTTCAATAAATGGTTTTGGGAAAATTGGACAGATACATGCAAAAAATGAAACTAAGTCACCAACTTACACCATACACAAAAATAAACTCAAAATGGATAAAGGACTTAAATGTAAGATGGAAGCCATAAAAATCTTAGGAGAATCCATAGCAGCAACGTATCAGACATATGCCGTAGCAATATCTTTACCGATACTGCTCCTAGGGCAATGGAAACTAAGGAGAAAATAAACACGTGGGACTTCATCAAAATAAAAAGCTTCTGCACAGCAAAAGACACCATCGACAAAACAAGAAAGCCCACTATATGGAAGAACATATTTGCCAATGTTATATCTGATAAGGACCTACTCTCCAAAATTTATAGGGAACTCATATAACTTAACAAAAGGAAGATAAACCAATCAAAAAACCTTTTCTTTAAAAAATAAGAGTATTATTCTTTTCTTTCTATCATTATTAAATATAATTGGTAATACAAAAACTGCACACAACATATACAATTTGGTGATTTTGAGTCAGGACATATGTATTCACTTTTGTTAACATCATCAGAATCAACATAATAGACATATCCCAAACCTCCAAAGCAGACTTTGAATTTTGGAAGTACCTTCTCTGTGGCTGTTCTGATTCTACACATACCTTTGGGAAAATCCAACTCATGTTGAAGCCCACATTTTTCATTGCACTTGGATGTTGATGTCTCCCATAGGTGTGTCTTTAGCCCCTTCTGCTCCTTCAATCTATACCCTCAAATAGATTCTTATCTGTAAAACAAACCTACTTGTATGTCCTATAGTCATCTCAAATTCAACATGTTTAAGATTGAACCCTTATTTTCATCTTCCCCAGAAAGGGCTCCTTCTCCAGAATCATGCATCTTGATTATCCATGCCCCAAGCTAAATGTTGAGGAGGCATCTCAGTCACCTCTTTCTCCCCGACTGCCCATATCCAGTCAGTCACCAACCTTGGTATTTTACATATTTCAAGTTATTCTCAAACTTTTCCTCTCTCCAAACAACCATAGTCAGACACTCATTATTCCTCACCTGAGCTATTATTATACCCTCTTAATTGCTTATCCTGATATTTGTTCTGACACCTCATAATTGTCCTCACTGTAACTGCTGGAATGCTATCTCTAACAAATCAGCTGCACTACAGGAGGTATTCTACAATGCAACAAACAAGACACACCTCCCGCTACATCTTTACCTCCAGGAATAATAACCTGCTTGTAATCACTAATATGTGTCCTCAGAACTCTCCTTTGTCTCTTTCTTTGCCTCTGCTTGTGCCCCCTGCCTTGATGTCTTCTTTCTCCCTTCTTCATTTACATAACTCATCCTGGAAAATTCTAGTCACCCATAATCTCTTTCAGAAAATCTTTTCTGGATCCCAAGAGTCTCCTACTCATGGCTCCAAATTATACTGTGCACAACTTTTTGATAATAAGTAGGTCCTCGGGTTACGTGGGAGATCCGTTCCTATGGCGACATACCGCGATTTTCACCGTAAGTCGGAACCCACCTACATAAGCACCTAGTCACTCACATGGAGCACATACACAGCAGTAATGAAGTGAAACAGTAAAATAAATTTAAAAGAAAGATAACAATTAGTGAACTTTACCTGTGGTAAATAAATAATAAAAAAAAAACATAAAGCACATATGTACATACGTTGAAATGACGGAACTTTTTTTTTTATAAATAAATGGGAGATGGTGACATAACCACAAAACGACGTACGTTGGGTCCAATGTAACCGGAGGACTGTCTGTACTTACTAAAGTATATTTAAGTTCCCTGTATATACAAATTACTTGAAAGCAGAGACTGTGTCCTATTGATCTTAGAACCCTCACTACCCAGCCCAATAGTTGGGATTAGAACATGCTAAATTAAATTAGACTTGATGTATTAAAATGATCAAGAAATCCTTTTTTTCACAAGTGATTCATAAACATTATGAAAAAAAGAAGAGATGTAATAAACTTCAAAATCTACACATACATATTTGGCTTACTCACATACCTACAAGTAAATAAGTTTTCTTGATACATAGAGAAAAAGTTTTTATATTGAATGTCTATCACCTTTTACAATTTTAGCATGTAGAATAGCACACATAGAGTTGATTTAAAAATCAGTGTTAATGCAAAGAACAATTGAAATTTATGTTGGTACAGGGCAAAATATTTACCACCCAGGAAACAAGGCAATAATAATGAAGGATGTTCCCAGGTATAAGAAGATTGCATGGAGGAAAACTGTAACCAGCCTGCTTGGTTACATTTTAGAATTGTGTTTTCATTCACCCTTTTAAAATATATACCCTATTTAAATTATTTACATTTATATAAAGAGAAATGCCAGCTATTTTTGCCTCACAACTTCCAGATCCATTCATCTAGCTGTGCCTTTTAATGCTACATTACTTATTTATGAGATCCAACTTGGTACAAATTCCACTTCTGTTTTATAGACGGATGAGAATTCATGGCTTGTTCACTTTAGTTGGATTCAGTTCTTCTCTACAAATGTTATAGCTCACTACAATTACTTACACTGAGTTTACTGCCTAACTAAGGAAGAAGCTTGACAATCAACTTTAGGTTTTATAGGAGGTATTCCAACTGTTTCTGAAACCTTTATTAAGACCATATCTTGTCCTTTAAACTTTATGAAAAGTGTATAATTTAAGTGATTTAAACATGACTGTACAATTTAATAAGTTGTTATAAAGTAAACAAATATAAGTACAACCCAGATATATAGTGTATCCCCAGGAAAGTATCTGCATGATTCTTCCTAGTCACAACTATAATTAACGACTACAATAGATTCTTGCTTTCTATTATAGATTTACCAACTAAATCAGCATCCATAAATAATATAGTTTAGCTTTGACTTTTTTAATGAATATAAACAGAATTGCATAGTATGTATGCTTTAGTCTCTGCCTTCTTTCATGCATCATTATCTTTGTAAGATTTAACCACATTTCTGCCTGTCCATGTATTTTCTTTGCTATATGCCACTAAGTCACAATTATTTTTCACATTGTATTATTGATGAGTATGTGAGTGGTTTACAATTTGAGGTATTATGATCAATGATGTAAATACTAGGATTGAATTTCATCTGGTGCACATGCACCTGAGTTTTGCTGTGTTATGAGTATGAGTATATTTGATCAATTGAAAACGTCCAAATTTTTCATGGTGACTGTACCAAGAAATCTGTGAGTTAGTAATGGTCCCCATCTGCATGTTTAATATGTGTCAACATTTCTAATTTGGACCAATATGGTGTGATTTGCAGTGTTATCACATTGTGGTCATGATCAGCATTTCCCTACTAAGATTGAACATCTTTTCATATATAAGTTTAATAGCTATTTTCATTTTTTCACAAAGTGCCTACATAAGTCTCATATTCATTTATCTATTGGGTTGACATTAATTATGCTTCTTGAAAGTGCTTTTTCATCTATTGGAGTTCTTCACTTGATCTTAGCCAAAAGGCTGAGAAGCAATGTGGTAATTCTTTGTATATTCAAGACATGACTCCCTTCTTGTTACATGTCTTTAAAATGTCTTCTCCAGCTCTGGGACTTGCATTTAGCTTCCTTAAAGGTGTCTTCTGATACAGAGAGTTTTTACTTTTAAGATTGCTAACTATATCCATCATTTTTCAGTTGTTACTTGCTATCCTCATATTATGAAGATATTCTCTTACATTATTTTAAGTAGCATTATTTTTGTTAATATTATTCATATTCAATATCAATACTTATAGGCAAACTTTAAAAATATTTTTTCTGCATCAAACAGACTGTCAAATTACAGCAGTAAGGTTAGGGGGAGGTGGGGGAAATAAGAGATCAACTGAAGGACTTATATGCATGTATATAAGAGTAACCAACGGATGCAAAACATTGGGGGGTGAGGCATGTATGGGAGTGGGGTGGGGGGGCAATGGTAAGATATGTACACATATAATACCTTAATAAAAAAAATAAAATAAATAAAAAAATATTTTTTCTTCTAGGAGTGTCACAGTTTTAGGTCTTATAAGTCATTAATACCTTTTGAGTTTATCTTTATCCATGGTGTAAAATTAGGGTTCAATTTCATTCATTTTTATGTGGATGTCTAGTTACCCAGCACCATTTATTGAAGGCACTATCCATTCTCCATTGTGATTCTTGGATCCCTTGTCAAAGATTGGTTAACTGAATAGGCACTGGCTTATTTATGGGATTTTGATTCTGTGTATTTGGTCTGTTTGTCTGTGTTTACACAATATCCTCAGATTATTAATTACTGTAGTTTTGTAATATCTTTTGAAATCAGGAAATATGGTGCTGCCTCCAGTTTTGTTCTATCTCAATATTTCATTAGCTATTCGGTGTCTTTTGTAGTTCCATATAAATTTTTTGATTTTTTTTTATTTTTCATAAAAAATGCCATTAGATTTTGTTAGAGATTTAATTGAATCTTTAATCAATTTGGACAGTATGTAAAATTTAAAAATATTGCCTTTTAATTCATGAACATGGGATTCTTTCTATTTATGTCTTAATTTATTTTTTATCAATGTTCACTTGGTTAATCAAAGTTTGTCTTTTTTTTATCAATGTTTAATCTATAGCAAGAGAAGATCATCATATAATGATAAAAGGATCAATTCATTAGGAAGATATACTAATAATAAATTTATATCATTCAGTATCACAGCACCTAGATAGATAAGCAAATATTGACATATCCAATGTGAGATTAATATAACAAATTAAAAATAGGAGACTTTAATGTCCCACTTTTCATTATAGATAGAACATCTAGACAGAAAATTAATTCAAAAACAACAGATTTGAAAAACACTACAGACCAGCTGACCCTGACATATATATAGAATATTCCACCTGGGGGCAACAGATTATGCATACCTCTTAAGAGAACATGGTACATTTTCCAGGATAGATCTTTTTTTTTTTTTTAGAACTTAGTTTTTTTGTGTGTGTTTTTTTTGTGTGTGTGTGTTTTAAAATATATTTTATTTATTTTTTACAGAGAGGAAGGGAGAGGGATAGAGAGTTAGAAACATCAGTGAGGAAGAAACATCGATCAGCTGCCTCCTGCACACTTCCTACTGGGTATGTGCCTGCCCAGGTACATGCCCTTGACCAGAATCGAACCTGGAACCCTGAGTTTGCAGGTTGATGCTCTATACACTGAGCCAAACTGGTTAGGGCAAGGATAGGTAATTTTTTAGATCACAAAACAAATCTTATAAAATTTAAGAAGACTGAAATTATACAAAGTATCTTTTCAACCATAGTAGAATAAAACTAGAAATCAATAACAGAAAGAAAAAGGAAATTCATGAATATGTGGAAATTAAGCAAAATATTCTTGAACAACCTATGGCTTAAAGACAATATTAAAAGGGAAATTAGCAAATATTTCAAATCAAAATGAAAAGAAAATCACAACATATCAAACTTATGAGATATAGCAAAAGCAATATTAAGAGGAAAGTTAATAGCAATGAATTCATCAATACCAGATACCATTTCATTGTAGATAAAAATTAAACCTAGAATAGTAAAATGAAATTACCACAAAATTGGTTGTTTGAGTTGCTTCACTTTAATTAAGCTCTTCACCAAACTTCATGATTTTGAATAATTTCTGCTTCATAGGACTTTTCTCTTGAGCAGTGGAAAGTTTAATGCTGATAGGATCAATGGAGGAGGCACAATAGAAGTAATAAAAAAAATAAAGAGGCAAAATAGAAGTAATAAAAAAAAAAGTGAGAAGAACCTAATGATCAGATTCTCCTCCATCATTTCAAATAAATATTTTTAATAATTACCTCCCCAAAAATTAGTATGCCTACTTTTTCCTTTGAAATTCTGGATTATTTAATCATTCCCATCACTGATTAGTGGGACATGAATTTCAGTAGAAATATGCATACTTAGAAAATTTGACACTCAATTATGGTCTCACTAAATATTACAGGTAGTCTTGGTCCTGAAAAAAACTAAAAGTCAATATTAATGCATTGAAATAATGTCATTCACTGAAAGAACTTAATGAATTTACCATTCAATGAAGATTCATCAGTTATGTAAATTTAGTTGACTTCTCTAAGCAAAGTTATGATTTTTCTCTTTGATTGCCACTCAATTATAAATCACAATTCCTATGAGCCTCAGAATAATTCACAATTGCATTAAATCTTCTACAGACTTAATGTGCAGCACTTGCTACTTTCCTTTTTTTTTTTTAAAGAGATGCTATAGAGGAAACATTTTACAACACTAGCAGCACATCCGTCACAATTTTATTTTCTTCATGTATTTGGCTTACTCTCAACTTTTTGAAATAAGAGTGGGTGAGGAGAATGTATGAGACATTGTTAGGATTTACTGAAAATAAACAGATGACAATGAATGAGAGCTATATGAATTTTAGAGAGATTATCTAGATTCCACACTGATCTGGAGGTAGATAGCTATGGTTATAAATGTAGGAAGACACAGTAAAAAATTTAAATAGTTATATGGATTATTTACTAACATATATTGGTTGTTGGCTACATGCTAAATACTATTCCAAGTGCTTTATGTGTATTAGCTTATTCAATATTCACAAAATCTAATGTGGTAGGTACAAATACTGTTTCTATACTAGAGGCCCAATGCACGAAATTCGTGCAAGAGTAGGCCTTAGCAGCCATGGCTGCCTGGATCCCTCGATCCCTCTCTTGCAGCCATCACAGCTGCCTCAATCCCATGGCTGCAGCCCTGGCTTGGTCCCAGAAGGATGTCCGGAAGGATGTTTGGTCTAATTAGCACATTATGCTTTTATTATTATAGACTAGAGCCCTGGTGCACAAAAATTAGTGCACTGGGGGGCAGGTCCCTCAGCCCAGCCTGCCCACTCTCACAGTCCGGGAGCCCTCAGGGGATGTCCTACTGACGGCTTAGGCTGGGGAACAGCCCTAAGCCATAGTCTGGCCTCCTTCTGCGGGAGGCAACTGGGCTGATAAGGGGAAGGCGCCGCTCCCATTGCCCTGCTGCTGGCTTTGCTGGCCACAACGGCTGCGAGGCCTGAGCTCTGGGCCTCGCAGCCGCTGGGGTTCACAGCTGCCTGAGCCCCAGGCCTCACAGCCACCAGGGCTCATAGCTGCCTGAGCCCATGGCTGCCATGAGCCCCAGACTTCGCAGCCACCAGGGCTCATGGCTGCCTGAGCCCTCAGCTGTCGTGAGCCCCAAGCATCAAAGTCTCAATGGCTTTGTCTGGATGGACATCAAGAAGATGTCCACTCTCATTAGCATATTACCCTTTTTTTAGTATAGATGTGCAAACTCTAAGAGGTGAATTATTTACCAAAATTATATAACTGGTAAGTGTCAGTATCAGCTGTGTCAAGCTGTGAAATTCTAAAGAACCTATATTTAAAATAGGAGGTAGTCTAAAATTCTGGAGAAGAACGCTCATCATGGCATTGAGTAGTCTGAGGTTCAAATTCTAGCTGTGCTCTAGCAACTCTATGACTTTGGGCAAAGTATCTAATCTACCTGAAACTCTGATTTCTAGTCTAAAAACGGAGAGTGTATGTCTAGATCATAAAGTCCCCTAAGGCTTGAAGGAGAGAATTCACAATCCCTGAAGCATAATGGTGGTGGTGGCAGCAGTAACATTTTGCATGCTTGAATTTTGAGACTTAAATCGAGGTTGATTTAGTCATCCATGATATGAAACTCAGCTTTGTGTTGTGTTTTATGCCTTCGTAAAGATGGCTGACAGTGTTGCACCAGTCCCTAATTATGTACAGACGCTTTCTGCTTGCCATCAGGGCTTTGTTCAGTTTGACTTTTAACTTGGGATGATTCTTCAGTCAGCTCTGAATCTAAGTCATTATGCCATCATCTAGAAAAAAAATTTTTTCTATCTTAACCACAAAAAGGTAATGAAAAAAAATCAAGCATTTTACTAAAATCAAGATGTACTGTATCTATTGTCATTTTTTCTAAGGTAAAAGAAAATAAAATTATTTGTCATGACTTAGTACAATTTAAGTGAAAGTCACCAGACTTCCTGGTCTTCTTAGAGCTGCAGTTTAGGAATGAGGGATGTGAGCTGGATGTCACTTCCTTTCTTGACGCCACACCATTATAGTAAGAGCCTCTCTTTATATGCCCTCATACTTCACTGTGCATTTTTTATAATACTTATTAAAATTCAAAATTGTTTACTTGTGTGACTTTATTTAACCTTTATCTCCCTCATTAGAATGTAATTTCCAGGAAGGCTGGTTAGAAACCCGACTATATGCCATAATTGTGCAATGCATCTTTACCTTGTTACTGGCTGTTATTACTCTAACAATTTTTAAAAGGCAATTATTGTACAATATCTGCTTTTTCCTGTAGCTCAAGTGACAATAGAACAAACAGCACTTTGCTCTTGTCCTTGTTCACTTTCCCAGCCCCTAAAATGCTGTCCTGTATAAATTTGTTAATAAACGTGTGAACAAATTAATGAATAAAAGCATGTATGATTGCATCAAATCAAATTTGAATTTAATTTTACATTTTATGCATTGATATATTCTTTCTAATATAGGAGTGGAGGAAAATAAAACTATTAAAAACCTCAGTTAATGTTTACTGAGATGAAAACTCAGTTCTGCACTAAAGCATTATTGTGAGCAAGGCATAGTCTCTGCTCTTTTAGAATTTGCATTAGATAGCAAACACATAAATGCAAATAATCATATGTAAGGCAATGTGAGAAGTGCTGAGGCCGGCAGGTACAGAGTGCTGTAAGTTCGTAGAAATGTGGAAACTAATGTAACTCTCGAGATTAAATTATTTATTTAAGTATTTTTATTTGTTCCTTTGGTGTTATTTGATGAAAATAACATTGGTTTTTGTGTCTACACAAACATGTTTCAGAAAAGTGCTCCATTGAAACATGTTCTTTGTTCTTTACATGCCTTCCTAAAAGTCAAAAAGAGTATGCCTTTTTAATGTTTATATCAGTTTTTAATGAAGTTCATTTTAGGTAATCTGAGAAGATTGGCATGAAGGGTAAGACTTAAGGCATGTGTGATATGGTATTATACATTCCTTAGTATATTACCATGTAGATTAGCATATATCATTATAATACAAACTCTTTCTTTATCCCTTCAGTATTTTTCCCTCCTTTCTACACACTCAAGCAAAGGCTTTCTAATTCTAAACAATATTTTAGTAATAAGTGTGTACCTCTGCTTCACGGTTTCTTTAAATACATTTTTTTTTGCCTGTTTCAAAATTCCAAAAGGCCTAGTTAAAAGGTACTTGCAACAACAGAATATTGCTTAACTTTTAGAGCATATAATTGCATCCAAATCTTTATGTATTGACACACAGCTTATATGATGCCTGCCATTATAAGTGGACAAATGTGCAAGCTGTATGGGGATTATTGACAATTTTATATAGAATTCAAAATTCAGATTTGAAATGTGACTGTTAGTTTAATGGTCATGTTTTCCATCATTTCTGTGAACTGTGTTGTATATCCCTGATAGGCCATGCTTTTATAAAGTACCTACTTACATAAAATCAATTAGGACAAGGAAGATAAGGATATTTTGGTTTACCGAAGGTACAAGAGTGTTCTTTTGAGATAAATGAAACATAATATTCCTTTATGTCTGAGACTAATATTCATTATATCAGTTGAGTTTTTTATATTTATATCAGTTTTTAATGAAGTTACTTTTAGATAAACTGAGAAGATTGGCATGAAGGGTAAGACTTAAGGCGTGTGTGATATCGTATATATTCATTAGTATTTATCATGCAGATTAGCATGTATCACTATAATAACAGAGAGAGCAAGAGACAAAGTGAAGGGGGGGAAAGTTGATGTAGTAGGAAAAGCAACAGTTTTATACTAAAAAAATCTGGATGGGAGTTTTAGTTCTGCTATTTACTGTACAAATTGGTCTATTTATTTAAGTTCTTATAACATCAGATTTCTCACCAGTAAAGTGAAGATGATCATAATAATTTTCTTACAGTTTTTGATGTGATGATTAGAAGGGATAAGGTACATAAAAACAGCTTTTAAATTAGAAGGTACTAAACAAATGTCAGGTATATGTTTATATATATACATATACATAATTATGTCTAATTGTCATATAGCACCTCATTTGCACCTGCACTCAACATCCAACTTTAGTCACAGAATACATTTAGTAACTGAATATAGTAAAACTTGACTTAGTCCTTTGTATTTTAGTTTTTTAAAATAATTGCAATATCTTTAAGAGCAATTAAGTAGCCAGTAGTAGGGAACATATCTTATGCTTTTGTTTATCTTCCTCCAAGCATAGAACCTGACAAATATTACATGGTTAATTCATGCCAATAAAATGAATGATTAAAGTAACGGTTCTAATCCTAATGAAAGAATAATATGCAAATTGACTGTACATCCGATACACCCCCATGCCACGCCCACCAGCCAATCAGGAGCGAGTATGCAAATTAACCCAACCTAGATGGTTGTGGCCATGAAGAGAGCAGGAGGGAGGCTTGGGTTTCCCCGGCAATGGAAGAAGCCAAGCTTTCCACACACCCTGGCTGGTCCTGGACTCCACTCAAGGCTACAAAGTTTCAATTATAAAAGATAAATAAATCCCAACAAAAATGGTGGCAGCCACAGAGCTGGAGAGAGCAGGAGGCCTGAGTTGCCCCCGGCAATGGAGGAAGCCAAGCTTCCGCAGCCCTGGCCTGCCTTGGCCTCTGCTCAAGGCTACAAAGTTTCAATTATAGAAGATAAATAAATCCCAGATACCAGGGCCTCCGCTTGGGTCACCAGGGGGCATGGCCGGCCTGCAAACCACCACAGGGCCCTTGCCCAGGATGCCTCACGCCCCAAGGGAACCCCCACCCTGATCCAGGACACCCTTCAGGGCAAACCAGCTGGCCCCCACTCATGCACCAGGCCTCTATCCTACCTAATAAAAGAGTGATATGTAAATTGACTGTCACTCCAAGACACAAGATGGCCGCCCCCAGTGGTCAAAGATTGCTGCCCCCATGTGGACATAAGATGGCCACCACAAGATGGCCTGCAGGGGAGGGCAGTTGTGGGCAGTTAGGGGTGACCAGGCCAGCAAGGGAGGGCAGTTGGGGGGGACTGGGGCCTGCAGGGGAGGGAAGTTGGGGGGGGACCAGGTCTGCAGGGGAGGGCAGTTGGGGGGACCAGGTCAGCAGGGGAGGGCAGTTGTGGGCGATTAGGCAAGCAGTGAGGGCAGTTAGGGGTGACCAGGCTGGCAGGGGAGGGCAGTTGTGGGTGATCAGGCCAGTATGGAGGGAAGTAAGGGGTGACTGGGCCAGCAGAGGAGAGCATTTAAGGGTGACCAGGCCAGCAGGGGAGGGCAGTTAGGGGCAATCAGGCTGGCTGGGGAGCAGTTAGGCATCGACCAGGCTGGCAGGGGAGTGATTAGGGTGTGATCAGGCTGGCAGGCAGAAGCGGTTAGGGGCAATCTGGCAGAGGCAGGCAAGCGGTTGGTAGCCAGCAGTCCTGGATTGTGAGAGGGATATTCGACCGCCCATTTAGGCCTCATCCCACTGGGATCATGCCTAAACTGGCAGTCGTACATCCCTCAACTGGTCCCAGATTCGAGAGGATGCAGGCTGGGCTGAGGGACATCCCCCAACCCCCCGTGCACAAATTTCATGCACCAGGCCTCTAGTATTAAGAATAAAGAGCAATGTAACAACTTTAATTTCCATTCATTATGTTAAGATTGCCCATTTTAAATATGTAGATTAATTACAAACAATGAGTGTTAGCACTTAAGTGTTTGTAAAGCACTTTAAGATCTAAATTATTTTCCCATTTTACTGGCATGGCATCTCAGAATAAATGAGTGGTAACATAAAAATAAATCAATTTTAACATAGTTAATAAGTATGTAAAAAAATTGAAATATATATATATATATATATATATTAGGCCAAGAGTTTAGTATTCCTTTAACTGCAGTGTAATAAGATAAAAATTTGTGCAAGAATATTATGATCAGAATATTATTTTTTTACCAACCCAAAGACTGCCATTTACAAGAATTTCTTCTGATTTTTTACTAAATAGTATCTTGCTCTGCTTCCCTCTGAAAAGATATATTCTCTCTTAGTTATAAAGGAGGAAATGCTAGCATCTTGTCAATATGTTTTTCTACTTAACATAAATTACATCAATGTAATTTCTACTTTAGCTGGATGGTTATGATCTTTCTGTCTCTCATTGATCATTTCTTGAATGTATATTTATGAAGTCTCTATTATGTGTGAAGCACTAGACTCAGTGTTGTAACTAACAGAAGTGTCTGCTCTCATGAACCTCACTGACCAGCAAGTGTTGGACCTTAAATAAATAAATGCCACATTAGATCCAAAAGTAAAAATCATCATAAGTACTGTGAGGGAAGACAGAGAGTTCTCTGAGAGTGTATAGTAAGTATCTTCCTAATATTAAGAGGCCCAGAAGACTCCCCTGTGAAGGAGAGCTATGTAAGCTGAGAACTAAAGAATCATAGATTTCTGTGAAGACTACTTCAAAAAGAAGAAAATGCAAAGGCTAAAACAGGAAAAAAAAAAAAAAGTTCAGCATGACAGTAAATCCTATATAATAGAAGCCTAATATGCAAGGCTGAACAACCAGCAGAACCACCAATCGCTATGACGTGCACTGACCACCAGGGGACAGATGCTCAATGCAGGAGCTGCCCCCAGCCTGCAGGCCCCAACTGGCGGAGGCGGCGGGGGGCGGGGCCTGTGAGCAGTTGGCGCCAGGCCAGCCAAGGCGGGTGCCAGCAAGGGCCACTCAATTGCTCTGCTAGTTGCCCCGCAGATCGGCCCTGATCGCCCGCCAGGCCTAGGGATCCTACCCATGCATGAATTTCGTGCATCGGGCCTTTAGTAACTAAATAAATAACTCATTGAGAAATGGCTGCAGCAATGGAGATAATGTATGTTGATTATTTTTCCCCCTAGATTGAGATATGAAAGGATTGTAGCAATACAGCAGACATAGTAGGAAGTTACCTCTTTCCCCTCCTCCTCCCCTTCCTCCTTCTTCACCTCTTCCTCCTCTGTCTCCTTCTCCTCCTCCTTCTTCTTCTTCTCCTTCTCCTTCTCCTCCTCCTCCTTCTCCTTCATCCTCTTTTATAATACTAATTTCTTCAGCAGATTTGAAGGCTGATAGAAATAAATTCAGTAAAAATGGATGTGGAAGATGTTCTTCGAGCATAGCCCCTAGGACTGTTAGAGGGAATTGAATCCATTGATGGAGCCTCTCCTCAAGTTCAGAAGCAGGAGAATGGAGAAGGCAGGAATAGATGTTGAATGTTTTATAGGTTCATTTTAAAATGATTACCTCCTTGTGTCAAAACAGTAAGTCGAATTCATAGGCCTGGGTAAATTGCATATTGTAATTCCCAGGATTTCATGCTGTGACTTCCATTGACTTCACTGAAGTATTTCTCCCACTGGTATCACTTTAGACCAGCTTGCAACAGAGCAAAGAATAATGTGAGGGGAAGCAGTGAAATTTCCTGTAACTAAGTTTTTATTTGTTTTAATTTACTACATGTAAATTTTGATTTGCTATGCAATAATAATCTTCACAGTGAGGATTTCTGTGATAATGGCTCTTAATTTTCATATTCAAAATAAGTAAACTATTTTAGAATGAATTCTGAATTGTTTGCATGTCATCTACCTGTTTATCTCTGGGCTCCAATCTATCATGCAGTAAGAATAATTTGTAATGCTGCACCAATTGTAACAGCCCCTTTCCTTAACAAAGATCACAAACGGATAAATATTCATACCCTGAATGCCAATCCAAGTTCTTTTATTTGGTAATGGCAGGAACCTGAACAACTTTCTTAACTATTCTGCAATATTCTTATCTATAAAATGTGGACAATAATAACTGAATAGCTGTAAGTTTATAAGAACTGAATGAAAGAAAATATGTAAAAAACATCATTCGCTCTTCCGTGAGAATTACATTCAAAATAAACTTTGAGCCACATCTCTTAGTGTAGGGGTAGAAACAGATCATTATTAGCTCAGATCAAAACAATCCAACCCCAGATTTATTTTGAGGCCATACTATAGCTCTGTAGCTGATTATTTCTTTTGTAATCAATGAAAGATTGATATTGTAATTATTCTAGGTATGCATATGTGTGTGATTCATTATATTCTCTTTTTTTTATTTGTAATCGAATGAAAAGGCAATGCAGATATAGGCTTATACTGGAGACTGAGAAATACCACCCAGATCCTATTTCAAGGAAAGACACGCTGGTCTGGCCTCTGGGAGTGCTGCAGGTAGACACCCGTCAGCTATTTGCTGCTGCAGGGATGACCTCAGCTGCAAAGAACTGCCTTACCCACAGTCACACCCCTTTCAGTCTCACCCACATTCTGACTGATGTCCCAGGGTAAAGGGCTGGCCATTTTGGCCCAATAACTCTAACATGCAAGTCTAATTCCAGACACCTTCCAGAGTTAGCCAAGGCTATCCTTAACCCCGAGTAGTGGTTGGATTTCTCCCTGAATCCAATCCTGCTTCCTTCTGCTTCTCATGCGCATGGATCCCAAAGGTGCACACCAATTAATCACTTGCAACTAATTTCTCTCTCATTGTCTGTCTTACAGGGAACTCATCTTGCAAACAGAGACCCGTATGTAGTACAGTGGTTTTCCTCTAGTCACACAAGAATCAAAGATGGGAGTCTTTTCTTTCAATCTTAATTTCAGCTTACAAAATAAATAAGGACAGGTGATATTTCTTTGGCTTGTTTTCTCAATGTTTAGTTTGTAATATCTCAGAAAGATTAGGTCATTGGGATACTGAAACCCAGGACTGGAGATATTCCTGTAGGTGTCATAATTCACGACGTGGGGATATAGCAAATACAGCCTCTTTTTCACTGTCTCTTTCCTTCTGTTGAAACAGTTTTATGAAGAGCTGCTCTTCTGAGCTTACAGCGTTTTCTAACGGCTTTATGAGTGCTCAGTATTGTACTTGTCCATGTCAACACAGACAGATTTCTGTCAAAAGTGATCAGTGTTTATGAGCGTAGCAAGAGTAATGCTTCCTCTAGGCAAACCAAACCAAAGTGGTTCAAACATGTCAAGTTGGACAGTAGCTTCAGCCTCCATTTAGATTCTTCAGACTTTTTTTTTTTTTTACATTTTTTTAAATTGTTTGAAGTATTAAAAATAGTAGTACATATGTCTCTTTTTTTCCCCCATTGACCTCCCCCCACCCTCCCTTTCCCCACAGTACATGCCTTTGCCTGCCCCCCCCCCAGTGTCTTTTATCCATTGGTTATGCTTATATGCATGCGTACAAGTCCTTCAGTTGATCTCTTACAGCCCCCCTCCCCCCCAAATCCTCCTCTGCCTTCCCACTGTAGTTTGACAGTCTGTTCAATGCTTCTTTGCTTCTAAGTTTGAAATAATAACTTTCTTTATTATTTTCAGATACTTGGTAGACAGATTATAGAGCTTCAGTTTCTTGGAGTAATGCGCACTATTTTAACTTCCAGGTTGTTTTCCTAATTTTTTATGCCGACTCCAGTTCTTTAATCACTTCATTAGATTGACTAGACTATTTCTAACCATCAACATAATTCCATAGACTAAATCACTTTATTCTCAAGGAAAATTTCAACATGACCAAGTGATATTAAAATGTTCTTTTTTCTTGAGAATATGTTAACCATAAAAGAATGTATGGCCAAAAGTTTTCTTTCACTTTTAGAAGTCCTCAATTGAGTTTATTTTCTCTCATTTAGCAACAACAAAAAAATCAAAACCTTGAGTGTTGATAAAATATCTGTCTCCTATAAAATCTGTAACTGTTAAACATCTGTGTTTATTTCTAATATCATGGTGAGCAGCCGTAGCATTTCACACCAAAGTTAAAGGAAACAAACAGCACTTTGCACAATGCCTATTGCAGGGTAATCATCCCAAAATAGACACCTTTTATGCAGTCAGTGGCAAATAGGGATGTATTCTGACAGCATCTTGGAAGGACAGCAGATGGGAAAGGAAGAACACACACAGTCTAAATACATGATTTGATTCAAGAGGCAGTTCTGCGTTTTGTACATATTCTTTCCTGTATGCATAAATGCAGTCCTAGGGAGTAAATAAAAAGAGACAAGTTATTCCATCCAATTAATTCTGTTCTCCTAATTTAAACAAATATGGTAGATGAGATAGGTGATGATGCAACCTTTAGTTACTCCAGTGTATTTTTGGCAGAGGAATTAATGTAAAACATATATTTCTCAACCAATTTGGCAACATCCCAGATTGGAGGAATGGAACATAATTAACAATTGCTAAATTTTAGGCCTAGCTCAAGGAATGACAGAAGATAAAATAAACCCAAGCGATCAAAATCTGTATCCTGTTCTACTCTAGTGACATCGTCAGGGTAGGTAAATATAATAATACTAGTGGCCCGGTGCACAGATTCATGCACATTGAAAGAATATTAATTAGAAGAAAGATTCATGCGGTAATTACATCACTGCAAAAAATTACATGTCAAAATAGTATATATAATATAGTATTATAAAATTAAAACACACATGCGATTGGTGCCAGTGAGAGCTTTATATGTATCGCGCATGCACGAGTCAACATTTATTTTTAAATTGCCAGTGCATATCATATGTACCAGCCGGTTGGTCAGACGGTCAGATGGACAGACAGTCAGTCTTTTAGCCTTTTATATATATATAATAATAATGTATGTAAAATGGAGAAAGTCCTTTTAATTCTGTTCTTGTATTTGGGAACAATGAATACTTACATCTAGTAAAAGGCATTATTCATAGTATTTGGGAATTAGGAGATATTTTCTCTCATTAAGTGAATATCATATTGGCAAAATGCATTTTTTGCCTTATATATGCATGATAATGTAATACTTGAATAATTTCCGGAAAATGCAATTATGGAGAATTTCATAGAGAATCTAATCTGGCTTTCAAATTTTTCTAGTTTCCAAATGATTTTTTCTCTAGCATTGAGGTAAGCAAATCATTTGTGAGAAAGCATGACATAACAAAAGAAAGCTCTGTGACAGATGGAAGGACAACACTCTGTGCACTGTCTTGGCTTTTTAGGGAAATATGTGGGCATCTTTATAATTAACTGAAAAGAGTACTGGATAAAAATTAAAATCTGAGAATTAGTAGCTATGATCATAAAAACATATAATAAGGAAAATGTCACATCCTCAACAAACTTAGAGGAAACGAAAATACTTTAAAAATAGAAAGAACAGTACTTTGTGTCAGACCTTGACAAACAGGTAAGCACAAACAGAAAGATGCCTGAGCCAACCTGCTGGTTGCAGCAAATGCAATCCATGGTGATGATACTTTTCTTTTACTTAATTACTTAAAAA
This sequence comes from Plecotus auritus, assembly GCF_963455305.1. NCBI lineage: Eukaryota > Metazoa > Chordata > Mammalia > Chiroptera > Vespertilionidae > Plecotus > Plecotus auritus. Next base: position 32,279,292 of record NC_137783.1, on the reverse strand, counting down.
GTGATGACTATTGACTGCCACTCCACAGATGCTCTAAAAGAGTTACCTAACAAAAGAATTTGGTAAATATTTTAGGAGGTGATGTCATTGTAATGACTAATTGAAGGAACAATGCTTTTGTTAAAATGTTTATCTATGGTATATTGGGAAGTTCGCTCTTTCTTTTGACTAAAGCATTCATTTCAACAAAGGCATGTCACTCCAAAAGTGGAAGGAAATGGTTCTTGAGAGAGAGAAAAAAAAAAACACCTTACATTTTCATGTATATAGTACAGTTAAACATATATACATAAACAGATATACAATATATCAATATATCTATCTATGATAATACAATTTCATGGAGTTGTAATTCAGAAGAAAATATCTAAAAAGCCTGTTTAGGGGGATCATAATAGAAAGGATTTGAGTTCACACTGTAATGCAGTGTTGCAAAATAAAACTATTGTATTTAATTCCATAAAACAGATATATGCACAACACCGATTTTCAAACTGAACTATAAGTAGATTTCCTTAAGGCATTCTGAATGATGTAAAATGAAATAAAAGAACACGATAGAACAATAACATGGCAAATTCCAGGAATAAGCAATTATTGATATGATTGTTCATTTAATTTTCATCTAAAGAGGAAAACGTGTTACTACAAATTCTAAATGGCATTTCTAATTTCTTCACGTGATTGTGTGATTGGGGTAGAAATTCTAGGTAAACACATATAATGGAAATAGCTTCAAATGAAAGTTTTGCAGAAAATATTTATGGACTATCTACAAACTGTCAATGCAAAGAACAGGCATGGAACAAAAATAAGAGAACCAGCCTGCCCTTAACAAGCTCTAATGTCATGGGGCTATAGAAAAAAGGTACTAAAGCCTTTGGTAAATGAATGTGCAGTGAGTTTAAGGGGCATAAAGATGATGCTTCTCATGTAATCAAATGCTCCTGAGAGAGGTGACATGTGGACTGAAGAACGCGCAGGTTGGGAAGTAAGGGGAGGATTTCATGATAGAATAAAGCAGACATAAGACAGCAATGGTTACTTTAGCAAAATGCACTTAGATCTAGGGCCTTGTATATGTTTATCTATGGAATAAAGAGAGACTGGAGATGTTGGAGAAGTAAAAGTAAGAAGTAAGATAACAAAATGTAATTCCAGTATGTCTTTCCACCATCACACAAAATGGTGCAATACACACTAAACCCACAGTAAAGAATTAACAAATGTAAAGCAATAGGGGGAAATATGAAAATCATGGAATGAGTCCTCCCAGATTTTTCTCCCCACTTCCATTAATATAGGGAATACTTGAGAAAGAGAAGAGACAATCTCACTATATGAAGACATTAATGAACATAAAACATTATTTGTTTTTGTGTGGCTATGAACCTGACAACTCTTTTCCTGAAGCATCAAAGTCCTATACTCTGATTGCTGTTCATCATTATATGATGAATGGATATTTAACAAATTTGGTTCAGGGCTACACGGCCTCTTCCTCAGGCTTATTATTTAATCACTTGGTGTTAATTTGTATTCTGTCATTAAGAGAACTCTAGGCTATGTTTAACCACTTAAACTGGCTTGCTTAATTTGACACTCTCAGTTCATTTGAATTAAATATCACTGAACTCTAGAAAAATACTTTATTTCCATTTTCTTGCTGTCTATTTTTTATAAAGAATCTTATTTCCCTCTCTGCCTGAACTGCCCACTTTTCATACATTTTACCTTCGTTTGCCAAGCTATTCACAGATTCTTTTTCCTGTTGGTGCCTCCCATTATATAATAAGTGGATGGGCCGTAACTTGAAGGCCTAATATTTAATTGCACGACGTACATAAATAACAATAGAAAGTTTCTGCCTAGCGCAAGAGGGGTTGGGGGTTAGATGGAAAGGAGATACTTCCCAGGAAACAGATGAGTCAAGTTAGAGGTGGGTTTTAAAGAATTGGATAGGGCTTAAAAACAAAAGACTATGAGGAAGTGGGGAGAAAACCAGTGCATTTCGAGAACAATGAGAGCGGTAGACTGTATTATTGTTTCCAATTTTTATTTTTCTGCCCCCCACCTCATGACATCAGCCTTGGTCACAGAAAATTTATCTTAACCAATGAAGTGGGAGTGCAGGTGATGTTCCATTTCCAAGCAGGAACATTAAGAGCTATGGCTTCGTAATATCGTTTTCCCTCTGATTTACATGAACAGCCTGTGTCAATAGAGGCTCGTTCTCCAGCCTCCTTCCTGGAGTAAAGATGATACAGAGTAGAGCAGCAGGGAGTTCACAAGGGATGCTGCATGGGAGAGAAATAAACATCAGTGATTTTGCAGTTGTTTGAAAGCTGACTGATACGTTAAAATAAACTATTTTGACTAAAATATAGACTTTGTGTCTGAGTTTGTTGTGGGAGATGGGTGCATAAAAATAGGTTAGAACAAGATCACCTGGAGCCTTAAATATTAGGATAAAATGTAATTTATTGTGTAACTAGGAGTAATTGTTTTGGCTATTGGCTATTAAACAAAACGTTCAATAAGGCACCTACTACTTGATAAAAGAAAATCTTTATTTGAACATTTATTTGGCAAACATTCATTGTACACCTATGAAGGATAGACATTAAAATCAGCTGTGAGCAGTGCATATTTCTTGTCCTCAAATTGTGTGAAATGCAGTGTAGATGACAAGCAGGTAAGCAGGCAATTACATTATGATTGTAATGATCTCAGTAAATACCGAATGATGGAGTCTCAGTGGAGGGACATCTGTCTTGACTTGGGGGAGCCAGGGAAGGCATCCCCCAGAATTACCTAGCCCTCAGGTACAATTTACTTGAGGTTTGCTGTATCCAGAGTGGAACAGCTTCAAAAACACTAAGAAAAGACATAGCTTTAAAGAAAATATGGGAAGCTGTCAAACATTTTTTTTTGTGTGTGGGAAAATACTATTTTCAGATTTCTCTCCCTAGAATTTATCCTTTTTGATTTGGAAGGATGGCTTGCTGTCATTATGACAAGTAAGGAAATGTTTAGTGTGAAATAACTCTCATACCCCTTTCATCTCTCACTACAATTATTTTAAGAGCCTCACAATTTATAATCAGGTCATGGTCACTCATATTTTTTCCTAATCCCTGAAGAAATGACTTTAAACATAACTGGAAGTTATCATCTCTTCTCTTCAGCTTTCAAATGGAATACTTTTTTTTTTTTTTCAAAAATGTAACTGATGTTTTTAGGCCTGATATTGGAAGCATTTCTCAGTATGGCAATATCCATAAAATCTCTATCATCTGTCTAATTCTATCTTAATTTATGTATCAGTGGCTTAAATCTTCATCATTATTTCTTACTAGTGTCCCAGTGCACAAATTTGTATACAATGAAAGGAAATTAATTAGAAGAAATATTTTAATATTGCTATTCACCCTTTCTCTATAATAGAAGTGTCAGAGATGAAAGAAAATTAGTAAAATGTATATGAAGATAACATATAAATTGACTAATAAACAATAACATGATATAACGACAACAAAGACATGATATAAAAACATGATATAACACTGGCTTCTTTCAGTTTCAGAGGTACATTGTGCCAATAGTTGGACTTCAGACCTATTTTGTTGACAACACCACTTTCTTTCAGCTTCAGAATGTCAACAAAAACAACCAAATTCACGATTGACAATGACAGATCGAAACACACACATGTGATTGGCACCAGCGAGAACTTTATGTATATCGTGCATGCGCTAGTCAACATTTATTTTTAAATTGCCAGTGCATGTAATATGTGCTGACCGGTTGGTCAGTTGGATGGTCGGACGGATGGATGGATGATTGGTCACTTAGCCTTTTATATATATATAGATGGTAACTAAAGTGACATTTTCTTTTTGTTATGTGTTCTCTGATCATGTAAATTTTTCTGTATTTGTACTTGTTATACTAAAAGCACTGTGCACAGGTTTGATGATCTTTCATAAATGAATTATCTAATAAATACAGAAACCAAAACTCTCAGGAAAGCTTGACAACAACAAAGTTAATAGAAACTAATAGATTCAGTATGCCGGGTTAAACATGATCATAAGAAAAATGAAATGTATAAATATGCCAAACAAAAATAGGTTGATTTGTTCCATCAAAAAATATTTTTAAAATAAGTTTATGACAGAATGGAGCTTTTAAAACAGTTTCTAAGTAGATATTGAAAACCTTAAAAACAATAAGCATATATATTTTAATACTGATTATTTCATATGACCAGGCATGATAAGTGTGGTCAGTTGTCATTGGGGTAGTGAAATATATAGTCATTAGCATCAACATTTTACAGATGAAATGAAAGGTGGAAGCTTAGAGTGATTGATTCACCAAAGGCAGTAAAGTTAGTAAGGGAATGATCTGGGCTTTTAACCTAGAGCTAGTGATATATATATTCTAGATTCCTAGAGATTAAATATGATGAAAAACTATTCAGTCTGGTTATGTTTTTAGTGATTTGATCTCAAGTACACTTACTACCATCTAACTTGTAATTCTATTTGCCATTGTTACAAAATGAATTTGAGGCATTTGTGTGATGAGAGACAAAAATTTACCAGCATCTTGAAATACTAACATGCTTCATCTCTTTCACACTGATAATCACAGCCCTTGAAATAGCTCAGCCTCTTTAAAGAAATAAAGACAACTATTTTATATCTTTTCCAAGTTGTTAGATGAAGGAAATATTTCCATTCGTAATGTCATTAACAATGCATTGCCCAACTTCTCCTTCTGACCTTTTTGCTCAACCACTTTTATGGTTTCCACTTCGAGGTGAGAAAAGAATGTGCAGCCTCTCAAATTTCTATAAACAGGATGAGCAAAAAGTACAGATAAGCTCCTTCTCAGCTTCACTCTGGGCTAATAGGCGCTACCTGGTAATTCACACCTTTCCTAATAGCTATGTTTTCTTTTTGTTCTCATGGTGCTTAGTGTGTACCTGATTGTTGTGAGAATAAACAGGTGATTTATATCTAAACAATCTGAATGGGTATGAGTATATAACATGTTTTAAATTGGAATTAATCATTGAAAAAAGGTCCAAGTAATCCACTCAGAGACTTCTTGATAAAGGAGATACAGATTTGAGATTTTATCCCAATACATTCTACCCATGCAGACTATGTGTAGGTATCTATAGAATTTGTAGCCCCCTATAAGCATGCCAGTAATAGGCTTCCACTTTTTTTGATGGGAAAGAGTGTATAGAAGACTCACTGGCGCAGGGTGGGGGGGGGGGGGGGGGGCGGGGATGAGGAAAAATAGGGATGAATGGAATGTATAAGAAAAATATTTCCCTTTGAAATGATATGGTATAAAATCATGCTCTGAATTTAAACTCTGATTGAAATAAATAAAAATCGTTAAAAATAAAAGGTGGGAAAATTTTGAGGAAAAAAAATGGTGTTCAACACATAGTCACTAAATCATGTTCAATAAATGCCCTGGTAACATGATCTGACTTTTTCTTGAGTAATTATGTAGTTGTCTCTAATATACTCTAACTTTGATTTTAATGATTAAGGTTTTCCAGAAGCTTTTTAAAGCAAATATTCAGAGTTCTATCCAGTGGGTCTTTATTTGACTACAGACTAGCAGCCAGTTTCCAGCAAAATGCATTCACAGATAAGTAGCTGCAAATCAGGCCCCACAGTAAGGTGTATATTACAAAATGTGTTAACCATGGACAGATGATTATAAAGTTGAAGCTATTACTGTTTATTGCTTTGATGTAGTACAAGGGAAGAAGAAATGTGTGATTTTTCTTATTAACAGTCTTAATTAACTTTTAATTGATTTCTAGGAAGATAAATGGTTTCACACACTGAGCTCCTTGGCTAGATACTAAACATCAATGCAAACTTTTTGACAGTACTGCTGCTGATAAGGGATTTTGTGTTTGATTATCTTGCCTAATACATACTCATCTGTAATAGGAAAGAAATGAAATTAGCTTGCTTAGCTAGTTCATGTCACCTAACTTACATGACCCTGTTTGTGCTCCTTAATTAAGAGAAAAGGAAGGAAAGAGCCTTGCTTTTCACAAACATTCTGATTTCATTGTCCCTACTAGATGTATGTCTGCATTTCCTTAAAATGTTTAGGGTGTTTTCCAACAAAACATTACTGCTATTTATTCCATGAGGACTGAATATAGTTCTATTTGTGGAAACGAGGCATTCAGTGAATTAAGTTGTGGGAAATCAGATAAAAATGTGTGTGTGTAGTTGTGTGTGTGTGCACTTGACTTTGAACATGTTATGCCATTTCAACTGACTAAAAATTATGAAACCCTATTGATGAGGATGCCCCATCTAACATTTATTTCCAATCCGTCTTTTACATATGTGTTTGGACATCTTCTCTCAACAGATCACCCCATTGTAAAATAGAGATAGCTATATATTTGATAATTTTAATATATGAAAAGTTTTGAAATGTTATTCTAAAAAGACATATGGCAGACTCAAAGAAATACAAGAAAGCATTTGTGAAGTGTACAATTATGATTAATAAAATGATCTCTAAATGATAGAAATTTTTCTAGAAGTGAAATTGGGATTTCAAGAATAGATACATGATTAGAATTTCATAGGTGAGTAAAGAGTCATCCTAGCGAGGTCTGAAATAAATGTCAAAAAGTATATGCTGAGTCCTAGGGAAATGTGGAAAACTTATTAGACTTGAGCAGAGGCAGAGAGTTCATACAGCAGAGTGAATAGTATGAAATGCTGAAAACATAGGTTGGAATTAAATCCTATCTAATAAAAGAGTAATATGCAGATTGACCATCACTCCAACACACAAGATGGCTGCCCCCATATGGTCAAAGATCCTGCCCCCATGTGGACACAAGATGGCCACCACAAGATGGCCAGCAGGAGAGGGCAGTTGGGAGGGAGCAGGCCTGCAAAGGAGGGCAGTTGGGGGTGATCAAGTCTGCAGGCGAGGGCAGTTAGGGGTGACCAAGCCGGCAGAGGAGGGAAGTTGGGGGCAACCAGGCCTGCAGGGAAAGGCAGTTGGGAGGGACCCAGGCCTGCAGGGGAGAGCAGTTGGGGGGGGGACCAGGCCTGCAGGGGAGGGCAGTTAGGAATGACCAGGCCTCCAGGGGAGGGCAGTTGGGGGGGACCCAGGCCTGCAGGGGAGAGCAGTTGGGGGGGACAAGGCCTGCAGGGGAGGGCAGTTAGGGGTGACCAGGCCTGCAGGGGAGGGCAGTTAGGGGAAAACAGGCTGGCAAGGGAGCAGTTAGGCATCAATCAGGCTGGCAGGGGAGTGGTTAGGTGGTAGTCAGGCTGGCAGGCAGAAGCGGTTAGGGGCAATCAGGAAGGCAGGCAGGCGAGCAGTTGGGAGCCAGCAGTCCTGGATTGTGAGAGGGATGTCCGACTGCCCGTTTAAGGGCAGTCGGACATCCCTCGAGGGGTCCCAGGTTGGAGAGGGTGCAGGCTGGGCTGAGGGACACCTCCCCCATGTGCACGAATTTCGTGCACCGGGCCTCTAGTTATATATAAAAGTTTAGATTTGGGTTTCTTTCTATAGGTTGGTCTGTTGAAAGGAGGCTATATTTCTATACTTAAGATTTCTAAATCTGGTGCATATGGTATTCTCTTTGAGAACATCACCTTGTTCATTAAAATATTGATGGCACTTGAGAAGTTCTGAAGTAATGAAACATTTTAAATTCCCTTTATTCTTAATTTCTAAACTTTATGTATTTGAGCATTCACCATCTTAACCTGCATATTCTCTAGTTGTCATTCCATAAAATATTTAAAACACACAGATATTTCCTTGTTTTGATCACACCTTTGTTTTGGTCATGAAAAAATACCGTTATGTACTTTTAATAATGCTATTTTTCAATATAGACCAATAATCAGTAGTAATGCTAAGATTATCAGAGTCCTGGGTGCAATTCTAATAATTCCAGTGTTTGCTCTGAAATTCTTGATCAAAATCACACAGAATGACAAAGCAATAAAAGTAAACTAAAATAAAGCCAAACAGCAGGTATATAATGAATAAAATAAATTTAAGTATTCTATAGCAGTGTTAATACATTCATTTATATGCTAATATGTATAATCCATTTGTGCACTTAAATATTGAATGTATGCCTACTATGTGTCAGAAACTATAGTAGGCACTGAGCATTTAGTGAAAAAAAAAAGCAAAAATCCCAGACCATACCTTAATGGCTTACATTGTGAAAAGGTAGACAAATATTAAATAATCACACTGATAAATAAAAGTGGCATAGATGACAGGTATATAAAGCTACTGACATGTGTAGCAGGAGGTTCTAATTTCCACTTCAAAAGTCAGAAAAAATTGCTTTGAGGAAGTGATGTTAGATTGACACTTGAAAGATGAGTGGGTATTAGCCTCGTGAATAATAGCAGACACCTCCAGGCAGGGGCTTCTGGAGAAGTTTTGAGGTTAGAGAGGTTTGCAATATTCTGAAACATAGTGAAATCAGCATTTAATGTGGAACCTCCTGGCTATGTTAAAGGTTTAAATATTTCCCAAGGCAATGGAAATCATTGAAGGAAATTAAGCAGAGGACTGGTGTCATTACTTTATCTTTTATAAGAAAATATATATATCTGAAGAGAAATAACTGAAAGAAAATAATTAAGAAGTAATTTAGCAATCTAAGCCACAGTGGATGATGGCTGGGCCCAGTCTGATTAGGCTTGAGATATTTTACACCGGTAGAAGCATAGTATGGATAGATAGAGATTTTTCTGCAAATGCCATTACAGCTTGGACCTTGTTATTTAATATACCACATATCTGTAGCTGAGCTTCATATACTGTATGAGATGGAATAAAAGAAGGAAAAGGAGAGATTCAAAAGTGTGAGAGGGACTTGTCTCACAATTGTTGGTTTTGAAGATGGAGGGAATGTGCCATGAGCGAGGGACAGGGGGTGGCCTCTGGAAGCTGGGAATTGTCCTACATGGCAACCAAAATAGAGGTGGGGATATCAATCTGACAATCCCAAGGAACTACATTAAGTCAACAACTTGAATGAGCAAGGAAGGTGAACTTGCTCTAAAGCCTCCAGACAGAAGCATAGCCCTACCTATACCTTGAGTGGCGAGACCCATGTTGAACTTCAGATCTACAGAACTAAAAGATAATAAACTTGTATAAGCTGCTAAATTTGTAATGACAGTGATAAAAAAAATACAGATCTATTTGAGGTATCTTTATTGGAGATATAAATTAAGCAGCTGGACATATATAGGACAATACATACACAATACTCCCCCAACACACACACATAGCATGTTAGTCAAATTAAATCATTCTGTCATAACAAATCTTCCAATGTGTGGCTGAATAAAACCATAACTTGAACAAGAATCATTTAAATTACTGATTAAATAAGTGATTGATTTGGTAATTTTAAGAATTCCCACAGACAGTAAAAGTCACTGAAATTTTCAAGGGTATTGGTATCCTATATAATAAAGAGGTAATATGCAAATTGACCATCACTCCAACACACAAGATGGCCACCCCCGTGTGGACACAAGATGGCCACCACAAGATGGCCAGCAGGGGAGGGCAGTTGGGAGGGACCAGGCCTGCAAGGGAGGGCAGTTAGGGGTGACTGGGCCAGCAGAGGAGGGCAGTTGGGGGCAACCAGGCCTGCAGGGGAGGGCAGTTGGGGGGGACCAGGCCTGCAGGGGAGGGCAGTTGGGGGGGACCAGGCCTGCAGGAGAGGGCAGTTAGGGGAAAACAGGCTGGCAGGGGAGTGGCTAGGGGGTGATCAGGCTGTCAAGCAGAAGCGGTTAGGGGCAATCAGGCAGGCAGGCAGTCGAGCAGTTGGGAGCCAGCAGTCCTGGATTGTGAGAGGGATGTCCGACTAAATGGGCAGGCCTAAATGGGCAGTCGGACATCCCTCGAGGGGTCCCACATTGGAGAGGGTGCAGGCTGGGCTGAGGGACAATCTCCTCCCCCCCCCCCCAGTGCATGAATTTCGTGCACCGGGCCTCTAGTTATGTAATAAGACGTATTTATATCACTAGATTACATTTTTCTAGTTTCTTAAGCAGTGATTTTTAGAGAGAAAAATAAAGTTTTGTGGGAGGTTTCTTTGGGGGAGGGAGTTATTGTGGATATTAAGTGATTATTGTACCCCTAGCTCATAATGCAGCCATGTGTCGTATTTTCCTTAGCAACAGTTTGAGGCACAACTATATAACATTGTATAGCTTCTAAGATTTCCTTCAATTTCTCTGAAGAAAAATGATGTAGAACTATTTAACACAAACAACACAGTATTTGATAGTGAGAGGTCATATTTATATTCACGCAAAATTTCCACATTTTATTTGATATGAAGTAATTTTATATGACTTGGAATTTTCAGTTAATATGTTATTATAACATCAACAATTCCCAATTATCACTTGGAGATTGCAATGTAATATTAAAGAAAAACCCTTTGTAGGTGCTTGATAGTCTCATTATACATTTACTCTCATTTGGATTTTGAAGCAGATTTAGTTTTATATCTCATTTTCATACATTTATTTATTCAAATACTAATTTCACAAATATTTAAGGAGTTTTATATGTGAGGCATTGTATTAAAAATGGGGCACTGAGATATTTATTTCTTGTGTAATGCTAAGCAAGATAATTAAATTCCATAAACCACAGTTTTCTCATTTGTAAATTGGGGCCAATTATATTTATTAATAAGAACATTGTGAGGATTAAATGAGGTAATATATATTTATGTACATTATGTGAAATTTCATATACAGATGAAAATAAATATATAAAGTACTCAAATTAAAACTATAGAATTTTAAGTTGTCACCTAGTAGCTTATGTTAAAGCAATTATAAACTAAATGTGATTTTCTTATTCTAGAATTCAAAATGTATTATAGAAATGATAGAGGAAAATTCAGTATTTTTGTAGTGAGAATTTTCTGAAATAATATTATTGCTAATGATATTATCAATGTATAAGTTATGCTCATTTTGAATGAATATTAATTAAACTATATTATATTTCTTTTCATGTTCTAGACTCTTGGATTCTCATTATCTTTTTAATATTCTCCCTAGAGAAAAAAGAATATTCGGTTAGAAATATTCCATGATTCATTAACTATTCTCTTCTAGCAGGAAAACATAACAAAATGCAATGTGAAAAAAGCTTAACAAAATGTGCTATGTGAATTTCCTTGTTTTTTATTTCAATTAGGCAACTGACCCCGATGCTGGAATAAATGGCCAAGTGTACTACAGTTTGGGTAACTTCAATCATCTTTTTCGTATCACATCCAATGGGAGCATTTACACAACAGTGAAGCTTAACAGGGAAGTCAGGGACTACTATGAACTTCTTGTTGTGGCAACTGATGGAGCGGTACACCCTCGTCATTCAACTCTAACACTGGCCATCAAGGTTTTGGATATTGATGATAACAGTCCTGTGTTCACCAATTCAACGTATACTGTTGTTGTTGAAGAGAATCTGCCTGCTGGGACTACCTTCCTTCAAGTAGAGGTAGGTGTGTGGGAGAAGCATTCATTTAATAAGTTCCACATTATAGGATTAGCTATTAGGGTAGGGTTGACAGATTTAGCAAATCAAAAAATAACATATCCAGTTAAATTTTTTATTTTATTTTTAAAAATTTTAATTGCAGATAAACAATGAGCACATTTTAATATAAGTCTCTCTCAAGCACTACATTTTTTTAAAAATCTAACAACTCTACTTTTAGGGACACAAAAAAAAATAAGGGGAGAAAATGCACCTTTGTAAGAAATTAAATAAAAAATCTAAATAGACTTTTTAATTTAAAAATTAATATTATATATTTATTGTAATAATGAACAATACAGAAGTCTATAAAAAGTCAATAATCTTCCACCTTGTACCTCGAAAGTACTCTCTATTAATTTTCATGTTTATTCTGTCACATTTATCTTTGTGCTCACACAAGTATCAAAGATATATATATGTAAACATAATATGCATGTATTTTTGCATAAATGCATATATGTATATACACATATATACATATGTAAAGAGTTATCTATATTTTACAGAAATAGGATATTGCTATATTTATTATTTTGTAATTTTTAATTTTATTTTCAGTAAACAACTGACATTCTTCCACAAGTCTTAACTCTCCTATTTAATAGTGTCTCCATCTCCAAACCTCCCTTTTCATTTCTCAACTGCACTATTACCAGAAACTCTGGACATTCTGATTCAGTAGGTTAAATTGGCTCAGAAATCTGCATTTTAAGCAACTACCCATTTAATTCTGACACAGGTGGTATATGAAGTATATTTTTGAAAACAAAAATTAGACCTTCTTTGACTGCAATACACATAAATTTTGTTAACATGGATTTAAAGAACTTGAATTCCTTTCATAATTTAACCAAATAAATATTTAGACAATAAACATTAATAACTGACAAAAGAGACATATGCTGGTCACAGAGAGTGCCATTATTTCTTCATGTATTCTTCTATTCATCTCATTCATTCCTTCATTCAAGAAGCATAATTTCAACATTTATTTTATATCAACTCCTCTGCTAGACTTTGAGGATTCAAACATGAAACGGACAATTTTCTGCGTTCATTGAGTTTTTGGTCTGTAGCAAGGAGACAAGTAGACTGCTAATTAAAACAGAGGTCCTCAAAGGGAGGGGCTTAGGAGATCACAGACTGTAACCTAATCTTTAGGTCAAAGAGAATGTTTCCTGGAGAAAGTTGCTTTCTGAATGGTGAACTGCAGAGTGAGAGTTATTTAAGCAAAGAGCAAGAATGACTATTCAAGGCAGTGGAAATAATCTGCTCAAAATCCTGGAGGACAGAAGAGAATTAGGTGCTAAATGGCTGCAAAAGGTGTATGTCCTTCTCACCATGTTAAGGAGTTAGGAGATGATCCAAAATGGAATGAAAAACAGGAAGGATTTTAGGCAGGGAAATAAAATAAAATCTTTCTCATCATTACCAGTATGTCCATAACCGGTTAAAGGGTGCCAAGACTAGAAGTTCACCTAAGAGGTTTTGCATTACTGCATGCAGAGCCTAACCAACTCTCATCTCCCAATGCCATTCTTGCTCCATTCCATGTCTCCTAGCAAAGTGGCCTTTGCAAGTTTGTATTACTGAATAAAATAATCATCCTACAAATACTGCATATAAAGCATCCTTTCAGCTAAAAGATATCACTCCCAATTCTGAACACCTTTAAGTGACATATCACTTTTTTCCTTTGATTTTGGTATTTGTGTCTTATTTCTTTGTACAGTAACCTGGAGGGCAGAAACTGCCTTGATTCATCTTGTACATCTCTATAGTACCTTGCACACAATAACTACTCAATAAGCATTAGTTAAATGAAGGGAGTTATAACAGAGTGATCTCTAGAAATGTATCATAGGATACTTACGAGATGAAATTATTATTTATATCTTTCAGTTTTTGTGTTTTAATAATCCATTGTGTTTATGGAAATCACTCAATTTTTTTTTTTTTGGTTAATCCTCACACAAGGATATTTTTTACATTGATTTTTGGAGAAAATGGAAGGGAGAAAGGGGGGGGAGAGAGAAAGAGAGAGAGAGAGAGAGAGAGAGAGAGAGAGAGAGAGAGAGAGAGAGAGGGAAATTGTCTCCTGCAAGTGCTCTGACTAGGGCAGGGATCAAAGCTACAACCCAATCACATATCCTTGACCAGGAATAGAACCTGTGACCCCTCAGTCCGTGGGCCAACACTCCAACCACTGAGCCACACTGGTTAAGGCTCAATAAATTTATTTTTATTTAAAATATTCCTTTTCAAGGTTATATGGTTAGGAAGAAATAATAATCTGTGACAATACTTATTTCTTTACTGTGGCATAATTCTTTTAATAGTGATTTTTTTCAGGTAAAATAAATTTAGTAATAAAATCCACAAAGACAAAAATCTCATGTCTCTGTCTCTATTTCTCTTTCTCTCCTCCTCCCTCTTTCTGGTAAATTACTTAACAAACGTGCTTTTCTCTGAAACATGACTTTTGGTCAGCATTAAACTTATGCTGTCCTAAGCACTGACACATGACTTGATCAGTCTTTCATTTTTCTAGGTTGGTAATGCCACTGATATAACCATTCTTCTTGTTACAGGCCACAGATGTTGACCTTGGAGCAAATGTATCTTATCGGATAAGAAGCCCAGAAGTGAAGCACCTTTTTGCAATGCATCCATTTACAGGAGAACTCTCCCTTTTAAGGAGTTTGGACTATGAGTCATTTCCAGACCAGGAAGCAAGTATCACTTTCCTAGTAGAGGCCTTTGATATTTACGGAACAATGCCTCCTGGTATTGCTACTGTCACGGTGATAGTAAAGGTAAGGAATAGTAAAGGTAAGTAGGTGACTTCTGGTTGCCTACTTTGCACTCTCTACATGTAGCTTCTGTTTTTTATACAATAAGTATAATATTTAGTGCAACAATTCATAATAACAAATTGGTACCAGACCCAGAACATAGATTTTTTAATTGAGAAATATTTATGAAGACTTGAAAAACAACTATATTGTTTAAGAGATAAATTCGAAGGAAACACTAAAAAATTAATTCAAACATGTGGCTGCCTTAGTCTGCTGTTAGCTCTGTGACTTCAATCAAGCCATAATTTCGCCAGCCTACACTTTAGTGCAAATTTCACAGCAGTAGAGATAATAACTTTATCCAAATACTTCAGTTTTAAAAAAAAATCTTTAATAAGATGACTCTGAATGATTAAGTACTAAGCCTCCAGAACTAATTAGTTTAGTTTAGTTTAGAACCCAAGATTCTGGAATGAAATAAGCTTTGGGATCAGATCAAATTGGAATTAAGTTCTGGTTCAACCATTTCAATTTTTACAATTTATGGGACTTTCTTGACCTCTCTAAGTTTGTTATCTCATTCATTAGAATACCCTGTGCCAAACGATTGCCTGAAAAAGCATGGTGTCTTCAGCCTTTTGGATTTCCATTAACAGTTCTCAAGTGTATATAAAGGTCACCTGAGCTGCAAACTAAACTTTCAGATTTCTCTGCTCTTCCCCAAAGAAGCACCTTCCCTATGGGGAAAGCATTACAAATGCACTTCTACTGTGGCATTTCTGCCTAGAATAAGAGAAAGTCAGGTTCTGGGAATGGCTTCAAGTTTTGAAAGGTGCTTTCATTCAAGGACTCTGTACACAAGGTTATAAGGTACACAAGGTAATAGGCAGCTTTTCCACAATGCTCACTCTCATAGTGTAAATGATGGAATTAAAAACGCATGGCTTTCCTTGAGTTTTTATTTGATATTTAACTAATAAATAACTGAAAATGCTATTGATTTTGTTAGAAAATACCAATATGAGAACATAGAAGATTGTTAAAGACTTAACCAATCTATAATTAGCATAACTATTTATCATGCAGGTAAATGCTTTAATACTTGACTGCAAAGTCTTTAGGTCTGTTTTTTTTGTGTTTTTTTTTTGTGTGTGTTGTGTGTGTGTGTGTGTGTGTGTGTGTGTGTGTGTGTGTGTGTGTGTGTTTGGTTGGTTTGGTTTTATTTGCGATAATCCTGCAGTCGGAGTGGGACACAGGGACTATTCCACTGCCTTTTCTGACTGAGGTTTATCTGCCAGTACCCACCTGAGGCTATTTCTTCATCCAGTCCTGCTGTCCCCTCTAAACTACCCTAGAAAGGGGAGCCTAAGTCCCTTCCATTCTCAGATGCCTTAGAGCTGTCTGGATAGTTCTATGAGGGTCTGAATTCCTTTTTTCTTAGGGATCCACAATGACTCTGTGCCTATATCCATAGTGCGTCTCTCTATCCTAAGGAATTTATCTATTTCAGATAGTGGAAAATGTATCTATTTTAGGGAGTTAAATTTTTATTCAGCATCGAGTTCTCTTTGGAAATCAGAATTTGAACTATCAAAATCTTTTCTTGGTCACCTGCTTTTCTGTTTATGTATCCACCCCTCCCCTGAAACAGTGATTTTTTAATGCTCTGGTAGCCTGGGGAAGGATCAAGGGACAGCACAAAACCACCAGTGGCCTGAGGGCCTTCGACTCGTATTTTGAAATATTATGTTGCCACACTATTATGGTATGACACTTAGAAATTTTGAAATCTTTTTCCAAGAACATATTAGGAACATGATATTAGTGGTTAGGAAGATGTCATGATAAAAGACTAAGATAAGTCTGACCTGCATAAACTAACTATAGCAAAATGGCTTCCAGAGCAGGTGAAAATTTTAAGCCATCTTACCCTGGTCTTCTCCTGCCTATCCATGTGGCTCAGTGGAATTTAGCATTAAAGACATTTAAAATAGAATAAAAAGGTCCATGTTAGACAATTTTGGACAATAAGGGAAGAAAAGTCTTGTTTCTAATTACCTTCCCTCTATTCTTCCCAGATCCAAAAAGAGATACTCAAATAGTGTAGCCTTCTCTCCAGGATAAATGTTGTGAATAGTAGAAAATTATAACCTTCATAGACTCTGACATGGCTGCTTGAATTTTTTTCTCTTTGGCTTTGACTTTTTTTTTTTTTTCCGAAGTCATTGGAGTCAAATTGAATCAAAACATATAAAGTAAATAAGCAAGATTGTTCTAAATAAGCTCATTCTTTATCTGAGCTCAAGACTTAAATTTCATTCCCTGTTGCCTGAGCGCCCTTTATTGTAATAGAGGGGTGTCACTCAATGCTTCTTATCATTTACCTTATTTAGAGAAGTAAACCCAATGTATTGGTTAAGTCTTCTTGACCTATACAAATTTATTTCTGATTTAGTGTACATTTAAAAAAATCTTATTCAAGATTTAATTCTAGATATTTTTAATGCCACTTTTTTTTTCTTTTTCAAGTGATATAAGCATAAAATATTTGCATAATATTTTCCCAAAGACAGACTGATGCTTTCTTTTCTCCTCATCACTCAGGGTGAAAGAGAACTTTCAGAGTCTCTTGTCTACTATCTATCATACTTGTTTGTTTT
The DNA here is from genome assembly GCF_963455305.1 of Plecotus auritus. Lineage (NCBI taxonomy): Eukaryota > Metazoa > Chordata > Mammalia > Chiroptera > Vespertilionidae > Plecotus > Plecotus auritus. The sequence goes on along the minus strand of NC_137783.1, from coordinate 32,262,203 downwards.
GAAAAGAAAATGGAATAGAATTCTCATCTCTCCACATATGTAGATCTTTTCTAAGCTTGCAAATTTCCTGCTATTGGTTTGTTTACTTGCAGTACTGACAAGCTGCTTTGCTGATAACATAATTGCATGGTATTTGCTAAGAGATATTTCTACTCAAAACAGTCACCACAGGGAAAGCATCTTGAAGATCTCTCTTTGAAAATGAGCGGAAATATAATTTCTTTTGTAAAGAAGAAAAAAGAAATATCTAGTGTTTTATAACTAGTCCATCAAATTCATTTAAAACTGGAGTGAGAATAGGGAAATTAAAGTGATATTCAGAAGGAAAAATATTTCCACACTAGTAAGAAAATAGAATTGTATGACAGACACCTGCAAAGAGCTCTCTTGGTCACACATTTTAAGGACCCAAAACAAAACCAATTATGATCATAAAAAATAATATGGATTTTTATTGCAAAGTTTTTGTAGAACATTGATAAAACAAGGCCTATTTCATTGCATATGTACTGATAGAAAATTAGATGATATGGATGAATCTTTGGAAAATAAAAATAACATAAAATTCAGAAAAAAATCTTACCTTATACATAGAATTCTAATATACAACAGAAAATACACAGAAAGAAAAGCTCTGTTTTCTGTGGTAAGCCAAAAGCTGAATACAGGCCAGAACAGTTGAAATATATTAATAAATATACAATACTTGACAGCATTGAAAGGGCTGTGAAAGACTTGTTCAAAATAAAAAGATGATTTAAGTCATTTTGCTGATGGTAATTTTAGATAGAATGGCTGCACAGGAGTAGGAGAGTGACTGGGTTAGTAGGAACAGGTAGGTATAGGAGGGGGCAGGAATAGGTGGAAGGATCAGAAATGGAAGACTATCCATTAAGGCCAAGGTTGCTGGAAATACAATGTATCTTGGAAGATGAAGTTAGAATTTTCATCCTTCAAAGGGGTTTCCTACTCCAGGTAGAAAATAAATGTTTCTATGCACCCCCCCCAAAAAAAATATATAGAAAATAGGCTTTTCTAGCTTTTCTATAGAAACTCAGTGTCCAGCATCAAGGTATCATTTGCCAAACCCTGGACACCCAACAGGCATTGATGTGCTGCTGATGCTCCATGGTGACAGTATTGGTAATGCCCTAGTTTGGGTTCAGTCAGAGGAGCTATGGTAAGAGAGACCCGGAGGTAGTCCAGGACTCAAACACCGTAAGAAATTCTGGACATTTCAAGATTTATAGCATATTTCCTTCCCTCCCTCTGGAAGGGGAAGAGTGAATTAAAGATGATTTCAATGAACCAGCTAATGGGAGTATGTTTTAACAGCTCATTATCTTTTTACAACTTGGAGTTGATTTTTCCTTTGGAGTTGGTTGATGTTTTTTCCCTTGAAGTTGGTTGACCTGGAGATATACTTGTTTGGAGGTATAGTCATCAAATGTTCCCCTCTATTCTATTTTTCACTGTTATATTCTTGTTTAGTGTATTTTTTCTAATACATTAACCAGGAAGTTTAAAGAATGTGAATACACCAGGGAGGACATGTCATGGGCTGAGTCAGATAGTTTCATAAAGTATCTGCATACTCTGCTCTTCTAGAATTTTACAGCTAAGATGTAACATATTACCTCTAAAGAACCAAACAAGGGGAAACAAATAAAAATGCCTATGCCCAGAGATTTTAGCCTTCAAGAATTATCATACTTCCCCTGCCTGAGACAGGCTTAGCACTGCCACAAGTCTCCAAAATTGAATGTCCTCTTAATGAGGACAATAGATGCTGATAAGCCTTACTGGTTACTGCTAAGCATGGCCATTATTTCCCAAGCCCACCAGGGCAGTGGCTGCTGTCTTCACCCTGATGGATCAGCCACCACATTTGGGGAGCGTGCTTGATATATTGGAATCTTCCATATATCCTCTGAAAACTTGAATTCATCAAAAGTCATAAAATATCCCAAACACTATTAGTTTTATCTCTAATATTGCAATATCTTCCGGGTCTCTGAGGATAACATTTCATAGATTACTAGCTCCTCAAGATCGATTTGGGAAACACTGGACTATGCAAAAGTAAAGAGATCTCTGCACTGGTGTATGCCTTCATATAGGAGTCTTTAATGTACTAATATACCTTGTGAGTCTCAAGAAAAAAAAAATGTGACTTCCCATAATTGATCATGAGATTCTTTTTGGTTGTAAAGTTTCTGATAGGACTCATTTTTCAAGGAATGCAACTTAGGGAAAAACACACAACATTATTAGACTTTATTGAAAATAACTATTTCTAGATTTAGATATTGAATAAATTGTTTTAAGAGTATAACAATAACTGCAACAACTCTCTTTTTAACCAAAGAAAGCTTTAAGAATAATTATAACAATTATCTTCAGGGAAATAAATTAGTGTTATACACTGTTTAGAAGCTCACCAGATTGCCAAGATAAAAGTAGTAACTAGTTGGAAGAATTTTTTAAATGTGAAATATTATTGGAAAGAGATATCTTAAAAGTTACATGTGCATTTTTAAAGTGAAAACCACATTTAAGTCACCTTACATATAATCTTGTGATCCACTTTGCCATTTCTCTTTCTCCTTGCCTCCACATATCAGAATGAGGCTTTTAGGATCTGATATAACAGAATTAAGTCATAGCTGTATCCTTTGTTGCAGGATAACAATGAGCAATTTAATCTCTGTAAGCTTCAGTTTTCTTATATATAAAACAGGAATAAGAGTAGTAATAATTAATATATTTTAGGCAATTTAATTGAAATAATACATTTCATACACTCAGCATTTGCCTGATATACAGTAAAAATGAACCATACAGACACACACGCACACACACACATAACTATTAAGCACTTTTGAGAAAGTCTAAAATGGGGTAATATTGTTAGAATCTGCTCATAGACTTGAGCTCAGAATATGCACTCATTGTCTCAATTTACCATAATGTCATGGTTTAGAAAAATTCCAAAAATGTATCACCTCCTTTCCCCCACATTACCATTGCAACAGAGGGAACTAGAAAGCATGTATAAATCACTGGGCTTGTCAACATTGCACAGCATTATCCTCCTCTAATTTAGCTATTGATTTGGAAAGGCTATTTCAACTGCCAGAACGCATGAGTGATGGTGAAGTTTTTCAGATCACAGAAATGTATCCTATGTTAAATGTAGCTAATTAAACTTCATGCTATAAACTCTCATCATAGCCTTGTACTGTCTCTTTCATAACATGCATCACACTTGACATTATGTATTTAGTTTTACTTGCCACACTAAACTCTAACCCCAGTACCAGCAGGCATTATGCCTTTCTTGGTGGTAACAATACCCCAACACCCAAAGGTACTGTCTAATGCCCAGTAGGATTTCCATCAATATTTGTGATACTGAGAGCCATACTGTACATAAAACTCATATGTTTCCTCCTAGCCAACTGTACCTTCAGGTGCGTTTTTATGTGCTTGATACTTGGGGCCAAATTGTAAGTTTACTAGTCAACATTTTTAAGAGCAGGGTGGTGTTCCAGTTGAGAACCATGATGACATTCAGAACAAACTTTAGAAACATGAAAACCAGTTATTGGTCAGATCAAAAATATAACCACAGAAAGCAAATTATTAAGGGTCTTGGTGATAAAATGGACAAAAGGACAGAAAAGGAAATGTTTCTTTTTGCCAGTACTACCCTCTAGTGGAGTAATGGCTAACAGAAAGGGGCTTGTTTTTGAAGAGTGAAGTTTATCCTTAATTTGAGGCATAATAGAACATTTGTACAGAAGCAAGTCATGTGTACATTTTTCTTCAGATATCCCTGGAACATAAATATACCCAACGAATGATTATGCCCAATGGCATTACATTTCAGTAAATGTTATCATTTGAAGTAATGCATGGTGCGACAACTATGGGCAACTGGCTGTACATTTTAGCCACAATAAAAGATTGTAATCCCAAAATGTGTGCAATGTACCGTAAGAAGAAGTACTGCTATAATAATTATATTGATTTATTCTTCATCTTGTCGATGGCAAGCAACATAAAATTAGGGACATTAATGTTTCAGCGGTCTTCAGTTATTTACAGCCTTAGATTTGCATCAAACCAGTTGGTGAGGCCAGATTATAAAATGACCACCGTGCATTCAGTTAGAAGGCAAATCTAGTGAATACTTCCTCAGCAAAAATAGGCCACTGTATTCAACACCGTTGGCAGCTTTGTGGACATAATTGACAAAATATCATATCTTCTTTTTATTTTCTGAAGAATCAATTTATCCAAAAAGTACCTTGTCACATTAAGGTTCCTGATGTCCCCTGTGGGAGGAGGAGAAGAAACTTTGTAAGAGCATATTGAGTTTATATGACTTTGGGTGCAGAACAATTACAATGTTATGGAAAAGGGTATGAATACTCTATGTCAAACAGAGAAAACGATTTTCCTTCCAGTTTTACGCATAGTTCAAGACCACCTATTTCTTACTGGAGTCTGCAGGTTTCTTTATATTCACAACTTAGAAGTCAACTCTATGGTGAACATAAAACAAGCTCTACTTGATTGTAATAGATAATTATCCTGACCTCTTTGAAAAGAGGTGTTTATAATCGGTTAATTAGGGTGCTCGCCATTGACATTGTACATGAAAATTGTTGTCACAGAGAAAATACCAAAGACTACGTAGAATAATTTTCTTCTTGTGTTTCTAATAACAAGTGAGAAAAAGATGACCTGGAGAGCAAGGTAATTAACAGATGTAGCTTCAGGCTCAAATATGTTTGACCCAAATTATGCAAAAAGAATGCAGGGCATAACGATTATTTTAAAATAAATAAGTTTATGAAATTTAAATCAGCCAATTTAATAAGCGTTGCTTTTGAGAAAAATAATAAAATGCAATTCTCCCAAAAGGATAAAATGCTTGAGAGAGAAAAATGGTCTTGCTCTCAGGGGACCAGATTTATCAGGTTAGCTCTGCCAATTAAGTCAAGTCACTAACCTATGTGGTAGGATCAGTATCTTTACCCATCAAATGACAGTAAAGTGACATGAAGACAGGGGCACCTTTTGCTTGAGTCACCGCAGTATCCACAGTGCTTAGTACTCGGGCATAAAAATGGTAGGAACTTGATAAATAATTGTTTAATGTGTGACACTACATAAATAAAAAGTCACTTATATCACTGAATTATGAAAGTAAAAATGATGCATATCAAATACTTAGAAAAAATACTTATCATTGTTTTTCATGTATAAGAACATCTAATCCTGTTTGTCCTTATCGTGGTGTGCTATAGGGAAAACATTCTTTAATCGTTTTACAGTTGTAAATATCTAAGGTGGCATCAAAGGAAGTCTCATTCTTTGCATTTGAAATGTTCCAGTCATGCCATTATGCTAAGTATATAAAGAATTTAAAGTTGGAACAGAAACATTGGAGTGCTTTTGAAAATAGTAACAACAAAGCAAACATAAAAACACCATCTTCTATACTTGTCTCATTGGATGGCACTTTTTATATAATGTGTTTTTTCATTATTTCCAAAGTTCAGTAACACATCATTTCAATACGAGTATCTTTAGAGAATATTTCAAACATGACTCCGGTCTCTAAAAGGTGTATTTGGGTTGCAGGTGGGGGCGAGAGTGATGGAATGTTTACTCCAGGGGAATGGCCTTCCGTGGATACCATACATATAATAATGTATAGGCACGCTGGCGGTCTCCTCTGAGGCACCATTCTGAAGTGAGAGTGATGGAATTGAGAGGATTGAGGCTGACAGTGGCAAATGAGTTGTATGATATGAAGAGATGGAGCCGGTCAAGTAACTGGAGTACCTAACCCAGTTTCAATCCAAGCACTAACCTCTTAATTGTGTTTTCCAGGATATGAATGATTACCCTCCAGTGTTTAGTAAACGCATCTACAAAGGGATCGTGGCTCCAGATGCTGTCAAGGGTACACCGATCACAAGCGTTTATGCTGAAGATGCAGACCCTCCTGTAAGTAAAAGACGTTGACCAATATTCTGTAGTGAGGAAACCTTTAACACTCGTGAGTGGATGACCCAGGTCCCAAGGCAGCACGTGTTGTTTATGTGTTTCATCCTGTTCACTCACCCAATTTATGTTCTCTCGCCTGTTGCATCTATAGGTACAGACCATATATCAAACGATTATTGTTGAAGTTAGACAATTAGGGATATGCTTTTTGTTTCACTAGAATTCAAAATTTACTATTTACTAATGTATCTAGTACTAATGATAAATATATACAGGTAGAGACATAATTGTCTACATGACGAGCCAGTATAATTTGGACTCTTTATTTAGAAAAGTATAAGTTTAAGTTTAATGAAGGTAGGTTTTATCCTTATATGTTTTCCATTTTATCCATGCATAATTATTTTGTTATCAAACTCTAAATCAACATATGATATAATACTCATTGAATGTGTAAATTTTGGTAAACTAATATCTTAACATCGCTTTTAGAACTTAATAAATTCTTTTTTTTATCCAGGATTTTACCTTTTTGAGATATCACAAATTGCCTTTCAAGATCGAGGGGTTTTAATTAAGACATTATTATAGTAGAAATGAGGCAAATTTTAATGCATTAAAAATAGTAGATAGAAGTAATGGTATCTATATAAAATGCTTTCTAAAAATAATGTGAGTACTTTATAAATGTTAGTTATTCTCATAATGACCAAATGATGAAGATTATTTATTTATTTATTTATTTATTTATTTATTTATTTATTTTACTGGAGTAAACTCATACTCTAAGTCAGTGGCTGATATATTATAAAAATATTAAAGGTGTTGAATAACACATTTTAGAAAAGTGAAAAAAATATTTTAAAAACCTGAATTTTATAAGAGATTTTAAAGTTCTGTTTCATATTCCTAATATAAATAGTACTTACATAATGCTATTGATCTAATAAAGGTGAATAGAAGTCATAACAGTTTTTAGCTTCAATTGTGACATCAAGTCTTTTGTGACTAAAAGTTCTTGAAAATAGTACAGTTAAGGTGAAAGCAGTGAACTTGCACTCAGAAGCTCCTTTCTTTGGGTATGCTATGATGTCTTTGAAACATTACATCTCGGGAAATATGATAGGCAAAATGTCAGTCTTTTTTTAATTGAATTTATTGGGGTGACATTGTTTAATAATATTATATAGGTTTCAGGTATACAGTTCTGCAGTACATCATCTGTATATTATATTGTGTGTTCACCACCCCAAGTCAAGTCTCTTTCCATCACCATTTATCCGCCCTTGACTCTCTTCTACCTCCACCCACCCCGCTTTCCCTCTGGTCATCACCGTACTGTTGCCTGTGTCCATGGGTCTTTCATTTTTCTTCTTTGTTTAATCCTTTCACTTTCTCATCCAGCCCCCAACCCCTTCCCTTTGACAGCTGTCAGTCTGTCCCCTGTATCCAGGAGTCTGTCTCCACTTTGTTTGTTAGTTTATGTTGTTCATTGGATTCCACATATAAATGAAGTCATAGTCGAACACACAAATAGATGGTAAATGTGAACTAGGTGGTTTGTCTGCCTTTTAAGTAAACTCTCAGAGAGAGATAGAAAATAGTTTCAAATTAGGAATATACATTCAGTTCTATTCAAGACATGCTTTGGACACCAATTCCGTAATGGTCATTGTGCAAACCAGTTTTTGCTCTCCAGAAACTGATTCCAAACTGGCAGAGAAAAAGGAACTGCATACAGAAACTGTAACACACAGACTAAATAATGTAATCAAACAGAGCATCTTAGCAGATTCAGATTTCAGAGAAATTTTCACCAATGCAGAATTTAAGATAATATTAAGGTTAGTGGCATAAATGATGAAAGACTAAAAGTACGCCTGTTGGTCACCTATGTGGGGCAGACCTCAAAGATGGCAAAATCCTCACTTTGCCTTTGGCACCTATGACCTTGTTACCTGGTTTGACATTCAGGTCACTGTACTGATGTGAGAGACGTTGTCTTAGTCCATTGTCCGTTTTATAAAGCTATATTACTTATTTAGAGAGAAGACCCTGTTTTTATACCCTGCCTCTCTCATGGAAATTTACCAGGCTCAAATTCTGTATTTCTTTGAAAGTTCTTAGGTTGGCATTCCCAGTAGTTTTTAACATTTGACATATAATCCTGGCTTTTTAATAGATGGAAGGTGGATGCCAGTCATTCAGTTGGAATGCTGAGCATACCTTATTTTAGTTAGTGAATATGTATGATATCAGACTCAGTTTTAATCCTCAAAACACTAGCAATCTTTTGGTATAACCAATATTCAGCCTGACTTCTCCAATTATTGCTGCAAATCGGGCCCCTTAAATAAGCATAGTTCCAATTTGGCTGCACCTACACAAATTTGAAATAAAATCTCAATTCCATTAATTTTCAGAAAAAAAATACTACAGTACACAATTTTCAAAAATATTATGATCACGTTTTCTATTATTTTATGTTGGCGTCTTAAATACAGACTAAATATTTGGTGGATGAACTTGTCAAGTGTTTTCTACTTCGTTCCTATTATAAACATAGTATATTAATTACAAGATAGTTTCAGATAGTTTCAATTTCATACCCTTCACATCTCCTCTGTCAGTTCTACAAGTTGGGGCTATAAGTATCTATGGGGACACTATCCTATCTAATAAAGATCGGATATGCAAATTGAACATCAAGCCATAACAAGATGGCTGAGCCCACAGCGGAGGCCGAGTTCCTGTAACGAGCCTTAATGAGCAATCAGCAGGGATCTGAGGCTGTGTAGCACTGGGCTGGGGCAGAGACCTCAGGCTGCACCCCCTGCCCTGGCGCCAGTCTGGGGGACCTCAGGCTGCCCCCCACCCAGTAGGGCTTGACAGGGGACCTCAAGGCACACCCCCAGCCGGGGCCAGGGGAACCTCAGGCTGTGCCCCCTGCCCCAGCACCAGGCCAGGTGACCTGAGGCCATGCCCCCCACCCGGCGGGGCTTGACAGGGGTGGGGCCAGCGGTCTGGATCTAGCCCAATGGGGGTGGGGCCAGCTGGGTCGGGAATTGCGTGATTTTGAGGGGCATGTGGGTGGGCGGGGACTTGACTCTGGTTCCCATGGTGCGCCCCAGACTCTCACAGGAGGAAGATTTTCATATACATTTTACCTATTTTCTTTCATTTCTGACATTTCTATTATAGAGAAAGGGCAAATAGCAATATTAAAATATTTCCTTTAATTAATTCCCTTTTAATGTGCACAAATTTCATGCACCGGGTCACTAGTAGTTACATAAAGGTCTCCTTTCCAAACTAGAAAGTGATGACCTTTAGGGCAGGAATCACAACTTATTCAAGTTTGTATTCCCACATCTAACTCTATGCTTGGTACTTAATAGCCTGTTAGAAAAATTGGTTGAATAATTTAAATAAATGAATAAATTAATGTTTATATCCATGCTCTTCAGAATTGATAAATTGATAGTTCTTTAGAAATTTAGTTATTTGTGACCCTGAGAAAATGTCATAGTCTGTAAGCCTCAGTTTGGCCATTTGAGGGCTGTGAGAATTAAGGGAGGTGAGGCATAGGCCGAGCACAGTTTCTGCCCGCTTCTGTAGCAGGTATTGTTAGAATTCAGCAATAATAATTTCATTTCTAGAGGTTGGCTACATTTTTTTCAAGGCATCTTTTTTCTTTTGAATGAAGTGAGAACTACCCATTTTAAACTAGAAAATAGCAACAGCAAAATCTTTTGAAGTATCAGATAGAGAAACTGGGTAAGGTCTTAGAGCCAGAGAGAGCATTGTTGCTGAATATAAATTAAAAATTATAAAATGCATGTTGTGCAAAACTAAAGTGCTCTAGAGGGAGGGGAAAAAATCTTCAAGGGACTTTTTTTTTTCTTCCCATTGAATTAAAGCTGTTAGGACTTTGATTTTCTGCCTTGATTTTGTGATAGCATTGATGTGAATAGTGAATGACTAATCATTTTGAATATTTAAAATTGCTAACTTTTTCTTTCAGCTCACCAGAGACGTCTCACTCCAAATGTTCATAAAACATAAAACTTCAAGTGTAATTTCCATTTGCACATACTTATTCTTTCTGAAGCTACCTCTCACACCCCATGATACAAAAGTTCTCTTTGTGGGCCCAGTAAATGCCCGACGCAATAGTGTCCTTTGTGAGCAAGTAGGAAGGAAAAATTGTAATAAATGAATGAAATTTACATTTTGCTCATCTCCAAGAAAATCTGAGGGACCTACAAGTATTACCTTTTCATTTTCATATCATTCTTTTTACTTCACACATTTTAGGAATTCATAAGATTCTTGTTTAAAGTAAAGCAGTAATTGAAATATGTTTAATATTAGCAATTTAAACAAACTCTTATTTGTCTGTATTGCTGTAAGAATTATTTAGACATTGAAGACTCCTTTTTTCATTTATTATATTGATTTATGAATTAAATGTATTTCATAAAAAAGATCTTTTATGTTCTCTCTCAATAGTAATTGGTTGAAAAATCAATAAGTATTCTCACTATACTTTTTTCCCAAGGATTTCTCTAAAAGGAAAATAATTGCAGTGTGAGGCATTTCCCCCCGCTTTGGAGATTTTGAGAGCTATGCTAGTCCTTAGAGTTCAGCAAGCTACCGGAGGAATTATTGTTAAAGTATTTTCACAGGTGGCTTTTACACTCTCCTCACTCACTCAAGGACACTTTTGTTGATCTCTAGAGAGTGAAAAAGATGGTCAGGTTTTTCTTTTATGATTCATACCTTGTGTTTTATTAAAATGTCATGTCATCACCAAATAATGGCAGATAATTATGGTGCTCAAAATGCTTAACCTTTAAATAGTTATTCTGATGCAATCCATTATTAGATGGCATAACAGTAAAATGAAAGCAACAACAAAGTGTCTTTATCCATGATTTACTGCTTGCTTTTTTGTGCAATAGTTAAAACTATACAGAGCCAGGAGTGTTATAAGATTGTATTTTTATCTCCAGATAATATAAGTGGTCCTTTATCATTTCCGAATGACATCTCCACAGTTCTATTTTTCATCACTTGCCACATACTGACTTGTGTTGCTATGCTGTATTGATTTAGGTTATTGCTAGCAATGTTGCGAAAACTTTGGTTTTAAACATCATTGCCTACAAACCAAATTGCTGACCCAGGAGCATGTGGGGGAATATACTCAGCACAGTGGGGTTTTCTTTGTTTGTTTGTTTGTTTGTTTGTTTGTTTGTTTGTTTTCCTCACATCAAAGGTGTTAAGGAAATAATCAAGAACTATTTTCATGATGCATGTCAGCTTGTGCAAATTGAGAAGATATAAGCCCAGCCTTAGTCCCTTTGGTTTTAATACTTCATTTGAAAGCACACCATGAAACAGTTGGGACTTGATCTTTACAATGACAATGAGTTATAATTAGATTTGAAAGTGTAAATGAGTACAAAAGGGAAGGCTTTATGAGAAAGTTAATACATGGTAATGTCAACAAAAGGCAATGTGAAGTATTCTAAGAATCCTTTTTATAGCATATAGATTTATTTCAAGAATAATTATAATGTTAAAAATACTTGAAATCAATATTAGATTTTAACTGTTAGTGATGTAAATGTTGCTCTTCTAATTAGGAAACTGCCATGCTTATCAGCTAAAATGATGGCTTATGGCTTAAATAGTTTCCTTTATTTTGAATTTCTTGTCAGAGAAAATGGGAACAGAGCCTTTGAAAGGGTAGTGTGGCCCAGCCAGTATGGCTCAGTGGTTGAACATCGACCTGTAAACCAGGAGGTCATGGTTCGATTCTTGGTCAGGGCACATGCTGGGTTAAGGTCTCAATCTCCATTGTAGGGGGTGTGCAGGAGGCAGCTGATCAATGATTCTCTTTCATCATTGATGTTTCTATCTCTTTCTCCTCCTTTTTTCTCTGAAATCAATAAAAAAAAAAAAAAGAAAGAAAAAAGTAAAAGAGTAGCTTGGCTTCTCAGGAGTTGGGTTCTTGGCCTTAACACCCTCAAAGCCAGGCCATGGTAACTCCAGGTCTCATTGATAACCACTTTACAATTATTCCATTTCCTTAAATGATAGCTATTCTTAGGTGGTAGACTACAACCAAACATGTGCCTGCCACAATATAAACACTTCATGGTACTTATTGAATGAATGAATCAATCAGAAAACATTTAGTGCAGACTTCACAAATAAGACTATGGCAAGAAAGAAACAGAGATGAAGCCATGGGAGTGTGTATGAAAGGTACCAAGGAATGAAGGTGCCCTGGTATGGTCTGAGCTGCTCTGGGTCGGAATTCAACTTTTAAAAATGTAGGGGATTCGTTTAAGTGAGGGTAGAAGAAATCAGCCTAGAAAAACTATCCAAAAATTGCAGTCAAAATGTTCATCAGTTGTTCCTGAATTTGTGTGCTGTGATTTGAACTGATTCAATGAATGTTAGCTATTAAAAGAATACATTAAGGCTGTTTTTAGCCACTCATCTGGGGACAGGAAATATGGAAGATATGTTTTAAGGAATACATTTTATTATATAGGAAAAAGAAGCTTACTAATGACTTACAAACAGGGCAGAGGCAAAATTAAAACTATCTATTAGAACAATTAATTTCCTGTGATACACTTTTATCATTGAATGAGATAAATGAAACCAGGAGGTGAGTTAGCAGCTATTGCTTTCATTTAAGCATGAAAAGGAAAAATATTGATAATGAAAACAGGGGAAATATAAATACTTAAAAGCCATTGAAATAGAAGAATTAACAGTGATTGGGCCTGGGGTTGAATATCACAGACAGAATCAAAGCACAATCAGAAATGAATCAAGAGTTTCTAGCTGGAGTGAAAAAAATACTTGCTTTGTTGCATCTCTTGGTCTACTCAAATACATCTTAAATTTTTTACAATATACACCTTGCAAGTTCTTTCTTTTTTCCTTCTTTTTAAAAATATATATATTTATTTATTTCAGAGAGAGATATAGAAACATCAATGATGAGACTCACTGATGGGCTGCCTCCTGCCACTGGGGACCAAGCCAGCAACCTGGGCATGTGCACTGACCAGGAATCAAACCGAGACCTCCTGGTTCATGATTTGATGCTCAACCAACTGAGCCACACTCACCAGGCTATACCACATATTCTTTATTCATGCCTCCACTTAAAGATATTTAGGTTATTTCTTCAATTTGGCTGTTGTGAATAATGCTTCAGTGAACATGGGAGTGAAAATATTTCTTTGGGATCCAGATTTCAAAGCACTCAAGAAAATTTTAGTGACAGGAACATTAACAGTTATAGATGGACTCTGACATCAAAAGGATTCCCATATAGCTGGGATCTTTATTAACAACAGTGAAGTAACCTTTGTCTTTCTAGTACAGCAGGATTTTATGAATACATAGCAACAAGATTGCAATGTAATAATAGAATAGTAAGAAAAAAATACCATTACATAAAGTTAGAAAAAAGCAAAAATACACACAATAGTACCAGTTAGATTTACCTACCCACATGCTGCAGAGTAAAGAATACCAAAATATCACTACTTCATTTTTAAAAAAAAATGTATATTATTTGAGGCAGCTGGGTTGGTTGGTCTTGGATTCAGGCTGAAGGTTGAGTTCGTGTCAATTTCACATGCTTCTTTCCTCAGGAATCCTTTACTGAGCCACGTGCTCTTCACATAGTGAAGGACAGGATCACAAAAGAACTTGCTTAACCACATGATCCCATGTAAGACTTTTGGTGTGTGTCACAGTCCCTTAGCTTCCATCGACCAAGCAAGTCACAGGGCCAAGCCCAAAATCAGTGGGGCAAGAAGTAGAGCTAAAAAAAAAAAAAAAAAAAAAAAACAGAAAAAGAAAAAAGGAATATTTGCTGAACAATCATGCAGTGCACCACAACAGTGTAGTTAAAAGCTACTCTTTAAGTGCATTAAAATGGTTGCCTTTTTTGAAAAAAAAGGAGGAGGTTATCTTAAATAGGAATAAGATGTGAGGATAAATTGACATAAAAAAATGAGAAATAAATATGCCTAGCAGATCCATTGACGAAAATGTTCCATAAATTATTGGTTATATTTTACTTAAATCTTTGTACATGTGGTCCAAACAAAATAAAAATCCTGCAATATTTAAGTGCGCTACATTAAGTGTTAAGGATTAAAAATTTCACATTTTCTAGCCTTAGAATTTCAAACATAAAGATATAGAAGTTAATCACAAATCAATCAAGTAAATAAAAATGACAACTGCGAAACCTTCCTATCTAATAAAAGAGTAATATGCAAATTAACCAGCACTCCGCTACACCCACAAGCCATGCCCACAAGCCAATCAGGAGCAAGTATGCAAATTAACCCAACCAAGATGGCTGTGGCCACAGAGAGAGCAGGAGGGAGGCTTGGGTTTCCCCGGCGATGGAGGAAGCCAAGCTTTCCGCACACTCTGGCCGGCCCAGGCCTCCACTTAAGGCTACAAAGTTTCAATTATAGAAGATAAATAAATCCCAACAGAAATGGCTGCCACCACAGAGCGAGCAGAAGGCTTGGCTCCGCTCCAGGCTACAAAGTTTCAATTGTAGAAGATAGATAAATCCCAGATAACAGGGCCTCTGCTTGGGTCGCCAGGGGCGTGGCCCGCCTGCAAACCACCACAGGCCCCTCGCCCAGGCCGCCCTACTCCCCAAGGGAACCCCCACCCTGATCCGGGACACCCTTCAGGGCAAACCAGCTGGACCCCACCCATACACCAGGCTTCTATCCTATCTAATAAAAGAGTAATATGCAGAGTGACCATCACTCCAACACACAAGATGGCTACCCCCATGTGGTCAAAGATCCTGCCCCCATGTGGACACAAGATGGCCGCCACAAGATGGCCAGCAGGGGAGGGCAGTTGGGAGGGACCAGGCCTGCAAGGGAGGGCAGTTGGGGGCGATCAAGCCTGCAGGGGAGGGCAGTTAGGGGTCACCAGGCCTGCAGGGGAGGGCAGTTAGGGACAAAGAGGCTGGCAGGGGAGCAGTTAGACATCAATCAGGCTGGCAGGGGAGTCGTTGGGGGTGATCAGGCTGGCTGGCAGAAGCGGTTAGGGGCAATCAGGAAGGCAGGCAGGCGAGCAGTTGGGAGCCAGCAGTACTGAATTGGAGAGGGTGCAGGCTGGGCTGAGGGACCACCCCCTCCCCCCTCATGCATGAATTTTGTGCACCCGGCCTCTAGTTAAGGAATAAATGTTTAGGGTGCTGTAAAACCAGACAATAGGAGTCTGATTTTGTGTGGATGGTTCTGGACAGGAGGAGAATTAGGCTCAAAAGTAGGAGGAAAAAAATAAGTGTTTTGTTTTTTTTCCACATACTTTATTGATTAAAATTAAAAGATCTACAGACAGGTGTAATAAGTCCAATAGGGATAAGCACTAATAATTCAAAATTTCTGTAGAAAGTATAACAGAAGCTCTGGCCGGTTTGGCTCAATGGATAGAGTGTCAGCCTACAAACTGAAGGTCCCAGGTTCGATTCCGGTCAGGGGCACATGCCCGGGTTGTGGGCTCAATCCCTATTGAGGGGCTTGCAGGAGGCGGCCGACCGGCGGTTCTATCTCATCATTGATGTCTCCATCTCTCTCTCCCTCTTCCTTCCTCTCTGAAATCAATAAAAACATATATATATATATTTTTTAATTTCTTTATTGATTAAGGTATTACTTATGTGTCCTTATTACCCTATTACCCCCCACCTCCCATTCATGACCCCAACCCCTTGTTGTCTGTGTCCATTGATTAGGCTTATATGCATGCATATAAGTCCTTTGTTTGGTCTCTCCCCATTACCCCCACTGTCCCTCACCTTCCCTGAGGTTTGACGTTCTGATTGTTGTTTCTCTGTCTCTGGATTTATTTTTGTTCATCAGGTTATGTTGTTCATTATATTCCACAAAATGTGAGATCATGTGATATTTATCTTTCTCTACCTGGCTTATTTCACTTAGCATAATGCTCTCCATCTCCATCCATGTTGTTACAAATGGTAAGAACTTTTTTACCACAGCGTAGTATTCCATTGTGTAGATGTACCACAGTTTTTTAATCCACTCATCTGCTGATGGGCACTTAGGATGTTTCCAAATCTTAGCTATGGTGAATTGTGCTGCTATGAACATAGGGGTGCATATATCCTTTCTGATTTGTGTTTCTAGTTTCTTGGGATGTATTCCTAGAAGTGGGATCACTGGGTCAAATGGGAGTTCCATTTTTAGTTTTCTGAGGAAACTCCATACTGTTCTCCACAGTGGCTGCACCAGTCTGCATTCCCACCAGCAGTGCACAAGGGTTTGTTTTCCTCCCCATCTTCGCCAGCACTTGTCATTTGTTGATTTGTTGATGATAGCCTTTCTGACAGGTGTGAGATGGTACCACATTGTTGTTTTGATTAGCATCTCTCTGATGATTAGTGACTTTGAGCAGGTTTTCATATGTCTCTTGGCCTTCCTTCTGTCTTCTTTCAAAAAGTGTCTATTTAGATCAGTTGACCATTTTTTGATTGGGTTGTTTATCTTCTTTTGTTAAGCTGCATGAGTTCCCTGTAAATGTTGGAGATTAAACCCTTATCGTTGATATCATTTGCAAATATGTTCTCCCATGCAGTGGGCTTTCTTGTTGTTTTATTGATGGTCTCCTTTGCTGTGCAAATGCTTTTTATTTTGATGTAGTCCCATTTGTTTATTTTCTCTTTAGTTTCCAATGCCCTAGGAGCAGTATCAGTAAAGAAAATGCTTTGGCATATGTCAGAAATTTTTCTGGCTGTGGATTCCTCTAGTATTTTTATGGTTTCCCGTCATATGTTTAAGTCCTTGATCCATTTTGAGTTTATTTTTGTGTATGGTGTAAGTTGGTGGTCTAGTTTCATTTTTTTTTTGCATGTATCTGTCCAATTTTCCCAACACCATTTATTGAAGAGACTGTCTTGACTCCATTGTATGTTCATGCCTCCTTTGTCAAATATTAATTGGGCATAGTGGTTTGGGTCGATTTCTGCGTTCTCTATTTTATTCCATTGATGTATATGTCTGTTCTTGTGCCAGTAACAGGCTGTTTTGAGGACAGTGGCTTTGTAATACAGCTTGAAATCTGGTATTGAGATCCCACCTACTTTGTTCTTCTTTCTCATGATTGCTGTAGCTATTCGGGGTCTTTTTTTTTTTCCAGATGAATTTTTGGAAAGTTCGTTCTAGGTCTGTGAAATATGCCATTGGTATTTTAATGGGAAGTGCATTGAATTTATAAATTGCTTTGGGTAGTATGGACATTTTGATGATGTTGATTCTACCAATCCATGAACATGGTATGTTCTTCCATCTGTTTATGTCTTCCTCTATCTCTTTTTTCAGTATCATGTGGTTTTCCATGTATAGGTCTTTTACCTCCTTAGTTAAGTTTATTCCTAGGTATCTTAATTTTTTTGGTGCGATGGTAAATGGGATTGCTTTATTAGTCTCTCTTTCTGTAAGTTCACTATTGGTGTATAGAAATGCCATAGATTTCTTGGTGTTAATTTTGTATCCTGCTACATTGCCAAATTCATTTATTAAGTCTAATAATTTTTGATGGAGTCTTTAGGGTTTTCTATGTACAGTATCATGTCATCTGTAAATAAGGACAGTTTTACTTCTTTTTTTCCAATTTGGATGACTTTTATTTCTTCATCTTGACTGATGGCTGTGGCTAGTACTTCCAGCACTATGTTGAACAGGAGTGGTGAGAGTGGGCATCCCTGTCTTGTTCCTGTTCTTAGGGGAAATGGTTTTAGTTTTTGCCCATTGAGTATGATTTTGGCTGTGGGTTTGTAATATATGGCTTTTATTATGTTGACGTTTGATCCTTCTATTCCCACCTAGGTGAGAGTTTTTATGAAGAAAGGGTGTTGGATTTTGTCAAATGCTTTTTCTGCATCAATTGATATGACTATGTGATTTTTATCTCTCAATTTGTTTATGTGATGTATCATGTTTATTGATTTGTGGATATTGTACCATCCTTGCATTCCTGGGATAAATCCTGCTTGGTCATGGTGTATGATCTTTTTGATGTACTGCTGGATCTGATTTGCTAGAATTTTGTTGAGGATTTTGGCATCTATGTTCATGAGGGATATTGGTCTGCAATTCTCTTTCATTGTGTTATCTTTATCTGGTTTTGGTACTAGGGTGATGCTGGCTTCATAGAATGAGCTTGGAAGTATTCCTTCCTCTTGAATTTTTTTGAATAGTCTGAGGAGGATAGGTTTTAGTTCTTCCTTGAATGTTTGGTAAAACTCCCCTGTGAAGCCATCTGGCCCCGGGCTTTTGTTTGCTGGAAGCTTTTTGATGACTGCTTCAATTTCTTCCATAGTTATCAGCCTATTGAGATTTTAGTATCTTCCTGAGTAAGTTTTGGAAGGTTGTATTTTTTCTGGGAATGTGTCCATTTCCTCCAGGGTGTCTAGTTTGTTAGAATAGAGTGGTTCGTAGTATTTTTTAATAATCCTTTGTATTTCTGTGGGTCTGTTGTTATTTCTTCTTTCTCATTTCTGATTTTGTTTATTTGTGTCCTCCCTCTTTGCTTTTTGGTGAGCCTGGATGGAGGTTAATCAATCTTGTTTATCCTTTGAAAGAACCAGCTCTTGGTTTCATTGATCTTTTGTATTGTTTTTTTGGTCTCTATGTCCTTCATTTCTGCCCTGATCTTTAATATTTCCTTCCTTCTGCTCACTGTGGGCTTTTCCTGTTGCTCTCTTTCTAATTCTTTGAGTTGTTGAGTTAGATGATTTATTACCTTTTTTCTTGTTTTTTTGAGGTAGGCCTGTAGAGCTATAAACTTCCCTGTCAGGACTGCTTTCATTGTGTCCCATAGTATTTGCATTGTTGTGTTTTTATTGTCATTAGTTTCCAGGATGTTTTTAATTTCTCCTTTGATCTCATTGATAACCCAATCATTGTTTAATAGCATGCTATTCAGCTTCCAAGTGTTTGAATTTTTTGGAATGTTTTATTTTAGTTTATTTCTAATATTATGCCATTGTGGTCTGAGAAAATGCTTGATATGATTTCAATCTTTTTGAATTTGGGGAGACTTGGTTTGTGACCCAATATGTGGTCTATTTTTGAAAATGTCCCATGTGCTCTTGAGAAGAATGTATATTCCGTGGCTTTGGGGTGAAATGCTCTGAAGATGACAATTAGGTCCATCTGATCTAGTGAGTCATTTCGAATTGCTGTTTCTTTGCTAATTTTTTGTCTAGAGGATTTATCCAGTGATGTCAATGGTGTATTAAAGTCCCCTACTATGATTGTATTGTTGTCGATCTCTCCCTTGATATCTTCCAATTTTTTTTATGTATTTGGGTGCTCCTGCATTGGGTGCATATATGTTTATCAGGGTTATATCCTCTTGTTGTATCAATCCCTTTATTATTATGAAGTGGCCTTCCTTATCTCTTCTTATGGCCTTTACTTTGAGGTCTATTCTTTCAGAAATAAGTACTGCTACCCCAGCTTTTTTTTCATTTCCATTTGCCTGAAAGATGTTTTTCCATCCCTTCACTTTCAGTCTGTATGAGTCCCTTTTTTTGAGGTGGGTCTCTTGTAGACAGCATATATATGGGTCATGGTTTTTTTATCCATTCAGCGACTTGATGTCTTTGATTGGAGCATTTAGTCTGTTTACATTTAAAGTTATTATTGAAAGAAATTTATTTGTAGCCATTTTTATTTTTTGTGTCTGTGTTCCTTCTTACCTTTTTATTTCTTCTTTTTACACCAGTCCCTTTAGCATTTCTTGCATTGCTGGCTTGGTAGTGATAAACTCCCTTAGCATTTTTTTGTCTGTGAAGCTCCTTATTTCCCCTTCAATTTTGAATGGTAACCTTGCTGGATAAAGTATTCTTGGATTCAGTCCCTTGGTTTGCATCACTTTGTAAATTTCCTTCAATTCTTTTCTGGCCTGATGTGTTTCTGTTGAGAAATCATTTGATAATCTAATGGGATCTCCCTTTTATATAACTTTCTGTCTCTCTCTTGCAGCCTTTAAGATTCTCTCTTTGTCCTGAATATTTGTCATCATAATTATGATGTGTGTTGGTGTGGGTCTTTTCAGGTTCATCCTGTTTGGGACTCTCTGTGCTTGTTTGACTTTTTTCTTTGCCACATCAGGGAAGTTTTCTGACATTGTTTCTTCAAATAGTTCTTCTAACCCTTGTTCCTCTTCCTGTTGTTCTGGCACCCCTATTATTCGTATGTTGCTTTGTTTCATGTTGTCTCATAGCTCCCTTAGTCTATCCTCCTGTCTTTTAATTTTTTTCTCCAGTTGCAATTCAGTTTGGCTCTGTTTTGCTTCTCTGTCTTCTAGTTCACTAATTCAGTCGTCTGCTTCTCCTAGTCTACTGTTGAAACTTTCCATGTTTTTTTTTTTTTATTGCAGCTATATCACTCTTCATTTCTTCTTGATTCTTATATAAGTTGTTGATTTTTTCATCCATTTCTTCTTGATTCTTACATAAGGTGTTGATTTTTTCTTCCATCTGGTTTATGAACTCTATGACCCTTATTCTGAAATTTTTTTCTGACATATTGCATGCCTCTGTTTCACTTAGCTGCTTTTCTGGCGATTCCTCCTTTTCTTTCCTTTGGGGGTATCTTTGTCTACCCATTTTTGGTCTCACTGACTTACCTAGATGTCGAGCTGTGCAGGGGCTGCTCCTTGGGTGGCAGTGGCTTCTCTGGCTGCGGTTGCTCCTCGGGCGGTTATGGTAGCAGCTGCTTCTCAATTGGCAGCGGCTCCTCTGATGGGTGCTGTTTGCAGCAGTGGTGCCTCCTCTGGCTGGTGGGGGAGGCTGCTTATCTAGCTGCTGTTCCTTGGATGGGGGTGGGCTGATTATGAGGTTGCTGCTTCTCGAATGTGGATGGGTTGCTCGTGTCTGCTGCTCCTTGGATGGGGGCCAGCTGCTCATGTGGCTGCTGCTCCTCGGACAGGGGAGGACTGCTCACGTGGCTGCCATTCTTTAGATGGGGGCTGGCTGCATGCTGCTGCTGTTCCTCTGATGGGACGGGCTACTCATGATGCCGCCGCTCCTTGGATAGGGGCAGGTTGCTTGCAGGACTGCTGCTCCTTGTACGGGTGTGGGTTGCTCATGCAGCTGCTTCTCCTCGGACAGGGGGCGGTCTGCTCATGTGGCTGCTGCTCCTTGTGTGGGAGTGAGCTGCTCGTGCTGTTGATGCTCCTCGGACAGGGACGGGTCTCTCACCCAGCTCCTTCTCGTCGGACAGGTGCAGGTTGCGTGTGGGTGCTGCTCCTCGGACCAGTGCGGACTGCACAGGGCTGCTGCTCCTTGGACGTGGGCGGTCTGCTTATGTGGGTGCTGCTCCTCAGAAGGGGGTGGGCTGCTCACCCAGCTGCTGATCCTCAGATGTGGGGGGGCTGCTCACACAGCTGCTGCTCCTCAGATGTGGACCAGCGTCTCATGCATCTGTTGCTCCTCAGAAGGGGGTGGGCTGCTCACACAGGTGCTGCTCCTCAGATGGGGGCAGGCAGATCATGCGGCTGCTGCTCCTCGGAAAGGGATGGTCTACTCACACAGCTGCTGCTCCTCGGAAGGCGGCGGGCTAGGTTGTGGCTTCAGTCCCCAGGTATCATGTTCACTGTTCACAAATTGCCCAGAGCCTCTGCACAATCACTTCTCTGGCCGGTTATCAATTTGCTGTCTCACAGGTCCACAAGTTATCTTCTTTGCCTGCTTTATCAGACAGTCTCCTTTCTCAGAACTCCTGAAGAGTTCAGGTCACTGACTTGTTGCCTTTGAACTTCTTTGGGCCAGCTGTCTGTGTGCTTCTTGAGAAGAGAAAGTGTATCATTAAGAAGCCTGTGGGAGGTGTAGTGGTCACAGTGCCCCTGGAATTTACTGATAAATAGTGTACTGAGCTTAACCAATAAGATAAGGATTAAGAGTGGAACTGAAAACCACATTGTTATACTGTTGGCTGGTCATTACAGAGTTCAGCTGGAAAGAGGACTGTGTATTGGCAAAGATGGCTGATGACATAGCGTACACAAGACTCTAGAGCTCCAGGTTCTCAAAAAAATAAGTTTTAAAAAACAAAGGAGACAATTTTGTAAGGAGGTAGAGAGATAAACCTGAGGCAGATTGTATTCAGTCTGGTGTCCATAAAGACAGTGTCAAGATGTTTTGTTTTATCCTAAGAAAAATGGGAGGATTTTAAGACAGAAAGGATAGGGTTGCTAATTACTAGCTCTAGCTCAAGTTCATCTTTATTTTTAAGTTCCCTTGGTTTTGGAGTTGGTTTTTGTGAAGGAACTTTTATTTTGTTTATACCACAGGTGGAGAGATTTTAGTAAAATATAATTTAAAGTTAAATATGCCCCCACTGTTACCTTATACATTTAAAAAATGTATCCAAATGAAGAAATGTTAAAAGAAATATATGATTTGATGTCTTTAGGGGATTGACTTATGTTTGCCTTTGAAAAACATTTCCCAAAAGAGTTAGTGGTAAATAATCTTGAAGCAAATATTTCTTAAAATCTTTAGCAGCTGTGTGAATACAATATCTGTAGAAACTGAACCATATGCAGACATTATGTTAAGTCAATGATATATGGCATAAGGACCTTGCCTTTAAGAGCTTCAACTCACTGTGTTGTCAAAGCATAGTGGTCACTTCAGGTGTTTAAAAGCAGGATTGGGGAGAGGAAGGAAGAAAAGCACATGATCCTCTCAGTGGTTACATGGAGAGTTTGAATGCAGTTTTTTCTACTCTCTTTTAAGTATACCTTAGCATCTAGTTAAATGCACTAAAAATTTTTTAAATGACTGTCATAATGAGTGAAAAACAACAACAAATCAAACCACTTTATAGTATTCTCTGATGCTAAATCGTATTGCACTGTTACAGAATACATCAGATTAGTTGATTTCAAAGACATTGGGAAAAACAGTTTTGAAAACCATGTCAGAGAGAATACTCTTTGTGTACTTGAAAACAAATTACCTAATGTTTGTGTGTAATGATAATAACAGGGTTAGTATTTCCTGACAAAATGCGATTGCCATTATTATGAAGAAAATTACATGGGTCTGAGCAATTTTTTGGTAATTATGTATTTAAGAAAAATGACTAAATCCAGATATCCCCTGATATTAAGCATTTATTATTTTAGTCCATTATAGTCTCATTGAAATTCTTTATGTTTGCAGGTTTAGAACATCTTTCATACAGATCTGCAATTACCTTCTGTAGTAATTAACTACATTCTCACCATCATTAAGTCAAAACATACTGTGTTTGATACTAACTATAAGAATGGAAATTAAAAGTGAAAATGTACTAAGTAATAAAGAAAATAGTTGAAATCTCAAGGTTATATTTTCTTCATATAAATTTACATTTATTCAGCTACATTAGTTACATATGCCTTGTTATTGTATAGAAATATGTTACCTTTAGTTTTAAAAAATAACATAAGCAACATTGTGACAGGATTATTTTTGGTCTGTCATATTCCCATTATCTAGAAAAACTGCCAGGCTCAGAGTATCATCTCAGTATATCACCAAATTACTACACATGTACTAAATAAATTACTTTTCCAGTAGTTTTGTGTCATATTAATATTTATTGAGTTTTACATATATCAAATTTAGTAGATAAAAGGACATCATAGTGTTGAAATCATGCCTTTCACATTTTGGAAACTGCAAAATATTTAAGTCACAGACTATTCCAAATTGTATTTGGAAAGAAGCCTAATACATAAACAAACAAATTAATTAATTCATTTAATAGATGTCATAAATCATGTCATTCTTTGGGGCTATTAGGGTTGGCAAACATCCCCAGAGTCCCATTAAGTTATTGACTAATGTTACTAGTGTTGGTGTTTGTGTTTAACTAGGAAAAATGATATTGTACACATAATCCTTTAAGACTTAAGTTACATAAAGAAGTTACTTAACTTCTTTGAACCTCATTTCCATATAAGAATAATAAGATCATCTCAGTGGATTGGTGCTTGTACTTAATGAAAAATGAAAACACTTAGTGAATGTCAGGCACACAGATTTTGGTTACTATTTCCTCCTCAGTCTTGCTTTCATGACAAAAATGCCTCACCTTTGCCTCTGGTCTGGGACAGTGCTTGTAGCCTCATCATTTGTGAACTTCAGGATACCAATGCCTGGACTCAGGAAGTAACTCGGGTGTCATCCATGACATTGTCAAATTGGGAAATAAAGTTTTCATGAAACTACCATGCTAATAAGGTCTTTACGATATCCCCAAATAAGTACAGGGGTGGACAAAAGTAGGTTTACAGTTGTTTCTATAGAAAACAATAGAGCATTTAATAAATAATAATACAGGAATAAGCTCTGTGTTTCACATACGGAAACCTATTTCAAAACAGTAAACCTATTTTTTCAAATCCCTGTATGTACATATTTTAATTAAATTTTACAGGATATTTTGTTTAAATAGACATCTTCAATTTATTCCACTTAATAATGATACATATCTACTTTTATCCCTTTGAGTTTAAAACAAAATGTCCCAAATCTTGACACATAAATTGTTTTAGTTTATCATTCTAATACTCGAATAATATAACAGATCAGATTCCACATATAACACAACCACTGTAATATCTACAAATCAAACTATTTTTAGACATATCACATTTTCTTATGTAAGTATCTATGTAGAGAGGTACAAAGTCCACTTGACTATAACTTTGAAAAGCTGTGCTCTAGTTCTAGCACCTTCATTTAGTACATCCATGCTTCTCATAGCTTTATCAGAAATACGAGGTAATTGTGTTTTTCTGTGCACCTTTTGTCCTCCCCACTTGACCAAATATGAGGCCCATGGTACATATGCATGTATTTCTCACCATTGCCTATCATCTTGAGAGATGAATGTGAATAGCTATGGATGAGTATCTATGACCAGATATTGATGGGTTTAAAATTGAAAACTTGTCAACAATTTAACCACATTTTGAGTTAAGTAAATTCTTAGAAATCCTCTATACCATACAGAAAATTATCTATGTATCTATGATTTTTGTAATCACTAAAAATGTTTCTAAAAATACCTCAGTTTTGTTCAATGATGTGTAACTCAGATTTATTGCATTGTGCAGTATATAGTTGGTGTAAGGACACATGTTCTATAACCTATTACTGTAGATCATATGAGGATTTATTTATTAGAAAAATTCGGAGAATTCTATCATTATTTTAAAGGAGAGCTTCATATCAGAATGTATTAACTATAATAGGAATTAACATGGAATATAACCACCAAAGCTGAGAAGTAGGGAAGAGATAATGCTTTACATTCACCCAATCCAGAAAAAAAGGGTTGGGGGAGACTTTTCTTTATGATAGATGGTTTCATTTTTCCACCACTGTACTCAGGAATCTTTTTAAAGGGATATTTAGCAGATATGGTGTTTAGGGAGTAAGTTGAGATTCATTAAATTAAAGACAAGTGGAAGAGAGGATAGCCAAGTCAACCATTAATTTATTATTTTACATAATTTTAAATGACATGTAGTAAAAACTCTTCACTAATTCAGATTGAGTTATTGGAATGAAATGAAGATTATGCTACATCTGAACCTGGAATTATGGGAAATTGAAATATGATATTTCACTTTTAAAGGCCTTGCTTTTTAAAAATTGTTTCAACATTATCACTACACTTTGTGTTTATTGTGTGACTGTAAATTAATAATATATAATTTTATTGTAGGGATTACCTGCAAGTCGTGTGAGGTATAGAGTAGATGGTGTCCAGTCTCCTTATCCTGCCAGTATTTTTGATGTAGAAGAAGATTCTGGAACAGTAATAACTCGAGTCAATCTTAATGAAGAACCTACGACCATTTTTAAGGTTAGCTTTCCTTACTTCTCTATTAGATGCTTAATTTTTTTTATTGAAAGTTTGGTTTTACAGATGACCATACTTCTTTCTCTTTTTCTTCTTTTTAATATTTTAAAATTACAAACAATACATTTTAACTGCATTGACACTTGGAAAATACAGTTCAATAAAAAGAAAAAAAATCACTTGATATTTCACACCTTGGAGATAACTAGAATTTACCATTTTACTCTCTATCCTTATGATATATTTCTATTTAAATACAAATATATGGTTTAACTAACATAATCATATTATTCATACTGCTTTTTTAACTTATATTATACATACCAATGAATACTATTAATGCTATTATTTTAATGGTTGCATGATATTCTATTGTATGAATATACTATCCTTTTTCTTTGTTTAATACCTTGTTGTTGGATAACTAGGCTGTTTCTCATTTTTTGTTATACTAATATTCTTTCATGAAATTCCTTTTGTAATTATCATTTGCTGCTTGCCTTTTTTTCCCCCTTAAATAACTGCAGGCAGAATTGCTGGATCAAGTTTATGTACTCATGATTTGTTATACTTCCAGAAAATGTGGAATAATACTAGCCCTCACTATTCTCATAAGTAATCTATTTTGTTGAATGTTTGAATATTTCCTTTTTCTATAGTTACTTAGAATAAAATTTTTCACTGTGAGTAAAGCCTTTGGTGTAATGAAGTGTATGTTTCTGTGTGAAACCAAACAGCTCTGTGCCCGAGTTGTTTGACTTAAAAGATTTACAGCCCTTACACACAGAAAACATAATGCCCACCCCAGTATTACCTGACATAATTCAAAATATATCAGTCTAAACCCTAATATAAGTAAAGGCATCCAACACATTTTGATTGTTCTCATAATAATCTCCATTTTTTTTCAATCAAATACTCATCAGTTAACATTGCAACTGTCAATAAATACTATGTCTCACATAATTTTATAACTATTTGTAATAATTATTTTCTTTTTAAGATTGAAATCTAAAGGTAAATCATGGCTCTCAGATGATCCTTGGTTATGGTTTCATGACCTAATTTGAATAAATTTATATTAGTAATCTGTAGCTTTCAAAAGTATATTCTGGAGAAACATAATTTTGAATATATTTAGCATTTCTTATAATAAACACTAAAATTCTTGTAGATATAGGTTATCAAAGAAAATAAATCATAAAAGTTATTTTAATACTAATCTTATACAGCTATTACACTTAAGACTAAAGCTTTTTTAGTTTGCATTATTTGAACACTTTCTGCTGTGAACTTGGTTTTATGTGTTGTAATTGTTTTTAAGTGAGTGTATTTCAAATTGTGTTAAAGTATAAACATTTCCAATTTTATTCTCCAGAGTAAGTATTTCTGGCCTATAATCTTGCAGACAATTCACTTTGGAAGAATTAATTTCCTTATATATACAAGCTAATTAGTTTGTTGCTATTGATGTGACTGAATTTAACACTTTTTAAATGTGTTAGTGCCTAGAAAGACATGTTTTCACTGTAGGCACCAGTGAAATTATGGGAAAGAGTTTATCATTGGGATATATATTATAACATAACTGTTTAATTGGTAGTTTTATTTATCATAGAGTTAGTAACTCAATTTATTTGAGTTATATCATCTCACAAATTAAAATAATAACATTACCTGGCAGGATTTTGTGCAGATTAAGTAATACATGTAAGCATACATTAGTACATTGCCTGCTACCTGGTATTTAGTGTTCCGTCTCCTAGAATCAGGCAGTCCAGTGATTAAAAGCACATACGGAAAAATGAGAAAGTATTTTGTTGTTAACAACTTTAACGTGAATTTTTATTACTTGTTAAGTTGGTGGTTATTGCGTATGATGATGGTGAGCCTGTGATGTCCAGCAGTGCCGTAGTGAAAATCCTTGTCTTACATCCCGGAGAAATCCCACGTTTCACACAAGAGGAATACAGGTATGATTCCTATTGGGGTTTGTAATTAATAAAGGGCTTTGTTTTGTTTGGGCCTCTAAAAATTGATGTGATATATGAGGTTATCAATGAAGTGATCTCCCAATTCTAGTCTAAGCTTCTCTAAATTAACATAACATTATATTTATTTTAAAAGTTAACATAGATAAAATAACCGTTTACTGAAATAATATGAGTTTTACTAATGCTTTGATGAAGAAAGGATCCTTTCTAAATAACTAAAGCAAGCTTTGAAAAATACAGCATTGTGTTTGGGGGTTTAAAATATACCTGACTAATGGTCTCAATGGTAAGAAGCAGCCATTTAGTTCCTTACTATTGACAGACACACTATATTACCCAATTTGGGCATGTTTCAGAAATGATATTTCCCCGAATATCAGTGAGAGAGAAAAAGAGACACAGAGTATTGTGTGTGTATGTGTATAATGTTTATTACCTATTTATAGTCACAGGGTTAGTCTGTACACTATGTCAGTCAGTCAGGCTGCCATGATAAAATATCATGAACTGGGTGTCTTAAACAGTAGACATTTATTTTCTCACAGTTTTGGAGACTGGAAGTGTGAGATCAGAGTGCCAGCATGGTCAGATTCTGGTGAGGATTCTCTTCCTGGCTTATAGACGGCTGCCTTCTCTCTTGGGCTCACTAGAGGGCAAGTGGGAGGAAGCAAGCAAGTGCTCTGCTGTCTCTTCTTGTCAGGACACTAATCCCAAGATAAAGACCTCACTCTCAGGGCCTGATCTAAATCGAATTCCCTCCCAATAGCCCCTTCTTCATCGTTTTATTTTTATCTCCAAGTTAAAACATTAACCTACTTTTCTTAGTACGTTAGAACCCACAGGAGATAGTTTTCTCACAGACATTTGAAGGAGACCCACTATATACTGCATATCTACTACTTTCTTATTCTGGCCATAGCATTAAAAGGCAGCCAGTCATTACATTCCAGAGGTTTTCAACCATGGGTGGAAATAAATAACTATATGAAAAATACCATACATTATGGAAATACAATAATAGAAGCTCACAGTTAAGGAAGCATGTTGGAGACACACTTACTAGTAACTGTGAGTGAACATGATCAACATAGTGTTGAGCTGTATCTTGAAGGAAAGTAGAGATAAGTCACTCAATAAAAATGTGGAAAGATGTTGCACTCCAAAGACTCAGCATATACAAAAGTATAAAAGAGGAATATGGGAGATGTATTGAATTCCAGAATATTTTAGTAGGTTATTCTACCTAGAAACAAATTAGAAGAAAATACCATATAAGAGAACACTTTATCATATTCTAGAATTTAGACTTTATTGTTCTGATAATTTCTAAGAACTACTTAAAAATATTAAGCTAGATGAGGGACTAAGATACTGAAGGAGGAGGTAAATGATCCATCTGGGAATATTTACCACACTCAACCAAGTAGTTTTCTCCTTTTGTTAAAGCTGTCCATACAATATTCAAGTACTAAATTAAATTATGTAATATAATTACCAGAAAAATTGTACATAACACATATGTAAACCATTGAGATGTAAAGCATATTTAAAATAGTATTAATTTTTTATCAATCTATGTTTAAAGTCCTTTTCTCCATTGTGTCTATTATTACCAAATTCCTTCCTTTTGTGCTGGCATGGTAAACTCCAATTTTTTGATGTGGAACATACAGTTTTCTGCTCTTGGAGAATGTACTTGAATGTGTACGTTTTGGTCTTCTCAAGAACCAAAATGAATGTAAACTCTTATTTCTCACTAAATTACGTAGTAGGTGCTCACACAAAAAAAATGTTCTTACTGTTTGAGGTGGGCCCAAAAATCCCTCGCAGTTTCAGCCCAATAAAAGTCTCTCTTGGTTCTCCAAAACTTCTCATCCCAAATCTACTTATTCCATGGAAGCCCCAAGAGAAAAGTGGTGTAGTGCGTAACAGTTTCCCTTTAAATAAACTCAGAAAATGGTGTTCCTTATCTCCAGGCTTTCATTTGGAGCTCATTTCCTTATTAATAGAAGTACGCCTTGCTCCTTCACTTTTCTGGCTAAAACATTGTGGTATTATGGCCAAAGTAATAGATCTCATTAGGGCATTGCTCATTTAGCTTTCTTTTTCAAATCGTCTTCATTTAACTCCACCATTTAAAAAGAACTTTTCAATGAATAATTTACCATTTCTTACCTTCTTTGCAAATAGATTCTATTAATAAAGTTGTTAACTTGTAAAAAAAGCAGCTAGCCAATTATTGGTGCTAAAATTAAGAGCAGTCACATGATCACATGTGGAAGAATTTTTTGCCTTCCAGAAGAACATATCTAATAATTATATATAGTGCCCTGACTATCCTAGGTCATTTGTCATTGTGATACATAGAGGTAATTTGGCAGTCTTGTTTCATCCTGCAGTTTATGAAGAGAATCCTACAAAAGAATCAATATAATTGCTGTAATAGATTCAGTAGTCCTTGAGTACTTGTTTTGTTTTCTATCAGACACCCAGAAATTGGGATAATAAAACGTCATATTAAATATTGGCAGCCCTAGCCAGTTTGGCTCAGCAGGTAGACCATCAGCCTGCAGACTGAAGGGTCCCAGGTTTAATTCTGGTCAAGGGCACATGCCAGGTAATGGGTTTGATCCCCAGTAGGAAGTGTGCAGGAGACAGCTAATCAATAATTTTTTCCGCATCATTGATGTTTCTGTCTCTCTTTCCTTCTCCCTTCCTTTCTGAAATCAATATATATATATATATATATATATATATATATATATATATATATATGTATATGTATATATATATATATATATATAGAAAACTCTACAAAAAATTATAAAAATAAATAAGTAAATAAATAAATATTGGCAGAGTATACTACTTTCTGAATAAATGCAAAGAATTGAATTGAAGTGTTTATGTAGGCATAATTTTATCTAAAACATGGAATGAACTATTAAAAAACATAAGGTTGATGGTTATTTTTCTTTATCAATCATGTCTTTATCATTTACTAATTATGGTGTTTTTAAAGATTTTTGGAGAAGTACAGTGCAGAGAGTTACTGGATACCTCCTAAATCTTTTCTTATTCCTCCTAGGCATACAGCTAGACCATATTTCCTAGCTTCACTGGCTATATGGAGCCAGGTGACTTTAAGTCCTTGCCAATAAAATGAGGAACATTAGGGACTTACAATTTTTTGGCCTGATTTAGCCTTTTCCCCTGTTGGATGGATGAAATGGGAAAATCCCCAGAAAACCTTGAGAGACATACATTGGCAGTAGTAGAAACATGATGTAAAAGGATCTTTGGCCTCTGAATCACAGCTTGGTGGAGAGCTCCCGAACTAGGGATTCCCTCAGTAAATTATTATGTAAGCAAGAAACATAAAGGCTTACCTATCATGTTAGCTAGTACCATTTAAACTAACATAGTTGGTCAATATTTTATTAGTATGAAACAACTAATTGAATAATTGATTAATCTTTTTAGAAACTTTTCTCATTTATATTGCAGTAATTTCTAGTTTGTCATTTTAGAACAGTATTCATGGTAGAATATTTTTATTCTTGTATGATATTTTCTTTTTATATGTTCAGCTACTAGCTTTGGCAAAATATCTACACCATTTCAGACTGCTGTGATGGCCAACACAGTCTCCTTTCTAAGTGGGAAAAATATAGAACGGTTGCTGGAAATCCCATATGTATCCTTCCCTCTTATTGTTTTCAAATCCATTTAATGCTTCAGCTGGATGTACATAACTTCCAGAGATGCCAGTGTTATTAATACCTGATTATCAGGATGATCCCTTGTGTAGGAATTGATGGATGGCAGACTATGCCACCCCTTATTGTGCCATTTTGGCATAAGGATTATTTTGAGCTAAAAGCACTTAAAAAAATCACAGATGCAAGAAGGGCATCCTAATCTCCTCTTTTCACTTTGAAAACAGAAAGTTTAAAACTCCCATGTGAAAGATTCCCTTCCTACACCAGGAGAAAAAAAAACATTATCTAATGGGGAGTCGAAGCTAAGAGAATTCTATATAAACAGACCTTGTTCAAAATCACTCTTATCTCCCTTTAGCCTCTCTACATAGTTTAGTTACTTTGCCACAATAGCCTCTCTTTGTTCACCTTAATATAAAAGCATGTAGGTTCTGTCATTTCTTTGGGTTTTCATTTCATTATGGGGACTCCCATGTCATATAAAATTCTCATAAATATATCTGCTTTCTCCTGTTAATTGGTCTTACGTCAGTTTAATACTTAGGTCTAGCCAAAAAATCCCGAGGATAGAGGTAAAATTTTACCTCCCCTCTAGAATTGCTTCTGGTGAAAAAACTTCTGTTTTATGTGATCAAATTTGGCAGGACACAAACTTTTAATGCAAGATGTTTATCCTTTGTAGGGTTTGGGGAGGAGCATGCTTCTGGGTTAAGCATGGAAAACAGTAATTCAAGTTGCATAGCACTGTGAGGTGAGGTTTGGTGTTTGCATCTCAGGAATCTCTGCATTTCAGTATTGACTTTTTCAATGCCCCAGGAAAAACTAGATTTTACCAAATGAGTAGGTGTTAAAGAGAGGTTCTAAAGATAAACTATTCCTTTCTTTTGGAACTTTGAACTGAATTCTTAACCTGACCTCCTCCCTTGACACAATTATCTTATTTTTGGATTAGCCAGTCATTAAGTCTTTAAATCTCTGAATAAAATGGTTAGGGAAGGTTAGGCTGCTATAAAAATAAAGGCCTACATTTTAATGGTTTAGCAGTGGTCCGCAAACTGCGGCTCGCGAGCCACATGCGGCTCTTTGGCCCCTTGAGTGTGGCTCTTCCACAAAATACCACGGCCTGGGCTAGTCTATTTTGAAGAAGTGGCGTTAGAAGAAGTTTAAAAAATTTGGCTCTCAAAAGAAATTTCAATCGTTGTACTGTTGATATTTGGCTCTGTTTGACTAATGAGTTTGCCGACCACTGGAAGAGAACAAAACAAACAAAACATGCTTTTGGCTCACATGACAGTCTTAAATGAGTGTTTGAGGTTGGTGGTAGTCTTCCATGCAGTCATTCAGGGACCCAGGCAAATTTAGGCTCTTCCACCTTTAGCATGTTTCAAAATACCTCCAATCATTATCATTTCGGTCCAAGGGGAGGGAAAAGAGGCAGAAGTTCACAACCAGAGACTTTCTGAATCAAGTGAGGTGGGAGTTGCAAATTGTATACCAGCTCACTTTTTATCCTGAAATCCAGGCACTTTATGAAACAGCAGAGGAGTGCTGTTCCTTGCGAGGCAGCTCTGTCCAATTCTACCTCTATTCCTGAGGAAAAGAGAAAGTGATGTTGGTGGAGAACTGGCAGTAAGTGTGCAATTTTAGACAAGTTATAGATTTTAGTTGATGCAGTCATTCTAAAATGAGTCAGTTTTTATTAAGAATACATAATATCAGACCCAAGAACTAATGGTATAATAGTAAAAGCAACGTATTTTTTTTTTCACTTTTAAAATATGTTAGGGAAAGAGAATACAATCTTTTTAAAATAATAAGAATTAATACTTTGAATATGAAGCAAATCTCAAAAATGGACATTTTGGTATGTTTTAAATTTTTAGAGTGTTTTTTATGTGTCAAGTATTAATATCACATATTCCAAACTAAACCTTTCTAGACTTTAAATTAATGTTTGGCTATTTGATTACAATTAATTACTTTCTCCATTTTCCAGAGAAGTTAATTGTCTTCATCGTAAAAGAAAAAGAAAGGGAAGAGAAAACATAATGGCAGAGTGTAAATGAGAGTTTCGAGCTATAAGCTAGCTTTGTAGAAACCATCAAAAAGATCTGAGAGGTGGCGTTTACTATTTGGAAAACATTTTCCAGTGTACCAGTTTCACCTAGACATAAAAACAAAATCCATCATTCTTTTCATAAAATGAAAAACAGTTAATGTTGAGCTACTGATAATTACTTGGTTGCTGGAATATAGCAACAGACCTATCATTATCTTTTCTAAAATGATCAAAGAACAGTAGCAATCAACAAATAATAAACCTCATAGCAAATATACTTTAATATTTGCTGGAGGAAGAATGTATGAGTTTGCCAGCTCAGTTTTTGATGACAGATAATTAGGTTAGCCGAGCAATGTAAAAGTAGCAATACTACAGAAAACCAAACCCTCACTTCACTTAATTGTTATGTCTTTGTTTTCATATTTAAAAAGTTCCTTACTCTCTGCTAGTGGTTATTTAAAAAAGAAGAAATGCAGTTTGTAAAATGATTCAAGGATTTTTCAAAGACCACCCTATATTAAGTGAAATAATTTGGCTTGTCAAGAGTAGAAATTTCTCACATTATTTATGTTGTTTATAATTTATAATATTGGAATATTTTATACATGTTGGGAAAAGATTTGATTCTGTCTTTCATCAAATCCTGTGAACTGGAGTTGTTTGCTGATGGGCTGGCTTTATGCAATTTTTCAGAGTAGGAGGACACTCCAATGAGAAAGCAATTTGCCCTTACTGATTTACTTTTATCATGGCCCAATTTACAATAATTCCTCAGATAAGTATGCACTTGGTTCTCTTTGGTCCCTATAGCAGTTGTCATAGCTGAAACAGACTCATTTTATTAATTCCATGACCTCTTAAAACCAGTCTTTACTTGAGTCATTTAATTGGGTTAAATGGAGG
Source organism: Plecotus auritus (assembly GCF_963455305.1). Classification (NCBI taxonomy): domain Eukaryota; kingdom Metazoa; phylum Chordata; class Mammalia; order Chiroptera; family Vespertilionidae; genus Plecotus; species Plecotus auritus. Next base: position 32,227,528 of record NC_137783.1, on the reverse strand, counting down.
CTAACCAGGGGAACTTATATGCATATATGGACACAATAAAGTGGTGAAGGCCTGGGGGAGAGGGGTCAGGTGCAGTGTGTGTGTGTGGGGGGGGCATCAATGAGAAAAAAAAACAAAGGGGACATCTGTTATACTTTCAACAATAAAGAAAGAAAAAAGACATTGCTTCATCAATTTGTCATTAGATGAACATGTACATTTTCAAGGAAACACTGAGTTCTTAAAACTTTTGAAAATTATGACTCTTCAGATTGTATAATATTTATTTATATAAGTGTAAACAACATTCCTATTATTTAGAAGCATACACACAACCCAAAATTTCAAAATTGTAAACATTTTTATTTTAATTCATACATCATTCCTGTTTTATTTGGTGAAGTTTCTCTTTTTGACAAGGAAATATCAGTAATTTCAGTGTCTTAGAGTTTACATGCACAAATCATCATTTATTTTTACTCTTTTTCTTTCCTTGAAACAAATTTCTTAAAGATGAATGGCATTTCTTTATTCCTTATTGTTGAAACACCCCTGCCTTCTCAAAATCATCTCCAAGGGACTTTATTTATTTTTTTACAATGAATTAAGTTCAATCATTACGTAGCCCCTTCCTCACATAAATAATCATAAATTTTGAGTTATTACCACTTGGGCAATTGAGAAGTTTCTCTATATCCATATGCAATTTCATATCTTAATTTAAACCATTTTTTTTAACTTGGTTTTCATTGGAAGCAAAGTAAAATAGGTTAATCTTACTCATAAAAATTCAGTTTTCAAAGTCATATCATATAATGAATGAAATAGACCATACAGATCATTTACTCAACATAATTTAATACTTGATTTCTCTAATATCCTTGTCACAAAGTTTACTAAGCTCTTTTTAAAAACTTACAGTTGTATGAAATGTGCTACTTAATCTTTGGATAACTGTGAATGCTGGAAAATTCTTATGTTGAGATTATTATTATATTTAACTAGAGGCCTGGTGCGAAATTCCTGCACTTGGGGGGGGGGGTGGGGAGGAGGTTCCCTCAGCCCAGATTTCAAGAGGGTGCCGGCCAGGCCGAGGGACTCCACCGGTGCATGATTGGGGCCGGGGAGGGACCGTGGGAGGGCTCCAGTGCGTGTCCAGCCCATCTCGCTCAGTCCCAATCGGCTGGACCCCAGAAGCAAACTAACCTACCAGTCAGAGTGTCTGCCCCCTAGTGTCAGTACACGTCATAGTGAGCATTTAGCAGCCTTAGCATATATTAGCATATTAAACTTTGATTGGTTGAATGAATGACAGGACGACCAGACACTTAGCATATTAGGCTTGTATTATATAGGATCTTTTAATTTTATTTTTATGCATTTTTCTCAGAGTCCTCATCAATTTTAGCATTCATTCCTTTTTTAAGTAGCATGACTGTATAGGAAAGGAAATACAATTCTCCCTGTATTCTTGAGTTCTTAGGTGAGACCCCTGTGATAAAAATAAATAACAAGAGAAAAAAACAAGTTTATTATCATGTATACCTTATGCATACATGGGAGATACCTAGGAAAAAATGAGTAATTCATAGAGGTAGCTTTAGAATTCAGGACTAAATAACATCTTAATGGGGAAAGAGAAGGAGGGATATAATTCTCTTAGGGAATAATAATTTTTTGGAAAGATGAATGGGTCCTTAGAGGAATAGATGGGAGTTGTGATAAAGTTTATGACAAAGTTTGTCTGAGTATGATGTCTACTTTTAGCTCATCTCCTGTGATAAGAGCCAATCTTTTCTACTTGATGAAAACTCTTAAGGAGAGGATCTATGTCAGTTGGGTTACTTTCTGAGGATCTGTCTTTAGGTAGAGAAGGGGAGCTCAGAGAGAACCTCTCCCTGAATATTCTGGTTTTAGAGTGCCTACAGCTCAAAATACTTAATGTACAAACTGGCATATTTTGGGCTGGCATGTACTAAATTAGAGTCATATGTTAGGGTTATATATTCTGCCACCCTTCAATTGAAACTGAGCTAAACTCTTTGGTTAAGACAGATGTGACAGTGTTTTCCTATTAATCATTAAAAGGTATCTTGGCAAGGATTGGGCTGAATGGTAAAGAGAATTTGTAGTGTCTACCATTAATGTGGAGCAAAAGAGGGACGGTAACCATGTAGTAGCTTATATCTAAAAGAAATGTTAATTACAGTTTCTCATATTAGTTTAAAATACCCCAGAACACATGGCAAACTCTTCTACATTGTTATAATATTTAAATAATAGTTTACTATAATCCTCAAGATTTTCTTTTTTATCTCCATATAAATTGATATGTATTAAATCTATTCAGTGTATTCATCTTTATTTAATATATATTAAAGTTCTAGATTAATATTTTTAAATTTTATTCATCTTTTTATAAATGTTTATGAATATTAATTTAAATATTTCAAAATGCTAATAGTATTTTTTAACTGTAACCCCATTAATGTTTTGTGTTAGTTCAGTTCTGCCCTCTAACAATTACACATCATGATGAGATTTAACAAGCAAATATTTTATTCGGTGAAATACTGCTGTGAGAGAAATGAGAGGGAAGCAGGATAAGGCTAAGAGACCCTTCAAACCACATGCATTCTGACTCGGAGTGAAAAAGAGGGCGAGAAGATTGTATAGAAACATCCTAGCCTACTGTGTCTTTAAGTGACTACTCTGTCATTCAAGTAAGGTTTTGCACAATGATCAGTCAATCCTCCTTGCGTAGTGAGATGTCAGAGAAGTGCTGTGTCTCCGAGGAAGGACCTGCCTTAGCAGTTCTTTTCTCTGTCAGTATCTGTAAGCAGCCCCTAGGTAGCATGACCTTTATAGAAACACAGCAATAGACTTTAGGGCACAGCAACTGGACCTGGAGGCTATGAGGCACACTCTCAATTGCCACCACCTGTTCATATCTGCTAAGAGGTTTCCAGGCAATTAACTACTTGGATCTTTTGGAAAATAGTTATACTGTCATAGTCAGAAATTACATTTTATGTATTTTTTTACTTAATCCAGACAGAAATATCAAAATTCTAACAGTAATTCAAACACTTAATATTACCTTAGAATAAAGTAACTCTCATAGTCGAGTTATCATTTGGAAGAATGACATTTGCCCTTCATCTCAGGATGATGGACTAAGACTTATACACACTGAGATTCACTTGTCATCAGTTTTAAAGGTAAATATCATGGAAAGGTCAATACGTCTGAAATAGATCATAGAGTCTAAATGTGAATATTGATTTTGAATGGGAAATGCAGTATCTGACACAGTTTATAAAAAACTTATTAAAGACAATTACTTAAAACTTTTCTGAACAAATATGCAAAAACAGAGAAAAAGCATAATTTCAAAATCAGAAATCTATTTTTATGTACTTTGCAAAATGAAAACAATTTTATAAAAATGGCCAAAGGAATGGTGAATGAGCAATTCCAGTTTACATCTCAGTATACAAGAGAATTAAAATTACCCTACATTGAGGAATGTTACCATCATAAACTACACACAAGTTTGAACTTCAAGATTTTGAGAAAAGAGCTAGTGCTCTTGATTTCAAAGAATTAAAAAAAAAGCTATATGTAAACTATTACTATAATATAAAATAAACCCACATGCAGAGACTATCACTTGTTTGCTAAGGTTGTTTTCTATTTTAATTTAGATTTAATGTCTACTATGAGAGATGGTTTTACCTGAAATTAAACTCTCCTGCCATTTTATGGCACTATTCAAATCTTGCCTTAAAGATAATAGATTTTGCCTCTTTAACTATTGAAAGAGTGACATTTTACAAATGGTATTCCTCACTCTGACCCCATGGACCTACCATGTCAGAATCTTATAAGCATTATCCAAAAGAAATCAGAAATTTTAGATAAGTTCTTCAGCTAATTCTATAGTTTTAAAGTTGAAAGCCAATGAATAAGATAGACTAGATAAACTCTATTAAGAACAATAAATGAAACAAACAAACATACACACCCTAGATTGCAGATTTAGCTGTCAAATAGTATTTTGAACTGGAAAGGTATGTGACTAAGGGCCACAGATTTCTTGTATTCAAGATGAGGACACTTCATGGATCTGAAGAGAAGCAAAACTCCTAATAGTAAGCACACTTTTAAAAAGTTGTAAAAAATAGTGTGTAACCATTTGCTCCTTTATCAATTTAAAATTCTTATCTATAATCCATCTGAAGATTTCTGGGAGAGCTGGTGTCTCTCTCCTGATCTATGTCTTTTTAAAACTGTTTTTCTTGGTTAAATATGTAAAATTATATCACCCTGATAAAATTATTTCAAAGCTACAAATAATAGGAGTTCCAACGGGTGTGTTTTTTCCTTCCCATTTTCATTAAATTGCCCCATAGTAGGTATAAAAACAGTTTCTTAATTGGTACTGATTTGCAAATATTTTGAAGCCAAACATCCTATCTAATAAAAGAGTAATATGCAAATTAACCATCACTCTGCTACACCCACAAGCCACGCCCAGCAGCCAATCAGGAGTAAGTATGCAAATTAACCCAACCAAGATGGTTGCGGCCACGGAGTGAGCAGGAGGCTTGGGTTTCCCTGGCAATGGAGGAGGCCAAGCTTTCCACACACCCTGGCTGGCCCAGGCCTCCACTCAAGGCTACAAAGTTTCAATTATAGAAGATAAATAAATCCCAGATACCAGGGCCTCCGCTTGGGTCACTGGGGGGCGTGGCCAGCCTGCAAACCACCACAGGCCCCTTGCCCAGGCCGCCCTATGCCCCAAGGGAACCCCCACCCTGATCCAGGACACCCTTCAGGGCAAACCAGCTGGCCCCCACCCATGCACCAGGTCTCTATCCTATCTAATAAAAGAGTAATATGCAAATTGACCATCACTCCAACACACAAGATGGCTGCCCCCATGTGGACACAAGATGGCCACCACAAGATGGCCAGCAGGGGAGGGCATTTAGTGGTGAACAGGCTGGCAGACTAGGGAAGTTGAGGGCAACTGGCACTGCAGGGAAGGGCAGTTGCGGGGGACCCAGGCCTACAGAGGAGAACAGTTCGGGGGGAACAGGCCTGCAGAGGAGGACAGTTAGGGGTGACCAGGCCTGCAGGGGAAGGCAGTTAGGGGTGACCAGGCCTGCAGGGGAGGGCAGTTAGGGGCAAACAGGCTGGCAGGGGAGCAGTTAGGCATCAATCAGGCTGTCAGGGGAATGGTTAGGGTGATCAGGCTGGCAGGCAGAAGTGGCTAGGGGCAATCAGGAAAGCAGGTAGGCGAGCAATTGGGAGCCAGCAGTCCTGGATTGTGAGAGGGATGTCCGACTGCCTGTTTAGGCCCGATTCTACCAGGATCGCACCTAAACGGGCAGTCGTACATCCCTCGAGGGGTCCCAGATTGAAGAGGGCGCAGGCTGGGCTGAGGGACACACACCCCATGCACGAATTTTGTGCACCAGGCCTCTAGTGTCAATATAAATTAGATTTGTTACTCAGTAGAAAGAAAGCAATAGAGCCAGATTGAATCCCAGTGTAATTTTATAGCATCTATTTACAAACACTTTTGTATCCTAAACTGCATGGCATTTCAAATAATTAGGAGTTTTATGTGATACATATAACATTTACTATTATTGTTACTTCTTAAACCCAACAATGAAAGTAGATTTTAAATTGTAGAATAATTGTTTCATCTATATTTATACTGTAAAAACTGGGTCTAACCATTTGGAAACTAAAATTCTGTTATTTTACTATAGTCATTATTCAAATGGCAAAGATGTTAAAAAGTATTTAATTGAGAGAGGTTTATTGTCGTCTACATTTTCAAAAAAAGACTTAATTTGAAATGTTAAACAGTTATCCATGAATTAGTTTATACATCCCTAAGAAAATTATGTTCTAAGTATTTTGCATATAAATTCTGTACCAGTTAACTTTACTGGGTTGCACTTTTATCTGCAAAGATTTATTTCTAAAGAGATTTGGAGTCATTTTGATCAATTTTCTTCTAACTAAATGCAGCTGTTTATGGTAGATCCTTACAAAGTTATGTGATTCAGCAATAAAAGTTCCAATCTATAAAAGACATGGAGGAAGTTAAATATATATTGCAAAGAATCCAGGCCAAAAAGTCTACAGATTGTATGATTTAAATTATATTATATTCTGGAAAATACAAAAGTATACAGACAGTAAAAAGATCAGTGGTGGCAGGTTCAGGGGGAGGGAAAAAATGAATATGTAAAGAACAGGAGATACTTTTGGTCATTAAAACTACTCTGTATGATACTGTAATGGTGGATATATGATATATGCATGTGTCCAAGGTATAGTACTATGTAATAGAAAAAAATGACACCTGATGTAAACTGTGGACTTCAGTTAATAATGTGCTGACATTGGTTCATCAATTGTAACAAATGGACCACACTAATGCAAAACATTAATAATAGGGAAAACCGGGGATGCATGTGGAACTCTATACTTTCTGCTCAATTTTTCTGAAAACCTATAACTACTCTAAAAAACAAAGTTTATTAATTTTAAAAAAAGCGTCTGTTTTACATATAAAATTAGGGGGGTGAAGATACTGCAAATAGTAAAATAATAAAATAATAAAATTTAAATTTGATATTAATCATAACTAAGGTTCTTTAAATGAATTATTATTTAGTCTCTATTTAAGAATTCATTTAGGTGATTTTAAGATTTCAGTCAAAATCTGTGAATTTTGTTTAAAATGGCCAATAAAGCCCAAAGTGTTGTCCTTGGGGAGATAATGGGAGCTAGTGATGTCACCAGGAATATGTCAGGAACATGGGCATGAAACCCAACTCAAGTCAAACCTTGTGAAAGAACCTCTGCTGAAGGCCCTTCCTGAAGGCATTTTTAAAACAACTGAGGTGTCCTTCAGTAGATGGTTGGCTAAGGAAGATGTGATACTTATATACAGTGGAATACTACTCAGCCATTAAAAAAAAGATGAAATACTGCCATTTGAGACATGGATGAATCTTGAGAATATCGTGCTAAGTGAAATAAGTTGATTGGAAAAAGGTCAAGAACCATATGATTTCACTCATATGTGGTATATAAAACTGGAAGCAACAGCCTTTTTCATGTTTTTATTTCATAATCACCATGATCAACCACTAAGCAATGTGACAAACAAAATTGTCTTGATGTCTCTTTATAACCTAAGGTAGCATACAGTTTATTCATGATCAAAGCAGTCCATCAAAACCAGTTTAGTGTCACTTTTATAAATGCTTTCCTTTTTGGTAGTAGACTACTATCAATTTTAATTCAAAGTCACCGAAGGCATCCTTATTTTACTGAACTGAAACTACGATAATGACTAAATAAATTTCTCATAGAACATAATTATGTTTCTTAGGTATGTTACTTAAGAAATGTCTACCTACACAAATGTATATTTTTCTAATTTAGTTGGGACTATTTGATTGGAAGTGATAGGAATCATAGATAACTGAGAAGTAAAAGAAAAAAATAATTTTTCCATGACTGAAATAATGAGCTTTAAGTATAGCAGCATTTAAAATATTAGTCCAAGTGTAGGGATTCTATTTTAATCCCAAGTTATTTCATTTGTGTTGGTATCATGCTCAACAAGAACATTCTTATAGAGTACAAGCATTAAAATTCTAGCAAAAAATACAAAATGAACACTTTATTTTCTAATAAGCAACAGTAACATTTCTGGGCACAACTTTCATTGGCTTTGAGAGACATTTACCATGCATAAACACTGAGCAATGAGGATAAAGTGTCCTCAATGGCCAGAGAGAGCTAATGTGTTTATCCCTATATCTCAGGGATTGGTCGGCCCTACTCAAACCACTTAGAATGAGCATGGAGGAGGAAGAGTTATCCAAAGCAAATTCTGGATGCTGTTAACAAAAGAAGCCAGAAAGGATGCAGGAGAGTAAAATAAATAGTTATTGGCCAAGTAATGAATATATGGACCACCATTAGGTGCTGTAGCATCTGTAAGATATAGCACTTTATATTTAGGTAACTGAGTGAAACAATTATGTAGACGACAGTGCCAAAGAACATAGCAATTTGGACAAGATGTTTATGAAGGGTTATGTGTAATTACATTTTCAAACTATATTTGTGTCTCAGTATCTATATATGTAAAAGCCTAAGCAACCAAACGACCAGTAGACCGGTTGCGAGGATGTGCACTGACCACCAGGGAGCAGACACTCAAGGCAGGAGCTGCCCCCTGGTGGTCAGTGTGCTCCCACAGCCAACCTCCCACAGCCAGTCAGCCCCAATCAGCCCCAATTGCTGGTCAGGCCGAGGGACCCCACCCGTGTACGAATTTGTGCACCGGGCCTCTAGTTTGTTATAAAAGGCTTCAATAAAGACACAATAAACCTGATGAGTAAAAAGATAGATACAGAGGCAGTAAAGCACCAAACAGACTGTCAAATTACAGTGGGAAAGCTGGGGAGTGTTGGGGAGGGAGGGAAATAGATCAACTAAAGGACTTGTATGCATGCATATAAGCACACCAATGGACACAAGACACTGGGGGGGTGGGATAAGGGCTTGCGACAGGGGGTAGGGGAGGCTGGGGGAAGGTCAATGGAAGAAAAAAAAGGAGATATATGTACTAATATATGTAATATTTTAAACAATAAAAAAACCTCTATTAGCATTACAAATGAAAATTAATTTTGTAAAGTAAAAATTTTCTAGATGTAATTTACTTATAGGATATTTTTCCTTACATGATATTACCCTACTATCCCCCCTTTTTTTGATGAATGGAAGCTTTTGTAAATTTTATAATGCAGTCTTGATAACTTCAAATTTTAATTTTTTGCACAAAAATATGACTGCTTTAGTTTCATTGCATGTTCAGGAATTTTACCATGAGATGAACTACCAATAGCAATTTTAGTTACCATGTTAGGAATAGCTTTTTGTCCAGTACAATTAAATTTTCTTGAATATTCACTTATTTCAATTAGCCTATTTAAATTAATCTGAAAACTTGATTATTATTTTACTGTCAAATTTAACACTCTACCAACAATCTTAGTTTACCCTGTAAATATTAGTGGAAAGGATTATTTGCATTCTGGAATAGGCCCTGAGCATTCCTAGTGCTAGGCTGGATTTAGATATAGGGCAGCTGCTGTCAGCCAAGTCTCTGTCTGTTACCTGGGTCCCAATATGAGCTGGGCCAAGTCACTGTCTGTCACCTGTGTCCCTATCTGAGCTGGGCGTGGGAAGCAAAGCAGCCATGGGGGCAGGAGACCTCCCTCAGACAGGGTGAGGGTTCAGGCCCCTGCAAGGTTGGGGGGGGTTGGGGGTTTGTGCCCCACCTCTGTTGACCCCCAAGTTCTCTCCTGATGGCCCCACTGCGACTGTGCCTGTCTTAGGTTGTTCCTTCCGTGAGGAATCTTACCCGTCTCTGGCTAACCAGTCATCCTCCGGGGCCAAGGAGGGTGATGTGAGGTTCAGTTCTGTCTCCTTGGTAGCCTATGCCCCTGTGGCCTCCACGCCCAGCACCTGCCTTGGGATCCCCTGGCCTGCTGGCGGGGCCCCAGCACTGATCTCAGATCTCAGGGAACTCAGGTTTCTTCTCCAGGGAGGGCCCAGCTCACAGGACTGGGCGAGAGACAGATCCATGGTACCAGCCACCACAAGGCTTCCAGCTCAGCATGAACAGAAAGCTCAGGCAACAGCTGAGGGCAATTGGATTGTGAGAAGAGGGTCCCTCTTGGCACAAAAGGCAAGAGGGGCCAATATAGAATGCTCAAGTGCCTTCCCAGTGCCTTAATTCCTTCTGAAAGGGATTATATCCTTTCATGTCCTTTTTTTTTTTTTAAATTGCTGCCAAACATTCAAAGAATTAGTTTGTAAGTTTGTTTGGGATAATTGTACAATATGCTGTTGTCAAACTACAGCGGGAAGGCAGGGGAGGTTGCGGGGGAGGCTGTAAGAGATCAACCGAAGGACTTGTACGCATGCATATAAGCATAACCAATAGATACAAGACACTGGGGGGTGGGAGGGCAGGTAAAGGCATGTACTGTGGGGTAGTGGAGGCCGGGGACGGGGGGAGGTTAATGGGGAAAAAAAAGGAGACATATGTACTACTATTTGTAATACTTCTAACAATAAAAAAATAAAATAAAAAAATAAAAATAAAAATAACTATGCAATCATAAAAAAAGCAAAACTCTAAAAACTCTAAAAAAATAAAAATAAAGACACAATATATATATAATTGCTCTAGATTAGAAGAACTGAAAAAATGGGGATTAAAATGAGGGGTAACATTAAAAGTGTAAGTATTGAAAGACAAATACCATATGAAAGAAATGGCAATAGGATTTATCTTATCGGTTTGAGAAAACTAACTAAAGCTTATTAGGAATCAGATGAGTTAGACAGATTGACTAGACTACAGAAAGACTCAGAGATACTATTAGAAATTGTATTTAATAATTTTCTAAATTTATTGGAGCTGGATGATACAAATACCTGTGAATTATAAAAGTGAGATTATTTACATTAATTTATGCCAATAAAGTTATGATAGCTTAGAGTGACCAATATTGCATAATAAAATTGAGACTTTGAGAATTATATAATGAGTTGTTGAAAATATATTTTTGATTTAAATATGTATCATAGTGTGGCTACAGCTAAGCAAATTAAGTATGTAATTTCAAAAGGACTGTGAATTTTTTGATGCCATCTATTCAAATACTTTTAGTACAGTTAGAGCTTTGCAATCGAGCAAGAAAAAAGACGAGAAAGAGACATTTGGAAGCCATTTGCTTAAATATAACAACAACAAAACAATAGCAACATTTTACTCTAGCAGTTGAGACAGCAAATTGTATCTCTCTGTTGTTTTCAGTCTGGAAGGTGCTTTAGAGACAAGTGAAAAGAATTTTTAATGATATTTGGCAAATGATAAAGTAGTAGTATGTTCCATCTTAAATTAAATATAATGCAAGCAACAAGACATTATTAAAAGAACATTTGCATCATTTAAAATAATTTTTAGGGTTGGAGTCAATATACTTTCTGAAAAACTTCAGAAAATATTATTATTCACATAAACACACATACACATAAACTAATATTCTATTATTAAATTCAAAACTCCATCCTGGCAAAATGGGCAATAAAAAATTAATAAATTAATAATTTTCTCTAAACCTGCAGGCCTCCTCCAGTAAGTGAACTTGCTGCCAGAGGGACTGCGGTGGGTGTAATTTCTGCTGCGGCGGTCAATCAGAGTATTGTGTACTCCATTATTTCAGGAAATGAAGAGGGTGAGTAGATGTTTAGTCTGAGTTTTAACCATAAATTAATCAACTTGGATTTGGAATTAATTTCACATTGAATTATTGTTTACTCTATATTTTAAAAAAAAAAACGTTTCTGGCTTAAATGTAATTGGTAATTATGTGCTGAATCTGATTAAAAATCCAGTTACATTAATGAAAGTGATCCCCCCATGCCACCAGGAAATATTAAATATCTAATTCTAGCAGTCTTCTCCTGCTTCTCACTTAAGGATATTTTAATGACATTTCTTCAAATTTAATGTATGATACTTTCAGCTTAAGTTATAGTTATTGCCTTCCAGGAGTCTCTTCCCACTACTTCGTACCATCTACCACCTGTACTCCATGTCATATAGTAGCTAATTCTGAAGAAATTTTAGAACCATAAATGATTGTGAATGCCCAAAGAGGCACATGCATGACAAAGCCATGTATATTGTGTAATAATATTCCTTAAATGTTAAATTAGACATACAATTAACAACTGTAAGTAAACAAATAACTTACGTTTTGTCTACCCATCACGTTTCACTCAGAAGAGAATGGTTTGTGAGCCTCTAGGAATAAGTCCATAGCCCAGTCTTTATCACCCATCCTTTGTGTCACTGTTATCCACAAGTTAGTTGTCCTCTGCTTTTCCCTTTTGACAAACTGTATGGCCTGGCATATTATAGGTAGCCAAAATGGTTAATATATATTTAATAAATGCATGAAGAATAAATATGAAATTAATGAATTACTGTTAAGACTGTTAAGCAGCTTGCACAAAAAACTGTAAAGGCCTTTTTCAAGTGTTCCAACCATTACAAGAAATCACTGCCCCTAAAGCAGTGCTCAGCATCATACTTTTCTTACTGTTTTCTTCTTTGTTTCTACTGCTATGCCTCCCCACTAAACCTTACTAAACTTCCTTTTCCCTTGAAATTCCAGCATCGGACTGAAGCTGTGATTTCTCAGTCTGTTCTGATACTTCTTTCTGTGATTCTATCAAATCTCTTCCTTTAAAAAAGCAGAGGGATTCTACCTATTATTCTTCTTACCCCATAATGACCTTATAATTTATTGATTTATTAATTTATTCAACATATATTTATTGATTTATTTAATAAGTATTTATTGAGCACCTATTAGATACTAAGTGATCTTCCAGCCATGAGTGATAGAGCAGTGAATAAAAAAGGCAGATCCTTGCCCTCATACAAATTATTAAACTGATAAGTATATAGTATTTAGGCAGTAATAAATACTATGGATAAAACTAAAGAGAAAAATATAACATGAGTGCAAGAGGTGAGATAGTTTACAATTTACCAAAGTGTCCTGCTCTTCCTTCAAATATATATTAAATGGGAAAATTCATTGAACAAATGGACATCAGAGCAAAGTATTTGAAGCTATTTAAAATAATAAACCATATTTTCTAAATAATCACCATGTTTTTCCCTAAGGTGTTCTTAGCAGGACACTAAATCTACAGGATAATAAGATGCATTAAATCATAAAAAGTATAATAATTTAACAAGATAATAAAATAGTTGGTTAAACAAAATTAAATGGGTTTCTTTAAAACAGAATTTCTAAAAGTCTTTGGTACAACTTAATAAAAGGAAGATAAATGATCCAATAAAAAAATGGGCAACAGACCTAAATAGAATCTTTTCAAAAGAAGACAGAAGGAAGGCCAAGAGACACATGAAAACATGCTCAAAGTCACTAATTATCCGAGAGATGCAAATCAAAACGACAATGCGATACCATCTCACACCTGTCAGAATGGCTATCATCAACAAATCAACAAACGACAAGTGTTGGCGAGGATGCGGAGAAAAAGGAACCCTCGTGCACTGCTGGTGGGAATGCAGATTGGTGCAGCCACTGTGGAGAACAGTATGGAGTTTCCTCAAAAAACTGAAAATGGAACTCCCATTTGACCCAGTAATCCCACTCCTGGGAATATATCCTAAGAAACTAGAAACACCAATCAGAAAGGATATATGCACCCCTATGTTCATAGCAGCACAATTTACCATAGCTAAGATTTGGAAACAGCCTAAGTGCCCGTCAACAGATGACTGGATCAGAAAACTGTGGTACATCTACACAATGGAATACTATGCTGCCATAAAAAAGAAGGAATTACTACCATTTGTAGGCACCTGGATGGAATTAGAGAACATTATGCTAAGTGAAATAAGCCAGTCAATGAAAGAAAAATACCACATGATCTCACTCATTTGGGGATAATGAAAAACATTATAAACTGATGAACAAAAAGATAGATACAGAGGCAGTAAAGCATCAAACAGACTGTCAAATTACAGCAGTAAGGTTAGGGAGAGGTGGGGGAAATAAGAGATCAACTGAAGGACTTATATGCATGTATATAAGAGTAACCAACGGATGCAAAACATTGGGGGGTGAGGCATGTATGGGAGTGGGGTGGGGGAGGCAATGGTAAGATATGTACACATATAATACCTTAATAAAAAAAAATTCTTGAAAAAAAAAAATTAAAAAAAAATAAAAAAAATAAAAGTCTTTGGTATGGTAGAAGAATCTAGGGTGAGGGGTATATTATATATTGCTCCCAAATGCAACTGATCACAGGAACATTGAGTTCAAGGAGAATCTCAGAAAAAAAAGAATTTCAAGGCCTGTGATTAGGGTAACATTGATGTTTATAATTTCTGGAACATAAGTTTCCAAAGAGCTGAAATATAGTTTCCAAAAGCCAGCTTCTTGTCCCTGTATGCACTACTACTAAAAATGTGTTTTGAACTCACAATGCCTTTTAAGAATTGTTTTTACTTGAAGTTTGAAGAAAATGACCAAAAAATTACATTTTAATTCTAGGTAAGTTTGGAATTAATAACATCACGGGTGTTATCTATGTGAATGACCTTCTGGACTATGAAACAAGGACAAGCTATGTACTTCGAGTCCAAGCTGATTCCCTGGAAGTGGTCCTCGCCAATCTCCGAGTTCCTTCAAAAAGTAAGTTATATTATTTAAAGATTTTAAAATAAATGTATGGTGTTTCTGCTCATCTTACTTTAATTTAAAAATATATATATATATATTACAATTGACATACAATATTATATTAGTTTCAGGTGTATAACCCTGTGATTCTACATTTATATAGCTTATGAAGTGACCACCGTGATAAATCAAGTGCTCATCTGATACCATATGTATTAGTAGTTATTACAATATTACTATGTTCCCTATGCTGTACTGTACATTCTTATAAGTACTCTTTAACTACCAATTTGTACTTCTAAATTCCTTCACCTTTTTCACCCATCCCCCCCAACCCCTCTTTCACCTGGCAACCCTCAGAATGTTCTTTGTATCTATGAGTCTGCTTCTGTTCTCTCATTTGATTATTTTGTTTTTAGATTTCACATATGATTGAAATCATCTGATATTTGTCTTTCTCTGAGTTATTACACTCAGCACAATACGCTCTAGGTCCATTGTTGCACATAGCAATATTTCAGTATTTTTTAGGACTGAATCATAATCCATTTGTGTGTATGCACTACTTCTTTATCCATTCATGTAGTGATGGACACTTAGGTCCCTTCCATATCTTGGCTATTGTAAATAATGCTGCAATAAACATTTGGATGTATATGTCTTTTTGATTCTCTGTTTTGGGTTGCTTTAAATAAATACCCAGAAGTGGAGTTGTTGGGTGATCCTCCTTTGTTTCTGGTTATAGTCTTGTTAAAACTTACTATGTCTGGTATAAGTATTGCCATCCAACTTTTTATTTACATTTTCGTGAAATATTCTTTTCCATCCCTTTATATTCAGACTGTGTGTATTTCTCAATCTGAAGTGTATCTCTATGAGGGTCTTATTTTGTTATCCATTAAGCTATCATAATATGTCTCTTAATTGGAGCATTTAATATATTTACATTTTAAGTAGTTTTGATAAGATATGAGTTTATTGACATTTTATTATTTATATTTTTTAGGTTTTTTTCTTTTTCCTTCTTAAAGAAGACCCTTTAACATTTCTTGTAATATTGGTTTGATAGTGATAAACTCCTTCAGCTTTTCTTGTCTGGGAAGCTCTTTATCTGTCCCTCAATTGTAAATGACAGTTTTTCTGGGGAGAGTAATCTTGTTTGTAGGTACTTGCTTTTTATCACTTTGACCATTTTATGCCAATCCCTTCTGGCCTGCATAGTTTTTTTGGAGAAATCAGCTGATAGTCTTATGGGAGCTCTTTATAGGTAACTAACTGCTTTTCTCTTGTTGCTTTTAAGATTCTCTCTTTGTCTTTAACCTTTGGCATTTTAATTATGTGTCTTGGTGTGGCCTCTTTGGATGTATCTTGTATGGTACTCTCTGTGCTTCCTGGTCTTATATGTCTATTTCTTTCACCAAGTTAGGAAAGTTTTCTGTCATTTATTTTTTTTGTTTTTGGGGTGTTTTTTTTTTCAGATAAATTTTCAATTTCTTGCTCTCTCTCTCTCTCTCTCTACTCATTCTGGCATCCCAATGCTATAAATGTTGGTATGCTTGAAGTTGTCCAAGAGGATCCTTACGCTATTCTCATTTTTTGGATTCTTTTTTCTTTTTGCTGTTCCGATTGTTTTCTGCTTCTTTATATTCCAAATCACTAATTTGGTTCTCTGCTTTATCTGCTCTACTGTTAAATACCTGTAATTTAGTCTTCATTTTCAGGTCCCTTTTTTAAGCTGTTGAAGTTCTCACAAAGTTTCTTAAGCTTTCTTATATCCATTGTTTTTAACTCTGTATCTGGTGGTTTGCTTGCCTCCATTTTATTTAATTCTTATTCTGGAGATTTTTCCTGTTCTTTTATTTGGAAAACTAGAGGCATGGTGCATGAAATTTGTGCACCGGCAGGGGGGTCCTTCAGCCCAGCCTGCCCCCTCTCACAGTCTGGGAGCCTTCAGGGGATGTCCTACTGACAGCTTAGGCTGTGGAACGGGCCTAAGCCACAGTCTGGCCTCCCTCTGTGGGAGGTGACTGGGCTGATCAGGGGAAGGTGCCACCCTCATCACCCTGCTGCTGTTGCCACTGCCAGCCACTGCAGCTACCAAGGTGTTTTCATCAACATGGACTCCAGTTCCTTCACCAGGAAAAAATGTCTGTGTCCGCTTCAGGCCTGCTCAAGCCACGCCACGGCGGCTCAGGCATGCCCCCATGTCTGTGTCCCCACCCATTAGCTCCTGCCTGCGCATGCACACCCCAGTCTGTGTCCGCTCTGGGCCTGCTAAAGCCATGCCGCCACGACTCAGGCAGGCCCCCCTGTCTGTGTCTCTGCCACCAGCTCCTGCCTGCACATGCCTCTGTGGGAAGCGGCCTCCGCTGCCAAGGCAGCCTGACAGCGCTGGGCAGGCCTGCACATGCCTCTGCTGGGGGCGGAAGTCCCCGCCCCTGTCCCCACCCACGAGCTCCTGTGCGCATGCAGCCTGTTGATCAGTCGTGACTGGGACACCGTTAAGACCAATTAGCATATTACCTCTTTATATATATAAATGTTTCTTTGTCTACTCATTTCACTGCTTCCTTGTATTTGTTTCTATATATTAGGTATATCTGCTACATCTCCTGGACTTGGTAGAGTGGTCTTAAGGTGTCCTGTAGGGCTCAGTCATGAAGCCTCCCCAGTCACTGAACTGGGTATTTTAGATGTACTCCCTGTGTGCACTGTCCTGTTGTAGCTAAGCCTTGATTGCTGTTTGCATGTTCCTTGGAGCAATTGAACCCCCAGGCTGATTTGCAGCAGGAACTAGCTGTGACTGCAGCAAAGGAGCTGCTGTGCAGAGTCTGACCTCATGGAGTAGGACTTGCTACAATGGGGCTTTGATGCCCACCAAATCGCCCCTTTAGGTGTGGCTTGTGGAGGTGGTTGGGTTGTAATCTGGTGTGGTCTGAAGCTGTCCACCAGATACACTGGCTCTGGGGCCTCCCAGGAGGTGCACAGTCAGCCACCACTTGTGTTCAGCCAGGGTCACCTAGCATGAGCTACGGAGCAATATGAAAATGTTTGTGCTGGGCTTGAAGGTACCCAGGAGAGGTCAAGCTGTGGACCAAGGCTAGCTGCCACTAGTGCCAGACCTGAGGCCACTTAGCAAGACATATGGGGTACACAGAGGCCAGATGCTGGTTTTTGCTTGTTTGTTGTTAGAGATTTTAGGAAAATTCAAAGCATTAACCAAGAGAGGCCATTTGTATGGAAAAGCCACTGGAAATGGCTTGGGTGAACCTGCAAGTTGCATGGGGGTGGAGTCTCAGGGAATCACCAGAGCTGGGTGAACAGTGTTAGCTAGAGTGATGGAAACTCAGCTTTGATGCCCGTCTGCCTGCTTAGAGAGGATAGGATTCCGCAAGGGAACAATGCCCTCTGCCAGCATTTCTGTATGGGAGAAAACTGCCCCTTCAGCTCTTGCCCTGATGCCAGCCAGACAATTCAGTTTCTCCTTATATGTCCATGGTGCTTTTCCAGCTGTTGCCCCAGTGCTGGAACTTAGAGCAAGTGAGTCCAAGTAAGTACATATGTGGCTCCTTCTAGAGCAGTGGTTCTCAACCTTTCTAATGCTGCGACCCTTTAATGGTCTAGGTGACCTTGCTAGCAGTTCTCAACCTGTGGGTCGCGACCCACAAGTTGAGAATCGCTGCTGTAGAGCCTAAGACCACTGGAAAACACAGATATTTACATTACGATTCATTAACAGTAGCAAAATTACAGTTATGAAGTAGCAACGAAAATAATTTTATGGTTGGGGGTCACCACAACATGAGGAACTGTATTAAAGGGTCGCAGCATTAGAAGGGTTGAAAACCACTGTTCTAGAGGAACATGTGTGACTCCAGTATTCTTCAATCTCACTCAGCCACAATCCCTGCTGGTTTTCACAACCAGAAGGTTTAGGGACTTCTCTTCCGAGCACTGGAGCCCTGGGCTGGGGGTTCTGATGTAGGGCCAGGACCCCTCACTCCTTAGGAGAGATCTCTGCTGCTGAGATATCCCTCCTGATTTTTAACCACCACAGCCCTTTTCACGTCTCTCTTCCTCCTACCAGTCTCAATGTGGCTTCTTCCTTATATCCTTAATAATAAAGCTGTTCAGTTAGCTTTCAGGCAGTTCTGAATGATGGCTGTTCTGTAATTTTGTTGTAATTCTAATGTGGTTGTGGGAGGTTTTGAGTAACAAGTTTACTTGCACTGCCGTCTTGACTGAACTCGGCTCATTTTCTAATGAAATCCACATCTAAAAGTTCTCAGTGAAGAGGGGAAAAACCAAGATGGCGGCATAGGTAAACACCTAAACTGCTGCCTCGCACAACAATTTCAAAACTACAACTAAAAGACAGAACGGACACCATCCAGAACCGCAGGAAAGCTGACTGAGTGAAAATTCTACAACTAGAAGGATAGAGAAAAGCTCACAGAGAATTGGAGGTACGGCAAAGGGTCTTTGTGCGCGCAGAGAGGAAGGGCGGCTGAGAGCCTGGCTGACTTTCTCTGGCGGAAGGGGGAAGGGAGCCCCCGACCGAACTGAACCCCGGTTCTGACTGCACTGAAACCCTGTTCCGGGCGAGCCCCTGGGGACCCACGCTCTTGTGGGGGGAGTCTGGACTCTCGGGCGGAGACTCAGGAGCCGGGGAAGGCGGAGGACTGAAAGTCCGCTCGCGCCAGTGCGCACCAAGGCTGCGGAGGCTGCCACAGGCATTCCCTAGCGGAAGGGAGTGAGAGGCTCCTGACGGCACTGAACCTCAGTTCCGACTGAAGTGAGCCCCAGTTCTGACTGCAGTGAACCCCAGTTCCAGGCGAGCCCCCGGGGACCCACGCTCTTGTGGGGGGAGTCTGGACTCTCGGGCGGAGACTCAGGAGCCGGGGAAGGCGGAGGACTGAAAGTCAGCGCGCGCGCCAGTGCGCACAAAGGCTGCGGAGGCTGCCACAGGCTTTCCCTAGCGGAAGGGAGTGAGAGGCTCCTGACGGCACTGAACCTCAGTTCTGACTGAAGTGAGCCCCAGTTCTGACTGCAGTGAACCCCAGTTCTAGGCGAGCCCCTGGGGACCCACGCTCTTGTGGGGGGAGTCTGGACTCTCAGGCGGAGAATCGGGAGCCGGGAAGGCAGAGGACTGAAGGCACACACGTGCGCGCAAGGGCAAGGCTGACGGGAAGCCAAGACTGAGACTCCACCCCATCCAAGCTGAGCACAGAGGCTATTGCAATTTGGCAAGTCTAATCCTATAAGGCTGTCTCCAGCACCGGACTTCTCCCAGCATAGACACAGCTGATCCTTACAGCCAACTGGCCTGGAGGTCAATTCTTCCCAGTTACACCAACAACAATCAAGACTTAATTACAACAAGGCTGTACACACAGTCCACAAAGGGGTGCACCAAGAGTGTCCACCTCAGGTTAACTGGGGAGGCAGACCCACTAGGCCAAATTGGAAACCTAGCACACAAATCTACCAACCCAGGGAAGCAGTGAAAATGCGGCGTCTAAGAATCAGATCACAAACAAAAGAAATGGAGGAAAACAAACGACTGGACATAGAATTCAAAACCACAGTTATAAGGCTTTTTAAGAATATCCTAGAAAAGGCCGATAAATATAACGAGACCCTCGAAGAGATGAAAAAGGACCAACTAGAAATTAAACATACACTGACTGAAATAAAAAATATCATACAGAGACCCAAAAACAGACAAGAGGAACACAAAAATCAAGTCAAAGAATTGAAATACAAAGAAGCAAAAAACACTCAACCGAAAAAGCAAAAAGCAAAAAAAAAAAATCCAAAAAGTTGAAGATAATCTAAGAAGACTCTGGGACAACTTCAAACGTACCAACATCAGAATTATGGGGGTGCCAGAAGAAGAGAGAGAGCAAGATACTGAAAACCTATTTGAAGAAATAATGACCGAAAACTTCCCCCACCTGGTGAAAGAAATAGACTTACAAGTCCAGGAAGCCCACAGAACCCCAAACAAAAGGAATCCAAAGAGGACTACACCAAGACACATCATAATTAAAATGCCAAGAGCAAAAGACAAAGAGAGAATATTAAAAGCAGCAAGAGAAAAAACAGTTAGTTACCTACAAGGGAGCACCCATACGACTGTCAGCTGACTTTTCAACAGAAACTATGCAGGCCAGACGGGAGTGGCAAGAAATTTTCAATGTGATGAGTAGCAAGAACCTACAACCAAGATTACTCTACCCAGCAAAGCTATCATTCAGAATTGAAGGGCAGATAAAGAGTTTCACAGACAAGAAAAAGCTAAAGGAGTTCATCACCACCAAACCAGTATATGAAATGCTGAAAGGTATTCTTAAAGAAGAGGAAGAAGAAAAAAGGAAAGATAAAAATTATGAACAACAAATACATATCTATCAACAAGTGAACCTAAAAATCAAGTAAATTAAAAACCTGAGGAACAGAATAATCTGGTGAATATAATAGAATCAGGGGCATATAAAGGGAGTGGACTGATAATTCTCAGGGGGAAAGGGGTATGGGGGGGTTCATAAAGAGACTGGACAAAAATCATACACCTATGGATGAGGACAGTGGGGGGTAGGTAAGGGCAGAAGGTGGGGTGGGAAATGGGTGGAGGGGAGCTATGGGGGAAAAAAGGAGAAATAATTGTAATAATCTGAATAAAGATTTATTTAATAAAAAAAAATAAAAAAATAAAAAATAAAAAAAAAATAAAAGTTCTCAGTGAAGAATAAAGGAAGGCCATTAATATTCAGGGATGTTTTAATTTCTAAAATATGGCAATCCTGAGAGTGATTTCATACTCCAAAATTGTCAAGGCAATAACATACCATTTCTAAAGTTTGTATACAGTATTATAGAATACCATCATTATCTGTGTATGTTAGATTATAAACATTATTTCATCCCACTGTGAGGTTCTGGCTAGACCTCTGGAATATAGCATAACCACTAGATCTGTGAATTGTGTGGCTTCTGGTACTTACATATCTATACTAATAAAAGGGTAATATTCTAATTAGACCGGATAGACTGGATGTCTTCTGGACGTTCTTCTGGATATCCTTCAGGACAAAGCCGCAGTGGCTGCAAGGGCTGAGGGCAGCAGCAGCGGGGTGATGGGGGCAGTGCCTTCCCCTGATCGGTCCGGTCGCCTGTCACAGAGGGAGGCCAGACTGCAGCTTAGGACAACCCCTGAGGGCTCCCAGACTGTTAGAGGGGGCAAGCTGGGCTGAGGGGACCCCCCGCCGCCAGTGCACAAATTTTCGTGCACCGGGCCTCTAGTTTTCTTATACTAGAGGAAAACACATCTTAAAATTAATGACTAACATTTATCATAATTTATATGCTGCATTATATGTAATTCACACCCATTTCTAGGAGATGAGAAACATTAGTTTCACTACAAGGACATGATAAGGAAAGTTTAAGTGATTTTCTAAACATAGCACTTGTCAGTAAATGAAAAGCTGAAGTTTTAGGCTCACAACTTTTGACTCCAAAATCTTTCTTCAACATTCCAGTATCATATAGTTCATGCACACAGAGGAACAAGTAAAAGCCAGTTTGTGAAGGGGGCTGGCACAGATTCTGAGAGCTGTTACCAGCAATGGATAAATTCTATTCTTTTCCATTCACAGCCATAATACTCCTTTGCATCTAACTAATCCATCTTTCTTTTTTTCTTTTTTTTTTTTTCTATAGTCACACCAAAATTTTTAGAATCTAGGAAACCCAAGAAAACCAAATTTAATGTATCCATTAGAATAGAGTCTCAGATAGAGTGTGAAGAGTGAAACAGGATCTGAAACACTTATCTTTTACTCTGGGGCCATTCCTAGACATCCTATCACTCTATCAATCAACATTTTGAGAAGGGGAAAGAGGAAAAAAGAAGAGAGCATGAGAGCTAGAGCACACATATGGATGTCAGAGGGAGAGAGCCCACGCCTTGTAAGAGAAAGGAGAACAAGATGGGAGTAAAAGGCTGAAGATGCATTATAGAATTTTCTGTCTCAGTTCAGCTCTTGACGATCATAAATAATAAAGCACTCCTTTGCGTTTACTTCAAATCTCACTTACTGATCTAGTGTCAAGGGCTGCACAGGTACAACCAAATCATTTTAAATAAATATTTTTCAAGAAATATCTCTGATTTCTAGAAATAGAAATGTATTTAGTTCTTGTATGTGAATATAATACAACTACCCTCATTACTGTAATTTGAATGTAAATCTAAGGCTAATAATAATTTACCTAATGCACACATAAATGCTTGTATGTGCCCTATTATGCATGTAGAGGTAAGACTGAATAGCCAATTCATGAATTATATTCTTGGAAATGCATAAAGCCTAAAAGCTAAATGCTAGTTTGTTTAATGCCTGGTTCTTAGCTATTGTTATTTACATTTCAAGACTAACCTTTGCCTCTTGAGTGTGAAGTACAAACTCATGTATTTTTAACACATTTCACTTATTAATGACTGTTAATGACTTACAACCAATTTCTATCCATTAGCTATGCAAATAAGATCATTATGTAAATTAAGGTTAATTAATTAATTGTCTAAAGGTTCATCCCTTCTTCAGATTAGCTGCCCTGTGCTCTTTAGCTCTACCACATATCATAGGGATACAATAGTAAACAGAATGAATTTAATTCATTAAATAAATATTTTATTGTGATTTCTTTACCAAAAAGTTACTAATGAAGCTATTTTTAAAGTTTTACAACTATGCTGTAACTAGATTTACTATTTAAATGCAAATTAATAATTAAAATAGGAAAATTTTTGAATTTATTTCCCAAATTTGATAGCAGCAGTATTTAAAACATTTTAATCTTTTAGTATGGAACATTTCAAACGTAAATAAAATTATAGAGACTATTATAATGAACCTCACTGTTTCAGCTTCCCAGATTCAATATTATCAAGGCCTGGGCACTCTTTCATCTCTACTTCCAACTGCTTCCTCACTCTATTATTTTGAAGCAGAGCAGAAACATAATATTTCGTCTGTAAATATTCCAATATGTACCTCTTACAGATAAGTACTCTTAAAATTTATCACAATACCATTTTTACTCCTTCCCCAATTAAAAAAAATCACTGGATATCAACAAATATCCAGTTAATATTCACATTAAAAATTTATTCACATCAGAATCTAAATAAGATCCATATATTGTAATTGGTTGATATGTCTTTAGAATTTCTTTTAATTTATAGGCTTCATCACTATTACACTTTTTTATTCACCTTAATATTTATTTTTTCAAAGAAACCAGATTTCTGAAGTCTGAGTTCTGATGACTGTTTTCAGTGGACCATTTCATATTTTTCTGCCTCCTTTATTTCCTAAAAATTGGCAATATTTATTTTTTCAAAGAAACCAGATTTCTGAAGTCTGAGTTCTGATGATTGTTTTCAGTGGACCATTTCATATTTTTCTGTCTCCTTTATTTTTTAAAAAACTGGCAATTAGGCCCTAACCGGTTTGGCTCAGTGGATAGAGCATCGGCCTGCAGACTGAAGGGTCCCAGGTTTGATTCCAATCAAGGGCATGTACCTTGGTTGCGGGCACATCCCCAGAGGGGGTGTGCAGGAGGCAGCTGATCGATGTTTCTCTCTCATCTGATGTTTCTAATTCTTTATCCCTCCCCCTTCCTCTCTGTAAAAAATCAATAAAATATATTT
The DNA here is from genome assembly GCF_963455305.1 of Plecotus auritus. Classification (NCBI taxonomy): domain Eukaryota; kingdom Metazoa; phylum Chordata; class Mammalia; order Chiroptera; family Vespertilionidae; genus Plecotus; species Plecotus auritus. The sequence goes on along the minus strand of NC_137783.1, from coordinate 32,203,471 downwards.
TTTTAAAAATTGGCAATTAGATCTGGAGTCCTGATTAGATCACTAAAGGTCCATGAATGTTGATAAAATGCAAACAATTACTGGGCCTGAAAAGAAAAACCTTATTACTTATGAAAGTATTATCAGGAATATCAGCACAGCAATGAGCATAATGGCACAACTCCCTAAATTTCACAGGCAAAGTGTAGGGCCAGATAATAGCTGCACATGATCGGCATGCACCCCAGAAGAACTCTGAACTTAGAGACTGCCACTTTATAGAAAGCAATCACAAGTCTTTCTCAAAAGAGAGATAGGCTGCCCTAGCTAGTTTGGCTCAGTGGATAGAGTGTTGGCCTGCGGATTAAGGGGTCCCGAGTTCGATTCTTTCTGGTCAAGGGCACATGCCTGGGTTGTGGGCTCAGTCCCCAATAGGGAGTATGCAGGAGGCAGCTGATCAATTATTCTCTCCTCATTGATGTTTCTATCTCTCCTTCTCCCTCTTCTCTGAAATAAATAAAAATACATTTTTTAAAAAAAGAGAAGAGGTAGGCTAAATGCTGGACTACATGAGGCATCCCTACAAACTTTCTCTCACTTTTCAAAATTGCCAGCTGCATAAACAGTCCTACATCCCAAGTAAAAAAAGGTCAGGGCATTGCAACCTTGGCACACCCAGCAAAATGTATAGAAGCACAAGCTGCCCGAGGTGTATGCCTCCCAATATGTGGCTATCCAAATCTGCCTGTCAGTTATGAGAGAGGATTCCATAAGATTCAGACATTACATTGCCACCTTAATCAGTTTCCTCAAATATTTAAGTACATTTTTTAATCCAAGGGTATTTGAAATATTTGTTGAACCAGTGGAATTGTTTCACAGTTGATGAATTTGGGAGTTTTGTAGTCTCTAGCTTTCACATTATATTAGCTGTTACCAAGTTAATAATTTTCCCTCCAGTGCTTTAGATCTTTTTATTCAGATCTTCTAGATATCTTTTTCCCTTTATTAACTACTGGCTTTTATCTTTTAAACTGAACTAGTCAATTTTAGAAGTAGTGGCAACATAGTAAATATATGATCAAACACATGAATTATGAATAAAATAACTCAAAGTAACAGAAACATTTTTAAAGAGCACATTTTTCCAATAATTTATTTTAAAAAATTATATAGAGAAAGTTTAAGTAATTTTGGTCTACTACTTCGTTATATTAGTGCTAAAATAAAAGTAGTAAAGATAAAATATATCCCAATAAATCACAAATATATCTCTTAAGTTGTTTTCTATTCAACGTCTCTAGGCTAAACACATCACTGACTATTGGTTTAGAACCTACCAAGATGTCTGGTGGCAGTACACAATTCAGCTTAGTACAGAAGAGGAAACAACCAACATATGAGTGATCAGAGAAGAATTTTCAAATGGGTTGCCCTTTGAGCTCTATTCATAAGAATGAGTAGAAAAGGTTTGAAAGAACAGTTCCAAAGACAGAAAGCATATATTAGAATTGACAAAAAAATAAATATTAAACTGGAACTTTAAACAAAAGTACCAAGAAACAATAGACCTAAAATTACCAAGAAATGTGCAAGAATTAGATAACAGATTATCAAGGATATTTAACATAAGAACAAAGAGCACAACAATTAACTGCGCTAAACACTCTTACTTCCAAAGAGAATAAAAAGGGTCAAGCAAATAGCTTTAGAAATTATTTTGGGCGAAATATTCCTGTGGGGGAAAAATCATAAAGATGTATTTGCATTCTCTTTCACAATATGCTCATTCCCGGAAATGGGGGATTGTGGTAATATATATTCTTCCATCTCAAGTTTAATGTTGTCAACTAGAGTAAGACCACTATGTATTACTATGTATTAGGGGGGGCACACAGTTTTTTACGACCTCTACTTCAAACGTAATATTAAAATGGTTATGGAATTTTATTTATACACTAGAGGCCCAGTGCATGAAATTTGTGCCCTGGGGGGCAGGGGTGTCCCTCAGCCCAGCCTGCACCCTCTCCAATCTGGAATCCCTCTCACAATCTGGGGCTGCTGACTCCCAACCTCTCACCTGCCTGCCAGCCTGATCACCCCCTAACTACTCCCCTGCCAGCCTGATCGATGCCTAACTGCTCCCCTGCCAACCCGGTCACCCCCAACTGCTCTCCCCTGCAGTCCTGGTCCCCCCAACTACCCTCCCCTGCAGGCCTGGTCACCCCCAACTACCCTCCCCTGCAGGCCTGATTGCCCACAACTGCCCTCCCCTGCCGGCCTGATTGCCCACAACTGCCCTCCCCTGCCGGCCATCTTGTGGCCACCATCTTTGACCACATGGGGGCAGCCATCTTTGACCACATGGGGGCGGCCATCTTGTGCAACAGTGTGATGGTCAATTTGCATATTACCTCTTTATTACATAGGATTTCTAAAACCAAACACATGGAGACAATGTTCTTCTACTGGCCCCAAAATTGATTTTTTTGAACTGATGACAATGATGTGCTATCAGCCATTCTTAATTAGAGTATAGATTATAATATATACATGCATATGTAATATGATGGAAAAATCATCTTTCATGAGGAAACCATTTCTATTGCTTCCATGTGCAATTAGTGGATTCATGTCTGAGACCTATTAGGTAATCTAGACGGTAAACTATAGAGCTGAAAAGCTATTATGATGGCTGAAGCAGAAGGGCAATTACAGCTATGTTAAGATAAGCCTGTACTCATAGAATTATGCAAGCACAGTGCCTGTGAAAGTTACCCAAGGTCCAGATTTGGGACACATGTTGATGCTAGTTTTTGTAGATCCTGTTTAGTAGGGTCACCTGGAGGAGTGATGAGTATGAAAAAAGCAAAAGCTGGGAATGGACTACTGAATTTCTACTGACATGAGAAGTAGAATTCATTGAAATGCACTGTCAAAATCAAGTCACTGCAGGAGAGTATGCAGGAGAACGTTGAAAATTGTTTGTCTTATTGACACTGTTTTAAACACAAGTCTGACCCAAAAATGTTCAACCATTTCACTATTTAAGTTGAAACTTTCATTCCTACAGGACTATTCTTTCTTCCTTAATCACCAATGCCAGATGATGGCAGCCTCAGTGTTGAAAACAGCTACCAGGCTGGGCTGGTGTTGCTCAGTTGTTGAACATCAACCAATGAACCAGGAGGTCACTAAGCAATTCAGGGCACATGCCCAGACTGTGGACTCAATCCCCAGTAGGGGGCATGCAGGAGGCAGCTAATCAATGATTCTTTCCAGTCTAACTCAATCTCTCCTGGGTTTAGAATAGAATGCTATTTTTATGTAGAATAATATGCATCTTTATAGCTCAATTTGATATATGGATTGCTACAATTGAAGTGCAATTTTTCTTTTATGCTAAAGTTATAATTACCTTTAAAAGTGGAAGAAAACATTCATAGCTTTCTATAAATAATGTCCTTGTGTTTTGACTCTGTAAGTGGCCTTTCAATCAGGAATAAAAGGACAATTAAGGTAACCTTAAACTGGTGATAAAACAACTCAGATGCTATTGATTTCATTTTATGGTTTTGCTTTAGGGTACAGCTCGCAATACATCTCATTTTCTTGACTTTTCTAATTCCAAACAAAAGGTCTGTGACAAATAATGCTGATGACTCTTTAATCGTGATTAACTGACTTACAAAAGCATTCCTCATAGAATTTGGGTAACAACATTGGAGTACGTCACATGTCATTTTTTCAGTCCTAAAATCCCAGGTATTTTCAAAACCTTGTATTTCTGCTATAAATACAGCAGTGGGAAAAAAATAGGTTTACAATCATAATGCAAATAAATAATACACTAATTAATAAATAAGAATACACACTATTTTGCATACTCACAACTGTAAACCTACTTTTGCCCATACCTGTACAAGGCCACCATTTTAAAACTACTCACACTTTATTAATTTAAAAATTGGAGACTATTTTAAGAAAACAGATACCATAATGTCCATTATAACTCTTTTTTTGTTTGTTTGTTTCAAGTAGTCTAGGCATCTTATTTAAAGATACAGTTTGAAACAATTACATTTTTAATAAAATAAATATTTATCTGTCCAAGAAGACAATTCAGTTGTGAAAAATAGCTTTGCTTGGAAATGTAATATTAAAATGGCTAAGAATTTTACTTATACATTTCTAAAACCAAACACATGGAGGTAATGTTCCTCAATTGGCCCCAAAATAGATTTTTTTGAACTGATGACAATGATGTGCTATCAGCCATTCTTAATTAGAGTATGGATTAAAATATATACTTCTGCATTTGTAATATGATGGAAAAATCATGTTTCATGAGGAAAACATTTTTATTGCTTCCATGTGCAATTAAAATATTTCAAAGTCAAGTAATCCATGAAATGGATCTCCTTAACTTATACCTAAAACTCTGGGACCTAAATCAAGGAGATAGAATTTTCTCATTCTTAGAAACTTCTGTTTAACTAACAGAGTTAGCACTTAATTTTTTTAGATATTTTAGTCTGAATTTTCAGAAATGAAAAGCTAAAGTCTCTACCTTGATAACATAAGCATATAATTCATTTTAGCTATTAAAAATGTGGAGGACATTAATCAGAATATTTTTCTAAATACATTAATTCTTCAAATTGTTTATGAGTGCACTATTGGCCCTCTGCAGTCTGTTATCATATAATCAAGTATATAAAGTAAGGCAGCTCTACTCTTTTTAATATTGTGCTAAATATTTGGTTAACTTTTAGATTGATTTTATTTCTTTTTACCTCATATAACAAATGGAAAGTAAACATTCTTTTCTCTTAGTGACATATGCTATTTTGACTAGCCTTAACAAGCAGCTGAACTTTCCTGGTTGATTATGATAAGAAAAAATAATCTCATTAACTAGACAAAAATACATTTCAACATTATCTGCATTAATAGAAGAGAAATATGCAAATTGACCATACCTCCGTGACACCCACCAGCCAATCAGGAGTGAGCATGCAAATTAGCCCAACAAAGATGGGTTAATTTGCATATGCAGGCACCAAGCAGCCTGGGTCCTGGGGACGGGTACCAAGCCCACAGCCTCCTGGGACCATCACCACCCCGGGAGGCGAGGGTGGCCGTGAAGCTTGACAGCAGACAGCAGGGCCTGCTTGGCCGTCACCGAGGTGAACCGTGAGCAGGCAAGTGTGGCCCACAGGCAGCACACAGCAGGGCCTGCTTGCCCATTGCCATGGTGTGGAGGGGGCAGGCCCTGCAGAGAGCAGAGAACCATGGGGAAAGGGACTAAACCCTCAGTAGGACATTCTCTGAGGGCTCCTGGATTGGAGAGGGTGCAGGTCAGGCTGAGGGACATCTCCCCACTCCCCCGGGGAAAAATTTCATGCATCGGGCCTCTAGTATTTAAATAAAAGAAAGAAGTATGGGGGGAAGTACCACACAGAAGTAATGATAGGAAGAACCTTCAGAAATTTTCATTTTCTTAACTTTAGTGGTGTTCTTGATCCTGCTTGGTATTTTCTCAATTTCTATGTTGATTGAGTTATTTTTCTCTTAATCTCAAGGAATAGCTACACCTTGCTGTTTTTGCTTGAAAATATTTCTTCTAAAATGTCCTTCCTTCATTGTTTTCAGATAACAAGTCTCCTATTTTATAAGACTCAGTTTAAAAGTCACCTCACTTTTGAAACTTTCCTAAATCACCCATAGTCCCTGTAATACAGAGAATATATACACCTGGCTTGTGAGTTCTCAAAGGCAAGGCTCCAGTACCATCCAAGTTTGTTCTGCCTGGTTTCCATCACAGGAACAAAGGCACTATGTGGGTGATTTCAGAGAAGATAAACTTCAAAATAGATCCTGAAGGAGAGAATAGTATAGGTGACAGTCTGGATGGATGTGGACACAATCTATTTCAGGGGAAAATAGTGAACACTCTTTTGCTTGTACAGTAGAGAATTAGCCTAGTAAATTATGTTTGATGCTGAGGGCAAGAAGAGTTTGGCATCCAAAAATAAGCCTTTTGGGATGTTATTTTAAGCTGGTCATTTTCAAGAAAAGAACAATTCTGGAAAAATTGTTGACCTTCTCCCCTAACTACGTAAACAAATGTAGATAAAGTACCTGCTCCAGGAAGGGTGCTATTAGCATAGCTACCCAGAGTTTAAGATGAGCTAGGTGTGATAGGGCGGGACCTAGCAAGGCCCATTTGATCAGTCCTCTGTGTCCCATTGCTAAGGATGGCCCAGCAAACATTTGTTTACTTTTCAGGCTCCCTGTGAATTGTCTTCCTGCCCTTTGAAGCCCCAATCCACAAACCCCCCTTCTCCTGAGCTCAGGATGGCAAGTAAGCCTTAATTGCCCAATCTGTTCTCAGATCTCTTTTTCTTATGGAACCCACATATGTACATACATAAGAAATTTGGTAGTTTTCCTTCTGTGAACCTGTATCAGGTTAATTTGATTATTAGTCCAGCCAGAAGAATTTATAAGGTAGAAGGAAAATCAATTTTCCCACTGCACAATGCCATGCTCTGATCAGTTGTCTATTAGAAATGCTATCATGTTATCTATTGCTCTACTGAACTTGACATTCTTCACATTTATTATTTATATTAAAAATCATATTGCTCTTCCCCTTAGATCTTCTGATTGACTGGCCAACTTTTACATAATTCTGACTTGGACTAATTAATAGAGGTATAATTTTATAATTCCTCTCAGTGATTGTGAATTGCATTGTATTTATAAAACATTTTATGAGACAAACATATGAAGTGCTAGACATATGGCCAAATAACAGAACCTACTGTGTTCTAAAAACAAAAACAAAAACACAACAAACATAAACAGCAGAGGATACTGGGAATGTGCTATTTTGATCCTCTAATCAGATATCACTTATTATCTTTGATCATATTACATGGATTGGTAAAGGCTTTGGGGGTCCCTTCATGATTATTATTACTCTGAATGCTAGTGTTCTTAATTACAATTATGTAGAGTCAAGATAATTTATATAACAGACATAAATATGGGAAAATGTAGGATACAAAATTAAAGTAGATAGGTCTTGATTACTGACCTTGAAGAGAAAGGAATAAAACAATAATGAATTTATACTTTGGATCCTGGGTAACATAAATTAAATCTAGAATGTAGTTAGAAATAAGGAACTGATCATTTAAAGATATTCAAGGTTGGGCATATAGATTTAGGAAGCAATCATATAGAATGATGACTCAAACCAAGGTATTATTAAGCAAAGGCTCACTAGCATCACATGGTATAAATGTAAAATGAGATTTACTGGTAATTAGGGAAATCAGGCAGAAAGGCATCAAATTAAAAAAAAAAAAGGCTTCTCTACCTGCCATAACCCACAGAGAGAAGAACCTAAATTGTACATATCTGAACACAACATAAAAGGAGTTAAAAGCAGCAGACTTAAAATAGTACTATTCTATACATTTAAAGGGACTTTTGAAATGAGATAGGATTCATTGACATTGTAACAATGGGAACTTCCTGGTCAAGGAAACATGTCCAAAAGCAGAGGAGCTGATGAAGCTAAGCAGCTGGTATCAGGGAGAGGCAGTTTAGATGCATTGAGCTAACCCAGATCCAATGACCTACTTACTTGTTTACCTGTCAAAAAAAGGAGAATTAATGGGCCTCCCGGGCCATCTGGCCCTGTCACTCTGAGAGACAAGAAAAAAGAACAAAAGACTGAATTTGAAGAAGCCCTTCATTTAATGAATGAAGAAAGAAACAGCCACCGAAATGACCATGGAAAAAAGGAGCAAAATATGTATGATGATGGCCCATTAGCCAAAAGAGAAGTTTCAAGAGATATAGAGGATAGTGAAAACATCAAATGTTACTGATGTTCAAGAAAATATACAACTGAAGAAAGTATGTTCAATGACACTTAGTTGGGCCATACAGAAACTACAGTTAATGTCAAATAAAGAGAGAAGACTTGTACTGTATGTGGAAGAAACGGGGAAATTATAGTACATAAAGGATTTCTTGGTTTTACCTGCACAATAGACAATTTATTATTTAGCGTGTTCTTAAGTATTCCTTGATTTTTTAATTTTTATATTTTTATGAAGCATGCATTTCAGTTTAATTTATGTATGATGTGAGCATAAACACATAAACTGAGAATTTTATGTTTCAGAAATAAGACATAAATTTAGTTTGCCATTCTTTTTAATCATTATTCAAAACACATGTCTAGTAGTCAATTCTTCTTACAAAGTTAATTCATATTTTGTCCCCAGAAACTTTTATAAGTTCAGTTAATCAATCTTGTTCCTGTTTTTCTCTCTCTTGATATCTTGCACCTAATTAGTCCCCTATGTAATATCTTGAAAATAATTGAAGACAAATAACTTAAAGAAAAATCATTATTTTAAATATTGTCACTTTTAATTTCCAAAGTCTGTTTTCACGTATTTATTTACAGCATATGTTTTCTATCAAGATTTCTTGATAGAGATTGCTGTGTTCATGCTTTATTAAAATGGATAAGGCAGTTGGAATCTCTAGCCCAGTGGTCGGCAAACTTATTAGTCAACAGAGCCAAATATCAACAGTACAACGATTGAAATTTCTTTTGAGAGCCAAATTTTTTTAAACTTCTTCTAATGCCACTTCTTCAAAATAGACTCACCCAGGCTGTGGTATTTTCTGGAAGAGCCACAATCAAGGGGCCAAAGAGCCGCATGTGGCTCGTGAGCCGCAGTTTGCCGACCACGGCTCTAGCCAGTCCAGCAGTTCAATTTAATTAATAATAAAAGATTTCTATTAGATGGTATTCCATAAATGCTAAGATATATGTGAGATTCAAGGAAAGAGGTAAAGGAAATTTTGTAAAACATATTTACTAAGAAAAATGTTATAACTCAGATTATTTACCAATGACACAGCTCAAATTTAAAATTACCTAAATAGAATAGCAGATACCTAAAAATTTAACATAATAAATTAAGATCCCTGACTTAGGTTATAGACAGATCTGCGTCCCCTATACATATTTGATCTTTACTAACCTCTCTAAGCTCTAGAATTTTCAACATTATATCAGGGTAAATATTACTATACTTCTTAAGGTATTTGAGAATTTGAAGCAAAATGAAGTCTCCAAAGTACTTAATTTATTAACACAACATCTAATTAAAAAGCTGTAATAATTATTATTTTTATTATTATTAGTTGTGATATGTTTGAATGATACTTAAAGCAATTACATACTAAAAATGCTTCATCTATTCCTCTAAATTATTGTATATAGGATTCCACATGTTTCTCTTTAAGTTCTTTGCATAACCAATGGTTGTACATTGGGACATGTTAGAAAAGCAAACCATAGGTTCCCATTGATAACCAGAACAGTGAGCCGAGGTGTTTTCCCCAGACGAAGAATAAGCTCTGCAGGCCAGAAGATTTAAGGAAAAGTGTGGAAAATTTATTACAAGCAAATTCAGACTCCCCTCACGGGGAGGGGTGGCCAATAATGGGATGCCCATTGAAGTCTTGTAGTCCAGGGGTATATATTTGCCACAAGCCTGCTCTATGTCTACCTGTGTCGTCACCTGATTGACTCCCTCATTGTTCTTGCCCAGCAATGGACCTGAACTTCCCCTGTTTCTATGTGCTCTTTCTCTGTCCTATGCTGAACTTTTTTCTGTTTCTATGCCTTCGTACACCTTGTTGCTGCAGGCCCTCCCTTGTTTTCCCATGCCTCCCATGTTGAGTCCAGAAACATTTTATTATTTCTGCTTGGTTGGTTTCTGGGATTAGACTGCTCAAACTGCCGTGTCTACCCCTGCCTGTTTTCTACCTGACTTTGTTTTCCACTGGGCCCCTGCCCTAGCTACCTGCATTTCAAGTTAACCCTCTCACCATGACCCCTCTTCTTGGATTCAGTCAATGCTAGAATGGCTCATGGAATTTAGGGGAACACCTATGTTTACCAGTTTATTGTATAATAAAGAATATGATTAAGGATACAGATAAACAGCCAGATGAAGAAGTACAGAGGGCTAAACTTGGAGAGTTTTAGTTCAGGAGCTTCTGTCCCATGGAGTTCAGGTGCATCACCCTCCTGGTAGGTGGATGTGTTCACCAACCTGGAAGGTCTTCAAAGTTCCTATTGTAGGGGTTTTTATGAAGGCTTTACCACATATCCAGGCATGATGGATTATTAACTCCATTTCCGGGTCTTTGCCCCTCTTCAGAGACTGGGGTGTAGATCTGAGGATTCCAAGCTTCTAATCATCGCCTGTTCTTTCTGGTGACCAGCACCTATCCTGAAGCCCACAAAGAGTCACTTCATTAGAACAAAAGACATCTCTATCACCCAGGAAATTCCCACAAATTTAGGAACTAAACACCAGATGTTCCTAGCACTCAGGAGATGACAAAGGTCTTAGAAGCTATGTATTAGAAACTGGGGTCACATACTACTGTAACTGTTAGAGTGTTCTTCTAACACCCCTATTTGTAAGGGGTTTTAGGAGCTCTGTATCAGGAAATTATTATAGCGTATATACTTATCTATATATATATATATAAAACCCTAATATGCAAATAGACCGAATGGCAGAATAACCGAACAACCGGTTGCTATGACATGTGCTGACCACCAGGGGGTGTGCACAGAACATGGCAGGCGTCAGCTGTGGTGGGATGGTGTAGCAGGTGAGTGGGGGCACCAGACCAAGGCTGGGCGCCAGTCGCTGTCATCTGGGTGAGCCTCTGGTGGTTACTAAAAATTCTTTGCTCCCACGTACCGTAGTCCCGCTGGGTGCTCGCCCTGATCGCACCCGCTGCCAGCACCCGGCGCCAGCCCCGATCACTCAGCACCATCAGCAGCTGCGAGCAGCAGCTGCTGGCCCCAATCACCCCTTAGGGTTTCTCCACCTCCCCTTGCTCCTGAGGGGTGATCGGGGCCAGCAGCCACCTCTTGCACCCACTGCCAGCGACAGCCCCACTTGCACCCACTGCCAGCACCAGAGCTGCTGCTTGTACCCAGTGCCAGCCCCGCTTGCACCCGCAGCTGGTGCCAGAGCCACCTCTTGCACCTGCTGCTGGTGCCCGGCGCTGGTCCTGATCACTCAGTGCCATCAGCAGATGCGAGTGGTGGCTGCCAGTCCCAATCGCTCCTGAGAGCTATGCCACCTCCCCCTGCTCCTGAGGGGCAATCAGGACAGCAACCTCCAGTCACACCCACTGATGGCACTGGCCCTGCTCACACCTGCTACTGGCCCCAATCGCTCTGTGCCATCAGCGGGTGCGAGCGGGGCCAGCAACATCAGCATGTGGGAGCAGCGGCGGTGGGAGCAGGGCTGCCCACAGACAGGGGATCGGGACCAAGCAGGAGGGGCCAGGTGGGGGCGCAGAATATGGGCCAAGACCCACCCCTGTGTCCACCACAGCCTCGTGGCCCACAGTTCCTTTCAAGGCGCACAAATTCGTGCACTGGGCCTCTAGTTTTATATATTTATCTAAATATATACTTAGAAAAATTACTTTTACATAGTTTTCTCACTATGCAAATGTTTTGAAATAGCATGTATGCCAATACAATTTTTAATTTTTGTGGTTAACAACTATAATGCTTTAATTTTTATGGTGATGATAAGCACATACCTGTTTATTATAACATTTAACCACCAAAAAAATCTTATTGTTTTCAGCAGGTTATAGATGAGAAAACAAGCCTTTGTTCTTATCCAAAATCATTCAAAATATACCAAATGGGTTTCTCATTTTGAATCCATGATTTTTCTACTTTGCCTCAAGTTCTCATGAAGGATGAATCAAAGGTGTTTTCAACAAGGAATATAGAGAATCACTTCTTTTGAGGAGTTTAAATTTTAAAACAGATTATCTACATAGTCTTTCAACCATTTTTCTGATGCAGTTGAGAATTAGGCTTGCTTTCTCTAGTGCTATTCTGTCATTCAATATTCTCATACTCTAGAGCATTTATAAAATTTACAAAACCTTAGAAATTCCCCAGTGAAATGATAGTTGTTCTAGTACTATTTTTAGGCACAGAAGTACCTAAATACCTTATACCTGAACGTAAATAAAACTTTTATGCTGGTTGACACAAACTGTCCTGGACTTCCCCATAAATCACAAACTTTTGAGAGGCTTATGGGTTACATTGGATTTTTTAAATTACCCAAATTGAATGAAGGCCATAAAGTAAAATAATTAAGAGTATATGCTGCTAGATGTTTGGGTCTGAATCTTCCTAGTTGTGTAATCTTAGACACATTGTTTAATCTCTAAGCTCCATTATGTGCATGAATAAAAAGTGGATAATCAATAACATGGTATTTTTATGGGGATAACTGAAATAAGGCACAGAAAGCACTTAGCTCAGGAATTTTTCAGTTATTAATTAGTAGTATCATTGCATTAATCTTCCCAGGCTGCCATAACAAATATCATAGGCTAGGTGGTTTAAACAGCAAAAATTTATTTTTTTCACAGTTCTGGAGGTTAAAAGTCCAATAGCTAGGCAGGGTTCATATCTGGTGATTCCTCTTCTCCTGGATGACAGATGGCTGCCTTCTCACTGTGTCCTCACCCTGGGGAATAGGGAGAGAGAGACTGAGGAAACAGAGAGTGGGAGGGAGACAAAGAGTACTAGCTATCTGGTTTATCTTCTTTTAAGAACACTAATCCTTTTGGATCAGGGCCCCACCCTTATGACCTCATTTAACCTTAATAAATGTTATAGTCTCAAAACAGAAAAACATAACCTTTCTTTCTGATGTGTGTGTGTATGTGTGTTTGTGTATGTGTGTGTGTTTAGAGATATGTATGACAATCAATACTGCCTATAGGCAATGTACCATTCCAAGGGGTTAGTAAGTTGCATTACCAAGACACAATCTTTTTTGGTTGGCTTGCTGCTGGGTGGGATTTTTTTTTTTTTTTGGTTGTTATTTATATATTTTACCAAATTTGTCAATTATTCCATTTAAATAAAATAACTTTAGAGAAAATATACTTCTGGTTTTAACATGTCAAAAACACAGAGTGAATTTAATGGTCTATTCAAACACATTTTTTTTCTCAGCTACAGTTCTTCATTTTACAGTAAAATGATTCTTCTTAGTCTTGTAATGTCAGCAGAATAATTTTACATCAAATAGTATATAGTGCATGTCCGTTTTCCTCAAAGACTGTTGACTTTTTAAATTGAGTTCTGTAATTTGTAATCTTGCCATCTAAACAAAAGTGTGAATATTTAAAAGGCACTTTTAATATTTTTCCAGTAGTCTTTTGTTAATATTTAAATTCTTCTATTTGCAGTAAAAATATACATATTTTCTGCTACATTATTTGATATTGCCTATATAATATCCTATATAAAAACATCTGTCTTTGGTAAATCAGTGTTAGGAAATACTTTTAAAAATTACATGGCAGCCAAAACCGGTTTGGCTCAGTGGATGGAGCGTCAGCCTGCGGACTGAAAGGTCCCAGGTTTGATTCCGGTCAAGGGCATGTAACTTCGTTGCGGGCACATCCCCCGTGGGAGGTGTGCAGGAGGCAGCTGATCGATGTTTCTCTCTCATCGATGTTTCTGACTATCTATCACTCTTCCTTCCTCTCTGTAAAAAATCAATAAAAATATATTAAAAAAAAATTACATGGCATTGCTATTTTTTCTCCTTCTGATAATGATAAGATGATAATAATAATAATATTACTAATATTTTCTCTTACCTTGAGAGTCAGTCTGTAAGCTCTGAGTCACATTTGAAATAGTGAAGCCACCATATATTTAATGCTTTCCATGTATTTGCTCATTTAATTTACTTATGTGTGATCACTAATTTATTGAGAAGAAGCCTTATAGCTCAAAATGGGTAAGTAACCTGTATGAGGTCACACAGTGTACATGGGGAATTCCTCATCTTTGACCTAGGCTCTGGCTCAACAGCTTGTGCTTGGGTTTTTTATTGTCCAATTTAATAGCAGTGTTGTTTGGTCCTTAAATTCCTGTATTCATCTGCTTTGTGGAGAGATTTGGAGTTTAATGGACACAAATGAATTAAAATAGTGTCTGTTTATTCTGAGCTAAAAGTCATATTTATTCCCTTGCAAAAGGCCTCTAAATGCATCAGTTTGTCTCACAGAATTAGCACAAAATGCTACCAATACCAATAAAAAGAAACAATATTGCATTCATAGTTCTATTTTGATGGTTACTGTTTATGGAGAAACGTAGTTCATTAAGTTTTTCCTACTGGGTGAATATATTAATATGGACACAAAGCTAAACTTTAATTAATGTTTAGATTATCATTCTTCTGATTATCCCCTCATCACTATAGTAGTAAATCTGTCAGTGTCATTTCCTGCACTAAAGCATTTAGCTAAAAATCAAGTACATATTATAGTAATGTCAGTTTTTGAAGTCAGTAGTTACATGAAGTTACTTTCTTAATTCAGTTATTAGCCTTTCAGCAAACACATATACAAAAAGAATGTTTTAGATACAAGCAATTAAAATCATGCAAAGGCTAATGAAAGCAATGTTAAAAAACTAAATTAGAAAACTATTCAAATGAACTTCAAAAGGCTCAATCTCTCTTGCAGCCTACCTTCTGAATGTAAAATGTATTTAAATATAACTAAGTACAATTCCCGCAGAGAAAACAGCCAAGAAATAAGATGTGATTTTTTTCATCATAACATACATAATAATTTATTTTTCAAAAAATTCATGTATATGTCAGATCTATGCTAATTCCATCTAATGAACACACTACAGCATATTTCTTCCACACTCTTTTTATTTACATCTTTAAGTAACTAACTATAAACCCTATAGCAAGGTCATGCTTATCTCAAATGATACTTTCATTCTTAATCATTACTTTATAGAATCAGTCATTTATCTGGCATATAAACTAGTGAAGAGGAAATTAACAATAGTAAAAATAGCAAGAATATTCAAGGTGATTCCAAATAGTTCATAGAATTACGACATGGTTTCAGATTCAAAATTTTCTTAACATTAATTTTTATAAAAATCTATTATCTTTAAGAGAGGTTGCTGGGGTTCTTTTCCCAGCCTTACAAAGGGTTCAGCATTCTGGAGAAAGGGGCTGCATGTAGATGATTAGAGTCCGAGGATGAAAGATATTTTTGAAAGGCATTGGGGGTCAGAGGAGCTTCAGCTAAAAGGAACTGAAGACTCTTCCTTGACCAAGGACCCGTGCTTTTATTCACATGATTTATTCTAAGGCAAGGTGGGGATAATACACTTCAAAGGTACGGTATCAAAGGGTACAGAAGCATTATCAGTTTGGGGAATAGCCTACAGCTGTTCAAGTGTTTGGCCAACAGGAGGCAATAAAATGCCCTGAGCTGTCTGGCAGCAGACAATCATCCTATTCAGGTTTAGGGGAAGTGCCTTTTAGCCATTTCCAACAGGTAAATTATATATGTGGCTCACCCTTGTTGAGCCCACCAAGTCCCATCAACCTTTTTTTTTTTTTTTTTAATATATATATTTTTAAATATATTTTATTGATTTTTTACAGAGCGGAAGGGAGAGGAGGGATAGAGAGTTAGAAACATCGATGAGAGAGAAACATCGATCAGCTGCCTCTTGCACGCCCCCTACTGGGGATGGGCCCGCAACCAAGGTACATGCCCTTGACCGGAATCGAACCTGGGACCCTTGAGTCTGCAGGCCGACGCTCTATCCACTGAGCCAAACCGGTTTTGGCCCATCAACCTTTTGATGGAACTCTTGTAATTATTACATGCTGGAATTGGTTCTCGGCAAGAGGTACTCTTGATCTGAACAACAACATATAGTTGTGTGGATACTATGATTTTTAAGGGCTTATAAATATATGATCTCACTTAATTTATGGAGATAAAATAGAATGATTCATTTTAAAGTAGAGACTGGGTGGCAGAATGGTGACAATTTCAGCCTAGTTCAACATTTATTAAACACTGGGGGGAAATTACAGTGCTTCTAAGGAATGAATTTGCCAGTAAAGCATATATAAAAATAATATTAAAGGAAAAGCAACATAAAAAGATGTGTGTGCAAAGCCACTCCATCAACACAAGGAAGCAGCAAAATGCGGAGACAAAGAAACATGTCACGAATGAAAGAAATGGAGGAAAGCAAACTACTGGACGACAAAGAGTTCAGAACCACATTTATAAGGTTACTCAAGAATCTCCTAAAAACCGCTGAGGAACTTAGTGAGAGACCTTTAAGGATTTTAATGAGAATGCCAAAAAAATGGAAAAGGACCAGTCAGAAATTAAGCATACACTGTCTGAAATAAAGAATATACAGAAACTCAACTGTAGATCAACTTACCCCAAGAATCAAACCAAAGATCTGAAATATGAGGAAACAAAAAACACGCAACCAAAAAAACAAAAAGAAAAAATCCAAAAATATGAAGATAGTGTAAGGAGCCTCTGGGACAACTTTAAGTGTACCAACATCCAAATTTTTGGAGTGCCAGAAGAAGAGAGAGAGCAAAATATTGAAAACCTGTTAGAAGAAATAATGACAGAAAACTTTCCCTACCTGGTGAAAGAAATAGACTTATAAGTCCAGGAAGCACACAGAACCCCATACAAGAGGAATCCAAAGAGGACCATACCAAGACACATCATAATTAAAATGCCAAGGGCAAAAGACAAAGAGAGAATCTTGAAAGCAGCAAGAGAAAAACGATTAGTTACCTACAAGGGAGTACCCATACGACTCTCAGCTGATTTATCAACAGAAACTATGCAGGCCAGAAGGGAGTGGCAAGAAATATTCAAAGTGATGAACAGCAAGAACCTACAACCAAGATTACTCTACCTAGCAAAGCTATCATTGAGAGTTGAAGGTCAGATAAAGAGCTTCACAGATAAGAAAAAGCTAAAGGAGTTCATCACCACCAAACCAGGATTACATGAAATGCTGAAGGGTATTCTTTAAGAAGAGGAAGAAGAAGAAAAAGGTAAAGATAAAAATTATGAACAACAAGTGAATCTAAAAATCAAGTGAATAAAAAATCTGATGAACAGAATGAACTGGTGAATATAATAGAATCAGGGACATAGAAAGGGAGTGGACTGACAATTCTCAGGGGGAAGGGGGTGTGAGGGGTGCAGGAAGAAATTGGACAAAAATCTTACACCTATGGATGAAGACAGTGGAGGGGGGTAAGGGCATGGGGTGGGGTGGGGTGGGGAATCAGGTGGAGGGGAGCTATGGGGGAAAAAAAGGAGGAACACCTGTAATAATCTGAACAATAAAGATTTATTTTAAAAAAAAAGATGTGTGTGGGGGGGTGGGGGGGTGGGGAGAAAGGGAAGTGTGATTTAATAAGGAACTAACATCAACTCTTGACAACAGCAAAGTAACAAATGTAAGTTTGGTATACCAAGTTTTTTGACAGTTCTCTGCAGTAGAATCATTGGAGAATGTATAAAACATTTACCATAATTATAATTCAAAATCTCTATTTAACGATAGGACAAAGAAGAATATAAAACAATAAGAAAAGCATAGCCCTTACATTCAAGATTTTATAATCTTGTCTAGTGTATGTGTTATAACCAGACTAAGCTCCTGTATTCCTATGTATAACAGCAAATACGTATTTGATGTATATATGCTAATAATAATTAGAGATGTGTGGGATCCCTTAACATGACCCGCGTGGTTCAGGGCCCACTCAGGGTCTGGTTTCTGGAGGAGGCCGCACACTAAAATGAAGAGAGAGAGACTAGAAAAGAGTTAATTTGGGAAGATGGGGGGCCAGGCGGGAGTCAACCTCTAGTGGGAAGACTACCCTAGGCTCTGGCCTTGCTATCCCTTTTATTGAGGCTATGGGATACACCCATTACCCTTAAGCAGCTTTGGGAAACACCCATAGCCCTTAAGCAGGTAATAAGCGGATTATCATATCAGTAAGGATTTACATGATTACAAGATGGGGAAGTTGCCTCAGTTACCATTGTCTCAATTAGATAGGGAGTGGTTGGCTCTGACCTTTCAGAGCTTCAAGGTTGACCAACCTCTTTCTATTAGTGAGACAATGATTGGTTTCTGGCATCGATGCAGTTGAAGTTCAAAACATTCTGATGGAGGGAATGTCTGGAGGAGAGGCCAACAATCAGTGACAAGAGTGGAGGTAAACAGAATTGAACCTCTGGCTTTAAATAATTTAGTCAAATTGTGATAACCAATATAGGATAAAATAATTTTAGCTAATTTTAATTGATTCTCACATTGAAGTCATGTGCATGCAGATAGCCACAGGAGAGAATGTTGTTATATATTTACACAATCTTTTCATTTTATCTTAATTCCTCTAATCTCTCTCTGTCTGTCTCTCTCTCTCTTTTATATTAACTTGGGGGCTTTTAAGGTTTTCGACCTCATTACTGACAGTCTGGGCTGGGTAATTTTTTGGAGCCTGTCTAGTTCGTTATGGAATGTTTCTCAGCATTCCCGGCCTCCACCTACTAAATTGCAATAGCCCTTTTCCTCACCTTCCCACCCTCTGCAGTTATTACTATGAAAAATATCTCCAATTGGGCAAAATCAGTCATGGTTGAGAGCCACTCCTTAGATTATCATTCAGAAAGTCTTTTTTGAGAAGCCAATGCAATGTAGTCAAAAGGTTTGTCAAGTGAATAGAAGAAACTGATTTATCTAGAGAGTAACAGGGGTTTTGTAGGAAGAGAAAACTAATAGCAAAGGAGAGAAAAATATCAAAATTAAAGTTGGTCTTGAAAAACATAGAATCAAGTTAAATTAATGCAATTTTTTACATCACTTACACTTTTCAAGTCCCTAGGGGCACCTTGTTTAGGCTGCTCTAAATAGTATGATAAAGGCCTGGGATGGCGTGGGGGTAGAGAGAATTAATGGGGGAAGAAGAGGACATCTATAATACTTTCAACAATAAAGATAAATTTAAAGTAATAATGATAAAATAAAATAGGAGGCTATCAATAGAAAGTTTCTATTCTGACTGGTACTTCCTTTTCTGAGCTGTACAGCTCAGCAGTTCTATGTTCTCTTTCTTTGAACCAATAAATCCCAAGAAGGTGTTTTATACTCCCTCACCTCAGGGTTTACTTCTGGGACTTCTTGGCTCAGTGGAGCCAATGATGTTGCCCAAGAAAAGGTTCTCTCACAAAATTAAGGAAAACGAATGTCAACAGAGGAAGGGAACTGGGGTACACTGCCCCAAAATGCATAAAAAGATTATAATGTCTTTTAATCAAAATACTTGCTGAATAAATCCTTCACGCAGCTTGTAATTTTCTTTACCCTCTGTGGTTTCCCTTCCAATGTTTGCCTTGTCTCACCCAACCAGAAGGGAGACTGTCAGGATATTGGGCTCTTACGTTGTTCCTCTCACAGTTTTCTCTGACACATTTTATCACCATTGTTTTCCTTTCCCGCTTTCATCTTTCTTTTTTGTTGTGTGCTTCATAACTACCTAAAGTAAAGGATATGACATTGACTAAAAAGAATCTGCAAATACTCAAGGAGATAGAAAAGTTGATTCCCTTAAAGGAATTTCAATCAGAGTTTCTTCCAAATTTTTGCCTCTGAAATAATTAAAGCCCAAACTTAGTGAAAGATCATGAAAAGGTTCTTAGTACTTACACACACTTAGTGAAAGTAGTTGAGCCAAGGAAATCTATAGTGCCATGCACATTGTATATTAATGAATAGAATATCTAAGTGAAAGTGTTCTAGTGATTAAACTTCAGGGGTATATTAAATTTTTTTTGGCTGGCCAACATTTATTTTATATTTTTGATTAGTAACATCCCAATTATCCCTAGCTATAGATGGTAAATTTGACAAAATTGTATATATTTAAGGTGTCCACTATGATTTGGTGTGTATATATATATACACACACACATATATATGTGTAAAAACAATTACCACAATCAAATTAGTTAACACATCTATCAAGTCACATAGTTATTGCAGTGTGTGTGTGTGTGTGTGTGTGTGTGTGTGTGTGTTAAGAACATTTAAGATTTATTTTCTTAGCAGATTTCAAGTACACAATACAGTATTATTAACTATAGTTACCATGGTATACATTAAATTCTCAGAAATTATTCATCTTATAACTGAAAGTTTGTACCTTTGACCAGCATCTCCTCATTTCCTATACTCTCAGCATCTGGCAGCCACCCTTCTACTCTGTTTCTAGGAGTTCTACTTCTTAATATTCTGCATATAAATAAGATCATACAGTACTTGTCTTTGTCTGGCTTATTTCTCTTAGCAGAATACCCCCCAGGTTCATTGAATATCTATAGTGTAAATATATATTTATCTAGATGTTTCTATAGTTGATGACTTTAGAGATTTTTAATAACTGCTAAAATAATATTTAAATAAATATTTTACTGCATTCTTCTGGAGTTTATAAAATGTATACATATATTTTATATAGCTTATAAATATTGCTATAAATTACAACACTGATTCTTACATTAGTTTCCCCAATACATAAGGAAATAATAGCTTTTAAAAAGATTTCCAAAAGCACAAATTGTTCCTAATGGTGTAATACTTTTATGCCGGGGCCTAACCTTCTTGGATCATTTCCTAAAGTGCCAGGAGAAAAGTAGGCAAGCTACCGAATATAAATCTATTCCTTTACAGTGAGTTGAAAATAACCTTTACTTGTTCTGTACTGCAAATAGGGATCATAGCTAATGTGGTCATTTATTAACAACATGAAAACAGCTACCGGAAAGGTGATATCGTTAAAGATTACTTTGCTTTAAAAATATTAAATTTAGAGATGTTAGCTCCTTTGATTCTAGAGATAAAAATAGTCTGCTAAGATGAACATGGGTTTCATTTGGATGAACTCTGTTGGTGGCTCACCAGGGTGTAATTCTGAGCCCTGGCATTGTAGGATAGAGAAGCATAATCTGCCATTAGCCCTGTTCTCTGTTGACCTAGCACACTTTTTTCTCTCGATTCTAGCTCTCCCAGTTCAGGAATGGTGGTGAAGAGACTAATAGGAGAGAAACTAAATGAGTAGCAGCAGGATAGGGGTAAAACCGTGGGGCTAACTCTCTTGTCTCTCTGGTCTCAGGGCAAGCAATAAGCAGCCTGTTTTAAATTCTTACTAAGATAATGCAGATTATTCATTTATTTATTCAGTCAACACAGATATTTGTGCACTGGTGATGCACCCACTGTGCTAGTAGATTGGTGTTAATTAGTTATAATTAGGGATTGTACAAAGCAGCAAAATTAGAGTGTCCATGATAAATAGTTTGTAGATCAGTTGTCATATATTTGATCTTAATTGAAATGCATGGGAGTTCACTTACGTAATACATCAGAATACATATGTAATTTGAATCTAGTTTTTTGCAAAATGATTAACCATTTATTCCTCATTATATCTGGTTTGCAAAGGGTCATTCTTGAAATAGTGACAAGTGCTACATTTCTCATTAAAGGTGTGATGATTGCCCGGCCAGTGTGGCTCAGTTGGTTGAGTGTTGATCTATGAACCAGGAGGTCAAGGTTCGATTCCAGTCAGGGCACATGCCTGGGTTGCCTGCTTGAACCCCAGTCAGGGGCATGCAGGCAGCAGCCAATCAATGATTCTCTCTCATCATTGATGTTTCTATCTCTCTCCCTCTCCCTTCCTCTCTGAAATCAATAAAATTATATTTTTAAAATAAAAAATAATAAAGGTGCGATGATTGAGGGGGTGAGATTCTAATATTTGATGATGAAATGTATTCTTTGTTAAATATTTACTATTGCTTAAGTTACAAAACCCATCATCTATACTAGTAAGTTAGTTATATGGCAATCATCTCTCCAACTGCATCTTTTGCAGTAAATGATAGCCTCTAATACGTGATAAAACTTGTTTCCCTTTGCAGAAATAAGCACCATTGCTTACATTAAATCTAAAATAAGAATATTTATTTAATGTAAGCTAGAGTAATATAATTGCTAGTTTTATACTTAAGAATAAAAAAACTGTGTATTTTGTTTATGGCGGATTCTGTTATTTCACAAGGTGTTTATATATTTGTGTCACTTTTGTGAAATTGATAATGTGTGTGAAGTCTTTGTAAACGTGAACAGGTCAGTTCCAATAAAATTAGAATGCAATACTTTAGTGTCTATTAAATCAAATAAAATGAATTATCAGACCATACTAATTAAAAGAATAGCAATAACGTAACATTATGTCAGAAGCATCATTATGGATTTTGTGGTATCAGACATGTCATTTAGGCATTACTTTTTGATTTACGTTGTTTCCATTGATTCATAAAAAAATAAAGTACAACAAGTATTTACTCCAGTGCATTTTTTCTAATAAGTAACCACTAATAAAAATGTATTATTTCTTATAGGCAATACAGCTAAGGTATATATTGAGATTCAGGATGAAAATGATCATCCCCCAGTGTTTCAGAAAAAATTCTACATTGGAGGTGTATCTGAAGATGCAAGGATGTTTGATTCTGTGCTCAGAGTTAAGGTATGAACAAATTTATTAAGATACAAAACTAAAGTAAAAGCAAAGAGCAGGTAAATTAGAACCAATGTTTCATATAAACTAAAACCATGTTGTATGCATTAACTGAATACTTATTCTGGTTTAAACAAAGTCTTTAACTTGGAGATATATTAGTTTAATTAGCCAAACTAAATGCAGATTAATTAGGAGGCAAATACTAAGCAGGTTTTTGCATTTTATTTTTACTACCAAAAAAAAATACAGTATTTGTGATGTTTTACATTGAATAAGATATTAAAATGCATGTTTCTTCATAGATTTTTAATTGTCATTTTCTAATAGAAGAAATAATGTAATAAATTCTGAAATTATTTTTCTGCAATAATTTTTAAATTTCACAATGCTAGTTATATAAATTAAAATAACACTACTAATTTTAGTGCTTTACTGAAAGTTTAAGAAACATGGATATGTCAGGGAAAATTGCTTAGAATTTAAAAAATACAATGTGTAAGACTAAAGTTGGTAATTTTCCATTTTTCCTAATTATCAACTATGTTTAAAGATTTTTTTAATGGTTGGCAGTACATGAAGTCACAATAGTTTTATTACTAAGAAATAAATTTATAAATATTACATTTCACTGGGGGAAATATTTAGAAGCTATAACATTTTAGATTCTCCATTTCAGGTTTATTTGTGTGTGTTTTTTCCTGGAAGTTCTTAGTAAATCAATTTTTTAAAATAGCTATTAACATAAACACATTAAAACTAAAATTCCCTGAACAAATCCAGCTGATTGCCTATAGTTTTGCACATGAACAGGTTGCCTCCATTTCCCTACTACAAGGAGGACCATGATTAGAGCTCTTTTTGCATATAGTTTTATCACCTTACATACCCTAAGAAAAACAAAGATCAATCAAGCAAATAAAGCTTGTGTGCTGTGCTTGCAAAATAGCTTTACCACAGTGCCAAATGCTGACTCCTGATCTGAACCACCAGTTATAAATAAAAGTGGTCCACAAATTTAAGTCAATCACACTACATATATGCAACTTGCATTATGATTTCTGTGTAACAGTCTTTTGGATATGATTTTATCTTATTTTATATTTTAGTCCCACTAACTATTGATTGATTCAATTTATAATCAGTAAATATATTTTGAGTACTTAAAATGTGCACTGTTCTAGAAGTTAGACATAGAAAAATTCAAAAATAAACAAAAAGTTACCACCCTACTACTGCAAACTAGTGGGGGAAAAACACCAAATAACACCAAATAATAGCTACAAGAAAATTAGTAGCTATTTAATAAAGATTTATGTGGTCAAGAGAAAGACTAGTGGATTCTTAAATTAGGAGCATTGTGGACATGCCAATATAAAGTCCATGAAGCTAGTGGGAACTTGGAGGACAGTGTAACTGAAAAAGACTGGAGATGAGATTGGAAATCTAGTTCAGGACTATCATAAGGAATTTATTCTAGAGGCTTTAGAAAAAAGGACATTGACTGGTTTTGTCCACAGGGGTAATATAATCCAATATAAAGGGATTAATCTGCATGTGTACAGGGTTGGGAGTGGAAACTAGTAGCAGTGTTAGCAGACAAAAATAGACACCACCTAATGCATTACCTTCCAGGCAAGATTTGATAATGGCTTGAAACATAGTAGTAGGCCGAGGAAATAGTGAGAAGGGAGTCAAATAATAGCCAAAAGGATTTGCTGATGGATTCTATGTGAGACACTAGAGAAAATAAAAGAAAAAAAATGACAGGTTTTTGTTCTGAATAGGTCCCCATTGCTCCCCCATGACTAGGGTGGCAGAAATCAAGAGTGCATTTTTGGAGATTATATGTTGGTGAGGTTTTCTCAATATGCAAGCATAGTTCTTAACAAGGCAGTTGGAGAAATCATTGGCCAGGATGAAAATACCTAGTAATGGATGTAGATAGAAAAATTCAAAGACTATTTCCTGGGTACTCAGCACTTAGAGATCAGGAAGAGAATTCACTAGGAAAATGCAGAATCCATTCATCACATAAAGAACAAGTGTGTTAAGAAAGGGAGTAGTCACCTGTCAAATGCTCCTGTGAACAGAATGTCCCTGTGGATTTTTACATGACCACATGTGATATTAATAATATATTATAGGGGAGAAAAAAACAATAAGCCAAATGCTAGAATATTCCATTGATAAAGGGGATCATTAAAGAGGTCTGTGGATGGCTGTAGAAGATAATTGAGTGGGTGATATAATCTGATGATGGCATTTACTTCAGAGGAATTGGTAGAAGTGGCCAAGGGGATGGAGTAATATTCTAGAAGCAGCAATTCAGAGACAGAAAAATACCCGATATCTATCTACTGCTAAGCTCTGTATTATGTAAAGTATGTGAGCCACTGTTTAAGAATCTGTAGAAAGCAGTGTCTTCTATGGGAGAGAGGTGCTAGGTGAGAGGAATCAGAAATCAACAGGAATACTTAGGGGATGTTGATGATGATGGTCTATGAATTTCAGAAGATCCTAGGGAAAGTTTGGCAGTAGAGGTAAAGGTGAGGTGGGAAATTGAGTCATATGAGGATGTGTAAAGGGCTACACAAGAAGAAATATCTGGGTGATGAGTGATGTCTTTGAGTGGACACATGGATTTCTAAATAAGCAGTGATGAGTAAACAGTATGGGATCGAATGTTCCGCTGCAGACCTTCTTCCCTTCAATTGATCCATGGGTTTTTCAGGCTGGGCAAGGGGTGTTTCCCAGGAAGCCAATTTCATGCAAAAAATATCCTATTTAAGTTGGAGGAGAGATAAAAGTTTAGCAGTATATTGATGCAAGTATATGCTACAATAATTCAATTAGGAAACCACAAATTGCCATGTGAATTCTAAGGAAGGAGACATTTCAATTGGTAAAACAACATGAAAGGTTTCCTAGAGGGAAAAGAATTTGCAAGGCACAGGAGGGTAGTTAGATTTTCACAGTGAATGTTAAATGAGGAGGATAGTCTAAGCAGAGAAAACACAATGAGCCAAACAGGCAAGAAACAATGTGCAGTGTGTTCGTGGAACAGTGATAAGAGGCAGGTACCTTAGGAGGTGATGAGAGTAATAAATCTTGGAATGGTGAACATTTTCAAGTTCTGCCTTTAGCCTTGAAGCCTGTGTTCTTCCCCTTTCCAAATTTAATCAGAGTGAAAGTGAGTTAAGCAGTCCTCAGTTCATACTTAGAGCAGCAAAAATCTTATTGGAAACAGCACTGAATCAGGGCCAGCCAACCTCTGGTGTTTGATGGAAAGATGATTTAAAAACTAGGGATGCAGCCCAGGATTATAAAAGAGGTTTTTGTACCACTTACTATGTCGTATTGGGGTAAGGTAATATTTCATCTACCATACATGCAAGTTAATTTTTTTTTTTTTTAGTTTAGCATGAAATGCATAATGGTAAATTTTATATTTGTATTAAATGTAGGAAGGGGAAGAGGAGACATATTATAGAATTGACTAAGAAAGATGAGACTGACATATCAATGAAAAAAACTATTTTTATTAGCTTAAAATATGGATAGTGATTAAGGGCATTATTAAGAATATGTTTGGGGAAAAGGCAGCACAAGGGGAGCATTATTAAAATGAATTATTCATTAAGTGAGAGTAAAAGATAGTTATTTATGTGTGCTCTAAGGTGGCACATCTAATATGCTTAGAGAATTGAAAGTGTGAGAAATGGCTCACCTTGCCGGAATTTCAAATGACGGACTGGAAAACAGAAGCATAGTGAAAATGAGATTTTTGATAACACCCTCAAGAGCAGGCACCCATTGTACAGGAACACATGTGGGGCAGGGAACATAGCCTATTTATTTAGTCCCTCATCTGGTTCCTCATTGACTAAGTACTATTTGATCACCGATTTCCTAATAGGTCGCCTAGATCTTTTTGTCTCCCATTGGGTTACTTAAAAAAAAAAAAAAAATGGGCTGGGGCCTTTTCTAGTTGCCTCCACCTCCCTTTGTCTAAGGCAGTGGTTGGCAAGCTCATTAGTCAACAGACCCAAATATCAACAGTACAACAATTGAAATTTCTTTTGAGAACCAAATTTTTTAAACTTAAACTTCTTCTAACGCCACTTCTTCAAAATAGACTCGGCCAGGCCGTGGTATTTTGTAGAAGAGCCACACTCAAGGGGCCAAAGAGCCGCATGTGGCTCGCAAGCCACAGTTTGCCGACCACTGGTCTAGGGGAATCTTTCTAGGACATGTGCTATCAGCCATGAGTACAACTCTCACCCTCTCCCCACCCCACATCCTGTTTGCTCTGAGGAAATTCAGTAACCACCTGGCACATGCTATTTCTTCTATGAAGATAAATCAGAGAGGCATGCTTCCTACAAAAATTAATTTAGAAAATATTGCATTCCCAGTGTGTGCTGAAAATACAGAGGCACACAAAACAGACTGTCACTATGCCCTTATGGAGTTAATATTCTAGTAAACTAGCCTCAAAAGAGTAAATAGGTAAGGCTTTTATTTATGACAATCTGTAGACATCTGGTTTCTGGCTCAAAAATTTGAATATACATGTCATGATAGAGTAATTCTTGGGTGGTGTCTAAAGGACATAGAACAAAATAATTAATTTAGAAATATCCTCTATATTTACTATTGTTTTATTTTGATATCTTCCAACTGGATCCACCAAATTTTCATTGTGAGAAGAAGGAGAAAAATATCAAATGGTAATATTTCTCTTTAGTCTGTAATACAAGAATTGACATCATTTATACCATAAGTACCAACCTTATATATCTCCAAAAGAGTTGAAAGCAGGGACTTGAGCAAGTATTTATATATCCCTGTTTATAGAAGTACTAGAGGCCCGGTGCATGAGTTCATGCACGGGTGGGGTCCCTCGGCCTGGCCAGCGATCAGGGCCCATCGGGGCTGGCCGGCCAGCAGGAGGGACCGCAGGAGGTTGGCTGGCCGGCCCCAGGAAGTTGGTTGTGGGAGCACACTGACCACCAGGGGGAAGCTCCTACATCGAGCATCTGCGTCATAGAGACTGGTCAACCGGTCATTCGGTTGACCGGTCGCTTAGATTAGTCACAGTGCTAAAAGTGGAAACAATTTATCTGTCTATTAACAGATGAAAGGATAAACAAAACAATGGAACATTATTTAGTCTTTAAAAAACAAAATTTTACATATGTTACAACATGGATAAAACTTGAAGGCATTATGCTAAGTGAAATAAGTTAGACATAGACATACAAATACTATATGATACCACTTGTATGAGGTTCATAGAATAGTCAAATTCATAGAGACAGAAAATAGAATCATGTTTTCCAGGGACTATGGGGTGGGATGATTGAGGAGTTATGGTTTAATGGGTATGAAATTTCAATTTGGGAAGATGAAAAAATTTAAACATGAATGGTGATGATGGTTGTAGCACAATGTGAATGTGCTTAATGTAATTGTATTGTGCACTTCAAAATGGTTAAAATGGTAAATATTATGTGATGTATATTTTAGCTCATTAAAAGTAAACTACCAAAGGTGTGGGGTGGGCATCACTAATATTGATCGAATATGAAAATTAGTCTTTTCAAAGCTGTTATTCTTTAATAGTATTCATTCTTCTTAAGTTGGTTTGAATGTGAATCTCACATTCAGATTCAGAAGTCAGTATTTTTGTTACTCTATTTATATTTCCTGATTGTGTAACTGGTCTTTAACGCTTATTCCCCAACACATCATCAGTGATATCAGCATCAGTTGCAACAGTTTGGCAGTGATGCTCACTGTGGGCCGTACTGCTCCTTCTCAGCCTACAAGGAGTACATGTCAGAATCCCAGAAAATTCTGATCTACCGTTCTTTGGGGGCAGGCCGCTAGTTGAATATCCCTATGCTAATGAAAAAAGGACTGATAAATTTTGTTTTATCAGAATAATAAATGGACTATTATGACAAAGATGCTATAAATGATTAAAAGACAAGCAATAAGCAAAAAGGAAATATTTACAACATATATTTTTATTTTTTTAACATATATTTTTTAAAGTCCAATAAACAGTATCCAGAGTATAGAAAGAACTTTTTAAAAAGCAACTACTTGTCCAATAAAAACTAATTTGAAAAGTCATGTATGTTTATCACATTACTCATAATTTTCTGTGTGAGATAAGAAAAGTAAGCTAATCCTTTGAACATTAACTCTTTTGTTCCTCTTGGGCCTTTGAAAACTATTAATGAATATACTTTACTAGTAATAATAGCTGCCATTTATTTGTCAATATTATTTCTCTGAGAACTATGAAAAACCCTTACTTATTTTAGCTTACAGAATTTATTTAAATAAACAAGGAAGCAAACAAGTAAATAAAACACCTATTTACAAGGTAGGTGCAATTGTTCCTTATAGTATTCTTGAAAAATGAAGACTTGTAAGGTTGAGTAACTTTCCAAATATCACTCAGCCAGCAAAGACAGAATTCAAAGTTAGGTTTACCTTTATTCAAGGCCTATGCTTGTAATCTCTAGATTATGTTGCTTCCCATGGAGAGTGAGGAGTAGAATCTTGGCAGAAGTAGAATGTTGGCAAAAAATAACAGAACTTATTAAATTTGTATGAAAAAATTAGGACATAATTAACAAGGCAACAAACTGATTTTCAAAATGAAATGTACTCTGTGAATTATGATCTCTATTAAGGTAGCAAGTCAGATCTGGTTTTAGAAACACCTTTCAATTTATTATCCAACTTTTCTAGTTTATTACATGTCAATATTTATTACTACAACTAATAGCCTAATTTAATGGAAATATAGGGCGATGTAAAATATGAACAAGATTAATTTTGAAAACCTCTGAATTATGAAGATAAGTTTCCAGAAATTAATGCAATATAGATTAATCTCTTCTCTACAAGTTGTAAAAATGAAAAACTCAGTGTCAAAAAAGTTGAACTAAAATGTTGACTGGATGTCTACAAAAAGTCCAAAAAACTATGAACATTGCATTCTTGAGTTATTAAAAAAGCCAGATTTAAATTTATGGACTAAAAGAAAATAATATTTTGAAAAAGTATCAAGAAATGGGTGGCGAGTTCTCACAGATTTTAATATTTTACTACATTTTTAAAATAAGAATTAAATGCTAACAAGAGGTTTTAGATGATGATGTTGAGAGAAAAAGCCAAAGTCACAGAGGATGCAGTTTTTTCTCATGGCAAAAAGTATAGAAACATGCAAGGTTAACAATGTAGAGAGCCATATAATTTGCTCCTATGTCTGCTGATATGAGTCTGATGGAAAACAATTCCAGCACATTCATGGGGATGTAGTATTGTTTCCCCAGTGTAGCATCTTTTATTATACCCGGCTCATGCCTGGCTCATGTCCAAAGTGGTACTAATAGCAAACGCTCACCTAGTGTTTACACTATCGGGGAGGAAGAGATTTTTCTCCTTCTTTTTAGGTTCTTCTGGCTGGTATAAAATTTAAATTGACATGGGACAGATTAACAGGAAAAAGTCAAATTCAATTACATACATATGTAAGGCAGTCTCATAGATATGAAATCTAAAGAAAAATGACCAAAGCAGTTTTTATATTATTTAGACAAAGAGGATTTAACAGAAAAAAAGGGAGAAACCAAGATGGCGGCATAGGTAAACACCTAAACTGCTGCCTCGCACAACTATTTCAAAACTACAGCTAAAAGACAGAACGGACACCATCCAGAACCACAGGAAAGCTGGCTGAGTGAAAATTCTACAACTAGAAGGAAAGAGAAAAGCTCACAGAGAATTGGAGGTATGGCAAAGGGTCTTTGTGCGCGCAGAGAGGAAGGGCGGCTGAGAGCCTGGCTGACTTTCTCTGGCGGAAGGGGGAAGGAAGCCCCTGACTGCACTGAACCCCAGTTCTGACTGCACTGAACCCCAGTTCCGGGCGAGCCCCTGGGGACCCACGCTCTTACGGGGGGAGTCTGGACTCTCGGGTGGAGACTCAAGCTGGGAAAGGCAGAAGTCTGAAGGCGCGCGCGGGCCAGTGCGCACAAAGGCTGCGGAGGTTGCCACAGGCTTTCCCTAGTGGAAGGGAGTCAGAGGCTCCTGACTGCACTGAGCCCCAGTTCTGACTGCAGTGAACCCCAGTTCCAGGCGAGCCCCTGGGGACCCACGCTCTTGTGGGGGGGAGTCTGGACTCTCAGGCGGAGACTCGAGCTGGGAAAGGCAGAGGTCTGAAGGCGCGCACATGCACGCAAGGGCAAGGCTGACGGGAAGCCAAGACTGAGACTCCACCCCATCCAAGCTGAGCACAGAGGCTATTGCAATTTGGCAAGTCTAATCCTATAAGGCTGTCTCCAGCACCGAACTTCTCCCAGCATAGACACAGCTGATCCTTACAGCCAACTGGCCTGGAGGTCAATTCTTCCCAGTGATACCAACAACAATAAAGACTTAATTACAACAAGGCTGTAGACACAGTCCACAAAGGGGTGCACCAAGAGTGTCCACCTCAGGTTAACTGGGGAGGCAGACCCACTGGGCCATATTGGAAACCTAGCACACAAATCTACCTTACCAACTCAGGGAAGCAGTGAAAATGCGGCGTCAAAGAATCAGATCACAAACGAAAGAAATGGAGGAAAACAAATGACTGGATATAGAATTCAAAACCACAGTTATAAGGCTTTTTAAGAATATCCTAGAAAAGGCCGATAAATATAACAAGACCCTCAAAGATATGAAAAAGGACCAACTAGAAATTAAACATACACTGACTGAAATAAAAAATATCATACAGAGACCCAAAAACAGACAAGAGGAACACAAAAATCAAGTCAAAGAATTGAAATACAAAGAGGCAAAAAACACTCAACCGAAAAAGCAAAAAGCAAAAAAAAAAAAAATCCAAAAAGTTGAAGATAATGTAAGAAGACTCTGGGACAACTTCAAGCGTACCAACATCAGAATTATGGGGGTGCCAGAAGAAGAGAGAGAGAGCAAGATACTGAAAACCTATTTGAAGAAATAATGACCGAAAACTTCCCCCACCTGGTGAAAGAAATAGACTTACAAGTCCAGAAAGCCCACAGAACCCCAAACAAAAGGAATCCAAAGAGGACCACACCAAGACACATCATAATTAAAATGCCAAGAGCAAAAGACAAAGAGAGAATCTTAAAAGCAGCAAGAGAAAAACAGTTAGTTACCTACAAGGGAGCACCCATACGACTGTCAGCTGACTTCTCAACAGAAACTATGCAGACCAGACGGGAGTGGCAAGAAATTTTCAATGTGATGAATAGCAAGAACCTACAACCAAGATTACTCTACCCAGCAAAGCTATCATTCAGAATTGAAGGTCAGATAAAGAGCTTCACAGATAAGAAAAAGCTGAAGGAGTTCATCACCACCAAACCAGTATTATATGAAATGCTGAAAGGTATTCTTAAAGAAGAGGAAGAAGAAAAAAGTAAAGAGAAAAATTATGAACAACCAATACATATCTATCAACAAGTGAACCTAAAAATCAAGTGAATTAAAAACCTGAGGAACAGAATCATCTTGTGAATATAATAGAAACAGGGGCATAGAAAGGGAGTGAACTGATAATTCTCAGGGGGAAAGGGGTATGGGGGGTTCATGAAGAGACTGGACAAAAATCATACACCTATGGATGAGGACAGTGTGGGGGAGGTAAGGGCAGAAGGTGGGGTGGGAAATGGGTGGAGGGGAGCTATGGGGGGAAAAAGGAGAAATAATTGTAATAATCTGAATAAAGATTTATTTTAAAAAAACAGAAAAAAAGAAACAGGTTTGGGCACTTAATTAGTAAGGAATAAGTAGAGTTTGTGCTTGGGAGAGTAAATTAGTAAAAAGTAACAGGGTTTGTTTATTTATACAGGCTTCACAGTCCTAAATTCTCTCTCTCTACTGATAAGGGTGTGTGTCTTCCCTCTGGGTGCAGGGAGGGTAACCTTTCACATGGAAGATTTATTTCCGCTATCAGAGGGATGGAGGGCAATCAGGGTGACCATTTGCACCAGTTTCTTTTTAAGTAACTCTAATTCAATATAATCAATATGCCACTTTGGCATATTTTGGGGTGGACTGCCCTGAGCTGCAACAACATGACAACACTTCTCAGGAATTAATTAATTTTTCTCCTCAGAATTCCTATGAGGTAGTCACTATTATTATTTTGTTTATGAATGAGTCACAGAAATAATACATAACCTGCCCAAGATGTACAAGCTAGTCAATAGCAAAGCCTGGATCCACAGCCAGGTACTCTTGTCTGGAGACCTTGCTCTCTGCCACTGGGTGGGAGATCACTGGGCTGGGAGTCACATCACTCAGATTCAGGTTCAGCTAGCTCAGTGGTCAGCAAACTGCGGCTCGCGAGCCACATGCGGCTCTTTGGCCCCTTGAGTGTGGCTCTTCCACAAAATACCACGTGTGGGCGTGCACGTACAGTGCGATTGAAACTTCGTGACCCATGCGCAGGAGTTGGTTTTTGGCTCTCAAAAGAAATTTCAGTTGTTATACTGTTGATATTTGGCTCTGTTGACTAATGAGTTTGCCGACCACTGAGCTAGCTCTTCACTCTTTATGGGATCTGACACTCCATCACCTGGCTCACAGGTGTCTGGTCTTATGCAAATATGTCTTTAGAACTAGCTAAGCTTTAATATCTTCAATCCTTTCTAGTGGTCTGTGTGCTGTTTACCTTAGGAAAATAATGGCATAGGGGGAAAAAAAGCCAATTGCCCTAAGAAAACTATTATATTTGAGAGCTATATTTTACAGGTCAAAGAGTCTAGATTACTTAATTCTGAAATCCAAAGCACTATTTATGTCTCACAGTTTTTGTGGTTTATGGTACTGAGGCTAGTGGACTATTTTATGACAATTTCTTTTCCTAGTTGATCTGTACAATGCTGATGTAAACAAGTACCAGTCTGTATTAAGGTCTCATACAAGAGTAATTTTTATTCCCCTTTGCCAACTATGGGAAACCCAGCTTTTTACAAACACTTCGCATTGTTTGAAAGAGAGAGGTATCTCTTGTTTTGCATGATTCCCATGCCACCTGACCTCATCTGGTTCCTATCTTGAAAAAAGTGAATACATATAAGCTGCCTGAGGGTTCATTGCCCTCTTGGCTATAACCCTATAATCAAATTACCTTATGTCTAATTTGGCACTTAAACACATTATACTGTTATTATCATACAGCTATGTGCCCATTTTTTTCTGTCAGAATTCAAATTTCATCTAAGCAGGCACAATGGTTCCCTACATTTAATGACATTTATATAATTTATAAATATATTGCGCTGAACATTGGTGTTCACTTAAAATTTTATTTGTTCATTTATTTTTTACATAAAGCCATGTCTTTTAACCTGTTTAATCAATAATTTCCATGTAATATTTGAATGAATTATTGATTTTCAGATAAGTAAAATATTCTCTCAATTAAACTCCCTTGGGCCTGATTACAATATTAAGAGTAACATGACTCATTTCTCTGGAAATTTCACTTCTTGTCAATATTTGGAGCTTAGATTGGATATATTTATGAATGTTATGTATCTATTATAGTTTTCCATACATTTAGTCCCACTGGAGAAAGCTATGTCAAGAAAATTGTTGTTTTCTGACAACTGGTATATTTTTGTTTTATGGTTACAGACTATGTTACAGTTACTATTTCCCTTATGGTCTACTAGAGCTCAAAATCAAATATTTGATTCATCTTTCACAATTTTATAAGTTGAATGCAATAGACATATAGCATGATAACTTTCTCTCTGGCTTCTGCTTTAGTCTCTGCCTTCTCTCCCTTTAACTACTTTAATATTATTATATCTGATGTATTCTTAGAAAAGATTTTTTATCTATTCTGTGGTGTATATGCAAACAGATGACTGCATATACACTGAGGCTGTGCATTTTAAGCCTACATTTTCTCCCTGTATAGTTGGGAGCTGTGAAGTATCATCACCAGTTTCTAACACGTAACATTTGTCTTTATTGGTCTGAAGAAGTACAAAATTATGGGGTGTTTTTGCTATTATTATGAATAGACAGTCTCTAAGTCTATCTTTGTAGGCACAAATGAAGTGTTCAGATAAAATAATTCTGCATATTTATTTTACTCCATTTCTTTAGCTCTTCCCCTTCTCTACATAAATCAGTCTTTTTATTGTCACAGAGGAAAAGCTAAAAGCATCTTTTGTTCACATATTAGCAATTCAATTTATACTTATTGGTTTGGATGTAATTTAATTAAGAATGCCTTAAATTTTATTGCTTAAAATAGACATGGGACTACTTTTTTCCCAGTCTAAATATGTCTGGAAAATGAGGAAAGTTTAGGTCCTTATAAACAAATGAGAAGTGGCTCACATAAGTAGAAATTTTCTTAAAAATATAAATTATGAGAACTTTTTAATGGATTTTAAGCCATTGAACATGATAAATTAGGAAAAATAGTTTCTTTTGGTGAATAGCCTAATAATTTGGTCTTTTCTTAATTCATTGGTGGCTCATATATTCCAAAGTCTGGTCACACTCTAATGGGATTAGAAATGTATTTAATGTTTGTGTGTCTTTCAGATGATTAAATGTCTAACATTCCAGAGTATGAACGTGGAATATCTCCTTTTCAGTCAAACCTGCACTACTTTGCAGGGGATTTTATATGTTGTAGAGCAATGATGAAGGTGTGTACTCTCCTATATGTTTCAAGGACTGTATCTTCCATCATCTGGTAGTGATCTGTCTGGAGTAGTAACATTCAGTTTAAAAATCTCGGAACTTTTCTGAAATTAAGGACTGTGTTGCAAGACACAATCCCAAAGACAATTCAGACAAATAAGAATTACTTTTGTCTGAAAATGTCCTGTAATTTCTTAAGCATCCATTTAACTTTGCTTTGAATTGGCACAACACAGGAGACATATAACACCAATCTTAAACAAAAATGATTTAAATGAGCTCTTCCAAAAGGTTTTATTCCTATTTCTCTAAGTATATTTTAATTTTGAACTGCCTATTAATATTGCCCATACAAAGAATAAAGTGCTAGGTTGTTTTAAAATATATTATAAAGAAAATTTAATTCCAAGTAAATCATAAGAATAGTTTAATCCCCCTATTAGTTCTAATTAATGAAAACTAGTAAGCCTGGAACAAGATTATGTGCATAACAAAAATATAATATACATTGTTTAGTTCATCTCTGTACATCTGAAAATTGCAAAGATACTTTAAAAAAATAGATACAGAAATTTCTGGATTCACAAAACAACAACAAACACGTTCTAACGAATAGAAATAATGAAACTCTAAACTATAGATCTCTCTACATCAAGTGGATCCTAAAACTTGATGTGGTACCTATACTAATTTTTGTAAACCTGTATCTATTTTGCATATTTTTCATTTTATTTGTTACCAGAATTTTTTTTCTCTAGATGGTCATGGCCCTTTATTGTCCCAGCAACCTATAAAACGACCAGCTCAGTGAGGTTCATAGTAATGTGAAATACTGTATTACCACCTGAAGCCAATAGACCCTAACATGTGCTATAACCTGACATCAAAGACCTTCCCAGTATACAATGAACTCTAATAAATTGATGAGTGGAAAAAAAGTCCAAGATAAAAAGATAGGAATAAGACTGGAAGAGGCACTTCATAAAAAGGATATAAAAATTGGTCATTCAACTTTATTAAAATTAGGGAATTCTAAATCATAATAAACCATCGGAAGGGCTAAAATTTTAAAAGACAGATAAGAAAAATTTCAAACCAACTAGAGGTCTCAGATATTGCTGATGGTATGTAAATTAGTACATTTTGGAGAACAGTTTGAGATCATCTATTAAGTGTGAACATAGGCATATCCCCTTACTCAGAACTTTTACTCTTAAGTATTTACCCAACAGAAATGCACTCACATGCTCACAAAAACATGTACAAAAATTCCACTATTTGTAGACATGTACACTATTTGTAATATAAAAAGCTAAAAACAACCTAAATGTCCATCAGCAGTTCATAGAATACTGTACTGGTGTATATTTGTACAGTGGAATTCTACAGAACAATGAAAAGTAATGTTATTGCTACATGCAATGACATGGATGGAACTCAAAAATATAATGTGAGCAAATGGATTCAGGATAAAGAATATAAATTTCCTAAGTCCATTTATATAACGTTCCAAAGTAGGAAAACTAATCCAATCAGAATAGTTCTTATTTGGGTGAGAAAACTAAAAATGCTCTATTCCTTGGTCTAGTTACTTCCAGAGATATAATTTGAAAGATAAAAATAAAGTTTTAAAAATGTTTCTAAAACTCCAACTACATAGAAACAAAGGGAATTTTATTCAAATTTTGATGATTTTAAGCTATTCTTGGAAGATATAATAAAATAATTCTGACAAAAATGGAGGAGTTCATATTTTTCTTTTAATCTTCTCTTTAGTTAATATTAAGGGATTATCTCTTTGTAATGCTTGGTGAAACAGTGTCACATTGTTCTCTTATGATTTCTAGCAAGAAAGCATGTTTTGGGGAAATGGGGCACACTATTATTGGTGTCAGTGACTGAGAGATAACAGTAAGATGGGGTTGGTAGAAGGAATACACCTTAGGATGAACAAGCACATGAGTTTATCTGGTTCTGACATTCAAAATCCAGAGTTGTAAGCCAGAATGATAAGGTTTTGAGCTAAAAAGACTGTAATCATGTTCACAGGTCAGAAACAGATTGGTAAATGCTAACGGGGCACATGAGCACAGGGCTTTCTGCTGTTTTATTCTGTAGAGCATTCACAAGGAGCAATAAGTGAAAGGGAACAGATTGAAGTCTTAGAAGAGCCAAGTGGAAGAAGGAATTGGGCCCTCTGCAGAGAGCAGGCATCATAGAACAATGTGCCTTTCAAACACAGAAAGCCCTGGCGAGGAGGAGCTCAGACCACCCCCACTGCAGGACCAAGCGACATCTGCACCGGGCAAGGCAGGCAGTCCCCTTTGAGGAAGAGGCGTTTTGTGGGTTTACTATTTTGGGTTACAGCAAAAATTTGAGTGTGAGATAAGGCTGAGACCAAATGTGCAAAAAAATAAGAGCACATCTGTAGGCAGGCAATGAAAGTAGCTCCTGCTCCTTCTGTCATGATGGAAATTACTAAGGGAAGTAGGAGCTTTTCATTTAAGTCGATATTGATTAAAGCTTAATCAAATGTTAGGAATATGCTAAATCCCAAGATCATAATAAATAAGGTAGATGAATACAAAGCATAAAAGCCATAAAAACAAAGGTGTAATATTTAAATCTATATCTGTCTCCTTTCCAAAAGTATAATGATGAAGACAAACCTAGCTTTTAACTTTTAACCACGAATGAGCTGAGTAACTTTAGACAAGTTTCTTAAATTCTGTAAGCGTCAGGCCTAGAAGTGATGACAATACTGTCTCATGAAGTTCTTATGAACATAAACGTAAAACAATCCCTATGAAGCACTGAGACAGTGCCTAGCTCCCGAAATCGTTTAATAAATTTTCAGTCACTGTTATTTTACCTGAATAATTCTTTTTACATATAATAGTAATCTCAGACTCAGAATGTTCTTAATTTAGCATGCATAGTGCATGTAAAGTATTAAAAAGACAATTTTATTGGATGTTCAGATATTTTATCATTGCCTTTGAAACCAAATAGTGGGCCTATCTTTTTAGAACTCACCTTTTGTATCAACATGGAATATTAATTTTTATTCTTAATGGGAAAATAAGAGTTAGTTTATGAGAAAAGATAAGAAACTCCTAATAATAATGTTGATATAAGAAAAAATTAAAATAATAATAATAAAGTATACACCCCCCAAAAAAAGTTTCCTCCATTATGTAATAACTAGGCAAATTCTCCTTGAAATACTTTTGAGTGCACTATTTCCACTAAATATTGTTCCATTGAGAAATAATCGATATAACTATTTCAACTTGCATATTTTAAAATGATATAAGTTCTCTTAGATCAGCAATGATCCAAATGATATGTATGAAACATATTTATAGGTTTTAAATGAGTGGTATTAATCTTAACACTTTTTTTGAGTTTTTTTGTCCATATTCTCTTTGTGAATAATTATTGACACCTTGGTATTTCCCTTTTGGGAAGTTGTAACAAATTTAAGAAAAATATAGTCTCTCTATATGTACAGGTGTGAGGTTCTGAGAAACAAACCCTAACAGCACAGCTAGGAGAAATCTCATCTTTCAGGTCACACCAGAATCAACTTATCCAGAGAGGATTTTTTAAAAGACTATTTTTTAAAAAGGATATATTGGGGCTTGCGGTCCTTATCATGCCATACCATAGCAAACCATAAAATTAAATAAGGTTATCTTTTAGTAATTAATTTATGTCTGAGGGAAAATATCTTGAGGGTCTCCTAAATAAAAAAATAAAAAAATCAACAAGCCAGTAAAATTTCTTAAATAGGCTTTTTCAGAACAGATTTTAAAGCTATCTATAAAAAGCCCAGCAATTTAAGAATGTAAACAAGATTCCTTAATTCTCCTATTGCAGATAGATAAGGTAAGAAAAATGCTATTTTTCAAAGAAAAAATGTTAATAGAAAGTTCTGAACGGTAGAAAATGTATCAAGATTATAAAAGAAATTATCTGTAAAAACAGTGAAAAATGAAGCAGTTCTTTCTCTGGCTTTAATGTATCACAGCATGACACACAATCTTTTCTGGCACCTCCTGAGAATATTAATGTTATGTTATGTTAATAATCATAATGAAAATTAGGGATAACTAATGAGAAAAGGAAAAGAACACAATGAAGATGTGTAATCTCACCTACATTTATAAGGATTTGATTAGCATGAAATCCAATTAAAACACTGAATGCTCTTTCAACATGTCATTTAATGGAGCAGCACCGCTAGGATGGGATATAAACAATTCTGATTCCCGCCACTGTTTATTTTCTGCTTTGTCCAAACAAGAGATGTAGTGATGACGCTACTTAATTTAATTCCTGCTGGACTCTGATAGTATCTGCACAAACAGAGAAAAAATGAGAAATATTAAATTGCAGTTTTTAATGAAATCTATCAGTTCAATGCAGGTGTCATCTCTCTGTGAACCAACCAACCTAGGAATAATCTTTAGCCTACCACATACTTCTTGGTATAGTTTATTGGAAAATCTGACATGGGCCTTGAATCCACAATTGGGGGTCTGCTCTCTAACTGTGTGATATGAGGTCATTTACCAAATCATCTGTGTTACAGGAATGACATCTACAGAATGGCTTTTGTTTTTTCTACCTAGCAGAGTTAAGAAAAGTAAATGATACTCTATTCATAAGGTGCTTAACACAATGCAGGACACAGAGTACATACTCAGATTATCTCTTATCTTTTTCCAGATTTGTCTTAAACATAATCTTCTATTTATTTTCTTCTATCTACTTTTTTCAGTACTGACACTCAACCTGCATTTAATAATCATGATCACTGTTCATGCCAGTTCTTCATTGGCTAAATAACTGTAGATCAGAGCAGGTTAGCCAAAGAAAGGCAATTAGGTTAAAGAAGTTTGGCCAATGCTAATTTTTTTTGGCCAAAACAAGCAAACATTAGCAATTTTATTAAATACTAGAGGCCTGGTGCACAAAATTCGTGCATGGGGGGGGAGGAGCGGGCCCTCAGCCCAGCCTGCACCCTCTCCAATCCGGGACCCCTCAGGGGATGTCCAACTGCCAGTTTAGGCCTGATCCTGGGGATCGGGCCTAAAATGGTAGTCAGACATCCCTCTCACAATCTGGGACCACTGGCTCCTAACTGCTCACCCACCTGCCTGCCTGCTCACCCCAAACTGCCCCCCCTGCCAGCCTGGTTGCCCATAACTGCCCCCCCCCCCGCTGGCCTGGTTGTCCCTTACTGCCCCCCCTGCCGGCCTAGTCACCCCAAACTGCCCCCCCGCCAGCCTGGTCACCCCTCACTGCCCCTCCCCTGCTGGCCTGGTCACCCCCAACAGCTCGTCCTGCTTGCCTGGTTGCCCCTCACTAACCCCCCTGCTGCTCAGTCATTTGGTTGCCCCTCACTAACCTCCTGCCAGCCTGGTTGCCCCACGCAGCCTACTGCTTAATCGTTTGGTTGCCCCTCACTGCGCCCCCCCCCCAGCCAGCTTGGTCACCCCCAACTGCCCCCCCCCCCCCGGCCGGCCTGGTCACCCCATGCAGCCTGCTGCTCAGTCGTTTGGTCACCCCTCACTGCCCACCCCCCCGCTGGCCTAACTGCTCACCTGCCTCCCTGCCTGATCACCTCTAACTGACCCCCCTGATGGCCTGGTCACCCCCAACTGCTCCCCCTGCCAGCCTGGTTGCCCCCAACTGTCCCCCCCCCCACTGTCCTGGTCGCCCCTAACCACCCCCCCACCAACCTGGTCACCCCACACAGCCTACTGCTCAATCAATTGGTCATCCCTCACTAAGCCCCCTGCCAACCTGGTCACTCCATGCAGCCTGCTGCTCAGTCATTTGATAGTCCCTCACTAACCCCCCTGCCAGCCTGATTGCCCAACACAGCCTGCTGCTCAGTCGTTTGGTCTCCCTTCACTGCCCCCCCTCCCCCGCCAGCCAGGTCATCCCCAACTGCCCCTCCCTGCAGGCCTGGTCACCTCACACAGCCTGCTGCTCAGTCGTTTGGTCACCCCTCACTGCCCCCCCACCCCGCCAGCCTGGTTGTCCCCAACTGCCCCCGCTGCAGGCCTGGTCGCTGCACGCAGCCTGCTGTTCAGTCATTTGGTCATCCCTCACTAACACGCCTGCCGGCCTGGTCGCCCCACACAGCCTTTTCGGTCGTCCGTTCAGTTGTGATGGTTGCTTAGGCTTTTATTATTATAGATAAATGTTATCAAGCTTTGGTAATTTTTGCATTCTTTGGGGTGGTTTGATTATTATAATTTTTAAGTTCTATTCTTACTATTGTGTGTTGTTTGAAATAGAAATATACTCTTCTGTTTGAAATAAACAAAAAGCTCAATGCCTACTCCATAACTGAAAATAGTATGGACCCATAAAGATTGTATAATCCTGGATAAAAAAAAAAAATGTGGGGTTTTTTTTGTGTGTGTATTTATGTATGTGTGTATGTATATATACACTTTGTATGTACATTATAAATGTAAAAGGATATATTATATACAATATATAAAGTAAATATATTAATAATGACTACAAATTGATATAATTATAGTTTGTTAATTTGTATTTTCTGATATTTCTCTAATAAGCAAGGTGTAATGAAATCATTATACAAGACTATTGGCTGAACCTATTTTGGTAATCATTTCACAATATTTGTAAATCAAACCATCCTATAGT